>NW_027362763.1:243948384-245151894 GCF_046119375.1 Phyllobates terribilis | reverse complement strand
TGCATCTAGCTCTGAAAAAATATTTGGCCTTCTAGCAGTGTGTGGGACTTGTTCTATTAGTCCATCTATACTGACCTCCATCAGGTTGCAAATTGAATATAATGTTTTTCTGCATCTAGCGCTGAAAAAATATTTGGCCTTTTAGCAGTGTGTGGGACTTGTTCTATTAGTCGATCTATACTGACCTCCATCAGGTTGTAAATTGCATATAATTTTTTTCTGCATCTAGCTCTGAAAATTATTTGGCCTTCTAGCAGTGTGTGGGACTTGTTCTATTAGTCCATCTATACTGACCTCCATCAGGTTGCAAATTGAATATAATTTTTTCCTGCATCTAGCTCTGAAAAAATATTTGGGCTTCTAGCAGTGTGTGGGACTTGTTCTATTAGTCCATCTATACTGACCTCCATCAGGTTGCAAATTGAATATAATTTTTTTCTGCATCTAGCTCTGAAAAAATATTTGGCCTTCCAGCAGTGTGTGGGACTTGTTCTATTAGTTCATCTATACTGACCTCCATCAGGTTGCAAACTGAATATAATTTTTTTCTGCATCTACCTCTGAAAAAATATTTGGGCTTCTAGCAGTGTGTGGGACTTGTTCTATTAGTTCATCTATACTGACCTCCATCAGGTTGCAAACTGAATATAATTTTTTTCTGCATCTACCTCTGAAAAAATATTTGGGCTTCTAGCAGTGTGTGGGACTTGTTCTATTAGTCCATCTATACTGACCTCCATCAGCTTGCAAACTGAATATAATTTTTTTCTGCATCTAGCTCTGAAAAAATATTTGGCCTTCTAGCAGTGTGTGGGACTTGTTCTATTAGTCCATCTATACTGACCTCCATCAGGTTGCAAACTGAATATAATATTTTTCTGCACCTAGCTCTGAAAAAAAATTTAGGCTTCAAGCAGTGTGTGGGACTTTTTCTATTAGTCCATCTATACTGACCTCCATCAGGTTGCAAATTGAATATAATTTTTTTCTGCATCTAGCTCTGAAAAAATATTTGGCCTTCCAGCAGTATATGGGACTTGTTCTATTAGTTCATCTTTACTGACCTCCATCAAGTTGCAAACTGAATATAATTTTTTTCTGCATCTACCTTTGAAAAAATATTTGGGCTTCTAGCAGTGTGTGGGACTTGTTGTATTAGTCCATCTATACTGACCTCCATCAGGTTGCAAATTGAATATAATTTTTTTCTGCATCTAGCTCTGAAAAAATATTTGGCCTTCTAGCAGTGTGTGGGACTTGTTCTATTAGTCCATCTATACTGACCTCCATCAGGTTGCGAACTGAATATAATTTTTTTCTGCCTCTAGCTCTGAAAAAATATTTGGCCTTCTAGCAGTGTGTGGGACTTGTTCTATTAGTCCATCTATACTGACCTCCATCACGTTGCTAACAGAATATAATATTTTTCTGCATCTAGCTCTGAAAAAATATTTGGCCTTCTAGCAGTGTGTGGGACTTGTTTTATTAGTCCATCTATACTGACCTCCATCAGGTTCCAAATTGAATATAATTTTTTTCTGCATCTAGCTCTGAAAAAATATTTGGCCTTCCAGCAGTGTATGGGACTTGTTCTATTAGTTCATCTATACTGACCTCCATCAGGTTGCAAACTGAATATAATTTTTTTCTGCATCTACCTTTGAAAAAATATTTGGGCTTCTAGCAGTGTGTGGGACTTGTTCTATTAGTCCATCTATACTGACCTCCATCAGGTTGCAAACTGAATATAATTTTTTTCTGCATCTAGCTCTGAAAAAATATTTGGCCTTCTAGCAGTGTGTGGGACTTGTTCTATTAGTCCATCTATACTGACCACCATCAGGTTGCAAACTGAATATAATATTTTTCTGCATCTAGCTCTGAAAAAATATTTGGCCTTCTTGCAGTGTGTGGGACTTGTTGTATTAGTCCATCTATACTGACCTCCATCAGGTTGCAAATTGAATATAATTTTTTTCTGCATCTAGCTCTGAAAAAATATTTGGCCTTCTAGCAGTGTGTGGGACTTGTTCTATTAGTCCATCTATACTGACCTCCATCACGTTGCAAATTGAATATAATTTTTTCCTGCATCTAGCTCTGAAAAAATATTTGGGCTTCCAGCAGTGTGTGGGACTTGTTCTATTAGTCCATCTATGCTGACCTCCATTAGGTTGCAAATTGAATATAATGTTTTTCTGCATCTAGCGCTGAAAAAATATTTGGCCTTTTAGCAGTGTGTGGGACTTGTTCTATTAGTCCATCTATACTGACCTCCATCAGGTTGTAAATTGAATATAATTTTTTTCTGCATCTAGCTCTGAAAAATATTTGGCCTTCTAGCAGTGTGTGGGACTTGTTCTATTAGTCCATCTATACTGACCTCCATCAGGTTGCAAATTGAATATAATTTTTTTCTGCATCTAGCTCTGAAAAAATATTTGGGCTTCTAGCAGTGTGTGGGACTTGTTCTATTAGTCCATTTATACTGACCTCCATCAGGTTGCAAATTGAATATAATTTTTTTCTGCATCTAGCTCTGAAAAAGTATTTGGCCTTCCAGCAGTGTATGGGACTTGTTCTATTAGTTCATCTATACTGACCTCCACCAGGTTGCAAACTGAATATAATTTTTTTCTGCATCTACCTTTGAAAAATTATTTGGGCTTCTAGCAGTGTGTGGGACTTGTTCTATTAGTCCATCTATACTGACCTCCATCAGGTTGCAAACTGAATATAATTTTTTTCTGCATCTAGCTCTGAAAAAATATTTGGCCTTCTAGCAGTGTGTGGGAGTTGTTCTATTAGTCCATCTATACTGACCTCCATCACGTTGCAAACTGAATATAATATTTTTCTGCATCTAGCTCTGAAAAAATATTTGGTCTTCTAGCAGTGTGTGGGACTTGTTGTATTAATCCATCTATACTGACCTCCATCAGGTTGCAAATTGAATATAATTTTTTTCTGCATCTAGCTCTGAAAAAATATTTGGCCTTCTAGCAGTGTGTGGACTTGTTCTATTAGTCCATCTATACTGACCTCCATCACGTTGCAAATTGAATATAATTTTTTCCTGCATCTAGCTCTGAAAAAATATTTGGGCTTCTAGCAGTGTGTGGGACTTGTTCTATTAGTCCATCTATACTGACCTCCATCAGGTTGCAAATTGAATATAATTTTTTTCTGCATCTAGCTCTGAAAAAATATTTGGCCTTCCAGCAGTGTGTGGGACTTGTTCTATTAGTCCATCTATACTGACCTCCATCAGGTTGTAAATTGAATATAATTTTTTTCTGCATCTAGCTCTGAAAAATATTTGGCCTTCTAGCAGTGTGTGGGACTTGTTCTATTAGTCCATCTATACTGACCTCCATCAGGTTGCAAATTGAATATAATTTTTTTCTGCATCTAGCTCTGAAAAAATATTTGGGCTTCTAGCAGTGTGTGGGACTTGTTCTATTAGTCCATCTATGCTGACCTCCATCAGGTTGCAAATTGAATATAATTTTTTTCTGCATCTAGCTCTGAAAAAATATTTGGCCTTCCAGCAGTGTATGGGACTTGTTCTATTAGTTCATCTATACTGACCTCCATCAGGTTTCAAGCTGAATATAATTTTTTTCTGCATCTACCTTTGAAAAAATATTTGGGCTTCTAGCAGTGTGTGGGACTTGTTCTATTAGTCCATCTATACTGACCTCCATCAGGTTGCAAACTGAATATAATTTTTTTCTGCATCTAGCTCTGAAAAAATATTTGGCCTTCTAGCAGTGTGTGGGACTTGTTCTATTAGTCCATCTATACTGACCTCCATCAGGTTGCAAACTGAATATAATATTTTTCTGCATCTAGCTCTGAAAAATATTTGGCCTTCTAGCAGTGTGTGGGACTTGTTGTATTAGTCCATCTATACTGACCTCCATCAGGTTGCAAACTGAATATAATTTTTTTCTGCATCTAGCTCTGAAAAAATATTTGGCCTTCTAGCAGTGTGTGGGACTTGTTCTATTAGTCCATCTATACTGACCTCCATCACGTTGCAAATTGAATATAATTTTTTCCTGCATCTAGCTCTGAAAAAATATTTGGGCTTCTAGCAGTGTGTGGGACTTGTTCTATTAGTCCATCTATACTGACCTCCATCAGGTTGCAAATTGAATATAATTTTTTTCTGCATCTAGCTCTGAAAAAATATTTGGCCTTCCAGCAGTGTGTGGGACTTGTTCTATTAGTCCATCTATACTGACCTCCATCAGGTTGCAAACTGAATATAATTTTTTTCTGCATCTACCTCTGAAAAAATATTTGGGCCTCTAGCAGTGTGTGGGACTTGTTCTATTAGTCCATCTATACTGACCTACATCAGGTTGCGAACTGAATATAATTTTTTTCTGCATCTAGCTCTGAAAAAATATTTGGCCTTCTAGCAGTGTGTGGGACTTGTTCTATTAGTCCATCTATACTGACCTCCATCAGGTTGCAAACTGAATATAATATTTTTCTGCATCTAGCTCTGAAAAAATATTTGGCCTTCTAGCAGTGTGTGGGACTTGTTGTATTAGTCCATCTATACTGACCTCCATCAGGTTGCAAATTGAATATAATTTTTTTCTGCATCTAGCTCTGAAAAAATATTTGGCCTTCTAGCAGTGTGTGGGACTTGTTCTATTAGTCCATCTATACTGACCTCCATCAGGTTGCAAATTGAATATAATGTTTTTCTGCATCTAGCGCTGAAAAAATATTTGGCCTTTTAGCAGTGTGTGGGACTTGTTCTATTAGTCCATCTATACTGACCTCCATCAGGTTGTAAATTGAATATAATTTTTTTCTGCATCTAGCTCTGAAAATTATTTGGCCTTCTAGCAGTGTGTGGGACTTGTTCTATTAGTCCATCTATACTGACCTCCATCAGGTTGCAAATTGAATATAATTTTTTTCTGCATCTAGCTCTGAAAAAATATTTGGCCTTCCAGCAGTGTATGGGACTTGTTCTATTAGTTCATCTATACTGACCTCCATCAGGTTGCAAACTGAATATAATTTTTTTCTGCATCTACCTTTGAAAAAATATTTGGGCTTCTAGCAGTGTGTGGGACTTGTTCTATTAGTCCATCTATACTGACCTCCATCAGGTTGCAAACTGAATATAATTTTTTTCTGCATCTAGCTCTGAAAAAATATTTGGCCTTCTAGCAGTGTGTGGGACTTGTTCTATTAGTCCATCTATACTGACCACCATCAGGTTGCAAACTGAATATAATATTTTTCTGCATCTAGCTCTGAAAAAATATTTGGCCTTCTTGCAGTGTGTGGGACTTGTTGTATTAGTCCATCTATACTGACCTCCATCAGGTTGCAAATTGAATATAATTTTTTTCTGCATCTAGCTCTGAAAAAATATTTGGCCTTCTAGCAGTGTGTGGGACTTGTTCTATTAGTCCATCTATACTGACCTCCATCACGTTGCAAATTGAATATAATTTTTTCCTGCATCTAGCTCTGAAAAAATATTTGGGCTTCTAGCAGTGTGTGGGACTTGTTCTATTAGTCCATCTATGCTGACCTCCATTAGGTTGCAAATTGAATATAATGTTTTTCTGCATCTAGCGCTGAAAAAATATTTGGCCTTTTAGCAGTGTGTGGGACTTGTTCTATTAGTCCATCTATACTGACTTCCATCAGGTTGTAAATTGAATATAATTTTTTTCTGCATCTAGCTCTGAAAAATATTTGACCTTCTAGCAGTGTGTGGGACTTGTTCTATTAGTCCATCTATACTGACCTCCATCAGGTTGCAAATTGAATATAATTTTTTTCTGCATCTAGCTCTGAAAAAATATTTGGGCTTCTAGCAGTGTGTGGGACTTGTTCTATTAGTCCATTTATACTGACCTCCATCAGGTTGCAAATTGAATATAATTTTTTTCTGCATCTAGCTCTGAAAAAATATTTGGCCTTCCAGCAGTGTATGGGACTTGTTCTATTAGTTCATCTATACTGACCTCCACCAGGTTGCAAACTGAATATAATTTTTTTCTGCATCTACCTTTGAAAAAATATTTGGGCTTCTAGCAGTGTGTGGGACTTGTTCTATTAGTCCATCTATACTGACCTCCATCAGGTTGCAAACTGAATATAATTTTTTTCTGCATCTAGCTCTGAAAAAATATTTGGCCTTCTAGCAGTGTGTGGGAGTTGTTCTATTAGTCCATCTATACTGACCTCCATCACGTTGCAAACTGAATATAATATTTTTCTGCATCTAGCTCTGAAAAAATATTTGGCCTTCTAGCAGTGTGTGGGACTTGTTGTATTAGTCCATCTATACTGACCTCCATCAGGTTGCAAATTGAATATAATTTTTTTCTGCATCTAGCTCTGAAAAAATATTTGGCCTTCTAGCAGTGTGTGGACTTGTTCTATTAGTCCATCTATACTGACCTCCATCACGTTGCAAATTGAATATAATTTTTTCCTGCATCTAGCTCTGAAAAAATATTTGGGCTTCTAGCAGTGTGTGGGACTTGTTCTATTAGTCCATCTATACTGACCTCCATCAGGTTGCAAATTGAATATAATTTTTTTCTGCATCTAGCTCTGAAAAAATATTTGGCCTTCCAGCAGTGTGTGGGACTTGTTCTATTAGTCCATCTATACTGACCTCCATCAGGTTGTAAATTGAATATAATTTTTTTCTGCATCTAGCTCTGAAAAATATTTGGCCTTCTAGCAGTGTGTGGGACTTGTTCTATTAGTCCATCTATACTGACCTCCATCAGGTTGCAAATTGAATATAATTTTTTTCTGCATCTAGCTCTGAAAAAATATTTGGGCTTCTAGCAGTGTGTGGGACTTGTTCTATTAGTCCATCTATGCTGACCTCCATCAGGTTGCAAATTGAATATAATTTTTTTCTGCATCTAGCTCTGAAAAAATATTTGGCCTTCCAGCAGTGTATGGGACTTGTTCTATTAGTTCATCTATACTGACCTCCATCAGGTTTCAAGCTGAATATAATTTTTTTCTGCATCTACCTTTGAAAAAATATTTGGGCTTCTAGCAGTGTGTGGGACTTGTTCTCTTAGTCCATCTATACTGACCTCCATCAGGTTGCAAACTGAATATAATTTTTTTCTGCATCTAGCTCTGAAAAAATATTTGGCCTTCTAGCAGTGTGTGGGACTTGTTCTATTAGTCCATCTATACTGACCTCCATCAGGTTGCAAACTGAATATAATATTTTTCTGCATCTAGCTCTGAAAAATATTTGGCCTTCTAGCAGTGTGTGGGACTTGTTGTATTAGTCCATCTATACTGACCTCCATCAGGTTGCAAACTGAATATAATTTTTTTCTGCATCTAGCTCTGAAAAAATATTTGGCCTTCTAGCAGTGTGTGGGACTTGTTCTATTAGTCCATCTATACTGACCTCCATCACGTTGCAAATTGAATATAATTTTTTCCTGCATCTAGCTCTGAAAAAATATTTGGGCTTCTAGCAGTGTGTGGGACTTGTTCTATTAGTCCATCTATACTGACCTCCATCAGGTTGCAAATTGAATATAATTTTTTTCTGCATCTAGCTCTGAAAAAATATTTGGCCTTCCAGCAGTGTGTGGGACTTGTTCTATTAGTCCATCTATACTGACCTCCATCAGGTTGCAAACTGAATATAATTTTTTTCTGCATCTACCTCTGAAAAAATATTTGGGCCTCTAGCAGTGTGTGGGACTTGTTCTATTAGTCCATCTATACTGACCTACATCAGGTTGCGAACTGAATATAATTTTTTTCTGCATCTAGCTCTGAAAAAATATTTGGCCTTCTAGCAGTGTGTGGGACTTGTTCTATTAGTCCATCTATACTGACCTCCATCAGGTTGCAAACTGAATATAATATTTTTCTGCATCTAGCTCTGAAAAAATATTTGGCCTTCTAGCAGTGTGTGGGACTTGTTGTATTAGTCCATCTATACTGACCTCCATCAGGTTGCAAATTGAATATAATTTTTTTCTGCATCTAGCTCTGAAAAAATATTTGGCCTTCTAGCAGTGTGTGGGACTTGTTCTATTAGTCCATCTATACTGACCTCCATCAGGTTGCAAATTGAATATAATGTTTTTCTGCATCTAGCGCTGAAAAAATATTTGGCCTTTTAGCAGTGTGTGGGACTTGTTCTATTAGTCCATCTATACTGACCTCCATCAGGTTGTAAATTGAATATAATTTTTTTCTGCATCTAGCTCTGAAAATTATTTGGCCTTCTAGCAGTGTGTGGGACTTGTTCTATTAGTCCATCTATACTGACCTCCATCAGGTTGCAAATTGAATATAATTTTTTCCTGCATCTAGCTCTGAAAAAATATTTGGGCTTCTAGCAGTGTGTGGGACTTGTTCTATTAGTCCATCTATACTGACCTCCATCAGGTTGCAAATTGAATATAATTTTTTTCTGCATCTAGCTCTGAAAAAATATTTGGCCTTCCAGCAGTGTGTGGGACTTGTTCTATTAGATCATCTATACTGACCTCCATCAGGTTGCAAACTGAATATAATTTTTTTCTGCATCTACCTCTGAAAAAATATTTGGGCTTCTAGCAGTGTGTGGGACATGTTCTATTAGTCCATCTATACTGACCTCCATCAGGTTGCAAACTGAATACAATTTTTTTCTGCATCTAGCTCTGAAAAAATATTTGGCCTTCTAGCAGTGCGTGGGACTTGTTCTATTAGTCCATCTATACCTACCTCCATCAGGTTGCAAACTGAATATAATATTTTTCTGCATCTAGCTCTGAAAAAATATTTAGTCTTCAAGCAGTGTGTGGGACTTGTTCTATTAGTCCATCTCTACTGACCTCCATCAGGTTGCAAATTGAATATAATTTTTTTCTGCATCTAGCTCTGAAAAAATATTTGGCCTTCCAGCAGTGTATGGGACTTGTTCTATTAGTTCATCTATACTGACCTCCATCAAGTTGCAAACTGAATATAATTTTTTTCTGCATCTACCTTTGAAAAAATATTTGGGCTTCTAGCAGTGTGTGGGACTTGTTCTATTAGTCCATCTATACTGACCTCCATCAGGTAGCAAACTGAATATAATTTTTTTCTGCATCTAGCTCTGAAAAAATATTTGGCCTTCTAGCAGTGTGTGGGACTTGTTCTATTAGTCCATCTATACTGACCTCCATCAGGTTGCAAACTGAATATAATATTTTTCTGCATCTAGCTCTGAAAAAATATTTGGCCTTCTAGCAGTGTGTGGGACTTGTTCTATTAGTCCATCTATACTGACCTCCATCACGTTGCAAATAGAATATAATTTTTTCCTGCATCTAGCTCTGAAAAAATATTTGGGCTTCTAGCAGTGTGTGGGACTTGTTCTATTAGTCCATCTATACTGACCTCCATCAAGTTGCAAATTGAATATAATTTTTTTCTGCATCTAGCTCTGAAAAAATATTTGGCCTTCCAGCAGTGTGTGGGACTTGTTCTATTAGTCCATCTATACTGACCTCCATCAGGTTGCAAATTGAATATAATTTTTTTCTGCATCTAGCTCTGAAAAAATATTTGGCCTTCCAGCAGTGTGTGGGACTTGTTCTATTAGTCCATCTATACTGACCTTCATCAGGTTGCAAACTGAATATAATTTTTTTCTGCATCTACCTCTGAAAAAATATTTGGGCTTCTAGCAGTGTGTGGGACTTGTTCTATTAGTCCATCTATACTGACCTCCATCAGGTTGCGAACTGAATATAATTTTTTTCTGCATCTAGCTCTGAAAAAATATTTGGCCTTCTAGCAGTGTGTGGGACTTGTTCTATTAGTCCATCTATACTGACCTCCATCACGTTGCAAACTGAATATAATATTTTTCTGCATCTAGCTCTGAAAAAATATTTGGCCTTCTAGCAGTGTGTGGGACTTGTTTTATTAGTCCATCTATACTGACCTCCATCAGGTTGCAAATTGAATATAATGCTTTTCTGCATCTAGCTCTGAAAAAATATTTGGCCTTCCAGCAGTGTGTGGGACTTATTCTATTAGTCCATCTATACTGACCTCCATCAGGTTGCAAACTGAATATAATTTTTTTCTGCATCTACCTCTGAAAAAATATTTGGGCTTCTAGCAGTGTGTGGGACTTGTTCTATTAGTCCATCTATACTGACCTCCATCAGGTTGCGAACTGAATATAATTTTTTTCTGCATCTAGCTCTGAAAAAATATTTGGCCTTCTAGCAGTGTGTGGGACTTGTTCTATTAGTCCATCTATACTGACCTCCATCAGGTTGCAAACTGAATATAATATTTTTCTGCATCTAGCTCTGAAAAAATATTTGGCCTTCTAGCAGTGTGTGGGACTTGTTCTATTAGTCCATCTATACTGACCTCCATCAGGTTGCAAATTGAATATAATGTTTTTCTGCATCTAGCGCTGAAAAAATATTTGGCCTTTTAGCAGTGTGTGGGACTTGTTTTATTAGTCCATCTATACTGACCTCCATCAGGTTGTAAATTGAATATAATTTTTTTCTGCATCTAGCTCTGAAAAATATTTGGCCTTCTAGCAGTGTGTGGGACTTGTTCTATTAGTCCATCTATACTGACCTCCATCAGGTTGCAAATTGAATATAATTTTTTTCTGCATCTAGCTCTGAAAAAATATTTGGGCTTCTAGCAGTGTGTGGGACTTGTTCTATTAGTCCATCTATACTGACCTCCATCAGGTTGCAAATTGGATATAATTTTTTTCTGCATCTAGCTCTGAAAAAATATTTGGCCTTCCAGCAGTGTATGGGACTTGTTCTATTAGTTCATCTATACTGACCTCCACCAGGTTGCAAACTGAATATAATTTTTTTCTGCATCTACCTTTGAAAAAATATTTGGGCTTCTAGCAGTGTGTGGGACTTGTTCTATTAGTCCATCTATACTGACCTCCATCAGGTTGCAAACTGAATATAATTTTTTTCTGCATCTAGCTCTGAAAAAATATTTGGCCTTCTAGCAGTGTGTGGGACTTGTTCTATTAGTCCATCTATACTGACCTCCATCAGGTTGCAAACTGAATATAATATTTTTCTGCATCTAGCTCTGAAAAAATATTTGGCCTTCTAGCAGTGTGTGGGACTTTTTGTATTAGTCCATCTATACTGACCTCCATCAGGTTGCAAATTGAATATAATTTTTTTCTGCATCTAGCTCTGAAAAAATATTTGGCCTTCTAGCAGTGTGTGGGACTTGTTCTATTAGTCCATCTATACTGACCTCCATCAGGTTGCAAATTGAATATAATGTTTTTCTGCATCTAGCTCTGAAAATTATTTGGCCTTCTAGCAGTGTGTGGGACTTGTTCTATTAGGCCATCTATACTGACCTCCATCAGGTTGCAAATTGAATATAATTTTTTCCTGCATCTAGCTCTGAAAAAATATTTGGGCTTCTAGCAGTGTGTGGGACTTGTTCTATTAGTCCATCTATACTGACCTCCATCAGGTTGCAAATTGAATATAATTTTTTTCTGCATCTAGCTCTGAAAAAATATTTGGCCTTCCAGCAGTGTGTGGGACTTGTTCTATTAGTTCATCTATACTGACCTCCATCAGGTTGCAAACTGAATATAATTTTTTTCTGCATCTACCTCTGAAAAAATATTTGGGCTTCTAGCAGTGTGTGGGACTTGTTCTATTAGTCCATCTATACTAACCTCCATCAGGTTGCAAACTGAATATAATTTTTTTCTGCATCTAGCTCTGAAAAAATATTTGGCGTTCTAGCAGTGTGTGGGACTTGTTCTATTAGTCCATCTATACTGACCTCCATCAGGTTGCAAACTGAATATAATATTTTTCTGCATCTAGCTCTGAAAAAATATTTGGCCTTCTAGCAGTGTGTGGGACTTTTTGTATTAGTCCATCTATACTGACCTCCATCAGGCTGCAAATTGAATATAATTTTTTTCTGCATCTAGCTCTGAAAAAATATTTGGCCTTCTAGCAGTGTGTGGGACTTGTTCTATTAGTCCATCTATACTGACCTCCATCAGGTTGCAAATTGAATATAATGTTTTTCTGCATCTAGCTCTGAAAATTATTTGGCCTTCTAGCAGTGTGTGGGACTTGTTCTATTAGGCCATCTATACTGACCTCCATCAGGTTGCAAATTGAATATAATTTTTTCCTGCATCTAGCTCTGAAAAAATATTTGGGCTTCTAGCAGTGTGTGGAACTTGTTCTATTAGTCCATCTATACTGACCTCCATCAGGTTGCAAATTGAATATAATTTTTTTCTGCATCTAGCTCTGAAAAAATATTTGGCCTTCCAGCAGTGTGTGGGACTTGTTCTATTAGTTCATCTATACTGACCTCCATCAGGTTGCAAACTGAATATAATTTTTTTCTGCATCTACCTCTGAAAAAATATTTGGGCTTCTAGCAGTGTGTGGGACTTGTTCTATTAGTCCATCTATACTAACCTCCATCAGGTTGCAAACTGAATATAATTTTTTTCTGCATCTAGCTCTGAAAAAATATTTGGCCTTCTAGCAGTGTGTGGGACTTGTTCTATTAGTCCATCTATACTGACCTCCATCAGGTTGCAAACTGAATATAATATTTTTCTGCATCTAGCTCTGAAAAAATATTTAGGCTTCAAGCAGTGTGTGGGACTTGTTCTATTAGTCCATCTATACTGACCTCCATCAGGTTGCAAATTGAATATAATTTTTTTCTGCATCTAGCTCTGAAAAAATATTTGGCCTTCCAGCAGTGTATGGGACTTGTTCTATTAGTTCATCTATACTGACCTCCATCAGGTTGCAAACTGAATATAATTTTTTTCTGCATCTACCTTTGAAAAAATATTTGGGCTTCTAGCAGTGTGTGGGACTTGTTCTATTAGTCCATCTATACTGACCTCCATCACGTTGCAAACTGAATATAATATTTTTCTGCATCTAGCTCTGAAAAAATATTTGGCCTTCTAGCAGTGTGTGGGACTTGTTTTATTAGTCCATCTATACTGACCTCCATCAGGTTGCAAATTGAATATAATGCTTTTCTGCATCTAGCTCTGAAAAAATATTTGGCCTTCCAGCAGTGTGTGGGACTTATTCTATTAGTCCATCTATACTGACCTCCATCAGGTTGCAAACTGAATATAATTTTTTTCTGCATCTACCTCTGAAAAAATATTTGGGCTTCTAGCAGTGTGTGGGACTTGTTCTATTAGTCCATCTATACTGACCTCCATCAGGTTGCGAACTGAATATAATTTTTTTCTGCATCTAGCTCTGAAAAAATATTTGGCCTTCTAGCAGTGTGTGGGACTTGTTCTATTAGTCCATCTATACTGACCTCCATCAGGTTGCAAATTGAATATAATGTTTTTCTGCATCTAGCGCTGAAAAAATATTTGGCCTTTTAGCAGTGTGTGGGACTTGTTTTATTAGTCCATCTATACTGACCTCCATCAGGTTGTAAATTGAATATAATTTTTTTCTGCATCTAGCTCTGAAAAATATTTGGCCTTCTAGCAGTGTGTGGGACTTGTTCTATTAGTCCATCTATACTGACCTCCATCAGGTTGCAAATTGAATATAATTTTTTTCTGCATCTAGCTCTGAAAAAATATTTGGGCTTCTAGCAGTGTGTGGGACTTGTTCTATTAGTCCATCTATACTGACCTCCATCAGGTTGCAAATTGGATATAATTTTTTTCTGCATCTAGCTCTGAAAAAATATTTGGCCTTCCAGCAGTGTATGGGACTTGTTCTATTAGTTCATCTATACTGACCTCCACCAGGTTGCAAACTGAATATAATTTTTTTCTGCATCTACCTTTGAAAAAATATTTGGGCTTCTAGCAGTGTGTGGGACTTGTTCTATTAGTCCATCTATACTGACCTCCATCAGGTTGCAAACTGAATATAATTTTTTTCTGCATCTAGCTCTGAAAAAATATTTGGGCTTCTAGCGGTGTGTGGGACTTGTTCTATTAGTCCATCTATACTGACCTCCATCAGGTTGCAAACTGAATATAATATTTTTCTGCATCTAGCTCTGAAAAAATATTTGGCCTTCTAGCAGTGTGTGGGACTTTTTGTATTAGTCCATCTATACTGACCTCCATCAGGTTGCAAATTGAATATAATTTTTTTCTGCATCTAGCTCTGAAAAAATATTTGGCCTTCTAGCAGTGTGTGGGACTTGTTCTATTAGTCCATCTATACTGACCTCCATCAGGTTGCAAATTGAATATAATGTTTTTCTGCATCTAGCTCTGAAAATTATTTGGCCTTCTAGCAGTGTGTGGGACTTGTTCTATTAGGCCATCTATACTGACCTCCATCAGGTTGCAAATTGAATATAATTTTTTCCTGCATCTAGCTCTGAAAAAATATTTGGGCTTCTAGCAGTGTGTGGGACTTGTTCTATTAGTCCATCTATACTGACCTCCATCAGGTTGCAAATTGAATATAATTTTTTTCTGCATCTAGCTCTGAAAAAATATTTGGCCTTCCAGCAGTGTGTGGGACTTGTTCTATTAGTTCATCTATACTGACCTCCATCAGGTTGCAAACTGAATATAATTTTTTTCTGCATCTACCTCTGAAAAAATATTTGGGCTTCTAGCAGTGTGTGGGACTTGTTCTATTAGTCCATCTATACTAACCTCCATCAGGTTGCAAACTGAATATAATTTTTTTCTGCATCTAGCTCTGAAAAAATATTTGGCGTTCTAGCAGTGTGTGGGACTTGTTCTATTAGTCCATCTATACTGACCTCCATCAGGTTGCAAACTGAATATAATATTTTTCTGCATATAGCTCTGAAAAAATATTTGGCCTTCTAGCAGTGTGTGGGACTTTTTGTATTAGTCCATCTATACTGACCTCCATCAGGTTGCAATTGAATATAATTTTTTTCTGCATCTAGCTCTGAAAAAATATTTGGCCTTCTAGCAGTGTGTGGGACTTGTTCTATTAGTCCATCTATACTGACCTCCATCAGGTTGCAAATTGAATATAATGTTTTTCTGCATCTAGCTCTGAAAATTATTTGGCCTTCTAGCAGTGTGTGGGACTTGTTCTATTAGGCCATCTATACTGACCTCCATCAGGTTGCAAATTGAATATAATTTTTTCCTGCATCTAGCTCTGAAAAAATATTTGGGCTTCTAGCAGTGTGTGGAACTTGTTCTATTAGTCCATCTATACTGACCTCCATCAGGTTGCAAATTGAATATAATTTTTTTCTGCATCTAGCTCTGAAAAAATATTTGGCCTTCCAGCAGTGTGTGGGACTTGTTCTATTAGTTCATCTATACTGACCTCCATCAGGTTGCAAACTGAATATAATTTTTTTCTGCATCTACCTCTGAAAAAATATTTGGGCTTCTAGCAGTGTGTGGGACTTGTTCTATTAGTCCATCTATACTAACCTCCATCAGGTTGCAAACTGAATATAATTTTTTTCTGCATCTAGCTCTGAAAAAATATTTGGCCTTCTAGCAGTGTGTGGGACTTGTTCTATTAGT
Organism: Phyllobates terribilis; assembly: GCF_046119375.1. Taxonomy (NCBI): domain Eukaryota; kingdom Metazoa; phylum Chordata; class Amphibia; order Anura; family Dendrobatidae; genus Phyllobates; species Phyllobates terribilis. The sequence goes on along the minus strand of NW_027362763.1, from coordinate 245,136,341 downwards.
CCATCTATACTGACCTCCATCAGGTTGCAAACTGAATATAATATTTTTCTGCATCTAGCTCTGAAAAAATATTTAGGCTTCAAGCAGTGTGTGGGACTTGTTCTATTAGTCCATCTATACTGACCTCCATCAGGTTGCAAATTGAATATAATTTTTTTCTGCATCTAGCTCTGAAAAAATATTTGGCCTTCCAGCAGTGTATGGGACTTGTTCTATTAGTTCATCTATACTGACCTCCATCAGGTTGCAAACTGAATATAATTTTTTTCTGCATCTACCTTTGAAAAAATATTTGGGCTTCTAGCAGTGTGTGGGACTTGTTCTATTAGTCCATCTATACTGACCTCCATCAGGTTGCAAACTGAATATAACTTTTTTCTGCATCTAGCTCTGAAAAAATATTTGGCCTTCTAGCAGTGTGTGGGACTTGTTCTATTAGTCCATCTATACTGACCTCCATCAGGTTGCAAACTGAATATAATATTTTTCTGCATCTAGCTCTGAAAAAATATTTGGCCTTCTAGCAGTGTGTGGGACTTGATGTATTAGTCCATCTATACTGACCTCCATCAGGTTGCAAATTGAATATAATTTTTTTCTGCATCTAGCTCTGAAAAAATATTTGGCCTTCTAGCAGTGTGTGGGACTTGTTCTATTAGTCCATCTATACTGACCTCCATCAGGTTGCAAATTGAATATAATGTTTTTCTGCATCTAGCTCTGAAAATTATTTGGCCTTCTAGCAGTGTGTGGGACTTGTTCTATTAGTCCATCTATACTGACCTCCATCAGGTTGCAAATTGAATATAATTTTTTCCTGCATCTAGCTCTGAAAAAATATTTGGGCTTCTAGCAGTGTGTGGGACCTGTTCTATTAGTCAATCTATACTGACCTCCATCAGGTTGCAAATTGAATATAATTTTTTTCTGCATCTAGCTCTGAAAAAATATTTGGCCTTCCAGCAGTGTGTGGGACTTGTTCTATTAGTTCATCTATACTGACCTCCATCAGGTTGCAAACTGAATATAATTTTTTTCTGCATCTACCTCTGAAAAAATATTTGGGCTTCTAGCAGTGTGTGGGACTTGTTCTATTAGTCCATCTATACTGACCTCCATCAGGTTGAAAACTGAATATAATTTTTTTCTGCATCTAGGTCTGAAAAAATATTTGGCCTTCTAGCAGTGTGTGGGACTTGTTCTATTAGTCCATCTATACTGACCTCCATCAGGTTGCAAACTGAATATAATATTTTTCTGCATCTAGCTCTGAAAAAATATTTAGGCTTCAAGCAGTGTGTGGGACTTGTTCTATTAGTCCATCTATACTGACCTCCATCAGGTTGCAAATTGAATATAATTTTTTTCTGCATCTAGCTCTGAAAAAATATTTGGCCTTCCAGCAGTGTATGGGACTTGTTCTATTAGTTCATCTATACTGACCTCCATCAGGTTGCAAACTGAATATAATTTTTTTCTGCATCTACCTTTGAAAAAATATTTGGGCTTCTAGCAGTGTGTGGGACTTGTTCTATTAGTCCATCTATACTGACCTCCATCAGGTTGCAAACTGAATATAATTTTTTTCTGCATCTAGCTCTGAAAAAATATTTGGCCTTCTAGCAGTGTGTGGGACTTGTTCTATTAGTCCATCTATACTGACCTCCATCAGGTTGCAAACTGAATATAATAATTTTCTGCATCTAGCTCTGAAAAAATATTTGGCCTTCTAGCAGTGTGTGGGACTTGTTGTATTAGTCCATCTATACTGACCTCCATCAGGTTGCAAATTGAATATAATTTTTTTCTGCATCTAACTCTGAAAAAATATTTGGCCTTCTAGCAGTGTGTGGGACTTGTTCGATTAGTCCATCTATACTGACCTCCATCACGTTGCAAATAGAATATAATTTTTTCCTGCATCTAGCTCTGAAAAAATATTTGGCCTTCTAGCAGTGTGTGGGACTTGTTCTATTAGTCCATCTATACTGACCTCCATCAAGTTGCAAATTGAATATAATTTTTTTCTGCATCTAGCTCTGAAAAAATATTTGGCCTTCCAGCAGTGTGTGGAACTTGTTCTATTAGTCCATCTATACTGACCTCCATCAGGTTGCAAATTGAATATAATTTTTTTCTGCATCTAGCTCTGAAAAAATATTTGGCCTTCCAGCAGTGTGTGGGACTTGTTCTATTAGTCCATCTATACTGACCTCCATCAGGTTGCAAACTGAATATAATTTTTTTCTGCATCTACCTCTGAAAAAATATTTGGGCTTCTAGCAGTGTGTGGGACTTGTTCTATTAGTCCATCTATACTGACCTCCATCAGGTTGCGAACTGAATATAATTTTTTTCTGCATCTAGCTCTGAAAAAATATTTGGCCTTCTAGCAGTGTGTGGGACTTGTTCTATTAGTCCATCTATACTGACCTCCATCAGGTTGCAAACTGAATATAATATTTTTCTGCATCTAGCGCTGAAAAAATATTTGGCCTTCTAGCAGTGTGTGGGACTTGTTTTATTAGTCCATCTATACTGACCTCCATCAGGTTGCAAATTGAATATAATTTTTTTCTGCATCTAGCTCTGAAAAAATATTTGGCCTTCTAGCAGTGTGTGGGACTTGTTCTATTAGTCCATCTATACTGACCTCCATCAGGTTGCAAATTGAATATAATGTTTTTCTGCATCTAGCGCTGAAAAAATATTTGGCCTTTTAGCAGTGTGTGGGACTTGTTCTATTAGTCCATCTATACTGACCTCCATCAGGTTGTAAATTGAATATAATTTTTTTCTGCATCTAGCTCTGAAAAATATTTGGCCTTCTAGCAGTGTGTGGGACTTGTTCTATTAGTCCATCTATACTGACCTCCATCAGGTTGCAAATTGAATATAATTTTTTTCTGCATCTAGCTCTGAAAAAATATTTGGGCTTCTAGCAGTGTGTGGGACTTGTTCTATTATTCCATCTATACTGACCTCCATCAGGTTGCAAATTGATAATAATTTTTTTCTGCATCTAGCTCTGAAAAAATATTTGGGCTTCCAGCAGTGTATGGGACTTGTTCTATTAGTTCATCTATACTGACCTCCATCAGGTTGCAAACTGAATATAATATTTTTCTGCATCTAGCTCTGCAAAAATATTTGGCCTTCTAGCAGTGTGTGGGACTTGTTGTACTAGTCCATCTATACTGACCTCCATCAGGTTGCAAATTGAATATAATGTTTTTCTGCATCTAGCTCTGAAAAAATATTTGGCCTTCTAGCAGTGTGTGGGACTTGTTCTATTAGTCCATCTATACTGACCTCCATCACGTTGCAAATTGAATATAATTTTTTCCTGCATCTAGCTCAGAAAAAATATTTGGGCTTCTAGCAGTGTGTGGGACTTGTTCTATTAGTCCATCTATACTGACCTCCATCAGGTTGCAAATTGAATATAATTTTTTTCTGCATCTAGCTCTGAAAAAATATTTGGCCTTCCAGCAGTGTGTGGGACTTGTTCTATTAGTCCATCTATACTGACCTCCATCAGGTTGCAAACTGAATATAATTTTTTTCTGCATCTACCTCTGAAAAAATATTTGGGCTTCTAGCAGTGTGTGGGACTTGTTCTATTAGTCCATCTATACTGACCTCCATCAGGTTGCGAACTGAATATAATTTTTTTCTGCATCTAGCTCTGAAAAAATATTTGGGCTTCTAGCAGTGTGTGGGACTTGTTCTATTAGTCCATCTATACTGACCTCCATCAGGTTGCAAATTGAATATAATGTTTTTCTGCATCTAGCGCTGAAAAAATATTTGGCCTTTTAGCAGTGTGTGGGTCTTGTTCTATTAGTCCATCTATACTGACCTCCATCAGGTTGTAAATTGAATATAATTTTTTTCTGCATCTAGCTCTGACAAATATTTGGCCTTCTAGCAGTGTGTGGGACTTGTTCTATTAGTCTATCTATACTGACCTCCATCAGGTTGCAAATTGAATATAATTTTTTTCTGCGTCTAGCTCTGAAAAAATATTTAGCCTTCCAGCAGTGTGTGGGACTTGTTCTATTAGACCATTTATACTGAACTCCATCAGGTTGCAAACTGAATATAATTTTTTTCTGCATCTACCTCTGAAAAAATATTTGGGCTTCTAGCAGTGTGTGGGACTTGTTCTATTAGTCCATCTATACTGACCTCCATCAGGTTGCGAACTGAATATAATTTTTTTCTGCATCTAGCTCTGAAAAAATATTTGGCCTTCTAGCAGTGTGTGGGACTTGTTCTATTAGTCCATCTATACTGACCTCCATCAGGTTGCAAACTGAATATAATATTTTTCTGCATCTAGCTCTGAAAAAATATTTGGCCTTCTACCAGTGTATGGGACTTGTTATATTAGTCCATCTATACTGACCTCCATCAGGTTGCAAATTGAATATAATTTTTTTCTGCATCTAGCTCTGAAAAAATATTTGGCCTTCTAGCAGTGTGTGGGACTTGTTCTATTAGTCCATCTATACTGACCTCCATCAGGTTGCAAATTGAATATAATGTTTTTCTGCATCTAGCGCTGAAAAAATATTTGGCCTTTTAGCAGTGTGTGGGTCTTGTTCTATTAGTCCATCTATACTGACCTTCATCAGGTTGTAAATTGAATATAATTTTTTTCTGCATCTAGCTCTGACAAATATTTGGCCTTCTAGCAGTGTGTGGGACTTGTTTTATTAGTCCATCTATACTGACCTCCATCAGGTTGCAAATTGAATATAATTTTTTTCTGCATCTAGCTCTGAAAAAATATTTGGGCTTCTAGCAGTGTGTGGGACTTGTTCTATTAGTCCATCTATACTGACCTCCATCAGGTTGCAAATTGAATATAATTTTTTTCTGCATCTAGCTCTGAAAAAATATTTGGCCTTCCAGCAGTGTGTGGGACTTGTTCTATTAGTTCATCTATACTGACCTCCATCAGGTTGCAAACTGAATATAATTTTTTTCTGCATCTACCTCTAAAAAAATATTTGGGCTTCTAGCAGTGTGTGGGACTTGTTCTATTAGTCCATCTATACTGACCTCCATCAGGTTGCAAACTGAATATAATTTTTTTCTGCATCTAGCTCTGAAAAAATATTTGGCCTTCTAGCAGTGTGTGGGACTTGTTCTATTAGTCCATCTATACTGACCTCCATCAGGTTGCAAACTGAATATAATATTTTTCTGCATCTAGCTCTGAAAAAAAATTTTGCTTACTAGCAGTGTGTGGGACTTGTTCTATTAGTTCATCTATACTGACCTCCATGAGGTTGCAAATTGAATATAATTTTTTTCTGCATCTAGCTCTGAAAAATATTTGGCCTTCTAGCAGTGTGTGGGACTTGTTCTATTAGTCCATCTATACTGACCTCCATCAGGTTGCAAACTGAATATAATATTTTTCTGCATCTAGCTCTGAAAAAATATTTGGCCTTCTAGCAGTGTGTGGGACTTGTTCTATTAGTCCATCTATACTGACCTCCATCAGGTTGCAAACTGAATATAATATTTTTCTGCATCTAGCTCTGAAAAAATATTTGGCCTTCTAGCAGTGTGTGGGACTTGTTCTATTAGTCCATCTATACTGACCTCCATGAGGTTGCAAATTGAATATAATTTTTTTCTGCATCTAGCTCTGAAAAATATTTGGCCTTCTAGCAGTGTGTGGGACTTGTTCTATTAGTCCATCTATACTGACCTCCATGAGGTTGCAAATTGAATATAATTTTTTTCTGCATCTAGCTCTGAAAAAATATTTGGCCTTCTAGCAGTGTGTGGGACTTTTTCTATTAGTCCATCTATACTGACCTCCATCAGGTTGCAAACTGAATATAATATTTTTCTGCATCTAGCTCTGAAAAAATATTTGGCCTTCTAGCAGTGTGTGGATCTTGTTCTATTAGTCCATCTATACTGACCTCCATGAGGTTGCAAATTGAATATAATTTTTTTCTGCATCTAGCTCTGAAAAATATTTGGCCTTCTAGCAGTGTGTGGGACTTGTTCTATTAGTCCATCTATACTGACCTCCATGAGGTTGTAAATTGAATATAATTTTTTGCTGCATCTAGCTCTGAAAAAATATTTGGCCTTCTAGCAGTGTGTGGGACTTGTTCTATTAGTCCATCTATAATGACCTCCATCAGGTTGCAAACTGAATATAATTTTTTTCTGCATCTAACCCAGACAATAGTTTTGGCCTAATACCACAGTTTGGCCACTAAGCTCTGCTCGGTTCCCATCCATTGTTTTTTTGTGCAAACAACTCCAGAGTTGTGAATTAGTTAACCACCAAAATGAGTGGAAAAAGGCCTGCTGCTGGTGGAAAGGGGAATAGGCGTGTTGGGAAGGGGAAAAAACGTTGTGTCCGTGGGGTAGGTGTTAAACCAACAGTAACATCTGCAGAAAAAAGACCATCTTCCAGCCAAACTAAAATGTCTACTTCTTTTAGCGGACAATGTGATAAGATCCCTTTCTTACGGCCATGCCAATCGCTACAAATTCCAGATGAGGCACAAAAACAGCAGGTGCTTCAACGGATATCAAGTGCTCCTTTAAGTGGGCTCTCCTCCACATCAACTTCAACATCACAAATACTCCAGTCCTCATAGGTGTCACCCCAATCGCACTTGCTTCCTCACAGCTCCCAAATCTCCAGCTGCCCGTCTGAGTATGAGGTAGAACAGATGGTTGAGTCTGCAGAGCTGTTTACTCATACTATAGCCTGGGAATCAGAGGTCGGCTCCAGGGCTTCTGTGAATCCAGACGAGGAAATGATGTGCACTGATGCCCAGAATCTTTATGAGTCGGATCCAGGACCAGACACAGAAGGTTCTGACCATAATGTAGACCCTCATTCCCAAACTGTAACTCCTGTTGGTGGAGACAATGAGGAAGACGATGATGAGACTCAAATACCTGATTGGAGCGACAACTTTAGTTTTTTGTCAGGGCAGGAACAGGTTGGCTCTGAGGACGACGGGTGTGATAACACACAGGGTGATGATGATGAGGTTGGTGATCCCACTTACTGTCAACCCACAGTCAGCCAAGAGATGAGGTCAGCAGAGGAGGTGGAGGAGGATGCTAGTGACGACGAGGTCAGGTTGCGCCTTCCTGTACAGAGACGTAGTACTGGAAGCACGTCAACAACTGCATCCTCAAACACAACTCTGCCTCTGACCACAAGTCGTGGTGGCTCTTCAGGTCGCATGGGTGCTAAGCCTTGCATAGCCTGGGCATTTTTTCAGATCGATAAAGATGACCCAACTCATGTTATCTGTAACATTTGTCAACAAAAGCTAAGTAGAGGCCAAAAAATACATAGTTTGAGTACTTCATGCATGAACCGGCACAAGGACATGAAGCATAAGTTGCAGTGGGAAGCTCACTGTGATACAATATGGCCTAGCCGGCCGGGCCAACCGCCGTCTGCCCCATCTTGTGCATCTGCAGCCTCTTCATCCTCTGTTACTGGGGGGACAGCAGTCACACCTGTTTTGGGACGCAGACCTGCCACCTCTTTACCCGCAACAGCCAGCGTGATTGACAGGTCATCATTTTCTTTGGAGGTGGTAACACTAGCTGGTGTTGAGCGCTGTCCGACATCGATAGCACCACCTTTGGATCAAGGCAACCTAACATGTCCGTCTGCATCTTCCTCACAGACTGGCAGTTTGCTGGGGACACCCTTATCAACCCCGTCTAAGCACAACAGCCAGCCCTCAGTCCCTCAGATGTGGACAAGTAAAAGACCATTTCCTCCTAGCCATGAGAAAGCTAAGAGGTTGAATTTCACCATCTGCAAGCTCTTGGCTACAGAAATGCTGCCTTTCCGCCTGGTGGACACAGAGGATTTTCGAGACCTTATGTCCGTCGCAGTGCCCCAGTACCAGATGCCCAGTCGGCACTACTTCTCAAAGAAAGGTGTGCCTGCGCTCCACCAGCATGTCGCACACAACATCACCGCTTCTTTGAGAAACTCTGTGTGTGATAGGGTGCATTTCACCACAGACACTTGGATGAGTAGGCATGGAGAGGGGCGTTACATGTCGCTGACTGGGCACTGGGTAACTATGGTGACAGCAGGACAAGGGGCTGCTGTCCAAGTCTTGCCGTCCCCACGAGTTGTGCGTCAATCCTTTTATGTCAAAGTTCCTCCACTGCTACTGCCTCCTCAACCTCCTCTCGGTCCTCCACCTGCACCCAAAGCCTGTCTGGTCATGCCACAAGCTATCTAACTGTGCAGAAGGGATCCTGCACACCTCCTTACTATGCTGGCAGTAGGGCTCAACGTCATCAGGCGGTTTTTACTTTGAAATGTCTGGGAAATGTGAGTCACACAGCTGAGGAGTTGTGGTCAGCTCTGGAGAACCAATTTCATGAATGGTTGTCTCCACTGGACCTGAAACCAGGGAAGGCCGTGTGCGACAATGTTGCAAACCTGGGTGCGGCCCTTCGCCGGAGCAATGTCACACATGTGCCTTGTATGGCTCACGTGTTGAACCTGGTTGTCCAGCAATTTTTAGCCCACTATCCCAGACTAGATGGCCTTCTGCAGAGGGCACGGTCGCTGTGTGCTCACTTCCGCCGTTCGCATCCTGCAGCTCAGCGACTTATATCTCTACAGAAGTCGTTGGGCCTGCCACTTCACCGGGTAAAATGCGATGTGCCTACCCGGTGGAATTCAACTCTGCACATGTTGCAGCGACTGTGGCAGCACCGACAAGCCCTGGTGCAATATGTTCTGACGTATAGCCTGGGCCAACGGGATCCAGAGGTGGGGAAAATCACGCTGGAGGAGTGGTCTCAGATCAGGGACCTATGCACCCTTCTGCACAGTTTTGAAATGGCGACGAAGATGTTTAGTGCTGACGATGCCATTATCAGCATGACTATTCCGGTGATTTACATGCTGGAGCACAGGTTAAACAGAATTCGGAGTCAGGTGGTGGCACAAGAGGAGGTGGAGGAAGTAGAGGAGGAGGAGTTGTATGCGGAAGGGCTAATATTTGCAAGGTCCAGACGGTCGGCAGCACCAAGGCGGCAGGCATGTGAAAGTGGGGGAGATGGTTGTACCAGGGCGCATGGTTGCAGCCAAACTAGTGAGGAAGGTGCAGGAGCCCAGGAAGGAGTGGAGGACGAACTGATGGAAGACTCATCAGATGAGGGAGACCTTGATCACATTTCTGTTGTGCGAGGTTGGGGGGAGAGGACGGAGGAAGGAAGCATGATTGTTACCTCGCCACCAACACAACAGGGACTTGGTGCTCCTGGATGCACAAGACACATGAGTGCCTTCTTGCTGCACTACCTGCAACATGACCCTCGAATTGGGAGAATTAGAAATAATCCTGACTACTGGGTTGCCACACTGTTAGATCCCCGGTACAAAAGTAAATTTGCAGAAATAATTCCTGCCATACAAAGGGATGCACGCATGCAGGAGTATCAGCAGAGACTGTTGCAGAATCTTACATGTGCTTTTCCACAAAACACCAGTGGTGCACGTAGTGAATCTCACAGTTCCAACTTGCCAACCGTGGGACCGTCGAGTGTTCAGCCCTCAAACCGTAACAGAAACACAGTATCTGCTGGTAACATCAATTTTGCGGAATCATTTCACCACTTTTTTAGCTCATCCTTTGCAAGGCCACAGGAGACAAGACGTCTGACACATAGTCAACGCCTAGAGACGATGGTACAGGAGTATCTCCAAGTAAACATTGAAGCCATGACTGTGTTACTGGACCCTTGCTCTTTTTGGGCTTCTAATCTGGATAAATGGCCGGAGCTCGCCACTTACGCCTTGGAGATCTTGTCATGCCTCGCAGCAAGCGTTCTGTCTGAACGTGTGTTCAGCGCTGCTGGTGGTGTGCTGACAGATAAGCACACGCGGCTCTCCACTGATAATGTAGACAGACTCACGTTCATAAAGATGAACAAATCATGGATCCGAAACGACTTTTCTACCCCTGTGTCATCCTGGGGAGAGTGAAAGCTTGATGATTGGTTAAAATCACCTCACCAACCGTTTTAAGGCTTCAAATTACTAATCATGTTTATCTGTATCTTGTCTGGAAAAATATTTGGGCTTTGTAGCAGTGTGCAGTAATGATTCTATTAGGCCATCTATACTAAGCTCCACCAGATTTAAAATTACTAATCATGTTTATCTGTATCTTGGCTGGAAAATTATTTGGGCTTTGTAGCAGTGTGCAGTAATGATTCTATTAGGCCATCTATACTAAGCACCACCGGATTTAAAATTACTAATCATGTTTATCTGTATCTTGGCTGGAAAATAATTTGGGCTTTGTAGCAGTGTGCAGTACTGATTCTATTAGGCCATCTATACTAAGCTCCACCAGATTTAAAATTAATAATAATTTTTAGCTGCATCTAGCCCGGAAAATAATTTTGGGGCTCCGAGATGCGCAAGACACATAAGTGCCTTCTTGCTGCACTATCTGCAACATGACCCTCAGATTGTCATAATTCGAAGTAATCCTGACTACTGGGTTGCCACACTCTTAGATCCCCCACACTCTTCGATCAACCTTTTCATTTTAATAAAGACCAAAAAAATGGTCATTTTTGAAATTATAAGCATTAGCAGGTTATTAGAAACTGAAATCAAACAGTTTTCAACTCAAAACTTTTTTCTAGGTGATGTTACATTTGCACATAGGACCCCTTGTTCGAAAGGAGCTTCTGAACTCACTCGTCCATTGAATTTGTCAGGTTTTGGATGGTTTCTGCTTCAATTGTTTTGCATGACGACAGAATACCCTCCCAGAGCTGTTGCTTAGATGTGAACTGCCTCCCGCCATCATAGACACTCCTTTTGATGATGCTCCAGAGGTTCTGAATGGGGTAGAGGTCAGGGGAGCATGGGGGTCACACCATAACTTTGTCCCCTTTTATGCCCATATCAGCCAGAGATGCAGATGTGTTATGTGCAGCATGAGACGGTGCATTATCATGCATGAAAATGATCTTGCTGTGGAATACACGGTTCTTCTTCTTGAACCATGGCAGGAAGTGCTGTTTGAGAAACTCCACATACATTATGGAGTTCATCTTTACCCCTTCAGGGATCCTAAAGGTGCTGACAATCTCTCTCCCCATGATTCCAGCCCAAAACATTACTCCACCTCCTCCTTGTTGGCGCTGTAGCCGTGTTTGCGTGGGGTGTCCATCAACCAGCCATCCTCCACTCCATCCATCTGGACCATCGAGCGTTACACGGCACTCATCCGTGAACAAAACAGTTTTGAAATCAGTCTTCATGTAATATTTGGCCCACTGGAGCCATTTCTGCTTGTGTGCAGTGGATGGAGGAGGTCGACAGGATGGCGTACGCACAGCTGCAAACCTCTGAAGGACCCTGCATCTTGTTGTTCGGGGGACGTTGGAGGCACCAGCAGCTTCAAAAACTTGTCTGCTGCTATGACAAGGCTTTTTTGCCGCTGCTCTTTTAACCTGACGTAATTACCTGTAGGAAAGAGTCCTCAATTTGCTCTTATCAGCACGCACACGTGTGTACTGTGAATCAGCTACATACTTCTTGATTGCCAAGACACTTCATCCTGATCATCGCACAATGTTGATTGTAGTCATGCCTTGACCTAAACACTCCACAATTTGTTGCTTCTTAGCAGCCGACACATCCTTTTTTTTTCCCATTTTGGCAGAAAATGTAGGCTGCTTAATAATGTGGGACAGCCTTCTTAAGTAGTCTTGCCGTTCATTGGACACACCTGCCAAACTAATTAGCACAGGTGTCTGCAATTGCTTACAGTGATATAAAGAGCCCTGACACACATCACCATCAATGAGTTTAACTGACAAACAAACAAATTCTTCCCTTATCACTCCTAAACACTTTTTGCATAATAATTTGGAACACAGTGTACATGTGCTTTTCCACAAAACACCAGTGGTTCACGTAGTGAATCTTACAGTTCTAACTTGCCAACCGTGGTCTGTATGGAGTTGTTCAATAAAGGGCCCAAAATTAAGATAACATAGACGGGAGAGGTCTCTATGAATAGGAATTCCTAAGAATTTGATAGCCTGTGAGGGCCAGGCAAAGGGAAAGTTGGACTGGATGGAATCCTGTATGGATTTGGGGAGGGAGACATCGAGGGCCTCAGACTTCGTTGTATTGATTTTAAAATTTGACCATGTAACAAAGTGATCTATTTCAGCCATAACAGCCTGCTGATGGATATATGTGATTGACATCATCAGCAAATGCAGAGCACTTGTACTCGGTGCCTCCCACCTTAATCCACCTAATATTGGGGTTATGGCGAATTGATGAGAGCAGGTGCTCCGTCACTAGGATGTATAAGAGAGGGGACAGAGGACATCCCTGCCTTGTCCCATTGGTGATTATGAAAGGTGATGAAAATGTTCTGACGCGCCCCCTGGGCCTTGGGACATCCGGAGCCGGACCCTTTTTGGTGGATGCTGGTGGTTGTAGTCTCCGTGGCGGCGACCCGGTTCCGTGGCTCAGGGCGGTCAAACCAGTGGCGGAACTATTTATGTGGTTTTGATGTTTAAATGTCAGACTACGCCACCCGTGGATTGCGGTCAGAATGAACCGCCGCTGCAGGGCAGACCGCTGACGCTGATGTTGTTGGTGCAGCAGAGCGTAGCATAACTCCCCACGGGAGGAGTATAGCCTCAGGGCAGTGTATGCGGAGGATGGGGGTGATGGTGCAGGGCAGCAGCAGTAACGACACGGAGTCAGTGATGCAGTCCAGGGCCTTTACTCACAGTTCTTATTATCCAGACCACTTCTGCAGGTAACGGCTGCCCACGTCGTACTGTGCTCACCAGTTGAGGGGCTCAGACAACTCCCAGATAACTTTGGAGCGCTTCACAGGACCCCCTTTGTGTGTCCTTTGTCTGGCCTTTCTTACCAACCCTTCTGTCCGGCAGCCTCGGGCCTCCTCTTGGTAAACTTGGCGCCAGTTTCCCTGATCCTATGTGCTGCCCTCCTAGCGGGTGTAGCGAGGGGCTGGGCCACATAAAATGTCACAGCCTCCGGTTTCTAGCTGAGGGTCGTTTTCCGCCTCCACTAGTTTCGGGGACCGGTCTCCCCCTTTGGCCTGACCCCTCCACGCAGGTGGATTCGGGCGTGCGGTGGCGACTCGCCCGTCCACACCCCTGGGATCCCTTCGCTCCTGGAGCCTTCTCCGCTCCTCTTCCTTCCTTCTCCCTCTTCCAGGCCTGGGCCTCTGTTACTAGGCCCGCCTCTGGAGCAGAGCTCATGCAGAGCCCCTGCTCCCTGTCACTTCTGCTCAGACTTCTCTGCACTGAACTAAGATGGTGCCCACCTTTTATACTCCCTTCTCAATGCACCCAGGAACTGCTTCCTCCCTGCTCCTGCACTACAGGGTTCCCCTTCCTCAGTGTTCCCTCCCCCCACTCCAGCCAGGGACAGGGACTGTCGTGCCCATCTCAGGGGCATATTGGTTGCCCTGCCCCACGGCAATGTGGTGTAATGCATGCAGGTGTCGGGGTCCTGATCCACACTCCATCCTTACCTGAGAGTGAGATATCACACCTCTGGGTGAGGTGCAATACCTCTGCAGCAACCGAGCCCTTGGGGTGCTACAGTTCCATTTATCTTCAGCCTAGGTGACGCATTGCGATACAGGTCCGTGATTTTGGCTATAAAAGGGTCCCCTAGACCCCTGCCCCAAGTTTTTTAAGAGAATAATATATGGCGTGCCAGGAGACTCTATGGAATGCTTTCTCAGCATCCAACGAGAGTATCTAATTACAAATTTTTAACTGCATCTAGCCCAGGAAATACTTTGTGCCTAGTAGCAGTGTCTGCTAGTCAGCGGATTATCCCGGCTGTTAAGCAAGCTACACCACCTGTAGTTTGGACACTTAATTTTTTCAAAGGAAATGCTTTGGGACCACGGGATACTCAGTGAAGAGCATCAGGAGGCACCCCAAGGCATAGGGGCTGGGACTGGCAGTAGGACGCCTTGCGGTGGACAGCCGAGCTCGATCCTTATAAAAGCTTTTTAACTGCAGCAGCTTTAGTGGACGCTACTGGAGCTGGAATTACGCGGCTGCTGGCATGAGACTTGCCCTTCAATAGATCCTTGTAAAAGGATTTAAAGTGTATTCATTCAAATTAGAGAGACAATTTAAATTAAAAAGCTTAGAGCTGCCTCCACCACAGGGGGGCTCGCTCGACCCACCAGTGGACAGGCACCTGTATTGGGAGAGGGGGGCTGGCCCTCAGGGTCCACCGCGGCTCTGGCACAAACGGAGGTGGCAAGGGCAGGAACGGACTGGCCGTGTCGGCTTCTCACTTTTTGGATTTTAGAAGGGCATGACATGCCTATATCTGTGTCTCCCTCTCCTTTTACTCCTCCACCTCTTTTCTTTTCGCATGACTATATGTACTTGTCACTTTTCCATGTGTTAGTTGTGTCTTCTGAGCAGTTTGTCAGCTTTTGGACACCTTTGAAGGTGTTTTCTATGTGTTTCTATGTGTTTTTGTTTGCCTGCCATTGGTTTTAACGGTGTTCGAAGGTGTTCGACGAACAGTTCGGCGAACAGTTCGGCGAACACAAGGGTGTTTGACGAACCGAACCGAACTTAAACACTACGGGGGTGGCTCAACACTATTTCTAAGCTGTATGCCACTCCTCTTCTCTGGGATCTAGGGGGATGGGTGTCTCTGTGGAGAGTGCCAAACAGGCGTAAGGAGACTTATAGGCCATGGAATGCTACTCTGGGAATTTAAATATGCAAATATCCTCTTCAGTGAGAAAGAGAACTATAACTTTAATGTCATCTATTGGGGATTGTATTCCTAAAGTCAATATTGACCCTGCTCTGCAAGGAGAATCTTTCCTTCTTGGAATCCATGTCAGAGGCTTTTCATCTTGCCAAATCAGACCTCCTGCTTTGCTCTAATGAATGGCAAACACTCTGAAACACTCTGTTAAAGGATTAATTTTTACTCCCCTCCCCTATAGGTGGCACTAGAGTTCTAGTTCTTGTAGCGATGTCAAAGAACACCGCAATGCAGGTTTCAAGTACGGCACAGCAGACGAGAAGACTGAAAATTTATTTATTTATTATAAACAAAGAAATTATATGCTGGGAGATGAGAATATCAGTATTTACAATAACAATATTACCAACATGAACATAGGAAGATATAGCTGGAGCGAGTCACAAGCTATGCTCCAGCTATGTTTCACAAACTACTGTGAGCTAATTCTCTATCTGCCTTTCCGCTACTCGGGCCACGCTGCTACAGTGTCCTAGCTACAGAAAACTACCCTAAACCCTAACACAGTTCACATCGATGGATCACTCACGATTGCGCAGATGAGGCACAGATTGTGGCCGCCGCTTGTTCCTGGTGTGACAGAGCCGGATTAATTCACTTGAGTCATTTCCTTGTATAAGGAATCTCTTTCTTCCAGCCAACAGGCAAACCTTGCTTCACTCTCACAGAAATGGCTGACACGCTGTGTTGTGTGTTTTCTTAGGTCCCCAGTCTCCAGGGAAAATGTTCTTCAAGAAAAGGATGAATTTCTCTACTCCTTAACACAGTCCAAAACAACAAATCTTACTATAGTCCATAATCTTCTCTTTCCATAGATTAACAGTGTTTTCTTTATACACTGTGATCCAAATTATTATGCAAATAATATTTTCTCAGATTTTCCCAAATTACCTATATGAATTGCAGTCATTGTAATTTTCCAGTCAAATAACTATTAGAGTACAATTGAAAGGTTTTTGTACAAACTGCCTATGATAACAGTATATTTTTAAAAAAATAAAAAACTCAAACTGCACTCAAAATGCATGTTCCAAATTATTATGCACAGCAGAGTTTTCAACCTTTTCATTTTAATAAAGAACAAAAAAATGGTCATTTTTGAAATTATAAGCATTAGCAGGTTATTACAAACTGAAATCAAACAGTTTTCAACTCAAAACTTTATTCTAGGTGATGTTACATTTGCACATAGGACCCCTTGTTCGAAAGGAGATTCTGAACTCTCTCGTCCATTGAATTTGTCAGGTTTTGGATGGTTTCTGCTTTAATTGTTTTGCATGAGGACAGAATACCCTCCCAGAGCTGTTGCTTAGATGTGAACTGCCTCCCGCCATCATAGACACTCCTTTTGATGATGCTCCAGAGGTTCTCAATGGGGTTGAGGTCAGGGGAGCATGGGTGCCACACCATAAGTTTGTCCCCTTTTATGCCCATAGCAGCCAGAGATGCAGATGTGTTATGTGCAGCATGAGACGGGGCATTATCATGCATGAAATGATCTCGATGGTCCAGATGGATGGAGTGGAGGATGGCTGGTTGATGGACACCCCATGCAAACACGGCTACGGCGCTAACAAGGAGGAGGTGGAGTAATATTTTGGGCTGGAATCATGGGGAGAGAGATTGTCAGCCCTTTTAGGATCCCTGAAGAGGTAAAGATGAACTCCATAATGTATGTTGAGTTTCTCAAACAGCACTTCCTTCCATGGTTCAAAAAGAAGAACCGTGCATTCCGCAGCAAGATCATTTTCATGCATGATAATTCCCCGTCTCATGCTGCACATAACACCACAACCCCACTGAGAACCTCTGGAGCATCATCAAAAGGAGTGTCTATGATGGCGGGAGGCAGTTCACATCTAAGCAACAGCTCTGGGAGGGTATTCTGTCCTCATGCAAAACAATTGAAGCAGAAACCATCCAAAACCTGACAAATTCAATGGACGAGAGAGTTCAGAAGCTCCTTTCGAACAAGGGGTCCTATGTGCAAATGTAACATCACCTAGAATAAAGTTTTGAGTTGAAAACTGTTTGATTTCAGTTTGTAATAACCAGCTAATGCTTATAATTTCAAAAATGACCATTTTTTTGTTCTTTATTAAAATGAAAATGTTGAAAACTCTGCTGTGCATAATAATTTGGAACATGCATTTTGAGGGCAGTTTGAGTTTTTTATTTTTTTTAAAATATAATGTTATCATAGGCAGTTTGTACAAAAACCTTTCAATTGTACTCTAATAGTTATTTGACTAGAAAATTACAATGACTGCAATTCATATAGGTAATTTGGGAAAATCTGAGAAAATATTATTTGCAAAATAATTTGGAACACAGTGTAGTCACTGCTGATCAGGGAACCTGCACTCGTCTCCCAGTTACCTTAGACACACACCCACATCCACACGAGATCTCTACTTCCTGGTACTTCTTTCTCTTTCAGCACACTCCAACAACAGCAGGGGGAAGTGACTAGTCCAACAGCAAGACTCAAAGGGGAGCATGATGCCTTAAAGTCACAGTGTATTCAATGTCTGGTAAGGGCCAATCCCCTACATGGCTCCCCACTTAAAGATGGCCATCCTCAGCCTCTCTGTATAGTTCTGAAAGAAATATAAGGCTTCATGCAGCGGTATACATCACAGGACCACTTTCATCACAATACATATTAGTGGACCAAATAAACTGATCAGCAATGTACCTTTCTGGAGGAATCTCTGCATTAGGCCTACTGGATCTCTAGAGATCTTGATTGTCCTCCATAGGCATAATGGCCGTGTGACTGTCCTCTTCAACCGAAGGTTCGACTGGAGCCGTGATTTCCTCCTCTCCGTGAGGTGGCAATGCGTCAGTGTTGGGAACATCAACTCCCACTGACTGGGGACCTTCGGTGGACTCAGGAACGGTCCACCAGTCCCCACCAAAGTCTCTGTCAGAGGAAATCGGTCTTGGTGAAGGAGCAGGAGGAGTAACTCTTAGGACAGGTGTAGGACCCTCAGATCAGCATGGTCGTAACATATTCCTACGTAGAGTTCTCCAACCAGACTCCTCATTTTCAGCTTGCATTTCAAACACTGGACCGTTGGGATACACTCTCTTGATCACTTTGTATGGTTGCACCTCCCAACGTCTGCTCAACTTCCCTTTGGGGTGTTTTTCCCTCACCAGCACTCAATCTCCAGGCTGGAATGGAACTTCCTGAATTGTCGGTTGACCACTGTGCATTTTTTCTTGTAACCGCTGGCCTGCTAGCCGGCCGATGGTCTGAAGTCGTCGCCGATGCTCTTTCACCCAGGAGATGGTAGATCATTCGAATAGATCCTCTGGCTGTTCCAGACTTATCTTGGCTCTACCAAACAGTTGCGTGTATGGGGTATAACCTGTGGTGGTGTGGACCCGATTGTTATAGGTCCAGACTAGTTCGGGTACATAGTCAGGCCAATGCATCTTCTTGTCATCTTCTAATGTCCTTAACATTTGAAGCAGAGGTCAATGAAAGCACCCACAGGCCCCATTCCCTTGGGGGTGATATGGGGCTGTTCGGGACCTTTCAATGTTGTACAGTTGGGAAAACTTTGAAAGTGTCCCCAAGTGCAGTTGCAAAAACCATCAAGCGCCACATAGAAACTGGCTCACATGAGGATCGCCCCAGGAAATGAAGACCAAGAGTCACCTCTGCTTCTGAGGATAGGTTTATCCGAGTCACCAGCCTCAGAAATCGCAGATTAACAGCAGCTCAGATTAGAGACCAGGTCAATGCCACACAGAGTTCTAGCAGCAGACTCATCTCTTCAACAACTGTTAAGAGGAGACTTTGTGCAGCAGGCCTTCATGGTAAAATAGCTGCTAGGAAACCACTGCTAAGGACAGGCAACAAGCAGAAGAGACTTGTTTGGGCTAAAGAACACAAGGAATCGACATTAGACCTGTGGAAATCTGTGCTTTGGTCTGATGAGTCCAAATTTGAGATTTTTGGTTCCAACCACAGTGTCTTTGTGCGAAGCAGAAAAGGTGAACGGATAGACTCTACATGTCTGGTTCCCACCGTGAAGCATGGATGAGGAGGTGTGATGGTGTGGGGGTGCTTTGCTGGTGACGCTGTTGGGGATTTATTCAAAATTGAAGGCATACTGAACCAGCATAGCTATCACAGCATCTTGCAGCGGCATGCTATTCCATCCGGTTTGCGTTTAGTTGGACCATCATTTATTTTTCAACAGGACAATGACCCCAAACACACCTCCAGGCTGTGTAAGGACTATTTGACCAAGAAGGAGAGTGATGGGGTGCTACGCCAGATGACCTGGCCTCCACAGTCACCAGACCTGAACCCAATCGAGATGATATGGGGTGAGCTGGACTGCAGAGTGAAGGCAAAAGGGCCAACAAGTGCTAAACATCTCTGGGAACTCCTTCAAGATTGTTGGAAGACCATTTCCGGTGTCTACCTCTTGAAGCTCATCAAAAGAATGCCAAGAGTGTGCAAAACAGTCATCAAAGCAAAAGGTGGCTACTTTGAAGAACCTAGAATATAATATATGTTTTCAGTTGTTTCACACTTTTTTGTTAAGTATATAATTCCACATGTGTTAATTCATAGTTTTGATGCCTTCAGTGTGAAAGTACAATTTTCAAAGTAATGAAAATACAGAAAAATCTTTAAATGAGAAGGTGTGTCCAAACT
Organism: Phyllobates terribilis; assembly: GCF_046119375.1. Classification (NCBI taxonomy): domain Eukaryota; kingdom Metazoa; phylum Chordata; class Amphibia; order Anura; family Dendrobatidae; genus Phyllobates; species Phyllobates terribilis. Next base: position 245,116,794 of record NW_027362763.1, on the reverse strand, counting down.
TTTGGTCTGTACTGTACATAACGCTGCAGCCACTTGTACGTTTTTCCCGGGCCAAAGTGAGCTCCAAACTCCTGAGGTTCATTGGAAATTTCTCGTGCCACTCTTCCAGGGACTACTACTTGCCATCTCGCCTCTAAGTCAGCAGGCTGTTGCCACTTGCGGTATAGAATGGCTTCTTTAACTTTCAATCCATCCCACTGGCGTATCACGGACTTCGTTTTGAGATCTAGGGCAGCTCTTTCCTCCTTGTCTGGCCATTTTCCTTGGACTATCCTGCTTTTCACTTGCTGCAACCTTGCATCCTCATCTTGGACCCAACCCCATTCTTCGTTAGTCCTTCCCAGTGACTTGGGTAGATGTTGAGTGTCCCCACTTGATTGTACTGCTACTGAGATGGGTGTAAATTTGCAGAAATCTGGGATCTCCTCTTCTTTTAGGTGCTCATCACGGTCTTCCCCCGGAGTCTCGAAGGTTACTCTTGACAATCCATCCGCATTGGTATTCTCCGTGGCAGAGCGGTAGTGAATCGACAAGTCAAATTTTGCGAGATGGGCAACCCAATGCTGCTCCATGGCCCTCAGCTTGGTAGTGTCCAGATGGGCCAATGGGTTGTTATCCGTTCGCACTTGGATCTTGGCTCCCGTTAGGTACTCTTAAAATTTCTCCGTCATGGCCTATACTAGGGCAAGGAGTTCCAGCCGGAAGGAGCTGTAGTTGTGGGGGTTTCGCTCCGTATCCCTCAAGGACCCACTGGCATAGGCAATGACTCTTTCATGCCCATCTTGAATTTGTGAGTGGACTGCTCCAAGTCCATGAAGACTGCCATCCGTGTATAAGAGAAACGGCAGGTCGAAATCTGCGTAGACTAAGATGGGGGCTGATGTTAGTGTTAGCGTCTTTTAGTGTCTGGAATGCCTCCTCCTGTTTCTGTTTCCAGGGTATACCCTGGTTTCTTGGTCCCCCAACAGTCACTCTCAGCAGCTCGTGCAGCGGGCCCGCTATTTTCGCATAGTCTTTGATGAACCGCTGGTAATACTCAGTCAATCCAACGAAGGCCTTTAACTCCCATAGGGTTCTATGTGCTGCCCATTGTTGTATCGCAGCAACTTTAGCTTGGGAAGGCAAGACTCCATCCTGAGACACATTGTGGCCCAGGTACTCGATCTCTTTCTTGAAAAGATGACACTTCTTCGGCTTTATCTTCAGGCCATGGGTTCACAATCGTCTGAGTACCTGCCCAAGTCTGTCCAGATGTTCTTGAAAAGTAGCAGAGTAAATGATGATATCATCCAGGTATATCAGAGTAGCTTCAAAGTTTAGGTCACCTAAACACTTCTCCATCAACCGCTGTAACATCACCAGCGCGTTGGATAATCCAAACGGCATTCTATTAAATTCAAACAGCCCCATGGGGAGTATGAACGCTGTCTTTGCCTTGTCCTTTCTGCCACCGGTACTTGCCAGTACCCACTAGTAGAGATGAGCGTTGTTCTACTCGAACTGTTCGCCAATGTCAAATTCGAGCTGTTTTGGGCTGTGTTCGAGCCGGTCGGCGAACACGAACAATTTGAGAAAAATTCGGCTGTTCGAGGTTATGTTCGATAACTGTTCGTGCACCAAAATCATAACTGGATTTTTTCTCAGTAATGATGAAAATTAATGTTAATACGCAGTTAGAGTGTACAGCGGGGCGGGGGGAGGGGCAGGGGATGGATCTCTGCAGGAACAATGAAGATCTCCATTTTTTTTTCTCTTTCCCGCATTTGCAGTGGGGAGGTGCAATCTGTCAGCCTATCAGCAGCGCACACACGGAGCGAAGTGCTTTTTTTCACACAAGCAAGGGCATGTGTGATTGGCAGTGTATGTCACATGTCCTTGCCCTATAAGACCAAGCCATTTTCCCCGTCGCCACCATTTTCTCACTGCTGCAGCTGCGTGTTAGACGGCACCGCTGTTGCTGTGTGCGCTATACCTTGTTAATTTCAAGCCAATTTTCGCACAAATATACAGATAGCTTGGGAGTAGGGAATAGTTGTGATTGCAGTCCTTTTAAGGACTAGGTTACAGCATTTCCTACGACTTTTATCAGGCAGGTCTGTGCTCTTAAATAGATAGATTGTGGGAGTAAAGACTAATTGTAATTGGAGTCCTTTTCAGGACTAGGTTACATCAGTTCCTATCAGTTTTTGCCAGGCAGGTCTGTGCCAGTGCTGTGCAAGTTTTTTTCACAGCATTTGGCTGAATCTAGCAAAGCTAATCCTTTTTGGCCTATTGCAGAGTGTGTTAGTCAGTGGAGTAGCTTATCTGTGTTGCAAGATATACCACCTGTGTATAGAATACCAATTTTTTTACTGCACCTAGTGAAGTAAAATCTTTTGGGCATAGCATCATTCTATTAGTCCATCTATACTGACCTCCATCAGGTTGCAAACTGAATATAATTTTTTTCTGCATCTAGCTCTGAAAAAATATTTGGGCTTCTAGCGGTGTGTGGGACTTGGTCTATTAGTCCATCTATACTGACCTCCATCAGGGTGCAAATTAAAAATAATTTTTTTCTGCATCTAGCTCTGAAAAAATATTTGGGCTTCTAGCAGCGTGTGGGACTTGTTCTATTAGTCCATCTATACTGACCTCCATCAGGTTGCAAATTAAAAATAATTTTTTTCTGCATCTAGCTCTGAAAAAATATTTGGGCTTCTAGCAGTGTGTGGGACTTGGTCTATTAGTCCATCTATACTGACCTCCATCAGGTTGCAAATTAAAAATAATTTTTTTCTGCATCTAGCTCTGAAAAAATATTTGGGCTTCTAGCAGTGTGTGGGACTTGGTCTATTAGTCCATCTATACTGACCTCCATCAGGTTGCAAATTAAAAATAATTTTTTTCTGCATCTAGCTCTGAAAAAATATTTGGGCTTCTAGCAGTGTGTGGGACTTGGTCTATTAGTCCATCTATACTGACCTCCATCAGGTTGCAAATTAAAAATAATTTTTTTCTTCATTTATCTCTGAAAAAATATTTGGGCTTCTAGCAGCGTGTGGGACTTGTTCTATTAGTCCATCTATACTGACCTCCATCAGGTTGCAAATTAAAAATAATTTTTTTCTGCATCTAGCTCTGAAAAAATATTTGGGCTTCTAGCAGTGTGTGGGACTTGGTCTATTAGTCCATCTATACTGACCTCCATCAGGTTGCAAATTAAAAATAATTTTTTTCTGCATCTAGCTCTGAAAAAATATTTGGGCTTCTAGCAGTGTGTGGGACTTGGTCTATTAGTCCATCTATACTGACCTCCATCAGGTTGCAAATTGAATAAAAAAAATTTCTGCATCTAGCTCTGAAAAAATATTTGGGCTTCTAGCGGTGTGTGGGACTTGGTCTATTAGTCCATCTATACTGACCTCCATCAGGTTGCAAATTAAAAATAATTTTTTTCTGCATCTAGCTCTGAAAAAATATTTGGGCTTCTAGCGGTGTGTGGGACTTGGTCTATTAGTCCATCTATACTGACCTCCATCAGGTTGCAAATTAAAAATAATTTTTTTCTGCATCTAACTATGAAAAAATATTTGGGCTTCTAGCAGTGTGTGGGACTTGGTCTATTAGTCCATCTATACTGACCTCCATCAGGTTGCAAATTAAAAATAATTTTTTTCTTCATTTATCTCTGAAAAAATATTTGGGCTTCTAGCAGCGTGTGGGACTTGTTCTATTAGTCCATCTATACTGACCTCCATCAGGTTGCAAATTAAAAATAATTTTTTTTCTGCATCTAGCTCTGAAAAAATATTTGGGCTTCTAGCAGTGTGTGGGACTTGGTCTATTAGTCCATCTATACTGACCTCCATCAGGTTGCAAATTAAAAATAATTTTTTTCTGCATCTAGCTCTGAAAAAATATTTGGGCTTCTAGCAGTGTGTGGGACTTGGTCTATTAGTCCATCTATACTGACCTCCATCAGGTTGCAAATTGAATAAAAAAATTTTCTGCATCTAGCTCTGAAAAAATATTTGGGCTTCTAGCGGTGTGTGGGACTTGGTCTATTAGTCCATCTATACTGACCTCCATCAGGTTGCAAATTAAAAATAATTTTTTTCTGCATCTAACCCAGCCAATAGTTTTGGCCTAATACCACAATTTGGCAACTCAGCTCTGCTCGGTTACCATCCATTGTTTTTTTGTGCAAACAACTCCAGAGTTGTGAATTAGTTAACCACCAAAATGAGTGGAAAAAGGCCTGCTGCTGGTGGAAAGGGGAATAGGCGTGTTGGGAAGGGGAAAAAAGGTTGTGTCCGTGGGGTAGGTGCAGAAGAAAGACCATCTTCCAGCCAAACTAAAATGTCTACTTCTTTTAGCGGACAATGTGATAAGATCCCTTTCTTACGGCCACGCCAATCGCTACAAATTCCAGATGAGGCACAAAAACAGCAGGTGCTTCAACGGATATCAAGTGCTCCTTTAAGTGGGCTCTCCTCCACATCAACTTCAACATCACAAATACTCCAGTCCTCAAAGGTGTCACCCAAATCGCACTTGCTTCCTCACAGCTCCCAAATCTCCAGCTGCCCGTCTGAGTATGAGGTAGAACAGATGGTTGAGTCTGCAGAGCTGTTTACTCATACTATAGCCTGGTAATCAGAGGTCGACTCCAGCGCTTCTGTGAATCCAGACGAGGAAATGATCTGCACTGATGCCCAGAATCTTTATGAGTCGGATCCAGGACCAGACGCAGAAGGTTCTGACCATAATGTAGACCCTCATTCCCAAACTGTAACTCCTGTTGGTGGAGACAATGAGGAAGACGATGATAAGACTCAAATACCTGATTGGAGCGACAACTTTAGTTTTTTGTCAGGGCAGGAACAGGTTGGCTCTGAGGACGACGGGTGTGATAACGCACAGGGTGATGATGATGAGGTCGGAGATCCCACTTACTGTCAACCCACAGTCAGCCAAGAGATGAGGTCAGCAGAGGAGGTGGAGGAAGATGCTAGTGACGAGGAGGTCAGGTTGCGCCTTCCTGGACAGAGACGTAGTACTGGAAGCACGTCAACAACAGCATCCTCAAACACAACTCTGCCTCTCACCACAAGTCGTGGTGGCTCTTCAGGTCGCATGGGTGCTAAGCCTTGCATAGCCTGGGCATTTTTTCAGATCGATAAAGATGACCCAACTCGTGTTATCTGTAACATTTGTCAGCAAAAGCTAAGTAGAGGCCAAAAAATACATAGTTTGAGTACTTCATGCATGAACCGGCACATGGATATGAAGCATAAGTTGCAGTGGGAAGCTCAGTGTGCTACAATGCGGTCTAGCCGGCCGGGCCAACCACCGTCTGCCATATCTTGTGCATCCGCGGCCTCTTCATCCTCTGTGACTGGGGGGACAGCAGTCACACCTGTTTTGGGGCGCAGACCTGCCACCTCTTTACCCGCAACAGCCAGCGTGATTGGCAGGTCATCATTTTCTTTGGAGGTGGTAACACCAGCTGGTCTTGAGCGCTGTCCGACATCGATAGCACCACCTTTGGATCAAGGCAACCTAACATGTCCGCCTGCATCTTCCTCACAGACCGGCAGTTTGCCGGGGACACCCTTATCAACCCCGTCTAAGCACAATAGCCAGCCCTCGGTCCCTCAGATGTGGACAAGTAAAAGACCATTTCCTCCTAGCCATGAGAAAGCTAAGAGGTTGAATTTCACCATCTGCAAGCTCTTGGCTACAGAAATGCTGCCTTTCCGCCTGGTGGACACAGAGGATTTTCGAGACCTTATGTCCGTCGCAGTGCCCCAGTACCAGATGCCCAGTCGGCACTACTTCTCAAAGAAAGGTGTGCCTGCGCTCCACCAGCATGTCGCACACAACATCACCGCTTCTTTGAGAAACTCTGTGTGTGACAGGGTGCATTTCACCACAGACACTTGGACGAGTAGGCATGGACAGGGGCGTTACATGTCGCTGACTGGGCACTGGGTAACTATGGTGACAGCAAGACAAGGGGCTGCTGTCCAAGTCTTGCCGTCCCCACGAGTTGTGCGTCAATCCTCTTTATGTCAAAGTTCCTCCACTGCTTCTGCCTCCTCAACCTCCTCTCGGTCTTCCACCTGCACCCAAAGCCTGTCTGGTCATGCCACAAGCTTTCTAACTGCTCAGAAGGGATCCTGCACACCTCCTTACTATGCTGGCAGTAGGGCTCAACGTCATCAGGCGGTTTTTACATTGAAATGTCTGGGAAATGTGAGTCACACAGCTGAGGAGTTGTGGTCAGCTCTGGAGAACCAATTTCATGAATGGTTGTCTCCACTGGACCTGAAACCAGGGAAGGCCGTGTGCGACAATGCTGCAAACCTGGGTGCGGCCCTTCGCCGGGGCAATGTCACACACGTGCCTTGTATGGCTCACGTGTTGAACCTGGTTGTCCAGCAATTTTTAGCCCACTATCCCAGACTAGATGGCCTTCTGCAGAGGGCACGGTCGCTGTGTGCTCACTTCCGCCGTTCGCATCCCGCAGCTCAGCGACTTACATCTCTACAGAAGTCGTTGGGCCTGCCACTTCACCGGCTAAAATGCGATGTGCCTACCCGGTGGAATTCAACTCTGCACATGTTGCAGCGACTGTGGCAGCACCGACAAGCCCTGGTGCAATACGTTCTGACGTATAGCCTGGGCCAACGAGATTCAGAGGTGGGGCAAACTCACGCTGGAGGAGTGGTCTCAGATCAGGGACCTATGCACCCTTCTGCACAGTTTTGAAATGGCGACGAAGATGTTTAGTGCTGACGATGCCATTATCAGCATGACTATTCCGGTGATTTACATGCTGGAGCACATGTTAAACAGAATTCGGAGTCAGGTGGTGGCACAAGAGGAGGTGGAGGAAGTAGAGGAGGAGGAGTTGTATGCGGAAGGGCTAACATCTGCAAGGTCCAGACGGTCGGCAGCACCAGGGCGGCAGGCATGTGAGGGTGGGGGAGATGATTTTACCAGGGCGCATGGTAGCAGCCAAACTAGTGAGGAAGGTGCAGGAGCCCAGGAAGAAGTGGAGGACGAACTGATGGAAGACTCATCAGATGAGGGAGACCTTGATCACATTTCTGTTGTGCGAGGTTGGGGGGAGAGGACAGAGGAAGGAAGCATGATTGTTACCTCGCCACCAACACAACAGGGACTTGGTGCTCCTGGATGCGCAACACACATGAGTGCCTTCTTGCTGCACTACCTGCAACATGACCCTCGAATTGTGAGAATTAGAAATAATCCTGACTACTGGGTTGCCACACTGTTAGATCCCCGGTACAAAAGTAAATTTGCAGAAATTATTCCTGCCATAGAAAGGGATGCACGCATGCAGGAGTATCAGCAGAGACTGTTGCAGAATCTTACATGTGCTTTTCCACAAAATACCAGTGGTGCACGTAGTGAATCTCACAGTTCCAACTTGCCAACCGTGGGACCGTCAAGTGTTCAGCACTCAAACCGTAACAGAACCACAGTATCTGCTGGTAACATCAATTTTGCGGAATCATTTCACCACTTTTTTAGCCCATCCTTTGCAAGGCCACAGGAGACAAGAAGTCTGACACATAGTCAACGCCTAGAGACGATGGTACAGGAGTATCTCCAAGTAAACATTGAAGCCACGACTGTGTCACTGGACCCTTGCTCTTTTTGGGCTTCCAATCTGGATAAATGGCCGGAGCTAGCCACTTACGCCTTGGAGATCTTGTCATGCCCCGCAGCCAGCGTTCTGTCTGAACGTGTGTTCAGCGCTGCTGGTGGTGTGCTGACAGATAAGCGCACGCGGCTCTCCACTGATAATGTAGACAGACTCACGTTCATAAAGATGAACAAATCATGGATCCGAAACGACTTTTCTACCCCTGTGTCATCCTGGGGAGAGTAAAAGCTTGATGATTGGTTAAAATCACCCTACCAACCGTTTTAAGCTTTCAAATTACTAATCATGTTTATCTGTATCTTGACTGGAAAATAATTTGGGCTTTGTAGCAGTGTGCAGCACTGATCCTATTAGGCCATCTATAATAAGCTTCACCAGATTTAAAATTAAAAATAATTTTTAGCTGCATCTAGCCCGGAAAATAATTTTGGGGCTCCGAGATGCGCAAGACACATAAGTGCCTTCTTGCTGCACTACCTGCAGCATGACCCTCATATTGTCAGAATTCGAAGTAATCATGACTACTAGGTTGCCACACTCTTAGATCCCCCAAACTTTTCGATCAACCTTTTCATTTTAATAAAGACCAAAAAAATGGTCATTTTTGAAATTATAAGCCTTAGCAGGTTGTTAGAAACTGAAATCAAACAGTTTTCAACTCAAAACTTTATTCTAGGTGATGTTACATTTTCACATAGGACCCCTTGTTCGAAAGGAGCTTCTGAACTCTCTCGTCCATTGAATTTGTCAGGTTTTGGATGGTTTCTGCTTCAATTGTTTTGCATGAGGACAGAATACCCTCCCAGAGCTGTTGCTTAAATGTGAACTGCCTCCCGCCATCATAGACACTCCTTTTAATGATGCTCCAAAGGTTCTGAATGGGGTAGAGGTCAGGGGAGCATGGGGGTCACACCATAAGTTTGTCCCCTTTTATGCCCATATCAGCCAGAGATGCAGATGTTTTATGTGCAGCATGAGATGGTGCATTATCATGCAGAAAAATGATCTTGCTGTGAAATACACGGTTCTTCTTCTTGAACCATGGCAGGAAGTGCTGTTTGAGAAAATCCACATACATTATGGAGTTCATCTTTAGCGCCTTCAGGGATCCTAAAGGGGCCGACAATCTCTCTCCCCATGATTCCAGCCCAAAACATTACTCCACCTCCTCCTTGTTGGCGCTGTAGCCGTGTTTGCGTGGGGTGTCCATCAACCAGCCATCCTCCACTCCATTCATCTGGACCATCGAGCGCTGCACGGCACTCATCCGTGAACAAAACAGTTTTGAAATCAGTCTTCATGTAATGTTTGGCCCACTGGAGCCGTTTCTGCTTGTGTGAAGTGGATAGAGGAGGTCGACAGGATGGCGTATGCACAGCTGCAAACCTCTGAAGGACCCTGCATCTTGTTGTTCGGGGGACGTTGGAGGCACAAGCAGCTTCAAAAACTTGTCTGCTGCTATGACAAGGCTTTTTTGCCGCTGCTCTTTCAACCTGACGTAATTGCCTGTAGGAAAGAGTCCTCAATTTGCCCTTATCAGCACGCACACGTGTGTACTGTGAATCAGCTACATACTTCTTGATTGCCAAGACACTTCATCCTGATCATCGCACAATGTTGATTGTAGTCATGCCTTGACCTAAACACTCCACAATTTGTTGCTTCTCAGCAGCCGACACATCCTTTTTCTTTCCCATTTTGGCAGAAAATGTAGGCTGCTTAATAATGTGAGAGAGCCTTCTTAAGTAGTCTTGCCTTTCATTGGACACACCTGCCAAACTAATTAGCACAGGTGTCTGCAATTGCTTACAGTGATATAAAGAGCCCTGACACACATCACCATCAATGAGTTTAACTGACAAACAAACAAATTCTTCCCTTATCACTCCTAAACACTTTTTGCATAATAATTTGGAACGCGGTGTACATGTGCTTTTCCACAAAACACCAGTGGTTCACGTAGTGAATCTTACAGTTCTAACTTGCCAACCGTGGTCTGTATGGAATTGTTCAATAAAGGGCCCAAAATTAAGATAACATAGATGGGAGAGGTCTCTATGAATAGGAATTCCTAAGTATTTGATACCCTGTGAGGGCCAGGCAAAGGGAAAGTTGGACTGGATGGAATCCTATATGGATTTAGGGAGGGAGACATCGAGGGCCTCAGACTTCGCTGCATTGATTTTAAAATTTTACCATGTAACAAAGTGATCTATTTCAGCCATAACAGCAGGGATGGATATATGTGATTGAGTGATATATACTAGGACATCATCAGCAAATAGAGAGCACTTGTACTCGGTGCCTCCCACCTCAATCCACCTAATATTGGGGTTATGGCGAATTGATGAGAGCAGGTGCTCCGTCACTAGGATGTATAAGAGAGGGGACAGAGGACATCCCTGCCTTGTCCCATTGGTGATTGTGAAAGGTGATGAAAATGTTCTGACGCACCCCCTGGGCCTTGGGACACCCGGAGCCGGACCCTTTTTGGTGGATGCTGGTGGTTGTAGTCTTCGTGGCGGCGATCCGGTTCCGTGGCTCAGGGCGGTCAAACCAGTGGCGGAACTATTTATGTGGTTTTGATGTTTAAATGTCCGACTACGCCACCCGTGGATTGCGGTCAGAGTGAACCGCCGCTACAGGGCAGACCGCTAAGGCTGGTGTTGTGGGTGCAGCAGAGCGTAGCATAACTCCCCACGGGAGGAGTATAGCCTCAGGGCAGTGTATGCGGAGGATGGGGGTGATGGTGCAGGGCAGCAGCAGTAACGACACGGAGTCAGTGATGCAGTTCAGGGCCTTTACTCACAGTTCTTATTATCCAGACCACGTCTGCAGGTAACGGCTGCCCACGTCGTACTGTGCTCACCAGGTGAGGGGCTCAGACAACTCCCAGATAACTTTGGAGCGCTTCACAGGACCCCCTTTGTGTGTCCTTTGTCTGGCCTTTCTTACCAACACTTCTGTCCGGCTGCCTCGGGCCTCCTCTTGGTAAACTTGGCGCCAGTTTCCCTGACCCTATGTGGTGCCTTCCTAGCGGGTGGAGCAAGGGGCTGCGCCACATAAAATGTCAGAGCCTCCGGTTTCTAGCTGAGGGTCGTTTCCTGCCTCCACTAGTTCGGGGACCGGTCTCCCCCTTTGGCCTGACCCCTCCACGCAGGTGGATTCGGGCGTGCGGTGGCGACTCGCCCGTCCGCACCCCTGGGATCCCTTCATTCCTCGTTCCTGGAGCCTTCTCCGCTCCTCTTCCTTCCTTCTCCCTCTTGCAGGCCTGGGCCTCTGTTACTAGGCCCGCCTCCGGAGCAGAGCTCATGCAGAGCCCCTGCTCCCTGCCACTTCTGCTCAGACTTCTCTGCACTGAACTAAGATGGTGCCCACCTTTTATACTCCCTTCTCAATGCACCCAGGAACTGCTTCCTCCCTGCTCCTGCACTGCAGGGTTCCCCTTCCTCAGTGTTCCCTCCCCCCACTCCAGCCAGGGACAGGGACTGTCGTGCCCATCTCAGGGGCATATTGGTCGCCCTGCCCCACGGCAATGTGGTGTAATGCATGCAGGTGTCGGGTCCTGATCCACACTCCATCCTTATCTGAGAGTGAGATATCACACCTCTGGGTGAGGTGCAATACGTCTGTAGCAACCGAGCCCTCGGTGCTACAGTTCCATTTATCTTCAGCCTAGGTGACGTATTGTGATACAGACCCGTGATTTTGGCTATAAAAGGGTCCCCTAGACCCCTACCCCAAGCTTTTTAAGAGAATCATATATGGCGTGCCAGGAGACTCTATGGAATGCTTTCTCAGCATCCAACGAGAGTATCTACTTACAAATTTTTAACTGCATCTAGCCCAGGAAATACTTTGTGCCTAGTAGCAGTGTCTGCTAGTCAGCGGATTATCCCGGCTGTTAAGCAAGCTACACCACCTGTAGTTTGGACACTTAATTTTTTCAAAGGAAATGCTTCGGGACCACGGGATACTTAGTGAAGAGCATCAGGAGGCACCCCAAGGCATAGGGGCTGGGACTGGCACTAGGATGCCTTGCGGTGGACAGCCGAGCTCGATCCTTATAAAAGCTTTTTAACTGCAGCAGCTTTAGTGGACGCTACTGGAGCTGGAATTACGCGGCTGCTGGCATGAGACTTGCCCTCCAATAGATCCTTGTAAATGGATTTAAAGTGTATTCATTCAAATTAGAGGGACAATTTAAATTAAAAAGCTTAGAGCTGCCTCCACCACAGGGGGGCTCTCTCGACCCACCAGCGGACAGGCACCAGTATTGGGAGAGGGGGGCTGGCCGTCAGGGTTCACCGCGGCTCTGGCACAAACCCAGCGACACGGAGGTGGCACGGGCAGGAGCGGACTGGCCGTCTCGGCTTCTCACTTTTTGGATTTTAGAAGGGCATGACATGCCTATATCTGTGTCTCCCCCTCCTTTTACTCCTCCACCTCTTTTCTTTTCGCATGACTATATGTACTTGTCACTTTTCCATGTGTTAGTTGTGTCTTCTGAGCAGTTTGTCAGCTTTTGGACACCTTTGAAGGTGTTTTCTATGTGTTTCTATGTGTTTTTGTTTGCCTGCCATTGGTTTTAACGGTGTTCGAAGGTGTTCGACGAACCGAACCGAACTCGAACACTACGGGGGTGGCTCAACACTACCCACTAGCCAAATCCAGAGTAGAGAAGTATTCCCTTTTCCCAGAGCTGTCAAAGACTCTTCGATACAGGGCATGGGGTATGAATCTCGCACGGTGCACAAGTTCAACAGCGTGTAGTCCACACAGAAACTAAGGGTCCCATCCTTCTTCTTGACAAGCACAACTGGTGCTGCCCATGGGCTCTGACTACTCTGCACCACCCCCGAATCGAACATCTGTTTCAGCAGGGACTTTACCTCTTGGTACAGCTTAGGGGATATGACTGGGATCGGCTGCTGATTAGCCGCCGTCACCTGTTTTGCCCAGCGACAGCCTCAAAATCTGAATGATTTAGAGATGATCTGCAAAGAGGAGTGGACCAAAATTCCTTCTGACTTGTGCGCAACCCTAAACATCAGCTACAAAAAACGTCTGACTGCTGTGCTTGCCAACAAGCGTTTTGCCACCAAGTATTAAGTGTTGTTTGCCAGAGGAATCAAATACTTATTTCTCACTGCAACATGCAAATAAATTTATTTAATTTATACAATGTGATTTTCTTGATTTTTGGGGGGATATTCTATCTCTCAAAGTTAAAATTAACCTACCCTTAAAATTATAGACTGTTCATGTCTTTGTCAGTGGGCAAACTTACAAAAACAGCAAGGGATCAAATAATTATTTCCTTCACTGTATAGCAAGAGAGGAGAGAGCTCTGCAGTCGGGCCCCAGGAGTAGGGGAGGCTGCACCACAGAGAAGATGGTGCATTCAGCAGGTTCTTCTCCCTGAAGACTGTACTTTCATGTGCAATCATCTACAAGGAGGGCAAGTCAATGTGTAATGTGTGGGTATGTATACAGTATATATAATGTATGTATGTCTAAGATGTTTATATAGAGGTGTGAAATGTGTCATGTCTATGTATTTGTGAAGATACGTGTGTGTATTTATCTGTGTTACATCCATGTATTCTCATGTGTTCATATGTGGCATTTCAGCTGCTGTTTGAGAAAGGCCCTGTATGGTGGGGCTGAAGTGCCACATGTGAACATGCAGGTGAGTAAAAACAACAAAAACAGCCACACCATAGACATAATTAAATGTATTTCCTCTGCACAATCTGTCCGTGTTATGTACCCACCTGTGAAATAGAGAGCTGCATAAAGTGACCCTGACAGATGATAGATGCTGCTGCATCCACAGACATTTGCTGGATGATCTCAACTATGAATGTTTTACTCTGAAACGCAGCGGAGTTTCAGATAAAAACATACTATAAAAACCACTGTGGACCGAGCCGCACGGTGGATTAATCGGACAGACGTGACCCGGTGGCTTCTCCCACTGCTGCCAGTAACTGACAGGTCTCTCTAATCGCGTATGCAGTAATACTGTAGACTTTTCACTGGCAGCGGGTGGGGAGAAGCCGCCGGGTCACATCTGTCCGATTTATCCACTGTGCGGCTCAGTCCCCTACTGCTTTTAAAGTATGTTATTCTCTGAAACACTGCAGTGTTTCAGGGTCCTATATACTTGGCTTACATCATACAGACGCTACCTGATTTTTGCTGCCAGTGGATGATGGGTATCAGCAGTCAGGTTCCCTTTAAAGGAGTTTTCCAAAATAATGAAAGCGCTAAACACCAGCAGTAATACATGTACGTTAAAGAAATTATCAGGTAAAAGGTTCTCATGGGGAGTTAGATCTTGTAAAATTAAAAACAATAAAATTAGTCATATTCACCTGCTCTCCCCCTCCTAGATCTGGTGCAGACTGATTTGTGATCTCCAGCAATAATGTCACCATTCTACCAGACACAGGACCACTGCAGCTTGTGATTGGCGGCAGCAGTAAGGTAACTTGAACTTCATGAATCACAAACTGCAGCAGTCGTGTGTCTGGTAGAACGGTGGCATAATTAATGTTTGAAAAACATACAAAAAAGTTAATGTCTGCTCACCACCTCCTGGAGTGCACGGATCCTGCTGTGCGGCAAGTTTTCAGAACTTAGAAAGGAGTAAGTCCAGCGCTATAAGTCCATTAAAAATCCATTCTTCATTTATTTCATAGCTTCAAATAGTATAAAATCCATTAAGTCACAGTCCAGACATTAAAAACATACGCGTTTCGACGCAAAGCAGTGCGTCTTAGTCATAATCTTTTCTCATAATTAATGTTGGCGCAGACCATAGGGCGGTCTGCGCCGAATTCAGGAGGGGGACAGCAGGGGAGTATGATTTATTTTGTTATTTTTACAGAATCTGGCCTCCAGGTAATGAGCACATTTTGCCTGGACAACCCCTTTAATAAACGTATAGATACTCATCTTCCTAATTCCTGACAGCTTTAGTGTCACATTCCCTGATTCTTCTGTCTACAATGGCTGCAGATGTCTCAGCCCAGATGCCCCATGTGACATTTCCAGCCAATTACTGGCTTCATGGTCTTGAGCCATATGCCAATTACAAGCTGCAAAAGACACATATGGTATCCTGGTTGTGCCATCTGCAGCCCATGTAATAGAAGCATCAGAGACATGGCACTGGAGATTTGCAAACTAGAAGGGTGCCTGTGTGCATCTTTTTCACTATTTCAGACAACCCCATTATAGTTTTTTTTCTATACAATGTACTTTTAGGGCTATATGACACAATTTTTAGCAATGAAAAAATTATTGTTTAAAAGTGTTCGCCTTGTGTTACCTGCCCACTATCAGGAGCAGCATTTTGATCACAGCTCACCTACGCTGGGTCCAAAATGAAGCGTTCTACTGTACAAACATAGAGGATTGATTTATAGAAATCCCATGCCCACTATGCTACTATTTGATGCTGTGTAAATTCACCCGCGGTGAGGCTTTGAGCCGCAGCATATCAATCTCTGTTGCACTGACGCAACAGAAACTTCCCCAATAGAATGGATAGAATGCGTTAAATCGTGATAGAACTCATCGTTTGGACTCAGCGAATATTCACTGCTTGTAAAACGCAGCTATTGCCTTATCATGGGTACGTACAATTCTAGTTCCTGTTCAGGGAGGCACAACATTGCCCCCTGTTTACTTCCTTAATGAATGGGCAGAGAGCCGATGAAGCGTTCCTGATCATTTAGAGTGAGAAGTTCATAGTTGCACAATTCTCTCATTCCTGGCACTGATCATCAGTATAGGACAGCAGGAGAAGCTGAACATCGTATGTACAACGTATCTAGCTTTCCATCATGGAGGGAGCTCATAGCCGCCAATGTCTCATCTACTTCCTGACCCACAATGATCTGTGTGATCAGAAGGGGAAGCTTAAAGCGATGTGTACTTTGCTTTCCACTTCCAGGGCATTGTTATCATGTAGGTCTAAGGTGGATTCTGAGAATCAATTTCACTGGTGGACCCTATATACTCCAGTCTGACAATGAGTACAATGGTAAAACAGGAATCTGATCTTTTCTCCACCATTCAGCTTATATGTCTAAGGCTTAGTGCCCACGATGCAGAAATGAAGCAGAAATTTTCCTGAGCATTTCTGCATCTCCGTGGCAGAGAAACGGATGCGGCCTTTACATGCATTTTTGATGCGTTTTTGCATGTGTATTTGCCATGCGTTTTTCCAATGCATTGTACAGTGGTGGCCAAAAGTATTGGCTCCCCTGCAATTCTGTCAGATAATACTCAGTTTCTTCCTGAAAATGATTGCAATCACAAATTCTTTGGCATTATTATCTTCATTTAATTTGTCTTCAATGAAAAAACACAAAAATAATTGTCCTAAAGCCAAATTGGATACAATTCCACACCAAACATAAAAAAGGGGGTGGACAAAAGTATTGGCAATGTTTGAAAAATCATGTGATGCTTCTCTAATTCGTGTAATTAACAGCACCTGTAACTTACCTGTGGCACCTAACAGGTGTTGGCAATAACTAAATCACACTTGCAGCCAGTTAACATGGATTAAAGTTGACTCAACCTCTGTCCTGTGTCCTTGTGTGTACCACATTGAGCATGGAGAAAAGAAAGAAGACCAAAGAACTGTCTGAGGACTTGAGAAACCAAATTGTGAGGAAGCATGAGCAATCTCAAGGCTACAAGTCCATCTCCAAAGACCTGAATGTTTCTGTGTCTTCTGTGCGCAGTGTCATCAAGAAGTTTAAAGCCCATGGCACTGTGGCTAACCTCCCTAGATGTGGACGGAAAAGGAAAATTGACGAGAGATTTCAACGCAAGATTGTGCGGATGGTGGATAAAGAACCTCGACTAACATCCAAACAAGTTCATGCTGCCCTGCAGTCCGAGGGTACAACAGTGTCAACCCGTAATATCCGTCGGCGTCTGAATGAAAAGGGACTGTATGGTAGGATACCCAGGAAGACCCAACTTCTTACCCCAAGACATAAAAAAGCCAGGCTGGAGTTTGCCAAAACTTACCTGAGAAAGCCTAAAATGTTTTGGAAGAATGTTCTCTGGTCAGATGAGACAAAAGTAGAGCTTTTTGGGAAAAAGCATCAATATAGAGTGTACAGGAAAAAAAAAGAGGCATTCAAAGAAAAGAACACGGTCCCTACAGTCAAACATGGCGGAGGTTCCCTGATATTTTGGGGTTGCTTTGCTGCCTCTGGCACTGGACTGCTTGACCGTGTGCATGGCATTATGAAGTCTGAAGACTACCAACAAATTTTGCAGCATAATGTAGGGCCCAGTGTGAGAAAGCTGGGTCTCCCTAAGAGGTCATGGGTCTTCCAGCAGGACAATAACCCAAAACACACTTCCAAAAAGCACTATAAAATGGTTTGAGAGAAAGCACTGCAGACTTCTAAGGTGGCCAGCAATGAGTCCAGACCTGAATCCCATAGAACACCTGTGGAGAGATCTCAAAATGACAGTTTGGAGAAGGCACCCTTCAAATATCAGGGACCTGGAGCAGTTTGCCAAAGAAGAATGGTCTACAATTCCAGCAGAGCATTGTAAGAAACTCATTGATGGTTACAGGAAGCGGTTGTTCGCAGTTATTTTGGCTAAAGGTTGTGCAACCAAGTATTAGGCTGAGGGTGCCAATACTTTTGTCTGGCCCATTTTTGGAGTTTTGTGTGAAATGATCAATGATTTGATTTTTGCTTCATTCTCTTTTGTTTTTTCCTTGCAAGCAAATTAAATGAAAATAATAGTACCAAAGAATTTGTGATTGCAATCATTTTCAGGAAGAAACTGAGTATTATCTGACAGAATTGAAGGGGTGCCAATACTTTTGGCCACCACTGTATAGGCAAATTTGAATGCAGAAATGCACAAGAATTGGTCATGTCCGGATTTTTTCTGCGAGTAAAATCCGAGCAGAAAAAATCCTGACCATATGCACAGAACTTGCAGAATGTCATAGGACGTCATGGGATAAGGTATGCAATGCGTTTCTGGAGCGTTTCCGTGCTGAAAATCCGCACCAAAAAGCGCACCAAAAACTCATCGTGGGCACACAGCCTTAGTCTCAGCACAGGAGGTGCAATTATATCACAAGACGTAATTGCCTGCTGCGCAGAGCCTCAGTCTACATGCTACACAGAGTGGAGCAGTACAGCAAGGGTACGTGGCTAGGTGAGTGATATTTTTGCTTTCTTTTATCAGTCAGTACTTATAGGGCCATCATTCTCTGCAGTCATGGAGACCATTGTGTGAACGTTCATGCCATGTTTGAGAGAATTATACTGGTGGGGCCATTATACAGTATGAGGTGATATGGGGGTCTCATTGTGTGGGGGGATCATGCTATGTGGGTTATGTACCGTGGTGACATCATACTGTTTTATAGACATTGGGTTCATCATACTGTGCGTGGGGGGGGATTCACTGTTGGGTGCGGGCAGGGCTGGCTCCAGGTTTTTGTGGGCCCCGGGTGAAAGAGTATCAGTGGGCCTCTTTAACACATACCACGATTCATGATGCACAGATACCGCAGAGAAATATATATATATAGTACAATGCCAAAGATTTCACTTCTTACATTACATGAGCGATATCTATTGTAAATTCTACAATAGCTCAGAAACCGGCGAATTCTCTCAACTCACAGTGCAGACCGGACAGTATAGTTCTCCATACAGTATTATGGGCCCCATATAATGCTCCATGCAGAATACTGGTCCCCATATAATGCTCCATACAGGATACTGGTCCCCATATAATGCTCCATACAGGATACTGGTCCCCATATAACGCTCCATATAGGATACAGGTCCCCACATAATGCCCCATGCAGGATGTCACACACCCCTTATAATGCACCATGCAGGATGTCACCTCTCCCCCCATATAATGCCCCATGCAGGATGTCACCTCTCCCCCCCATATAATGCCCCATGCAGGATGTCACTTGTTCCCCCCATATAATGCCCCATGCAGGATGTCACCCCCCATATAATGCACCATGCAGTATGTCACCTCCCCCCTCATATAATGCCCCATGCAGGATGTCACCTCTCCCCCCAATATAATGCCCCATGCAGGATGTCACCTCTCCCCCCCATATAATGTCCCATGCAGGATGTCACCTCTCCCCCCCCATATAATGCCCCATGAAGGTTGTCACCCCCCCATATAATGCCCCATGCAGGATGTCACCTCTCCCCCCCATATAATGCCCCATGCAGGATGTCACCTCTCCCCCATATAATGCCCCATGCAGGATGTCCCCCCCCTTATAATGCCCCATGCAGGATGTCACCTTTCCTCCCATATAATTCCCCATGCAGGATGTCTCCTCTCCCCCCATATAATGCCCCATGCAGGATGTCACCTACCCCCCCATATAATGCCCCAAGCAGGATGTCACCTCTCCCCCCATATAATGCCCTATGCAGGATGTCACCTCTCCCCCCATATAATGCCCCATGCAGGATGTCACCTCCCCCCCCCATATAATGCCGCATGCAGGATGTCACCTCTTCACTGTGATGTCTCAGGTCAGAGGGCGCAGTGACGTCTTTACATCGCACTCTCTCCTGAGCAGTCACAGGCAGCGCAGAGCGGGAAGACGCAGACACGGGTGAGGGGTCCAGAGCAGCGGCAGCAGGTGAGAAGTGAGGTGAGTATTTGATTTTTTTTTTTTATATGCATGAAGGCATGGGGGCATTATATGGTGCTGGGAACAAGTGACATCCTGCATGGGGCATTATATGGGGGGGAACAAGTGACATCCTGCATGGGGCATTATATGGGGGGGAACAGGTGACATCCTGCATGGGGCATTATATAGGGGGGGGACAAGTGACATCCTGCATGGGGCATTATGTGGGGAGAAGATGTGAAATCCTGCATGGGGCATTATATGGGGGGAACAAGTGACATCCTGCATGGGGTATTATATGGGGGGGAGAGGTGACATCCTGCATAGGGCATTATATGATGGGGGGAGAGATGACATCCTGCATGGGGCATTATATGGGGGGAGAGGTGACATCCTGCATAGGGCATTATTTGGGGGGAGAGGTGACATCCTGCATGGGGCATTATATGGAGGGGGAGAGGTGACATCCTGCATAGGGCATTATATAGGGGGAGAGGTGACATCCTGCATAGGGAATTATATGTGGGGAAAGGTGACATCCTGCATGGGGCATTATATGGAGGGGGAGAGGTGACATCCTGCATGGTGCATTATATTGGGGGGGGTGACATCCTGCATGGAGCATTATATGGGGGGGGGAGAGGTGACATCCTGCTTGGGGCATTATATGGGGGGGTGACATCCTGCATGGGGCATTATATGGGGGGAGAGGTGACATCCTTCATGGGGCATTATATGGGGGGAGAGGTGACATCCTTCATGGGGCATTATATGAGGGGAGAGGTGACATCTTGCATAGGGCATTATATGGGGGTGAGAGGTGACATCCTGCATGCATTATATGGGGGAGGAGAGGTGACATCCTGCATGGGGCATTGTATGGGGGGGGGAAGGTGACATCCTGCATGGGGCATTATATGGGGGGAGAGGTAACATCCTTCATGGGGCATTATATGGAGGGGAGAGGTGACATCCTGCATGGGGCATTATAAGGGGGGAAGACATCCTGCATGGGGCATTATGTGGGGGCCAGTATTCTCTATGAAGCTTTATATGGGGGCCAGTATCCTGTATGGAGCATTATATGGGGACCAGTATCCTGTATGGAGCGTTATATGGGGACCAGTATTCTGCATAGAGCAATATATGGGGACCATATCCTGTATGGAGGGCTATACTGTCCGGTCTGCACTGTGCGTTGAGAGAATTCGCCGGTTTCTGAGCTATTGTAGAATTTACAATAGATATCGCTCATGTAATGTAAGAAATTAAATCTTCGGCATTGTACTATATATATATATATATATTTCTCTGCGGTATTTGTGCATCATGAATCGTGGTATGTGTTAAAGGGGCCCACTGAGACTCTTTCGCCCAGGACCCACAAAAACCTGGAGCCGGCCCTGATCGCACCGCTCACGGGTCCCATAGCGTGCCGGGGTGCCCGATGGTGAGTGGGCCCCCCGCCTGCTCAGGGCCCCCGGCACTTGCCCGGGTGCGCCGGGTGCTGACGCCAGCCTTGGGTGCGGGTATCATGTAGTGTTGGATGCATTTTTAGAGGTATTATACTGTATACTGTATGGGGCCACAAAAGGTGTGTTGTGGTGGGTGAAAACAATAAGGGGCTTAAGAAGGAACAACATTACTGTGAATGTGCTGCAATACATGTCTCTCTACCTATCTTTAAAAGTTATGATGTATGCCATTTTGGGACTCTTCCTGTGCGCCGTGACCTGGCCTACTCCACAGAGAGGGAAGGGGGACCCTATTAGGAGTTTTGCTATGGGACCCTATAGTTTCTATGTACGCCCCTGCGGTAAATGCTGATATTAGTTCTTCAACAGCCATACTCCTTGGAAGGGATTCCATTATATATTACATTTGGAGATACTCACAGTATTATCTGCATAAATTGTACCACAGGGTGTGTGTGCTTTATAACAGGGTTCCCCAACTCCAGTCCTCAAGGCCCACCAACAGGTCATGTTTTCAGGATTTCCTTAGTATTACACAGGTGATAATTCCATCACCTGCACAAGCAATAATTCAATCACCTGTGCAATACTAAGGAAATCCTGAAAACAAGACCTGTTGGTGGGCCTTGAGGACTGGAGTTTGGGAACACTGCTTTACAGCATTAGTACTGAGTGGGCACAGAAATGTCAATAGAATATTTCAGTTTCTGATTAAGGATAGCTCATCCCCGAGACCCACGAGTGAAAATGAAGACAGGTACACAGCCTTATCTGAGTATATAGTATTGCTATCTTGCCTTATCTGTAGCTTTTACAGTGCAACAGAGCTACAATTAAAGAGATAGGCGGCATGTATCAGGCACTGGCTGCATGATCTTAGTCATATATTTAATAACTCTGCGTGACAGCGTGGCAAATCAGGGATGTTCATGAGCGGAGCTGATTTTTTGGTGCGAACAAACCGGAACCCCGAACACGAACTCGAATTTGAAATGCCGAACAAATTCGCTCAACACTAGTTACAACAAGCACCGTGTAGCCAGAGCTTTAAAAAGACTGCTTCGCCTGATTGGAGGCTAAATGACAACATGACTGTTCTTTCTGGTTGAAGGAGGAGGTGCTGAAGAGAATGATAGACTGATAGAAGTGTTAGTAAAGCATTGCAAATGTTAGGTTTATGCTTTTGATAGTAAATTTCTGCTGCTGCCTCTGTTCAAGCCAAGCTGCTATCTCATATAAGACTCTGTAACCATCAAGCTTTCAGCTCTGTGGGTATCCCTCCTTCTTCCATCCTAGTGGGTAACAAGTCTACCACCAAGGGTCAATGCACCTAACAAGAAATTTAAAAGGAATCTGTCAGTAGGTTCAACCCCTAGGGTGTCTTATTCGTCATATCGGTCATAGAAAGTTGAATAAAATGATACCTTGATATTTGCTATCTGACAGCTTATTCCATAGAAACGTACATTTTTTAATAATATGTAAATAGCTGCTAAGATCTATGGGCCGGATACATAGCTGTCTGAGAAGTTGCCTCCACAGCTTATTTTAAATAATGTTTTACCAATATGAGACACGTAGCTCAGGAGAGCAGACTGTCAGTCATTACATGTCCGACACTGGTAACGTCCCCTTTAATTTAAAATGAGCTCTGTAGGGGGATTCTCTGGGAGATCAGTCTCCGGCCTATAGATCTTAACAGTTCATTTACAAATAAAAAAACATTGATTTCTCTGGAATATAACATAGGATAACAAATATCAAGGAATTATTTTATTCAGCTTTCTATAACCTACATGCCCATAGGCTTAGGAGGGTTGACCCTACTAACAGGTTCCCTTTAATGGGGCACACCACCACCCCTTGCACAGCAAAGAGATTTTATCCAGCCCTGGGGAAATTGTTTTAAATGTCATACTCTTTATTGTAGGTTGGCATTAGTTTTACAAAGATGAGTGGCATATGTGGAATCTAAAGATTGTACAGTTGAGAGGATGGAATCACTTTGGATAGAATGGGGCATGTCTGTATTACAGTAAGCTATAGATGAAGTGTTGTACCTGAGGTTGAACTATAAATTCATGGACTAACATTCTCCTTCTCTCATGCATAAATGTATAAGAAAGTGCATTAGTATTATAATTATGTGCAAGATACTGGATGACAATTGAAGAATGTTCGGTACAGCACATTTGAATGTGAACTATTACCGCTAAGACATCTTTCTATACATAGGAGCAGACGTGTAAATTTAATAAACGTAGACTTTTATAAGAAGAGAAAAGGCTAATGTTGTTTAATGAAGTGCAGCATCTTGCAGCTCATCTGTTTTATCTGTCATACTCTGACATAGTAAATAATACAAGAAAAATGTTTCTATTAGCGCATTCTACTTTATTCCCAGTGAATTTGCCCTGGGGATTCTTAAGTGAAATAAACAGCCGCAGCTATGATAACAGAGGCATCGCTTTATTATTTACATTCGAGATTCAGCAATACAGAGCTTGCTGTTTTATATCTTAATGCTTACCTGCTCTACCAAAATAATGGGGCATGACCAACATTTATATACACAATCAAATATATCAGATTGTCCCTTTCATTTTGTTTAGCTGCATTACTAAACGGGTCTCAATTTTATAGACTGCTAAGACTACAAAATATTGTAATATAGTTGTAGTGTGATATAAACAGCATACAGTATGTTACAAATATATTCCATGTAGGAATCCATGGTTATGTAAGCAAGAGGTTCTACGTAAAGTCTAATCAAGTTCAAATTTGCACCTAGAACATATAAAAACAGAGACTCCAAAGCAAAAATTCAAAGTCCTTCCGATAGAGTACGCATATGGACATTTTCAGGATCATAGTCACACAGATCCCTAATATGGCAACCAAGAAAATCTATTACTCATACTGTACCTCCATATCTCTGTGAGAATCCATATCGCATTGTGGCATGCTTAGTAATTTTTTCATTTCATGGACATATTCAATAACTATCAGAGAATATGAAGTCTCAAGTAAACACTAGAGATGAGCAGATCTGGCAAGATTCAAATTCACCAAATAACATGGATTTTACTGGGAAAGTTGATTTTTAGTAATTTTATTCTCTGCAAATTGAATATCCATTATTATTCTCCTGAGTCTGGAGACACTGCAGGGCACTGTGCCTTGTACAGTTCTCGCCGCCTCTTCTTTCCATGCACTGAAATACTGGGTATCATCATTATAGGACCAAAATATCTGGCTGCAACTAGGCTCGGGATATCACTGTGCATGCACAGGGACATCCTGCGCCTAGTTGTGGCAAGAAGTCCCAGCCTAGAGTGTGTGTTGTAAGGTTGCGGCACAAGGGTGACATCATAGGGTCGTCATGACTTTACAACTCACATGCACAGAGATGTCTCAAGACTAATTACCGCTGGAAGTCTCAGTCTAGAGTGCATGTCCTAACAACCTTATGATGTCCACTCTAGGTTTGGAGTTCTGGTCACAACTAGGCAAATTACGATATGGATTTTTGTAAAATTTGAGCAGAATTCAATTCCTCTCTAATAAATTTACCCAACTCTATCTCACAATGGTGCTTGTAAGTCCATATTATTGACTGATATCACAGCCCTTTTCTGCAATACAGGTCTGTGACATAAACGAGGCCGTGGTACTTATGCCTCTACCAAGATATATTGTTATCCTTCTTATTTGTATTCTTCTAACATCTTTCCAGGTTTGGTCACTAGAGACTTTCTATTATCAAGTACAATGCCCTAAAATCTAAAGCTAATTGAACACTTGAAAAGGTTTTGCTGTAAAATGTAAATGTAAAATCTTCAATATTATAAAAATAAAAAATGTCCATATAAATATTAAAAGGATTGTTACAAAATATGTGATTGGGGACAAGGACTGATGGGAGGGATGCCATTCTCTATTCAGTAATGTTGGCACTGTGTTGTAATATGTTGGTAGGGTGTTTCTTTTTTTCCTCTTAAATAACGCATATTATAAGTGTTCGATTGACCTGACACTCTTGTATCTGCTCTCTATGGAGGCTAACCGATGAAGGTCCAGAACTGTGGACTATCTCTATAAATCCAACAAGCAAACCACCATATGGAGGCACTTAAAACCCCAGACACTATGTGCCCCTGGTTTTCCCTAGTACGTCGCACCTATCATGTAATTTCCACAATAAACAGCCCTCTAACATTATTATTATTTATTATGCTTACTTATATAGCACCATCATATTCCACAGCGCTTTACAGACATTCTCATCACTTACCCCATTGGGGCTCACAATCTAAATCCCCTATCACTATGTCTTTGGAGTGTGGGAGGAAACCGGAGGAAACCCACGCAATCACGGGGAGAACATACAATCTCCTTGCAGATGTTGTTTTTGGTGGGATTTGAACTCAGGACCACAGCGATGTAAAGTAGCAGTGTTAACCACTGAGCCACCATGCTGCATTAGGAATTTGATGCTTTAGCTTTGTTTCTGTGTTAATTGCTAATTAAGTATTATAATGTATATGTAATAAAAATCAGTAGCAGACAGAAAAATGTTTACAAAGTTACTCAACTATCCATAGAATATTGTAAACTGTAAGTCAAATCTATCAATTATTTGGTTTGTACCAATCAAATTAACATGTGCTGTAGCATAACGTTCTATATAGAGTATAAATATTTTGAAATAATTTCTATTCTCCAAAACAAATTTATTGTTACAATAATGTTAGAGAAATAACTACTAAAAATAAATTCTTCATAATTTTGTCAGTAACCATTTTCTTATTATTGCAATAATGTACTCATTTCATGATAGACTGAGTGCAGCTGTATGCCTGTTAAAGAAATATATTGTGAAGTAACACCCATTTATAGTGGTTTAAAAAATCACACAATAACACAAAGTAAGGTTTGTGTGAACTTGTGGTGACATGAAATTTAAGTGCATTAAATACGTACTCCATTTGTTGGATTGGCCACCTGTTTAGAAGTTCCACTATTCACCAGTTCTAATCGCACTGTATACTAAGCACATTATGAAAAAATAGCCTTATGAAATAATTAGAATAAAGAAATGTACAAATGGATACTAGTTGGACCCTCATTAAATCTTAAACTATATATGTTTTGCAATGTTTGCTTATGATTGCTCACTGCTCAGCAATCAAAGGCGTTTTTGGGATCCATTTAAATTTCTGAATCACAACATGATTATCTAAGTGGGCAAATAGATTATTACAAGGGATGGAGGCCTCTCAAATGATGAGAGGTTGGAAAAATTGGGCTTATTTAGCTTAGAAAAAAGACATCTATCACCACTAGAAAAATTACATTCTTGCTGTCTCTTGACCACTCAAGCTGGCAAAAGAGCGGAATCAAGATTTGGTAATCTGGAGTCATAGAGTGACTGCAGTAATTTATTGGGAACCCGGAAAACAACTTTAGCTCGCTCTTGCCCATGGACAAATATTTTTCGAGGAAACCTGTCACAATAACTATGCTGTCGGATTGTCAGGCAACCTGGTATAAAGAAGTATGAGTTGGACAAATTGCTAATGGATAGATCCTAAAGCCACCCCATATACACATTGACACTCTAATGTTTAGGGGGTCAACATCCATCTGATTATCGGGGAACTTGTCCATCCAGCATGTCTGATTTTGGACTGCTGATCACTTTGCTCTCCCATAGATAAACTGCCAGAGATTGCTGTCAGCGGCTTTTTTTTATAGAAAACACAGTAGTGCTTGGCCAAAAGGCGCTGCAGTGTATGGGAGAAAAGGCCAAGATGGCTGTCAGCTGAACGATTGGCCAAAGCATTAATTGGGTGACAGCTTTCTAATGTGCATGGGGGCCTTAAACTTTATAATTCAGTGGTTCTTAGCCCTAATGCTATCTTGTGCATGCCTAATCATAATCAATATCCCATTAATGACTGAGTCAAAAAGACCTGTGCATTATCAGAAAATTACTTATTGTTTAATTCAAGTTTTTGTATTTCATGTATTTAATAAAAATAAATTGGTAATGTTTTTTTTCTTATTACAATCTTTATTAAAAAAAAAATGCTAAATTAGTAGGATTTCACATGTGCCATTTGGGCTTTTATAGACATCCTGTTCTTTCAGGAAGAGTTTACAGCAACCTTCATATTATAAGAGGCAAGATTACAATGACAGGTAACACCTCTATACACAGCTGATAATACAGGAGCCACCAATCACAATGTTGCGATGTCACAGCAAACCTGCTCCCACTCCCTTCACAATGACCTTTCCTAATGCACATTTGACACTTCGATATAAAATATAGCGTCAGAATCCATTAATTGTGGCTATATACAGTACACATGTTATTTACTTAAACAATAAAAAGTTAAAGGGGTTTTCCCACAAATAAAAGTTAATTTTATTCCCTTGATCTTGGAATAATAAAAGGGATCCACAACTGGACGTGATAAAGAAATGTCCCTGTTTTTAGATAATCTTATAAATGTGCTCCTGCTATGTACTGTGTAATGGCTGTGTCTGACCATACAGGAACATGGTCTGATCATACCACAGCTCCTGGGCAGGGGAGGAAGCTGTCAGACACAGCCATTACATAGTACACAGCAGGGGCACATTTATAAGATTATCTCAGCACAGGAACATTTTATTTAAGCATATTCAATTGTAGAACTTATTATCATTCCAAAATCTAGTGAATAAATTGAACTTTTGTTCATGGGAAAACCCCTTTAGAGTCTAAAAAAAACTCCAATGGCCCGTCAAAATTGCAAGATTTTTTTTTATTATTATTTAATCCAGATTGTAACATTGTAAAAAAAACATTTTCTGATGACACATTCCCTTTAATGACCAACTGTTTTTTTGTTGATGTTTTCATGTTTGCCCCTCTGCATTTAATCAGTAATACATTTTTTTCCACTGACATGACATATTATTTTTAGTTCTATTTGGAAGTTAATATCAATCAGTTTGTGATTTATATATTTTTTAATGAGAATATAAAAAACTTTTTATATAACATTTTTTAAAATATGTTTATGCAGTTCAATTTCAGAATTTCAGACTAAATAACCTGGTGAATAAATTTATCAGGTTATTACAGTCAACTAGATATCTAGTAAGTGTGTTGTCCTATGTAATATACGTACAATAAAAATTATTTTTTTTACTAAATAATTGCTTTTTTTGCATTCTTGGGGTGGGGGGACTTTTTATTTTTTTTTTCATTCTTATTAGAATTTTTTTCTTATATTTTATGTATGTAACATGTTTCCCAAGAGGTCTTAAAAGATCTCTGGTAGGAGCTGCATTTTTACTCTTAATTTTCAGTTTCTCACTGTAACTTAAGCCCCCATTATAGAAATAACAGCCCACCATTTTGACAGAAGACACTGGCAGAGCTGATCTGGTTCTAACAGGCCGTTGTATGGCCTAGTAGAGTGTCTGCCACCAGTACCCAGAACTACTCTCTTCTTCTTAGGATCTCTGGCTTCACGGATAGCCTCAAACCCATCAGTGCTAAAGTATAAACTAGAAAAGACATCGTTGCAGACTTGAGACCTGTATTGTCTGTTGTCAAAGACAGTGAGAGATTGGGAAAAAACTGAAAAGACGGTGTCTTCACTTGTGACATATTTGTTTTGGTAAATATTTGTACTCCCCTTTAAGCAACAATTCTTTTTTGTTTTCTTTTATAACTATATTATTGCACTTAGAAATGAATGACTACATTCTGTCATAATTACGCCAGTTTTGTGGCATAAATTGTGATGAATTTTTTGGTCACGCTTGGCCATGCCTCCTCCCCGCTAAGCTCCAAGCACTTGTCGAAAATTGGGCAGACCTCGCTTAAAAGTTCCAAAATCTGGGGAAGATTATTTGATAAATCAGAGCCATAAGGTTTTTTTTACAAGGCAAAAACATAAACTGCACAAAAATATTTGTGTGAAGAGAAACTAAAGGAAATGTTTAAGACTTCTCAATTCGTTTTCAAATATTACATCCCAATCTGCCATAAAACAGAATCTGTGATTGCAGCTGAACTACAAATTTTATAACCATTTCATCTGTAAAGTAAATTTTGTATAGGTACGAATTTTCCAAAAATATATTTCTATCTTAATTAAAATTTCTGATTATTTTACAAACACATTATTTTTATCCAAATTCTAATAATTAGCCCGAGATCTGATACATTGGGATTTTGCTAATTTTTACTAAAACATTTAGTCTAAATTTGTATATATTTAACACTTTAGAAAAACACCTATAGAAAAAAAATATTAATCCTTTAAACACCAGCATATTAATGAATATAAATAAGATTAAATAAAGCTTTTCTATGAAATGAGTTTCTAAATAGCACTCTTGCTTCCTGTTTTTTCGAAGTGAAGTTAACCCCTCTAAGACCGATGACGTATATTTACGTCATCGACCTTGTTCCTGCCACACTGAGCCTGCATCTTTCCCCACACTTGATGGCTGATTTAATCAGCCAATAAGTGCCTCTAACAGCCATTGGTGGATCTGAGATCCACCTGAGGCTGTTAACAAGTTAAATGACACTGTCAATCACTGACAGCATTATTTAACATGCGCAGAGAGAAAGCGCATCATTGATCCCACCCGTCAGTGAGCCCATCACGTGATCATAGGGCGCCGAAGGATTGTCATA
Source organism: Phyllobates terribilis (assembly GCF_046119375.1). Lineage (NCBI taxonomy): Eukaryota > Metazoa > Chordata > Amphibia > Anura > Dendrobatidae > Phyllobates > Phyllobates terribilis. Next base: position 245,087,242 of record NW_027362763.1, on the reverse strand, counting down.
ACAGTCGGGGGTCTACTGCAGACCCTTGTGCCCGTCATCATGATCCTCCTATGAAAGCCGGCTCGTGATTTTCCTATACACAGCAGTGCTTAAGAACTGCTATGTATAGAACGGGCGATTGGACAATCGCTGCTTCAAGTCTCTTAAGGGGACTATTAAATACAGTAAAAAATTTTTTTTAAAAAATATGAAAAAAAAACCTAAAAACATAGGTTCAAATCACCCCCTTTTAAAAATAAAAGAATTAAAAAAAGAAATATATACACATATCTGGTATCGCCACATTCAGAAATGTTCGATCTATTAAAAAATGAAATAAATTAACCAGATCGGTAAATGGCGTATAAATAAAATTAAAACACCAGAATTTAATTTTTTTGGTTGCCGCAAAATGCAATAAAATGCAATAAAAGTTAATCAAAATATTGTATCTACCCCAAAAAGGTGTCAGTAAAAACATCAGGTCAGAAGTAAGCCCTCACCCAGCCATGGATGAGAACATTATGGTTCTTGGAAAATGGAAACAAAAGCAAAAGATTTTTTTCACAAATTTCAGATTTTTTTCACCACTTGAATAAAAAATTGTATACATGTTTGGTATCTGTGTACTCATACTGACTTGGGGAATCACATTGGCAGGTCAGTTTTACCATAAATTGAACATGGTAAATGCACACTATGTGGCAGAATAAATGATGTCATTCAAAAGTACAACTCGTCCTTCAAAAAACAAGCCCTCATATGGCTGAAACTAAAAAAGTTATGGCTCTTGAAAGAAGGGGAGGAAAAAACAGAAAGGGAAAATTTCCCAGGTATGAAGGGATTAAAGTGTACCTATCACTTGAAAAAACTTCTTATATATTGGGATGTATAGGGCAGCCAATTAGCGGGAGTGTTGGTCTGGAGACCTTCCCCGATCTCTCAAAACACAACTCTGAAGTGTGCAGCTCAAGCATGAACTACTCACACAGAGAGATGTCTGGGCTGAATAGTTTATCCACCACCTTTACATCACTTTGTGCATATGGCTCAAGCAGTAGCTGTAGTGGTGTTTTGACAAATCGGTGAGAGTCTCAAACCCCAGAACCCACTTATCAGTAGCAGCATACAATATAATATAAATATATATACACAGTATATGTACAATACAGACCAAAAGTTTGGACACACCTTCTCATTTAAAGATTTTTCTGTATTTTCATGACTTTGAAAATTGTGCATTCACACTGAAGGCATCAAAACTATAAATTAACACATGTGGAATGATATACTTAACAAAAAAGTGTGAAACAACTGAAAATATGTCTTATATTCTAGGTTCTTCAAAGTAGCCACCTTTTGCTTTGATGACTGCTTTGCACACTCTTGGCATTCTCTTGATGAGCTTCAAGAGGTAGTCACCGGAAATGGTTTTCACTTCACAGGTGTGTCCTGTCAGGTTTAATAAGTGGGATTTCTTGCCTTATTAATGGGGTTGGGACCATCAGTTGTGTTGTGCAGAAGTCTGGTGGATACACAGCTGATAGTCCTACTGAATAGACTGTTAGAATTTGTATTATGGCAAGAAAAAAAGCAGCTAAGTAAAGAAAAACGAGTGCCCATCATTACTTTAAGAAATGAAGGTCAGTCAGTCCGAAAAATTGGGCAAACTTTGAAAGTGCTGAGGCTTCTAGTATAGGGTAATAACAACTAAAATGAAGGATCTAGCTATTTAATGAATTAATGATGAGAATTACAGAAATGTTATTCCTCATGTGTACACACACAGCTGCTTATTCTGAAAAGTTACCTGAAAATGCAGTTAAGTTACACTTTTAATAGACTCACAGATACTCAACCCCAGTTTTTGGACTAGGCATCTGGAAAAAGAGAAAGTGCTTCTGAAAAGATGTTGACATTTTAATTAATTGGAAAAAACCCAAGGATTGAGTTCCCAGAAGTGCTGTAAGATGTTTTCATAAACTCGGCTTGATTTACTACTTCTAATGTGGACAGGATACTTTTTTACTGCAACTTACTACTCACTTTATATTTCTTAGTGGAGGTCTCATTTTTGTAGCTATTAGACGTAGCTCTTAAAGGATGACCAGACAAATGTGCTGCATGGTAGATACTTGATGTCATGCCATCCTATAGACCATACTGACACGACGTGCTTTGGAAATATTGAGTAGCTTGCTTCTTTTCTTCCACAAAACCCTTTTCCTGTGCTTTATATGGAGAAATATGAAGAATTATCACTAAATTGGACAATGAAAGAAAAAGAAGATATTACTTAAAAATAACACAAAAAAATTCACATCTTCACAAAGAGTATGTTCACATAGCACATATTTACTGCAGAATTTTCACAACAAACTGGCAGAGGTAAATATATTACTGTGGCTTCTGTTCAAATACTGCAGATATACAACAAATTTTGTGTCAAATCTACAGTGCTGTTCATTTTTTTCCATAATATTTGGATGAAATCTCATGGACTCTGAATTCACAACCCTGGTGTTGTAATACACTGTAGATTTCTCATCTGGAAAATCTGGATAGAAAATGCACTGCATATTTGACTTGTGTGAACAAGCCAAAAAGTTAATATACCATTTGAAAAGAAAAATACATCAAATTAAAAATTACAGTTAGAAGAATTGTGTCAACTATTTTTCGGAAATTGTCATATGTCATTGAAATAATAATCTAGATTTACTTTGGGGGTCTCTACTGCACTTATGTTTGCAACCAACCTAAAATCTAAGTAAATGGGTATGTATAAATACATGAGAATCCTACAGTTAAAGACACACACCACAAGAATAAAATATATAATTTTACTGTTTCAAATTAAAACATGACAAGAAGATATATTAAAAATCAGTGAAATATCAAAACACATAAGTGGATTTGTAAGGAGAGGGGTACATTGAATTGTAATAAATAGCATCTGAAAATCGGTAGATCCAGATATAATTCATCTAAACATATAGCATCAAAATTAATACATTAGCAAGATTAATATCAAATAAATTGCAAAAGTTGCATATAAATCAGTAATAGACATGACTTACACATCCGTGACCCGACGCGCGTTTCGCATTCTGCTTTCTCAAAGGGATATGTAAGTTTTGAATGATGAATGTTAGTAAAGTCGTGGCCAATAGAGATGTGTGGACCCATGGAAGTTTTGACTTTAGACCAAAGTTTGGTTTGGGTACCAGAACTGTACCTAAACTTGAACCTGAATCTGAACCCAATAGAAATCAATGGAGACCCAAACTTTGGAGCTGGAAAATATCTCTCTCTCTCATCCCTGAATTGTAGAACAGACTTCCAGGAAAAGTGCATGTTTGGAGTTTAGTACCGGACAACTAGTGTCTGGTACGAACCCCAAACTTTACAGTTCTCTAGTGGCCAATATTTTTGCGACCAATACAAATTTTTGTTTTCACAAAGTTTGCTGCTTTTAGATCTTTTACGTAGATGTTTCTATGGTTACTGAAGTGCCATTTTAAGCATTTCATAAGTTTTTACATTTTATTGATAAATACATCGAGTTTATGCAAAGACTCAATATGTACTGTGTCAGTCTCATGGCTGTATGTTTGTTAAGCTCCATACTCATGACGGTTTACTGCTCTGTCTTGTAAACATCAATAATATTGCACATGTGGAGGTCTGTGCTTCAAGCAGATTTTGCAGAGGATTTGCCAAGCATTTCTTTGTGGAAAAAAATACAGGAGAATTCATGACAGAAGATTTTCAAATTCACTTTTTGCTCTATAATCCTCTGTCCATGTCAGTGAGGTGTGCTACAATCTTATGCACTTCCATCACACAATACTTTGTTAAAAATATCTGGTATTTCATTAGCATAAAAAAAATAAATAAATGGATTAAAACCAGCGATTACAGGAACAAGGGAATTACAATCAACAGACAGCAGAGATGGGAGAACTTAATGCAGACACATACAAAATTATTATAGTGTTGGTAATAAACTTTCTGGTATATATTTTTATAGCCTTGTAGAGGATGAACCCCCATTAAAAATCTCATCTTTAGTTTTCTAATCGCTGCCTCCATTTTTCAGAAGCTAAGGGTTAATAAAATCTGCTAATTGGGATGTCCAGTGGGTTAGAAAAGTGCACCCCTGGTGTTGCCGCCCATTGGTTTTTCATGCTCCACCTCATTTACTGGTGATTGACAGCTAAGGTTTGCATGGAACAATAGCTGTCTGCAGACAAAGCTCAGCCAAGCCAATGTTTTTGAATAATTTGTGTAAAAAAATATCAAACTCATGTCGGCAACACTTTTCATCACTGATTGGACATTTTCAGAATTCACAGAATTACCCCAACTAGTAACAACCAGTTGTCAGTTTACTTATATATTTGAAGAAGGAATAACGGGAATGACACAGGATAGAGTTAGAAAATATTCACCATAATCGTTACTTCATGAGGATTACAATTATTTACTAAAGTCGACATGTCAGGAGAGGTGACAGGTGCTTTTTAAGCATTATGTAGAAATATAGGGGTATATTCAAACAATTTTTTTACTCTGATTATGGCACACATTCCTGGTGACATCTACATCCCGTGCAACTAAAAGACTTTTCTGTCACCCTATCACATACTTTGGAAATTTTCTCTGCAAATGCTTGTTTGAAAAATGCAATAAATGGGCCTGAAATCTAAGTACCGTATTTTTCAGACCATAAGACGCACTTTTCCCCCCAAATTTGGGAGGAAAATGGGGGGTGCGCTTCTGGTCCGAACGTAGCTTACCAGGGAGTGGCAGTGGTGGTGAATCTGGATCGCCCACAGCTTCAGAAGGATGGCCGCCGAGATCCCAGTCTATGTGTGCGCCAACTCAGGCGCCATTTTCGTGTAGATCACGGCTTCAGGAAGATGGCCGCGGCCACCGAAGAAGCAATGCACGCCGCTCTGCCTGACCGCCGAAACCGTCCCTGCAGCATCTCACTGCTTCTGCTACCACTGCCAGGTCCCTGAGGGAGGGATGAACCCTGCTTCCTGCGATCCTGCTTGACCACCACCGCAGCCCCCCACTGCTGGGGCACCCCCTTCTCCCACCCAGGACCCAGAGCATTGCTCCACTACTTGCCGGCTTCCTGAGGAGACAATGCATCCTGTGACCCCCGCTCCACTGACCCCCAGGTAAGATACCTTTTCGGACTATTAGACGGACTTCCAACTTATAAAAATTTTTTTTCTTTTTTTCCACCCCAAAATTTGGAGTGCGTCTTATGATCCGGTACATCTTACAGTCCGAAAAATATGGTAGATTGTTACTAATTTCTTGCAATTTACAGCCTTGTATAACTTCTGTAGAAAACACATGTAGGATTATTAATTCTACTGTATATAATTTTAATTCAAGTTTTACGTCATATTTCTCATATTTACAATGTTATTTTGCATTATTAATGGAACCTATGGATAAGGGAAGTGGAATAAATGACACAGCTTGCTTATCTGATCTGTGTCTTCAATATGCAAACCATAGACCGCAAGATGGTGTTTTCATGTATCAATGCTGTGCCATCTGGTGGATGTATGTAGAAAAGATACAGTATGTGTTTATGCTTTACATTAAAACCTTACAAGACAATGATAATTAGCTGTCCGTAACTTTCTAGTTATGTAATTAATTTATTATTAGAAGTAAGATCAGATGTTAATTTGTTTAGTTTGTAAAACTCCAACTGTAGAGAGTAATTTAGCAATAAAGCTACAGTAGTTGCCAAAAAGCAGAATTGTGGCTGATATTGCCATAAATCTGTGTTAAATCAGCTGCAAAATCTGCTTGTGTGTCATCCACGATGTAAATCCACAGAAAGAAATAAAATGCGGGGGTTGTAAATTCTGCAACGCATGTCTGTTTCTGCACAGGAAGTTTCTGAAAAGCGTACATGACATTTTTGAAATATCATCTACCTACCTGCTATTTTATTCTCTGTTGTGCTGTTGTAGAATTTCTGTAGTCACATGGAAAATCTGCTCCAAATACACTTGAACGTTTTTGCTAAGAGATTCTGAAAATTGAATACAGCTTACAGTATGGACATTAACATTTTCTTTAACCTCGACCGCATCTAATATTAGCACAAAACTACACCGAGGTCATTTATATATATATATATATATATATATATATATATATATATATATATATATAGTATAACCGGGGATGCGTTCCTCTGTCTGAAGCCTCGATAGACTGCGCATGCGTGACGCGCAGTCTGGCTCCAGACAGAAGTAGGCATCAAGCCGTTACAGGTAAGAGGAGGTGTATGGCGCTGGAGATTGCGGTATGCATAGGCACTGAACGCATACCGAAATCTCTGGTGCCATACTTACCTGACCGGGAGGAGCGTTGCCGCGGCGCCTCTCTTTGCCGGAGACCGGGCCAGGAGTGAGGCGTCGGATCGGCGCGTGGGCATAGCGCTATCCGGCGCCATTTTACTGAAGACATTTCACTCATTGTCATTATGATTTAAAAAGAGAAAACACAGTAGTTTTACAATAAATAGCTTCACCCAACCAATAACCATGAGTGGAGAAAACGTTTTTTGTTATCATTCATATTCTCCGAAACAAGGCCAAGAAAGGAAAAATTCTGCCGGGGTATGTAAACTTCTGAGCAGTGGCATACCGCCAATGGGGGCAGGCCACGCAACTGCTATGAGGCCCGTTAGCTGGGGGGCAGCTTCTCCCTGCTAGTGGCGGGCAGGGAGCCATCCCTGCAGCTCCGCTGCTGACAGGAGAGAATGGCAGTGGAGCTGCAGAGATCCATCCTCTTCTTTCTGCCCGCCGCTTCCTCCCTCACACAGATACGCGCTGCTTGATGACGTCATCATGCAGCGCGAGCCTGTGTGAGGGAGGAAGTTGCAGACAACAAGGATGCTGCGGCCTGCGGGGGAATGGGCAGAGAGGTAAGTGTATTTTTTTTTATTTTTACTGAAATGCTGGGGAGCGGAGGTGGGGGAGAGTAATGATTGGGATGGTGGGGCTGGAGAGAGCAATAATGGGGCTGATGGGTCTGGGAAGCGCAATAATGGGGCTGATGGGGCTGAGGAGAGCAATGATGGGGTTGGGGAGAGCAATACTGGGGTTTATGGGGCTGGGGAGAGCAATGATGGGGATGGTGGGCCTGGGGAGAGCAATAATGGGGCTGATGGGGCTGGGTAGAGCAATGATGGGGCTGGGGAGAGCAATGATGGGGCTGGGGAGAGCAGTGATAGGGCTGATGGGGCTGGGGAGAGCAATGACAGGGATGGTGGGGATGGGGAGAGCAATGACAGGTTGCTGGGAGAGAGGAATGATGGAGGTGCTGTTATGATCTTCAACAAGTACTAAGGAAAGAAAGGGAAAAGCTATCCCTACAGTAAGACTAAGCTGAATCCCTATGATGTAGCGGGCTGCCTGTTCCTTGCGAACAGACCCGCCTTATTCCTCGGCTAGTCTGAACGAAGACCTAATGCATAAAGGGAAGGGGTCCCTAAAAGAACTAAGGACTGGAACAAAAAATGGGACACCTCCTGAACAAAGAAAGTTGTTGCAAAACACAAAAGATAAACTGACAAAAAGGTACTAGAGGTCCCAGAAGGACCGAGAACTGACAGAGATAGGCACAGAAGCACCTGGCTAGCAAAACAGTCAAGCAACACTGAAGTCCAGCACAGCCAAAAGGGCGGAGCTGGAATATAAAGGCAGATGGTCACTTGACCGCAAACCACAAGATGGAAAAAACAAACAGGAGGGTTCTAACAGGTGCAGGGAGAGAGCAATGATGGGGAGCTGGGAGAGAGCAATGATGGGGGTGCTGGAAAGAGCAATGATGGGGTGCTCAGAGACAGCAATGACGGGGTGTGGGAGTGAGCAATGATGGGGGTGCTAGGAGAGAGCAATGACGGGGGTGCAGGGAGAGAGCAATGATGGGGGTACAGGGAGAGAGCACTGATGGGGTGCTCTGAGAGAGCAATGACGGGGGTGCAGGGAGAGAGCAATGACTGAGGTGCAGGGAGAGAGCAATGATGAGGGTGCTTGTAGAGAGCAATGACGGGGGTGCATGGAGAGAGCGATGACGGGGGTGCAGGGAGACAGCAATGACGGGGTGCTGGGAGAGAGCAATGATGGGGGTGCTGGGAGAGAGCAATGACGGGAGATGCTGGGACAGCGCAATGACGGGGGTGCTGGGACAAAGCAATGATGGGGGTGCTTGCATATTTTCCGTGCGCACATAGCCTTACAGTTAATTGGGGAGAGTCACAGAGACTGAATAATTTATATTATTGGCAGGTGGAGATTTATAGTTAATGGGGGGCACAGTGCTGCTTATCACTTTATTTTGATTACTAAGTGGCTAATAGTATATTAATGGGGGGGTACATATCTGTAGTCGGGCGCAGTGTGGGGGAGACACAAGTATGTATACAATATATATGACCTTGTTATTTTTAGGACTGCACTGATCATCATGACAAGACGAGTCGTGGCTGGGAGATGTCGACTTGAAAGTCTGACCAGATGGAGAAGAAGCAGCAGAAACTGACTCTGATCAGATGAGACGTCAGCGGTAAGTGCCTGGATATAAATATTATTCTGTATCTGCACTGTGTGACTTGGAGTGATAATGTTATCTGTAAAATCCCTTAGGCTGCATTCTCACATTTATGTGAAATGTCCGTGTGCTGCCAGATTTTTTTATTGGATGGTCCACGGACTCGTAGAGTTTTATAGATCCATTCACACATCCATGAAAATCACGGATTTCAGAATGAGATCTGTGAGGGTCAGAGAATGTCCTGTTCTGATCCGATTTTGAGGATTAGAATAGACCATGCTCAATGCATCTGTAAAACAGGGCAGCACACTGACACTGCAAACAGATGCAGGAATGTAGCCTTATTATGTATAGCACAGTCCCTTAGTACATAGTGTACTCACTTATTATGTATAGCATACTCCCTTAGCATATAGTGTACTCACTTATTATGTATAGCGCCATCCTTAGTTATAGTTTCATCTTTTATTATGTATAACACCCTCCCTTATTACCTACCATCCTCTCTACATAGTTACATAGTTACATAGTTACATAGTTTATAAGGCCGAAAAAAGACAAGCGTCCATCCAGTTCAGCCTATTTCTTGTGCACTGCAGCTATTCCGCAGCTTTGATCCAGGGGAAGGCAACAAAAAACCATGAGGTATAGGCCAATTTACATCACTGAGGAAAAATTCACTTCCCGACACCAATCTGGCAGTCAGATTAAATCCCTGGATTAATTAACTATCATTAAGCATAAGATGTAATTTTATTGTTCTCAAGAAAGGCGTCCAGGCCTCTCTTGAACTCATTAAGTGAGTTGGACATCACCACTTCCTCTCCCAGAGAGTTCCAGAGTCTCACGGCTCTGACCGTAAAGAATCCCCTTCTATGCTGGTGCAGGAACCTCCTTTCCTCCAGACGCATAGTGTGCCCCCTCGTCTTTGTCACCATCCTTGGTATAAACAGGTCATGGGAGAGATCTCTGTACTGCCCCCTGATGTATTTATACATGTTTATGAGGTCTCCCCTAAGCCTTCTCTTTTCCAATGTAAATAGGCCTAATTTTGACAACCTCTCTGGGTATTCTAGTCCCTCCATTCCCTTTATTACCTTAGTCGCCCTCCTTTGTACCCTCTCTAGCTCCAATATGTCTTTCCTGAGCACCGGAGCCCAGAACTGTGCACAATATTCTAAGTGCGGCCTTACCAGCGCTTTATACAGAGGAAGAACAATGTTCTCATCATATGCCCCTATTCCTCTTCTGATGCATGCCATGACTCTATTTGCCTTCGCAGCTGCTGCCTGACACTGGGCACTCCAATTTAATTTGCTGTTAACCAAGACGCCCAGGTCCTTCTCCATGTCAGATTTCCCCAACGGTTTCCCGTTTAATATGTATGGGTGACTGCTGTTTTTCTTTCCCATGTGCATGACCTTACATTTATCGGCATTGAACCCCATTTGCCATTTTTTGGCCCAACTCCCCAATTTATCTAAATCCTCCTGTAGCTGTGCCCTGTCCTCATCTGTATTAACTACTTTACAAAGTTTAGTATCATCTGCAAATATTGCTATTTTACTATGCAACCCTTCCACTAGATCATTAATAAATATATTAAATAATATAGGGCCCAAGACAGACCCTTGAGGCACCCCGCTAGTAACCCTGACACACCCTGAGCTTACTCCATTGATAACCACCCTCTGCTTTCTATCACTCAGCCAGCTATTTACCCACTTGCACACATTATCCCCCAGACCAAGCATTCTCATTTTATATACCAACCTTTTGTGTGGCACGGTATCAAACGCTTTGGAGAAGTCAAGGTATACAACATCCACTGACTCTCCCCGGTCCAGCTGTGAGCTCACCTCCTCGTAGAAGGCGATCAGGTTTGTTTGGCAGGAGCGATCCCTCATGAATCCATGTTGATATGGAGTTAGACAGTTATTATCATTAAGATATTCTACAATAGCATCTCTAAGAAATCCTTCAAACAATTTACCCACAACAGACGTTAAGCTGACTGGTCTATAGTTCCCAGGGTCACTTTTAGACCCCTTTTTGAATATTGGTACCACATTTGCTTGGCGCCAGTCTAGTGGGACAGTCCCTGTCCATAAAGAGTGCTTGAATATAAGATACAGCGGCCTGTCTATCACATTACTTAATTCTTTTAGTACCCGGGGGTGTATGTCATCTGGGCCTGGTGACTTGTCTATTTTGATATTATTTAGGCGTTTCTGAACTTCCCCTCTACTCTAGCTCTAGGGCTCACAATTGGGGGATCATAATGTGTTGGGGTCATCATACTTTGCCCTGGGAGTTGAGGCATTATACTACACATGCGTAGGAATTCACCATAGGGGTATCATACTGTGTTTGGGGGACACTTTTGTTGGCATCACACTTTATGAAAGAGGGACCTAGGACGTCAGCAGGAGGAAAATTACTATATAAAGGCTGGAAGGTTGTGAGATCTGCTCTTCTGTGACCCCGACAATTATTTACATGTTTTTGGGGTGGGGGGCCCAATTAGAACTTCTGCTATGGGGCCACATGATTCCAATGTACGCCCCTGCTTTTGAGCAAAACTGTATATACAGTTGAAACGAGAAGTTCACATACACTATATAAAAAGACATATAGTATATGCATGTTTTTCTCAGTATCTGGCATGAAATAAGAATAAACCTATCCCGTTTTAGGTCAATTAGGATTACCATAATTTTTAATATTTGCTAAATGCCAGAATAATGAGAAAGAGAGAGGAATGTTTTATGGTATTTTTATTACTTACTGCAAAGTTAAAAGTTTACATATATTTCATTAGTATTTGCTACCATTGCCCTTAAACTGAATGACTTGGGTCAAAAATTTGGGATATCCTTCCACAAGCTTCTCACAATAGTTGGTCGGAATTTGGGCCCATTGCTCCTGACAAAACTGATGTAACTGATCCAGGTTTGTAGTTCGCTGTAGCATCGGCATCTCTGCCCCCTGACAGGCAGAGATGCCGTCCCCCTTACCGCCGCGCTCCTGGCCCGGCGTCTTCCGGCTCTCCTGCTGCTGCCGGCACGCGCAGCTTCCCGGGCACTGTGCTTAGGGCGCGCGCGCATGCTCCCTCCCTCTTAAAGGGGCCGCGCGTGCCGTCCTAAGGAGTCCCCGGCCAATGGCCGGAGGACTTCTCATATAAAAGGCACCTCCTCCAAAATGGAGGTGCCCGTGCAAGGTTGTAGCTCTGTGTTCTAAACTCTGCTTCAGCCCTCAGGTCCCGCTGCTAGTCAGACTATCAGTCCAGTCCGCCAGCCTGACTACCAGTCCAGTCCGCCATCCTGACTACCAGTCCAGTCCGCCAGCCTGACTACCAGTCCAGTCTGCCAGCCTGACTACCAGTCCAGTCTACCAGCCTGACTACCAGTCCAGTCCGCCAGCCTGACTACCTCTCTTTCCCAGCCAAGTACACTCTCCAGCCCGACGGTCTGCCTACGGTCCAAATCCGCCAGTTTGTCTATGGGCCAGGCTTGCCTGTCTACCCGGAGAACGCACCAGTTACCTGCCGTGCCAACCAGCCAGCCTACCTGGAGGCTCCTACCAGTTACCTGTGGTGTCTGCCAGTCCGTCTACCCGGATCACCCATCAGCCTGCCTGCCGTGCTTATCTGCTGTACCGGTCAGTCCCTGCCTTCTGACCCGTGGGAGTCACCTGCTCTCATACAAGGACTGGCCCAGAGTAGCACCTGGTCCCTCTGCTCGGTCCTTCCCTGGTTCAGGGAGTCAATTGAGCCGCCGTGCGACCTTGGTCAGTCCGAGTTGATACCTAGTTACGCCCCTCTGGTCCCTACTTGCACCGCAGCACAGAGGTTCCACCACCCGGACCGTAACAGTCGCCTTCATCGCACCTCCCTTTTCAGCTTTGCCCATAAATTTTCAACAGAATTGAGATCAGGGCTTTGTGATGGCCACCCCAAAACATTGACTTTGTTATCCTTAAGCCACTTTGTTACAATTTTGGCAGTATGCTTTAGGTCATTGTCCATCAGAAGCTTCCAAACACATGACATCATCGTAAGAGCAGTCCAGAATTGTTTAAAGGCATAGTAATCTTAGTGTTTGTAAACTTTTGACTTTGTAGTAAGTAATAAAAATGCCTTAAAATATTCTTTCTCTCTCAATATTCTGGCATTTGGCAAATATTAAAAATTATGGTAATCCTAATTGACCTACAACGGGAAAAGTTTATTCTGATTTCGTGTCAGATACTGAGAAAAACATGCATATGTGTCTTTTTATATAGTGTATGTAAACTTCTGATTTCAACTGCATATATATATATAGATAGATAGATAGATAGATCTGTTTATATATACTGTAGATATACATGATATATATATATATATATATATATATATATATATACGAAAAGAGATGTTATTTGGCAAGTGTGATTTGGAAATGTAAGCATATCATATTTTTGCCAATGGGTAATGACAATATGCAGTATGTTTATACTGTTTTTTTCTTACATCACTTTCAATATATTTAATGGTTTTTAGAGTGGTGAAACAAAAGGTAAACACTGTGCTTTTACAACTGTACTTTGTAAGTATTTCTAAAGCACACATAGCAACATATGTAACCCAAACTTTGCCACTTGCCCATTAAAGAAGTTATTAGCCATTATCTGTTGAAATCTGGCTCAAAAATAGATTCTGCAGGAAACCAGTTATGTGAGTAAATCCCATGCTGCCAGAACAGTTTTCCATTTTGCCTCAGACCATTTAAAATGAGCTTTGGCCCAGAGAAGTTGGCAACATTTCTGGATTGTGTTGCTCTATTGCTTCTTCTTTGCATGATCGAGCTTTCACTTGCATTTGTGGACTGCACAGAGAACTGTGTTCACAGACAATTATACCTGGAAGTATTCCTGAGTCTATGCTGTGATTTGCCTGTTTTTAATGCAGTGCTGCCTGAAGGTCCGTAGATCACAGGCATCCAATATTGACCGTTGGCCTTGTCCCTTGTACACATGGATTTCTCTAGAATCTCTTAATCTTTTGTGGATATTATGCACTGTAGATTAACCAATTCACTGACTAATACATTTGCCTGTTTTTAATTCAGTGCTGCACATAGTGTGCTAGAGCAAACTTCTAGGTTTCAACTCACTGAAACTAATAGCCTCAGTGAAAAATATCTCCCCTCCAGTATTTTGCCAATGACTTTGTCACATATTCCCCCCATCTGCCCAAAGCCAGTGATCATCAAACAAGGAAGATTAGACCTCTGTGAGCAACTCAATCTGCTGCTGCTGTTGTCAGTACTGGTCTTGTTGCTGCTGCTGCTGCTTTTGTCGGTATAGGTCTTGTTGTTGCTGCTAATGTTGCTGCTATTGATGGATCTGTTGCATCAGCAGCTTAATTGTCTCCTGATGTGCCATCTGTTGCCGCTGTTGGGCCAGCTATTGCTGCTGTTGAGCTTTCACCAGGTGCTTAATCAAGTCCTCCATGCTGTCTGACTTTGCTTCCTTGCTCAGTGCCGACTTCACCCAAGACATGCAGGTTATCTGCTGCCATCAGACGTGCCCCCTGAGGAAATTGCCCGCATTTCTAGCACCAACTGTGGTAGACTGACTCACTTGACAGCACACAAAGGTAGACACAGGAACACTGTCTCTTTAAATTTTTCCCAGGTTTATTATACAGGCAGCATAAACCATGGTGAAGTAAAAATAAACATGGCCATTTGGGCTAAAACAGGAGAAAAAAGCAAAGTAGTAGCAAAAAGCACAGTCCTTGTGGTAGCGGGGATCCACCCACTCAGAGTTTAGCAAACAAATGGTTCAGCTTTTCCTTGTCAGGACACAAAGCGCTGGAGTTCCTCTCTCCAGCCCTACTAAATACTGAATGATTCAAAAGGCTGGCTATTTATAGTACAGGCCACAGCCTGAGGTGGATATATGGTGAACAGCCTCCCACCTGCTCTACAGCTGTTCACATCAAATCCTTGCCCATTAAAAATAACCAATTAACCCCTAGACACATAGTGTGCTGGATCAAATTTCTAGGTTTCAACTCATTGAAGTTAATAGCCTCAGTGAAACAAATCTCCCCTCCAGTACTTTGCCAATGACTTTGTCACAGTATGTATATACAGTGGGTATGGAAAGTATTCAGACCCCTTTAAATTTTTCACTCTTTGTTTCATTGCAGCCATTTGGTAAATTCTAAAAAGTAAATTTTTCTTTCTCATTAAAGTACGCTCTGCACCCCATCTTGACAGAAAAAAAACTGAAATATGAAATTTTTGCAAATTTATTAAAAAAGAAAAACTGAAATATCACATGGTCATAAGTATTCAGACCCTTTGCTCAGACACTCATATTTAAGTCACATGCTGTCCATTTCCTTATGATCCTCCTTGAGATGGTTCTACTCCTTCATTGAAGTCCAGCTGTGTTTAGTTAAACTGATAGGACTTGATTTGGAAAGGCACACACCTGTCTATATAAGACCTCTCAACTCACAGTGCATGTTAGACCAAATGAGAATCATGAGCTCAAAGCAACTGCCCAAGGAGCTCAGAGACAGAATTGTGGCAAGGCACAGATCTGGCCAAGGTTACAAAAGAATTTCTGCATTACTCAAGGTTCCTAAGAGCACAGTGGCCTCCATAATCCTTAAATGGAAGAAGTTTGGGACCACCAGAAGGCTTCCTAGACCTGGCCGTTCAGCTAAACTGAGCAATCGTGGGAGAAGAGCCTTGGAGAGAGAGGTAAAGAAGAACCCCAAGATCACTGCGTCTGAGCTCCAGAGATGCAGTAGGGAGATGGGAGAAAGTTCCACAAAGTCAACTATCAATGCAACCCTCCACCAGTTGGGCCTTTATGGCAGAGTGGCCAGACAGAAGCCTCTCCTCAGTGCAAGACATATGAAAGCCCGCATAGAGTTTGTTCAAAAACACATGAAGGACTCCCAGACTATGAGAAATAAGATTCTCTGGTCTGATGAGCCGAAGAAAGAACTTTTTGGTGATAATTCTAAGTGGTATGTGTGGAGAAAACCATGCACTGCTCATCACCTGCCCAATACAATCCCAACAGTGAAACATGGTGGTGACAGCATCATGCTAAGGGGGTGTTTTTCAGCTGCAGGGACAGGACGACTAGTTGCAATTGAAGGAAACATGAATGTGGCCAAGTACAGAGATATCCTGGATGAAAACCTCTTTCAGAGTGCTCTGGACCTCAGACTTGGCCGAAGATTCACCTTCCAACATGACAATGACCCTAAGCACACAGCTAAAATAACAAAGGAGTGGCTTCAGAACAACTCTGTGACCATTCTTGACTGGTCCAGCCAGAGCCCTGACCTAAACTCAATTGAGCATCTCTGGAGAGACCTGAAAATGGCTGTCCACCAACATTCACCATCCAACATAATGGAACTGGAGAGTATCTGCAAGGAAGAATGGCAGAGGATCCCCAAATCCAGGTGTGAAAAACTTGTTGCATCATTCCTAAGAAGACTCATGGCTGTACTAGCTCAAAAGGGTGCTTCTACTCAATACTGAGCAAAGGGTCTGAATACTTATAACCAATGACCATGTGATATTTCAGTTTTTCTTTTTTAATAAATTTGCAAAAATTTCTACATTTCTGTTTTTTTCAGTCAAGATGAGGTGAAGACTGTACTTTAATGAGAAAAAAAAGAAATTTTTAGAATGTACCAAATGGCTGCAATGAAACAAAGAGTGAAAAATTTAAAGAGAGGTCTGAATACTTTCCATACCCACTGTATATATACAGTACAGACCAAAAGTTTGGACACACCTTCTCATTTAAAGATTTTTCTGCATTTTCATGGCTATGAAAATTGTACATTCACACTGAAGGCATCAAAACTATGAATTAACACATGTAGAATTATATACTTAACAAAAAAGTGTGAAACAACTGAAAATATGTCTTATATTCTAGGTTCTTCAAAGTAGCCACCTTTTGCTTTGATGACTGCTTTGCACACTCTTGGCATTCTCTTGATGAGCTTCAAGAGGTAGTCACCGGAAATGGTTTTCACTTCATAGGTGTGCCCTTTCAAGTTTAATAATTGGGATTTCTTGCCTTATAAATGGGGTTGGGACCATTAGTTGTGTTGTGCTGAAGTCTGGTGGATACACAGCTGATAGTCCAACTTAATATACTGTTAGAATTTGTATTATGGCAAGAAAAAAGCAGCTAAGTAAAGAAAAACGAGTGGCCATCCTTACTTTAAGAAATTAAAGTCAGTCAGTGCGAAAAATTGAGCAAACTTTGAAAGTGTCCCCAAGTGCAGTTGCAAAAACCATCAAGTGCTACAAAGAAACTGGCTCACATGAGGACCGCCCCAGGAAAGAAGACCAAGAATCACCTGTGCTTCTGAGGATAAATTTACGTATCTGAGTCACCAGACTCTGAAATCGCAGGTTAACAGCAGCTCAGGATAGAGACCAGGTCAATGCCACACAGAGTTCTAGCAGCAGACACATCTCTTAAAGAACTGTTAAGAGGAGACTTTGTGCAGCAGGCCTTCATGGTAAAATAGCTGCTAGAAAACCACTGCTAAGGACAGGCAACAAGCAGAAGAGACTTGTTTTGGCTAAAGAACACAAGGAATGGACATTAGACCAGTGGAAATCTGTGCTTTGGTCTGATGAGTCCAAATTTGAGATCTTTGGTTCCAACCACCGTGTCTTTGTGCGACGCAGAAAAGTTGAACGGATGGACTCTACATGCCTGGTTCCCACCGCTGCTTTTTCTTGCCATAATACAAATTCTAACAGTCTATTCAGTAGGACTATCAGCTGTGTATCCACCAGACTTCTGCACAACACAACTGATGGTCCTAACCCCATTTATAAGGCAAGAAATCCCACTTATTAAACCTGACAGGGCTCACCTGTGAAGTGAAAACCATTTTCGGTGACTACCTCTTGAAGCTCATCAAGAGAATGCCAAGAGTGTGCAAAGCAGTCATCAAAGCAAAAGGTGGCTACTTTGAAGAACCTAGAATATAAGACATATTTTCAGTTGTTTCACACTTTTTTGTTAAGTATATAATTCCACATGTGTTAATTCATAGTTTTGATGCCTTCAGTGTGAATGTACAATTTTCCAAGTCATGAAAATACAGTAAAAATCTTTAAATGAGAAGGTGTGTCCAAACTTTTGGTCTGTACTGTATGAAAGTATTTTTTTTTGTGCTGCGTGACAGGGGTCAGGGGGGGCCATACATACAGGGATGAAGGGGGCCATGCATACAAGGATGAGGGGGGCCATGCATACAAGGATGAGGGGGGCCATGCATACAAGGATGAGGGGGGCCATCCATACAGAGATGAGGCATTAGGGGGGCCATCCATACAGGGATGAGGCATGAGGGGGGCCATCCATACAGGGATGAGGCATGAGGGGGGCCATCCATACAGGGATGAAGCATGAGGGGGGCCACACATACAGGGATGAAGGAGGCCATTCATACAGGGATGAAGAGGGCCATACATACAGGTATGAAGGGGGCCATACATACAGGGATGAAGGATGAGCAGGGCTATACATACAGGGATGATGGGGGCCTTACATACAGGGATGAAGAGTGCCATATATACCAGGAAGAGGGATGAAGGTGCCATACATACCAGGATGGGTGTGAGGGGGGCCATACATAAAAGGATGAAGGTTGCCATACATACCAGGAAGAGGGATGAGGGGGCCATGCATACCAGGATGGTGTATTGGCGTTCCATGCATACCAGGATGGGGATTAGGGTGCCATGCATATCAGGATGGGGATGAGGGCCACGTATAACAGGAAGGAGGGGGCCATATATACTAGGATGGTAGATATTAACAGAATTGGGGGATATTACCCCTATAACAGTGTCAGCAGCAGACCCCCTCCCCCTTAACAGGGCATCATGGCCACATTTTCTGCTTACATTTTTTTTTCTATTTTCCTCCTCTAAAACCTAGGTGCGTCTTATCCAATTGGTACTCCAATTGGATTTGACAGGGAATTATTATGTACTATAGATGATGGGATATTTAAAGTCTCTGCAATTTTACATTGAGCTACATTTTTCTGATATTATTCCAAAATTTTTAGACACATTTTTTTCGAGACTAGTGAACCTCTGACTATCTTTGCTTCTGAGAGTCTCTGTTGCTCTAACCTGAGCTTTTTATACACAGAATGTGCTGAAATTGGACCTTCTAGCTATTTTTCATTAGCGTCACTTACTTTTTCTGCCTTTTGTTAACCTTTTCCAACTTTTTTGAGATGTGTTGCTGCCATCAATTTCTAAGAGTTTTTTTTTTTCAAATGAAAAGGAAAAATGTCCAGCATTCAGCTTCTGATCTGTTCTATGTTCTATTGTTAATAAATTATGGCTGTAAGAGATTCCCAAATCATTGCATTCTTATTTTCTTTACACTTTACGCAACTTTTTTGGTATGAGGGTTGTAAAATAACTTGAAAATGTGTTCGCTTTTTTATATTATATAACAATTGGAATTAGAACGTACATGTTTTATGAAACCTTTTGCAGCTTTATGATTCAAATGTGGAGCAGTTCATTCAATTTCTACTGAACCAGTTCATCTGTGCCTTGTATTTGTTACGTGCCAGAACTAAAAATATCATTTGAACTCTTGTAGCGAACTTTATTTGGAGCACACCATCCATATTCATTGACCCTCATAATATGAATCTGACAGTGGCAGAGGAACTCACAGTAATCTCCCTGCTTTGTCCATTTGTTCAGTAACACTACAGCCATCTAACTGGAAATAATGAATATTGAAGAAGACGGCATGTTATAATGTTAGCAAATGCTTGTGATTGACTGAGAATGCCCTTGCCTTTTGCTATCCCACAGTGGAAGGGGGAAAGGAGGAGAAAAAGCATTGCTCAATCATCTGAATTTAAGGTATAAAGTTCAGTTACTATTTAGCACAAATGACATCATGCAATCTTCGGGCTATTAAATGAGCAGTGGCAGAGTTTAGAGGAGCATTCCTGTCCCCTCTACACTGATGTCCATGCATCGTAATTAGATTTTCAATTGTCCCAAAGATTTTATAAAAAGTAACCACTTTCTATACTTTAATGCTAATGTGATATCTTGTGTGACCTCTCGTGGACTGTTAATGGATGGTAATTGCCTTTGTTTACAATCAACATGAAAATCAGTTGTAACTTTGAAGCTGCAAGGACTTTTAAACAGAGAAAGATATGAATGTGTATACGGATTTTTCTTTATTCTATTTCTTTCATTTAAATCTTGCTTTTTGACTGGTCAAACTTTAGTTATGCCATAGAGGACCTGCCATCATATCAAAAAGACCCAGTTTTTATTCTTATTTTGTTCCTTGTATTTATTTTAATCCACCATACAGTTCCAGAGATATGGGCTTTTTTTAATTACTGCAAGTTTTTATGATATTTACCAAGAAAGCATGGCACCCAAGGCAATCCTGCAGATCTGACTAAAGATATGTGGCCTGAGCTGAGTAATATCTTTTGTATATTTTTTTATAAATACTGCCTACTTTTTGGAATGAACATATAAAATGTAATAGCTTCTTTCCTCTTGCTCTATAAATCTCATCCCTGAAGCCTCCTGAAGCCCCATGTTACCAGTAATGGGTGCCTAATTGGCCTGTAATAAATGATTGGTGGTGGCAGCTAGTTTTACTTGGGTTATTGTAGAGCTTGGCAGTGATTGTAAGAAAGTATATACAAATATTCCATGCACTGGAATTGTATGCGTATATATTACAATATAGGATATATTGTATATATAGTACATATATTTTATATATAGTACAAGGCACACAATAACCGGCCTAGTAGCTAAAGCAGCCGTGGCCTAGTTCATCAATCGTCAGTCAATTGCGTAATCGTTCTGACGATTGGAGGCAGCGGAGTGCTGGTTCGAGACATCAAACTTTTACACGAGATAGCCGTGATTTGATGATTTGTCTAAAAGGGCAAGTTGGTCCAATAAGAGAAGTAACTTTGACACTGCTCAGCTTTTCGAGGAAAGAAGCTTTCACATTGGTTAAAATTAAATTAAACCAACCTGTGCTTCCATGTTGTAATTAAATTGCTGGTGGATCAAGTTGAAATTATGTGAATCTACTGATAAAATAATAATTTGTATTACTAGCTAATTACAGGCTTAAACATAGTATCAAAATCTAACAGATACAGTGAGTTTTGCCTTTCTCATAACCAGTAGCACAAAACTAGAAATCTGATTTATTGAGTTATGACAGATAGAAAAGTACAGTAAAATGATTCCTTAGGCAAAACATAGAGCTATTGAAGTTGAAAGGCTCAAATGCACAAGAGACTTGATGCTAGCTCCAAACCATCATATGTTAATGCAGTGTGTTTAAGGATTTAACGTTAACCATGGATGAATTAGCAAAATGTACATATCAACTGCTTGGCTGGATTTAATTATACATGTTGATCTTTTGTTGGTTTACTTATGTACAGGCGTCTTAATCATCAAAGAAAGATTGAAAGTTCATGATATCTTCAAGTGCATGTATTAACCAGGGTTTTCCCAACTTGTAAAGTGAGGCATATTGCTGGGACCCCCACCATCATGAGAAAGCCGTGGAGCTGGCTTAGAGGACTTTCTTAGTTTTCTCTTCACAGCAACCACTCTGGCTACCTGGTTCTGCAGGGAATTACAACCAGTTGTGCTTCAGATAGAAGCCAGGGTTGCCAAACATCCAGAAAATCCAGGATGGAATGTAAAAGAGGGCAAGATCCATGAAAATAAAATAAAGGAATCTGTGATGTTTTTAAAGCTGAAGAAGCTTATACAATTATTTTGACTGTAATTATTCTCATTTTTAAATTTACCGTGAATGCATCTAATGTCTTCTCAGAATTTTGGCCTGTAGACATGGATCACTTATAATCACAAAAATTTATTATAGTTTTCCAATCTGTCCATAAAAAATACTGTATGTCTGTGATTTTTTGATAAGCTGTCCAGAAAAAATAAAAAGTAAAGTTGACAACCCTGGTGGCAGCACATTGGCTGATTGGGTCAAACCATTACAAAGAAAACAGTGATAGAGTTACAGTGCCCATAAATTCTCAAAAGTGGTGGAGGTCTCAGAGATAAAACCCCTTTATCATACTAATGATATGATATCACTTTATCAAATAGGAAACCCACAAAAGTCTCATTATCAGAGAAGATGATTAGTATGATAATTGCAGCTTACTTGTACAAGGAGTGCGGAAGTTTTACATTTGTTTGACCTTTACTTAACTAATAGCTGTTAATTCTTTATAGGTAATTTGTAGAATTTAACTGTCATCTACAAGTTTTATGTGCCAAAAGAAGGACCCTTTAACAGTTGGCAGCAAGTTAAAGAACTTGGTCATTTGCCATCTTTGATTAAACACCTCTATTTTCAACCTAAATGTAGGAATATAATTGAGGGTCTGCTGTATACTTGCTTCTCTAACATCTGTATAAAAGAACTCCAGTGTTCTGCTATACTGTAGAAATATTGTGCGGTGCATGATCTGGGAGGCTGTTTTTGTATTATCTGACTCTCGGCGTTCTTACTGACTGTTTATTCAAAGACTGTGCAGTCAGCCACCTAATGAGCGTCAAATCTAAATAAACTCTCACTAGGCTCGGTCTTATTTACATCTGATTATAGAAACTGACAAGGACTATATTGTTAATCCACACTCTACCCCTGTACAGACACATCCAGGAAAACTGAATTCTAGCACTCATTTTCCTCTTTTGAAGGTATTTTTCTGTAATAAAATCCTATTCAGCAATTAATACAATGTAATTTATATTTCATTAACAATTATAGTAATATGAAAATATGAGATATTTATGTGAGTTTATTTTCCCTAAAATGTTCCTTCCACATTTTTATGTTGCTGGGTATGCACAAAGTTACAATAATTCATGAATCATATTAATAATCAATTAGTTAAAAGTTTATGCTGGGCATAAAACATTTTGGAACAGCAATGGCCACGATGAGGGATGAGCGGACCCGTGGAAGTTCGACCAAACTTTAGTCCAAAGTTCGGTCGAGTACCAGAACTCTACCCAAACTTTAAACAGAACCCGAAACCCATTGAAGTCAATGGGAACCCGAACTTTGGTGTTGTAAAATGGTCGTAGTAAGTGCTAGTGGGCTGCCAAACTCTCTTTCTCTCTCTCTGGTTCGCCCAGAACTCCGCACACTTAACGGACTTCTGGGAGAAGTCCCTATTCAGAGTTCAGCAGTTCGGGTTAGCTCATCTCTAGCTGCGATTCATCATTTGCATTTTTTTTAAGTCACTTTCCTTTTTATGTTGTAGTATTAGTTGACGGTTTTGGCACCAAATTCATAAAAATTTCAAGAATTTAGTATAAAGTAAAGAACTGGGCTTTCTCCCTGTCCTGAACTGTTTTTGCACCATGTCCCATGCTGGTGCCAAAGGACACAGAATTGCGGCAAAATTTTGGTGTACTCAAAAATACACCATGGAGTGATTGGGGTGAAGTTGCGCCAAATATAGTGACTTAAAGTCGTAATTGACGAATCAGACTAAAACCCCCACAAATCAAAGAAGAAAAACTTTAGTACATAAAGTCTTTATGCTGATAAAAGGGTTTATTCCAGTAAATGGGTCAGGAGACAAATGTATAACCATCAACATTTTGGCCGACCCGCCTTTATCAAGGTTATCTATACAAATATAAAATAAAGAATATATACAAAGTAAGAATGTCAAAACAAAAAGGAGTCTCATAATATCACATCGGAAATCATAGAATCATGTCTGGTAGGTAATAACATGTAAATCGACATAACAGTTAATAATCAAGGAGTCAGTTTAGCATAGCAGTATTCCATTCTCAAGTGTATATTCACTAGACAGAGAAGAAAAATAATGAAAAAATTGTTCCATAATATATGGTAAATAAACATATGTAGCGTATTACACTATGAAAAGAAGGCAGATATAGACATAGGCATTACTGGTCAGCCAGACCACAGGTATCAGAAAAGTAACATATAATGATTTATAGTAGAATATGAGATAGCAAGTAAAAGATTGTATATTGACCAGCAACATATAAAGGAACAGACCAGATCCATGTCCATCAATATATATAGAGAGCCATAGAAGCAACCTATCTCGCCAAAGGCAGGGGTAAATTACCTGTCAGGTAAATTCATCTGTGAGAAATCTGTGAAGTCATAGGCAAAAGGTGTCAATATAAGAGCAGGAATTATCAGCCATAAAATAAGGGAAAAAGGAGAAATTGTTACCTCTATCAGAATATGACCACGCGTGCAGGCATAGCGTGGGGTCGCATGGCGGTGTGTGTCCGGAGTGCCGTAGGCCCGATTTAAATAGAGGAAGTAGGCAGTGGTAAGAGAGATCAGCTGTGCGGTGACGTATTGCATGTGAGTTAGTGCGCATGTGCAAAAAACATTCAGCCAAACTGTACAGAAAAGCCTGAATGAGAAGTAGCGCATGCATTGGACTATACTGTGCATTGTCCGCCCGGCGTGTCTCAGATGTAAACAGGACCAGAGATGTGAATGGAATGAATGCGTGGCTTTACTAAAGACAAGGGATATGTTGAGTAACCGAAATATAATGAAGTATGTGTGGTATGGATGGAAATGGTGGAATGTAATAGAATATGATGAATGTAATAGAATATGATGAATGTAATAGGATATGATGATGTAATATATCTGCAAATAGTGAATATGGAAAGATCAATGAATATAATGAATTGGTAAATGAGTATGTAAGAAGAAGATGAAATAAAGGCAATGCAAAATAATATAACATAGAATAAAATAAAATAATATAAAATAAGGGAATAACTAAGACATGAAATAGAATAAAATCCGAAAAATGTGAAAGTAAATAATTTAAAATAAAAATAAATAGATGAAAAAAGGTGAAAATAAAAAACATAAAGAACAGAAAATAATAGAGGAATAATAACAGACAAAAATAAAAATAAAAAATAAATAAAAAGGAATAAAAGAAATAAAAAAGAAAAGGTAAACCCATAAAGAACTATGTAGGGATGAAAAGAGGAAAAAAAAGAAGAGGAAAAGGGGAGAACAGGGAGAAGAAAGATTGTTTGATACCTGATGGAAAGATAGTTGACCTGAAATACACAAAGTATTTCCATATCAAATAAGAAATATACAGCATTTTTTCAATCTAATCAGAAATTATAAAGAGTGACACAACGTACAAAGTAACCGAGAGAAATCTTTTAGTAGAATAATTCATATTCCCTGCTAAGGCCATAGGGTTCAAGCATTTGTAACTTATAAATCCAAAATGCTTCTCTCTCTTTTAATCTAAGGACTCTATTCCCTCCCCGCCTGGTCAAGGGTATAGACTCTAACACTTGCTAGCATAGTTGAGACACATTGTATCCTGTTGAGACAAAATAGAATGAAATGGGTAACATAGTTTTTTGCACCTGATTGTTGACTTATGCTGTGATATGGGGTCTCAGATATGCTGGGTAGTATCTCCAACATATCCAAGACCCCATGGGCATTTGATAAAATAGATTAGATTCCCCCAATGGATCTGTTGTAATTTGGTAGCTATGTCCCTTTTAACCAGGAAGATATATGTTTCCATGGGATGATATGTTTTTGGTGGATTGAAGTTGCTAGAGGTATGCAGAGCCGACGTTGGCTCAAGGCTAACTACTGACACAGAATAGTTTTTGGCGACATAGCGTAACATCATGAGAGGAGATTTCTTTACTCACCCCAGATCTGGCAGGAAGTTCCCTATTAACCCCTTACTGACATTGTCAGTAATAGTACATCCCTGTGCCCTGGGCATATTGGACCAGGTACGTAGTATTACGCACAATGTGATTGTGCTCGCACAGAAGCTGTGCGGGGCGACAGCCGCCGAGTGTCAGCTGATTCTCACAGCTGACACATGGTACTATGTGTACCGCTCCTGGCACATTAACCCCCGAAATGCTGCGATCGAAGTCGAGCAAGGGGAGGTACGCGTGCCCCCAGGGGCGGACACAGACTGTAGTGGGCCCCTGTGCAAGAACTTTTGGGGGGCCCCCCCTGCCCTTCATAGGGGGCATGAAGGGCCCCCCCCATGCATCTCTCATCCCCCCGTGCATCTCTGATTCCCCCCACTCCTAGTTAATTAATTGTATTTAAAAAAAATAAAACTTGTTATGCTTACCCCCAGGGCCGGCTCCAGTTTTTTGTGGGCCCTGGGTGAAAGCGTCTCAGTGGCCCCTTTAACACATACCATGATTCATGATGCACAGATACCACAGAGAAATGTATATATATATATATATAGTACAATGCCAAAGATTTCACTTCTTACATTACATGAGCGATATCTATTGTAAATTCTACAATAGCTCAGAAACCGGCGAATCCTAACAGCGCACAGTGCAGACCGGACAGTATAGTCCTCCATACAGATGTGGGCACCATATAATGCTCCATAAAGGATACTGGTCCCCATATAACACTGCATACAGAATACTGGCCCCCATATAATGCTCCATACAGAATACTGTCCCCCATATAACGCTCCATACAGAATACTGACCCCCATATAACGCTCCATACAGAATATTGGCCCCCATGCAGGCTGTTCCCCCCTTATAATGCCCCATTACACGAGCGATATCTATTGTAAATTCTACAATAGCTCAGAAACCGGCGAATCCTCACAGCGCACAGTGCGACCGGACAGTATAGTCCTCCATACAGTATTATGGGCACCATATAATGCTCCATACAGGATACTGACCCCCTTATAATGCTCCATACAGGATACTGGTCCCTATATAATGCTCCATACAGGATACTGGTCCTCATATAATGCTCCATACAGGATACTGGTCCCCATATAACACTGCATAGACATGGAGTCCGCTAATTATTCAAGCAAATTTTACATTCAAAAAGTCAAATGGCCCTCCTTCCCTTCTGAACCCTGACGTGCGCCCAAACAGTGGTTTTCCCCCACATTTGGGGTATCAGCATGCTCAGGAGAAATTGCACAACAAATTTTGTTATCCATTTTTTCCTGCTACCGTTGCGAAAATGAAAAAAATTTGGGTCTAACATTTTTGTGAAAAAAGTTAAATGTTCATTTTTTTCTTTCATATTCCAAAAATTCTTGTGAAGAACCTGAAGGGTTAATAAACTTCTTGAATGTGGTTTTGAGCACCTTGAGGGGTGAAGTTTTTAGAATGGTGTCACTTTTGGGTATTTTCTGTCATAAAGGCCCCTCAAAGTCACTTCAAATGTAATGTGGTCCCTAATAAAATGGTTTTGTAAATTTTGTTTGAAAAATGAGAAATCCCTGGTCAACTTTTAACCCTTATAACTTCCTAGCATAAAAAATTTTGGTTCTAAAATTGTGCTGATGTAAAGTAGACATGTGGGAAATGCTTCTTATTAACTATTTTGTGTGACATATCTCTCTGATTTAAGGGCATGAAAATTCAAATTTTGAAAATTGCAAAATTTTCAAAATTTTTGCCAAATTTCAGATTTTTTCACAAATCATATCATGAAGTACAATATGTCACAAAAAAAACAGTCTCAGAATCAGTGGGATCCATTGAAGCATTCCAGAGTTATTACCTCATGAAGTGACAGTGGTCAGAATTATATAAATTGGCCTGGTTATTAACATGCAAACCACCTTCGGGGGTAAAGGGGTTAAGGGATTTTTCACTTGTGATTCTTCTTTTGTAATCTATTTGATTAAATGCCCGTGCAGTCTCAAATAAGTTGGGGAAACTCGTTATAATTTCTGATTACATTGAAAAAATGTTGTCTATTTCTTATTTGATATGGAAATACTTTGTGTCTTTCAGGTCAACTAGCATTCTATCAGGTATCAAAAAATCTTTCTTCTCCCTTTTTCTCCCTTTTCCCTTTCTTTTTCTTTTTTTTCCCCTTTTCATCCCTACATAGTGTTATCGTTCCGGGTGGTGGAACCTCTGTGCTTCGGTGCAAAGAGGGACCAGAGGGGCGTGACTAAGTGCCTACTTGGCCCGACCAAGGTCACACGGCGGCTTAGTCGACTCCGTAAACCAGGGAGGGACAGGGCAGGTGGACCAGGTGCCACTCTGGGACCGACCTTGTGTGAGAGCTGGTGACTTCCACTGGTCAGATGACAGGAACTGACTGGTACAGCGGATGAGCATGGCAGGAAGGCAGATAGCCAGATGTGTGCTCCCGGTTGGCTGGCTGAAGGGCACGACAGGTAACAGGCAGGTGCTCCGGGTAGGCTGGCTGGCAGGCATGACAGGTAACAGGCAGGTGCTCCGGGTAGTCTGGCTGGCGGACACGACAGGTAACAGACAGGTGCTCCGGGTAAGCAGGCTGGCGGGCACGGCTGTAGACAGACTGGAGGACAGAACTGTTAGACAGGCTGACGGCTGAACTGACAGACAGACTGGCGGGCAGGACTGACAGGTAGCGGGACCTGAGGGCTGGAGCAAGTGTTAGCACACGGTACAACAACCTTGCACAGGCACCTCCATTTTGGTGCCTTATATAGGGGAAGTCCTCCGGCCATTGGCCAGGGGCTCTATAGGATGGTGCCCAAGGCCCCTTTAAGAGGGAGGGAGCACGCGCCCTAAGCACAGTACCCGGGAAGCTGTGCGCGGAGCGCTCCACAGCAGCAGAGGAGCGGGAAGACGCCGGACCTGGCCCGCGGCGGTGAGGGGAACGACATCTCGGCCCGGCAGGAGGCAGAGACTTCGATGCTACAGTACCCCCCCTTTATGCTCCCTCTTCTTTAGGCCCGCAAGAAATTTCTTAAGACGATGAGGGGCATGAATGTTCTCCCTGGGTTTCCAAGACCTCTCCTCAGGACCAAACCCCTTCCAATCCACAAGAAAGAAAGTCTTTCCTCTTACCCTCTTGGTGACCAAAATGTTTACTACCTCAAAGACGTCCTAAGCGGAGTCTGGAGCTGGAGTGGCACCTGGATCGTCAGAGAAAGAATTAAGGACAACAGGTTTGAGGAGGGATACATGAAAGGAGTTGGGAATCCGTAAGGTGACTGTGAGTTTCGGCTTGTAAGCTACGGGATTGATTTGGTTCAGAACCTCGAACGGACCGATGAACCGCGGACCCAACTTATAGGAAGGTATCTTGAGATGAACATATTTGGAGGAAAGCCAGACCTTGTCTCCTGGACGGAATTGAGGCGGATCCAGACGTCTCTTATCAGCATGTCTCTTCATCCACTCGGAGGACTGAAGAAGTGCAGATCTAGTGTCTTCCCAAATAGCCGAAAATTCGCTGACAAGAGACTCCGTGGCAGGATTGTCCACTGAAGAGGAGACGGGAAATGGAATCTGGAGGTGTTGACCGTAGACCACAAAGAACGGGGATTTAGAAGAAAACTCGCTCTCATGGTTGTTATAGGAGAACTCGACCCAGGGTAGGAGCTCATCCCAATCGTTATGGTGAGTGTTAACAAAGTGCCAAAGAAAGCTGGTAAGGACCTGGTTGATACGTTCCACTTGTCCATTGGATTGAGGATGATAAGCAGAGGAGAAATCCAAGGAGACATCCAGCAGCTTGCACGTAGCTCTCCAAAAGCACGAAGTGAACTAAACTCCGCGATCAGGGGCAATGTGGAGAGGTAGACCATGAAGACGAAAGATGTGACGGATGAAGTCCAAAGCCAGCATAGATGCAAACGGAAGACCAGGAAGAGGGATGAAGTGGGCCATTTTAGAAAAGCGGTCGGCGCCAACCAAATGACAGTAAAACAGGCAGAAACAGGGAGATTCGTAATGAAGTCCATTGCAATATGTTGCCATGGAGCGGAAGGCACGGGAAGAGGAAGGAGATGGCCGGATGGAAAGTGCCTGGGAACCTTGTTACGGGCACAAGAGTAACAAGCAGCGACAAAGTCCACAACATCCTTGTGCAGGGAAGGCCACCAATAATGTCGAGCGATGAGCAGAAAGGTCTTCCTCTGGCCAGCATGACCGGCAAGTTTGGATGAATGACCCCAGAGAAGAACCTTCTTTCGATCCGGAACCACTACAAAGGTCTTACCGGGTGAAAGGTGAGACAGGTCAAACGGAGCCACAGTTATTACTTTGGAGGGGTCAATGATATGTAGAGGCTCCTCCTCTTGGTCGGAAGACAGGAATGAGTGGGATAGAGCATCTGCCTTAATGTTCTTGTCCACCAGGCGGTATTGCAGAGTGAAGCAGAATCGGGCAAAGAATAGAGACCACCTGGCCTGGCGCGGATTTAGTCTTTGGGCATTTTGTAAATAAGCGAGATTTTTGTGGTCAGTTTAGATGACCACTGGGTGCAGAGCCCCCTCCAGCAAGTAGCGCCACTCCTCCAGCGCTAATTTGATGGCCAGCAGCTCATAATCTCCTATGGAGTAGTTGCTCTCGGACAAGGAGAAGAGCTTGGAGAAGAAGCCGCAGGTTACCATTCTCCCGGACGAGGATTTCTGGGTGAGCACCGCTCCGGCTCCGGAGGAGGATGCATCAACCTCCAGGAAGAACTGCTTGTTGCAATCCGGACGGTGTAGCACAGGAGCGGAGGAGAAGGCTTATTTTAGGGAGACTAAGGCCTCCTCCACTTCGGAAGTCCATTCCCTGGGATTTGCTCCTATACGGGTGAGCGAGGAGATGGGAGCAGTCCGGGAGGAGAAATGAGGAATGAAGAGATGGTAATAATTTGCGAAGCCCAGGAATCGCTGAATCGCCTTCAACTCCTCCGGTCGGGGTCACTTTAAGATGGCAGAGACCTTCTCGGGATCCATCCGCAGACCAGTCTTGGAGATAATATAGCCCAGGAATGGTAGGGAGGTCTGCTCAAAGAGGCATTTCTCTCAAAGAATACAGGAGATCACGGAAGATATTGTTAACCAGCTCCTGGAAGATGGCTGGAGCATTACAGAGACCAAAGGGCATCACGCGGTATTCATAGTTACCATCCCGGGTGTTGAATGCCGTCTACCACTTGTCTCCCTGGCGGATCTGGACCAAATTGTACGCCCCATGAAGATCAAGCTTGGTGAAGATCTTCGCGCATTTAAGTCAGTCGAACAGCTCCGAGATGAGAGGCAGGGGGTACTTATTTTTGATGGTAATCTGGTTAAGACCCCTGTAATCGATACAGGGACGTGGGGAGCTGTCTTTCTTCTTCACGAAGAAGAATCCTGCTCCAGCCGGAGAGGTGGATTTCTGGATAAATCCCCTAGCAAGATTCTCCTCTATATACTCAGCCATGGCCCGGGTCTCAGCCAGCGACAAGGGGTAGATACGCCCGAGGGGAGGAGAAGCACCAGGTACCAGGTCGATGGGGCAATCATACGGCCTATGAAATGGTAGTGTCTCTGCTTCCTTTTTGTCGAAGACGTCCGCATAGGACCAGTAGGGCGCCGGCAGACCAGTTAGATTAGCCGGAGTAGACGGGGGGTCGAGCTGGACGAACCGGAACCAGATAGGATTCATGGCATTCCTGACCCCAACGGAGCACTTCACCAGATCTCCAATTCAAGACGGGTTCATGTCTTTGTAACCAGGGTTGACCGAGCAAGAGGGGGTGAGAGAGACCGGACAGCACATGAAAGGAGATCTTCTCCGAGTGCAGCACTCCCACCTGAAGGGTTACAGGCTCTGTGACGAGTAAGATGGTCTCCAGAAGAAGCCTCCCATTCATGGAGGCAACCGCCAATGGCTCAGCCAGATGTACGGTAGGAATCTTATACCGCTCCACAACAGCCTGTTGAATGAGATTCCTAGCGGCTCCGGAATCCAGTTGAGCGGTCTCAAAGAAGCGGGTCTCACCACTGGAACTAAAAACAGATAGAGTCAAGGATAGAGAGGATTTACTCTTGCCTAGGACGACCTCTCTGAGTGGTCCTAGACACTGGAGTTTCCCGACCTCACCGGGCAGGAACGGATCAGATGCTCTTTATTGCCACAGTAGAAGCAACTCCTCTCGGCTCGACGCGTCTCCAGGCGAGACTTGACCATCTTGGTTTGGTCAATTTGCATAAGCTCAGGCGAACATGGCCGGGGAATTGCTGGTTGTGAGGCTGGCCTTTGGAATACAGGAGCGAGATGCAGAAATCTTCTCTCTCGGGTAGTCTCCTTAGCACGCTCCAGAAAACGGATGTCAATCCGGATAGCTAATGACACCAGGTCATCCAGGGTGGAAGGGATGTCACAACAGGCTTGCTCATCCTTGATCCATCCGGAAAGACCCTCCCAGAAGGTGGACACCAGGGCCTCGCTGTTCCAGGCAAGCTCAGATGCGAGGGTTCGGAAACGTACGGCATACTGGCCCATGGTGAGACTCTCTTGGCGGAGACGGAGAAGTGAAGAGGCAGTAGAAGATTATCGTCCGGGCTCATCGAAGACTTTCCGGAAGGCAGCGAGAAAAGCCAGAAGATCGGACACCAGGGGATCCCCTCATTCCCACTGAGGGTTTAGCCATGCCAATGCCTCCCTGGTGAGGTGACACATGATGAACGCCACCTTGGCCCGGTCGGAGGAGAACTGATGTGCCAGAAGTTCAAAGTGCAGGGTGCACTGATTTAAGAAGCCCTGACATAAGACGGAGTCATCATCAAAACGTGGAGGTGCAGAGCGCCGGGGTCCAAAGCCGGGTGCCCCAGCGCCAGTGGGTAGTGGTGCCGCCGGAGCGGGTGCCGCTCGGCTAGAGACGGACACAGACAGGGTGGACAGCGTGTCCAGGTGGGAGTTGACAGTCCGCAGATAGGACAGGATAGTCTCCTGTTGGGATCTCTGACGTGAGACCTCCTGGTACAGGTCAGAGAGCGAAGGAGCCTGGGGGCCACCGGGTTCCATGGCCTGTGCACTGTTATGGGTCCGGGTGGTGGAACTTCTGTGCTTCGGTGTAAGGAGGGACCAGAGGGGCATGACTAAGTGCCTACTCGGTCCGACCAAGGTCACCAGGTCGCTTATTTGACTCCGTGAACCAGGGAGGGACAGGGCAGGTGGACCAGGTGCCACTCTGGGACCGACCTTGTGTGAGAGCTGGTGACTCCCACGGGTCAGATGACAGGAACTGACCGGTACAGCAGATGAGCATGGCAGGAAGGCAGATAGCCAGATGGGTGCTCCGGGTTGGCTGGCTGGTGGGCACGACAGGTAACAGGCAGGTGCTCTGGGTAGGCTGCCTGGCGGGCATAACAGGTAACAGGCAGGTGCTCCGGGTAGGCTGGCTGGCGGGCACGACAGGTAACAGGCAGGTGCTCTGGGTAGGCTGGCTGGTAGGCACGACAGGTAACAGGCAGGTGCTCCGGGCAGGCTGGCTGGCGGGCACGACAGGTAACAGGCAGGTGCTCTGGGTAGTCTGGCTGGCGGACACGACTGGTAACAGACAGGTGCTCCGGGTAAGCAGGCTAGCGGGCACGGCTGTAGACAGACTGGAGGACAGAACTGTTAGACAGGCTGGTGGGCTGGCGGGCTGGACTGACAGACAGACTGGCGGGCAGGACTGACAGGCAGTGGGACCTGAGGGCTGGAGCAAGTGTTAGCACACGGTACAACAACCTTGCAAAGGCACCTCCATTTTGGAGAAGGTGCCTTATATAGGGGAAGGCCTC
Source organism: Phyllobates terribilis (assembly GCF_046119375.1). Classification (NCBI taxonomy): domain Eukaryota; kingdom Metazoa; phylum Chordata; class Amphibia; order Anura; family Dendrobatidae; genus Phyllobates; species Phyllobates terribilis. The sequence continues at coordinate 245,053,974 of NW_027362763.1, read as the reverse complement.
CGGCCATTGGCTGGAAACTCTGTAGGATGGCGAGCGCAGCCCCTTTAAGAGGGAGGGAGCGCGTGCGCACGCGCCCTAAGCACAGTGCCCGGGAAGCTGCGCGCGGTGCGTGCCACAGCAGCGGGGAAGCGGGAAGACGCCGGACCTGGACCGCGGCGGTGAGGGGAACGGCGTCTCTGCCCGGCAGGAGGCAGAGACACAGATGCTACACATAATTTCTTTTTTATTTTCATTTTTCCCTGTTATTATTCCTCTATTATTTTTGCTCTTTATGTTTTTTCTTATTTTCACTTTTTTCATCTATTTTATTTTGATTTTTCATTTTTTTCTTTCACATTTTTCTGATTTTATTCTATTTCATTTCTTATTTTTATCTTATTTTATATTATATTATATAATTTTATATAATTTTATTCTATGATATATTATGTTGCATTGCCTTTATTTCATCTTCTTCTTACATATTCACTTACAAATTCATTATATTCGTTGATCTTTCCATATTCACTATTTGCAGATTTATTACATCATCATATTCTATTACATTCCACCATTTCCATCCATACCATACATACTTCATTATATTCCGGTTACTCAACATATCCCTTGTCTTTAGTAAAGCCACGCATTCATTCCATTCACATCTCTGGTCCTGTTTACATCTGAGACACGCCGGGCGGACACTGCACAGTATAGTCCAATGCATGCGCTACACGCACCTTCTCTATGATTCATTTTTATGAGTCATTTTTCTCATTCAGGCTTTTCCGGCCAGTTTGGCTGAATGTTTTTTGCACATGCGCACTAACTCACATGCAATACGTCACCGCACAGCTGATCTCTCTTACCACTGCCTACTTCCGCTGTTTAAATCGGGCCTACTGCATTCCGGACACACACCGCCATGCGACCCCACGCTATGCCTGCACGCGTGGTCACATTCTGATACAGGTAACAATTTCTCCCTTTTCCCTTATTTTATGGCTGATAATTCCTGCTCTTATATTGACATCTTTTGCATATGACTTCACAGATTTCTCACAGATGAATTTACCTGACAGGTAATTTATCCCTACCTTTGGCGAGATATTTTGCTTCTATGGCTCTCTATATATATTGATGGACATGGATCTGGTCTGTTGCTTTACATGTTCCTGGTCAATATACAATCTTTTACTTGCTATCTCATATTCTATTATAAATCATTATATGTTACTTTTCTGATACCTGTGGTCTGGCTGACCAGTAATGCCTATGTCTATAGCTGCCTTCTTTTCATAGTGTAATACGCTACATATGTTTATTTACCATATATTATGGAACAATTTTTTCATTATTTTTCTTCTCTGTCTAGTGAATATACACTTGAGAATGGAATACTGCTATGCTAAACCGACTTCTTAATTATTAACTATTATGTTGATTTACATATTATTACCTACCAGACATGATTCTATGATTTCCGATGTGATATTATGAGACTCCTTTTTGTTTTGTCATTCTTACTTTGTATATATTCTTTATTCTATATTAGTATAGGTGACCTTGATAAAGGCCGGACGGCCGAAACGTTGGTGGTTATACATTTGTCTCATGAACCATTTACTTGAATTTACATTATTATCAGCATAAAGACTTTTTGTGTGCCAAATGTTTTCTTCTTTGATTTGCTATTGACTTTACTTGTGGCACTTTTTTAGAGCGACGTGTACCCATTGCCATAGTTATAAAACACCCACAAAGTAGAAAAAGAAATAGACTTCAAAAAAGGCACACATAAAATAATGAATTTTGTGTACACAATAAAAAGGCACAAAACACACAAAACTAGACAAAAAAGAGGTGCTAAGGTAATGAATCGGGTCAAATGTCTCCACTTTAGCAAAATTGATTGAATATTCTTATTTGAGTGTTTCTGTATGACCTATAGACTAGAATGGAGCCTTCTGTCAGCATGCTCTGCTACTGCTCCATACTATAGGGTGATTCACTCTCTACTTTACCTGGAAAAATTGTTGTATCTTCTAAAAGAGACATTAACCTTACTGAAATTTGGAGTATACATTCTTTGATTCATGAGACGTGAGAGTGCAATGAACCTCAGCGACAGTGACAAGAAACATCCTAGCACCAAATGGTCTGGCCAACTTATTGCCACTCCGGTTGTCTCCACTATGAGATAGACTTGCTGCACGCCTTTCGGTAGGCGGAAGTTCATGTATAGTGCTTGCATTTCACTGCTGCCTAATTTTTTCTTCACTTATTAACAATGTACAGAAACAGTTTAGAGGAGCCTGTTTTTATTGTGAGACAGGTATGTCAACTAGAAAGGTCATGTTCGCCCCTATAGAGTCATTGTCATTCAGGAACTGAAAGGGCTTGATAAAGAGAAAAGAATTTGTTATGGTCAGTGGTTCCAGAACTTCATTGCTGAAATAGGAAAAATATTGGACTATACATGGTTGACTAAAGAAGCCTGGTTTCACCAATGTGGCTACGTCAATTCACAAAACACCCGTAGTTGGGCAGCTGACATTCCGCACACATTTCACGAGATGCCGCTTTATCCAGAAAAATGAGAGAGTAATCACCAAGGGACTGTGGCCACCAAGATCGCCTGATTTAACACCGCTAGATTTTTTCCTTTGGGGCAAATTGAAAGATCGGATGTACAGTAAGAAGCCATGGAGATTATAGGCACTTAGAGTGAACATACACAGACAAATTCAGGCTATGATCCCAGATGTCCTGCGGAATACATTCAACAATATGGAATGGCGCGTGCAGTCGTACTTGGATGAGAATGGGGGACATTTTCAACACATGCTTTAAAACATTAGTTTCTCATGAACCAAGGTATGTACAGTTGGAATATCAGGACAATAAACCGTCTCTTTTAGAAGTTAGAATTTTTCCAAGTAAAGTAGTGAGTGAATCACCCTTTACTTCTTACCCACCATGGTCTGGAGAAATAATGGGAGATTTTGGTATCTCAGCAATTAGATTTCCACTGCTTTACACCAGATAAGTGATAAATATTAAAATGGGTGTTTCAAAAGAGAAACCTTTTTGCACATATGGGTTTAACTGTACATCCTTCACTGGCGTCCGCATGTGTAGAGGGAGCTCCATCCACACATGGTAGATGCTGGCTAGAGATGAGAAAATATATTCTAGTGAAATTGATTTTTTTCAAAATTTTTTAAAAAATCTGTATTTTAGCATATGGACTTTTTAAATTCACTTTACGTGAAATCAGCAGAATGGCAGCTAACTAGCTTCCTCTAGAAGGCTAGCAAAAGTCTAAAATAACTCCAACTAATACTAACCTTAGCGCTCACCTGTCTAGCCATCACCCTCTGCTCTCTACCTGATGGCCAGTCCATTCGAGAACTTGTTGCATCCGGAAGTCCTTGCCTAGAATGGGGAGGCCGGATATTAGGTGTAAAGAGGAACAAATAGCAGACAGACAGCTGCAGGAGCAGTTGGACAGGTGAACAGTGAGATGAATATGCATTTTTTATTATATTATGTTCTGGGAAGACCAAGAGCATAAAAAAGAATATTCGATATGTAGCAAATAACTTTGCTGCCAATTGAATTTCCTGATAAATTCCAAGTAATTTAGCGAATTCAAATCTTTCCAGATCCACTCATCTCTAATGCTGTATATGTTCTGTGTGTTACAGCAGTGGCTGGAACTGAGCTTAATTGCTGCTGTTAACTGTGTAGATGCTGCTGTCAATCTCTTAAAGTGGCATTTAATTGACTTCACTGCTTCCATTAGTCTGCCCATGACACAGTAGTCAGGCACCAAATGGTTAACAAACCTGCTAGGGCCCTGCAAAAGGTCCTTAGTGCTGCCATCCTAGTATTCCTGTAAAGCTCAGCCATAGGCCATGATCCCACTATCAGTATTCAGTCAGTATTTTTTCTCAGGAGTGGGAGCCAAAACCAGGAGTGGGTGATGAATGCAGGATTGGTGCACTTGTTTCTATTATACCTTTTCTCTGATTGTTCCTCACCTGGTTTTGGCTCCCACTCCTGAGAAAAAAAATACTGACCGAATACTGACCAAATACTGATATTGGGGCCGTGGTCATAGGCTGAACTTTGTAGGAGAACTGCAGTTTTAATATATATTTATATTGCAGTACTGTAGTATAGCAGTATATAGTTTAAGCAATTGGATGATCACTAGTGATGAGAGAGCATGCTCGCTACTGCTCGGTGATCGCCCGAGCATCTCACTGCTCGAGCTCGAGGTGCTCGGCGCTCGCCGAGTATTTCCGGGTTGCTCGGGCTACAACTCGGGTCCCCTCCCTGCATGTTTGGCGCTCTTTAGAGAGCCAATGAAGATGCAGGGATTGCCTGCCATGCACTGTAATGCCGTAGCCATGTTGGTTGTGGGCATTACAGTGATTGGCTGGCCGCACAGCGTCATCAGGTCTATATCAGACCTTGTGCCGCCATGCTCGTCACAGTCACTCAGAATCAGACAGTGTAGGGAGAGCTGCTGCTGTGTCAGGGAGAGATTTGATTGTGTATTAGGTAGTGTATGGAGAAAAACCGTACATTACACATATCCATCTTAACAAACAGTCCTTCTGAAGACTAATCCATCTGCAGAGATATCAGGCAGGCAGGGTGTATAGGCAAGCGGTGTATATAGCAGACTGCAGTGCATATAGCACAAGAGGCTCCATTCCAATTCTGCCTTCTGCTGCTGTTAGATATTTCTATACAAAGGCCCAGGTCTCAGGGGCCAGGAATACTTTTCTTTGGATCTTAATCCTCATTATTTGCTTAAAAAGCAATCCAGAGAACACCGTTTTTCTGCGTCATTTGCTTGTTTTGGGAGAGGTGCTGCTGCGTCAGGGACAGATTTGCTTGTGTATTAGGTAGTGTAGGGAGAAAAAACGTACATTACACATATCCGTCTTAATAAACAGTCCTTCTGAGGATTAATCCATCTGCAGAGATATCAGGCAGGCAGGGTGTATAGGCAGGCAGTGTATATAGCAGACTTCAGTGTATATAGCGCAAGAGGCTCCGTTACAATTCTGCCTTCTGCTGCTGTCAGATAAAGGCCCAGGTATAAGGGGCCAGGAATACTTTTCTTTGGATCTTAATCCTCATTATTTGCTTAAAAAGCAATCCAGAGAACACCATTTTTTTTTCTGCGCCATTTGCTTGTTGTCACTGCAGAATACAGCCAGGTCCTTTCCATATTACAGCGCTAGAAATCCACCTGTTAAAAACTGTGTTTTCTCCGTCAAACGGATCACATATACGTTGTCAGAAAATACTGCCATTTCTGGGCTCCATTGAAAATTTCCTTTAGTGTGTCATTGAAGCAATTCACCGCAGTTTGCTGCTCAAACTACTTACCTACAGGTCAGGTATTTAAAACTCTGTTTTCTCTATCACACGGATCACTTATAAGTTTGCTCCAAACTCAGTCATTTGTAGTGAGCGTGGAAGATACTGTCCTCCATTTAAAATGGGCAAGGCACGTAGCAAGGGACGGGGAACAGGATGTGATGGTAATGGTGCATGCAGAGGCCAAGGAAAAGGCTGTGGGCAAGCCAAAATTGTGCCACAACAAACACCCACATCTTCTCGCCTGACCTTCCTGTCCCAATTTCTTGGGGACCGCAGTACACCACTATTGAACCCAGAGCAGTGTCAAAAGGTTGTTGGTTGGATAGCGGATAATGCTTCCAGTCACTTAGCCACCACCCTGTCTTCCACATGGTCAAGTCTCAGTAGCCGTGAGTCTGGACCGCATATTCCTCACCCTGATCCTCCTTCCTCCCACCATGCCGAGTACCCAGAGACAACTGATCCCACACTTGGACACTCCGAAGAGCTGTTCACTTTTCCATTTATAGATTCGGGCCTCTCGCCCGGTCCACTTGAAGCGGGGCAAGAGGAGATCGCGTGTAGCGATGCCCAAATATTTGAGCAGCCACGGTCACACGAAGGCGACCGTGGGAAAGTGTCACAAGAGGTGTACGATGATGAGACACAATTGCCAGAAAGTCAGGAGGAGGACCAGGGTGCGGAAGTGGAAGACGAGGTGGTGGATGATATAGTAACTGACCCAACCTGGCTGGAGGACATGCAGAGTGAGGACAGCAGCACACAGGGAGAGGGAGGCAGAGCACCCCAAAAGGCAGGAAGAAGCAGTGTGGTGGCCGCAGACAGAAGGCAGGCAACCGTTCCCCATAACACCAGCATAAAGGAAGTTGCCAGTACAACTGTTAGGTCTTCCCGAGTCTGGTTGTTTTTTAAAGACTCTGTCGATAACCCCAAAAAGGCCATTTGCACCACCTGCCAGGCCAGCATCAGCAGAGGTGGCAAAACGACCAGCCTGACCACCACCAGCATGATCAGGCACATGGCAGCAAAGCACCTGGCTTTGTGGGCCAAACCCCAGGTTCCAGGAACAGTGTTTGTGGGTGGCACCATTGCTTCTTCCGCTGTTGTGCATGCAAGGCAATCCCCTGTCCATGGTGCATGTGAAGATGCCTCCTGCCCTGCACCTGTCGTTTCACACTCTCAAGTAGCAGCATCACGAAGCACGTCCATGTCCTTGTCCCAACGCAGCGTTCAGTTGTCCATACCCCGGTCCTTGGAACACAAGCGCAAATATGCAGCCAACGACCAACAGGCCACACTACTAAATTCTCACATTTCATGACTGCTTGTGCTCGAAATGTTGCCATTTAGTCTCGTGGAGATGGAAGCATTCCGAAACCTGATGGCGGAGGCCGTCCCTCGGTACTCGGTCTCCAGCCGCCACTACTTCTCCCGGTGTGCCGTCCCCGCATTACACAAGCACGAGTCCCAAAACATTAGCCGTGCTCACAACAACGCAGTTACCGGAAAAGTCCACCTAACCACGGACACGTGGACAAGTGCTTGTGGGCAGGGATGGTACATCTCGCTGACGGCACACTGGGTTAACATAGTGGAAGCCGGAACCCAGTCGGACCTTGGGACGGAACACGTCCTTCTAACGCCAATAATTGCGGGCCCTAGGTCAATCAGGGTTGCCCCCACGGTCTACAGCTCCTGCACCTCATCCTCCTCAGCCTCCTCCTCCTCTTCAGCCTCCATCTCAGAAATAACCACATCAGTCACAAGCTGGAAGCATTTCAGCACGGCCTCGGCCAAGCGGCAACAAGCTGTGCTGAAGCTAATATGCTTAGGTGAAAAACCGCACAATGCTGAACAGTTGTGGACAGCTCTGAAAGAGCAGGCAGAACTGTGGCTCACACCACTGAACCTACAGCCAGGCATGGTCGTGTGTGACAATGGCCGGAACCTGGTGGCGACTCTGAGGCGAGGCGAGCTCACACACGTACCATGCCTGGCCCATGTGATTAACCTCGTGGTTCAGCGGTTTCTCACATCCTACCCGGAGCTGCCGGATCTGCTTGTTAAAGTACGCTGCCTGTGTGCCCATTTTAGAAAGTCAGCTACAGCTTCCGTCGCCCTTGCAGTGTTTCAGCAGCGTTTGCAGCTTCCAGCTCACAGACGTGTGATGTCCCCACGCATTGGAACTCTACACTGCAGATGTTGGGAAGGATTTATGAGCAGAAGAGGGCAATTGTTGAGTACCAGCATCAACAAGGCCGTCGGTATTCAGTTCAGACTCCACATATAAGACCTCAGGAGTGGACATGGATGTCAGACCAAAACTTTGAGGAGTCCACCAAGATGGTGAGCGGCGATGAAGCCATAACTAGCGTCACCATCCTGCTTCTCTGTCTTCTGAAATGCTCTCTGCTCACAATCAAAGAGGATGCATTGCAGGTGGAGCACGATGAGATGGAGCAAGGAACCATACAGGGTGATTGCACACAGCCAAGCCTCATCTCATCCCAACATGTATTGGGTGACAATGAGGAAGAGGAGGAGGAGGAAGAAGGACAGGAGCTAGTTTCATGCACTATAGACGGTACTACCTGCACAGCTGTCATACCATCTGTTCAGCGTGTATGGCCAGAGGACAGAGAGGAGGAGGAGGAGGAGAGCATGGTCAGTCATCCTCTTGGTGAGGACACGGAAGTCTTACCTGTTAGTAGTCTGGCACTCATGGCTGAGTTTATGTTACGTTGCCTTTCCCATGACCCTCGCTTTCTGAAAATTTTGGGTGACAGTCATTACTGGTTGGTGACACTTCTAGACGCACGCTACAAGGAGAACTTTATATCTCTTATTCCTGAGGCGGACAGGTCTACAAAAATGGGGCAGTACCAGAAGGCCCTTGTTATGGAACTATTAAAAAAATTGAAAACGATGGTGCCAGAGGGCACACTTTGTTGGACAACCAAGGAGTACAGGCGAGAGAGACACAACTTCAATCCAGCAGAGGCAGGGGAACACTGTCAAAGTTCTGGGAGAGTTTTCTCAGACCCTCCTATCGCACAGGCCTTGAGGCTCAGGGTACTCTCACAAGGAGTGCAAAGTTTGGGAAGATGCTGAGGGAGTACCTTGCCGACCATACCAATGTCCTCCCTGATTCCTCTGTGCCTTATAATTATTGGGTATCCAAGCTGGATACGTGGAATGAACTGGCTCTCTATGCCTTGGAGGTCCTGGCCTGCCCTGCCGCCAGCGTTTTATCAGAGCGGGTTTTTAGTGCCGCCGGTGGAATTATAACTGATAAGCGCATCCCCTTGTCAACTGAAAATGCTGACAGGCTGACTCTTATAAAAATGAACAAGGGCTGGATTGGGCCAGACTTCTCAACACCACCGAATGATAGCAGCATAACATAAACTCAAATTCAGTGTCTTTTCTTGGGAGGTGTATTCCCATGCACCTTATCACACCCACACATGGGTATACACTTCCTGATTTTGGCTATTTGCTCTTGTCCTCCTCCTTCTCCTCATCCTCCACCACCATATCACCAGGGTGACCGTGGTCCGTGATGCAACACCCACATAATTTTTTAAAGGGTGTTTATGATGCCCGTAAAAAATTTTTTTTATACAGTATGTTCATGTATACCCCCCAGGGGTAAATGTTTGTCAGCCCATACACTTAGTGCTTGGACATTACAAGAATATCCTTTATAATGGGAACATTTTTTATGAGGCCCTCCTCCACGTCTCTTCCAAGGGGCATTGAAGTGCCTCCAAATTTTTGGCAGCCCTTGCATTCACTGCATAGGCCAACACTATGGGAGACTCTCTGCTTTCTAATGGGAATTTGTCGTTACTGTGGCCCTGCTCCGTGTGTCTTTAAATTTTTAGTGGGGTTTTTCCTAAAATTGGTCAGCCGTTAGACTCACTGGATACCCTATAACTGTATTGCAGACCCTCTCCTTTCTAATGGGAACATGTCGTACCTTGTTACTGTGGCCCTGCTCCATATGTCTTTAAATTCTTAATGGTGTTTTTCCTAAAATTGGTCAGCCATTGGACTCACTGCATACCCTATAACTGTATAGCAGACCCTCTCCTTTCTAATGGGAACATGTCGTACCTTGTTACTGTGGCCCTGCTCTGTGTGTCTTTAAATTCTTAGTGGGGTTTTTCCTAAAATTGGTCAGCTGTTGGACTCATTGCGTACCCTATAACTGTATAGCAAACCCTCTCCCTTCTAATGGGAATATGTCGTACCTTGTTACTGTGGCCCTGCTCTAAGTGTCTTTAAATTCTTAGTGGGGTTTTTCCCAAATTTTGGCAGCCCTTGCAGTCACAGCTTGGGCATTACCACTATAGGAGTCCCGCTCCTTTATAATGGGAACATTTTTTTTTAATGAGAACCTCCTTTATGTGTCTTCAAAGGGGTATTGGGTTGCGTCCAAATTTTTGGAAGCCCTTGCAGTCACTGGATATGCAATAACAGTATAGGAGACCCACTTGATAATAATGGGAACAACAAAGCATAGCCGGCTGATGGCTCTCTAACAATAGCTAGGGCCGACTGCTGGCCTTTTTAGAATAGTAAGGGCCGTCTGATGTCCCTGTAAAAATAGGCTTTATGACTTTCAGAGTCCCTCCATCATAAATAAAAATGGATGTGTCTGATGATGTGTCACACACCACATTGCCAGATAAGGTTGTAAAATGTTAAAATGACATTTTCCGGTGAATGCAGTTGTCTTAAAAAATAACGTAAAAAAACAAACAAAACAATAGGATCTTTCTGTAGTATAAAAAACAGCGTCACCAATTTATCCTCAATGTAATCACATTGTTCAGCTCATGCACTTCCTCCTCCATCTCCGAAATGACCACATCAGTCAAAAGCTGATAGCACTGCAGCACTGCCTTGGCCAAGCAGCAACAGGCTGTGCTTAAGATAACATGCTTAATGCTTAATTGACAAACCGCCCAGCGCTGCAGAGTTGTTGAAAGCTGTAACACAGCAGCCTGATCTGTGGCTCTCACCGCTGAACATACAGACAGGCACGGTCGTGTGTGACAATGGGCGGAACCTGGTGATGGAGAAATGACAGCCGGGGTAGAAACGGTTTCCCTCTATGCCAGTCCTTTCACTGAGCTAAAGAATATGGCTGTGGTGAAATACAACTCCCACTGAGAAGCTGTTTCAGATTGAAAAACATTGTGCCCACCAGAGGATTTGATTCTGAGGTCTAACCTTTCTAACCCGCTCAAGAGCCCCATAGCAGCTGCAAAGTTAGCGCTATCATGAACTCTACTGAGGTAGAAGCCAAGGCACACCAGACGATTCTCTGGTGGGACCATCCAACCCTGCCGAGAAGCATCCTGGCTAAGAAAAGTGTGTGGGAAGGTTCCCGGACACTCTATGGCTGCTTTTTTACTGAGGAGGAAACACAATCAAACACGGGGAGAACATACAAAGTCCTTGCAGATGTTGTCCTTGCTGGGATTTGAACGCAGGATCCCAGCGCTGCAAGGCTTCAGTGCTAACCACTAGAGATGAGCGTTTTTCTACTCGAACTGTTCGCCAATCTCAAATTCGAGCTGTTTTGGGCGGTGTTCGAGCCGTTCAGCGAACACGAACAATTTGAGAAAAATTCGGCTGTTCGAGGTTATGTTCGATAACTGTTCGTGCACCAAAATCATAACCGGATTTTTTCTCAGTAATGATGAAAATTAATGTTAATACGCAGTTTGAGTGTACAGCGGGGTGGGGGGAGGGGCAGAGGATGGATCTCTGCAGGAACAATGAAGATCTCCATTTTTTTTTCTCTTTCCCGCATTTACAGTGGGGAGGTGCAATCTGTCAGCCTATCAGCAGCGCACACACGGAGCGAAGTGCTTTTTTTCACACAAGCAAGGGCATGTGTCATTGGCAGTGTATGTCACATGTCCTTGCCCTATAAGACCAAGCCATTTTCCCCGTCGCCACCATTTTCTCACTGCTGCAGCTGCGTGTTAGACGGCACCGCTGTTGCTGTGTGCGCTATACCTTGTTAATTTCAAGCCAATTTTCGCACAAATCTACAGATAGCTTGGGAGTAGGGAATTGTTGTGATTGCAGTCCTTTTAAGGACTAGGTTACAGCATTTTCTACGACTTTTATCAGGCAGGTCTGTGCTCTTAAATAGATAGATTGTGGGAGTAAAGACTAATTGTAATTGGAGTCCTTTTCAGGACTAGGTTACATCAGTTCCTATCAGTTTTTGCCAGGCAGGTCTGTGCCAGTGCTGTGCAAGTTTTTTTCACAGCATTTGGCTGAATCTAGCAAAGCTAATCCTTTTTGGCCTATTGCAGAGTGTGTTAGTCAGTGAAGTAACCTATCTGTGTTGCAAGATATACCACCTGTGTATAGAATACCAATTTTTTTACTGCACCTAGTGAAGTAAAATCTTTTGGGCATAGCATCATTCTATTAGTCCATCTATACTGACCTCCATCAGGTTGCAAATTGAATATAATTTTTTTCTGCATCTAGCTCTGAAAAAATATTGGGCTTCTAGCTGTGTGTGGGACTTGTTGTATTAGTCCATCTATACTGACCTCCATCAGGTTGCAAACTGAATATATTTTTTTCTGCATCCACCTCTGAAAAAATATTGGGCCTCTAGCTGTGTGTGGGACTTGTTGTATTAGTCCATCTATACTGACCTCCATCAGGTTGCAAACTGAATATATTTTTTTCTGCATCTACCTCAGAAAAAATATTGGGCTTCTAGCTGTGTGTGGGACTTGTTCTATTAATCCATCTATACACACCTCCTTTAGGTTGCAAACTGAATATATTTTTTTCTGCATCTACCTCTGAAAAAATATGTGGCCTTCTAGCAGTGTGTGGGACTTTCTCTATTAGTCCATCTATACTGACCTCCATCAGGTTGCAAATTGAATATAATTTTTTTCTGCATCTAGCTCTGAAAAAATATTTGGCCTTCTAGCAGTGTGTGGGACTTTCTCTATTAGTCCATCTATACTGACCTCCATCAGGTTGCAAATTAAAAATAATTTTTATCTGCATCTACAGTACCTCTGAAAAAATATTTGGGCTTCTAGCTGTGTGTGGGACTTGTTCTATTAGTCCATCTATACTGACCTCCATCAGGTTGCAAATTGAATATAATTTTTATCTGCATCTAGCTCTGAAAAAATATTTGGCATTCTAGCAGTGTGTGAGACTTTCTCTATTAGTCCATCTATACTGACCTCCATCAGGTTGCAAATTAAAAATAATTTTTATCTGCATCTACATCTGAAAAAATATTTGGGCTTCTAGCTGTGTGTGGGACTTGTTCTATTAATCCATCTATACAGACCTCCATCAGGTTGCAAACTGAATATAATTTTTTTCTGCATCTAGCTCTGAAAAAATATTTGGCCTTCTAGCAATGTGTGGGACTTTCTCTATTAGTCCATCTATACTGACCTCCATCAGGTTGCAAACTGAATATATTTTTTTTCTGCATCTACCTCTGAAAAAATATTGGGCTTGTAGCTGTGTGTGGGACTTGTTCTATTAATCCATCTTTACAGACCTCCATCAGGTTGCAAACTGAATAAAAAAATTTTCTGCATCTACCTCTGAAAAAATATTTGGGCTTCTAGCTGTGTGTGGGACTTGTTCTATTAGTCCATCTATACTGACCTCCATCAGGTTGCAAATTGAATATAATTTTTTTCTGCATCTAACCCAGCCAATAGTTTTGGCCTAATACCACAGTTTGGCCACTTAGCTCTGCTCGGTTCCCATCCATTGTTTTTTTGTGCAAACAACTCCAGAGTTGTGAATTAGTTAACCACCAAAATGAGTGGAAAAAGGCCTGCTGCTGGTGGAAAGGGGAATAGGCGTGTTGGGAAGGGGAAAAAAGGTTGTGTCCGTGGGGTAGGTGTTAAAGCAACAGTAACATCTGCAGAAGAAAGACCATCTTCCAGCCAAACTAAAATGTCTACTTCTTTTAGCGGACAATGTAATAAGATCCCTTTCTTACCTCCACGCCAATCGCTACAAATTCCAGATGAGGCACAAAAACAGCAGGTGCTTCAACGGATATCAAGTGCTCCTTTAAGTGGGCTCTCCTCCACATCAACTTCAACATCACAAATACTCCAGTCCTCAAAGATGTCACCCCAATCGCACTTGCTTCCTCACAGCTCCCAAATCTCCAGCTGCCCGTCTGAGTATGAGGTAGAACAGATGGTTGAGTCTGCAGAGCTGTTTACTCATACTATAGCCTGGGAATCAGAGGTCGACTCCAGCGCTTCTGTGAATCCAGACGAGGAAATGATCTGCACTGATGCCCAGAATCTTTATGAGTCGGATCCAGGACCAGACGCAGAAGGTTCTGACCATAATGTAGACCCTCATTCCCAAACTGTAACTCCTGTTGGTGGAGACAATGAAGAAGACGATGATAAGACTCAAATACCTGATTGGAGCGACAACTTTAGTTTTTTGTCAGGGCAGGAACAGGTTGGCTCTGAGGACGACGGGTGTGATAACGCACAGGGTGATGATGATGAGGTTGGAGATCCCACTTTCTGTCAACCCACAGTTAGCCAAGAGATGAGGTCAGCAGAGGAGGTGGAGGAAGATGCTAGTGACGACGAGGTCAGGTTGCGCCTTCCTGGACAGAGACGTAGTACTGGAAGCACGTCAACAACTGCATCCTCAAACACAACTCTGCCTCTCACCACAAGTCGTGGTGGCTCTTCAGGTCGCATGGGTGCTAAGCCTTGCATAGCCTGGGCATTTTTTCAGATCGATAAAGATGACTCAACTCGTGTTATCTGTAACATTTGTCAGCAAAAGCTAAGTAGAGGCCAAAAAATACATAGTTTGAGTACTTCATGCATGAACCGGCACATGGACATGAAGCATAAGTTGCAGTGGGAAGCTCAGTGTGCTACAATGCGGCCTAGCCGGCCGGGCCAACCACCGTCTGCCATATCTTGTGCATCCGCGGCCTCTTCATCCTCTGTGACTGGGGGGACAGCAGTCACACCTGTTTTGGGGCGCAGACCTGCCACCTCTTTACCCGCAACAGCCAGCGTGATTGGCAGGTCATCATTTTCTTTGGAGGTGGTAACACCAGCTGGTGTTGAGCGCTGTCCGACATCGATAGCACCACCTTTGGATCAAGGCAACCTAACATGTCCGCCTGCATCTTCCTCACAGACCGGCAGTTTGCCGGGTACACCCTTATCAACCCCGTCTAAGCACAATAGCCAGCCCTCGGTCCCTCAGATGTGGACAAGTAAAAGACCATTTCCTCCTAGCCATGAGAAAGCTAAGAGGTTGAATTTCACCATCTGCAAGCTCTTGGCTACAGAAATGCTGCCTTTCCGCCTGGTGGACACAGAGGATTTTCGAGACCTTATGTCCGTCGCAGTGCCCCAGTACCAGATGCCCAGTCGGCACTACTTCTCAAAGAAAGGTGTGCCTGCGCTCCACCAGCATGTCGCACACAACATCACCGCTTCTTTGAGAAACTCTGTGTGTGACAGGGTGCATTTCACCACAGACACTTGGACGAGTAGGCATGGACAGGGGCGTTACATGTCGCTGACTGGGCACTGGGTAACTATGGTGACAGCAGGACAAGGGGCTGCTGTCCAAGTCTTGCCGTCCCCACGAGTTGTGCGTCAATCCTCTTTATGTCAAAGTTCCTCCACTGCTTCTGCCTCCTCAACCTCCTCTCGGTCTTCCACCTGCACCCAAAGCCTGTCTGGTCATGCCACAAGCTTTCTAACTGCGCAGAAGGGATCCTGCACACCTCCTTACTATGTTGGCAGTAGGGCTCAACGTCATCAGGCGGTTTTTACATTGAAATGTCTGGGAAATGTGAGTCACACAGCTGAGGAGTTGTGGTCAGCTCTGGAGAACCAATTTCATGAATGGTTGTCTCCACTGGACCTGAAACCAGGGAAGGCCGTGTGCGACAATGCTGCAAATCTGGGTGCGTCCCTTCGCCGGGGCAATGTCACACACGTGCCTTGTATGGCTCACGTGTTGAACCTGGTTGTCCAGCAATTTTTAGCCCACTATCCCAGACTAGATGGCCTTCTGCAGAGGGCACGGTCGCTGTGTGCTCACTTCCGCCGTTCGCATCCCGCAGCTCAGCGACTTACATCTCTACAGAAGTCGTTGGGCCTGCCACTTCACCGGCTAAAATGCGATGTGCCTACCCGGTGGAATTCAACTCTGCACATGTTGCAGCGACTGTGGCAGCACCGACAAGCCCTGGTGCAATACGTTCTGACGTATAGCCTGGGCCAACGAGATCCAGAGGTGGGGCAAATCATGCTGGAGGAGTGGTCTCAGATCAGGGACCTATGCACCCTTCTGCACAGTTTTGAAATGGCGACGAAGATGTTTAGTGCTGACGATGCCATTATCAGCATGACTATTCCGGTGATTTACATGCTGGAGCACATGTTAAACAGAATTCGGAGTCAGGTGGTGGCACAAGAGGAGGTGGAGGAAGTAGAGGAGGAGGAGTTGTATGCGGAAGGGCTAACATCTGCAAGGTCGAGACGGTCGGCAGCACCAAGGCGGCAGGCATGTGAGGGTGGGGGAGATGGTTTTACCAGGGCGCATGGTAGCAGCCAAACTAGTGAGGAAGGTGCAGGAGCCCAGGAAGAAGTGGAGGACGAACTGATGGAAGACTCATCAGATGAGGGAGACCTTGATCACATTTCTGTTGTGCGAGGTTGGGGGAGAGGACAGAGGAAGGAAGCATGATTGTTACCTCGCCACCAACACAACAGGGACTTGGTGCTCCTGGATGCGCAACACACATGAGTGCCTTCTTGCTGCACTACCTGCAACATGACCCTCGAATTGTGAGAATTAGAAATAATCCTGACTACTGGGTTGCCACACTGTTAGATCCCCGGTACAAAAGTAAATTTGCAGAAATTATTCCTGCCATAGAAAGGGATGCACGCATGCAGGAGTATCAGCAGAGACTGTTGCAGAATCTTACATGTGCTTTTCCACAAAATACCAGTGGTGCACGTAGTGAATCTCACAGTTCCAACTTGCCAACCGTGGGACCGTCAAGTGTTCAGCACTCAAACCGTAACAGAACCACAGTATCTGCTGGTAACATCAATTTTGCGGAATCATTTCACCACTTTTTTAGCCCATCCTTTGCAAGTCCACAGGAGACAAGAAGTCTGACACATAGTCAACGCCTAGAGACGATGGTACAGGAGTATCTCCAAGTAAACATTGAAGCCATGACTGTGTCACTGGACCCTTGCTCTTTTTGGGCTTCCAATCTGGATAAATGTCCGGAGCTAGCCACTTACGCCTTGGAGATCTTGTCATGCCCCGCAGCCAGCGTTCTGTCTGAACGTGTGTTCAGCGCTGCTGGTGGTGTGCTGACAGATAAGCGCACGCGGCTCTCCACTGATAATGTATACAGACTCACGTTCATAAAGATGAACAAATCATGGATCCGAAACGACTTTTCTACCCCTGTGTCATCCTGGGGAGAGTAAAAGCTTGATGATTGGTTAAAATCACCCTACCAACCGTTTTAAGCTTTCAAATTACTAATCATGTTTATCTGTATCTTGGCTGGAAAATAATTTGGGCTTTGTAGCAGTGTGCAGCACTGATTCTATTAGGCCATCTATAATAAGCTCCACCAGATTTAAAATTACTAATCATGTTAATCTGTATCTTGACTAGTGTTGAGCCACCCCCGTAGTGTTCGAGTTCGGTTCGGTTCGTCGAACACCCGTGTGTTCGCCGAACTGTTCGTCGAACTGTTCGTCGAACACCTTCGAACACCGTTAAAACCAATGGCAGGCAAACAAAAACACATAGAAACACATAGAAAACACCTTCAAAGGTGTGCAAAAGCTGACAAACTGCTCAGAAGACATAACTAACACATGGAAAAGTGACAAGTACATATAGTCATGCGAAAATAAAAGAGGTGGAGGAGTAAAAGGAGGGGGAGACACAGATATAGGCATGTCATGCCCTTCTAAAATCCAAAAAGTGAGAAGCCGACACGGCCAGTCCGCTCCTGCCCGTGCCACCTCCGTGTCGCCGGGTTTGTGCCAGAGCCGCGGTGAACCCTGACGGCCAGCCCCCCTCTCCCAATACTGGTGCCTGTCCGCTGGTGGGTCGAGCGAGCCCCCCTGTGGTGGATGCAGCTCTAAGCTTTTTAATTTAAATTGTCTCTCTAATTTGAATGAATACACTTTAAATCCATTTACAAGGATCTATTGGAGGGCAAGTCTCATGCCAGCAGCCGCGGTAATTCCAGCTCCAGTAGCGTCCACTAAAGCTGCTGCAGTTAAAAAGCTTTTATAAGGATCGAGCTCGGCTGTCCACCGCAAGGCATCCTACTGCCAGTCCCAGCCCCTATGCCTTGGGGTGCCTCCTGATGCTCTTCACTAAGTATCCCATGGTCCCGAAGCATTTCCTTTGAAAAAATTAAGTGTCTAAACTATAGGTGGTGCAGCTTGCTTAACAGCCGGGATAATCCGCTGACTAGCAGACACTGCTACTAGGCACAAAGTATTTCCTGGGCTAGATGCAGTTAAAAATTTGTAATTAGATACTCTCGTTGGATGCTGAGAAAGCATTCCATAGAGTCTCCTGGCACGCCATATATGATTCTCTTAAAAAGCTTGGGGTAGGGGTCTAGGGGACCCTTTTATAGCCAAAATCACGGCCCTGTATCGCAATACGTCACCTAGGCTGAAGATAAATGGAACTGTAGCACCCTGAGGGCTCGGTTGCTACAGACGTATTGCACCTCACCCAGAGGTGTGATATCTCACTCTCAGGTAAGGATGGAGTGTGGATCAGGACCCGACACCTGCATGCATTACACCACATTGCCGTGGGGCAGGGCGACCAATATGCCCCTGAGATGGGCACGACAGTCCCTGTCCCTGGCTGGAGTGGGGGGAGGGAACACTGAGGAAGGGGAACCCTGTAGTGCAGGAGCAGGGAGGAAGCAGTTCCTGGGTGCATTGAGAAGGGAGTATAAAAGGTGGGCACCATCTTAGTTCAGTGCAGAGAAGTCTGAGCAGAAGTGGCAGGGAGCAGGGGCTCTGCATGAGCTCTGCTCCGGAGGCGGGCCTAGTAACAGAGGCCCAGGCCTGGAAGAGGGAGAAGGAAGGAAGAGGAGCAGAGAAGGCTCCAGGAACGAGGAATGAAGGGATCCCAGGGGTGCGGACGGGCGAGTCGCCACCGCACGCCCGAATCCACCTGCGTGGAGGGGTCAGGCCAAAGGGGGAGACCGGTCCCCGAACTAGTGGAGGCAGGAAACGACCCTCAGCTAGAAACCGGAGGCTCTGACATTTTATGTGGCGCAGCCCCTCGCTACACCCGCTAGGAAGGCACCACATAGGGTCAGGGAAACTGGCGCCAAGTTTACCAAGAGGAGGCCCGAGGCAGCCGGACAGAAGTGTTGGTAAGAAAGGCCAGACAAAGGACACACAAAGGGGGTCCTGTGAAGTGCTCCAAAGTTATCTGGGAGTTGTCTGAGCCCCTCACCTGGTGAGCACAGTACGACGTGGGCAGCCGTTACCTGCAGACGTGGTCTGGATAATAAGAACTGTGAGTAAAGGCCCTGAACTGCATCACTGACTCCGTGTCGTTACTGCTGCTGCCCTGCACCATCACCCCCATCCTCCGCATACACTGCCCTGAGGCTATACTCCTCCCGTGGGGAGTTATGCTACGCTCTGCTGCACCCACAACACCAGCCTCAGTGGTCTGCCCTGTAGCGGCGGTTCACTCTGACCGCAATCCACGGGTGGCGTAGTCGGACATTTAAACATGAAAACCACATAAATAGTTCCGCCACTGGTTTGACCGCCCTGAGCCACGGAACTGGGTCGCCGCCACGAAGACTACAACCACCTGCATCCACCAAAAAGGGTCCGGCTCCGGGTGTCCCAAGGCCCAGGGGGTGCGTCAGAACATTTTCATCACCTTTCACAATCACCAATGGGACAAGGCAGTGATGTCCTCTGTCCCCTCTCTTATACATCCTAGTGACGGAGCACCTGCTCTCATCAATTCGCCATAACCCCAAAATTAGGTGGATTGAGGTGGGAGGCACCGAGTACAAGTGCTCTCTATTTGCTGATGATGTCCTAGTATATATCACTCAATCACATATATCCATCCATGCTGTTATGGCTGAAATAGATCACTTTGTTACATGGTAAAATTTTAAAATCAATGCAGCGAAGTCTGAAGTCCTCGATGTCTCCCTCCCCAAATCCATATAGGATTCCATCCAGTCCAACTTTCCCTTTGCCTGACCCTCACAGGGTATCAAATACTTAGGAATTCCTATTCATAGAGACCTCTCCCTTCTATGTTATCTTAATTTTGGGCCCTTTATTAAACAACTCCATACAGACCACGGTTGGCAAGTTAGAACTGTAAGATTCACTACGTGAACCACTGGTGTTTTGTGGAAAAGCACATGTACACTGCGTTCCAAATTATTATACAAAAAGTGTTTAGGAGTGATAAGGGAAGAATTTGTTTGTTTGTCAGTTAAACTCATTGATGGTGATGTGTGTCAGGGCTCTTTATATCACTGTAAGCAATTGCAGACACCTGTGCTAATTAGTTTGGCAGGTGTGTCCAATGAAAGGCAAGACTACTTAAGAAGGCTCTCTCACATTATTAAGCAGCCTACATTTTCTGCCAAAATGGGAAAGAAAAAGGATGTGTCGGCTGCTGAGAAGCAACAAATTGTGGAGTGTTTAGGTCAAGGCATGACTAAAATCAACATTGTGCGATGATCAGGATGAAGTGTCTTGGCAATCAAGAAGTATGTAGCTGATTCACAGTACACACGTGTGCGTGCTGATAAGGGCAAATTGAGGACTCTTTCCTACAGGCAATTACGTCAGGTTGAAAGAGCAGCGGCAAAAAAGCCTTGTCATAGCAGCAGACAAGTTTTTGAAGCTGCTTGTGCCTCCAACGTCCCCCGAACAACAAGATGCAGGGTCCTTCAGAGGTTTGCAGCTGTGCATACGCCATCCTGTCGACCTCCTCTATCCACTTCACACAAGCAGAAATGGCTCCAGTGGGCCAAACATTACATGAAGACTGATTTCAAAACTGTTTTGTTCACGGATGAGTGCCGTGCAGCGCTCGATGGTCCAGATGGATGGAGTGGAGGATGGCTGGTTGATGGACACCCCACGCAAACACGGCTACAGCGCCAACAAGGAGGAGGTGGAGTAATGTTTTGGGCTGGAATCATGGGGAGAGAGATTGTCGGCCCCTTTAGGATCCCTGAAGGCGCTAAAGATGAACTCCATAATGTATGTGGATTTTCTCAAACAGCACTTCCTGCCATGGTTCAAGAAGAAGAACCGTGTATTTCACAGCAAGATCATTTTTCTGCTTGATAATGCACCATCTCATGCTGCACATAAAACATCTGCATCTCTGGCTGATATGGGCATAAAAGGGGACAAACTTATGGTGTGACTCCCATGCTCCCCTGACCTCTACCCCATTCAGAACCTTTGGAGCATCATTAAAAGGAGTGTCTATGATGGCGGGAGGCAGTTCACATCTAAGCAACAGCTCTGGGAGGGTATTCTGTCCTCATGCAAAACAATTGAAGCAGAAACCATCCAAAACCTGACAAATTCAATGGACGAGAGAGTTCAGAAGCTCCTTTCGAACAAGGGGTCCTATGTGAAAATGTAACATCACCTAGAATAAAGTTTTGAGTTGAAAACTGTTTGATTTCAGTTTCTAACAACCTGCTAATGCTTATAATTTCAAAAATGACCATTTTTTTGGTCTTTATTAAAATGAAAAGGTTGATCGAAAAGTTTGGGGGATCTAAGAGTGTGGCAACCCAGTAGTCATGATTACTTCGAATTCTGACAATATGAGGGTCATGCTGCAGGTAGTGCAGCAAGAAGGCACTTATGTGCCTTGCGCATCTCGGAGCCCCAAAATTATTTTCCGGGCTAGATGCAGCTAAAAATTATTTTTAATTTTAAATCTGGTGAAGCTTTAGTATAGATGGCCTAATAGGATCAGTGCTGCACACTGCTACAAAGCCCAAATTATTTTCCAGTCAAGATACAGATAAACATGATTAGTAATTTGAAAGCTTAAAATGGTTGGTAGGGTGATTTTAACCAATCATCAAGCTTTTACTCTCCCCAGGATGACACAGGGGTAGAAAAGTCGTTTCGGATCCATGATTTGTTCATCTTTATGAACGTGAGTCTGTCTACATTATCAGTGGAGAGCCGCGTGCGCTTATCTGTCAGCACACCACCAGCAGCGCTGAACACACGTTCAGACAGAACGCTGGCTGCGGGGCATGACAAGATCTCCAAGGCGTAAGTGGCTAGCTCCGGCCATTTATCCAGATTGGAAGCC
The DNA here is from genome assembly GCF_046119375.1 of Phyllobates terribilis. Lineage (NCBI taxonomy): Eukaryota > Metazoa > Chordata > Amphibia > Anura > Dendrobatidae > Phyllobates > Phyllobates terribilis. The sequence goes on along the minus strand of NW_027362763.1, from coordinate 245,032,143 downwards.
CAAAAAGAGCAAGGGTCCAGTGACACAGTCGTGGCTTCAATGTTTACTTGGAGATACTCCTGTACCATCGTCTCTAGGCGTTGACTATGTGTCAGACTTCTTGTCTCCTGTGGCCTTGCAAAGGATGGGCTAAAAAAGTGGTGAAATGATTCCGCAAAATTGATGTTACCAGCAGATACTGTGGTTCTGTTACGGTTTGAGTGCTGAACACTTGACGGTCCCACGGTTGGCAAGTTGGAACTGTGAGATTCACTACGTGCACCACTGGTATTTTGTGGAAAAGCACATGTAAGATTCTGCAACAGTCTCTGCTGATACTCCTGCATGCGTGCATCCCTTTCTATGGCAGGAAGAATTTCTGCAAATTTACTTTTGTACCGGGGATCTAACAGTGTGGCAACCCAGTAGTCAGGATTATTTCTAATTCTCACAATTCGAGGGTCATGTTGCAGGTAGTGCAGCAAGAAGGCACTCATGTGTGTTGCGCATCCAGGAGCACCAAGTCCCTGTTGTGTTGGTGGCGAGGTAACAATCATGCTTCCTTCCTCTGTCCTCTCCCCCCAACCTCGCACAACAGAAATGTGATCAAGGTCTCCCTCATCTGATGAGTCTTCCATCAGTTCGTCCTCCACTTCTTCCTGCGCTCCTGCACCTTCCTCACTAGTTTGGCTGCTACCATGCGCCCTGGTAAAACCATCTCCCCCACCCTCACATGCCTGCCGCCTTGGTGCTGCCGACCGTCTGGACCTTGCAGATGTTAGCCCTTCCGCATACAACTCCTCCTCCTCTACTTCCTCCACCTCCTCTTGTGCCACCACCTGACTCCGAATTCTGTTTAACATGTGCTCCAGCATGTAAATCACCGGAATAGTCATGCTGATAATGGCATCGTCAGCACTAAACATCTTCGTCGCCATTTCAAAACTGTGCAGAAGGGTGCATAGGTCCCTGATCTGAGACCACTCCTCCAGCGTGATTTGCCCCACCTCTGAATCTCGTTGGCCCAGGCTATACGTCAGAACGTATTGCACCAGGGCTTGTCGGTGCTGCCACAGTCGCTGCAACATGTGCAGAGTTGAATTCCACCGGGTAGGCACATCGCATTTTAGCCGGTGAAGTGGCAGGCCCAACGACTTCTGTAGAGATGTAAGTCGCTGAGCTGCGGGATGCGAACGGCGGAAGTGAGCACACAGCGACCGTGCCCTCTGCAGAAGGCCATCTAGTCTGGGATAGTGGGCTAAAAATTGCTGGACAACCAGGTTCAACACGTGAGCCATACAAGGCACGTGTGTGACATTGCCCCGGCGAAGGGCCGCACCCAGGTTTGCAGCATTGTCGCACACGGCCTTCCCTGGTTTCAGGTCCAGTGGAGACAACCATTCATGAAATTGGTTCTCCAGAGCTGACCACAACTCCTCAGCTGTGTGACTCACATTTCCCAGACATTTCAATGTAAAAACCGCCTGATGACGTTGAGCCCTACTGCCAGCATAGTAAGGAGGTGTGCAGGATCCCTTCTGCGCAGTTAGAAAGCTTGTGGCATGACCAGACAGGCTTTGGGTGCAGGTGGAAGACCGAGAGGAGGTTGAGGAGGCAGAAGCAGTGGAGGAACTTTGACATAAAGAGGATTGACGCACAACTCGTGGGGATGGCAAGACTTGGACAGCAGCCCCTTGTCCTGCTGTCACCATAGTTACCCAGTACCCAGTCAGCGACATGTAACGCCCCTGTCCATGCCTACTCGTCCAAGTGTCTGTGGTGAAATGCACCCTGTCACACACAGAGTTTCTCAAAGAAGCGGTGATGTTGTGTGCGACATGCTGGTGGAGCGCAGGCACACCTTTCTTTGAGAAGTAGTGCCGACTGGGCATCTGGTACTGGGGCACTGCGACGGACATAAGGTCTCGAAAATCCTCTGTGTCCACCAGGCGGAAAGGCAGCATTTCTGTAGCCAAGAGCTTGCAGATGGTGAAATTCAACCTCTTAGCTTTCTCATGGCTAGGAGGAAATGGTCTTTTACTTGTCCACATCTGAGGGACCGAGGGCTGGCTATTGTGCTTAGACGGGGTTGATAAGGGTGTCCCCGGCAAACTGCCGGTCTGTGAGGAAGATGCAGGCGGACATGTTAGGTTGCCTTGATCCAAAGGTGGTGCTATCGATGTCGGACAGCGCTCAACACCAGCTGGTGTTACCACCTCCAAAGAAAATGATGACCTGCCAATCACGCTGGCTGTTGCGGGTAAAGAGGTGGCAGGTCTGCGCCCCAAAACAGGTGTGACTGCTGTCCCCCCAGTCACAGAGGATGAAGAGGCCGCGGATGCACAAGATATGGCAGACGGTGATTGGCCCGGCCGGCTAGGCCGCATTGTAGCACACTGAGCTTCCCACTGCAACTTATGCTTCATGTCCATGTGCCGGTTCATGCATGAAGTACTCAAACTATGTATTTTTTGGCCTCTACTTAGCTTTTGCTGACAAATGTTACAGATAACACGAGTTGGGTCATCTTTATCGATCTGAAAAAATGCCCAGGCTATGCAAGGCTTAGCACCCATGCGACCTGAAGAGCCACCACGACTTGTGGTGAGAGGCAGAGTTGTGTTTGAGGATGCAGTTGTTGACGAGCTTCCAGTACTACGTCTCTGTCCAGGAAGGCGCAACCTGACCTCGTCGTCACTAGCATCTTCCTCCACCTCCTCTGCTGACCTCATCTCTTGGCTGACTGTGGGTTGACAGTAAGTGGGATCTCCGACCTCATCATCATCACCCTGTGCGTTATCACACCCGTCGTCCTCAGAGCCAACCTGTTCCTGCCCTGACAAAAAACTAAAGTTGTCGCTCCAATCAGGTATTTGAGTCTTATCATCGTCTTCCTCATTGTCTCCACCAACAGGAGTTACAGTTTGGGAATGAGGGTCTACATTATGGTCAGAACCTTCTGCGTCTGGTCCTGGATCCGACTCATAAAGATTCTGGGCATCAGTGCAGATCATTTCCTCGTCTGGATTCACAGAAGCGCTGGAGTCGACCTGTGATTCCCAGGCTATAGTATGAGTAAACAGCTCTGCAGACTCAACCATCTGTTCTACCTCATACTCAGACGGGCAGCTGGAGATTTGGGAGCTGTGAGGAAGCAAGTGCGATTTGGGTGACACCTTTGAGGACTGGAGTATTTGTGATGTTGAAGTTGATGTGGAGGAGAGCCCACTTAAAGGAGCACTTGATATCCGTTGAAGCACCTGCTGTTTTTGTGCCTCATCTGGAATTTGTAGCGATTGGCGTGGCCGTAAGAAAGGGATCTTATCACATTGTCCGCTAAAAGAAGTAGACATTTTAGTTTGGCTGGAAGATGGTCTTTCTTCTGCAGATGTTACTGTTGCTTTAACACCTACACCACGGACACAACCTTTTTTCCCCTTCCCAACACGCCTATTCCCCTTTCCACCAGCAGCAGGCCTTTTTCCACTCATTTTGGTGGTTAACTAATTCACAACTCTGGAGTTGTTTGCACAAAAAAACAATGAATGGTAACCGAGCAGAGCTGAGTGGCCAAACTGTGGTATTAGGCCAAAACTATTGGCTGGGTTAGATGCAGAAAAAAATTATTTTGAATTTGCAACCTGATGGAGGTCAGTATAGATGGACTAATACAAATAGTCCCACACACTGCTAGAAGCCCAAATATTTTTTCAGAGGTACTGTAGATGCAGATAAAAATTATTTTTAATTTGCAACCTGATGGAGGTCTGTATAGATGGACTAATAGACCAAGTCCCACACACTGCTAGAAGCCCAAATATTTTTTCAGAGCTAGATGCAGAAAAAAATTATTTTTAATTTGCAACCTGATGGAGGTCAGTATAGATGGACTAATAGACCAAGTCCCACACACCGCTAGAAGCCCAACTATTTTTTCAGAGCTAGATGCAGAAAAAAATTATATTCAATTTGCAACCTGCTGGAGGTCAGTATAGAAGGACTAATAGAACAAGTCCCACACACTGCTAGAAGCCCAAATATATTTTCAGAGCTAAATGAAGAAAAAAATTATTTTTAATTTGCAACCTGATGGAGGTCAGTATAGATGGACTAATAGACCAAGTCCCACACACTGCTAGAAGCCCAAATATTTTTTCAGAGCTAGATGCAGAAAAAAATTATTTTTAATTTGCAACCTGATGGAGGTCAGTATAGATGGACTAATAGACCAAGTCCCACACACCGCTAGAAGCCCAAATATTTTTTCAGAGCTAGATGCAGAAAAAAATTATTTTTAATTTGCAACCTGATGGAGGTCAGTATAGATGGACTAATAGACCAAGTCCCACACACTGCTAGAAGCCCAAATATTTTTTCAGAGCTAGATGCAGAAAAAAATTATTTTTAATTTGCAACCTGATGGAGGTCAGTATAGATGGACTAATAGACCAAGTCCCACACACCGCTAGAAGCCCAACTATTTTTTCAGAGCTAGATGCAGAAAAAAATTATATTCAATTTGCAACCTGCTGGAGGTCAGTATAGAAGGACTAATAGAAGAAGTCCCACACACTGCTAGAAGCCCAAATATTTTTTCAGAGCTAAATGAAGAAAAAAATTATTTTTAATTTGCAACCTGATGGAGGTCAGTATAGATGGACTAATAGACCAAGTCCCACACACTGCTAGAAGCCCAAATATTTTTTCAGAGCTAGATGCAGAAAAAATTATTTTTAATTTGCAACCTGATGGAGGTCAGTATAGATGGACTAATAGACCAAGTCCCACACACCGCTAGAAGCCCAAATATTTTTTCAGAGCTAGATGCAGAAAAAAATTATTTTTAATTTGCAACCTGATGGAGGTCAGTATAGATGGACTAATAGACCAAGTCCCACACACTGCTAGAAGCCCAAATATTTTTTCAGAGCTAGATGCAGAAAAAAATTATTTTTAATTTGCAACCTGATGGAGGTCAGTATAGATGGACTAATAGACCAAGTCCCACACACCGCTAGAAGCCCAACTATTTTTTCAGAGCTAGATGCAGAAAAAAATTATATTCAATTTGCAACCTGCTGGAGGTCAGTATAGAAGGACTAATAGAACAAGTCCCACACACTGCTAGAAGCCCAAATATTTTTTCAGAGCTAAATGAAGAAAAAAATTATTTTTAATTTGCAACCTCATGGAGGTCAGTATAGATGGACTAATAGACCAAGTCCCACACACTGCTAGAAGCCCAAATATTTTTTCAGAGCTAGATGCAGAAAAAAATTATATTCAGTTTGCAACCTGATGGAGGTCAGTATAGATGGACTAATAGAATGATGCTATGCCCAAAAGATTTTACTTCACTAGGTGCAGTAAAAAAATTGGTATTCTATACACAGGTGTTATATCTTGCAACACAGATAGGCTACTCCACTGACTAACACACTCTGCAATAGGCCAAAAAGGATTAGCTTTGTTAGATTCAGCCAAATGCTGTGAAAAAAACTTGCACAGCACTGGCACAGACCTGCCTGGCAAAAACTGATAGGAACTCATGTAACCTAGTCCTGAAAAGGACTCCAATTACAATTAGTCTTTACTCCCACAACCTATCTATTTAAGAGCACAGACCTCCCTGATAAAAGTCGGAGGAAATGCTGTAACCTAGTCCTTAAAAGGACTGCAATCACAACTATTCCCTACTCCCAAGCTATCTGTATATTTGTGCGAAAATTGGCTTGAAATTAACAAGGTATAGCGCACACAGCAACAGCGGTGCCGTCTAACACGCAGCTGCAGCAGTGAGAAAATGGTGGCGACGGGGAAAATGGCTTGGTCTTATAGGGCAAGGACATGTGACATTCACTGCCAATGACACATGCCCTTGCTTGTGTGAAAAAAAGCACTTCGCTCCGTGTGTGCGCTGCTGATAGGCTGACAGATTGCACCTCCCCACTGCAAATGCGGGAAAGAGAAAAAAAAATGGAGATCTTCATTGTTCCTGCAGAGATCCATCCCCTGCCCCTCCCCCCACCCCGCTGTACACTCAAACTGCGTATTAACATTAATTTTCATCATTACTGAGAAAAAATCCAGTTATGATTTTGGTGCACGAACAGTTATCGAACATAACCTCGAACAGCCGAATTTTTCTCAAATTGTTCGTGTTCGCCGAACGGCTCGAACACCGCCCAAAACAGCTCGAATTTGAGATTGGCGAACAGTTCGAGTAGAACAACGCTCATCTCTAATCTTGACTGGAAAATAATTTGGGCTTTGTAGCAGTGTGCAGCACTGATCCTATTAGGCCATCTATACTAAAGCTTCACCAGATTTAAAATTAATAATAATTTTTAGCTGCATCTAGCCCGGAAAATAATTTTGGGGCTCCGAGATGCGCAAGACACATAAGTGCCTTCTTGCTGCACTACCTGCAGCATGACCCTCATATTGTCAGAATTCGAAGTAATCATGACTACTGGGTTGCCACACTCTTAGATCCCCCAAACTTTTCGATCAACCTTTTCATTTTAATAAAGACCAAAAAAATGGTCATTTTTGAAATGATAAGCATTAGCAGGTTGTTAGAAACTGAAATCAAACAGTTTTCAACTCAAAACTTTATTCTAGGTGATGTTACATTTTCACATAGGACCCCTTGTTCGAAAGGAGCTTCTGAACTCTCTCGTCCATTGAATTTGTCAGGTTTTGGATGGTTTCTGCTTCAATTGTTTTGCATGAGGACAGAATACCCTCCCAGAGCTGTTGTTTAGATGTGAACTGCCTCCCGCCATCATAGACACTCCTTTTAATGATGCTCCAAAGGTTCTGAATGGGGTAGAGGTCAGGGGAGCATGGGGGTCACACCATAAGTTTGTCCCCTTTTATGCCCATATCAGCCAGAGATGCAGATGTTTTATGTGCAGCATGAGATGGTGCATTATCATGCAAAAAAATGATCTTGCTGTGAAATACACGGTTCTTCTTCTTGAACCATGGCAGGAAGTGCTGTTTGAGAAAATCCACATACATTATGGAGTTCATCTTTAGCGCCTTCAGGGATCCTAAAGGGGCCGACAATCTCTCTCCCCATGATTCCAGCCCAAAACATTACTCCACCTCCTCCTTGTTGGCGCTGTAGCCGTGTTTGCGTGGGGTGTCCATCAACCAGCCATCCTCCACTCCACCCATCTGGACCATCGAGCGCTGCACGGCACTAATCCGTGAACAAAACAGTTTTGAAATCAGTCTTCATGTTATGTTTGGCCCACTGGAGCCGTTTCTGCTTGTGTGAAGTGGATAGAGGAGGTCGACAGGATGGCGTATGCACAGCTGCAAACCTCTGAAGGACCCTGCATCTTGTTGTTTGGGGGACGTTGGAGGCACCAGCAGCTTCAAAAACTTGTCTGCTGCTATGACAAGGCTTTTTTGCCGCTGCTCTTTCAAGCTGACGTAATTGCCTGTAGGAAAGAGTCCTCAATTTGCCCTTATCAGCACGCACACGTGTGTACTGTGAATCAGCTACATACTTCTTGATTGCCAAGACACTTCATCCTGATCATCGCACAATGTTGATTGTAGTCATGCCTTGACCTAAACACTCCACAATTTGTTGCTTCTCAGCAGCCGACACATCCTTTTTCTTTCCCATTTTGGCAGAAAATGTAGGCTGCTTAATAATGTGAGAGAGCCTTCTTAAGTAGTCTTGCCTTTCATTGGACACACCTGCCAAACTAATTAGCACAGGTGTCTGCAATTGCTTACAGTGATATAAAGAGCCCTGACACACATCACCATCAATGAGTTTAACTGACAAACAAACAAATTCTTCCCTTATCACTCCTAAACACTTTTTGCATAATAATTTGGAACACAGTGTACATGTGCTTTTCCACAAAACACCAGTGGTTCACGTAGTGAATCTTACAGTTCTAACTTGCCAACCGTGGTCTGTATGGAGTTGCTCAATAAAGGGCCCAAAATTAAGATAACATAGATGGGAGAGGTCTCTATGAATAGGAATTCCTAAGTATTTGATACCCTGTGAGGGCCAGGCAAAGGGAAAGTTGGACTGGATGGAATCCTATATGGATTTGGGGAGGGAGACATCGAGGGCCTCAGACTTCGCTGCATTGATTTTAAAATTTGACCATGTAACAAAGTGATCTATTTCAGCCATAACAGCATGGATGGATATATGTGATTGAGTGATATATACTAGGACATCATCAGCAAATAGAGAGCACTTGTACTCGGTGCCTCCCACCTCAATCCACCTAATATTGGGGTTATGGCGAATTGATGAGAGCAGGTGCTCCGTCACTAGGATGTATAAGAGAGGGGACAGAGAACATCCCTGCCTTGTCCCATTGGTGATTGTGAAAGGTGATGAAAATGTTCTGACGCGCCCTCTGGGCCTTGAGATACCCGGAGCCGGACCCTTTTTGGTGGATGCTGGTGGTTGTAGTCTCCGTGGCGGCAACCCAGTTCCGTGGCTCAGGGCGGTCAAACCAGTGGCGGAACTATTTATGTGGTTTTCATGTTTAAATGTCCAACTACGCCACCCGTGGATTGCGGTCAGAGTGAACCGCCGCTCCAGGGCAGACTGCTGAGGCTGGTGTTGTGGGTGCAGCAGAGCGTAGCATAACTCCCCACGGGAGGAGTATAGCCTCAGGGCAGTGTATGCGGAGGATGGGGGTGATGGTGCAGGGCAGCAGCAGTAACGACACGGAGTCAGTGATGCAGTCCAGGGCCTTTACTCACAGTTCTTATTATCCAGACCACGTCTGCAGGTAACGGCTGCCCACGTCGTACTGTGCTCACCAGGTGAGGGGCTCAGACAACTCCCAGATAACTTTGGAGCGCTTCACAGGACCCCCTTTGTGTGTCCTTTGTCTGGCCTTTCTTACCAACCCTTCTGTCCGGCTGCCTCGGGCCTCCTCTTGGTAAACTTGGCGCCAGTTTCCCCGACCCTATGTGGTGCCTTCCTAGCGGGTGTAGCGAGGGGCTGCGCCACATAAAATGTCACAGCCTCCTGTTTCTAGCTGAGGGTCGTTTCCTGCCCCCACTAGTTTCGGGGACCGGTCTCCCCCTTTGGCCTGACCCCTCCACGCAGGTGGATTCGGGCGTGCGGTGGCGACTCACCCGTCCGCACCCCTGGGATCCCTTCATTCCTCGTTCCTGGAGCCTTCTCCGCTCCTCTTCCTTCCTTCTCCCTCTTCCAGGCCTGGGCCTCTGTTATTAGGCCCGCCTCCGGAGCAGAGCTCATGCAGAGCCCCTGCTCCCTGCCACTTCTGCTCAGACTTCTCTGCACTGAACTAAGATGGTGCCCACCTTTTATACTCCCTTCTCAATGCACCCAGGAACTGCTTCCTCCCTGCTCCTGCACTACAGGGTTCCCCTTCCTCAGTGTTCCCTCCCCCCACTCCAGCCAGGGACAGGGACTGTCGTGCCCATCTCAGGGGCATATTGGTCGCCCTGCCCCACGGCAATGTGGTGTAATGCATGCAGGTGTCGGGTCCTGATCCACACTACATCCTTACCTGAGAGTGAGATATCACACCTCTGGGTGAGGTGCAATACCTCTGTAGCAACCGAGCCCTCAGGGTGCTACATTTCCACTTATCTTCAGCCTAGGTGACGTATTGCGATACAGGGCCATGATTTTGGCTATAAAAGGGTCCCCTAGACCCCTACCCCAAGCTTTTTAAGAGAATCATATATGGCGTGCCAGGAGACTCTATGGAATGCTTTCTCAGCATCCAACGAGAGTATCTAATTACAAATTTTTAACTGCATCTAGCCCAGGAAATACTTTGTGCCTAGTAGCAGTGTCTGCTAGTCAGCGGATTATCCCGGCTGTTAAGCAAGCTACACCACCTGTAGTTTGGACACTTAATTTTTTCAAAGGAAATGCTTCGGGACCACGGGATACTCAGTGAAGAGCATCAGGAGGCACCCCAAGGCATAGGGGCTGGGACTGGCAGTAGGATGCCTTGCGGTGGACAGCCGAGCTCGATCCTTATAAAAGCTTTTAACTGCAGCAGCTTTAGTGGACGCTACTGGAGCTGGAATTACGCGGCTGCTGGCATGAGACTTGCCCTCCAATAGATCCTTGTAAATGGATTTAAAGTGTATTCATTCAAATTAGAGAGACAATTTAAATTAAAAAGCTTAGAGCTGCCTCCACCACAGGGGGGCTCGCTCGACCCACCAGCGGACAGGCACCAGTATTGGGAGAGGGGGGCTGGCCGTCAGGGTTCACCGCGGCTCTGGCACAAACCCGGCGACGCGGAGGTGGCACGGGCAGGAGCGGACTGAACGTGTCGGCTTCTCACTTTTTGGGTTTTATAAGGGCATGACATGCCTATATCTGTGTCTCCCCCTCCTTTTACTCCTCCACCTCTTTTCTTTTCGCATGACTATATGTACTTGTCACTTTTCCATGTGTTAGTTGTGTCTTCTGAGCAGTTTGTCAGCTTTTGGACACCTTTGAAGGTGTTTTCTATGTGTTTCTATGTGTTTTTGTTTGCCTGCCATTGGTTTTAACGGTGTTCGAAGGTGTTCGACGAACAGTTCGACGAACAGTTCGGCGAACACACGGGTGTTCGACGAACCGAACCGAACTCGAACACTACGGGGGTGGCTCAACACTACTAACCACTGATCCAATGTGCTGCCGTTCACCCTCTAATATCTAACAGGCTGGAGAAACTTGCACCTACTGCCACTCTATCTTCATCTCCTTTGTGAGAAAATGTACTTGGGCCTCCACTCAGTCTACCAAATAAAATTCCTAAGAAGGAAATTGGGGATGGCTTCACTACTGGTACTGGGGGCAGTGCTAATACCATGGCGTCGTACCATAGTTTGCTGGAAATATTCCAGGCTGGTAGGGGGCAAGCAAATTCCCACAGAAAAGTACCATCAGTAATGTTCAGGCCACATTTCAAGTGCAAGCAGCTTTAGAGGACTTCCTGGGAGAAATGACACGCAGGGTAGATATGGTTTCCATCTATGCCAGTCCTTTCACCGAGCTAAATACAACTCTCTGCAAAAAAAGTTGTGGACTGACTCCGTACCGTCCCTGCCCACATTCACCTGTCCACGTGTTTGTGGTTAGGCGGTCCTTCCCAGTAAGTGCACTGGGGAGGGCATGGGTAATGCTGTGGGACCCGTGCTTGTGGAAGGCGGAGGCGATACCGGGAAATATAGTGCCGGCTGGGGACCGAGTATGGACACCTGGCCGCCGCCGACATGAGGTTGTGAAAAGCTTCTGCCTCCACGAGTTTAAAAGGCCATATTTCAAGTGCAAGCAGCTGCCCAGAAATCTAGCAGTTTAGTGTTGTAGCCTGTGGGTGGGTAGCTGGCTGTATACTTGCGCTTGCATTCCAAGGAATGGGGTAGGGACAACTGAACGCTGCAGTGGGACAAGGACATGGACGGTGATTGTGGCAAGTCTTCAATGACAGATGCATGGCGGGAGGCATCTTTGCATGCGCCATGGATCACTTATGGTGGGCACACTTTTAGGCAGTGACTTGGCAGTCGGAGATGCTTCCAGAGGTCTTTCCCATGCTGTTCCCATGGTTTTTCAGCACTATATGCATGTGTCTGATGATGTGTCACACACCACATGGCCAGATAAGGTTGTAAAATGTTAAAATGACATTTCCTGGTGAATGCATTTGTCTTGGTTGAAAGCAATGCAAAAGTGCAAAAACGCATCAAAAACGCTACGTGTGAACATACCCCAAGTTGTGGAGGAGTATTTTTGTTTTTGGTTATTTATTTTGCCTTATATACAAGTCATTACCCTGGAAAGGATGTTCCTTAACATATTTTCCAGGAAAATCCACTTTGGTTTAGTTTTTGTATGTTTTATTGTGAGTCTGTAAAAGTGGCGTAATACTCTGACCACGTTGCTGACAGCAGTGATCTGGGAGTCAGAGATGCTTCCAGGGGTCTTCCCCATGCTGTTCCCATGTCATTTGAGCACTGTTCCCATCGATTTGGGCAATTTTTAGGCCCTCTGCAGACCGCCGGGGGAAGCCACCTGAAAAATGCTCAAGTTTCCCATAGACTTACATTGGGCTCGTTGCTTGGGTCGAGCACCTGAGTATTCCAGTTTGCTCGACCCGAGCAACGAGTACCCGAGTACCCGATCACTAATGATCACAGGTTCAAGTATTTTAAAGGGAATAAAAAATTAAGTAAAAGATAAAAATTGTTTTAGAAAATGCAAAAATATAAAAAAAATATATTAAAATTTAAATCACCCACCTTCCCCCATTGAGATTAAAAAATGTATTGCCATTTCTGTAAAAGTCCAGTCTTACATATCAAAGTCTAAAAATAATTAACCTACCTAGAACTGTGTTTTTTTTCTGTCACCACACCTATTTGAAAAGATACAATATAAAGCAATCAAAACATTATATGCATCACAAAATAATATCAATGAAAATGTCAGCTCACCATGCAAAAAATAACACCTCACGTAGCAAAAAATAAGAAACAGAGAAATAAAAACAATATGAGTCTTGGAAAATGGTAACACAAGCCGCTATTTTAACCGCTTAAATAGCAAAAAAAAAAAAGGCAAATTTGGGATTACATAAACCTACTCACTATTCAATAGGAAGAATCAAATTACCAGGTCATTTTTCCAATACAATGAGCATTACAAAAAACAAAACTCAAAAAAACAATGGCAGAATTGTATTTTTTTACCATTTCATCCCACTTGGAGTTTATTTAAGCCTTTAAAATGGTTATATTATTGGAAAAATAAAAAGTTATGAATCTTGCAATAAAAGGAAGAAATAACCCTAGAGCATAAGGAACATTAAATTCATGGACAATAGCTTCTTCGCTAATCGAATTTCCAGTGAAAAAACACACTAACAAACTAATTTGATTTTTCCCTTATCAACACATCTCCAGTCACCAGGTTTTTCCTACCCCATCTGAGAACAGCATAATATAGGGGCAGAGACCCCGATTCCAATATCACTTACTGGGCTGCTTGTGGCAGTTTTGATAAAATCATGGTTTTATCTGCTTTGATCTACCAATTCTCTGAATGCTGAACTCTGTATAGTTACGGCCATACCACTGATTGACAGATTTCTGTGTACATTGTGCATAGGCAGAATGCGATCAATCAATGGAGGGGATGGAATATTATAGAACTAATGAAAATGGAGGACTACATAGCAGCATAGCAGCAGGTTTAATCTCCCACTAAAAAACAGTGTTTTTATCAAAACTACAGCAGGCAGCGGAGTAAGCGAGACATCACTGGAATCAGGCTTTTTTCTCTACATTATGTTTATCTTAGATAAGGTGGCAAAAACCTGGTGACAGATTGCCCTTTAATCTCTGAAATTGGAGTACAGAGGTTGTGCTGCGTCTTTGCATCGTTTTTTCTGTGTTTCTGGTGAATATAATTAACTTTAATATACGTGCTGTTGAAAACTCACACATGTAATCCACTCTTAAAAAAACGCAGCAAAAATGCATCAATAAAAGCAGCAACAACACAACAATACCTACAGTGGGGAAAAAAGTATTTAGTCAGCCACCAATTATGCAAGTTCTCCCAATTTAAAATATGAGAGAGGCCTGTAATTGACATCATAGGTCGACCTCAACTATGAGAGACAAAATGAGAAAACAAATACTGAAAATCACATTGTCTGATTTGGAAAGAATTTTTTTTCAAGTTTTGATGGAAAATAAGTATTTGGTCAATTACAAACAAGCAAAATTTCTGGCTCTCACAGACCTCCACTCATTAACTGTAGTACTGGCATCTGTTTGAACTTGTTATCAGTATAAAAGCCACTTTTCCGCAACCTCAAACAGTCACACTCCAAACTCCACTATGGTGAAGACCAAAGAGCTGTCGAAGGACACCAGAAACAAAATTGTAGCCCTGCATCAGGCTGGGAAGACTGAATCTGCAATAGGCAAGCAGCTTAGAGTGAAGAAATCAACTGTGCGAGCAATAATTAGAAAATGGAAGATATACAAGACTATTGATAATCTCCCTCAATCTGGGGCTCCACACAAGATCTTACCCCGTGGGGTCAAAATGATCTCAAGAACGGTGAGCAAAAATCCCAGAACCACATGGGGGGATCTAGTGAATGACCTGCAGAGAGCTGGGACCAAGGTTACACAGGCTACCATCAGTAACACACTACGCCGCCTGGGACTCCGATCCTGCAGTGCCAGACGTGTCCCCCTGCTTAAGCCATTACATGTTCGGGCCCGTCTGAAGTTTGCTAGAGAGCATTTGGCTGATCCAGAAAAGTATTGGGAGAATGTCATATGGTCAGATGAAACCAAAGTAGAACTGTTTGGTAGTAATACAACTCGGTGTGTTTGGAGGAGAAAGAATGCTGAGTTGCATCCAAAGAACACCCTACCTTTTGTGAAGCATGGGGATGGCAACATCATGCTTTTGGGGCTGTTTCTCTGCCAAGGGACCAGAACAACTGATCCGTGTACATGAATGAATGTATGGGGCCATGTATCTTGAGATTTTGAGTGCAAACCTCCTTCCACCAGCAAGGGGCATTGAAGATGAAACGTGGCTGAGTCTTTCAGCATGACAATGATCCCAAGCACACCGCCAGGGTAATGAAGAAGTGGCTTCATAAGAAGCATTTCAAGGCCCTGGAGTGGCCTAGCCAGTCTCCAGATCTAAACCCTATAGAAAACCTTTGGAGGGAGTTGAAAGTCCGTATTGCCCAGCAACAGCCCCAAAACATCACTGCTCTAGAGGAGATTTGCATGGAGGAATGGGCCAACATAACAACAACAGTGTGTGCCAACCTTGTGAAGACTTACAGAAAACGTTTGACCTCTGTCATTGCCAAAAAAGGATATATAACAATGTACTGAGATGAACTTTTGTAATTGACCAAATACTTATTTTCCACCAAAATTTGAAAAAAATTTCTTTCCAAATCAGACAATGTGATTTTCAGGATTTGTTTTCTCATTTTGTATCTCACAGTTGAGGTCTCACTATGAAGTCAATTGCAGGCCTCTCTCATCTTTTTAAGTGGGAGAACTTGCATAATTGGTGGCTGACTAAATACTTTTTTTTTATCTACTGTACACTTTGAATGCAGTGTTTTTACTGTTAATAGAGAAGGTTTTGATTGCAAAACACAATGCATGTGAACATAGCCTAACAAAATTGAGTTAGCTGTAGCTAAAACTTCCCTAATAAGTATGCCTTAAGTCAGTTGTTAAAAGGGTCTTAGAAATATCTCTTTATGGCATCTTTAAGTACAAGTACTCTGCCCGCTGTCTGCCTTTTGTCTCTGATTCACAGGTCACTGAAACATCTGCAAGGAGTTTATATGTTCTTCCTATGTTTTTGTGGGTTTCCCACTCCAAACACATACTGATAGATTGTGAGCCCCAATGCAGACAGCGATAACAATATCTTTAAAGTGCTGCAGAATATGATGGTGCTATAAAAGTAATCATTAGAGATGAGCAAACCCAAACGGTAAGGTTTGGGATCGGTACCGAACACGTGACGTGCACGGACTTCAAACACAAACTTTTTACTGTATGTTCGGTTTCCTGTTCGGGCTCAACAGCCTGAACATCGGGTGTTTAATACACTGTCAACTGTAAGACAATGAGAGAAACAACGACCCTGATTGGTGGTAAGTTCATCACCACAGGTCAGAGTTTTGCGGTTCCAACGCTGTCACATAGATGACAGTGTGAGCCAGCAGCGCTGGCCGGTGGTAAAAAGGTTACTGCCGGTCACTGACGTCTGCTGATGAGATTACTACTATGATAATCCTACGTCTGCTCTCGCTGACAACAGTGAGAGCAGGTGTATTATGATGAGAGTATTCACCAGCCGGTGCCTGTGCTATAAATAAATAAATAAATAATAAAAAAAATTACGTGTGGTCCCTCTATTTTTGACAACCAGCACAGGCAAAACCAACAGCTGCGGACTGCAGCCCCCAGCTGTCAGCTTTATCATGGCTGGTTATCAAGAATAAGTCCCATGCCGTTATTTTTACATTATTTAAATAAATAATTTAAAAAAAATGGCGTAGGATTCCCCCCAATTTTGGCAACCAGCCAAGCTAAAGCAGACAACTGAGGGTTGGTATTCTCAGACTGGGAAGGGGCCATGTATATTGGTGCTTTGCCTGCCTCTTTCCACTTGCCCTGGTGCGATGGCTAGTGGGGTAAAAGGTTTGGGGTTGATGTCAACTTTGTATTGTCAGCTGACATCAAGCCCAGGGGTTCGTAATGGAGAGGCATCTATAAGACACCCACCATTACTAACCCCATAGTTAGATTGCAAAAAAAACACACAGCCAGAATAAAGTCTTTATATGAAATAATGACACAAGACTCCTTTATTTGCGATAAAAATAAGAAAGCAATTATACTCATCTTTACGCCTAATCCACTGAAGCCCATGTGCCTGTAACAGGATAAAAATAATAAACAACCATAATATTCACCTTTACGCCTAATCCACTGAAGCCCATGTCACCTGTAAAAGAAGAAAAATAATAAACCACTATATTCCTCACCTGTCCTACATGAATATAATCCATACTGTCCCACGAAGATCCGGATGATTTGGGCTTCAGTAGATTAGGTATAAAGGTGAGTATAACTTTGCTTTTTTAAAAAGGAGTCTGTGTCTTTATTACAATCTAACTATGGGGTTAGTAATGGGGGGGCGTCTTATAGACAACTACCCATTACTAACCTGTGGGCTTGATGTCAGCTGTCAGCTGATATTACAAAGCTGACATCAACCCCACAACTATTACCCCACTTTCCACCGCACCAGAGCAAGTGGGAAGCAAGAGGCTATGCGCCAGATTTGGCGCATCTTATTGATGCACCATTTCTGGGGCGGCTGAGAGCTGATGTTTTTAGCCTGGGGAGGGGGCCAATCAGCGCGCAGCTGTCTGTTTAGCCTTTGCTGGTTATTGAATATAGGAGGGACCCCACTTCATTTTTTTTAATCTCCTCTATTATAACCGGTAATGGCTATGCAGACAGCTGTGAGCTGATATTAATGGCCTGGGAACCTTTATGACTATTGTCTCCTTCCAAGAATATTAACATCAGCCCACATGCGTTGACTTTCCCTCTGCTGATTATGAAAATTACGTTTGAGCCCCATGTATTTTTTTCAATTTTGCCCGTGCCAGTGCTGGACTGATGAACACCTGCGAGTCCTGAACTCGGCAGTCTGGCATTCAACAGTCCAAAACTAGAGCTACCGTGAGACCAGGTGGCTTGAACTCAAGTAACCTTTCCAAGTTCAGAGCCACTGGGTCTCCCGGCAGCTCCAAGGCCTCAAAACCTCATAGAAACTTTGAGGGACATTTTAAAGTTACTGGAGTTTCCAGCTGCTGAAACACCTGTAGGCTGTGAACTAAGATTGCCTTGGGTGTGTAATTTATTGGACTGGACTGGACTGGAAGTAGGTAGCCTCAGTTTCTAAGAGGGCACTATTAAAAATGTTATGTTATTAATTTACTTCCTATTTTACCATCATTGCTAAGGTGACAGAACCCTTTTAAGTCATTTCCATATCCCCTTTTTTTTTCAGGGCAATTGTCCTGCTCTTTCCCCCATTTAGCTTCCTTTTACAGCCCACTAGCTCTGACTATGACCATTTTACAGCCATTTTAAAGCACCGAAGTTCAGGTCTCCATTGACTTATATTGGGTTCGGGGTCAAGTTCGAGGTCAAGTTTGGATCTGAACCAAACTTTTTACTGTATGTTCCTTCAATACATTATTATCCTCTGCATACATATTATAGGGAAAGATTAGGTTGATCAGTTTTTTGATCACAACATGAGATACAGTGTCTCCAGATTGGAGGGGTAGTGCATAGCTGGGGTCACTAAAGGGGTATATAAGACTCAATTATGACCAAGAAAAGGGGGTTTTATTGGCATTCAGGGAGGATTTCCTGGAGGAAGGTTATCATTCAAAGATAGATCCTTGAGAGAGGTAGGCCATACCAAGGAGAGGACAATCTAAATGAATATGAGGGCCTTACCAAGGTGGCTTAACCAGGAGACACTGGGGGGAGATGGAAGTGAGATAATGACTGCAGACCTGAGTGTGTGAAGGGTTCCTTTATAGTAGCTATGACTTTATGTAAATGTCTAATGACCATAAGCTTAAGAAATTAATGTCTCTTTGTATGTAATATTGCAACCATTTATCTATTGTGAATTTGTTGTATGTTTTATTAATTTTATAACTTTTCATTTGATCCTAAATACAAAATCATTTCTTTCTATACACTTTTGTTGATGTGCTTTCTTTGCTGACCATCAGGGATATTGTTAATATGCAGTAATTTTATCAGTTGATATTCGTGTTGTCACTAATAATATTCATTGATATTATTTGTTACGCTCGCGCCCGGACTGACTGGCGAGAGCGTGATTAGTGATCCCACTGTACCATGAACCGAGGAGTGCCTGGAGGGGAGTAATTAAGTATCAACCCGATCCGACCAAGGTCGCACGGCGGCTTAGTCGACTCCGTGGACCAAGGGGGAACCGAGCAGAGGGACCAGGTGCGACTCCAGGTCAGACCCCGGTCACAGTTGTTGACCCACACCGGGGAATGCAGGAACAGGCAGGTTAGACTGGCTAACAGGCAGGTGGGTATTGGCAAGTACGGCTAGTATGCAGACAGGTGGGTACTGGCAAGTACGGCTGGTATGCAGACAGGTAGGTACTGGCGAGTACGGCTGGTATGCAGACAGGTGGGCACTGGCAAGCATGGCTGGTATGAAGACAGGTGGGCACTGGCAAGCATGGCTGGAGTGCAGACAGGGAGATACTGGCTAGCACGGCTGGAGTGCAGACAGGGAGATACTGGCAAGCACGGCTGGAGTGCAGACAGGGAGGTACTAGCAGGTTGGAGCGCAGGCTGGATAGGGTCCAGTACAGACTGGGAGACAGGTACAGAGCCGCAGATGACCCGTAGCCAAGCAGTAGACATGAGAAGTAGACAAGAAGAGTAAAGAGAAACAGCCGGAGCGGTGGGCAAGACAGAGCGGAGCGAAACCGCAGGTGTGGTGGACAAGGCAGAGCAGAGAGGAACTGCCGGAGTGGTGGGTAAGTCAGAGCAGAGAGAAACTGCCGGAGCGGTGGGTAAGTCAAAGCTGAGAGAAACCGCCGGAGCGGTGGACAAGGCAGAGCAGAGTGGAACCGCCGGAGCGGTGGGTATGTCAGAGCAGAGAGAAGAAGCCAGAGCGGTGGGCAAGGCAGAGCAGAGAGAAGCCGCCGGAGCGGTGGGCAAGTCAGAGCCGAGGGAAGCCGCCAGAGCGGTGGGCAAGTCAGAGCAGAGGGAAGCCGCCGGAGCGGTGGGCAAGTCAGAGCAGAGAGAAACCGCTGGAGTGGTGGGTAAGGCAGCGCAAAGGGGAACAACCAGAGCAGTGCGCAAGTCAGAGCAGAGAAAAACCGCCAGGGCAGTGGGCAAGACAGAGCGGAGCGAAACCGCAAGTGCGGTGGACAAGGCAGAGAGGACAGGGCTCTGTTCACATGGAAGACACTGGACAATACAAGAAGATACGGAGGAAGGGAAAAGGGACAAGCAGAACCAGATACACACAAGATACTTACTATGAAGTAGCGAGTGGACACAAAACTCACAAACAGAAGAACAGAGACGAGTAGGAGTTAGGTGCCGGTTCAGATACTGCAGGAAAAGGGAAGGTACGGACATAGAGAAAAACAGGTAACAGGCTAGGATACAGTTCACACAGGAACTGCTACTGCAAGGAGATACAAGAACGAGCCTGGGTATACAGCCCCCAGAGATGGTGGAAACAGACAAAAAGACACAGATAACAGGTCTGGGTATGCTGCCCCCAGAGAAGGCGGAAACAGACAAGAAGACACAGAACTGGACCTGGCAACTTCAGAGTCAAGGAGAACACTGAATGATAGTGTTGCTCAGGCACCTCCTACTGAGTGGAGGGGGTTTAAATATCCAGTGACTCACAGCAATAGGTTGGAGACGCATTAGGGGTGCGCCCACAGCAGCTATAAGAATCAGGAAGTAACCGGGCCACCGCCCTAAGCAGTCAGTCAAGAGAAATGCACACAGCATGAACTGGAGCAAGATATGCAGGCTGGACTGACAGGTAAGATTGCGGTCTTGCATAGTGGGAGGTGGTGCACTATGCAAGCACGCCACCAGGGATGTTACAGTACCCCCCCCTTTATGCCCCCTCTTCTTCAAGCCTGCAAGGGTCTTCTGCAGAGAATTTGGAGGCCAATCCTTCTCTTCAAGAGGATTACCTCTTCTGTCCATTAGAGGAAACAAAACTGATCTCATCATCTTGGTGACTAGGATGCTTCCTCCTATCAAGCCATCCTCAGCAACAGATGAAGTGGGTGAAGTACCAGGAACAGCACACAGGAGAGTCTCTCTCCGTTTGTTATCAGGTAGCACCCTGGAAGATTCAGGAGACAACTGGAGGTCATCCGCCTGGTTGGAGGGGTACAGAGACTTGGGGGTAACCACCGCCTTGACGTTCCCTTTGCCAAGCTTACTGGATGAAGTGGGCGGCGTACCAGGTACCAGGTGTAGTAAAGTATCTCTCCGTTTATCAGGTAGCACCGCGGGAAATTCAGGAGACAAGTGGAGGTCCTCCGCCTGGTTGGAGGGATGCAGAGACTTGGGGGTAATCACTGCTTCGAAGTACATTTTGCCAAGCTTACTGGATGAAGTGGGCGGCGTACCAGGTACCGGGTGTAGGAAAGTCTCTCTCCGTTTAACAGGTAGCACCCCGGGGAATTCAGGAGACAAATGGAGGTCCTCCGCCTGGTTGGAGGGGTGCAGAGATTCAAGGGTAATCACTGCTTCGATGTACACTTTGCCAAGCTTACTGGATGAAGTGGGCAAAGTACCAGGTACAGGGTGTAGGAAAGTCTCTCTTCCTTTGTTATCAGGTAGCACCCCGGAGGATTCAGGAGACAACGGGAGGTCCTCTGCCTGGTTGGAGGGGTGCAGAAACTCGGGGGTAAACACCGCCTTGATGGACGTAGGACCAGATTTATTAGAGACGGAGGGTCTTTGCTTTAGGACCATCTTCAGACTGGTTTCAGAGATGACTTGTCTGTAAGGCGGGACCGTACCTGAAGCCAGATCATTGGTACAATCGTCGAGACTGTGTGGGGACAACGCCTCCGCTTCTCTTCCTTCGGAGACTTCAGCGTACAACGAGTCAGCGACTAGCAGATCTGGTGAAGAAGAAGAAGAAACTGCTGACTGTCCTGAAGATGTGGGGACTGGACACCCCTTGTACCTTAGCAGTCCCCCAGGATACACCATGCAGGATCTCCAGACCTGAGCGGGCACTAGATCTCTCGGCTCTGGACGACCTGTGGGTAAGCCAGTCAGCACCAGTAATGTGAACTTCTTCATATGTAATGCTCCAATCTGGAGCTTAATTTTTACAGACATATTTTGACTGTTTCTGAGTAGGGCTCGTCCTTCTGCTGACAATGCACAAACCGGCTTCTGGAGTTGTCGGACGGGAATCAGACACTGACTCTTCAAGGCTTTAAGCCCGAAACTTAATCCGAGGCCTTCACTTGCCATGGAGACAGTCATGGTCATCTGTCGAGTAGAAACACTAATGCCAAGGGCAGCCTCTCCTACAGCCCTAATGTCTTGGGATTCTTCGCTGGACAAAGACCGTCAGGGAGTCCCAAACCACCGCAGCAGGATGGCAATCCAATTTTGTGGCTGAGTTCTAGCTTCTGCTTTGCCTGACGAACATAGTCATCCTTCATGGATTCTGTGCGGAAAGCTGCCTCTACAGGCTGGGGAACAGGAGGTCTTTGGGAGGACAGAACCTGGCGTGACGGTTTACCTCTACGCCTTGCACGTCTGGACTGCCTCTTGAGGTTGGGAAGAGAAGTATTCTGTGGAGCATAGTCATCCTGTGTGGATTCTGGGTGGGCAGCAGTCTCTTCGGGCTGGAGGGCTGGTAGGCTACCTACACACATTACCCATCGGGGCTGCTTCGGGATATTGGGAAGGGATGCTTTAGCAGAGGCTTCAGGATTAGGGTCATCAAAGACCATTAGAAAGGCCACCAGGAAGGCCTGCAGGTCAAAGATTATAGGATCCCATGCTTCCCATAGGGGGGTGATCCATTTCAAGGCATCACCCGATAGGTAGGACATCATGAATGCTACTTTTACCTGTTCAGTAAGAAAATAGTGAGCATAGAACTTGAAATGCAGCATGCATTGCTCCACAAATGCACGGCTTCATTTTGGATCCCCATAGTACCGTAGTGGATCCGCAGGAACGAGTGCTGATAGATCCATTTGGGCTGGTGCATAAATCGCCTGGGCCATAGCTTGAGAAAAAAAAATTTTTCTTGGTGCACGTATTCGCCAGACAAAGATTCAAAATGTCTCTGAGAGCAAAAGGCCGTGGGGCTCAATGGGAACCATGGCCTGAGCAAACTGTTACGCTCGCGCCCGGACTGACTGGCAAGAGCTTGATTAGTGATCCCACTGTACCATGAACCGAGGAGTGCCTGGAGGGGCGTAACTAAGTATCAACCCGATTTGACCAAGGTCGCACGGCGGCTTAGTCAACTACGTGGACCAAGGAGGAACCGAGCAGAGGGACCAGGTGCGACTCCAGGTCAGACTCCGGTCACAGTTGTTGACCCAGACCGGGGAATGCAGGAACAGGCAGGTTAGACTGGCATACAGGCAGGTGGGTATTGGCAAGTACGGCTGGTATGCAGACAGGTGGGTACTGGCAAGTACGGCTGGTATGCAGACAGGTGGGTACTGGCGAGTACGGCTGGTATGCAGACAGGTGGGCACTGGTAAGCACGGCTGGTATGCAGACAGGTGGACACTAGGAAGCATGGCTGGTGTGCAGACAGGAAGATACTGGCAAGCACGGCTGGAGTGCAGACAGGGAGATACTGGCAAGCACGGCTGGAGTGCAGACAGGGAGGTACTAGCAGGTTGGAGCGCAGGCTGGATAGGGTCCAGTGCAGACTGGGAGACAGGTACAGAGCTGCAGATGCGGTAGACAAGCAGAGTAAAGAGAAACCGCCGGAGCGGTGGGCAAGACAGAGCAGAGTGGAACCGCCGGAGCGGTGGGTAAGTCAGAGCTGAGAGAAACGGCCGGAGCGGTGGGCAAGACAGAGCAGAGCGGAACCACCGCAGCGGTGGACAAGGCAGAGCAGAGAGAAACTGCTGGAGTGGTGGGCAAGGCAGAGCAGAGAGAAACTGCAGGTGCGGTGGACAAGGCAGAGCAGAGCGAAACCGCCGGAGCGGTGGTCAAGGCAGAGCAGAGAGAAGCCGCCGGAGCGGTGGGCACGGCAGAGCCGAGAGAGAAGCCGCCGGAGTGGTGGGCAAGTCAAAGCAGAGAGAAACCGCTGGTGCGATGAGCAAGGCAGAGCAGAGAGAAGCCGCCGGAGCGGTGTGCAAGTCAGAGCAGAGGGAAGCTGCCAGAGCGGTGGGTAAGGCAGAGCATAGGGAAGCCGCCGGAGCGGTGGGCAAGTCAGAGCAGAGAGAAACCGCTGGAGCGGTGGGTAAGGCAGAGCAGATGGGAACCGCCGGAGCGGTGGTCAAGTCAGAGCAGAGAAAAACCGCCGAAGCAGTGGGCAAGACAGAGCGGAGCGAAACCGCTGGTGCGGTGGACAAGGCAGAGAGGACAGGGCTCTGTTCACATGTAAGAGACTGGAAAATACAAGAAGATACGGAGGAAGGGAAAAGGGACAAGCAGAACCAGATACACACAAGATACTTACTATGAAGTAGCGAGTGGACACAAAACTCACAAACAGAAGTACAGAGACAACGAGTAGGAGTTAGGTGCCGGTTCAGATACTGCAGGAAAAAGGGAAGGTACGGACATAGAGAAAAACAGGTAACAGACTAGGATACAGTTCAGACAGGAACTGCTACTACAAGGAGATACAAGAACGAGCCTGGGTATACAGCCCCCAGAGATGGCGGAAACGGACAAAAAGACACAGATAACAGGTCTGGGTATGCAGCCCCCAGAGAAGGCGGAAACAGACAAGAAGACACAGAACTGGACCTGGCAACTTCAGAGTCAAGGAGAACACTGAATGATAGTGTTGCTCAGGCACCTCCTACTGAGTGGAGGGGGTTTAAATATCCAGTGACTCACAGCAATTGGCTGGAGACGCATTAGGGGTGCGCCCACAGCAGCTATAAGAATCAGGAAGTAAACGGGCCGACGCCCTAAGCAGTCAGTCAAGAGAAATGCACACAGCATGAACTGGAGCAAGATATGCAGGCTGGACTGACAGGTAAGATTGCGGTCTTGCATAGTGGCAGGTGGTGCACTATGCAAGCACACCGCCATGGATGTTACAGTACCCCCCCCTTTACGCCCCCTCTTCTTCAAGCCTGCAAGGGTCTTCTGCAGAGAATTTGGAGGCCAATCCTTCTCTTCAAGAGGATTACCTCTTCTGTCCATTAGAGGAAACAAAACTGATCTCATCATCTTGGTGAATAGGATGCTTCCTCCTATCAAGCTATCCTCAGCAACAGATGAAGTGGAGAAGTACCAGGAACAGCACACACTAAAGTCTCTCTCCATTTGTTATCAGGTAGCAACCTGGAGGATTCAGGAGACAACTGGAGGTCATCCGCCTGGTTGGAGGGGTACAGAGACTTGGGGGTAACCACCGCCTTGACGTTCCCTTTGCCAAGCTTACTGGATGAAGTTGGCGGCGTACCAGGTACCAGGTGTAGCAAAGTCTCTCTCCATTTATCAGGTAGCACCGTGGGAAATTCAGGTGACAACTGGAGGTCCTCCGCCTGGTTGGAGGGATGCAGAGACTCGGGGGTAATCACTGCTTCGAAGTACATTTTGCCAAGCTTACTGGATGAAGTGGGCGGCATACCATGTACTGGGTGTAGGAAAGTCTCTCTCCGTTTAACAGGTAGCACCCCGGGGAATTCAGGAGACAACTGGAGGTCCTCCGCCTGGTTGGAGGGGTGCAGAGATTCAAGGGTAATCACTGCTTCGATGTACACTTTGCCAAGCTTACTGGATGAAGTGGGCAAAGTACCAGGTACAGGGTGTAGGAAAGTCTCTCTCCCTTTGTTATCAGGTAGCACCCCGGAGGATTCAGGAGACAACGGGAGGTCCTCCGCCTGGTTGGAGGGGTGCAGAGACTCGGGGGTAAACACCGCCTTGATGGACGTAGGACCAGATTTATTAGAGACGGCGGGTCTTTGCTTTATGACCATCTTCAGACTGGTTTCAGAGATGACTTGTCTGTAAGGCGGGACCGTACCTGAAGCCAGATCATTGGTACAATCGTCGAGACTGTGTGGGGACACCGTCTCCGCTTCTCTTCCTTCGTAGACTTAAGCGTACAGCGAGTCAGCGACTAGCAGATCTGGTGAAGAAGAAGAAGAAATTGCTGACTGTTCTGAAGATGTGGGGACTGGACACCCCTTGTACCTTAGCAGTTCCCCAGGATACACCATGCAGTATCTCCAGACCTGAGCGGGCACTAGATCTCTCGGCTCTGGACGACCCATGGGTAAGCCAGTCAGCACCTGTAATGTGAACTTCTTCATATGTAATGCTCCAATCTGGAGCTTAATTTGTACAGACATATTTTGACTGTTTCTGAGTAGGGCTCGTCCTTCTGCTGACAATGCCCAAACCGGCTTCTGGAGTTGTCGGACAGGAATCAGACACCGACTCTTCAAGGCTTTAAGCCCGAAACTTCCGGTTAATCCGAGGCCTTCACTTGCCACGGAGACAGTCATGGTCATCTGTGGAGTAGAAACACTAATGCCAAGGGCAGCCTCTCCTACAGGCCTAATGTCTTGGGATTCTTCGCTGGACAAAGACCGTCAGGGGGTCCCAAATCACCGCAGCAGGACCGCAATCCAATTTTGTGACTGAGTTCTAGCTTCTGCTTTGCTTGACTAACATAGTCATCCTTCATGGATTCTGTGCGGAAAGCTGCCTCTACAGGCTGGGGAACAGGAGGTCTTTGGGAGGACAGAACCTGGCGTGACGGTTTACCTCTATGCCTTGCATGTCTGGACTGCCTCTTGAGGTTGGGAAGAGAAGTATTCTGTGAAGCATAGTCATCCTGTGTGGATTCTGGGTGGGCAGCAGTCTCTTCTGGCTGGAGGACTGGTAGGCTACCTACACACATTACCCATCGGGGCTGCTCCGGGATATTGGGAAGGGATGCTTTAGCAGAGGCTTCAGGATTAGGGTCATCAAAGACCATTAGAAAGGCCACCAGGAAGGCCTGCAGGTCAAAGATTATAGGATCCCATGCTTCCCATAGGGGGGTGATCCATTTCAAGGCATCACCCGATAGGTAGGACATCATGAATGCTGCTTTAACCTGTTCAGTAGGAAAATAGTGAGCATAGAACTTGAAATGCAGCATGCATTGCTCCACAAATGCACGGCTTCATTTTGGATCCCCATAGTACCGTAGTGGATCCGCAGGAACGAGTGCTGATAGATCCATTTGGGCTGCTGCATAAATCGCCTGGGCCATAGCTTGAGAAAAAAAATTTTTTCTTGGTGCACGTATTCGCCAGACAAAGATTCAAAATGTCTCTGAGAGCAAAAGGCCGTGGGGCTCAACGGGAACCATGGCCTGAGCAAACTGTTACGCTCGCGCCCGGACTGACTGGCGAGAGCTTGATTAGTGATCCCACTGTACCATGAACCGAGGAGTGCCTGGAGGGGCGTAACTAAGTATCAACCCGATTTGACCAAGGTCGCACGGTGGCTTAGTCAACTCCGTGGACCAAGGAGGAACTGAGCAGAGGGACCAGGTGCGACTCCAGGTCAGACCCCGGTCACAGTTGTTGACCCACACCAGGGAATGCAGGAACAGGCAGGTTAGACTGGCATACAGGCAGGTGGGTATTGGCAAGTACGGCTGGTATGCAGACAGGTGGGTACTGGCAAGTACGGCTGGTATGCAGACAGGTGGGTACTGGCGAGTACGGCTGGTATGCAGACAGGTGGGCACTGGTAATCATGGCTGATATGCAGACAGGTGGACACTAGCAAGCATGGCTGGTGTGCAGACAGGGAGATACTTGCAAGCACGGCTGGAGTGCAGACAGGGAGATACTGGCAAGCACGGCTGGAGTGCAGACAGGGAGGTACTAGCAGGTTGGAGTGCAGGCTGGATAGGGTCCAGTACAGACTGGGAGACAGGTACAGAGCCGCAGATGCGGTAGACAAGCAGAGTAAAGAGAAACCGCCGGAGCGGTGGGCAAGACAGAGCGGAGCGAAACCACAGGTGCGGTGGACAAGGCAGAGCAGAGTGGAACCGCTGGAATGGTGGGTAATTCAGAGCTGAGAGAAACGGCCGGAGCGGTGGGCAAGACAGAGCAGAGCGGAACCGCCGGAGCGGTGGACAAGGCAGAGCAGAGAGAAACTGCTGGAGTGGTTTGTAAGGCAGAGCAGAGAGAAACCGCAGGTGCGGTGGACAAGGCAGAGCAGAGCGAAACCGCCGGAGTGGTGGGCAAGGCAGAGCAGAGAGAAACCGCAGGTGCGGTGGACAAGGCAGAGCAGAGCGGAACCGCCGGAGCGGTGGTCAAGGCAGAGCAGATAGAAGTCGCCGGAGCGGTGGGCAAGGCAGAGCAGAGAGAAGCCGCCGGAGAGGTGGGCAAGTCAGAGCAGAGAGAAACCGCTGGTGCGATGAGCAAGGCAGAGCAGAGAGAAGCCGCCGGAGTGGTGTGCAAGTCAGAGCAGAGGGAAGCTGCCAGAGCGGTGGGTAAGGCAGAGCATAGGGAAGCCGCCGGAGCGGTGGGCAAGTCAGAGCAGAGAGAAACCGCTGGATCGGTGGGTAAGGCAGAGCAGAGGGGAACCGCCGGAGCGGTGGGCAAGTCAGAGCAGAGAAAAACCGCCGAAGCAGTGGGCAAGACAGAGCGGAGCGAAACCGCTGGTGCGGTGGACAACGCAGAGAGGACAGGGCTCTGTTCACATGTAAGAGACTGGAAAATACAAGAAGATACGGAGGAAGGGAAAAGGGACAAGCAGAACCAGATACACACAAGATACTTACTATGAAGTAGCGAGTGGACACAAAACTCACAAACAGAAGTACAGAGACAACGAGTAGGAGTTAGGTGCCGGTTCAGATACTGCAGGAAAAGGGAAGGTACAAACATAGAGAAAAACAGGTAACAGGCTAGGATACAGTTCAGACAGGAACTGCTACTACAAGGAGATACAAGAACGAGCCTGGGTATACAGCCCCCAGAGATGGCGGAAACGGACAAAAAGACACAGATAACAGATCTGGGTATGCAGCCCCCAGAGAAGGCGGAAACAGACAAGAAGACACAGAACTGGACCTGGCAACTTCAGAGTCAAGGAGAACACTGAATGATAGTGTTGCTCAGGCACCTCCTACTGAGTGGAGGGGGTTTAAATATCCAGTGACTCACAGCAATTGGCTGGAGACGCATTAGGGGTGCGCCCACAGCAGCTATAAGAATCAGGAAGTAACCGGGCCGACGCCCTAAGCAGTCAGTCAAGAGAAATGCACACAGCATGAACTGGAGCAAGATATGCAGGCTGGACTGACAGGTAAGATTGCGGTCTTGCATAGTGGGAGGTGGTGCACTATGCAAGCACGCCGCCAGGGATGTTACATTATTATTGTTCAGCATCATTTTAATTTTATATTGTAGTGTAATTGTATTTCTTCCATGTATTAATACATTTGTACTAACATTTATGGGAAATAAAGTGATGAACTTTCTAAGGTAAGAAGATCTTAATTATAAATGAATTGTCCCTAATTAACGCCAGGTATGAAGCAAGTCTATTTTTCATCCAGGGCAAAGGTTTACAAATTTTCTTAATGTGCATTCAGAGTAACAAAAGCCAAACAAAATTTAGCATTTATCCATAAAATTGAAATGCTGTCAACTACACAAAAATGTCCTCTTTCACCTCTTCTCAAATCTCTATGTCTCCCTTGCATGATCAAGAACTCAAGTCACACCTCTTACCAAATTTGTTCTACTACCAACTATGCTCCTGGTTGAAGTTAATCTTCAGGAGCAGGAGGGGGTTCAGTTTTTAAAAAAATTCTGAGTGATTTAATTTATCCCAACACATTTCAGTCCCTGTAATTGCAATGACCAGAGTTTGATATGTGAACAGCACCTTGAAGCATTGGAGCCGATTCAGCAGTCAAGAACTTTGTCAAGAACTATGTTATAGCAGAGCTGGGATTTTGGACAGCACCCAAAAATAAAAAATGTCAGTCAGTAGTCAGACACCATGTTGTAGCACATCTGAGGTTGCGGACAGCACTTAAAACCAGCAGAGCTGATCCAGCAGTCAAGCTCTCATATACAGCAGAGGGGTATTTGTCAAGTGTTACGCTTGTGCCCGAACTGTCTGGCGTGAGCGTGATTAGTGATCCCACTGTACCATGAACCGAGGAGTGCCTGGAGGGGCGTAACTAAGTATCAACCCGATCTGACCAAGGTCGCACGGCGGCTTGGTCGACTCCGTGAACCAAGGAGGCACCGAGCAGAGGGACCAGGTGCCACTCCAGGTCAGACCCCGGTCACAGTTGTTGACCCACACCAGGGAATGCAGGAACAGGCAGGTTAGACTGGAATACAGGCAGGTGGGTATTGGCAAGTACGGCTGGTATGCAGACAGGTGGGTACTGACAAGTATAGCTGGTATGCAGACAGGTGGGCACTGGCAATCACGGCTGGTATGCAGACAGGTGGGCACTGGCAAGTATGGCTGGTATGCAGACAGGTGGGCACTGGCAAGCATGGCTGGTATGCAGACAGGTGGGCACTGGCAAGCACAGCTGGTATGGAGACAGGCAAATACTGGCAAGCACGGCTGGAGTGCAGACAGGGAGGTACTAGCAGGTTGGAGCGCAGGCTGGATAGGGTCCAGTACAGACTGGGAGACAGGTACAGAGCTGCAGATGCGGTAGATAAGCAGAGTAAAGCGAAACCGCTGGAGGACAAGGCAGAGCAGAACCATCGGAGCGGTGGACAAGGCAGAGCAGAGAGGATCCGCCGGTGCGGTGAGCAAGCAGAGCAGAGCGAAGCCGCAGGTGCGGTGGACAAGGCAGAGCAGAGCGAAACCGCCGGAGCAGTGAACAAGGCAGAGCAGAGAGGAACTGCTAGTGCGATGAGCAAGACAGAGCCGAGGGAAACCGCTGACGTGGTGAGCAAGCAGAGCGGAGTGAAACCACAGGTGCGGTGGACAAAGCAGAGCAGAGAGGAACCACAGGAGCGGTGGGCAAGACAGAGCAGAGGGAAACCGCTGACGCAGTGAGCAAGCAGAGCGAAGCAAAACCGCAGGTGCGGTGGACAAGGCAGAGCAGAGAGGAACCGCCGGAGTGGTGGGCAAGACAGAGCAGAGGGAAACCGCTGACGCGGTGAGCAAGCAGAGCGGAGCGAAACCACAGGTGCGGTGGACAAGGCAGAGCAGAACAGGGCTGAAGGTGCAGGCAGAGAGGACAGGGCTCTGTTCACATGGAACAGACTGGAAAATGCAGGAAGATGGCTAGAACACAGGAGGTAGATATGGAGGAAGGGAAAAGGGACAAGCAGAACCAGATACACACAAGGTACTTACTATGAAGTAGCAAGTGGACACAAAACTCACAAACAGAAGTACAGAGACAATGAGTTGGAGTTAGGTGCAGGTTCAGATACTGCAGGAAAAGGGAAGGTACGGACATAGAGACAAACAGGTAACAGGCTAGGATACAGTTCAGACAGGAACTGCTACTGCAACGAGATACAAGAACGAGCCTGGGTATACAGCCCCCAGAGTGGTGGAAACAGACTAGAAGTCAGAGATAACAGGTCTGGGTATGCAGGCCCCAGAGTGGCGGAAACAGACTAGAAGTCAGAGATAACAGGTCTGGGTATGCAGCCCCCAGAGTGGCGGAAACAGACTAGAAGTCAGAGATAACAGGTCTGGGTATGCAGCCCCCAGAGTGGCATACAGACTAGATACAGACTAGATACAGGACAGGACCTGGCAATACAGTTGAAAAGACAAACTGAGTGAAGGTGTTGCTCAGGCACCTCCTCCTGGGTGGAGGGGGTTTAAATATCCAGTGACTCACAGCAATAGGCTGGGGATGCATTAGGAGTGCGCCCACAGCAGCTATAAGAATCAGGAAGTAACTGGGCCGCCACCCTAAGCAATCAGACAAGAGACATGCACACAGCATGAACTGGAGCAAGATTTGCAGGCTGGACTGACAGGTAAGATTGCGGTCTTGCATAGTGGGAGGTGGTGCACTATGCAAGCACGCCGCCAGGGATGTTACATCAAGTAGCAGACTTTGGATAAGTTGTAGAAGATTCGACTAGTAGCAAAACTGAGTTGAAATTGGTAACTCGCTCAAGGAATGCACTTGGTAGCATGCATCCCTAATTCCATAATCAGGTTGCAAGTTGCCTGCCTATGTAGCATTAAAAGCCCAAACAAGATGATGTCAGTAATGCATGAATGGTTACCACAGCATCCCGATGTGATCGAGAGCAAAGAGTTGGCCATGGCAGTTGGAAGATGTACGGACCAGCCCTGGATCCAGGAAAGGTGAGTAACAATGATTTACAGTAATAATAATAATTTTTATTTCTATAGTGCCAACAAATTCCGCAGCACTTTAAATTTTAATAGAAATCATATTATTCCAAAAATTAATCAAGTTTCTTTAGATCCTTTTATTCTAGAGGATCAGTGGTGGCTCAGAACCAGACTTCACAAATTTGGTCTTTACATGTACTGTATATCCATGACATATCGGAATACCTTTTTTGAATTTGATCTTTTTAAGAAGTTCCTGTGTCACATATATAATTTTCATCCAGAATACAAAGTGAAATATTTTTATTTTAAGGTGGGAAACTTACAAAACCGTAGTAACAGATCTTAAAAAAATAATAATTTTTCTACATAAAAATGTATTGTTCATTTTCCCATTAAATCTTGTAGTAAAAAGCTATCATGGTATTTCATCTGAACTCTACCTAATAGTTTAACCTGGCATTATGTCAGGGTCAATGGGGTCATAAATACAAAGAGATGAATTACTGTATTATTGATATTCACATAAAATATCAATCTGTGAAATCAATGTGTGCTGTACATCAAAAGAAATCTTCCCTATGGAAACCAAACCTGCGTGTTCCCGTCTGGAGCTGTATTAATGAAACAGATGTTACCGGACAGCTGTAATAATGTTCCAATACATGAAACAGTCCTTTCATTTTATTATGATATAAAATAAAATAGAAAAGTGATTACACATGAGGTAGCTCTTACGATAATGTAGACGGCAGCTTTATCAGGCTATTTTTTTATCATAATTTTCTCGGTGCATAGATAAATATTTAAGGAGAATGTACCATGCTGTATATTAACTGAGAAATTAATCTGTTCTGCACACAGTAAAATGAGTCAAAATGAAATAATACATGTTGTTAGTGTATACATTTGTTTTTAAAGGGGTTTTCCCACTTTTAAAAAATTGGACTGCAAATGACAGAACTCATGTACAAGAACAAAATCAGATAGTAAAAACTCTCCTTTCATGCTGTTTCTTTAACCATGAAATGATCATTGTCTTTCTCTGCCTCCTTTCTTTTTTTCTTCTCTTTATTGACTATCCCACCTCCTCTGCATCTTTACTTTTTTTTCTTGTCTTTCACCCTCCCCCTTTCAGGGGTGTTTCGCTCTACTATTACCACCACTTTACCCTTTATAAAGCTTGTAGTTGCTATACCCTGATCATTTGTTTTTTTTTACCTTGAGAAAGACAATGGTCTGAAACGCATTGATGCAAATAAAAACCTTATCTGAAGCTCCAAGGCTCCTCATTTCCCGCAGTGCAGCCCACCTAATGTGATTCTCTTCATTCTGGTAAAAAAATGAGATAGTACTCATCCTCATTGGACCCAGTTTCAGTGCTTCTATTTTTTTATTTTAGCTGCAACAGTAACTTTGTGCCAACATTGCACATTGTCATTGCAGCGAAGCACTGAGCTCAGTGGCTCTGCTGATTAGCCCATTTGTTGAGCTCAGTTATTGGCTGCATTCTGGATGAGCATTGATGTTCAATGTGATGTCACCATTGCAGCCAAAATACAGAGACAGGAGTATCAGCAGAGAGAGACAGCCATTGCTGGATCCAAGAAAGGTGAGTATTATCTGATTTTATTATTTTACATTTTCTATCATCAGAGACCACTTTTATAAAAGTGGAAAACCCCTTTAAAGTGATAGCTTTGAGATGATAGAGTTAAAGTGGTTGTTCTCTTTAGACAGCCCCTTAACACAATACTAAAAATTATATACAGTGCAGACCAAAAGTTTGGACACACCTTCTCATTTAAAGATTTTTCTCTTTTTTCATGACTATGAAAATTGTACATTCACACTGAAGGCATCAAAACTATGAATTAACACATGTGGAATTATATACTACTTAACAAAAAAGTGTGAAACAACTGAAAATATGTCTTATATTCTAGGTTCTTCAAAGTAGCCACCTTTTGCTTTGAGGACTGCTTTGCACACTCTTGGCATTCTCTTGATGAGCTTCAAGAGGTAGTCACCGGAAATGGTCTTCCAACAATCTTGAAGGAGTTCCCAGAGATGCTTAGCACTTGTTGGCCCTTTTGCCTTCACTTTGCGGTCAAGCTCACCCCAAACCATCTCGATTGGGTTCAGGTCTGGTGACTGTGGAGGCCAGGTCATCTGGCGTAGCACCCCATCACTCTCCTTCTTGGTCAAATAGCCCTTACACAGCCTGGAGGTGTGTTTGGGGTCATTGTCCTGTTGAAAAATAAATGATGGTCCAACTAAACGCAAACCGGATGGAATAGCATGCCGCTGCAAATGCTGTGGTAGCCATGCTGGTTTAGTATGCCTTCAAATTTGAATAAATCCCCAACAGTGTCCCTAGCAAAGCACCCCCACACCATCACACCTCCTCCTCCATGCTTCACAATGGGAAACAGGCATGTAGAGTCCATCCGTTCACCTTTTCTGTGTCGCACAAAGACACGGTGGTTGGAACCAAAGAGCTCAAATTTGGACTCATCTGACCAAAGCACATATTTCCACTGGTCTAATGTCCATTCTTTGTGTTCTTTAGCCCAAACAAGTCTCTCCTGCTTGTTGCCTGTCCTTAGCAGTGGTTTCCTAGCAGCTATTTTACCATGAAGGCCTGCTGCACAAAGTCTCCTCTTAACAGTTGTTGAAGAGATGTGTCTGCTGCTAGAACTCTGTGTGGCATTGACCTGGTCTCTAATCTGAGCTGCTGTTAACCTGCGATTTCTGAGACTAGTGACTCGGATAAACTTATCCTCAGAAGCAGAGGTGACTCTTGGTCTTCCTTTCCTGGGGCGGTCCTCATGTGAGCCAGTTTCTTTGTAGCGCTTGATAGTTTTTGCAACTGCACTTGGGGACACTTTCAAAGTTTTCCCAATTTTTCGGACTGACTGACCTTCATTTCTTAAAGTAATGATGGCCACTCGTTTTTCTTTACTTAGCTGCTTTTTTCTTGCCATAATACAAATTCTAACAGTCTATTCAGTAGGACTATCAGCTGTGTATCCACCTGACTTCTGCACAACACAACTGATGGTCCCAACCCCAATTATAAGGCAAGAAATCCCACTTATTAAACCTGACAGGGCACACCTGTGAAGTGAAAACCATTTCCGGTGACTACCTCTTGAAGCTCATCAAGAGAATGCCAAGAGTGTGCAAAGCAGTCATCAATGCAAAAGGTGGCTACTTTGAAAAACCTAGAATATAAGACATATTTTCAGTTGTTTCACACTTTTTTGTTAAGTATATAATTCCACATGTGTTAATTCATAGTTCTGATGCCTTCAGTGTGAATGTACAATTTTCATAGTCATGAAAATACAGAAAAACCTTTAAATGAGAAGGTGTGTCCAAACTTTTGGTCTGTACTGTAAGTCCCATCATAATGATCTAATTGTGGGGGATCTAACTGCCTAGACCCACCTTAATTAACTGTTTTAACCCTGGGAATGCTTGAGACAAATCCTTGGGGCAAGGGCCAAAGTCATCACAGTGAACTTTTCATGTAATAAGCTGGGCCCTCAAAGGGGTTGTATGGCCTTAGGCTACAAGTCTGCAGTCAGTCTATATGACTACAGATTTGTGAATGCTCACATCGTATGCTCTGCGTACTGTGAGTATTCTCTGGTGTCGGCACAAGGAATTGCATACTTCTGGCTGTAACATACCTGGCGGCATCCTTACATAGTGGTCCATCTCCCATTGTGCAAGAGCGCGCACTTGATTTCCAGTCCAGACTGACACTCAGGCTTCTTTCCATGCTGTCTGCTTTGCTCTGCTCTGGCTGCTTAGGGCGACGCCCGCTGAACTTCCTGTTTCTTGTAGCTGCTGCAGACACACCCCTAATGCGTCCTCAGCCTATTGCTGTCTGTCACCTGATATTTTAACCAGCTCCTCCTTGGAATCCATGCCTGAGCATCTTGTTCTGTCTGTTGGCTTCTAGTCACTGATGTGCCAGGTCCTGTCTATGTTTCCTGCCTTGCGGTATCAGTTCCCGTGTCTGAACTGTGTCCTGTCTGTGTACTCTAGACAGCTGTCTTTCTGCCTTTCCTGGAGGCTGTATTTCCAGGCCCGTGTGAACTCGCTCTTTGCCTGTTCGTCTCGCCCTCTGGGGGCCGCATACCCAGACTCGCTCCTGTAATTGTTGCAGTACAGTTCCTGTCTGAACTGTCTCCTAGCTTCCTACCTGTTTTGTCTTTATGTCCGTTTGCTCCCTTTTTCTGCAGTGTCTGAACCAGCACTTGGCTTTACCTAGGCTCGTTCCTGCATTTTGTTGCAGTAACTGTTCTCGTCTGAACTGTCTCCTAGCTTCTTACCTGTTTTGTCTTTATGTCCGTTTGCTCCCTTTTTCTGTAGAATCTGAACCTGCACCTAACTTCTACTCGTTGTCATTGTACTTCCGTTTGTGAGTTGGAGTCCTTTCGCTACTTCTTTGCAAGTACCTTGTGTGTATCTGGTTCTGCCTTTCTTTTCCAGTCTGTCCTGTGTGAACAGAGCCCTGTCCCCTTTGCTTTGTCTTTATTTACCGCTTCGGCGATTTATCTCTGTCCTGTCTTACTTACCGTTTCGGCGGTTCCTGCCCGCTCAGCCTTGTCCACCGCACTTGCGGTTTTGCTCTGCTCAGCCCTGTCCACCGCGTCTGCTGTTTTGCTCTGCTCGGCCTTGTCCACCGCATCTGCAGTTTTGC
Organism: Phyllobates terribilis; assembly: GCF_046119375.1. Taxonomy (NCBI): domain Eukaryota; kingdom Metazoa; phylum Chordata; class Amphibia; order Anura; family Dendrobatidae; genus Phyllobates; species Phyllobates terribilis. Next base: position 244,995,789 of record NW_027362763.1, on the reverse strand, counting down.
TCTGCTCAGCCTTGTCCACCGCGTCTCCGGTCTCGCTCTGCTCAGCCTTGTCTACCACGTCTGCGGTTTCGCTCTGCTCAGCCTTGTCTACCACGTCTGCGGTGTCGCTCTGCTCAGCCTTGTCCACCGCGTCTGCGGTTTTGCTCTGCTCAGCCTTGTCCACCGCGTCTGCGGTTTTGCTCTGCTCGGCCTTGTCTACCGCACCTGCTGTTTCGCTTTGCTCTGCTTGATTACCGCATCTGTGGCTCTGAACCCGTCTCCCAGTCTGTACTGGACCTTACCCAGTCTGCACTCTAGCCTGCCTGTTCCTGTATTCCCCGGTGTGGGTCAACAGCCGTGTCCGGGGTCTGACCTGGAGTGGCACCTGGTCCCTCTGCTCGGTTCCACCCTGGTGCACTGGCGTCGTATGCCGTCGTGCAACCTTGGTCGGATCAGACAGATACTTAGTTACGCCCCTCCAAGCACTCTCCGGTTCATGGCACAGTGGAATCACTAATCACGCACACGCCAGTCAGTCCGGGTGTGTGCATTACACTGGCTACATTCCGACTAGACTGTATCTGGCCTCGATCAGTACACTTGCACAAACCATCTAGTCGGCATGTGACTGCATGTATGCAAATCACATACTTGCAGTTACACTCTCTCAGCACCAGCGCCGGTGCATAGAGTGACTGCAGACTTATAGTGTAAGGCTGGACACCCACTTTAAGTAGGAAGGACTCACTTTATAGGTTATTTGGTGTTCAGAGAAGGGTACTCTCCTCTTTTGCATCCATATGCCCTAAATAGCAAGAAGAGATACTGTGCATCAAAAGATTCTTTTTTTTTCATTAACAAAAAGCCCATTTTGTCTAATGCAGGTGTCTCATACTGGGGAGAATGCTAATTTAAATGAGAGTTAAAAATGTATTTGAAAGAAATAGGGTTTCCTACAGACAGAAGCAGAAATAAGTGCAAAAAGACGATGCACTTGAATTCAAGCATAATTGGTATACATATGAAAGAATAAAATGGCCTTTGAGTATATTTCCTCAGAGAGATTCCTGTATTAACATTAAATGTCACTGAGGCTGGCAATGCCGTGCAGCAATGCAGTGTTAGGACGATAGCTGGAAATATGCTCATAAGCAAACACTAATATGCATAATACTCTGACGTAAACAGGGCAGAATTACAGCCATCGAACTTTCATTATTTTTGTGCAGAGCAATTTTTCTAAGTAGGGCTTGTGATTTTGCAAACCAAAGATCTAAAGGTCAAGTGATTTATTTATGTCAGCAGAAACTCCTTACAGAATTACATACTTGACACCTGGAGCCATAACATAGAGTCAGTGTAGTAGGCAAGTGACAGGTGCTCTCTGTTGGTCATATGCACTCCACAAGATATGAGGAAGATACAAAATAGAAGACGCCTTTTAATAAAGCACAAAGACGTGGTTATAAATACATTCCTCTGACGCAATGTGACGGCACTGCAGTTCATTTTTTCTTTTTCATGTTCACGAACATCATTATCAATCACATCCTACATGTGCAGTCACCTACACTAAATTATTCAATTTCCATTGTTCAGGACATTTTTAAATATCACACGGCAAAATGCATTGTGAAGGATCTTTATACAGTAAATTAGTAGACATAATTAGGCAGTCATTCTCCGTTAGCAGGCTTCACCAGTTGTTTAATGGACCATTTGATCTTTTTATACCAGTGTAATATAAGAAACAGTTTAATTATCAGCTGATTGTAAATTATGGTATAGAGCCTCATTGTATTTAATGGGTCTGGAGTTATATTATTATTGTGGTTGTTAGTAGTAAAATTATGTATATTTATCTTAATGCTAATAATTATCACTTTTTTATAAATCTGAGCTCCACATTGAAATATTTTATTTGATATAATTGCATGCAAGATATTGTAAAACTAAAAAATAACAGTTCTGCAGCAAGTCAGTGTAGACATTGCATGTACTCGTACCAAATTTTAACCTAAGACATAGAACTCATTTATCTTATAAACCTTATAAAATTTAGTTTGGAGATCAGTTTTTGATTTGCTTTGTGATATGAGTTTCCCAACCACTATTTTTTGGAACTTTACGACCAGCAACTGCCATCTTTTATTTCGGTAGTCAGAAAGTCTGTCTTCACTGAATACAAATTTTACATGTGAATTGCTTGAATTGAGAATGAATTGTGAGTCTTGGAGGAGAAAGATGCAGATTACAAAGTTATTAAATTTCATGTGTACTATTGATTTATGAAATAAAAAAATAAAATCAAACTTTAGGACTTTATTTAAATAAGTTAGAATCTTACTTTACAACCCAACTTTATGTATTAAGGAGAAGGGTCAGTAACATATTTAGCTCAAAAAATTGCACCTCTCCACCTACATGTTATCCTTGTATCTACGCCTCCCTAATCCTTGATTGACAGCACTGATTTCTGTAAAGTCTACATTTATAAAAAGTAGGTGGAAAGATTCATTGAATCACTTGACCTAGCTAAATGTGCGCTAAGCTCCTCTTTAGCATTTTTGAATACAGAAGGATTTCTAGCATCTGGTCTAAAATAATAAAGATAACATTTTTTATTGGTGTCATGTTCCTTACAATATAATGTGCTTATTTTGGATATTAATTTTGTGATGACAGATTTCCTTTAAGGGTTTTCCCATGTACAAAAGTATATTTTAATCAACAGATCTTGGAATAAAAATAAGCTTCAAAATTGAATGTGTTTAAATAAAATGTTCCTATGCTGAGATAATCTTATAAATGTGCCCCTGCTGTGTACTGTGTAATGGCTGTGTCTGACCGTACAGGAACATGGTCTGATCATAGCACATCTCCTGGGCAGGGGAAGAAGTTAAAAACTTTACAGACAGAACAGCAGGGGATCATAGATTATTCTTTCTTTGAGGTAAAATATTGTTTAAAAACAGGCAGGGAAATGTTTTATCTCATAAAAAGAATCAACTGTGATCCCGTACTGTGCTATTTGTATCCTTTTTTGTTTCCTCCCCTGCACAGGAGATGTGGTATGATGATCAGACCATGTTCCTGCACAGTCAGACACAGCCATTACACAGGGACACATTTCTAAGATTATCTCAGCACAGGAACATTTTAATTAACCACATCCAATTGTGGAACTTATTATTATTCAAAGATCTAGTGATTGAAATATCCTCTTGTTCATGGGAAAACCCCTTTAAGAAAGATGGGAAAGGTTATACAGTAATTGCTAGCAAAACCTAGATTAAACAAGTTGTCTGCTCTTAAACTACAAGTCTGCAGTAAATCTATGTACCTGCAGACTTGTGAATCTTCACATCGTGCGCACTGCACTGTGAAGGTTCTGCCAGTGCTGAGAGTAGACAGTTATGTGTCTGCAAGAATGCGATATGCGTACTTCCAGTCACATTCTGATGAGACTGTTTCCAGCATTGTTTCTGGTCTTTCCAATACACTTGCATTGAGTGAGGCTGTGCCAATCTAGACGGCATGTGACCGCATGTATGCAAATCACATCCTTGCGTTCACATGTTCTCAGCTCCCAGTGCTGGTGTAGTGTGAGTGATGTGAGGATTCACAAGTCTGCAGTCACAGAGAGAGACTGCAGACTTGTAGTTTACGACCGGACAACCCCTTTAAGAATGGGATAAGGGTGGTTTAGACTGTTCCTTATGACTAATAGCAGACTGTAATGATGGTCTCTTAAGAATAATAATTGTAGAAGGCCACCGTGATGGTTCTGCATTTCAGCACCATGGAAAGTACATTTAACAGGGCCTTTCATCCATGTTTACACACAATTAGGGGTGAGGATAACTCAATGAACTCAGTAAATCAGCGCTGCTGCACCTGATGCACAGTATTTGGTTTCAATGAATTGATAGTACAGTCATTTTTTGGCAGAGCTGTGACACTAGATGATTGATTATTTCGAAGTCGTCCTGTTTTATGAGACAATAATAAATGACATAAATGGTTGTTAAATGTTAACATGATTCTTTAGCTTAAAACTACTCACACTATAACATTTCTTGTGATTAAATTATGACAGAGAGGTAATCATTTACACAGCTGCCAACTGCTTTTGCTGTTATCTAAAATTTAAACTTATTTCTTTTGTTTTGCTCTGAAACTGCATCTATCAGTTTCATTCCGTACTACATTCCTTGCCTTACTTTTGTCTTATTATTTTGTATTAAGGTTCAGCTATTCAAAGCCATATGTAGAACTTTTTATGATGACAGGTGCCAGGCACTAATGTGTAGGGTTTATTACGTAACATACGGTATGTATATTTAGATAGCGGTCGACACCTCATGTCTTAAATTGGAGTCGTAACACAGCTTATTGTGGACTTACACTATTAAGATTTATTGGCTTTGAACATTCTTCTATTATCCATTGAGGCAAAGACAAATCATTGCAGTTACTATCAAAATGTTTTACGAGGCCAGTGAGCTGTATTTACTACTTAAGAGATGAAGATAAAGCACAAGTGAGAGATCTGACACAGTCCAGCTGTACATGAAATATCGCATGTGCTTAAAATTGTGCAAGTGATTTTCATACAAGCTGTTAGTTCCAGTATGTTACTATTTTATCTGGCTGTGATGATACTGAATCACAATTGGCAAAAAGAATGCTAGCCTATCAGAGGTCTCCCTAGTATCATTATTGGTTACTATCCAGTAGACAGGAAAATCATTGCATCATTAAGTTAATAAATCAGGAAGGACTATCGTAGCCTGTATAGAAGTCAACGCAAGGAATGCAGTGGCCATTTTACAGTGATGCAGGATAGTGAGGGGACCTCAGATCTCACAGATCAGTGATAGAGGTAAGAATGGAAAGTCTTTAAACATTGGACAAATAAGGCAGATAACGTGTACTATACAAAAGCAATAGTGGAAAAAGATGAGTGTAGTCTTTCAAAAATACAGAGATTCCATTGATAGAGGAAGTGTCAATAGCATAGTGAGTGTGATATAGTGAAAATGGGCTGGCAGCTTGTCCTGATTCATTCGAATTACACATTTTTTCCTAGGGTCTAAGGATGAACGTTTCCTCTTGTGTAGAGTTCCAAGCTGGCATAAGTAGACTTATAAGATATACAATACTGCTCCGGGAATTTAAATCTATAAATAGCATCTTAAGAGAGGAAGAAGACTGGAACACTAGTGCCATTTGTTGGATGTACCAATGCTAAAAGTCAATATAGGCCTTTTAGTCCAATCTCCTGCTTTGCACCGAGAAGGAACAAACACCCCAAAACACATGTCTGCAAATAGAGTTTCTGGTTTGGCTTCTTATCCTTGGTCATATGGCAAGGCCTGTTAGAGGGTTGAGTTTGACTTTTAGGATTGCTTCATCCAATAACTGGTGCTAGAGTTCAGGTCTTCTTCCTCTCTCAGGAGGATATTTGCATATTTAAATTTCCAGAGGAGCATTGCATGGCCTGTAAGTATCTTATGCTGGTTTTGCACTCTACATAAGGAGGAATGTTCCCCTTCAGAATCATAGTCAGAGGCCTCTCATCTAGACAAATCAGATCTCCTGCTTTGCACTGAGGAGGGGCAAACACCCCAAAACACTTGTTTACAAATGGACTTTCTGGTTTGATTTCTTACCCTAAGTCACATGAAGGTTCAATATTGACTTTTAGGATTGCAACATTCAATAGGTGGCCCAAGAGTTTAAGTCCTCTTCTTCTCTAAAGAGGCTATTTGCATTTTTTTTCTAATTATTCATGCAAGAGAAAGCAGCAACCAAAAACAATATTTTTCAAAGAAAAAAAACTGAACACAGTCAGAAAGTGTGCTATTTACAATAGAATGATTGTACTAATTATATTTATTTCTTGCGCAATCCATTTGGGGGAATTGTGTTTTAAAAATACTGAAGAAAGTTTACCAAAAAGCAGACATTTAAATTCAACTATCTACCTCACAAAGTTGTATGCATGTCACAAACAAATTGTTTTATATACAAAAAACAAACACATTAAAAATCCGGACATTTATCTGTGCATGTCTGTTTTTTGAACACCTGTTTTACTTGTACATTGTTTACACTTGTACACACCATACCAATACAGTGGCTTTTTGCTACATTTTATTTTCTGGATGTGTACTTACTAGTGCTGAGCGAGCATGCTCGACACTGCTCGGTACTCGCCCGAGCATCTCGCTACTTGGGATGTTCGGCGAGCACTGAGCACTTCCGGGTTACTCGGGCGGGAGCTCGGGTCTCCGCCCTGCACGTTTGGCGCTCTTTACAGAGCCAATGAACATTCAGGGATTGCCAGCCAGTCACTGTAATGCCGCAGCCATGTTGTTTGTGGGCATTACAGTGATTGGCTGGCCGCCCAGCGTCACCTCGAGTATTTAAAACCGGGCGCCGCCATCTTGGACACAGTCACCCGGGATCAGACAGTGTAGGGTCAGTGCTGCTGAGTTAGGGAGAGATATATAGTGCGAAATAGGTAGTGTAGGGTCTCTAAAGCCTGCCAAATCAAACAAACAGTCCTTCTCAGGACTAGTATCCATCCCAGATATCAGGCAGGCTATATAGGAGACGCAGTGGTTATACCAACAAACGCTGCATTACAGTCCTGTGTGCTCCTGCTGGTCAAATTGCTAGACTTATCCCCCAGTCTCAGGGGCCAGGAAAAATCCTTTTTTTTCATCTATATCCTATATTTTCTTTTTCCTCAGTCAGACTGTACAAATATGCATCTTATTAACCTTTTGGTATCCCCCTCCCCAAAAAATAAAAAATTGAGTGTGTCTGTGACTGTTCAAACACCAATATATCTGTTTAAAGGAGTCTGGTGTAGGCCAGATAACTAGAATTGTGGTTTTGCAGTTCCAAGGTTCAAATCTCAGTATTATGCAGCTTTTGGCCCTTTTTCTGTAAAAAAAACAGTGATAGTGTCTCCCTGACTGTTCAGACACAAATATATCTGTTTAAAAGATTCTGGTGTAGGCGAGATAACTAGAACTGTGGTTTTGCAGTTCCACAGTTCTAATCTCCTTTTTATTACCCTTTTTCCATTGATCATGCGAGTGTAAGCTATTTTACTTCATTTACAATGGGCAAGGCGCGTGGCAAGGGACATGGAACTGGACGTTCTGGTGATGGTGCGTGTAGAGGACGGGGCCGTGGCCAAGGTGAAACTGTGCCACAACCAACAGCCACATCTTCTCGCTCCCACTTCATGACTGAATTACTAGGGAAGCACACTACAACACCAGTATTGCGAACTGATCAGTGTGAACAGGTTATTAATTGGACAGCAGATAATACTTCCAGCTAACTGGGCACCACCACCTCCGGTCTGTCTTCCACACGGTCAAGTTTTAGTAGCCGTGAGTCTCGACCACATACTCCTCCTCATCCTGATGCTCCTTCCTCCCACCATGCCGAGTGTTGTCAGACAGAAACTGATCCCACAGTTGGACACTCTGAAGAGCTGTTCACTGGTCTATTTCCATATTTGTGCCCCTCGCCTGCTCCGCTTGAAGTGGTGGAAGAGGAGATCCCATGTAGCGATGCCCAAATATTTGAATAGCCACCGCTACAGGAAGTCGACGCTGGAAAATTGTCACAAGAGGTGGACGATGACGAAACACAATTGCCACGAAGTGAGGAGGAGGATCATGGTGCGCAAGTGGAAGAGGAGGATGATCTAGTAACTGACCCAACGTGGCATGAGGACACGCAGAGCGAGGCCAGCAGCACACGGGGGGAGGGAGGCAGAGTACCCCAACCGGCAGGAAGAAGCAGTGTGGTGGCCGCACACAGAAGGCGGGCAACAGTTCCCCGTAACACCAACACGAGGGACGTTGCCAGTACAACCGGTAGGTCTTCCAGAGTCTGGAATTTTTTTAAAGACTCTGCTGATAACCACAAAAAGGCCATTTGTACCATCTGCCATGCCAGCATCATCAGGGGTGACAAAACTACCAGCCTGACCACCACCAGCATGATCAGGCACATGTCAGCAAAGCACTCGACTTTGTGGGGCGAACCCAGGGTCCACAACCAGTGTCAGCGGGTGTCACCACTGCTGCTTCCGCTGTTGTGCATGTAAGAGAACCCCATGTTGTGCGTGCAAGGCAATCCCCTGTCCATACTGCAAGCAAAGATGCCCCCTCCTCTCAGTCTTCACTTGTTATGGCAGTTTCTCAAGAAACAGCATCAACGTCCACGTCCATGTCCCAACGCAGCGTTCAATTATCCACATCCCATACCTTTGAACGAAAGTGGAAATTCGCAGCCAACGCCCCACAGGCCACAGTCCTAAATTCGCACATTTCACAACAGCTTGCATTTGAAATGCTGCCTTTTAGGCTGGAGGAGACGGAATCCTTCCGCAACCTTAAGGCGGTGTCCGTCCCTCGGTACTCGGTCCCCAGCCGACATTATTGTTCCCGGTGTGCCATCCCCGCACTACACAAGCACGTGTCCCAAAATATCTGCCGTGCCCTGAACAACGCAGTTACTGGGAGAGTCCATCTGACAACGGACAAGAGGACAAGTGCTTGTGGCCAGGGACGGTACATTTCCCTGACGGCACACTGGGTAAACATAGAGGAAGCCGGGACCCAGTCGGACCTTGGGACAGAACACATCCTTCCCACACTGAGGATTGCGGGCCCTATGTCAGTCAGAGTTGCCCCCACAGTGTACAGTTCCGGCGCATCCTCCTCCTCCTCCTCATGCTCAGCCTCCATCTCAGATATCACCACATCAGTTACAAGCTGGAAGCACTGCAGTACTGCCTCCGCCAAGCGGCAACAGGCTGTGCTGAAACTCATAAGCTTAGGTGAGAAACCGCACACTGCTTGTCAGTTGTGGACAGCTGTGAAAGAGCAGGCAGATCTGTGGCTGAGACCGCTGAAAATACATCCCTGCATGGTCGTGTGTGACAATGGCCGTAACCTGGTGGCGGCTCTGAGGCGAGGCGAGATCACACACGTACCATGCCTGGCTCATGTGCTTAACCTCGTGGTTCAGCGGTTTTTTAAATCGTACCCCGAGTTGCCAGATCTGCTCGTCAAAGTACGCTGCCTGTCAGTTGCAGCAGCATTTGCAGCTTCTAGCACACCGACTGGTGTGTGATGTCCCCACACATTGGAACTCTACCCCCCACATGTTGCAAAGGATTTGTGAGCAGAAGAGAGCAGTTGTGGAGTACCAGCTGCAACAAGGCTGTCGATATTCAGGTCAGACTCCACACATAAGACCTCAGGAGTGGACCTGGATGTCTGACATATGTACCATCCTGACAAACTTTGAGGAGTTCACCAAAATGGTGAGTGGCGATGATGCCATCATTAGCGTCAGCATCCCACTTGTCTGTCTTTTGCAACGCTCTCTGCAGAGAATTAAAGAGGAGGCATGGCAGCCAGAGTATGATGAGGTGAATCAAGAAGCCATAATGGGTGACTACACACAGCCCAGCCTCATCTCATCCCAACATGCATTGGGGGACAATGAGGGAGAGGAGGAGGATGAGGAAGAACAGGAGCTGGTATCATGCGCTGTAGATGGTAGTACCTCTACAACTGTCATACCGTCAGCTCAGCGTGGGTGGCCTGAGGACAGGGGAGAGGAGGAGGAGGAGAGCATTGTCAGTCGTCATCTCGGTGAGGACACGGAAGTCTTGCCCGTTACCAGTCTGGAACGCATGGCTGACTTTATGTTACGTTGACTTAACCGTGACCCTCGCGTTGTCAAAATGTTGGGTGACAGTCATTACTGGTTGGTGACACTTTTAGACCCCCGCTACAAGGAGAACTTTCACTCTCTTATTCCTGAGGTGGAGAGGTCTACAAAAATGGGGCAGTACCAGAAGGCCCTTGCTGCAGAACTGTCCTGGCCTGCCCTGCCGCTAGCGTGTTATCGGATCGTGTTTTTAGTGCCACTGGGGCAATTATACCTGATAAGCGCACTCGCCTGTCAACTGACAATGCTGACAAGCTGACCCTTATCAAAATGAACAAGGGCTGGATTGGGCCAGACTTCTCATCACCATCAAATGACAGCAGAGTAACATAAAGTCAAATCCACTGTGTTCTTTCGGGAGCTGTATTCCCATGCACCGCTTCACACCTACACATGGGTATATGCTTCCTCTTTTCGGCTGTATTTTGCTCTTCTCCTTATCCTCAGCCTCCACCACCACTATACCACCAGGGTGACCATGGTCCGTGTTGCCAGCATTGCAAGTTCCTCCGTCCTAATTTTTGGCAGCTTTTGCTTGGAAGGCATGGGCAAAGGCTATGGGAGACCCACTCCCCAATAATAGAAATAATGTTTTGAATATGTTGTACTGCATGGCTCTTGTGTTGCCAGCATTGCAAGTATCTCCGTCCTAATTTTTGGCAGCTTTTGCTTGGAAGGCATATGCAAAGACTATGGGAGACCCACTCCCAATAATGGGAATAATGTTTTTAATATGCTGTACTGCATGGCTCTTGTAAGGGGCATGAAAACCGTCCTGTTAAGCTACTCTGAACTCCACGTCTCTTCCAAGGGGCATTAAAACTGTCTTGTTAAACCACTCTGACCTCCACCTCTCTTCCAAGGAGCATTAAAACCGTCTTGTTAAGTTACTGTGACCTCCATGTCTCTTCCAAGGGGGCATTAAAACCGTCTTGTTAAGCTACTGTGACCTCCATCACTCTTCCAAGGGGCATTAAAACTGTCTTGTTAAGCTACTGTGACCTCCACGTCTCTTCCAAGGGGCAATAAAACCGTCTTGTTAAGCTACTGCGACCTCCACCACTCTTTCAAGGGGCATTAAAACTGTCTTTTTAAGCTACTGTGACCTCCACCACTCTTCCAAGGAGCATTAAAACCGTCTTGTTAAGCTACTGTGACCTCCACCACTCTTCCAAGGGGCATTAAAACTGTCTTGTTAAGCTCCTGTGACCTCCACGTCTCTTCCAAGGGGCATTAAAACCATCTTGTTAAGCTACTGTGACCTCCACCACTCTTCCAAGGCGCATTGATATTGTCTTTTTATTCCACTGTGACCTCCACCACTCTTCCAAAGGGCATTAAAACTGTCTTGTTAAGCTACTGTGACCTCAACGCTTCTTCCTAGGGGCATTAAAACCATCTTGTTAAGCTACTGTGACCTCTACCACCCTTCCAAGGGGCATTAAAACCATCTTTTTAAGCTACTGCGACCTCCACCACTCTTCCAAGGGGCATTAAAACCGTGTTGTTAAGCTACTGTGACCTCCACGTCTCTTCCACGGGGCATTGATATTGTCTTTTTATTCCACTGCGACCTCCACCACTCTTCCAAGGGGCATTAAAACTGTCTTGTTAAGCTACTGCGACCTTCACCACTTTTCCAAGTGGCATTAAATCCGTCTTGTTAAGCTACTGCGACCTCCCCCACTCTTCCAAGGGGCATTTATATTGTCTTTTTATTCCACTGTGACCTCCACGTCTCTTCCAAGGGGCATTAAAACCGTCATGTTAAGCTACTGCGACCTCCACCACTAGGCAAAGGGGCATTAAAACTGTCTTGCTATGCTGCTGTGACCTCCACGTCTCTTCCAAGGGGCATTAAAACCATCTTGTTAAACCAGTCTGAACTCCACAGCTCTTCCAACTTGCATTGAAATGTTGTTTTTAATTAACTCTAACCTCCGCGACTCTTCCATCGGGCATTGCATTTCCTCCTAATTTTAGTCAGCTTTTGTTTTTCAATGCATAGACGAACACTAAAGGAGACCCACTCCCCAATAATGTGTAGAAGGTTTTTAGTACGCTGCAATCCACGTCTATTTCAAGGGGCATTGCAGTTCCTCATAATTTTTGGAAAGCCTTCCATTCACTGCTTAGGCCAACAGTGTACAGGAGACCGAGTTGCTATAAATGGAAAAAACGGTTTAGTTAAGGCCCTCTGACCTCCATGTCACTTCCAAGGGGAATTGGAGTGCCTCAAAATTTTTGGTAGGCATTGCACTCACTGTATGCCCTATAACTGTGTAGCCGAACCACTCCTTTTGGTACAGAAACATATCCTACAAGACATGTGTGGTTGACTGGCCTGATATTGTTGTGAATGGTCCCTGTTCCTCCTGCTCTTTCTCCTTTGCCACCACGTCATCCATCATTCATCACCTGAAGCTTTGTTTTAACGAGAGTCAAAGAACTGGGATAATAGCTGGAAAACATCCAGCAATCCTCGGAGGAGGTAGGATATGCGCCAAAATGCTGACCACCTCAGGCCTAGCCGCTACTACATACATGTGCTTGCATTCCAAGGAACAGAAAGCTAAGGAGATGGATGGCCTCATGATCATGAATAATTTACTCGTTGTATAGGAGGCCAACCACTGCTGCTGTCTACCTTCTGAACTTTGTGTTGAAGACTGATTGACCCAGGACCTGCAATCCTCTATGTCTGGAGGACGTGTTGCATCCCAGTGTCCAACTGTGTTCCGGCTTCCACAATATTAACCCAGCGTGAAGGAGTCAGTGAGATGGACGATCCCTGGCCACATTCTCTTGTCCAGGTGTTTGTGGTTAGGCTGTTCTTCCCACTAAATGCACTGGGGAGGGCACAGGTAGTGTTTTGGTATGGGCGCTTGTGTATAAGGCGCACCAGGACAAACGGGGGCGGCTGGGGACCGTTTATGGACACCCGGCCGCCCCCAGGCGGCTGGGAACCGTGTGTGGGCACCCGGCCGCTGGGCGGCTGGGGACTGGGTATGGACACCCGGCTGCCCCTGGCGGCTGGGGACCAAGCGTAGACACCCGGCCACCGGGCGGCTGGGGACTGAGTATGGATACCAGGCCGCCGACGCAGCCATGACGTTGTGGCCAGATCCCAACTCCACATGCCTAAAAGGCCCAATTCCAAGTGCAAGCAAGCAGTATGGTATTGCAGCCTGGGGGTGGGTAGGTGGCAGGCAGCATACTTGCGCTTGCATTGCAAGGAATGGGGGAGCTACAATTGAACACTGCCCTGGAACAAGGGCTTGCACGGGGATAGTTGCAAGTCTGCATCTTCTGATGCGGCAAGGATCACTTCTGATGGGCACACTTTTAGGCAGTGACCTGGGTGTCAGAGATGCTTCCAGGGGTCTTCCCCATGCTTTTCCCATGTCTTTTCAGCACTGTATGCATGTGTCACACAGCACATGGCCAGATAAGGTTGTAAAATGTTAAAATTACATTTCCCGGTGAATGCATTTGTCACGGTTGAAAGCAATACAAAAGTGCAAAAATGCATAAAAAATGCTACTTGTGAACATAGCCGAAGGTGTGGAGGAGTATTTTTGTTTTTGGTTATTTATTTTACCTTATACACAAGTCTTTACCCTGGAAAGGATGTTCCTTAACATATTTCACAGGAAAGCAGTTTCAGTTTCGTTTTTGAACGTTTTATTGTGAGCCCCTAAATGTGGCTTAATACCTCTGACCACGTTGTTGACAGCAGTGACCTGGGGGTCAGAAATGCTTCCTGGGGCGATTCTCATGCTGTCCCCATGTCATTTAAGCACTGTCACTATCGTTTTGGACACTTTTTAGGCTTTCTACAGACTGCCGGGGGTGCCGCCACAAAAATGCTCGGGTCTCCCATAGACTAACATTGGGCTCGTTGCTCGGGTCGAGCACCTGACTATCACGGTGAGCTCGGCCTGAGCTTCGAGCACCCGAGCATTTTAGTGCTCGCTCAACACTAGTTATCATGATAGTCTTTAAAAAACTCGGGAAGACCTAACAGCTGTCCTGGCAACTTCCATCGTGTTGATGTTACGGGGAACTGTTGCCCGCCTTCTGTCTGCGGCCACCACACTGCTTGTTCTTGCCTGTTGTGGAGCTATGCCTCCCTCCCCCTGTGTGCTGCTGTCCTCGCTCTGCATGTCACCTTGCCAGGTTGAGTCAGTGACTTCATCATCCACCACCTCATCTTCCAATTCTGCACTCTGGTCCTCCTCCGGACCTTCTGGCAATTGTGTCTCATCATCATCCACATCTTGTGACAGTTTCTCACCGTCGCCTTCGTGTGACCGTGGCTGCTCAAATATTTGGGCATCGCTACATGCGATCTCCTTTTGCCCCACTTCAAGTGGACAGGGCGAGAGGCCCGAGTCTATAAATGGAAAAGTGAACAGCTCTTTGGAGTGTCCAAGTGTGGGATCAGTTGTCTCCGGGCACTCGGCATGGTGGGAGGAAGGAGGATCGGGGTGAGGAATATACAATCCAAACTCACTGCTACTGAGACTTGACCGTGTGGAAGACAGGGTGGTGGTGGTGGCTAAGTGACTGGAAGCATTATCTCCTATCCAACCAACAACCTTTTCACACTGCTCTGTGTTCAATAGTGTTGAGCCACCCCCGTAGTGTTCGAGTTCGGTTCGGTTCGTCGAACACCCGTGTGTTCGCCGAACTGTTCGTCGAACTGTTCGTCGAACACCTTCGAACACCGTTAAAACCAATGGCAGGCAAACAAAAACACATAGAAACACATAGAAAACACCTTCAAAGGTGTCCAAAAGCTGACAAACTGCTCAGAAGACACAACTAACACATGGAAAAGTGACAAGTACATATAGTCATGCGAAAAGAAAAGAGGTGGAGGAGTAAAAGGAGGGGGAGACACAGATATAGGCATGTCATGCCCTTCTAAAATCCAAAAAGTGAGAAGCCGAGACGGCCAGTCCGCTCCTGCCCGTGCCACCTCCGTGTCGCCGGGTTTGTGCCAGAGCCGCGGTGAACCCTGACGGCCAGCCCCCCTCTCCCAATACTGGTGCCTGTCCGCTGGTGGGTCGAGAGAGCCCCCCTGTGGTGGAGGCAGCTCTAAGCTTTTTAATTTAAATTGTCCCTCTAATTTGAATGAATACACTTTAAATCCATTTACAAGGATCTATTGGAGGGCAAGTCTCATGCCAGCAGCCGCGTAATTCCAGCTCCAGTAGCGTCCACTAAAGCTGCTGCAGTTAAAAAGCTTTTATAAGGATCGAGCTCGGCTGTCCACCGCAAGGCATCCTAGTGCCAGTCCCAGCCCCTATGCCTTGGGGTGCCTCCTGATGCTCTTCACTAAGTATGCCGTGGTCCCGAAGCATTTCCTTTGAAAAAATTAAGTGTCCAAACTACAGGTGGTGTAGCTTGCTTAACAGCCGGGATAATCCGCTGACTAGCAGACACTGCTACTAGGCACAAAGTATTTCCTGGGCTAGATGCAGTTAAAAATTTGTAAGTAGATACTCTCGTTGGATGCTGAGAAAGCATTCCATAGAGTCTCCTGGCACGCCATATATGATTCTCTTAAAAAGCTTGGGGTAGGGGTCTAGGGGACCCTTTTATAGCCAAAATCACGGCCCTGTATCACAATACGTCACCTAGGCTGAAGATAAATGGAACTGTAGCACCGAGGGCTCGGTTGCTACAGACGTATTGCACCTCACCCAGAGGTGTGATATCTCACTCTCAGATAAGGATGGAGTGTGGATCAGGACCCGACACCTGCATGCATTACACCACATTGCCGTGGGGCAGGGCGACCAATATGCCCCTGAGATGGGCACGACAGTCCCTGTCCCTGGCTGGAGTGGGGGGAGGGAACACTGAGGAAGGGGAACCCTGCAGTGCAGGAGCAGGGAGGAAGCAGTTCCTGGGTGCATTGAGAAGGGAGTATAAAAGGTGGGCACCATCTTAGTTCAGTGCAGAGAAGTCTGAGCAGAAGTGGCAGGGAGCAGGGGCTCTGCATGAGCTCTGCTCCGGAGGCGGGCCTAGTAACAGAGGCCCAGGCCTGCAAGAGGGAGAAGGAAGGAAGAGGAGCGGAGAAGGCCCCAGGAACGAGGAATGAAGGGATCCCAGGGGTGCGGACGGGCGAGTCGCCACCGCACGCCCGAATCCACCTGCGTGGAGGGGTCAGGCCAAAGGGGGAGACCGGTCCCCGAACTAGTGGAGGCAGGAAACGACCCTCAGCTAGAAACCGGAGGCTCTGACATTTTATGTGGCGCAGCCCCTTGCTCCACCCGCTAGGAAGGCACCACATAGGGTCAGGGAAACTGGCGCCAAGTTTACCAAGAGGAGGCCCGAGGCAGCCGGACAGAAGTGTTGGTAAGAAAGGCCAGACAAAGGACACACAAAGGGGGTCCTGTGAAGCGCTCCAAAGTTATCTGGGAGTTGTCTGAGCCCCTCACCTGGTGAGCACAGTACGACGTGGGCAGCCGTTACCCGCAGACGTGGTCTGGATAATAAGAACTGTGAGTAAAGGCCCTGAACTGCATCACTGACTCCGTGTCGTTACTGCTGCTGCCCTGCACCATCACCCCCATCCTCCGCATACACTGCCCTGAGGCTATACTCCTCCCGTGGGGAGTTATGCTACGCTCTGCTGCACCCACAACACCAGCCTTAGCGGTCTGCCCTGTAGCGGCGGTTCACTCTGACCGCAATCCACGGGTGGCGTAGTCGGACATTTAAACATCAAAACCACATAAATAGTTCCGCCACTGGTTTGACCGCCCTGAGCCACGGAACCGGATCGCCGCCACGAAGACTACAACCACCAGCATCCACCAAAAAGGGTCCGGCTCCGGGTGTCCCAAGGCCCAGGGGGCGCGTCAGAACATTTTCATCACCTTTCACAATCACCAATGGGACAAGGCAGGGATGTTCTCTGTCCCCTCTCTTATACATCCTAGTGACGGAGCACCTGCTCTCATCAATTCGCCATAACCCCAATATTAGGTGGATTGAGGTGGGAGGCACCGAGTACAAGTGCTCTCTATTTGCTGATGATGTCCTAGTATATATCACTCAATCACATATATCCATCCATGCTGTTATGGCTGAAATAGATCACTTTGTTACATGGTCAAATTTTAAAATCAATGCAGCGAAGTCTGAGGCCCTCGATGTCTCCCTCCCCAAATCCATATAGGATTCCATCCAGTCCAACTTTCCCTTTGCCTGGCCCTCACAGGGTATCAAATACTTAGGAATTCCTATTCATAGAGACCTCTCCCATCTATGTTATCTTAATTTTGGGCCCTTTATTGAACAACTCCATACAGACCACGGTTGGCAAGTTAGAACTGTAAGATTCACTACGTGAACCACTGGTGTTTTGTGGAAAAGCACATGTACACTGTGTTCCAAATTATTATGCAAAAAGTGTTTAGGAGTGATAAGGGAAGAATTTGTTTGTTTGTCAGTTAAACTCATTGATGGTGATGTGTGTCAGGGCTCTTTATATCACTGTAAGCAATTGCAGACACCAGTGCTAATTAGTTTGTCAGGTGTGTCCAATGAAAGGCAAGACTACTTAAGAAGGCTCTCTCACATTATTCAGCAGCCTACATTTTCTGCCAAAATGGGAAAGAAAAAGGATGTGTCGGCTGCTGAGAAGCAACAAATTGTGGAGTGTTTAGGTCAAGGCATGACTACAATCAACATTGTGCGATGATCAGGATGAAGTGTCTTGGCAATCAAGAAGTATGTAGCTGATTCACAGTACACACGTGTGCGTGCTGATAAGGGCAAATTGAGGACTCTTTCCTACAGGCAATTACGTCAGGTTGAAAGAGCAGCGGCAAAAAAGCCTTGTCATAGCAGCAGACAAGTTTTTGAAGCTGCTTGTGCCTCCAACGTCCCCCGAACAACAAGATGCAGGGTCCTTCAGAGGTTTGCAGCTGTGCATACGCCATCCTGTCGACCTCCTCTATCCACTTCACACAAGCAGAAACGGCTCCAGTGGGCCAAACATTACATGAAGACTGATTTCAAAACTGTTTTGTTCACGGATGAGTGCCGTGCAGCGCTCGATGGTCCAGATGGATGGAGTGGAGGATGGCTGGTTGATGGACACCCCACGCAAACACGGCTACAGCGCCAACAAGGAGGAGGTGGAGTAATGTTTTGGGCTGGAATCATGGGGAGAGAGATTGTCGGCCCCTTTAGGATCCCTGAAGGCGCTAAAGATGAACTCCATAATGTATGTGGATTTTCTCAATCAGCACTTCCTGCCATGGTTCAAGAAGAAGAACCGTGTATTTCACAGCAAGATCATTTTTCTGCATGATAATGCACCATCTCATGCTGCACATAAAACATCTGCATCTCTGGCTGATATGGGCATAAAAGGGGACAAACTTATGGTGTGACCCCCATGCTCCCCTGACCTCTACCCCATTCAGAACCTTTGGAGCATCATTAAAAGGAGTGTCTATGATGGCGGGAGGCAGTTCACATCTAAGCAACAGCTCTGGGAGGGTATTCTGTCCTCATGCAAAACAATTGAAGCAGAAACCATCCAAAACCTGACAAATTCAATGGACGAGAGAGTTCAGAAGCTCCTTTCGAACAAGGGGTCCTATGTGAAAATGTAACATCACCTAGAATAAAGTTTTGAGTTGAAAACTGTTTGATTTCAGTTTCTAACAACCTGCTAATGCTTATAATTTCAAAAATGACCATTTTTTTGGTCTTTATTAAAATGAAAAGGTTGATCGAAAAGTTTGGGGGATCTAAGAGTGTGGCAACCCAGTAGTCATGATTACTTCGAATTCTGACAATATGAGGGTCATGCTGCAGGTAGTGCAGCAAGAAGGCGTTTATGTGTCTTGCGCATCTCGGAGCCCCAAAATTATTTTCCGGGCTAGATGCAGCTAAAAATTATTTTTAATTTTAAATCTGGTGGAGCTTATTATAGATGGCCTAATAGGATCAGTGCTGCACACTGCTACAAAGCCCAAATTATTTTCCAGTCAAGATACAGATAAACATGATTAGTAATTTGAAAGCTTAAAACGGTTGGTAGGGTGATTTTAAACAATCATCAAGCTTTTACTCTCCCCAGGATGACACAGGGGTAGAAAAGTCGTTTCGGATCCATGATTTGTTCATCTTTATGAACGTGAGTCTGTCTACATTATCAGTGGAGAGCCGCGTGCGCTTATCTGTCAGCACACCACCAGCAGCGCTGAACACACGTTCAGACAGAACGCTGGCTGCGGGGCATGACAAGATCTCCAAGGCGTAAGTGGCTAGCTCCGGCCATTTATCCAGATTGGAAACCCAAAAAGAGCAAGGGTCCAGTGACACAGTCGTGGCTTCAATGTTTACTTGGAGATACTCCTGTACCATCGTCTCTAGGCGTTGACTATGTGTCAGACTTCTTGTCTCCTGTGGCCTTGCAAAGGATGGGCTAAAAAAGTGGTGAAATGATTCCGCAAAATTGATGTTACCACCAGATACTGTGGTTCTGTTACGGTTTGAGTGCTGAACACTTGACGGTCCCACGGTTGGCAAGTTGGAACTGTGAGATTCACTACGTGCACCACTGGTATTTTGTGGAAAAGCACATGTAAGATTCTGCAACAGTCTCTGCTGATACTCCTGCATGCGTGCATCCCTTTTTATGGCAGGAATAATTTCTGCAAATTTACTTTTGTACCGGGGATCTAACAGTGTGGCAACCCAGTAGTCAGGATTATTTCTAATTCTCACAATTCGAGGGTCATGTTGCAGGTAGTGCAGCAAGAAGGCACTCATGTGTGTTGCGCATCCAGGAGCACCAAGTCCCTGTTGTGTTGGTGGCGAGGTAACAATCATGCTTCCTTCCTCTGTCCTCTCCCCCCAACCTCGCACAACAGAAATGTGATCAAGGTCTCCCTCATCTGATGAGTCTTCCATCAGTTCGTCCTCCACTTCTTCCTGGGCTCCTGCACCTTCCTCACTAGTTTGGCTGCTACCATGCGCCCTGGTAAAACCATCTCCCCCACCCTCACATGCCTGCCGCCTTGGTGCTGCCGACCGTCTGGACCTTGCAGATGTTAGCCCTTCCGCATACAACTCCTCCTCCTCTACTTCCTCCACCTCCTCTTGTGCCACCACCTGACTCCGAATTCTGTTTAACATGTGCTCCAGCATGTAAATCACCGGAATAGTCATGCTGATAATGGCATCGTCAGCACTAAACATCTTCGTCGCCATTTCAAAACTGTGCAGAAGGGTGCATAGGTCCCTGATCTGAGACCACTCCTCCAGCGTGATTTGCCCCACCTCTGAATCTCGTTGGCCCAGGCTATATGTCAGAACGTATTGCACCAGGGCTTGTCGGTGCTGCCACAGTCGCTGCAACATGTGCAGAGTTGAATTCCACCGGGTAGGCACATCGCATTTTAGCCGGTGAAGTGGCAGGCCCAACGACTTCTGTAGAGATGTAAGTCGCTGAGCTGCGGGATGCGAACGGCGGAAGTGAGCACACAGCGACCGTGCCCTCTGCAGAAGGCCATCTAGTCTGGGATAGTGGGCTAAAAATTGCTGGACAACCAGGTTCAACACGTGAGCAATACAAGGCACGTTGTTAGAACCTTGCTGTTAGGTTTTTTTTCCTTTGCTGGTCACATGACCTTGTTGGCCTATTTAATCCTGCTCCGCCCTTCTGGCTTTGCTGGACTTCATTGTATATCTACTTTCTAGCTAGCCTGTGCTCTGTATCTAACTCTGTTAGTTTGCTTGGTCTACGGACCTCTAGGTTCTATCTATTTTGTTTGTTCGTCTGTCTGCTGCTATTTCTGTTAGGAGGTGTCCCATATTCCTCCCAGTCCTTAGTACTTGTAGGGATTCCCTCCCCAAATCTATAGGTCTCCGTACAGACTAGATTAGGACTTTAGCAGGTCTGATCGCAGGATCAGGTTCCCTGTTACATCGTAGGGATTCAGCTGAGTCTTAGTAGGGACAGATCTCCTCTCTTTCCTTAGCTTTGGTAGCAGAACATAACAGTAAGTCCAGCCAGTAAATTCTCTAAGGAAAGATTTTTTTGTTCCATCATGGTGTCGGTTCAGGATTTGGCTAAACACC
This sequence comes from Phyllobates terribilis, assembly GCF_046119375.1. Lineage (NCBI taxonomy): Eukaryota > Metazoa > Chordata > Amphibia > Anura > Dendrobatidae > Phyllobates > Phyllobates terribilis. Next base: position 244,974,915 of record NW_027362763.1, on the reverse strand, counting down.
TGCAGGGACTCTCTCTGGAAGTGGCCGAGCTCCGTCAGCACGTGAGTAACTGTCCTGGAGCATATTTCTTGGAGCCTAAGGTATGTTTGCCGGATTTATTTTTTGGTGAACATCGAGAATTTTTTTCATTTAAAAATGCTTGCTTATTGTATTTTCGTTTGAGACCCAAGTCCTCTGGGGAGGGAATCCCTACAAGTACTAAGGACTGGGAGGAATATGGGACACCTCCTAACAGAAATAGCAGCAGACAGACGAACAAACAAAATAGATAGAACCTAGAGGTCCGTAGACCAAGCAAACTAACAGAGTTAGATACAGAGCACAGGCTAGCTAGAAAGTAGATATACAATGAAGTCCAGCAAAGCCAGAAGGGCGGAGCAGGATTAAATAGGCCAACAAGGTCATGTGACCAGCAAAGGAAAAAAAACCTAACAGCAAGGTTCTAACAGTACCCCCCCTTCTAAGAGGATCCTCCGGATCCCCTAGGACCAGGCTTATCAGGAAATCTCCTGTGAAACGCTCTGATAAGTCTGGACGCGGAAACATCATCTGACCTCACCCAAGAGTTATCCTCGGGTCCGAAACCTTTCCAGGCCACAAGATACTGCAAACTACCTCTATACCGTCTAGAGTCAAGGATGCGAGAAATTTCATATTCCCCGTCCTCCACCACCGGAGGAACAGAGGCAGAGGCGTCACCATCCGACACAACAGCTTTTTTTAACAGAGAGACATGAAAGACCGGATTAATTCTCCAGGAGGTAGGAACCTCCAACCTAACAGCAGATTGGTTGTCCTCTAGGAATCTGCGGTTGAGGATTCCTTCTAAGAAATTGGGTCCCAAGTTTGTAGGGCCCTTTAAGGTGCTTCAGGTTGTCAACCAATCTGCTGTTAGGTTGGAGGTTCCTACCTCCTGGAGAATTAATCCGGTCTTTCATGTCTCTCTGTTAAAAAAAGCTGTTGTGTCGGATGGTGACGCCTCTGCCTCTGTTCCTCCGGTGGTGGAGGACGGGGAATATGAAATTTCTCGCATCCTTGACTCTAGACGGTATAGAGGTAGTTTGCAGTATCTTGTGGCCTGGAAAGGTTTCGGACCCGAGGATAACTCTTGGGTGAGGTCAGATGATGTTTCCGCGTCCAGACTTATCAGAGCGTTTCACAGGAGATTTCCTGATAAGCCTGGTCCTAGGGGATCCGGAGGATCCTCTTAGAAGGGGGGGTACTGTTAGAACCTTGCTGTTAGGTTTTTTTTCCTTTGCTGGTCACATGACCTTGTTGGCCTATTTAATCCTGCTCCGCCCTTCTGGCTTTGCTGGACTTCATTGTATATCTACTTTCTAGCTAGCCTGTGCTCTGTATCTAACTCTGTTAGTTTGCTTGGTCTACGGACCTCTAGGTTCTATCTATTTTGTTTGTTCGTCTGTCTGCTGCTATTTCTGTTAGGAGGTGTCCCATATTCCTCCCAGTCCTTAGTACTTGTAGGGATTCCCTCCCCAAATCTATAGGTCTCCGTACAGACTAGATTAGGACTTTAGCAGGTCTGATCGCAGGATCAGGTTCCCTGTTACATCGTAGGGATTCAGCTGAGTCTTAGTAGGGACAGATCTCCTCTCTTTCCTTAGCTTTGGTAGCAGAACATAACACACGTGTGTGACATTGCCCCGGCGAAGGGCCGCACCCAGGTTTGCAGCATTGTCGCACACGGCCTTCCCTGGTTTCAGGTCCAGTGGAGACAACCATTCATGAAATTGGTTCTCCAGAGCTGACCACAACTCCTCAGCTGTGTGACTCACATTTCCCAGACATTTCAATGTAAAAACCGCCTGATGACGTTGAGCCCTACTGCCAGCATAGTAAGGAGGTGTGCAGGATCCCTTCTGCGCAGTTAGAAAGCTTGTGGCATGACCAGACAGGCTTTGGGTGCAGGTGGAAGACCGAGAGGAGGTTGAGGAGGCAGAAGCAGTGGAGGAAAAATGACATAAAGAGGATTGACGCACAACTCGTGGGGACGGCAAGACTTGGACAGCAGCCCCTTGTCCTGCTGTCACCATAGTTACCCAGTGCCCAGTCAGCGACATGTAACGCCCCTGTCCATGCCTACTCGTCCAAGTGTCTGTGGTGAAATGCACCCTGTCACACACAGAGTTTCTCAAAGAAGCGGTGATGTTGTGTGCGACATGCTGGTGGAGCGCAGGTACACCTTTCTTTGAGAAGTAGTGCCGACTGGGCATCTGGTACTGGGGCACTGCGACGGACATAAGGTCTCGAAAATCCTCTGTGTCCACCAGGCGGAAAGGCAGCATTTCTGTAGCCAAGAGCTTGCAGATGGTGAAATTCAACCTCTTAGCTTTCTCATGGCTAGGAGGAAATGGTCTTTTACTTGTCCACATCTGAGGGACCGAGGGCTGGCTATTGTGCTTAGACGGAGTTGATAAGGGTGTCCCCGGCAAACTGCCGGTCTGTGAGGAAGATGCAGGCGGACATGTTAGGTTGTCTTGATCCAAAGGTGGTGCTATCGATGTCGGACAGCGCTCAAGACCAGCTGGTGTTACCAACTCCAAAGAAAATGATGACCTGCCAATCACGCTGGCTGTTGCGGGTAAAGAGGTGGCAGGTCTGCGCCCCAAAACAGGTGTGACTGCTGTCCCCCCAGTCACAGAGGATGAAGAGGCCGCGGATGCACAAGATATGGCAGACGGTGGTTGGCCCGGCCGGCTAGACCGCATTGTAGCACACTGAGCTTCCCACTGCAACTTATGCTTCATGTCCATGTGCCGGTTCATGCATGAAGTACTCAAACTATGTATTTTTTGGCCTCTACTTAGCTTTTGCTGACAAATGTTACAGATAACACGAGTTGGGTCATCTTTATCGATCTGAAAAAATGCCCAGGCTATGCAAAGCTTAGCACCCATGCGACCTGAAGAGCCACCACGACTTGTGGTGAGAGGCAGAGTTGTGTTTGAGGATGCAGTTGTTGACGTGCTTCCAGTACTACGTCTCTGTCCAGGAAGGCGCAACCTGACCTCGTCGTCACTAGCATCTTCCTCCACCTCCTCTGCTGACCTCATCTCTTGGCTGACTGTGGGTTGACAGTAAGTGGGATCTCCGACCTCATCATCATCACCCTGTGCGTTATCACACCCGTCGTCCTCAGAGCCAACCTGTTCCTGCCCTGACAAAAAACTAAAGTTGTCGCTCCAATCAGGTATTTGAGTCTTATCATCGTCTTCCTCATTGTCTCCACCAACAGGAGTTACAGTTTGGGAATGAGGGTCTACATTATGGTCAGAACCTTCTGCGTCTGGTCCTGGATCCGACTCATAAAGATTCTGGGCATCAGTGCAGATCATTTCCTCGTCTGGATTCACAGAAGCGCTGGAGTCGACCTCTGATTCCCAGGCTATAGTATGAGTAAACAGCTCTGCAGACTCAACCATCTGTTCTACCTCATACTCAGACGGGCAGCTGGAGATTTGGGAGCTGTGAGGAAGCAAGTGCGATTTGGGTGACACCTTTGAGGACTGGAGTATTTGTGATGTTGAAGTTGATGTGGAGGAGAGCCCACTTAAAGGAGCACTTGATATCCGTTGAAGCACCTGCTGTTTTTGTGCCTCATCTGGAATTTGTAGCGATTGGCGTGGCCGTAAGAAAGGGATCTTATCACATTGTCCGCTAAAAGAAGTAGACATTTTAGTTTGGCAGGAAGATGGTCTTTCTTCTGCACCTACCCCACGGACACAACCTTTTTTCCCCTTCCCAACACGCCTATTCCCCTTTCCACCAGCAGCAGGCCTTTTTCCACTCATTTTGGTGGTTAACTAATTCACAACTCTGGAGTTGTTTGCACAAAAAAACAATGGATGGTAACCGAGCAGAGCTGAGTGGCCAAACTGTGGTATTAGGCCAAAACTATTGGCTGGGTTAGATGCAGAAAAAAATTATTTTTAATTTGCAACCTGATGGAGGTCAGTATAGATGGACTAATAGACCAAGTCCCACACACCGCTAGAAGCCCAAATATATTTTCAGAGCTAGATGCAGAAATTTTTTTTATTCAATTTGCAACCTGATGGAGGTCAGTATAGATGGACTAATAGACCAAGTCCCACACACTGCTAGAAGCCCAAATATTTTTTCAGAGCTAGATGCAGAAAAAAATTATTTTTAATTTGCAACCTGATGGAGGTCAGTATAGATGGACTAATAGACCAAGTCCCACACACCGCTAGAAGCCCAAATATTTTTTCAGAGCTAGATGCAGAAAAAAATTATTTTTAATTTGCAACCTGATGGAGGTCAGTATAGATGGACTAATAGACCAAGTCCCACACACCGCTAGAAGCCCAAATATTTTTTCAGAGCTAGATGCAGAAAAAAATTATTTTTAATTTGCAACCTGATGGAGGTCAGTATAGATGGACTAATAGACCAAGTCCCACACACTGCTAGAAGCCCAAATATTTTTTCAGAGCTAGATGCAGAAAAAAAATATTTTTAATTTGCAACCTGATGGAGGTCAGTATAGATGGACTAATAGACCAAGTCCCACACACCGCTAGAAGCCCAAATATTTTTTCAGAGCTAGGTGCAGAAAAAAATTATATTCAATTTGCAACCTGCTGGACGTCAGTATAGAAGGACTAATAGAACAAGTCCCACACACTGCTAGAATCCCAAATATTTTTTCAGAGCTAAATGAAGAAAAAAATTATTTTTAATTTGCAACCTGATGGAGGTCAGTATAGATGGACTAATAGACCAAGTCCCACACACTGCTAGAAGCCCAAATATTTTTTCAGAGCTAGATGCAGAAAAAAATTATTTTTAATTTGCAACCTGATGGAGGTCAGTATAGATGGACTAATAGACCAAGTCCCACACACCGCTAGAAGCCCAAATATTTTTTCAGAGCTAGATGCAGAAAATTTTTTTATTCAATTTGCAACCTGATGGAGGTCAGTATAGATGGACTAATAGACCAAGTCCCACACACTGCTAGAAGCCCAAATATTTTTTCAGAGCTATATGCAGAAAAAAATTATTTTTAATTTGCAACCTGATGGAGGTCAGTATAGATGGACTAATAGACCAAGTCCCACACACTGCTAGAAGCCCAAATATTTTTTCAGAGCTAGATGCAGAAAAAAATTATTTTTAATTTGCAACCTGATGGAGGTCAGTATAGATGGACTAATAGACCAAGTCCCACACACCGCTAGAAGCCCAAATATTTTTTCAGAGCTAGATGGAGAAATTTTTTTTATTCAATTTGCAACCTGATGGAGGTCAGTATAGATGGACTAATAGACCAAGTCCCACACACTGCTAGAAGCCCAAATATTTTTTCAGAGCTAGATGCAGAAAAAAATTATTTTTAATTTGCAACCTGATGGAGGTCAGTATAGATGGACTAATAGACCAAGTCCCACACACTGCTAGAAGCCCAAATATTTTTTCAGAGCTAGATGCAGAAAAAAATTATTTTTAATTTGCAACCTGATGGAGGTCAGTATAGATGGACTAATAGAACAAGTCCCACACGCTGCTAGAAGCCCAAATATTTTTTCAGAGATAAATGAAGAAAAAAATTATTTTTAATTTGCAACCTGATGGAGGTCAGTATAGATGGACTAATAGACCAAGTCCCACACACTGCTAGAAGCCCAAATATTTTTTCAGAGCTAGATGCAGAAAAAAATTATTTTTAATTTGCAACCTGATGGAGGTCAGTATAGATGGACTAATAGACCAAGTCCCACACACTGCTAGAAGCCCAAATATTTTTTCAGAGCTAGATGCAGAAAAAAATTATATTCAGTTTGCAACCTGATGGAGGTCAGTATAGATGGACTAATAGAATGATGCTATGCCCAAAAGATTTTACTTCACTAGGTGCAGTAAAAAAATTGGTATTCTATACACAGGTGGTATATCTTGCAACACAGATAGGCTACTCCACTGACTAACACACTCTGCAATAGGCCAAAAAGGATTAGCTTTGCTAGATTCAGCCAAATGCTGTGAAAAAAACTTGCACAGCACTGGCACAGACCTGCCTGGCAAAAACTGATAGGAACTGATGTAACCTAGTCCTGAAAAGGACTCCAATTACAATTAGTCTTTACTCCCACAATCTATCTATTTAAGAGCACAGACCTGCCTGATAAAAGTCGTAGGAAATGCTGTAACCTAGTCCTTAAAAGGACTGCAATCACAACTATTCCCTACTCCCAAGCTATCTGTATATTTGTGCGAAAATTGGCTTGAAATTAACAAGGTATAGTGCACACAGCAACAGCGGTGCCGTCTAACACGCAGCTGCAGCAGTGAGAAAATGGTGGCGACGGGGAAAATGGCTTGGTCTTATAGGGCAAGGACATGTGACATACACTGCCAATCACACATGCCCTTGCTTGTGTGAAAAAAAGCACTTCGCTCCGTGTGTGCGCTGCTGATAGGCTGACAGATTGCACCTCCCCACTGCAAATGCGGGAAAGAGAAAAAAAAATGGAGATCTTCATTGTTCCTGCAGAGATCCATCCCCTGCCCCTCCCCCCGCCCCGCTGTACACTCAAACTGCGTATTAACATTAATTTTCATCATTACTGAGAAAAAATCCAGTTATGATTTTGGTGCACGAACAGTTATCGAACATAACCTCGAACAGCCGAATTTTTCTCAAATTGTTCGTGTTCGCCGACCGGCTCGAACACCGCCCAAAACAGCTCGAATTTGAGATTGGCGAACAGTTCGAGTAGAACAACACTCATCTCTAGTGTTCAATAGTGGTGTTCTGCGGTCCCTTATTAATTGGGACAGGAAGGTTGAGTGACAAGATGTGGGTGTTTGTTGTAGCACAATTTCAGCTTGCCCACGGCCTTGGCCTCGTCCTCTGCATGCACCATCACTGTCAAGTCCACTTCCCCGTCCCTTGCCACGCGCCTTGCCCATTTTAAATGGAGGACAATATTTTCCACATTCACTACAAATGGCTGGATTTGTACCGCAGTGATATGTGATACGTGTGACGGAAAACCACAGTTTTAAATAGTAGGCCTGTAGGTTACTATTTTTCACAGCAACCTCGTGTCAATAACTTCACTGACACACTGCAACAAAATTTAAATAGAGGCCAGAAATGGCTGAATTTGGAGCGAACTTATATGTGATACGTATGTTGGAAAACCACAGTTTTAAATAGCTGGCCTGTAGGTTACTATTTTTCACAGTGTCCTGGAATCAATAACGTCACTGACATACTGCAACAAAATTCAAATGGAGGCCAGAAATGGCTGAATTTGGAGCGAAATTATATGTGATACGTGTGATGGAAAACCACAGTTTTACATAGCTGGCCTGTAGGTTACTATTTTTCACAGCGACCTGGTGTGAATCACTTCACTAACACACTGCAACTAAATTTAAATGGTAGCCAGAAATGGCTGAATTTGGAGAACACTTATATGTGATACGTGTGACGGAAAACCACAGTTTTAAATAGCTGGCCTGTAGGTTACTATTTTTCACAGCGACCTCGTGTCAATAACTTCACTGACACACTGCAACAAAATTCAAATGGAGGCCAATATTTTCCACGTTCACTACAAATTTCTGGATTTTTATCGCTGTAATATGGAAAGGATCTGGCTGTATTCTGCAGTGGCAACAAGCAAATGGAGCAGAAAAACGGTGTTCTGTGGATTGCTTTTTAAGTAAATAATCAGGATTAAGATAAAAAATAATTATCTCTGGTCCCTGATACCTGGGGCTATTTCTAGAAATATCTGTAACAGCAGCAGCAGACAGAAACGGAATGGAGCCTCTTGTGCTGTATGCATTGCAGTCTGCCACATACACTGCCTGCCTAGCTCTGATATATATATCTATATATATATATATATATATATACAGTACAGACCAAAAGTTTGGACACACCTTCTCATTTAAAGATTTCTCTGTATTTTCATGACTATGAAAATTGTACATTCACACTGAAGGCATCAAAACTATGAATTAACACATGTGGAATTATATACTTAACAAAAAAATGTGAAACAACTGAAAATATGTCTTATATTCTAGGTTCTTCAAAGTAGCCACCTTTTGCTTTGATGACTGCTTTGCACACTCTTGGCATTCTCTTGATGAGCTTCAAGAGGTAGTCACCGGAAATGGTCTTCCAACAATCTTGAAGGAGTTCCTAGAGATGCTTAGCACTTGTTGGCCCTTTTTCCTTCACTCTGCGGTCCAGCTCACCCCAAACCAACTCAATTGGGTTCAGGTCTGGTGACTGTGGAGGCCAGGTCATCTGGCGTAGCACCCCATCACTCTCCTTCTTGGTCAAATAGCCCTTACACAGCCTAGAGGTGTGTTTGGGGTCATTGTCCTGTTGGAAAATAAATGATGGTCCAACTAAACACAAACCGGATGGAATAGCATGCCGCTGCAAGATGCTGTGATAGCCATGCTGGTTCAGTATGCCTTCAATTTTGAATAAATCCCCAGCAGTGTCACCAGCAAAGCACCCCCACATCCTCACACCTCCTCCTCCATGCTCACGGTGGAAACCAGGCATGTAGAGTCCATCTTTTCTGCGTTGCACAAAGACACGGTGATTGGAACCAAAGATCTCAAATTTGGACTCATCAAACCAAAGCACTGATTTCCACTGGTCTAATGTCCATTCCTTGTGTTCTTTAGCCCAAACAAGTCTCTTCTGCTTGTTGCCTGTCCTTAGCAGTGGTTTCCTAGCAGCTATTTTACCATGAAGGCCTGCTGCACAAAGTCTCCTCTTAACAGTTGTTGAAGCGATGTGTCTGCTGCTAGAACTCTGTGTGGTATTGACCTGGTCTCTAATCTGAGCTGCTGTTAACCTGCGATTTCTGAGGCTGGTGACTCGGATAAACTTATCCTCAGAAGCAGAGGTGACTCTTGGTCTTCCTTTCCTGGGGCGGTCCTCATGTGAGCCAGTTTCTTTGTAGCGCTTGATGGTTTTTGCAACTGCACTTGGGGACACTTTCAAAGTTTGCCCAATTTTTTGGACTGACTGACCTTCATTTTTTAAAGTAATGATGGCCACAACAATATATATCAGTTACCAAAATAGCTGCCCTTCTTTTCAATAACAGTCTTCCATCTATCGAGTCTGTTAGTTTTTAATTTGTCGACGATCAACTTTTTGGCAGCACCAACCACAGCCTCCCAGACACTGTTCAGAGAGGTGAACTGTTTTACAACACAGTAAATCTACCATTCAGGAAGGGCCTACAAGTTCTCAATAGGGAATGAAGTATATACTACTGTGCTCACAGACATCAAAAATAAGTGTCTGAAAGAATCTAGAACACCAGGGTAAACATATGTCAGGAGTAGAGATGAGCGTTGTTCTACTCGAACTGTTCGCCAATCTCAAATTCGAGCTGTTTTGGGCGGTGTTCGAGACAGTCGGCGAACACGAACAATTTGAGATAAATTCGGCTGTTCGAGGTTATGTTCGATAACTGTTCGTGCACCAAAATCATAACTGGATTTTTTCTCAGTAATGATGAAAATTAATGTTAATACGCAGTTTGAGTGTACAGCGGGGCGGGGGGAGGGGCAGGGGATGGATCTCTGCAGGAACAATGAAGATCTCCATTTTTTTTTCTCTTTCCCGCATTTGCAGTGGGGAGGTGCAATCTGTCAGCCTATCAGCAGCGCACACACGGAGCGAAGTGCTTTTTTTCACACAAGCAAGGGCATGTGTGATTGGCAGTGTATGTCACATGTCCTTGCCCTATAAGACCAAGCCATTTTCCCCGTCGCCACCATTTTCTCACTGCTGCAGCTGCGTGTTAGACGGCACCGCTGTTGCTGTGTGCGCTATACCTTGTTAATTTCAAGCCAATTTTCGCACAAATATACAGATAGCTTGGGAGTAGGGAATAGTTGTGATTGCAGTCCTTTTAAGGACTAGGTTACAGCATTTCCTACGACTTTTATCAGGCAGGTCTGTGCTCTTAAATAGATAGATTGTGGGAGTAAAGACTAATTGTAATTGGAGTCCTTTTCAGGACTAGGTTACATCAGTTCCTATCAGTTTTTGCCAGGCAGGTCTGTGCCAGTGCTGTGCAAGTTTTTTTCACAGCATTTGGCTGAATCTAGCAAAGCTAATCCTTTTTGGCCTATTGCAGAGTGTGTTAGTCAGTGGAGTAGCCTATCTGTGTTGCAAGATATACCACCTGTGTATAGAATACCAATTTTTTTACTGCACCTAATGAAGTAAAATCTTTTGGGCATAGCATCATTCTATTAGTCCATCTATACTGACCTCCATCAGGTTGCAAACTGAATATAATTTTTTTCTGCATCTAGCTCTGAAAAAATATTTGGGCTTCTAGCAGTGTGTGGGACTTGGTCTATTAGTCCATCTATACTGACCTCCATCAGGTTGCAAATTAAAAATATTTTTTTTCTGCATCTAGCTCTGAAAAAATATTTGGGCTTCTAGCAGTGTGTGGGACTTGGTCTATTAGTCCATCTATACTGACCTCCATCAGGTTGCAAATTGAATAAAAAAATTTTCTGCATCTAGCTCTGAAAAAATATTTGGGCTTCTAGCAGTGTGTGGGACTTGGTCTATTAGTCCATCTATACTGACCTCCATCAGGTTGCAAATTAAAAATAATTTTTTTCTGCATCTAGCCCAGCCAATAGTTTTGGCCTAATACCACAGTTTGGCCACTCAGCTCTGCTCGGTTACCATCCATTGTTTTATTGTGAAAACAACTCCAGAGTTGTGAATTAGTTAACCACCAAAATGAGTGGAAAAAGGCCTGCTGCTGGTGGAAAGGGGAATAGGCGTGTTGGGAAGGGGAAAAAAGGTTGTGTCCGTGGGGTAGGTGCAGAAGAAAGACCATCTTCCTGCCAAACTAAAATGTCTACTTCTTTTAGCAGACAATGTGATAAGATCCCTTTCTTACGGCCACGCCAATCGCTACAAATTCCAGATGAGGCACAAAAACAGCAGGTGCTTCAACGGATATCAAGTGCTCCTTTAAGTGGGCTCTCCTCCACATCAACTTCAACATCACAAATACTCCAGTCCTCAAAGGTGTCACCCAAATCGCACTTGCTTCCTCACAGCTCCCAAATCTCCAGCTGCCCGTCTGAGTATGAGGTAGAACAGATGGTTGAGTCTGCAGAGCTGTTTACTCATACTATAGCCTGGGAATCAGAGGTCGACTCCAGCGCTTCTGTGAATCCAGACGAGGAAATGATCTGCGCTGATGCCCAGAATCTTTATGAGTCGGATCCAGGACCAGACGCAGAAGGTTCTGACCATAATGTAGACCCTCATTCCCAAACTGTAACTCCTGTTGGTGGAGACAATGAGGAAGACGATGATAAGACTCAAATACCTGATTGGAGCGACAACTTTAGTTTTTTGTCAGGGCAGGAACAGGTTGGCTCTGAGGACGACGGGTGTGATAACGCACAGGGTGATGATTATGAGGTCGGAGATCCCACTTACTGTCAACCCACAGTCAGCCAAGAGATGAGGTCAGCAGAGGAGGTGGAGGAAGATGCTAGTGATGACGAGGTCAGGTTGCGCCTTCCTGGACAGAGACGTAGTACTGGAAGCACGTCAACAACTGCATCCTCAAACACAACTCTGCCTCTCACCACAAGTCGTGGTGGCTCTTCAGGTCGCATGGGTGCTAAGCCTTGCATAGCCTGGGCATTTTTTCAGATCGATAAAGATGACCCAACTCGTGTTATCTGTAACATTTGTCAGCAAAAGCTAAGTAGAGGCCAAAAAATACATAGTTTGAGTACTTCATGCATGAACCGGCACATGGACATGAAGCATAAGTTGCAGTGGGAAGCTCAGTGTGCTACAATGCGGCCTAGCCGGCCGGGCCAATCACCGTCTGCCATATCTTGTGCATCCGCGGCCTCTTCATCCTCTGTGACTGGGGGGACAGCAGTCACACCTGTTTTGGGGCGCAGACCTGCCACCTCTTTACCCGCAACAGCCAGCGTGATTGGCAGGTCATCATTTTCTTTGGAGGTGGTAACACCAGCTGGTGTTGAGCGCTGTCCGACATGGATAGCACCACCTTTGGATCAAGGCAACCTAACATGTCCGCCTGCATCTTCCTCACAGACCGGCAGTTTGCCGGGGACACCCTTATCAACCCCGTCTAAGCACAATAGCCAGCCCTCGGTCCCTCAGATGTGGACAAGTAAAAGACCATTTCCTCCTAGCCATGAGAAAGCTAAGAGGTTGAATTTCACCATCTGCAAGCTCTTGGCTACAGAAATGCTGCCTTTCCGCCTGGTGGACACAGAGGATTTTCGAGACCTTATGTCCGTCGCAGTGCCCCAGTACCAGATGCCCAGTCAGCACTACTTCTCAAAGAAAGGTGTGCCTGCGCTCCACCAGCATGTCGCACACAACATCACCGCTTCTTTGAGAAACTCTGTGTGTGACAGGGTGCATTTCACCACAGACACTTGGACGAGTAGGCATGGACAGGGGCGTTACATGTCGCTGACTGGGCACTGGGTAACTATGGAGACAGCAGGACAAGGGGCTGCTGTCCAAGTCTTGCCGTCCCGACGAGTTGTGCGTCAATCCTCTTTATGTCAAAGTTCCTCCACTGCTTCTGCCTCCTCAACCTCCTCTCGGTCTTCCACCTGCACCCAAAGCCTGTCTGGTCATGCTACAAGCTTTCTAACTGCGCAGAAGGGATCCTGCACACCTCCTTACTATGCTGGCAGTAGGGCTCAACGTCATCAGGCGGTTTTTACATTGAAATGTCTGGGAAATGTGAGTCACACAGCTGAGGAGTTGTGGTCAGCTCTGGAGAACCAATTTCATGAATGGTTGTCTCCACTGGACCTGAAACCAGGGAAGGCCGTGTGCGACAATGCTGCAAACCTGGGTGCGGCCCTTCGCCGGGGCAATGTCACACACGTGCCTTGTATGGCTCACGTGTTGAACCTGGTTGTCCAGCAATTTTTAGCCCACTATCCCAGACTAGATGGCCTTCTGCAGAGGGCACGGTCGCTGTGTGCTCACTTCCGCCGTTCGCATCCCGCAGCTCAGCGACTTACATCTCTACAGAAGTCGTTGGGCCTGCCACTTCACCGGCTAAAATGCGATGTGCCTACCCGGTGGAATTCAACTCTGCACATGTTGCAGCGACTGTGGCAGCACCGACAAGCCCTGGTGCAATACGTTCTGACGTATAGCCTGGGCCAACGAGATTCAGAGGTGGGGCAAATCACGCTGGAGGAGTGGTCTCAGATCAGGAACCTATGCACCCTTCTGCACAGTTTTGAAGTGGCGACGAAGATGTTTAGTGCTGGCGATGCCATTATCAGCATGACTATTCCGGTGATTTACATGCTGGAGCACATGTTAAACAGAATTCGGAGTCAGGTGGTGGCACAAGAGGAGGTGGAGGAAGTAGAGGAGGAGGAGTTGTATGCGGAAGGGCTAACATCTGCAAGGTCCAGACGGTCGGCAGCACCAAGGCGGCAGGCATGTGAGGGTGGGGGAGATGGTTTTACCAGGGCGCATGGTAGCAGCCAAACTAGTGAGGAAGGTGCAGGAGCCCAGGAAGAAGTGGAGGACGAACTGATGGAAGACTCATCAGATGAGGGAGACCTTGATCACATTTCTGTTGTGCGAGGTTGGGGGGAGAGGACAGAGGAAGGAAGCATGATTGTTACCTCGCCACCAACACAACAGGGACTTGGTGCTCCTGGATGCGCAACACACATGAGTGCCTTCTTGCTGCACTACCTGCAACATGACCCTCGAATTGTGAGAATTAGAAATAATCCTGACTACTGGGTTGCCACACTGTTAGATCCCCGGTACAAAAGTAAATTTGCAGAAATTATTCCTGCCATAGAAAGGGATGCACGCATGCAGGAGTATCAGCAGAGACTGTTGCAGAATCTTACATGTGCTTTTCCACAAAATACCAGTGGTGCACGTAGTGAATCTCACAGTTCCAACTTGCCAACCGTGGGACCGTCAAGTGTTCAGCACTCAAACCGTAACAGAACCACAGTATCTGCTGGTAACATCAATTTTGCGGAATCATTTCACCACTTTTTTAGCCCATCCTTTGCAAGGCCACAGGAGACAAGAAGTCTGACACATAGTCAACGCCTAGAGACGATGGTACAGGAGTATCTCCAAGTAAACATTGAAGCCACGACTGTGTCACTGGACCCTTGCTCTTTTTGGGCTTCCAATCTGGATAAATGGCCGGAGCTAGCCACTTACGCCTTGGAGATCTTGTCATGCCCCGCAGCCAGCGTTCTGTCTGAACGTGTGTTCAGCGCTGCTGGTGGTGTGCTGACAGATAAGCGCACGCGGCTCTCCACTGATAATGTAGACAGACTCACGTTCATAAAGATGAACAAATCATGGATCCGAAACGACTTTTCTACCCCTGTGTCATCCTGGGGAGAGTAAAAGCTTGATGATTGGTTAAAATCACCCTACCAACCGTTTTAAGCTTTCAAATTACTAATCATGTTTATCTGTATCTTGACTGGAAAATAATTTGGGCTTTGTAGCAGTGTGCAGCACTGATCCTATTAGGCCATCTATAATAAGCTTCACCAGATTTAAAATTAAAAATAATTTTTAGCTGCATCTAGCCCGGAAAATAATTTTGGGGCTCCGAGATGCGCAAGACACATAAGTGCCTTCTTGCTGCACTACCTGCAGCATGACCCTCATATTGTCAGAATTCGAAGTAAGCATGACTACTGGGTTGCCACACTCTTAGATCCCCCAAACTTTTCGATCAACCTTTTCATTTTAATAAAGACCAAAAAAATGGTCATTTTTGAAATTATAAGCATTAGCAGGTTGTTAGAAACTGAAATCAAACAGTTTTCAACTCAAAACTTTATTCTAGGTGATGTTACATTTTCACATAGGACCCCTTGTTCGAAAGGAGCTTCTGAACTCTCTCGTCCATTGAATTTGTCAGGTTTTGGATGGTTTCTGCTTCAATTGTTTTGCATGAGGACAGAATACCCTCCCAGAGCTGTTGCTTAGATGTGAACTGCCTCCCGCCATCATAGACACTCCTTTTAATGATGCTCCAAAGGTTCTGAATGGGGTAGAGGTCAGGGGAGCATGGGGGTCACACCATAAGTTTGTCCCCTTTTATGCCCATATCAGCCAGAGATGCAGATGTTTTATGTGCAGCATGAGATGGTGCATTATCATGCAGAAAAATGATCTTGCTGTGAAATACACGGTTCTTCTTCTTGAACCATGGCAGGAAGTGCTGTTTGAGAAAATCCACATACATTATGGAGTTCATCTTTAGCGCCTTCAGGGATCCTAAAGGGGCCGACAATCTCTCTCCCCATGATTCCAGCCCAAAACATTACTCCACCTCCTCCTTGTTGGCGCTGTAGCCGTGTTTGCGTGGGGTGTCCATCAACCAGCCATCCTCCACTCCATTCATCTGGACCATCGAGCGCTGCACGGCACTCATCCGTGAACAAAACAGTTTTGAAATCAGTCTTCATGTAATGTTTGGCCCACTGGAGCCGTTTCTGCTTGTGTGAAGTGGATAGAGGAGGTCGACAGGATGGCATATGCACAGCTGCAAACCTCTGAAGGACCCTGCATTTTGTTGTTCGGGGGACGTTGGAGGCACAAGCAGCTTCAAAAACTTGTCTGCTGCTATGACAAGGCTTTTTTGCCGCTGCTGTTTCAACCTGACGTAATTGCCTGTAGGAAAGAGTCCTCAATTTGCCCTTATCAGCACGCACACGTGTGTACTGTGAATCAGCTACATACTTCTTGATTGCCAAGACACTTCATCCTGATCATCGCACAATGTTGATTGTAGTCATGCCTTGACCTAAACACTCCACAATTTGTTGCTTCTCAGCAGCCGACACATCCTTTTTCTTTCCCATTTTGGCAGAAAATGTAGGCTGCTTAATAATGTGAGAGAGCCTTCTTAAGTAGTCTTGCCTTTCATTGGACACACCTGCCAAACTAATTAGCACAGGTGTCTGCAATTGCTTACAGTTATATAAAGAGCCCTGACACACATCACCATCAATGAGTTTAACTGACAAACAAACAAATTCTTCCCTTATCACTCCTAAACACTTTTTGCATAATAATTTGGAACGCGGTGTACATGTGCTTTTCCACAAAACACCAGTGGTTCACGTAGTGAATCTTACAGTTCTAACTTGCCAACCGTGGTCTGTATGGAATTGTTCAATAAAGGGCCCAAAATTAAGATAACATAGATGGGAGAGGTCTCTATGAATAGGAATTCCTAAGTATTTGATACCCTGTGAGGGCCAGGCAAAGGGAAAGTTGGACTGGATGGAATCCTATATGGATTTAGGGAGGGAGACATCGAGGGCCTCAGACTTCGCTGCATTGATTTTAAAATTTTACCATGTAACAAAGTGATCTATTTCAGCCATAACAGCAGGGATGGATATATGTGATTGAGTGATATATACTAGGACATCATCAGCAAATAGAGAGCACTTGTACTCGGTACCTCCCACCTCAATCCACCTAATATTGGGGTTATGGCGAATTGATGAGAGCAGGTGCTCCGTCACTAGGATGTATAAGAGAGGGGACAGAGGACATCCCTGCCTTGTCCCATTGGTGATTGTGAAAGGTGATGAAAATGTTCTGACGCACCCCCTGGGCCTTGGGACACCCGGAGCCGGACCCTTTTTGGTGGATGCTGGTGGTTGTAGTCTTCGTGGCGGCGATCCGGTTCCGTGGCTCAGGGCGGTCAAACCAGTGGCGGAACTATTTATGTGGTTTTGATGTTTAAATGTCCGACTACGCCACCCGTGGATTGCGGTCAGAGTGAACCGCCGCTACAGGGCAGACCGCTAAGGCTGGTGTTGTGGGTGCAGCAGAGCGTAGCATAACTCCCCACGGGAGGAGTATAGCCTCAGGGCAGTGTATGCGGAGGATGGGGGTGATGGTGCAGGGCAGCAGCAGTAACGACACGGAGTCAGTGATGCAGTTCAGGGCCTTTACTCACAGTTCTTATTATCCAGACCACGTCTGCAGGTAACGGCTGCCCACGTCGTACTGTGCTCACCAGGTGAGGGGCTCAGACAACTCCCAGATAACTTTGGAGCGCTTCACAGGACCCCCTTTGTGTGTCCTTTGTCTGGCCTTTCTTACCAACACTTCTGTCCGGCTGCCTCGGGCCTCCTCTTGGTAAACTTGGCGCCAGTTTCCCTGACCCTATGTGGTGCCTTCCTAGCGGGTGGAGCAAGGGGCTGCGCCACATAAAATGTCAGAGCCTCCGGTTTCTAGCTGAGGGTCGTTTCCTGCCTCCACTAGTTCGGGGACCGGTCTCCCCCTTTGGCCTGACCCCTCCACGCAGGTGGATTCGGGCGTGCGGTGGCGACTCGCCCGTCCGCACCCCTGGGATCCCTTCATTCCTCGTTCCTGGAGCCTTCTCCGCTCCTCTTCCTTCCTTCTCCCTCTTGCAGGCCTGGGCCTCTGTTACTAGGCCCGCCTCCGGAGCAGAGCTCATGCAGAGCCCCTGCTCCCTGCCACTTCTGCTCAGACTTCTCTGCACTGAACTAAGATGGTGCCCACCTTTTATACTCCCTTCTCAATGCACCCAGGAACTGCTTCCTCCCTGCTCCTGCACTGCAGGGTTCCCCTTCCTCAGTGTTCCCTCCCCCCACTCCAGCCAGGGACAGGGACTGTCGTGCCCATCTCAGGGGCATATTGGTCGCCCTGCCCCATGGCAATGTGGTGTAATGCATGCAGGTGTCGGGTCCTGATCCACACTCCATCCTTATCTGAGAGTGAGATATCACACCTCTGGGTGAGGTGCAATACGTCTGTAGCAACCGAGCCCTCGGTGCTACAGTTCCATTTATCTTCAGCCTAGGTGACGTATTGTGATACAGGGCCGTGATTTTGGCTATAAAAGGGTCCCCTAGACCCCTACCCCAAGCTTTTTAAGAGAATCATATATGGCGTGCCAGGAGACTCTATGGAATGCTTTCTCAGCATCCAACGAGAGTATCTACTTACAAATTTTTAACTGCATCTAGCCCAGGAAATACTTTGTGCCTAGTAGCAGTGTCTGCTAGTCAGCGGATTATCCCGGCTGTTAAGCAAGCTACACCACCTGTAGTTTGGACACTTAATTTTTTCAAAGGAAATGCTTCGGGACCACGGGATACTCAGTGAAGAGCATCAGGAGGCACCCCAAGGCATAGGGGCTGGGACTGGCACTAGGATGCCTTGCGGTGGACAGCCGAGCTCGATCCTTATAAAAGCTTTTTAACTGCAGCAGCTTTAGTGGACGCTACTGGAGCTGGAATTACGCGGCTGCTGGCATGAGACTTGCCCTCCAATACATCCTTGTAAATGGATTTAAAGTGTATTCATTCAAATTAGAGGGACAATTTAAATTAAAAAGCTTAGAGCTGCCTCCACCACAGGGGGGCTCTCTCGACCCACCAGCGGACAGGCACCAGTATTGGGAGAGGGGGGCTGGCCGTCAGGGTTCACCGCGGCTCTGGCACAAACCCGGCGACACGGAGGTGGCACGGGCAGGAGCGGACTGGCCGTCTCGGCTTCTCACTTTTTGGATTTTAGAAGGGCATGACATGCCTATATCTGTGTCTCCCCCTCCTTTTACTCCTCCACCTCTTTTCTTTTCGCATGGCTATATGTACTTGTCACTTTTCCATGTGTTAGTTGTGTCTTCTGAGCAGTTTGTCAGCCTTTGGACACCTTTGAAGGTGTTTTCTATGTGTTTTTGTTTGCCTGCCATTGGTTTTAACGGTGTTCGAAGGTGTTCGACGAACAGTTCGACGAACAGTTCGGCGAACACACGGGTGTTCGACGAACCGAACCGAACTCGAACACTACGGGGGTGGCTCAACACTAGTCAGGAGTAATCTGGCTAATGCCGTAATAGACCTACTTACAATAGTGTCAATAATAAAATGGAAAAAAAAAATCCCTGCACCTGCAATCCCCTATTGTGCTGCTATAGGGATCACAGAGACAACTGATAAAACCATCCAATTAGACACTACATATGAACCAATGCAGTGGATAGCACAATGGTTAAAGTACCTGTGTAGTTTGCTTTGTCCTCCTATATTGTGCTGGGTCCTGGAATCCCCATATAATGCCTGGTGGTGAAAAAGTCTGTAATGGGAGCGTTCTCCCAGAGATGCCCCTTGCTGTGAATCTTCAGCTGGCGGGAGTAGCTAATGCTGCACACGGGGGGGGGGGGAGTAGTTACGGTGACGTCACTGCTCAGAGACTCTCAGAGCGGCCACAAAATCTGTTTCTGTGATTAGAATGATATTGCGTAATTATTGGTAAGTGATATATCTGTTGTGAAATATTAGCTAATATTTCACAACAGATACTGTATATCACTTACTAATGATAATATTTCACAACAGATATATCACTGACCAATAATTACGCAATGTCATTCTAATCACAGAAATGGATTTTGTGGCCGCTCTGAGGCTCTCTGAGCAGTGATGTCACCCTAACTACTCCTTCCCCCCTCCCCCCCATGTGCGGCATCAGCTAGTGGCGTAGCTTCCGGCCGGGGCACGCCGCAGGTCGAGCGCCAGCTGAAGATTCAGGGCAAGGGGCTTCTCTGAGAGGACGCTCCCATTGCAGACTTTTTCACCACCAGGCATTATACGGGGATTCCAGGACCCAGCACAATATACACTGTGTGCAGAATTATTAGGCAAATGAGTAAATGAGTATTTTGATCACATGATACTTTTTATACATGTTGTCCTACTCCAAGCTGCATAGGCTTGAGAGCCAACTACCAATTAAGTAAATCTGGTGATGTGCATCTCTGTAATGACTGAGGAGGGGTGTTGACTAATGACATCAACACCCTCTATAAGGTGTGCTTAATTATTAGGCAACTTCCTTTCCTTTGGCAAAATGGGTCAGAAGAGAGATTTGACGGGCTCTGAAAAGTCCAAAATTGTGAGATGTCTTGCAGAGAGATGCAGCATTCTTGAAATTTCCAAACTTTTGAAGAGTGATCACCGAACAATCATGCATTTCATGGCAAATAACCAACAGGGTCGCAAGAAACGTGTTGGCCAAAAAAGGCGCAAAACAACTGCCCATGAATTGAGGAAAATCAAGCGTGAAGCTGCCAAGATGCCATTTGCCACCAGTTTTGCCATATTTCAGGGCTGCAACGTTACTGGAGTATCAAAAAGCACAAGGTGTGCGATACTCAGGGACATGGCTAAGGTAAGGAAGGCTGAAAAACGACCACCTTTGAACAAGAAAAATAAGATAAAACGTCAAGAATGGGCCAAGAAATATCTTAAGACTGATTTTTCAAAGGTTTTATGGACTGATGAAATGAGAGTGACTCTTGATGGGCCAGATGGATGGGCCAGATACAGGATCAGGAAAGGGCAGAGAGCTCCACTCCGACTCAGACGCCAGCAAGGTGGAGGTGGGGTACTGGTATGGGCTGGTATCATCAAAGATGAACTTGTGGGACCTTTTGGGTTGAGGATGGAGTGAAGCTCAACTCCCATACCTACTGCCAGTTTCTGGAAGACAACTTCTTCAAGCAGTGGTACAGGAAGAAGTCGGTATCGTTCAAGTGACGCGCCCCCTGGGCCGTGTGTGTGTGGGGATACCCGGAACCGTAACCGTTGTGGATGCTGGGGGTTGTAGTCCTTGCGTGGCGGGGACCCGGTCCCGTGGCTCAGGGTGGTCAACCCAAATGGCAGTCTATTTATAGGGTTTTATGATATTAAATGTCCGACTACGCCACCCGTGGATTGTGGTCAAGTGAACCGCCGCTGCAGGGCAGACCGCTGAGGCTGGTGTTGTGGGTGCAGCAGAGGATAGTATAACTCCCCACGGGAAGAGTATAGCCTCAGGGCAGTAGATAGGGATGTTGGGGATGATGGTGCGCGGGAGCAGCAGTAACGACACGGAGTCCTGTAATGCAGTCCAGGCTTTTTACTCACAGCTCTTTATCCACGTTACTCCAGCTGGTCATAACGTCCCACGTCGCACTGTGCTCACCAGGTGAGGGGCTCGGCCTACTCCCAGATAACTTTAGAGCGTTTCACAGGACCCTCTTTGTGTGTCCTTTCTCTGGCCTGTCATACCCCACCAGTGACCTCGCTTCTGTTCAGCTGCCTCGGGCCTTCTCCAGTAAACGTTGGTGCCGTTTACCTGACCCTATGTGGTGCCTTCCTAGCGGGTGTAGCGAGGGGCTGTGCCACATAAAATGTCACAGCCTCCGGTTTCTAGCTGAGGGTAGTTCCCCGCCTCCACTAGTTTCGGGGACCGGTCTCCCCCTTTGGCTTGACCCCCCTACGCAGGTAGATTCGGGCGTGCGGTGGCGACTCGCCGGTCCACACCCCTGGGGTCCCTTCGTTCCTTGTTCCTGGAGCCTCCTCCGCTCCTCTTCCTTCCTTCTCCAGGCTCAGGCCTCCTGACAGGGCCTGCCTGTGGAGCAAAGCTCATGCAGAGGCTCTGCTCCCTGTCTTCTCCTCTCATTCTCAGCACTGATCTAAGATGGCTCCCACCTTTTATACCTCCTACTCAATACACCCAGGAACTGCCCTCTCCCTCCTATGTACTACAGGGTCCCCCCTTCCTCGGTGTTCCCTCCCCCACTCCAGCCAGGGACAGGGATTGTTGTGCTCTACTTGGAGCATATCGGTCGCCCTCCTCCCCGGAAATGTGATGTAATGCATGCAGGTGTCGGGGTCCTGATCCACACTCCATCCTTACCTGGAAGTGAGATATCGCACATCTGGTTGAGATGCAATACCTCTGTAGCGGCCGAACCCTCGGGGCGCTACACAAGAAAAACATGATTTTCATGCAGGACAATGCTCCATCACATGCATCCAACTACTCCACAGCGTGGCTGGCCAGTAAAGGTCTAAAAGAAGAAACAATAATGACATGGCCCCCTTGTTCACCTGATCTGAACTCCATAGAGAACCTGTAGTCCATCGTAAAATGTGAAATCTACAGGGAGGGAAAGCAGTACACCTCTGGGAACAGTGTCTGGGAGGCTGTGGTGGCTGCTGCACGCAATGTTGATCGAAAACAGATCAAGCAACTGACAGAATCTATGGATGGAAGGCTGTTGAGTGTCATCATAAAGAAAAGTGACTATATTGATAACTATTTCTTTTGGTTTTTGTTTTTGCATGTCAGAAATGTTAATTTCTAAATTTTGTTCACTGATATTTGTTTACCTGGTGAAAATAAACAAGTGAGATGGGATTATATTTGTTTTTTATTGAGTTGCCTAATAATTCTGCATAGTAATAGGTACCTGCACAATCAGATATCCTCCTAAGAGAGCCAAATCTAAAAAAAAAACACTCCAACTTCCAAAAATATTAAGCTTGGATATTTATGAGTCTTTTGGGTTGATTGAGAACATAGTTGTTGATCAATAATAAAAATAATCCTCTAAAATACAACTTGCCTAATAATTCTGCACACAGTGTAGGAGGAGAAAGCAAACTGCACAGGTACTTTAACCATTGTGCTATAGACTGCATTGGTTCATACGTAGTGTCTAATTGGATGGTTTTATCAGTTGTCTCTGTGATCCCTATAGCAGCACAATAGGGGATTGCAGGTGCAGGGATTTTTTTTTTCCATTTTATTATTGACACTATTGTAGGTAGGTCTATTATGGCATTATCTGCATTACTCCTGACATATGTTTACCCTGGTGTTCTAGATTCTTTCAGACAGTTATTTTTGACGTCTGCGAGCGCGGTAGTATATACTCCATTCACTACATTTATTCCCACAGGCAGGTGATCACACGAAACCTGCTCTACTACTAGCAGCTGCATTTCTTCTAGCAATTGTATAGCGCGAGTGGGTGGTGATTTTTAATTATTTGATTGGGTTTTTTCATGTGTTATACCACTCAGCGGCAGATACATGGCCATCAATTCTCTGTTTGACGACAGAGGTAGGAGGATTAGACATATTAATGACTTCTTAACCCAGAATCACCCACCTATTGTTGAAATTGATGAAGCCCGAACACTATTAAGGTCCCTAGAGAAACTCTTATTTAGTGAGATGAGAGATCTATGGGAAGTCGCTTCACTGGAGTGGTATCAACAAGAAGGGATGGTACCCAGGGGCTTGGTGGTCTCTAAAACACTACCTAGTGATTTTGGGGATCCATCCGTGCAACAAGAGTGGGACGAGATGTTTTCTAGTTTTTCCACTAAGACACTCCAGTTTATACTAGACAAACGGAGGGATAATGTGAGGCGGACTAGTGTCCACATAGCTGACCTCTTTCAAAAATTGAAACCCTTTAATCACCTGACTGAGATTCAGGATCTTTCTAAGAATATTATGCATAGACTCAATGAAAAAGAGAAGGTGATTATACAAAAAAAATGAAGAAATTTACATGAGACAATATACCACAATATGTGCACTTTCCAGTTCCCCAATCTATCCAACATAGTGTAGAGTATAATCATATGAAAGCAAATGCGTTAATAGTCCGTGATGAATATAACGCTACACCTACACACAATATATCAGACATTTTGATAGATTTCTCTACATATACTAATACCGACTCCACAGAATATACTCCCATGTCGGTACAAACTAGAAAAGATAATAGGGTGGGTAATACTTATGGTTTTAATACTCCGGTAAATTCTTTCCTCGTAAATTGTAATGGAGGGGAGGGTACCATTTCCCACTGTAAGGACAGTAGTAGGGAATTAGATAATACTCCCACCATTCCTATCTCCAATAGGTTTACACAACTTTCTGCTTTGCCAGAGGAGCTAAATATTGACAACTCTCTTGTGGTAGGCACTGGTGTGAGCACGTTGGAGAATAGCAATGAGGAACGTAATACTGCAGGACTCATTCGTAATTATAAGTCTAAACAAGTCAGGCATTTAACTGACCTATCGGATTCCAACAAATACAGGAATCAATGGAAAAATATGAGTGGTGGCAAAAATAGAACTACAAATGGCTCCCTTTCATGTGGGGGTTCCAAAACCAGAAGCAAAAATGTTAGATCGTACTGGCAACCCCAAATTAACCGGGATTTTTTCAAGGCAAGAATTTTAAAACTGAAAGAGGTAAGAGAGGTAGGAAATGCACCAAAATTAAAAAAGTAACTGTGCCATACCCCCCAAAAATCTTTAATCTAAGTACACATGTACTGAATAAAGAAGAAGAAAGCCTCCTCCAAAAGGGACTCAAATTTGCCCCATCCACTGAAGCAAATCCATTTAATTTATATATTAGCATAAAAAAATTCTTATGTAATTTGGCTATAAAAAAGCATTTTATGAAAAAAGATATCAGTACTAGGGTTTTTTCTAATGTCAAACAGGAGAGATTTGTACACACCACATTATCCGGACCCTCCACCTTTAACCCCCTCAATGAGTACTCCAGCGCATTCAGCGCATTTGAGAGTATGGTGACCTCAGATACCCGGAAAATTAAAAAAAGGAATCTGAAGTATATTCCAGAAAATTTAAGCAGAAAGGAAAAGGAGGCCATTACCTGACTACAAGAGAATTATGGCATAATTATCCATCCAGTGGATAAAGGGGGAGGCATTTTGGTCCTTGATAGGACCATGTACGATGAAGAATCTCTGAAACTTTTAAGAGACTCTGTTACATACAAAAAATTGAGAAGTGACCCTACCACAAAGTTCATTAAGGAACTGAGTGTGCTTACA
Source organism: Phyllobates terribilis (assembly GCF_046119375.1). Classification (NCBI taxonomy): domain Eukaryota; kingdom Metazoa; phylum Chordata; class Amphibia; order Anura; family Dendrobatidae; genus Phyllobates; species Phyllobates terribilis. The sequence goes on along the minus strand of NW_027362763.1, from coordinate 244,950,115 downwards.
TCTAAAGGGAAATCCTTAGGTATCCTTAATAAGAAAGAATATCAGTATATACTTACAAAAACCCCGACCAGAGCTGTTTTTTACCATATTTCCAAATTACACAAAAGTATTACATGCCCGCCTGGTAGACCCATCATTACAGGTATAAATTGTCTAACAGCCAATTTATCAAAGTATGTAGACATTCACCTACAGAAATGTGTTCCACATTTACCGGCTTTTCTAAAGGACACAGGCCATATACTACAGATTCTAGATTCTATTCAATGGCAAAATGGATATATTTTGAGCACTTGATGTCCCTATATACGGTTATTAACCAAGAAAAAGGATGCGAAGCATCAGGTCATTTCCTTCGAAAGGCTAATATCTATGAGGACACACAAATCCAATTCATTTTGGACAGTATTGAATTTATCCTTACCCACAATTATTTCATGTATGAGCAAGATTTTTATTTGCAAACCTGGGGGACCGCGATGGGAATGCGTTTCACGCCAAGTTATGCAAATTTGTATGTGGCTAAGTGGGAGGAAACCTGCATTTTTATCAACGGGTAATTGCGTAATAATCTAATTTTATGCCGACGATTTATCGATGATATTGTATTTATTTGGGGTGGAACACAATCTGACTTACAAACATTTATCGCCGCCTAAATGAGAATGACTTCGGTCTTGAATTTACCCCTACTGTTAGTAATACTATTATTAACTTTTTGGATCTGACGATAATGGTTAATCAGGGTCGCCTTTCCACAAAGTGTCATTGTAAATTGATTGATTCCAATAGTTTTATACATATCACCAGTTGCCATCTACCGATGTGGGTAACTAACATCACTAAGGGGCAGTTTACTTGCATTCGCAAAAATTGCACAAATGTGGAAGATTTTTGGACGAATCTGAATATGTGAAAAAACAATTCCTAAATAGGGGATACGACAAGGGCCATCTTGAGAAAACTATGCAAGAGGTGCAAAAAATCCCTGTAGGGAGCTAGTGTTCAAGCAAAAGGAAACAGTCCAATTTTATGATAATATTTCACAACAGATATTTCACTTACCAATAATTACGCAATATCATTCTAATCACAGAAACGGATTTTGTGGCCGCTCTGAGGCTCTCTGAGCAGTGACGTCACTCTAACTACTCCCCCACGTGTGCGGCATCAGCTAGTGGCGTAGTTTCATGGCAAGGGGCATCTCTGGGAGGACACTCCCATCACAGACTTTTTCACCACCAGGCATTATACGGGGATTCCAGGACCCAGCACAATATAGGAGGACAAAGCAAACTACACAGGTACTTTAACCATTGTGCTATCCACTGCATTGGTTCATATGCAGTGTCTAATTGGATGGTTTTATCAGTTGTCTCTGTGATCCCTATAGCAGCACAATAGGGGATTGCAGGTGCAGGGATTGTTTATTTCCATTTTATTATTGACACTATTATAGGTAGGTCTATTATGGCATTATCTGCATTACTCCTGACATATGTTTACCCTGGTGTTCTAGATTCTTTCAGACACTTATTTTTGACGTCTGCGAGCGTGGTAGCATATACTCCATTCACTACATTTATTCCCACAGGCAGGTGATCACACGAAACCTGCTCTACTACCAGCAGCTGCATTTCTTCTAGCAATTGTATAGCGCGAGTGGGTGGTGATTTTTAAATATTTGATTAAGTTCTCAATAGGGTTTGGCCATGTGGGAAGGGGCCATGTCATTATTCTTTCATCTTTAAGGCCTTCACTGGATAGCCAAGCAGCTGAGTACTTTGATACATGCGATAGAGCATTGTCCTGGATTAGAATAATGGTTTTCTTGAAAGATGTAAACTTTTTCCTGGAACTCTGCTTGAAGAACGTGTCATCTACAAACTGGTGATTTTAAGTCCATCTTTAACCTGAAAGGTCAAACTAGCTTATCTTTAATAATACTAGCCCATAGAAGTACCCCACCTCCACTGGTTACTGATTCAGCCACAGGTCCTACAAGAGTCACTCACATCTGATCAGTCTGATCTGTCCTCAAAACTTAGAGAAATCTGCTTTCAGATATTTTTTGACCCAGTCTTGACATTTCAACTTATGTGTCTTGTTTCATGATGGTCAGATTTTAACCTTCCATGTCAGTTGGAATTCTATAATTGACCTGAGGAAAACAAGCTGCCTAACAATTCTGCACACCTTGATAATGGGTGCTGATATCCTTAGGTCACACCCTACCTCATTACACAAATACACATCACCTGATATGCTTCATCCAATAAGCATTCAAATTTATACCGCTTGGAGTTGTAAAATATGCATCTACTAAATGCTGGAGTGGAGTAGGCGTCTTCTATACTTCAACATCCGACATACGTATATGAAATAATTTGAATCAGGGACCAATCTGTCTGTTTTATCTGACTCTACATTACTATTTTGTCAGCATCACCTTTCCGTTATCCTAATAATTTATCATTTTCCAATGCTCGGATATCATTGTATTATTTTTGTATCATGCTAGGTTCGGGCTGACATATTTCATAAGAAGCCTTCTGGTATAGTTTAACCTTATTCTCTTCCAGTTTGCTTTCCTTTCATGCTTTCATCTCTAATGTATTATTAAGTACATGTCTTCAGCCACTCTCTCGCTGTCTCTTGCATCTCCTTGTGAGTTTTTTTTTCCTTTCAGTTTAAAGAATATTTCACAGTCTTTAAAGCAATGTCTTCATGTGATTATTTTACAACTGTCTTTTTAGAATAAATGCATGATGTATATGGGATGTGGTTTGCTCACTGCAAGGGATGAATTGAAAGAGCTGAGAAAAGTCTGGAAATGCATTAATAAAGCTAGACAATAATTTAAACTTATTTTAGTAATGATCCTTATTCCCACTGACGTGCTTTTACATATAAATAAAATAACGAGAGATTCATATAACATAGCAGCATTAAAACATCTCCTGTAGTACAATTCATCAATTGCATGTATTGTACACAACTGAGGAAGATGTAACAACTGTAGCTGCAATCTAACAACTGAATTGTCAATCAATTATTTATTCATTATTGGTGTATTCTAATGTAAAAATGGGCCAACTATATAATAAAATTAATAACTACTGTATATCCAAGAATTTTGCACCAAAATGTCTGAGATCCCGGATATTAAGGTTGTGCCCACTTGTTTCTTGTTTACATTGTCATCACATTGAACAATACATATACATCTCTTAGCCCTGATAAGGTCATTGTATATGTAAGAACTGATCTATAATTATTTTGAAAGATGGAAATTCTGATATTAAAAGCTTGTTCCAACTTAGTAAAGATATCACCTATAGGCAGGATAATTTGCTAATCATAGGGGGTCTTATCTCTGGGATGCCAACCAACATGTAGCTCTGAGAGCTCCTAATGGAGCAATGATGTGTGCGCCCCCTCTATTTATTGTCTGCGAGCAATAACTGAGTGCTGTACTTGACTTTATTTTGCAGCGTGATATTTTTAATTTGGGACACTTGTGGACAATACAATAACATGTATTAGTGCATTAATAGATAAGTGAAGTGTAAATTTAGATATTTATAAATGTACGTCCATGCAAAGTCTTTACTTTTGGTGATCAATTAATCTTTCTTTACTCGTATAGTCATGATATTACCAGGTATTTAATCTAAAAAAAAGAGGCAGCACTCCAAGCTGCTGGCAAACTAGTGTATTAGTCTAAAATGCAACATTTAGGCTACAACATTTCTAAAACATGCTTGATAGAGATGAGCAGATCAGACAAAATACGAATTGTCTGTTCATGCGTATTTTCCAGGGAAACTTGATTGGTGAAGAATTATTTCATTTATTTTGGAATTTAATTTATCAGGGATTTTAATGTCCCTTGTTATGCTTTGAGGTCTCTTAATATCTCTTCAGACCCCAGAGCATAATAAACGTAACATATAACTAGTTTAACAAACACATATACACACCTCACCGCTCAACTCTCCTGCATCTCCGCTCCTCACCATCACTCATCTGGACCTCACCTCATCTTCAAATCGCTGCTGCTCATGCTGAAATCCCAGGGCCTCTCAGGCTGGGCTGGGAATTGTAACTTTGATGAGGCCTGGGACGGTTCTGCGCATGCGGGTGCAAGGTCACGACACTTTCCATGACATCATGACATCGCGCACTTGCACAGAATCCTCCAGGGCCTCATCCAAACTGAAAGTCCCGGCCCAGTATGATAGGTCGATGGAATTCAGCGTGAGCAGTGTCGATATGACGATGCATTGATGACCTGATGGGTGAAGCAGAGGGACCATGAGGTGAGCGGTAAGGTAAATATGTTTTTTTCTATCATGTTGATAGGCATTCATGGTTCAGAAAGATTGTTGATTTTGCTGAATCTGTGTGAAAACAAGTTAAAAAAATCTGAATAATAAAAAATATGGAGTTTTGTAAACTTTGAGGAGAATTCAATTCCACTTGAATTTATTCACTCATTTCCAATACTTAAGAGAGGAAATGTCATATGTTGGATTAATATACCTATTTCAAAATAAATTGTGGATATGGCTACAGAGGTTGTGTGTGGATGTGAAGCATTACATGACCATCATCTTTGGGTAGTCAGGATGAGAGCTGCGTGGCATGGAGGAAAAAACTTTCCTAACAAGTAGGTATGACTTTACAGAGTGATTAAACAGCGCATCACTTCTAATGAGTATACATTAGTAAATTGCCTATATTCCCCTTTCCAATAGAGAGCTCCATTATAACTTATTAAAGCAGTAACCATAATCATCAGATACTTACTAGGTGTTTTACTAATCATTTCATTGGACTTCATATCTATCTCATATGTGTTACCTTTCTTTTCTTGTGATAAACTAGCAATGACCTCTATACGTCCACAATTGGTATAGAACACCAACATCTAGCATTATCTTCTTTCTTAGTGTGATAGAGCATAGGCTTTGTGTTGCCAGCATGCATCTTTTTTTATCTTGATGATAAATCACAATTTTCTACATAGCTAAGTGACATTATCATAGAATGGTAGAGTTGGAAGGGACCTCCTGGGTCATCTGGTCCAACCCCCTGCTCAAAGCAGGATTCACTAGATCATCTCAGACAGATGTCTGTCCAGCCTCTGTTTGAAGACGTCCATTGAAGGGGAACTCACCACCTCTCGTGGCAGCCTGTTCCACTCATTAATCACCCTAACTGTCAAAAAGTTTTTTCTAATATCTAATCTGTGTCTCCTCCCATTTAGTTTCATCCCATTGCTTCTAGTCTTTCCTTGTGCAAATGAGAATAAAGATGATCCTTCTACAATGTGACAGCCCTTGACATATTTGTAGACAGCTATTAAGTCTCCTCTCAGTCTTCTTTTTTGCAAGCTAAACATTCCCAAATCCTGCAACCGTTCCTCATAGGACATGGTTTGCAGACCAGTCACCATTCTGGTCGCTCTTCTCTGAACTTGCTCCAGTTTGTCTATGTCTTTTTTAAAATGTGGTGCCCAAAACTGTACACAGTATTCCAGATGAGGTCTGACCAAAGAGGAGTAAAGACCGATAATGACTTCACGTGATCTAGACTGTATGCTTCTGTTAATACATCCCAGAATTGTATTTGCCTTTTTTGCTGCTGCATCACACTGTTGACTCATGTTCAGTCTATGATCTATTAGTATACCTAAGTCTTTTTCACATGTACTGTTGCTTAGCTCTATTCCTCCCATTCTGTATATGCTTTATTCATTTTTATTGCCCAGATGTAGTACTTTGCATTTTTCCCTGTTAAAAACCATTCTGTTGGTTGCTGCCCACTGCTCCAGCTTATTTAGGTCTTTTTGAATCCTCTCTCTCTCTTCTCTAGTATTAGCTATCCCTCCTAGCTTTGTGTCATCAGCAAATTTAATCAGTTTACCCTCAATTCCTTCATCTAAATCATTGATAAAGATGTTGAACAATACAGGTCCCAGGACGGAGCCCTGTGGTACCCCACTTGAGACATTCATCCAGCTGGATGTGAAGCCATTTACAACCACCCTTTGAGTCCGATCACTAAGCCAGTTATGAATCCACCTAACAGTTGCCTGGTCCATTGCATACTTGGTCATTTTTTCAATAAGGATGGTGTGAGATACTTTGTCAAATGCTTTGCTGAAGTCAAGATATACTATATCTACAGCATTTCCCTGATCCACCCAGTCAGTGATTCTGTCATAGAAGGAAATTAAGTTAGTCTGACATGACTTGTTAGTTACAAACCCATGCTGACTCTGGTTAATCACTTCATTCTTATCCATGTACTTACATACATGTTGTTTAATAATTTGTTCAAAGATCTTTCCTGGTATAGAAGTCAGACTCACCGGCCTATAGTTCCCTGGGTCCACCTTCTTCCCCTTTTTGAAGATAGGAACAACATTTGCTCTTCTCCAGTCTTCTGGGACTTCTCCTGTTCTCCAAGAATTTTCAAAGATTATGGAGAGTGGTTCTAAAATTTCTTCCACGATCTCCTTCAGTACTCTGGGGTGTAATTCATCTGGACCTGGAGACTTGGACTCATTTATGTTAGCTAAATATTCCCTTACAATCTTTCTGTTTACAGATAACTTGGATTCCTCTATTCCTTTAAAAGGACAGTGAAGATCAGTTGATGTTACATTTTCTTTCTGAGAGAAAACAGATGCAAAATAGGAATTAAAAAGTTCGGCCTTCTCAACATCCTCTCTTACCATTTCTCCATTTTCATCCTGTAAAAATCCTATAGCATCTTTGACTTTTCTTTTACTTTTGACATACCCCCAAAATCCTTTTTTATTGCTTTTGACATCTCTTGCAAGCCTTAATTCATTGTCAGCTTTAGCTAACCTGATACGTGCCCTGCAGGATCTGCAGACTGCATTATAATCTTCTTTAGATATGCCTCCCTCTTTCCATTTAATAAACATTTCTTTCTTTCTTTTTAGCATGTGTTTAAGTTCTGTGTTCATCCATCCTGGTTTCCTTAAATGCTTCCCATTCTTCCTACTTTTCGGGATTGTTAACGATTGTGCTTTGAGAATCTCATTTTTAAAAATTTCCCATCCTTCCTGGACATTTTTGTCCTTAAGGACATCCAGCCATTGGATCCGTCCTATTCTCTTTCTGAGTCTCTTAAAATCTGCCTTTCTAAAATCTAACCTTGAAGTTTGAGTCTTCACATGTCTTCCTCCTCTAGTTATCCAAAATTCTATAATAGCATGATCGCTGCCTCCTAGGGTCCCAGCCACCTTTACCTCCTCAACCATTTCCTCCCTGTTTATAAGGATTAGATCCAAAGTAGCAGATCCCCTTGTTTTCTCCCCTACCTTTTGGAAGATAAAGTTGTCAGCAAGAGAGGATAAGAATTTGCTTGACCTGTTAGTTTTACTTGAGAGAGATTCCCAACAAATGTCTGGATAGTTGAAATCTCCCATGACCACTACGTCATATTTTTTGGAGAACTTGGTCATTTGATACATAAAGAGTTCATCCATATCTTCAGCTTGCCCAGGTGGCCTGTAGTAAATGCCTACAATGGTGTCCTTTCCGTTGTTCTCTCCTTGTATTCTTACCCAAACAGTTTCCACAGAACTCCCAGTCTCTGAAGCTTCAATCTCAAGCAATAGCTTGTACGCACAAAATGTAAACTCTTTCACAGGAATAATTCATTTTCAGTGTATTGGTATTAATGTTTCAACTAATAATGGAGTCCATTAAGAATGTAAATTAAGATGCTGCAAATAAACTGAAATCCTGTTTATTCAATGTAATACAAATCTTTGTGCGACCAGCATTCTTAAAATATTACTAATGCGGAGGAAGATACTTATAATGGATTTTCCCATTTCTGCACGTTATCTGTGTAAGGGCAACAATATATAAGCAAAATGCACAGGCAACTTCCAAGGTACAGCTAATTGTTTCTTGACATACTGTAAATATATCATTTTAGTTGGCTTATACAGTTCGCAACATTGAAATTGTGACACCAAGAAGACAAGTCATGGAATTATAAAATATATATATATATCTCGATTTATTTAGTATTGAGTATAAGAACTACACAAACTTACATGCCTTGTCATGCTATCATTGAGATTATTAATAGTTGTCAGAGGAATTTAATTTTTTGCCACACTGACTGAACTTGGGCAAATCATCAAGATCCACTATTGGCAGCTATCTTTGCAACTGTCAACCAATGATGTCCCAGATGTGGCACAACTGGCTAACAGTAGCACGAGCAATATGCGACCTGGTGTTATTGTGTGGAAAAAAGCCTCTTGGGACACATTACAGAAATGGCCATACCGCTGGTTCTACGACCAAATCAATGTAATGTCAAGCTGTTTGTGCGCCTGAACAATGCTTTGAAAATATATCTGAGCTGTAGTAATGAGCTAATTCAGCACGTTGAAAGTACTATACCTGTGCCAAGAAGGAGAATAGAATTGATGTCCTTGATTAGGTACTAGTGACCATTCTTCATATTGTATGGTGCGCCAGGACAACAGTATTTGGGAAAAAAGAAGTATACGTTCCTGGAGGAGGACAGAGCACAGGAGAAAACAATAACTTAATCATCCAAATAACATAAATTATCAGATCACCAGTAAAGTATGTGTTTGGCACAAAAACAGATGCATATTTGTGGTCCCAATATATTACATATTAAAGTGTTTTCATAGGGGCATTATGCAGCTTTCTTTAGATCTTGCAGGGGGGCTACATCTCATTAATACATCTTATCATGAAGGGCAAAGCTATGCAGCTGAACATGTAAATAAAGAAGGAAATAGACTACACTATGAAACATAAAGGTCATTTAAGGTCTAAAAAATGGTGCTAAAGTATTCATTACAATGCAATGGCAATGTGCATCATGTCACGCAATATAAATTAAAATACCGAGCTTTAATTCTTCAACAAGGAACCTGGCTCAAGATCCTGTACAGATATCCCCAAATTACCTCTTGTCTTCACATTGTTTGCTCAAGCAGACAAGTTGATTTTCATTTATTGTGTCATTCTGCTAAAATATGTGCGCCCTGGGAGAGATATTTATTACAGTCAATATCACAGCAAAATAATATGTCATTGTGATATTATTTCTACAATATATATGAAAGGTTAAAATATCTATACTACATATGTTATATAATGGTAAATTGAAATGGTGCAGATTATGGATTTATGGTACTTTTCTTTATGTATCACAACAACACAAATTTTAAGCAAACTTTTAATATGAACTGGATATGGATAGCATGGTACAACACTGGGCATACTTATCAATGCTGGCTTAAACATTGCAAACTTAAACTAGAAAATCTTAAGTCTTAAGCTTTCTATTCTGTATTAAGAACAGAACAATGAAATTCATGATGGGTCTGTCACATGATATGATGGACATCAATATTGGAGAACAGGCCCCTGTTGATTAATAATAGGGTCCATCAGGCTCCCATCATGGTGCATAGCACACTATTTGTACAGGATCCACAGTGGGGACTCCTAACAGAGCCTGCAACCCAGATGTGGACCTAGACTTACATAATTCTCATATGAAATCATAGATGATAATGATAAAATTATATTTATTTTACACAGTATCTCAAGATTTACATTACAAGACAGGTGGTCTTCTTTCTCCTTAACACAATACAGCACTGAAGACTGCTGGCTGCTTTCTAGGTTCCTAGGAACGTACTCAGCAGAACCCAAATTACATTGAGTCAGAATATTTTCTTTCAATTAAATCTAAAAACATTTAGTGGAGCATCTGGGGTGATTTTCATTGCCAATAGAAATGAAAAAAACAACAACTTAATGACTAACGACTCATCTAATCTTGTAACCTTGTTACTTAGTCAAGATATTTAATAACTGTTCTTCCACTGTTGTCAGAAACCAATTATACAGATTTATTAAGCCTTTCCATAGAAATGATGAATAAATATGCAAACTGTTTCCGAAATGATTAATTAGAGAATAAAATGTGGGATTCCCTCACAGAGCTGCAGTGATGGAGGGATTTAAGGGTAGAAACTTTCTGAGCACATAGTCTGACTCCAATGAACTTGCTGTATCTGTTATTTTGGTTCTCAAGTGTTTCCATGAAGCTTAAAAAAATTGCTTATAATATTGGCTCACCTATTCACATTATCCCTAACCTCCTTCTGCTTTTAGGTACCCCATTTATTACATGTTTAAGTGTTAAATATTCATGGTTGTACTCACTATTCTTGATTGAAAATTCAGAGGTGTAGTAGTTTGGTGGATCAGGAATCTAGCCAACTAATAAAAACAGAATTTGGTTCTTCTTAAGCTTTTTAAGTAATCCACTTCCTAGTCCTATCACCATACTGCCATAGGAATTTGTGTGTGTGCTTTGGTTTTTGGTTGAAGTTTATTTATTCAAATAAATGGAAATTCCGACCACCTTTCCACTGACAGTGTAGTGTGTTAGGAACCCTTTTAACATTGATAGAAGTAGGTCTCATTGAGGGTACCCACATCTACTATACATTTATACCATGTTTTGTGGGTGTGTTATAAATTTAGAAGATGCCCCTTTTAATACAATAAGTAACTATTCAAACAAGATGGAGTTGTAATGGTTTTAATGTAACACTATAATCACTATTAAATCTGTGATTTTATACATGGATGTTAATCTATCTATATTGCACATTACTACAGTGGCATATAAAGGTTTGGGCCCCCCCTGGTCAAAATTACTGTTATTGTGAATAGAGATGAGCGTTGTTCTACTCGAACTGTTCGCCAATCTCAAATTCGAGCTGTTTTGGGCGGTGTTCGAGCCGGTCGGCGAACACGAACAATTTGAGAAAAATTCGGCTGTTCGAGGTTATGTTCGATAACTGTTCGTGCACCAAAATCATAACTGGATTTTTTCTCAGTAATGATGAAAATTAATGTTAATACGCAGTTTGAGTGTACAGCGGGGCGGGGGGAGGGGCAGGGGATGGATCTCTGCAGGAACAATGAAGATCTCCATTTTTTTTTCTCTTTCCCGCATTTGCAGTGGGGAGGTTCAATCTGTCAGGCTATCAGCAGCGCACACACGGAGCGAAATGCTTTTTTTCACACAAGCAAGGGCATGTGTGATTGGCAGTGTATGTCACATGTCCTTGCCCTATAAGACCAAGCCATTTTCCCCGTCGCCACCATTTTCTCACTGCTGCAGCTGCGTGTTAGACGGCACCGCTGTTGCTGTGTGCGCTATACCTTGTTAATTTCAAGCCAATTTTCGCACAAATATACAGATAGCTTGGGAGTAGGGAATAGTTGTGATTGCAGTCCTTTTAAGGACTAGGTTACAGCATTTCCTACGACTTTTATCAAGCAGGTCTGTGCTCTTAAATAGAAAGATTGTGGGAGTAAAGACTAATTGTAATTGGAGTCCTTTTCAGGACTAGGTTACATCAGTTCCTATCAGTTTTTGCCAGGCAGGTCTGTGCCAGTGCTGTGCAAGTTTTTTTCACAGCATTTGGCTGAATCTAGCAAAGCTAATCCTTTTTGGCCTATTGCAGAGTGTGTTAGTCAGTGGAGTAGCCTATCTGTGTTGCAAGATATACCACCTGTGTATAGAATACCAATTTTTTTACTGCACCTAGTGAAGTAAAATCTTTTGGGCATAGCATCATTCTATTAGTCCATCTATACTGACCTCCATCAGGTTGCAAATTAAAAAGAATTTTTTTCTGCATCTAGCTCTGAAAAAATATTTGGGCTTCTAGCAGTGTGTGGGACTTGGTCTATTAGTCCATCTATACTGACCTCCATCAGGTTGCAAATTAAAAATAATTTTTTTCTTCATTTATCTCTGAAAAAATATTTGGGCTTCTAGCAGCGTGTGGGACTTGTTCTATTAGTCCATCTATACTGACCTCCATCAGGTTGCAAATTAAAAATAATTTTTTTCTGCATCTAGCTCTGAAAAAATATTTGGGCTTCTAGCAGTGTGTGGGACTTGGTCTATTAGTCCATCTATACTGACCTCCATCAGGTTGCAAATTAAAAATAATTTTTTTCTGCATCTAGCTCTGAAAAATATTTGGGCTTCTAGCTGTGTGTGGGACTTGGTCTATTAGTCCATCTATACTGACCTCCATCAGGTTGCAAATTGAATAAAAAAAATTTCTGCATCTAGCTCTGAAAAAATATTTGGGCTTCTAGCGGGGTGTGGGACTTGGTCTATTAGTCCATCTATACTGACCTCCATCAGGTTGCAAATTAAAAATAATTTTTTTCTTCATTTAGCTCTGAAAAAATATTTGGGCTTCTAGCAGTGTGTGGGACTTGTTCTATTAGTCCTTCTATACTGACCTCCAGCAGGTTGCAAATTGAATATAATTTTTTTCTGCATCTAGCTCTGAAAAAATATTTGTGCTTCTAGCGGTGTGTGGGACTTGGTCTATTAGTCCATCTATACTGACCTCCATCAGGTTGCAAATTAAAAATAATTTTTTTCTGCATCTAGCTCTGAAAAAATATTTGGGCTTCTAGCAGTGTGTGGGACTTGGTCTATTAGTCCATCTATACTGACCTCCATCAGGTTGCAAATTAAAAATAATTTTTTTCTTCATTTATCTCTGAAAAAATATTTGGGCTTCTAGCAGCGTGTGGGACTTGTTCTATTAGTCCATCTATACTGACCTCCATCAGGTTGCAAATTAAAAATAATTTTTTTCTGCATCTAGCTCTGAAAAAATATTTGGGCTTCTAGCAGTGTGTGGGACTTGGTCTATTAGTCCATCTATACTGACCTCCATCAGGTTGCAAATTAAAAATAATTTTTTTCTTCATTTATCTCTGAAAAAATATTTGGGCTTCTAGCAGCGTGTGGGACTTGTTCTATTAGTCCATCTATACTGACCTCCATCAGGTTGCAAATTAAAAATAATTTTTTTCTGCATCTAGCTCTGAAAAAATATTTGGGCTTCTAGCAGTGTGTGGGACTTGGTCTATTAGTCCATCTATACTGACCTCCATCAGGTTGCAAATTAAAAATAATTTTTTTCTTCATTTATCTCTGAAAAAATATTTGGGCTTCTAGCAGCGTGTGGGACTTGTTCTATTAGTCCATCTATACTGACCTCCATCAGGTTGCAAATTAAAAATATTTTTTTTCTGCATCTAGCTCTGAAAAAATATTTGGGCTTCTAGCAGTGTGTGGGACTTGGTCTATTAGTCCATCTATACTGACCTCCATCAGGTTGCAAATTAAAAATAATTTTTTTCTTCATTTAGCTCTGAAAAAATATTTGGGCTTCTAGCAGTGTGTGGGACTTGTTCTATTAGTCCATCTATACTGACCTCCATCAGGTTGCAAAATGAATAAAAAAAATTTCTGCATCTAGCTCTGAAAAAATATTTGGGCTTCTAGCGGTGTGTGGGACTTGGTCTATTAGTCCATCTATACTGACCTCCATCAGGTTGCAAATTAAAAATAATTTTTTTCTGCATCTAACCCAGCCAATAGTTTTGGCCTAATACCACAGTTTGGCCACTCAGCTCTGCTCGGTTACCATCCATTGTTTTTTTGTGCAAACAACTCCAGAGTTGTGAATTAGTTAACCACCAAAATGAGTGGAAAAAGGCCTGCTGCTGGTGGAAAGGGGAATAGGCGTGTTGGAAAGGGGAAAAAAGGTTGTGTCCGTGGGGTAGGTGCAGAAGAAAGACCATCTTCCAGCCAAACTAAAATGTCTACTTCTTTTAGCGGACAATGTGATAAGATCCCTTTCTTACGGCCACGCCAATCGCTACAAATTCCAGATGAGGCACAAAAACAGCAGGTGCTTCAACGGATATCAAGTGCTCCTTTAAGTGGGCTCTCCTCCACATCAACTTCAACATCACAAATACTCCAGTCCTCAAAGGTGTCACCCAAATCGCACTTGCTTCCTCACAGCTCCCAAATCTCCAGCTGCCCGTCTGAGTATGAGGTAGAACAGATGGTTGAGTCTGCAGAGCTGTTTACTCATACTATAGCCTGGGAATCAGAGGTCGACTACAGCGCTTCTGTGAATCCAGACGAGGAAATGATCTGCACTGATGCCCAGAATCTTTATGAGTCGGATCCAGGACCAGACGCAGAAGGTTCTGACCATAATGTAGACCCTCATTCCCAAACTGTAACTCCTGTTGGTGGAGACAATGAGGAAGACGATGATAAGACTCAAATACCTGATTGGAGCGACAACTTTAGTTTTTTGTCAGGGCAGGAACAGGTTGGCTCTGAGGACGACGGGTGTGATAACGCACAGGGTGATGATGGTGAGGTCGGAGATCCCACTTACTGTCAACCCACAGTCAGCCAAGAGATGAGGTCAGCAGAGGAGGTGGAGGAAGATGCTAGTGACGACGAGGTCAGGTTGCGCCTTCCTGGACAGAGACGTAGTACTGGAAGCACGTCAACAACTGCATCCTCAAACACAACTCTGCCTCTCACCACAAGTCGTGGTGGCTCTTCAGGTCGCATGGGTGCTAAGCCTTGCAAAGCCTGGGCATTTTTTCAGATCGATAAAGATGACCCAACTCGTGTTATCTGTAACATTTGTCAGCAAAAGCTAAGTAGAGGCCAAAAAATACATAGTTTGAGTACTTCATGCATGAACCGGCACATGGACATGAAGCATAAGTTGCAGTGGGAAGCTCAGTGTGCTACAATGCGGCCTAGCCGGCCGGGCCAACCACCGTCTGCCGTATCTTGTGCATCCGCGGCCTCTTCATCCTCTGTGACTGGGGGGACAGCAGTCACACCTGTTTTGGGGCGCAGACCTGCCACCTCTTTACCCGCAACAGCCAGCGTGATTGGCAGGTCATCATTTTCTTTGGAGGTGGTAACACCAGCTGGTCTTGAGCGCTGTCCGACATCGATAGCACCACCTTTGGATCAAGGCAACCTAACATGTCCGCCTGCATCTTCCTCACAGACCGGCAGTTTGCCGGGGACACCCTTCTCAACCCCGTCTAAGCACAATAGCCAGCCCTCGGTCCCTCAGATGTGGACAAGTAAAAGACCATTTCCTCCTAGCCATGAGAAAGCTAAGAGGTTGAATTTCACCATCTGCAAGCTCTTGGCTACAGAAATGCTGCCTTTCCGCCTGGTGGACACAGAGGATTTTCGAGACCTTATGTCCGTCGCAGTGCCCCAGTACCAGATGCCCAGTCGGCACTACTTCTCAAAGAAAGGTGTGCCTGCGCTCCACCAGCATGTCGCACACAACATCACCGCTTCTTTGAGAAACTCTGTGTGTGACAGGGTGCATTTCACCACAGACACTTGGACGAGTAGGCATGGACAGGGGCGTTACATGTCGCTGACTGGGCATTGGGTAACTATGGTGACAGCAGGACAAGGGGCTGCTGTCCAAGTCTTGCCGTCCCCACGAGTTGTGCGTCAATCCTCTTTATGTCAAAGTTCCTCCACTGCTTCTGCCTCCTCAACCTCCTCTCGGTCTTCCACCTGCACCCAAAGCCTGTCTGGTCATGCCACAAGCTTTCTAACTGCGCAGAAGGGATCCTGCACACCTCCTTACTATGCTGGCAGTAGGGCTCAACGTCATCAGGCGGTTTTTACATTGAAATGTCTGAGAAATGTGAGTCACACAGCTGAGGAGTTGTGGTCAGCTCTGGAGAACCAATTTCATGAATGGTTGTCTCCACTGGACCTGAAACCAGGGAAGGCCGTGTGCGGCAATGCTGCAAACCTGGGTGCGGCCCTTCGCCGGGGCAATGTCACACACGTGCATTGTATGGCTCACGTGTTGAACCTGGTTGTCCAGCAATTTTTAGCCCACTATCCAAGACTAGATGGCCTTCTGCAGAGGGCACGGTCGCTGTGTGCTCACTTCCGCCGTTCGCATCCCGCAGCTCAGCGACTTACATCTCTACAGAAGTCGTTGGGCCTGCCACTTCACCGGCTAAAATGCGATGTACCTACCCGGTGGAATTCAACTCTGCACATGTTGCAGCGACTGTGGCAGCACCGACAAGCCCTGGTGCAATACGTTCTGACGTATAGCCTGGGCCAACGAGATTCAGAGGTGGGGCAAATCACGCTGGAGGAGTGGTCTCAGATCAGGGACCTATGCACCCTTCTGCACAGTTTTGAAATGGCGATGAAGATGTTTAGTGCTGACGATGCCATTATCAGCATGACTATTCCGGTGATTTACATGCTGGAGCACATGTTAAACAGAATTCGGAGTCAGGTGGTGGCACAAGAGGAGGTGGAGGAAGTAGAGGAGGAGGAGTTGTATGCGGAAGGGCTAACATCTGCAAGGTCCAGACGGTCGGCAGCACCAAGGCGGCAGGCATGTGAGGGTGGGGGAGATGATTTTACCAGGGCGCATGGTAGCAGCCAAACTAGTGAGGAAGGTGCAGGAGCCCAGGAAGAAGTGGAGGACGAACTGATGGAAGACTCATCAGATGAGGGGGACCTTGATCACATTTCTGTTGTGCGAGGTTGGGGGGAGAGGACAGAGGAAGGAAGCAAGATTGTTACCTCGCCACCAACACAACAGGGACTTGGTGCTCCTGGATGCGCAACACACATGAGTGCCTTCTTGCTGCACTACCTGCAACATGATCCTCGAATTGTGAGAATTAGAAATAATCCTGACTACTGGGTTGCCACACTGTTAGATCCCCGGTACAAAAGTAAATTTGCAGAAATTATTCCTGCCATAGAAAGGGAATCACGCATGCAGGAGTATCAGCAGAGACTGTTGCAGAATCTTACATGTGCTTTTCCACAAAATACCAGTGGTGCACGTAGTGAATCTCACAGTTCCAACTTGCCAACCGTGGGACCGTCAAGTGTTCAGCACTCAAACCGTAACAGAACCACAGTATCTGCTGGTAACATCAATTTTGCGGAATCATTTCACCACTTTTTTAGCCCATCCTTTGCAAGGCCACAGGAGACAAGAAGTCTGACACATAGTCAACGCCTAGAGACGATGGTACAGGAGTATCTCCAAGTAAACATTGAAGCCACGACTGTGTCACTGGACCCTTGCTCTTTTTGGGCTTCCAATCTGGATAAATGGCCGGAGCTAGCCACTTACGCCTTGGAGATCTTGTCATGCCCCGCAGCCATCGTTCTGTCTGAACGTGTGTTCAGCGCTGCTGGTGGTGTGCTGACAGATAAGCGCACGCGGCTCTCCACTGATAATGTAGACAGACTCACGTTCATAAAGATGAACAAATCATGGATCCGAAACGACTTTTCTACCCCTGTGTCATCCTGGGGAGAGTAAAAGCTTGATGATTGGTTAAAATCACCCTACCAACCGTTTTAAGCTTTCAAATTACTAATCATGTTTATCTGTATCTTGACTGGAAAATAATTTGGGCTTTGTAGCAGTGTGCAGCACTGATCCTATTAGGCCATCTATAATAAGCTTCACCAGATTTAAAATTAAAAATAATTTTTAGCTGCATCTAGCCCGGAAAATAATTTTGGGGCTCCGAGATGCGCAAGACACATAAGTGCCTTCTTGCTGCACTACCTGCAGCATGACCCTCATATTGTCAGAATTCGAAGTAATCATGACTACTGGGTTGCCACACTCTTAGATCCCCCAAACTTTTTGATCAACCTTTTCATTTTAATAAAGACCAAAAAAATGGTCATTTTTGAAATTATAAGCATTAGCAGGTTGTTAGAAACTGAAATCAAACAGTTTTCAACTCAAAACTTTATTCTAGGTGATGTTACATTTTCACATAGGACCCCTTGTTCGAAAGGAGCTTCTGAACTCTCTCGTCCATTGAAATTGTCAGGTTTTGGATGGTTTCTGCTTCAATTGTTTTGCATGAGGACAGAATACCCTCCCAGAGCTGTTGCTTAGATGTGAACTGCCTCCCGCCATCATAGACACTCCTTTTAATGATGCTCCAAAGGTTCTGAATGGGGTAGAGGTCAGGGGAGCATGGGGGTCACACCATAAGTTTGTCCCCTTTTGTGCCCATATCAGCCAGAGATGCAGATGTTTTATGTGCAGCATGAGATGGTGCATTATCATGCAGAAAAATGATCTTGCTGTGAAATACACGGTTCTTCTTCTTGAACCATGGCAGGAAGTGCTGTTTGAGAAAATCCACATACATTATGGAGTTCATCTTTAGCGCCTTCAGGGATCCTAAAGGGGCCGACAATCTCTCTCCCCATGATTCCAGCCCAAAACATTACTCCACCTCCTCCTTGTTGGCGCTGTAGCCGTGTTTGCGTGGGGTGTCCATCAACCAGCCATCCTCCACTCCATTCATCTGGACCATCGAGCGCTGCACGGCACTCATCCGTGAACAAAACAGTTTTGAAATCAGTCTTCATGTAATGTTTGGCCCACTGGAGCCGTTTCTGCTTGTGTGAAGTGGATAGAGGAGGTCGACAGGATGGCGTATGCACAGCTGCAAACCTCTGAAGGACCCTGCATCTTGTTGTTCGGGGGACGTTGGAGGCACAAGCAGCTTCAAAAACTTGTCTGCTGCTATGACAAGGCTTTTTTGCCGCTGCTCTTTCAACCTGACGTAATTGCCTGTAGGAAAGAGTCCTCAATTTGCCCTTATCAGCACGCACACGTGTGTACTGTGAATCAGCTACATACTTCTTGATTGCCAAGACACTTCATCCTGATCATCGCACAATGTTGATTGTAGTCATGCCTTGACCTAAACACTCCACAATTTGTTGCTTCTCAGCAGCCGACACATCCTTTTTCTTTCCCATTTTGGCAGAAAATGTAGGCTGCTTAATAATGTGAGAGAGCCTTCTTAAGTAGTCTTGCCTTTCATTGGACACACCTGCCAAACTAATTAGCACAGGTGTCTGCAATTGCTTACAGTGATATAAAGAGCCCTGACACACATCACCATCAATGAGTTTAACTGACAAACAAACAAATTCTTCCCTTATCACTCCTAAACACTTTTTGCATAATAATTTGGAACGCGGTGTACATGTGCTTTTCCACAAAACACCAGTGGTTCACGTAGTGAATCTTACAGTTCTAACTTGCCAACCGTGGTCTGTATGGAATTGTTCAATAAAGGGCCCAAAATTAAGATAACATAGATGGGAGAGGTCTCTATGAATAGGAATTCCTAAGTATTTGATACCCTGTGAGGGCCAGGCAAAGGGAAAGTTGGACTGGATGGAATCCTATATGGATTTAGGGAGGGAGACATCGAGGGCCTCAGACTTCGCTGCATTGATTTTAAAATTTTACCATGTAACAAAGTGATCTATTTCAGCCATAACAGCAGGGATGGATATATGTGATTGAGTGATATATACTAGGACATCATCAGCAAATAGAGAGCACTTGTACTCGGTGCCTCCCACCTCAATCCACCTAATATTGGGGTTATGGCGAATTGATGAGAGCAGGTGCTCCGTCACTAGGATGTATAAGAGAGGGGACAGAGGACATCCCTGCCTTGTCCCATTGGTGATTGTGAAAGGTGATGAAAATGTTCTGACGCATCCCCTGGGCCTTGGGACACCCGGAGCCGGACCCTTTTTGGTGGATGCTGGTGGTTGTAGTCTTCGTGGCGGCGATCCGGTTCCGTGGCTCAGGGCGGTCAAACCAGTGGCGGAACTATTTATGTGGTTTTGATGTTTAAATGTCCGACTACGCCACCCGTGGATTGCGGTCAGAGTGAACCGCCGCTACAGGGCAGACCGCTAAGGCTGGTGTTGTGGGTGCAGCAGAGCGTAGCATAACTCCCCACGGGAGGAGTATAGCCTCAGGGCAGTGTATGCGGAGGATGGGGGTGATGGTGCAGGGCAGCAGCAGTAACGACACGGAGTCAGTGATGCAGTTCAGGGCCTTTACTCACAGTTCTTATTATCCAGACCACGTCTGCAGGTAACGGCTGCCCACGTCGTACTGTGCTCACCAGGTGAGGGGCTCAGACAACTCCCAGATAACTTTGGAGCGCTTCACAGGACCCCCTTTGTGTGTCCTTTGTCTGGCCTTTCTTACCAACACTTCTGTCCGGCTGCCTCGGGCCTCCTCTTGGTAAACTTGGCGCCAGTTTCCCTGACCCTATGTGGTGCCTTCCTAGCGGGTGGAGCAAGGGGCTGCGCCACATAAAATGTCAGAGCCTCCGGTTTCTAGCTGAGGGTCGTTTCCTGCCTCCACTAGTTCGGGGACCGGTCTCCCCCTTTGGCCTGACCCCTCCACGCAGGTGGATTCGGGCGTGCGGTGGCGACTCGCCCGTCCGCACCCCTGGGATCCCTTCATTCCTCGTTCCTGGAGCCTTCTCTGCTCCTCTTCCTTCCTTCTCCCTCTTGCAGGCCTGGGCCTCTGTTACTAGGCCCGCCTCCGGAGCAGAGCTCATGCAGAGCCCCTGCTCCCTGCCACTTCTGCTCAGACTTCTCTGCACTGAACTAAGATGGTGCCCACCTTTTATACTCCCTTCTCAATGCACCCAGGAACTGCTTCCTCCCTGCTCCTGCACTGCAGGGTTCCCCTTCCTCAGTGTTCCCTCCCCCCACTCCAGCCAGGGACAGGGACTGTCGTGCCCATCTCAGGGGCATATTGGTCGCCCTGCCCCACGGCAATGTGGTGTAATGCATTCAGGTGTCGGGTCCTGATCCACACTCCATCCTTATCTGAGAGTGAGATATCACACCTCTGGGTGAGGTGCAATACGTCTGTAGCAACCGAGCCCTCGGTGCTACAGTTCCATTTATCTTCAGCCTAGGTGACGTATTGTGATACAGGGCCGTGATTTTGGCTATAAAAGGGTCCCCTAGACCCCTACCCCAAGCTTTTTAAGAGAATCATATATGGCGTGCCAGGAGACTCTATGGAATGCTTTCTCAGCATCCAACGAGAGTATCTACTTACAAATTTTTAACTGCATCTAGCCCAGGAAATACTTTGTGCCTAGTAGCAGTGTCTGCTAGTCAGCGGATTATCCCGGCTGTTAAGCAAGCTACACCACCTGTAGTTTGGACACTTAATTTTTTCAAAGGAAATGCTTCGGGACCACGGGATACTCAGTGAAGAGCATCAGGAGGCACCCCAAGGCATAGGGGCTGGGACTGGCAGTAGGATGCCTTGCGGTGGACAGCCGAGCTCGATCCTTATAAAAGCTTTTTAACTGCAGCAGCTTTAGTGGACGCTACTGGAGCTGGAATTACGCGGCTGCTGGCATGAGACTTACCCTCCAATAGATCCTTGTAAATGGATTTAAAGTGTATTCATTCAAATTAGAGGGACAATTTAAATTAAAAAGCTTAGAGCTGCCTCCACCACAGGGGGGCTCTCTCGACCCACCAGCGGACAGGCACCAGTATTGGGAGAGGGGGGCTGGCCGTCAGGGTTCACCGCGGCTCTGGCACAAACCCGGCGACACGGAGGTGGCACGGGCAGGAGAGGACTGGCCGTCTCGGCTTCTCACTTTTTGGATTTTAGAAGGGCATGACATGCCTATATCTGTGTCTCCCCCTCCTTTTACTCCTCCACCTCTTTTCTTTTCGCATGACTATATGTACTTGTCACTTTTCCATGTGTTAGTTGTGTCTTCTGAGCAGTTTGTCAGCTTTTGGACACCTTTGAAGGTGTTTTCTATGTGTTTCTATGTGTTTTTGTTTGCCTGCCATTGGTTTTAACGGTGTTCGAAGGTGTTCGACGAACAGTTCGATGAACAGTTCGGCGAACACACGGGTGTTCGACGAACCGAACCGAACTCGAACACTACGGGGGTGGCTCAACACTAATTGTGAACAGTTAAGCAAGTTGAAGATTCACTGATCTCTAAAAGGACTAAAGTTAAGATGACACATTTCTTTTGTATTTTAGGCAAAAAAAAAATATATATATATTTTCATCTTCCACATTTAAAAAAAAAAAATTCTAAAAAGGAAAATTGGCTGATGCATGGCTAGTACCTAGTAGCACCCCCTTTTGAAAGTATCACAGCTTGTAAATACTTTTTGTAGCCTGACAAGAGTCTTTAAATTCTTGTTTAAGGGATTTTCATCCATTCTTCCTTGGAAAATTCTTCCAGTTCTGTGAGATTCCTGGGTTGTCTTTTATGCACTGCTATTTTGAGGTCTAGCCACAGATTTTCAATGATGTTCAGATCAGGGGACTGTGAGGGCCATTGTAAAACCTTCAGCTTGTGCCTTTTGAGGTAGTCTTTTGTGGATTTTGACCAGGGGTGGCCAAACTTTTACATGCCACTGTATATTACTGCACATTTAAAGAGCTCTGAGACTTATATAAAACCGTCATAGGTTGAAAAATTAGTAAATAGTAAATCACTCTAAGTACTGTATGCTAAGTTAGCTAGCTAGGCGTACATCTGGAACATTATCATCTAGATTTTGAGCACATAAAAATAAAATAGATAGTAGAGATGAGTGAATATATTCAAGTAAAACTGAATTCTAGTCAAATGCTTCAAAAACCTGCATTTGTCAAATTGCCAAATTGCCATTTTTTTAAAATTCACTTTCACTTAGATTTAACAAAATGGCGGTCATTGACCACAATTTTTTGGAACCATAATGAGCCATCAAAAGGTAAAAAAAAACTATACTCACCATTCAATTCTCCATCCTGTCTGTTCATTACCATCACTGATTCACTCCTTACCCTCACCACATCTTCTCATCACTGACACGAGCGCTGAAATCCCCGATCCTCTCATGCTAGACTGTGACTTCCGATTCTGATGAGCTTCAGGACAGTCCTGCACATGTGAGTGCAAAGTGACGGCACATGTCATGATGTCATGATGTTGTGATCTTACACATATTTGGGCAGAACCCTCCAGGGCCTCTTCAGAGCTGGATGTCACTGCCTAGGGATTCAGCACAGCAGTAATAAGAAGATGCAGCGAAGACTGCATGGGTGATGGTGAGCAGCAGAGGGGCTGGAGAGGTGAGCTGTAAGGTGACTACAAATATTTTTCTTTTATTTTTTACATAATATGTTTGTTATTCTCTAAGGTATGCAGAGACCCCAGAGCATAATAAGGGACATGAAATTCGCAAAGAAAAACTTCTCTGTGAATTGAAATCTATACAGAGGCGAATTCCAGTTTTGCTTGATTCCCTCATGTCTAATAGATAGGATAAATTAAAGATTATATTAGATGACATATTAGGTGATAATTAGTATTTTGCTTCAAAATGTTGTGCAATAACTACCTGAAATGTGAGAATGGAGTAACTAATGAATGTTTTGAAACACTTCCCGCATTTACTAAGTAAATCTTTCTTAACTTCAGAACAATAGCAATGTATTAAATTATGCTATTGCCAGCATATAGGCTTATTTATACTTTTAAGCAGAGTAGCATCCAATATTACTACAAATTGAATTTTACAGTATTGTTCTGCAAGGTCATGGACATCAGAATAACATACGACTAATAAACTCATTTGTAGATAATGCTGTATATTTTTATTGATCATTTTAATTATTGAAATAACTAAGATAATTTGATACATTGGAATATTAGAGTTACACTTTGTTGTTGTCACGCTGTCTCTGTATACTGGAGGTAGGGGGCCTAAGCTGACCCTAAGCTGGGGCCCTGACTAGTCCCTCAACCTGGAGGTACTGTTAAAGGTACAGAGGTCCAGGCCGCCAGCGTAACCCCTACCTCCTGAGGATCCCTGCACCTAAGTAATCTAGTCCTGAGAAGGACCCCGATCACAACAAAAGGGGACAAGTAATAATATGCCCACACACAGTACTTAGATGAACGAGACAGTACAAGGGAAAAACCAAAACCACCTTGCATACAACAACTACACAACTACAACAGAGGGAACACCAACGGGAAAGGAGATAAATGATAAAGCGAGGAAGGGAAAAAACACTCCAAATACACTTATCTCAGAAACTCCAAACACCACGATCCGCTCTGTTAGTCTGAATGAAATGCTTTCACCGACACTTCCCAAACAGACCAGCAGGCATTTGAAGGAGTCTCACTACAGCAGTATTGATTGCAGCTGGGCGAGGCTGGACCTCGTCTAGCACAGAGAGAGAGAGAATTAACTCCCTCACTGCCGAAAAACACAAAGCACCAACAAGTCAGCTGCGAGAAGTCAGGCTGTGTACTCGTGACGATCTTCGTGGCGACACACCCGTGACAGTTGTAGATCTTTTTTGATTTAGCATTAGAAATTTATTGCACTATTACTGAATAAAGTAATTATTGTTGTTATGTACTTATCTCACTTACCTCTTTAGAGGTGAAATTGATGCTTGGTACCACATGCACACCGCGTTTAGATGCCATTCAAAATACTCGTCAGTGGAAACATCCAGCTGGCAATCCAATTTTCTAACTGTGACACTTTGTTTCCTTGAGCACCATTTGGCTATGCTGTGGTTTTTGAGAGAAAAACATGCTTTGAGAGCCGGCCGGTGACCAAGCAGTACGAGTTATCAGTCGGGTCCCTGGTGGCTTCTTCCCACCCATTCTCCTTGAGTGACAAGTCTCTCCATTCGAATGTGTATAGGAAGAGACCTGTCACTTTAGGGCAGAGGAGCCGCTGGGGACTCGCCTGTCCGACTTGTCACCAGTGCAGCTTGGTCACCTGCTGGCTTTCAAATTCTGATTTTCTCTGAAGCACCCCAAAATTTCAGAATCAAATGTACATGATGGAAATCATACAGTTAGTGTCTGGTGCATGCTGCCCGTGGATCAGGCTTCATATATCTGCTTTCAGGTTACACCCCTTTCCGACGTGGTACGTAATAGTACACACCATGTCGTCACCCCCTGTTCAGCGTGGGCTCCGGCGCTGAGCCCACACTAAACCAGGCATGTCAGCTGATTTATACAGCAGACATGTGCATGCAACAGCTGGGGGTGGAATCGTGATCCACCCACGGCTGTTAACTAGTCAAATGCCGCTGTCAATCTCTGACAGCGGCATTTAACAGCACCACGCCGGAAGCGCGTCACTTATCCCGCCCATCGGTGACCCCAGCACATGATTGTGGGTCACCGATGGGTTGGCATGACAACCTGGGGTCTGCAGCAGACCCATGTGGTTGTCATGTCTAGATTTCTATGAGCGCCGCCCAGTGGTCGATGCTCATAGCAATTGAGCAAATCTGCTACATACAGGCAATCTGCTCATCGCCTGTATGTAGCAGAGCTGATCAGACAACTGCAGCTTCTAGTCTTCCATAGAGACTATTGAAGCATGCAGAAAGTGTAAAAAAAATGTTTTGAAAAATATTAAAAAAATTAAATAAATATAAAAGTTTAAATCACCCCTCTTTTGGCCAATTCAAAATAAAACAATAAAAAAACACACACGCACACACACACACATATTTGGTATCGCTGTGTTCAGAATTGCCGTTCTATCAATGTAAAAAAAGAATTAATCCGATTGTTAAACAGTGTAACGAGAAAATAATTCTAAATGCCAGAATTACATTTTTTTGGTCACCGCAACATTGCAATAAAATGCAATAACAGGCGATCAAAACATCGAATCTACCCCAAAATGGCATCAATGTCAGCTCGGTGCACAAAAAATAAGCTCTCACCCGGCCCCAGATTATGAAAAATGGAGAAGCTACAGGTCTTGGAAAATACAGGAAGTACCTATGAAAAATACCTGCTAATATAGAATGATTAACCCACAATGAAGGCCACGAGGTTTAAATTAGCTAATAAAATTCACTTGTTCATCATAAAGCAATAATAAATAATTAAATAAATCCCACAATGTCTGTCCGCTATTTCATCCTTACTCTCTGCTAGATTTCTAAAACTTAACATGGACAAAACAGAATTCATCATCTTTCCGCCATCTCATTCAACCCCCTCAACTGACCTATCTATCAACGTCAATGGCTGTCTTCTCTCCCCAGTCCCTCAAGCTCGCTGCCTTGGGGTAACCCTGAACTCACCTTCAAACCACATATCCAAGCCCTTTCCACTTCCTGCCGACTCCAACTTAAAAATATCTCCCGTCCACACATTCCTCAACCTTGAATCTGCAAAAACACTAGTGCACACCCTCATCATCTCCCGCCTCGACTACTGCAACCTCCTGCTCTGTGGCCTCCCTTCCAACACTCTTGCACCCCTCTAATCTATCCTATACTCTACTGCCCGACTAATCCATCTGTGCCCCCACTATTCCCCAACCTCTCCTCTCTGTCAATCTCTCCACTGGCTCCCCATTGCCCAGAGACTCCAGTTCAAAACCTTAACCATGGCATACAAAGCCATTCACAAACTTTCTCCTCCATATATCTCTGACCTAGTCTCCCAGTACATACCAGCCTGATCCTCACAAGATCTCCTTCTCCCTTCTGATCTCCTCCTCCCACAATCGCATACAAGATTTCTCCCGTGCATCCCCCCTACTCTGGAACTCTCTACCCCAACATATCAGACTCTCGCCGACCGTGGAAACCTTCAAAAGGAACCTGAAGACCCACCTCTTCCGACAAACCTACAACCTGCAATAACCATCGCTCCACCATACCGCTCCATGACCAGCCCTACCCTCACCTACTGTATCCTCACCCATCCCTTGTAGATTGTGAACCCTCGCGGGCAGGGTCCTCGCTCCTCCTGTACCAGTCTTCGTCACGTTTTGTTCAAGGTTATTGTAATTGTTTTTGCTATGTATACCCCTTTTTCACATGTAAAGCGCCATGGAGTAAATGGCGCTATAATAATAATAAATAATAATAATAAATAATACTATTATATAATATAAATATCTGTAGACATAATTAGGCAGGGGATTACCTGAGCAGACACCCGTTGCACATTTCACTTCTTCACCAGGGGGTGAATTCTTGTACAAACTCTAAATTTTCTCCCGAATTTAGCATGGCCAATAGCACGCAGAGTGGGTAACATTGAGTGGTGCAAGTTAAGAGAAGATTGAGTTACCCATAATCACAATTCCTTCCAAAGTCTGATAACTATTGATTTGTTTGGGTCCAACTGTTACACACCAGGTCCATTGAACTTTTTTGTGCTCCACATCGGGCTTTGCAGGTGGCCTGGTGTGCTTCCATGTGATGAACTGCCAAGGCCTATTTAAGAACTTCTAAAACACACAACCGGGCCTTGGTATTGAATCTGTGACTAGACTTGCAGTTTTTGTGTGCACAGCAAACTGACTGTGGGCTACAGGTAGTCTCCTGTAGACCAGTGGCTTCTAGTAACTACTTACTTGTCTGCGGGTTCTTGTGACTCCGGAGTTCTATCAGCTACCTGTTCCCGGGTCTTTTATACCCTTTTCTCTGTGTCTGCCTGCTATTTTCAGGACGTTTTCCTGGCTGTGTGTCCTTGGTTATTGACTTTATCATTACTCCAGAGTGTTATTTGCTACCTGCCTGCGGTTTTCAGCATTGCTCTACCTGCCTGCAGTTTCCTGACTCCTCCACTTGCCTGCGTTTCCTGCACTCCACCTGCCTGCCTGCAGTTTCCTGATGTCCTCCGCCTGCTTGTCGTTTCCAAGGCACAGTCTGCTTGCCTGCGGTTTCCAGCATTTCACCTGTCTACCGATGGTTTCCAGTCCCTCTACTCACCAACCTGCTGCAAAGATGCTTGTGGCCCATGTGCCCACCTCGACCTTGGGCTCAGAGGGTCCACCTCACCCTGTGAGCCCTTTGTACTTCTCATAACACCAACTTTACCATGGCGTATTCGTGTCAACCATAATAGCTAATGTACATAAGTGAATGGATGAAAAGGTGGAAAATTATTCTACAAATGCAAGGTGCCCCATTAAGGTAGTCGTGGGTGAGCTGTAACCCATCCTCGCTTTGGCACCCGACAGACAAAGTGTGTCCTCCCTCTGAAAGAAGAAGAAACAGGCATTCCTCACATGTATTAAAGCTGTCAAACAGTCACAAATCATGAGCATGGCGTGATTAAAACATAACACCCGAGCATGCTGAAGATACTCGGAAAACACCCGAGCATGCTCATAAATCTCAAGTAACGAGCATGCTCGCTAATCACTAGTTGCCATCTTTCACACAGGTACTTAATACAACTTCAGCCCTGGTTCCCAATTTAGGTGAAGCATCTTTGTTGCTTTGTTCTCTAGCCCTAGAGAATCTTCCTCGCCAGTGACAGTATATACGGATTTTAGTTCTCTCCACATCCTAGCCTTGATTCCTAACTTCTTCTGCTGACAGAATGCACCCCTATGTCCCTGACGACTCTCTCAAGGTTCCCAGCCAACTAAGGGGACTCTTGTGGAGAGATTCGTTTGTTTGATGATCCACTGTCTGGGATACTAGGCCCACATTTACTCTAGCAGCCAGAATAGAGCCTGTCAGTTTTCTGAAGAACTGTACACTACTGACTGAGCTCACTTCCTGTACTCAACATTAGAACTGGGTTCCGCCTCCCTCTACTGGGCTCGCTGTCACAGTTAACCCCTACGTGGACAGTACTGCAGCCCAAGAGGGTTCTAACTTTTGGGAACATGCTTTTAACTCCATTTCACTATCAGAGGGAAACTACCTCCTTTACCACTACTACACATGCATATATACATACCAAACAATCTCACACAATTTATATAGTGTGTAATCACACTCAGGGGAGCAGACTGTCAGTCATTACATGACTCACACTCGTAACACTCCCTATAATTTAAAATAAGCTCTGCAGGAAGAAGCTCAAGCAGATCTATCTCCATCCTATAGATCCTAACAGCTCATTTACACATAAGAAAAGCTTAGAATTATCTAGAAGAAGATATCGGATTGCAGATATCAAGGTATCATGTTATTCAACTTCTTATGACCTACATGCCCATATAGATGGTTTAGAAGGGTTAATCCTACAGACTGATTCCCTTTGAAAAATATTTTGGTTGTTATAAATTGGTGTATAAAATAAAGAATAAATAAAAACTACCATGCACAAAATGTATGGCCCTCTCAATAAATATAAATCATGAATTGTTTATTGTAGAAGAATACATTGTAGGAATTTTGCTGATAATATTGTTAATTGACTTTTAATTTGGAATCCAATTAACAACATGGTGTCATGCATACGAAGCAGCCCTGACCATTGTGCTGTTTGTGAACTATCCTGTAATCTTTTATGCCGCAGTGTTTACGTTTTTTATGGAAAAGCTCTAATCATTTGTTAGAAGGAAAAAAGTCAATAGAGATTAAGTGAAACATTTAGAGACTGTACAACAAATAAATCCTTCCGAACAAGGTTTGGTTAATTGGCTGTTTTATTTCTGTGCCTTTGCAAGATTACAATCTGATCAATGAGCTGTATAACATTATCTGGTGACATTACACAGGGAACAGTAAAATGATGTTGCATCATTCTCCTGCAGCAAAACGAAATGCACGAAGAACCTTAGAACAAGATCAAATCAAAAGGCCAAATTAATATCTCATATGTACTAGTCCCATTGAGGAACATAGGAACAAAAGAGCAGATCTATTAAATCCTAGAGGTTGGTTTTAGTGGGTTAATACCACTTTGTAATTAACGTTAGGTAAGGAAACAGGGTTTTTTAAAAGGTGTTGAAAAAAATGAAAGCAGACATATCCCTTCTGGGAATAGTTGAGTCTACAGTAATTGGGGATTTGGAGCCATTTATTACAGTTTTTGCCTGTTTACTTCTGCCTTTCAAATCCACAAATTGTGCGGAGAATTGTAATGGCTCATGGTAAACCCCTCGAGATTCTATTTGTCAACATGAGCAAAAATAGATAGGTTCCACTTTATTAGGCCTCTCCACCCTTATTTTACAGGTTAGCGCAGGATGCTCACAGGACAGTAGTTCAACACCTGATCATAAATCCCAAACACTTAAATCATTTAATCAGACAGAACAGTCAACCAAGCAGAGCAGAGTACATTAGGTGCCGGAAGACTGATGTGGTAAGCATTTCCATGATAAGCCTCAATGGTTGATGTAGCATTTTTCACGTGCATAGATGGAAGGAGTGCAGAACTTTAGAATAAATAAAGAAATAAACTGCAAATAGGAAATGTTTAATTTTTTTTAGCTTGATAGAATAATTGTTTTATGCCAATAAAATATGATTTGTTTAAAATAATATTTTGCAAAATTGTTGCTAAATTTATGCTTACCTAAAGTTAGCTTTAGTTCATATTATTGATGGATCAAATTCATTCTCAGATTGCAAAAAAAGTGTAAATCATTCTAAGAATTAAGTTATCTAAGATGGCATTTACAAATGGTCGGCACTGCGGCATCATTTCCATCCTGAATTGAAATAAATGCTAGAAGGGAACTGATGGAGGAACTAATCTCATCCTTTGTTTTTACTAGAGTGCAGTCGCTGGTCCGAAGGCCTGAGCACAATGTTTCATGTAATGTTGGGATCTGGGTGTACCTGGGGTAAATGGTGAAAAAGCCTGATCACAGCTGTAACATTTTTTTCATCAATTTTCTCATCAGTTCAGATTTGTTGAGTTGCATCAGGTGCAAAAAAAGTGAGCCCGATGCAATGGACGTATGTGAACCCAACCTTACGCCTAAAAAATATCTCCGCAAATTGCCAACAAGATCTCACTTTCACTCAGTTCGCCATCAGCAGTTGTTAGGGTGAATCTATCTCTAGCAGTAGAGATGCCGTTATGCATGTGGGAAGTTTGGTTTCTATTTGTCATAGTGCCGACAGGAATAACAGAGAGGCAGACAGTCACAGCAGGGCATGCACTGGATTGCACAAAGTTTTCTACATGCTTCTGATGGCAGGGAACTAAACAGGGGAGACACAGAAGCTCCAGGAAAGGAGTATTTTTTATTCGTTTCTAGCCCTCTGCTGTTTTCCGCAAGGAAATTTGCAGCAAAATCTGCTCAAGTTGTTGTAAATTTGCTACTGTGGTTTCTCTGCAGATTTTTTCCTAGATCAATACCAGCACTGTACCTGTGAAGCACCCTTAAAGGAGTTTTCCCTCTAACAAACGTTCATTTTAATCAATTGATCTGGAATAATAATATCTTCCACAATTGGATGTGTTTAAATAAAATGTTCCTGTGCTAAGATAATCATATAAATGTTCCCTTGTGTAATGGCTGTGTCTGACTGTGCAGGAACATGGTCTGATCAAACCACATCTCCTGATCAGGGGAAGAAGCAAAAGAGTATACAGACATTACAGCAGGGAATCACAGCTGATTTTTACTGTGAGGTAAAACATTTTACTGCCTGTTTTTAAACAATGTTTTACTTCAAATAAAGACTCAGCTGTGATCCCCTGCTGTTGTGTCTGTATAGTCTTTTGCTTCCTTCCCTTCCCAGGAGATGTGGTATGATCAGACCTTATTCTTGCACGGTCAGACACAGCCATTACACAGTACACAGCAGGGGCACATTTATAAGATTATCTCAGCACAGGGACATTTTCTTTAAATATATTCAATTGTGGGACTTATTATCATTTCAAGATCTATTGGTTAAAATGAACTTTTGTTCATGGGAAAACCTCTTTAAGTGTAAAATAAGTCAAGAATCACGTCTACAATAATGTTTGTGTGAAATCCAGAATCTCCATTTGGACAAAACAAGAAATATCACCAGACCTGAGGCTTGCTACATTTTTCATGTTAGGCTACAGTCACACATCCATGTATTACCATCCTAGAGAAACTAACCATTTTTTTTCCTCAGGTGCCATCATAGTTGAGTCCTAGTTGCTTCAATTTTGTCCCATCTCTATTGTTTCACTGAAGCAAGTGGACTGATTTTTTCATCCATTCACTCTTAACAATGTACCAGCTAAAAACAGATGAAACTAGAAAGGAACTCTGGAGTACAGAGTCTGCTTACTTTAATCCATGTCTCACAGATCCTTATAGACTTTAATAGCCCAGTCTGATCCACAAAATCTGATGAGAATAGGACTGCTCTGAGTCTTACAGATCGGAGTCATGGTATATTTTTAAAACTGATGTGTAAATGGCTCCATAAAACTCTATGGGTTAGTATGTTGTCTACGAAAAAAAAACGGATAGCACTAGATCGTGTCACAGAGATGTGTGAGCATAGCCTTTGGTAGACACATGTCTTTCAAGCATCTACATAACGTCCTTAGTGAATCAAAACTATGGGCTGTTCCCGCATAGGATATGTTCAGCGCTTCAGTTTGTTCTACGCATTATATGCTAAATTTATAGATCATTATTGTTATTCTAGTAGCAGAAAAAATCATTACATGCAGAGAAGACCTGGGTTTACTTATACAGCCGGCCTTTCTTTTTAGCCTAATCCACAAATTAACCTTGCTTCAACTCTAAACCGGTGATGAAGGAAACAGTGTTCTGACTAAAGCCTAGGTGGAGTAAATAATAAATAGTCATTCAGAGTCCACATAAATTAGGTTAAATCTAACCTCAAAGTACCATGAAAAATACATTTTTATATGGTGAAAGCTGACACCTTTTGCCACTTAGATTTCACCTCACTTACTTTAAATAGAGGATATGAGAACCTATTTTTTTGTTTTACAAGGTAACAGTTAAAAGAGCCAGTAACAGAAAACATCATTGTTGGTGCTCCCTGTGTATTGGATATTTTCCATGTGTGTCTGAATTTATGTAAAAAAAAGTTGCATTATTTGTTCCTTCTTCTACAGAAATATCTGAACTTCATTAGTCAACACAACACATCTCCTGTTTTCCTGTACAGTGGGATTTTTTAATTTTTTTGCTAAGGTAACTTAAGTTACCTTTTCTTTTATTTCTATAACCATTCAAAATGTTATTACTGTTCATCATTTCCCCTTTATATGATGATAGTGCTACCTGTTATGTTAGAATGAAGGCCCCCCCATATAAAGTCATGGCTGAAAGTGTTGGCACCTCTTACGGCTCTAGGTCACTAAAGATATTGCTATTATTCCTTCACATCCATTGATAACCAGGTAGCAGGATAACCCCAATCTGAACTTTTGCACCATGGGCTATGTGCATTAAAGGAAATGTATCGCTAGAACATTATCTGTTATTTACAGGCAATATGTCACCAGGTTTTTGCCACCTAATCTCAGAGCAGCATAATGTAGAGAAAAAGATGTCTCACTTGCTCGACTGCCTTCTGTTTTATCAGCGTGAGCTTATCACTAGGGGACTAGTAAATCTGCTGCCATGGAGTCCTCCATATTCATCAGCTATGTATGACCCCATGCTCACCACTGATTGGCAGCTTTCTGACTATGCACATTCCACACAGAAAACTGCCAAACAGTTATGTGGGCGGAGTCATACGGAGCTCAGCATTCTGAGAACTGCTAGATCTGTGCAGTGAAAACTGTGATTTCATCAATACTACACCAAACAGCCCAATACGTGGCACATTGCTGGAATCAGGGTCTCTGCCCCTACATTATGCTGTTCTTAAATGGGATAGCAAAAACCTGGTTACAGATTCCCTTCAAAGAGTTTATCCGACCCCCCTATCCAAAAACAAAAAAGTTATCCTGTTACCTGATTTTAGGCAATATTTTAACATTTGGGACAACCCCTTTAACTTTTTACTTACTCCGAAGTCCATCTATTAAATGCAAAGTTATAGTATCAAGCTCCAACTAGTAGGCATATTGTACATTTCAGCTGTGTTCTTCAGCATTTTCATTATCATTTTTTTTAATCATGTAGCTTAAGAGCATTCACACATTTTTAATTACTCCCCAGAGATAGGTACATTTTACAGTCACAAACAAGAATGAGTAAAGCGGAGAATCACAGATAACAAGTACACATTTCCAATGCCTTTTCTACTGCTGTACTTGAAAAGCTTACGCTAAAGCGGAAGAAAGAATAATGTAACGTGATTTACTATCCATCTGCAGTTTCCTTTTATGGAGCTGTCTCTGTATTGAAACTATCATTGAAAGTCTACAGAAAAATACTACGCATCTTGCAGACATTACCTTAGATAACCTTTCCCTACACAGTGCTATATTACTGCCTTTCCAAACTATACAAATTACTCTCAAAACCACACATGGAACAATTCCAAAACTGAATTCTTGGCCCTCTTCATCATCCTGCATCTTGGGTTCTTGCCAGCTCCCTTTCCCTTTGCTTTTTTGGGTAGCTTTTAAAAATGTTTACACATGTCATATCAAACCCTGGCACTGCGCTTGTTTCCTCTGCAGTCACACTGGCTGGCAGCTACTCCGAGTTATTGAGAATAAGCGAGAGAGCCGTGCTTCAATAATCTTCAAACATCATGTTCATTTGTCTTCTTTAATAATGGTTGGTGATTGTATTGTTTGAGTTTTTTGTTGCAGCAGACAACATCTGCACTCAAGGCTTGACAGAGGACTTTAAACATAATAGATATTAAATATTGGAAGGGTACAACCTTTCATATTCCGATCAAGGAAATTTATTGCATGTTGAAAAGATATAAACATTGTGCTGCACTGAAAGGTTTAGTAATGTAACTAGCACATGGGTAGCCTCACAGAGCTGTATTGTTCTGGAATGATTGATTTATAATCTGCTATCTCTGTATGAGAACGGATTTTTCTAGGAAGGGATGGATGGTTTTAATTTGTTTCATCATCATTAATACTCTAGATCTCTATGTTCTTTTCCCAGTCAGTTCCCGTTCTAATTCCTAAACGTTTTGTTAAATACACACAAGCACCGGGGCTGGCAATTTATGTTTAAAAATGACTATTATTTTTCAGCATATGTCAGAGCTGGCAGAAGTCTGTGTTCTGTTTGCAAACACTTTGTCTTCTTCAATTTTTTTTATACAACAAAAAACACAAATGGTGCTTATGCTGAGGGAGAAAATATCCACATGGAATAAACAGAAATACTGCAAAGAGCCATTCAGACACTTAGTTCACTATCTGGAATGAAAATTAATAATAATAATTATATTCTGTGTATGCAAGAAAGCAAAGCAAAACTGATTAACAATGTCAGATAAGGGGATACTTGAAGGAAAAATAAAATATCTGCATTAAATCTTTGTCATGCTTTTAAGGTATAAAACATTGTGTGAAATATTGTGTAACTCATGACATTGTGTTTTTTTAGGTTCTGTATGATAATATGGATACCCAGCAGCCACAGAGAATCAGGGTGTTCAAGTAGGGTACCAACCTATAATCCAATGTAAAAAAAAAACATTGGTACTCTAAATAGTAATGCTGTAAGAGTTTTAATTGTAGCAATCCAAAATAATACATATAATATTACGTTTTGGCCTTAAAAAGCAGACCTTCATCAAACATATGAATTGCATGTTATTGAAAAGAGACCCAACAAAGAATAAACACTGAAGGGAAAGTGACAAAATTAACTATGTCGGGCACTGCTATCACTTTTCCTTCAGTGTGTATGTCTGTTCTGCTTTATAAAACCAAAATGTCACAGATGAATTATTTTGATTGTTACAATTAAAACTTTTTCCACATTCCCATTTGCAGTGCAAGTACTTTTACTTTATGGAATTGAAGTTATAAACTTCCTGAGATCATACTGTATGTGTGACCTATGGTAGTGGGGTAATAGAATGTGGAACATATAGCATTAAAAACACACATTTTCTGGCCCTTTACTTAGCCCCCTGGATTCATAGCCAAGTGTACTGCATAGAAATGGTAAACCCCCTTCCATCCCAGTACTAGCACTATGTTGATCCTTATAGGACTTGCAGTGGTTTGGTCCTACCCATCATTCATTTGAGCACTGCAGTCAATCATTGGCCTCAGCAGTCAGGCACCGTGCAGCTGTAGCAAACAATAATTTAATACAACTGTCAGCAGGGTTTTGTCATGTAATCTGAGAGTAGTATGATATAGGGTTTGAGAGCCTGGTTCCAGTGATGTGTCACTTACTAGACTATGTGTTGCTGATTCAATAAAATCATTGTTTTATTAGCAGGAGATTATCACTACAAGACTAGTCTTATGTCTCCTAGTCAACCTCTCTGTGTAACCCTGCCCTCATGAATGATTAGCAGCTTTATGTCAATATACAGTAAACAGAAAACTGCTAATCAGTGGTGTGGGCGGGGTTATACGGCTTAGCATTCAGATCTCTGCTAGATCTGCAGCAAGAAAACTGTTATTGTATGAAAATGGCAGCAAGTGACAAATGACTAGAATCAAGGTCTCAGCCCTCACATCATCCTGCTCTCTTATTACAGCAAACTAGCAATGACCTAGTGACAGATTCCTTTTAATGCATTATGATACCATAATGAAGGAAAAAATAAAGAAAATGAATTGGTTAAGAGAAAAAAATAAGAACTACTGTATCAATAAGTTAAATAATAACCCAGGAAGCTCATTAATTCCCTCAAGTAATGTCAAAAATAGGAAGTTTGGACCAAGCCAGAATAATGAGAGACAGAATTTTTAATTTAAGGCATTTTTATTACTTACTGCAAAGTCAAAAATTTACATACTTTTCATTAGTATTTGGTACCATTGCCCTTAAACTGAATGACTTGGGTCAAACGTTTGGGATATCCTTCCAGGAGCTTCTCTTCTCACAATAGTTTTGCCCATAAATTTTCAATAAAATTTATATCAGTGCTTTGTGATGGCCACTCCAAAACATTGACTTTGTTATCCTTAAGACACTTTGTTACCATTTTGGCAGTATGCTTCGGGTCATTGTCCATTTGGGAGACCCATTTCCACCCCAAGCTTTAACTTCCTGGCTGATGTCTTGAGATGTTGCTTCAGTATTGCCACGTAATCTTCTTTACTCATGATACCATCTATTTTGTGACATGCACCAGTTCCTCCTGCAGCAAAACAACCGCACAACAACTGTTGTGGATGGGATGGTGTTTTTAGGCTTCCAAACTCCTCCCTTTTTCCTCCAAATGTAACAATGATTATTATGCCCAAAAAGTTCAATTTTAATTTCATCAGACCACAAGACATGTCTACAAAAATTAAGGTCTTTGTTCCTGTGTGCCTTTGCATACATTAATCTGGCTTTTTTATGTTTCTTTTGGAGTGATGATTTCCTGGCAGAGTGGCTTTTCAGCCCATGTTGATACAGTACTTGTTTCACTGTGGATATTGACACAATTTTACCAGCTTCCGCCATAATCTACACAAGGTCTTTTGCTTTTGTCCTTGGGTGGATATGCACATGTCAGACCAAAGCACGTTCATCTCTGGGACACAGAACCCATCTCCTTCCTGAACGGTATGATGGCTTGTTAGTACTTGCGTATAATTGTTTGCATAGATAAATGAGGCACCTTCAGGTGTCTGGAAATTGTACTCAAGGGTGAGCCAAACCTAAACAAGTCCACAATTCTCTTCATGATATCTTGGCTGATTTCTTTAGACTTTCCCATGATGCTACACAAAGAAACAGTTTGTTTCAGGTGTGCATTAAAATACATCCACACATCTAATTAACTCAGATGTTGCTAAAAAAAACAGACGCTTCCAAACACATGACATCATAATATGGACAGTCCAGAATTGTTTAAAGGCATAGTAATCTTAGTGTATGTAAACTTTTGACTTTGCAGTAAGTAATAAAAATGCCTTAAAACATTCTCTCTCTCTCTCATTATCCAAGTCCTAGACCATTTTCTTCCCCATCACAGCCTCCTCCAAGTCCCGGACCATTTTTTTCTCCGTTCCCGGAATCCAAGGCCAATACAAATTCCAAAAACAGAAATGCACCATAATCTGAATCACCTGGCCAAAATTTGATTCTGCAATGTTGGGATAGTAACAGAACACCTCACCTTGCCACTCTGGACCCAGTGTTGTTACCACCCTTTACTCCCACGCTGTCTGGAGCGTATGTCTCAACTCCCGTATGTGCTCCCCCACCTTTCCCAACCCCCAGTCCAGGTACGCATATTATGTTGCCTCCCAAATATCATAATTTATAAAGTTTTATTATTAGTTTTATGTTATGTTCTATGTTTGTTGTTCCCCTTTGCAATATGTAAATATGTTTGTATAGTTTGTAAAATCAATGACATGTTCTATTGTATTTATTAAATGTTTTGGCTATTGAAAATGTTTTTGTTTTTTGTGGTTTAATAAAAAAGAACATTAAAGTGGGTTTAATAAAATATATATATATTTTTTTTTGTTTTTTTATTTCAC
Source organism: Phyllobates terribilis (assembly GCF_046119375.1). Taxonomy (NCBI): domain Eukaryota; kingdom Metazoa; phylum Chordata; class Amphibia; order Anura; family Dendrobatidae; genus Phyllobates; species Phyllobates terribilis. The sequence continues at coordinate 244,911,953 of NW_027362763.1, read as the reverse complement.
AATTGTTTTTTTCTTTGTGAAAAGTTTTTATTTATTTTATTTCATTTTATTCACTAGCAGAGGTTAAGCAGACAGGTGTGAGCATATGTTTGTAGCCTGAGAAGGGGGTAATACCCATGGAGGTTCCCAGGCTACTCATATCAGCCCCCAGCTGTATACTTAGCCTTTACTGGCTATTAAAAGGGAGAACCCCCCAAAAAATTGACGTGGGGTCCCCCTATTTTAACAGCCAGCAAAGGCTAGGCAGACAGCTGGGGGCTGATATTAATAGCCTAGGAAGGGGCCATGAATATTGGCTCCCTCCCAGACTACAAACACCAGCCCTCAGCCGCCCCAGAAATGGCGCATCCATAAGATTTGCCAATTCTGGCACTTAGCTCAGCTCTGCCCTCTGCGCTATGGTGGTGGCAAGCGGGGTTATAGGGTTGGGGTTGATGTCAGCTTATAATGCCAGCTGACATCAAGCCCAGGTTAGTAATGGAGAGGTGTCTATAAGTCGCCCCCATTACTAACCCCATAGTGAAAGTGAAATGTTTAAAAAAAACACCCACACCCAGAATAAAATAATTTATTTGATATAACCACACAGACTCCTTTAATAGTTCTAAATTAAACCCTACTTACCATTACGCCCATTCCTCTAAATCCCATGTCACCAGTAATAAAAATAAAATAATAAACCAATCTCATCATCACTTCTCCGATATGAAGAACATAAACAATTTTTCCCGCAACGGGTTCAGCTCTGATACATCTAGATGGCAGGCTGCATAGTAGCTTGACGCGACCATCCAGCATGCCATCCTACAGACACACTGAGGAGCACATGCTTGCCTAAAGTGGTCTGTGGCTTATAGAATAGCTGGCCTGAGGAAGCAGATACAGTTACCTCTGCCGACACTGGGCACCAGGGCAGAAGTTCCTTCTTTGCCAAGTTTGCCCCCCAAATCCCTAACACAGACATTCAAATGCGGTGTTGAGACACCCCCATAGTGTTCGAGTTCGGTTTGGTTCGTCGAACACCCGTATGTTCGCCGAACTGTTCGTCGAACTGTTCGTCGAACACCTTCGAACTCCGTTAAACCAATGGCAGGCAAACAAAAACACATAGAAACACATAGAAAACACCTTCAAATGTGTCCAAAAGCTGACAAACTGCTCAGAAGACACAACTAACACATGGAAAAGTGACAAGTACATATAGTCATGCGAAAAAAAAAGAGGTGGAGGAGTAAAAGGAGGGGGAGACAAAGATATAGGCATGTCATGCCCTTCTAAAACCAAAAAAGTGCGAAGCCGACACGGCCAGTCCGTTCCTGCCCGTGCGACCTCCGTGTCGCCGGGTTTGTGCCAGAGCCGCGGTGGACCCTGACGGCCAGCCCCCCTCTCCCAATACTGGTGCCTGTCGGCGGGTGGTTCGAGCGAGCCCCCCTGCGGTGGAGGCAGGTCTAATCTTTTTAATTTAAATTGTCTCTCTAATTTGAATGAGTACACTTTAAATCCTTTTACAAGGATCTATTGAAGGGCAAGTCTCATGCCAGCAGCCGCGGTAATTCCAGCTCCAGTAGCGTCCACTAAAGCTGCTGCAGTTAAAAAGCTTTTATAAGGATCGAGCTTGGCGGTCCACCGCAAGGCGTCCTACCGCCAGTCCCAGCCCCTGTGCCTTGGGGTGCTTCCCCGGTGCTCTTCACTGAGTGTCTCGGGGGCCCGAACCATTTCCTTTGAAAAAATTAAGTGTCCAAACTACAGGTGGTGTACCTAGCTTAACAGCTGGGATAATCCGCTGACTAGCAGACACTGCTACTAGGCACAAAGTATTTCCTGGGCTAGATGCAGTTACAAATTTGTAATTAGATACTCTCGTTGGATGCTGAGAAAGCATTCCATAGAGTCTCCTGGCACGCCATATATTATTCTCTTAAAAAGCTTGGGGTAGGGGTCTAGGGGACCCTTTTATAGGCAAAATCACGGCCCTGTATCGGAATACGTCACCTAGGCTGAAGATAAATGGAACATTTTAATCACCTTTCATAATCACCAATGGGACAAGGCAGGGATGTCCTCTGTCCCCTCTCTTATACATCCTAGTGACGGAGCACCTGCTCTCATCAATTCGCCATAACCCCAATATTAGGTGGATTGAGGTGGGAGGCACCGAGTACAAGTGCTCTGCATTTGCTGATGATGTCCTAGTATATATCACTCAATCACATATATCCATCCCTGCTGTTATGGCTGAAATAGATCACTTTGTTACATGGTCAAATTTTAAAATCAATGCAGCGAAGTCTGAGGCTCTCGATGTCTCCCTCCCCAAATCCATACAGGATTCCATCCAGTCCAACTTTCCCTTTGCCTGGCCCTCACAGGGTATCAAATACTTAGGAATTCGTATTCATAGACACCTCTCCCGTCTATGTTATCTTACTTTTGGGCCCTTTATTGAACAACTCCATACAGACCACGGTTGGCAAGTTAGAACTGTAAGATTCACTACGTGAACCACTGGTGTTTTGTGGAAAAGCACATGTACACTATGTTCCAAATTATTATGCAAAAAGTGTTTAGGAGTGATAAGGTAAGAATTTTTTTGTTTGTCAGTTAAACTCATTGATGGTGATGTGTGTCAGGGCTCTTTATGTCACTGTAAGCAATTGCAGACACCTGTGCTAATTAGTTTGGCAGGTGTGTCCAATGAAAGGCAAGACTACTTAAGAAGGCTGTCCCACATTATTAAGCAGTCTACATTTTCTTCCAAAATGGGAAAGAAAAAGGATGTGTTGGCTGCTGAGAAGCAACAAATTGTGGAGTGTTTAGGTCAAGGCATGACTACAATCAACATTGCCAAGACACTTCATCCTGATCATCGCACAATCAAGAAGTATGTAGCTGATTCACAGTACACACGTGTGCGTGCTGATAAGGGAAAATTGAAGACTCTTTCCTACAGGCAATTACATCAGGTTAAAAGAGCAGGGGCAAAAAAGCCTTGTCATAGCAGCAGACAAGTTTTTGCAGCTGCTGGTGCCTCCAACGTCCCCCGAACAACAAGATGCAGGGTCCTTCAGAGGTTTGCAGCTGTTTGTAAGCCATCCTGTCGAACTCCTTTATCCACTGTAGACAAGCAGAAACGGCTACAGTGGGCCAAACAATACATGAAGACTGACTTCAAAACTGTTTTGTTACCGATGAGTGCCATGCAACGCTCGATGGTCCAGATGGATGGAGTGGAGGATGGCTGGTTGATGAACACCCCATGCAAACACGACTACGCCGCCAACAAGGAGGAGGTGGAGTAATGTTTTGGGCTGAAATCGTATGGAGAGAGATTGTCGGCCCCTTTAGGATCCCTGAAGGGGTAAAGATGAACTCCATAGTGTATGTGGAGTTTCTCAAACAGCACTTCCTGCCATGGTTCAAGAAGAAGAACCGTGTATTCCGCAGCAAGATCATTTTCATGCATGATAATGCACCGTCTCATGCTGCACATAACACATCTGCATCTCTGGCTGATATGGGCATAAAAGGGGACAAACTTATGGTGTGAACGCCATGCTCCCCTGACCTCAACCCCATTGAGAAAATCTGGAGCATCATCAAAAGGAGTGTCTATGATGGCAGGAGGCAGTTCACATCTAAGCAACAGTTCTGGGAGAGTATTCTGTCCTCATGCAAATCAATTGAAGCAGAAACCATCCAAAACCAGACAAATTCAATGGACGAGAGAGTTCAGAAGCTCCTTTCGAACAAGGGGTCCTATGTGCAAATGTAACCACCTAGAATAAAGTTTTGAGTTGAAAACTGTTTGATTTCAGTTGCTAATAACCTGCTAATGCTTATAATTTCAAAAATGACCATTTTTTTGCTCTTTATTAAAATGAAAAGGTTGATCGAAGAGTGTGGGGGATCTAAGAGTGTGGCAACCCAGTAGTCAGGATTATTTCGAATTCTGACAATCTGAGGGTCATGTTGCAGGTAGTGCAGCAAGAAGGCACTCATGTGTCTTGCGCATCTAGGAGCCCCAAAATTATTTTCCGGGCTAGATGCAGCTAAAAATTATTATTAATTTGAAAGCTGGTGGAGCTTAGTATAGATGGCCTAATAGAATCAGTACTGCAAACTGCTACAAGGCCCAAATTATTTTCCAGCCAAGATACAGATAAACATGATTAGTAATTTTAAATCTGGTGGAGTTTAGTATAGATGGCCTGATAGAATCAGTACTGCACACTGCTACAAGGCCCAAATTATTTTCCAGCCAAGATACAGATAAAAATGATTAGTAATTTGAAGGCTTAAAACGGTTGGTGAGGTGATTTTAACAAATCATCAAGCTTTTACTCTCCCCAGGATGACACAGGGGTAGAAAAGTCGTTTCGGATCCATGATTTGTTCATCTTTATGAACGTGAGTCTGTCTACATTATCAGTGGAGAGCCGCGGGCGCTTACCTGTCAGCACACCAGCAGCAGCGCTGAACACATGTTCAGACAGAACGCTGGCTGCGGGGCATGACAAGATCTCCAAGGTGTAAGTGGCGAGCTTCGGCCATTTATACATATTGGAAGCCCAAAAAGAACAAGGGTCCAGTGACACAGTCATGGCTTCAATGTTTACTTGGAGATACTCCTGTACCATCGTCTCTAGGCATTGACTATGTGTCAGACTTCTTGTCTCCTGTGGCATTGCAAAAAAAAGTGGTGAAATGATTCCGCAAAATTGATGTTACCAGCAGATACTGTGTTTCTGTTATGTTTTGAGTGCTGAACACTTGACGGTCCCACGGTTGGCAAGTTGGAACTGTGAGATTCACTACGTGCACCACTAGTGTTTTGGGGAAAAGCACATGGAAGATTCTGCAACAGTCTCTGCTGATACTCCTGCATGCGTGCATCTCTTTCTATGGCAGGAATAATTTCTGCAAATTTACTTTTGCACCGGGGATCTAACAGTGTGGCAACCCAGTAGTCAGGATTATTTCTAATTCTCACAATTCGAGGGTCATGTTGCAGGTAGTGCAGCAAGAAGGCACTCATGTGTCTTGCGCATCCAGGAGCACCAAGTCCCTGTTGTGTTGGTGGCAAGGTAACAATCATGCTTCCTTCCTCTGTCCTCTCCCCCAACCTCGCACAACAGAAATGTGATCAAGGTCTCCCTCATCTGATGAGTCTTCCATCAGTTCGTCCTCCTGGGCTCCTGCACCTTCCTCACTAGATTGGCTGCTACCATGCACCCTGGTAAAACCATCTCCCCCACCCTCACATGCCTGCTGCCTTGATGCTGCTGACCGTCTGGACCTTGCAGATGTTAGCCCTTCCGCATATAACTCCTCCTCCTCTACTTCCTCCACCTCCTCTTTTGCCACCACCTGACTCCGAATTCTGTTTAACATGTGCTCCAGCATGTAAATCACAAGAATAGTCATGCTGATAATGGCATCGTCAGCGCTAAACATCTTCGTCGCCATTTCAAAATTGTGCAGAAGGGTGCATAGGTCCCTAATCTGAGACCACTCCTCCAGCGTGATTTGCCCCACCTCTTGATCTCGTTGGCCCAGGCTATACGTCAGAACGTATTGCACCAGGGCTTGTCGGTGCTGCCACAGTCGCTGCAACATGTGCAGAGTTGAATTCCACCGGGTAGGCACATCGCATTTTAGCCGGTGAAGTGGCAGGCCCAACGACTTCTGTAGAGATGTAAGTCGCTGAGCTGCGGGATGCGAACGGCGAAACTGAGCACACAACGACCGTGCCCTCTGCAGAAGGCCATCTAGTCCGGGATAGTGGGCTAAAAATTGCTGGACAACCAGGTTCAACACGTGAGCCATACAAGGCACGTGTGTGACATTGCCCCGGCGAAGGGCCGCACCCAGGTTTGCAGCATTGTTGCACATGGCCTTCCCTGGTTTCAGGTCCAGTGGAGACAACCATTCATGAAACTGGTACTCCAGAGCTGACCACAACTCCTCAACTGTGTGACTCACATTTCCCAGACATTTCAAAGTAAAAACTGCCTGATGACGTTGAGCCCTGCCGCCAGCATAGTAAGGAGTTGTGCAGGATCCCTTCTGCGCAGTTAAAAAGCGGGTGGCATGACCAGACAGGCTTTGGGTGCAGGTGGAGGACCGAGAGGAGGTTGATGAGGCAGAAGCAGTGGAGGAACTTCGAGATAAAGAGGATTGACGCACAACTCGTGGGGACGGCAAGACTTGGACAGCAGCCCCTTGTCCTTCTGTCACCATGGTTACCCAGTCCCCAGTCAGAGACATGTAACGCCCCTGTCCATGACTACTTGTCCAAGTGTCTGTGGTGAAATGCACCCTGTCACACACAAAGTTTCTCAAAGGAGCGGTGATGTTGTGTGCGACATGCTGGTGGAGCGCAGGCACACCTTTCTTTGAGAAGTAGTGCTGACTGGGCATCTGGTACTGGGGCACTGCGACGGACATAAGGTCTCGAAAATCCTCTGTGTCCACCAGGCGGAAAGGCAGCATTTCTGTAGCCAAGAGCTTGCAGATGGTGAAATTCAACCTCTTAGCTTTCTCATGGCTAGGAGGAAATGGTCTTTTACTTGTCCACATCTGAGGGACCAAGGGCTGGCTGTTGTGCTTAGACGGGGTTGAGAAGGGTGTCCCCGGCAAACTGCCAGTCTGTGAGGAAGATGCAGACGGATATGTTAGGTTGCCTTGATCCAAAGGTGGTGCTATCGATGTCGGACAGCGCTGAACACCAGCTGGTGTTTCCACCTCCAAAGAAAATGATGACCTGCCAATTACGCTGGCTGTTGCGGGTAAAGAGGTGGCAGGTCTGCGTCCCAAAACAGGTGTGACTGCTGTCCCCCCAGTCACAGAGGATGAAGAGGCCGCGGATGCACAAGATGTGGCAGACGGCGGTTGGCCCGGCCGGCTATGCCGCATTGTAGCACAGTGAGCTTCCCACTGCAACTTATGCTTCATATCCATGTGCCGGTTCATGCATGAAGTACTCAAACTATGTATTTTTTGGCCTCTTCTTAGCTTTTGCTGACAAATGTTACAGATAACACGAGTTGGGTCATCTTTATCGATCTGAAAAAACGCCCAGGCTATGCAAGGCTTATGCGACCTGAAGAGCCACCACGACTTGTGGTCAGAGGCAGAGTTGTGTTTGAGGATGCAGTTGTTGACGTGCTTCCAGTACTATGTCTCTGTCCAGGAAGGCGCAACCTGACCTCGTCGTCACTAGCATCCTCCTCCACCTCCTCTGCTGACCTCATCGACTGGCTGACTGTGGGTTGACAGTAAGTGGGATCTCCAACCTCGTCATCATCACCCTGTGTCTAATCACACCCGTCGTCCTCAGAGCCAACCTGTTCCTGCCCTGACAAAAAACTAAAGTTGTCGCTCCAATCAGGTGTTTGAGTCTCATCATCGTCTTCCTCAATGTCTCCACCAACAGGAGTTACAGTTTGGGAACGAGGGTCTACATTATGGTCAGAACCTTCTGCGTCTGGTCCTGGATCCGACTCATAAAGATTCTGGGCATTAGTGCAGATCATTTCCACGTCTGGATTCACAGAAGCTCTGGAGCCGACCTCTGATTCCCAGGCTATAGTATGAGTAAACAGCTCTGCAGACTCAACCATCTGTTCTACCCCATACTCAGACGGGCAGCTGGAGACTTGGGAGCTGTGAGGAAGCAAGTGCGATTGGGGTGACACCTCTGAGGACTGGAGTATTTGTGATGTTGAAGTTGAGGTGGAGGAGAGCCCACTTAAAGGAGCACTTGATATCCGTTGAAGCACCTGCTGTTTTTGTGCCTCATCTGGAATTTGTAGTGATTGGCGTGGCCGTAAGAAAGGGATCTTATCACATTGTCCGCTAAATGAAGAAGACATCTTAGTTTGGCTGGAAGATGGTCTTTCTTCTGCAGATGTTACTGGTGCTTTAACACCTACCCCACGGACACAACCTTTTTTTCCCTTCCCAACATGCCTATTCCCCTTTCCACCAGCAGCAGGCCTTTTTTCCACTCATTTTGGTGGTTAACTAATTCACAACTCTGGAGTTGTTTGCACAAAAAACAATGGATGGGAATCGAGCAGAGCTGAGTGGCCAAACTGTGGTATTAGCCCAAAAGTATTGGCTGGGTTAGATGCAGATAAAAATTATTTTGAATTTGCAACCTGGTGGAGGTTAGTATAGATGGACTAATAGAACAAGTCCCACACACTGCTACAAGCCAAAATATTTTTTCAGAGCTAGATGCAGAAAAAAATTATATTGAATTTGCAACCTGGTGGAGGTTAGTATAGATGGACTAATAGAACAAGTCCCACACACGGCTACAAGCCCAAATATTTTTTCAGAGCTAGATGCAGAAAAAAATTATATTTAATTTGCAACCTGGTGGAGGTTAGTATAGATGGACTAATAGAACAAGTCCCACACACTGCTACAAGCCGAAATATTTTTTCAGAGCTAGATGCAGAAAAAAATTATATTGAATTTGCAACCTGGTGGAGGTTAGTATAGATGGACTAATAGAACAAGTCCCACACACTGCTACAAGCCGAAATATTTTTTCAGAGCTAGATGCAGATAAAAATTATTTTGAATTTGCAACCTGGTGGAGGTTAGTATAGATGGACTAATAGAACAAGTCCCACACACTGCTACAAGCTGAAATATTTTTCCAGAGCTAGATGCAGAAAAAAGTTATATTGAATTTGCAACCTGGTGGAGGTTAGTATAGATGGACTAATAAAACAAGTCCCATACACTGCTACAAGCCAAAATATTTTTTCAGAGCTAGATGCAGGTAAAAATTATTTTGAATTTGCAACCTTGTGGAGGTTAGTATAGATGGACTAATAGAACAAGTCCCACACACTGCTACAAGCCAAATTATTTTTTCAGAGCTAGATGCTGAAAAAAATTATATGGAATTTGCAACCTGGTGGAGGTTAGTCTAGATGGACTAAGAGAACAAGTCCCACACACTGCTACAAGCTGAAATATTTTTTCAGAGCTAGATGAAGATACAAATTATTTTGAATTTGCAACCTGGTGGAGGTTAGTATAGATAGACTAATAGAACAAGTCCCACACACTGCTACAAGCAGAAATATTTTTCCAGAGCTAGATGCAGAAAAAAGTTATATTGAATTTGCAACCTGGTGGAGGTTAGTATAGATGGACTAATAAAACAAGTCCCATACACTGCTACAAGCCAAAATATTTTTTCAGAGCTAGATGCAGGTAAAAATTATTTTGAATTTGCAACCTTGTGGAGGTTAGTATAGATGGACTAATAGAACAAGTCCCACACACTGCTACAAGCCAAATTATTTTTTCAGAGCTAGATGCTGAAAAAAATTATATGGAATTTGCAACCTGGTGGAGGTTAGTCTAGATGGACTAAGAGAACAAGTCCCACACACTGCTACAAGCTGAAATATTTTTTCAGAGCTAGATGAAGATACAAATTATTTTGAATTTGCAACCTGGTGGAGGTTAGTATAGATAGACTAATAGAACAAGTCCCACACACTGCTACAAGCAGAAATATTTTTTCAGAGCTAAATGCAGAAAAAAATTATATTGAATTTGCAACCTGGTGGAGGTTAGTATAGATGGACTAATAGAACAAGTCCCACACACTGTTACAAGCCGAAATATTTTTTCACAGCTAGATGCAGAAAAAAATGATATTGAATTTGCAACCTGGTGGAGGTTAGTATAGATGAACTAATAGAACAAGTCCCACACACTGCTACAAGCCAAAATATTTTTTCAGACCTACATGCAGATAAAAATTATTTTGAATTTGCAACATGGTGGAGGTTAGTATAGATGGACTAATAGAACAAGTCCCACACACTGCTACAAGCCGAAATATTTTTTCAGAGCTAGATGCATAAAAAAATTATATTGAATTTGCAACCTGGTGGAGGTTAGTCTAGATGGACTAATAGAACAAGTCCCACACACTGCTACAAGCTGAAATATTTTTTCAGAGCTAGATGAAGATACAAATTATTTTGAATTTGCAACTTGGTGGAGGTTAGTATAGATGGACTAATAGAACAAGTCCCACACACTGCTACAAGCAGAAATATTTTTTCAGAGCTAAATGCAGAAAAAAATTATATTGAATTTGCAACCTGGTGGAAGTTAGTATAGATGGACTAATAGAACAAGTCCCACACACTGCTACACGCCGAAATATTTTTTCAGAGCTAGATGCAGAATAAATTATATTGAATTTGCAACCTGGTGGAGGTTAGTATAGATGGACTAATAGAACAAGTCCCACACAATGTTACAAGCCAAAATATTTTTTCAGAGCTAGATGCAGAAAAAAATTATATTGAATTTGCAACCTGGTGGAGGTTAGTATAGATGGACTAGTAGAACAAGTCCCACACACTGCTACAAGCCGAAGCCCAAATATTTTTTCAGAGCTAGATGAAGATAAAAATTATTTTGAATTTGCAACCTAGTGGAGGTTAGCATAGATTTACTAATAGAACAAGTCCCACACACCACTACAAGCCCAAGCCCAAATATTTTTTCAGAGCTAGATGCAGATAAAAAATATTTTGAATTTGCAACCTGGTGGAGGTTAGCATAAATGGACTAATAGAATGTTGCTGTGCCCAAAAGGATTTACTTCACTAGGTGCAGTAAAAAAATTTGTATTCTATACACAGGTGGTGTAGCTTGCAACACAGATAGGCTACTCCACTGACTAACACACACTGCAAGAGGCCAAAAAGGATTTGCTTTGCTAGATTTAGCCAAATGCTGTGAAAAAAAACTAGCACAGCACTGGCACAGACCTGCCTGGCAAAAAGTGATAGGAACTGATGTTACCTAGCCCTCAAAAGGACTGCAATTACAATTAGTCTTTACTCCCAACCTATCTATTTAAGAGCACAGACCTGCCTGATAAAAGTCGTAGGAAATTATGTAACCTAGTCCTCAAAAGGACTGCAATTACAATTAGTCTTTACTCCCAACCTATCTATTTAAGAGCACAGACCTGCCTGATAAATGTTATCTGTAGATTTGTGCGAAAATTGGCTTGAAATTAACACTGAAAGTATAGCGCACACAGCAACAGTGGTGCCGTCTAACACGCAGCTGCAGCAGTGAGAAAATGGTGGCGACGGGGAAAATGGCTGGGTCTTATAGAGCAAGGACATGTGACATACACTGCCAATGACACATGCCCTTGCTTGTGTGAAAAAATGCACTTCACTCCGTGTGTGCGCTGCTGATAGGCTGACAGATTGCACCTCCCCACTGTAAATGCGGGAAAGAGAATAAAAAATGGAGATCTTCATTATTTCTGCAGAGATCCATCCCCTGCTCCTCCCCCCTCCCCGCTGTACACTCAAACTGCATATTAACATTAATTTTCAGCATTACTGAGAAAAAATCCAGTTATGATTTGGTGCACGAACAGTTATCGAACATAACCTCGAACAGCCGAATTTTTTTCAAATTGTTCGTGTTCGCCGAACGGCTCGAACACCGACCAAAACAGCTCGAATTTGAGATTGGCGAACAGTTCGAGTCGAACACCGCTCATTTCTATTCAAATGGACTTGCTAAACATAAGAAATTTATGTAATAATAAGAAGTTGATTTTTTTTGCACCTTTAGCTTTGTCTTTCAGCATAAAATAATATAAAAAGTATTAGCTAAAATGTAATCATTTTTAATTTCCCATCTAAATAACTCAAATTTCATTCTTTCAATATTACAGCAAGATTAATAGATTTAATTAGCTCTTGGCTTAAAATAATGATTCCTCAAATTCCAAGTTATATGTTTTATGTTTACAGAGAAAAATCAACTAATTAGAATGGCTTCCTCATTGATAATACATTATTCAAAAGGTGCTTCGAAGAGGTACACAAAAACGGGCATAACTAGAAAATGTTAGGGTCCATAGAAAACATTTTAATCCCTTACCCCAATCCAGAGCCTCTCACCTAGCCAAATCAGATCTTATACTTTGCACTGACGAGGGTCAACACCCCGAAACACTGACTGTAAATTGAGATTCTGATTTGGCTTTTATCCTAAGTCATATTGCAAGACTTGTTAATGGGTTACAATTGCTGGTTCCAAAAGGTGGCGCTATAGAGTTCAAGTCCTCTTCATCTTTGAAGAGGCAATTTGCATATTAAATTACTACTTGTGTTGAGCGAGCACTAAAATTCTCGGGTGCTCGAAGCTCGGGCCGAGCTCGCCATGATACTCGGGTGCTCGACCCGAGCAACGAGCCCAATGTTAGTCTATGGGAGACCCGAGCATTTTTGCGGCGGCACCCCCGGCATTCTGTAGAAAGCCTAAAAAGTGCCCAAAACGATAGTGGCAGTGCTCAAAAGACATGGGGACAGCATGGACATCGCCCCAGGAAGCATTTCTGACCCCCAGGTCACTGCTGTCAACAACATGGTCAGAGGTATTAAGCCACTTTTACTGGCTCACAAGAAAACGTTCAAAAACGAAACTGAAAGTGCTTTCCTGTGAAATATGTTAATGAACTTCCTTTCCAGGGTAAAGGCTTGTGTATGAGGTAAAATAAATAACAAAAAACAAAAATACTCCTCCACACCTTGGGCTATGTTCACAAGTAGCATTTTTTATGCGTTTTTGCACTTTTGTATTGCTTTCAACCGTGACAAATGCATTCACCGGGAAATGTCATTCTAACATTTTACAATCTTATCTGGCCATGTGCTGTGTGACACATGCATACAGTGCTGAAAAGACATGGGAACAGCATGGGGAAGACCCCTGGAAGCATCTCTGACACCCAGGTCACTGCCTAAAAGTGTGCCCATCAGAAGTGATCCTAGCCGCATCAGAAGATGCAGACTTGCAACTATCCCCGTGCAAGTCCTTGTCCCAGGGCAGTGTTCAATTGTACCTCCCCTATTCCTTGCAATGCAAGCGCAAGTATGCATCCTGCCACCCACCCACCCCCAGGCTGCAATACCATACTGCTAGCTTGCACTTGAAATGAGGCCTTTTAGTTTGGAGGAGGCCGAAGCTGGCCACTACCTCCGGGCTGCTTTTGCAGCGAGGTATCCATACTCAGTCCCCAGCAGCCCGGGGGCCGTGTGTCCACGCTCGGTCCTCAGCCGCCAGGGGGCGGCCGGGTGTCCATACTCGGTCCCCAGCCGCCCCGCGGCCGGGTGTCCACGCTCGGTCCCCAGCCGCCCTGCGGCCGGGTGTCCACACACAGTCCCCAGCCGCCTGGGGGCAGCCGGGTGTCCATAAACGGTCCCCAGCCGCCCCTATTTCTCCGCAAATCATCCCCCACACACTTTTCTTAGCCAGGCCTGCTTTAGGGCAGCATTGGATGAGCCCACCAGAGAACCAGACTCCTCCGGTGGGCCCAGGCTTTTCCATCAGGGGAGATGAGAGTGCCAAGGTGAGGAGCATGATGATGATGATAGAAGTTAGCATCTGCTTTGTTTTCTTGGAATGCAAGCGTAAGTGTACAACCTGCCACCCACCCACCCACCCCCAGGCTGTAATACCATACTGCTAGCTTGCACTTGAAATGGGGCCTTTTAGATTGGAGGAGGCCGAAGCTGGCCACTACCTCATGGCTGCTTCGGCAGCTAGGTATAGATACTCAGTCCCCAGCCACCTACTCGGTCCCCGGCCACCAGGGGGCGGCCTGGTGTCCATACTCGGTCCCCAGCCACCCCGCAGCCGGGTGTCCACGCACGGTCCCCAGCCGCCTGGGGGCAGCCGGGTGTCCATAAACGGTCCCCAGCCGCCCCTATTTCTCCATGGAACATCCCCCCACACTTTTCTTAGCCCGGCCTGCTTTAGGGCAGCATTGGACGAGTCCACCAGAGAACCAGACTCCTCCGGTGGGCCCTGGCTTCTCCATCAGGGGAGTTGAGAGTGCCAAGGTGAGGAGCATGATGATAATGATAGAAGTTAGCGTCTGCTTTTTTTTCTAGGAATGCAAGCGTAAGTGTGCAATCTGCCACCCACCCACCCCCAGGCTGCAATACCATACTGCTATATTGCACTTGAAATGGAGCCTTTTAGTTTGGAGGAGGCCGAAGCTGGCCACTACTTCATGGCTGCTTCGGCAGCGAGGTATCCATACTCAGTCCCCAGCCACCCGGCGGCCAGGCGTACACCCTCAGTCCCCAGCCGCCAGGGGGCGGCCGGGTGTCCATAAACAGTCCCCAGCCACCCCTATTTGAAGGACAGCCTAACCACAAACACATGGACAAGTGAATGTGACCAGGGATGGTCCATCTCACGCCTTCACACTGGGTTAATATTGTGGAAGCTGGGACACAGGTGGACACTGGGATGCAACACGTCCTCCAAATATAGAGGATTGGGGGTCCTGGGTCAATCAGGCTTCAACCTTCAACACAAAGTTCAAAAGGTAGACAGCAGCAGTGGTCGGCCTCCTACACAACGAGTAAATTATTCATGATCATGAGGCCATCCATCTCCTTAGCTTTCTGTTCCTTGGAATGCAAGCGCATGTATGTAGTAGCGGCTAGGCCTGAGTTGGTCAGCGTTTTGGCGCATATCCTACCTCCTTCGAGGATTGCTGGATGTTTTCCTGCTACTATCCCAGTTCTATAACTCCCGTTAAAACAAAGCTTCAGGTGATGAATGATGGATGAGGTGGTGGCAAAGGAGAAAGAGCAGGAGGAACAGGGACCATTCACATCAATATCAGGCCAGTCAACCACACATGTCTTGTAGGATATGTTTCTGTACCAAAAGGAGCGTTTCGGCTACACAGTTATAGGGCATACAGTGAGTGCAATGCCTAACAAAAATTTCGAGGCACTCCAATGCCCCTTGGAAGTGACATGGAGGTCAGAGGGCCTTAACTAAACCGTTTTTTTCCATTTATTGCAACTGGGTCTCCGGTGCACTGTTGGCCTAAGCAGTGAATGGAAGGATTTCCAAAAATTATGAGGAACTGCAATGGCCCTTGAAACAGATGTGGATTACAGCATACTAAAAACCTTCTACCCATTATTGGGGAGTGGGTCTCCCTTAGTGTTCGTCTATGCATGGAAAAGCAAAAGCTGACTAAAATTAGGAGGAAATGCAATGCCCGTTGGAAGAGTCATGGAGGTTAGAGTTAATTAAAAACAACATTTCAATGCCCCTTGGAAGAGCTGGGGAGTTCAGAATGGTTTAACATGATGGTTTTAATGCCCCTTGGAAGAGACGTGGAGGTCGCAGTAGCTTAACAAGATGGTTTTAATGCCCCTTGGAAGAGACGTGGAGGTCGCAGTAGCTTAAAAAGACGGTTTTAATGCCCCTTGGAAGAGCGATGGAAGTCGCAGTAGCTTAAAAAGACGGTTTTAATGCCCCTTGGAAGAGACGTGGAGGTCACAGTGGAATAAAAAGACAATATCAATGCCCCTTGAAAATGTGGTGGAGGTTGCAGTAGCTTAATAAGACGGTTTTAATGCCCCTTGGAAGAGACGTGGAGGTCACAGTGGAATAAAAAGACAATATCAATGCCCCTTGAAAATGTGGTGGAGGTCGCAGTAGCTTAACAAGACGGTTTTAATGCCCCTTGGGAAAGTGGTGGAGGTCACAGTAGCTTAACAAGATGGTTTTAATGCCCCTTGGAGAAGTGGTGGAGGTTGCAGTAGCTTAACAAGATGGTTTTAATGCCCCTTGGAGAAGTGGTGGAGGTCGCAGTAGCTTAACCCCTTACTTACCGGGGACGTATTAGTACGCATATCTGCGTACCGCCGGTTCAGTGAGGGCTCCGGCGCTGAGCCCTCACTGAACCGAGCACATGTCAGCTGATTATTACAGCTGACATGTGCCCGCAACAGCCGCGGGTGGAATCGCGATCCACCCGCGGCTGTTAACCAGTTAAATGCTGCTGTCAATCTCCGACAGCAGCATTTAACGCGCGCTTCCGGGTAGCGCGTCATAAGCCCCGCCCACCGGCGACCCCGTCACGTGATCGCGGGTCGCCGATGGGCGTGCATGACAACCCAGGGTCTGCAGCAGACGCCTGTGGTTGTCATGATCTTGTCGCTATGAGCGCCACCTAGTGGTCGGCGCTCATAGCACAGGACCATTTCTGCTGCATGCAGGGGATCTGCTGGTCCCCTGTATGTAGCAGAGGCGATCGGACAGTTGCTGCTTCTAGTCTCCTATGGAGACTATAGAAGCATGCAAAAAGTAAAAAAAAAAGTTTTTAAAAATATAAAAAAATATAAAAAAATATAAAAGTTTAAATCACCCCCCTTTCGCCCCATTCAAAATAAAATATATAAAAAAAAACCCCACATACACATATTTGGTATCGCCGCTTTCAGAATCGCCCGATCTATCAAAATAAAAAAAGAATTATTCCGATCGGTAAACGGCGTAGCGAGAAAAAAATTCTAAACGCCAGAATTACGTTTTTTGGTCGCCGCAAAATTGCAATAAAATGAAATAACGGGCGATCAAAACATCGGATCTACCCCAAATGTTATCAATAAAAACGTCAGCCTGGCACGCAAAAAATAAGCCATCAACCAGCCCCAGATCACGAAAAATGGAGACGCTACGGGTCTTAGAAAATGGCGCTATTTTTTTATTTTTTTTTTTACCAAATTTTGGAATTTTTTTTCACCACTTAAATATAAAATAACCTAAACATGTTTGGTGTCTATGAACTCGTAATGACCTGTAGAATAAGAAGGGCAGGTCAGTTTTAGCATTCAGTGAACATGGTAAAAAAAATAAATAAAAAACAACTGGGGTATTGCACTTTTTTTGCAATTTTACCGCACTTGGATTTTTTTTCCTGTTTTCCCGTACAGGATATGATAAAACTAGTAATGGCGTTGAAAAGTACAACTCGTCCCGCAAAAAATAAGCCCTCACATGGCCATATTGACCAAAAAATAAAAACGCTATGGCTCTGGGAACAAGGGGAGCAAAAACGAAAATGCAAAAACGAAAAATGCTCCGGGGCTTAAGGGGTTAAAAAGACAGTTTTAATGCCCTTTGGAAGAGACGTGGAGGTCGCAGTAGCTTAACAAGACAGTTTTAATGCCCCTTGGAAGAGACATGGAGGTCGCAGTAGCTTAAAAAGACGGTTTTAAGGCCCCTGGGAAAAGTGGTGGAGGTAGCAGTGGCTTAACAAGATGGTCTTAATGCCCCTTGGAAAAGTGGTGGAGGTCGCAGTAGCTTAAAAAGACGGTTTTAATGCCCCTTGGAGAAGTGGTGGAGGTCGCAGTAGCTTAACAAGACGGTTTTAATGCCCCTTGGAGAAGTGGTGGAGGTCGCTGTAGCTTAAAAAGACGGTTTTAATGCCCCTTGGAAGAGACGTGGAGGTCGCAGTAGCTTAACAAGACGGTTTTAATGCCCCTTGGAAGAGACGTGGAGGTTGCATTACCTTAACAAGACGGTTTAAATGCCCCTTGGAAGAATGGTGGAGGTCGCAGTAGCTTAACAAGACGATTTTAATGCCCCTTACAAGAGCCATGCAGTACAGCATATTAAAAACATTATTCCCATTATTGGGGAGTGGGTGTCCCATAGTCTTTGCCTATGCCTTCCAAGCAAAAGCTGGCAAAAATTAGGACGGAGGAACTTGCAATGCTGGCAACACAAACCATGGTCACCCTGGTGGTATAGTGGTGGTGGAGGCTGAGGATAAGAGCAAAATACAGCCGAAATGAGGAAGCGTATACCCATATGTGGGTGTGAAGCGGTGCATGGGAATACACCTCCCGAAATAACACAGTGGATTTGACTTTTTGTTACTCTGCTGTCATTTGGTGGTGATGAGAAGTCTGGCCCTATTCAGCCATTGTTCATTTTGATAAGGGTCAGCTTGTCAGCATTGTCAGTTGACAGGCGAGTGCGCTTATCAGTTACAATTCCCCCTGCGGCACTAAAAACACGCTCCGATAACACGCTAATGGCAGGGCAGGCCAGGACCTCCAAGGCGTACAGAGCGAGTTCATTCCAAGTGTCCAGCTTGGATACCCAATAATTAAAAGGCACAGAGGAATCACGGAGGACGCTGGTACGGTTGGCAAGGTACTCCCTCACCATCTTTTGAAACTTTCCACTCCTTGTGAGAGTACCCCGCGCCTCACGGCCTGTAAGCTGGGCGGGTCTCAGAAAACTGTCCCAGAATGTTGACAGTGTTCCCCTGCCTCTGCTGGATTGGAGTTGCGTCTCTCTCGCCTGTACGCCTTGGTTGGTCAACGAACTGTGACCTCTGCCACTAGCGTGTTCAGATGGGAATTTTTTTAACTGTTCTGCAGCAAGGGCCTTCTGGTACTGCCCCATTTTTGTAGACCTCTCCACCTCAGGAATAAGAGAGTGAAAGTTCTCCTTGTAGCGGGGGTCTAAAAGTGTCACCAACCAGTAATGACTGTCACCCAACATTTTGACAACGCAAGGGTCACAGTTAAGGCAGCGTAACATAAAGTCAGCCATGCGTGCTAGACTGGTAACGGGCAAGACTTCCATGTCCTCACCAAGATGACGACTGACCATGCTCTCCTCCTCCTCCCCCCCTGTCCTCAGGCCACCCACGCTGAACCGACTGTATAACAGTTGTACAGCTACTACCATCTACAGTGCATGATACCATCTCCTGTTCTTCCTCCTCCTCCTCCTCCTCTCCCTCATTGTCCCCCAATGCATGTTGGGATGAGATGAGGCTGGGCTGTGTGTAATCGCCAGATCGCCATCTTATCATACTCTGGCTGCAATGCCTCCTCTTTAATTCTCTGCAGAGATCGTTGCAAAAGACAGACAAGTGGGATGCTGACGCTAATGATGGCGTCATCGCCACTTACCGACTTGGTGGTCTCCTCAAAGTTTGTCAGGATGGTACATATGTCAGACATCCAGGTCCACTCCTGAGGTCTTATGTGTGGAGTCTGACCTAAATATCGACGGCCTTGTTGCAGCTACTCCACAACTGCTCTCTTCTGCTCACAAATCCTTTGCAACGTGTGGAGGGTAGAGTTCCAACGTGTGGGGACATCACACACCAGTCGGTGTGCCGGAAGCTGCAAACGCTGCTGCAACACAGCAAGGGCGGCGGAATCTGTAGCCGACTTCCGAAAATGAGCTGACAGGAGGCATACTTTGGCGAGCAGATCTGGCAACTCGGGGTACGATTTAAGAAACCGCTGAACCACGAGGTTAAGCATATGAGCCAGGCATGGTACGTGTGTTATCTCGCCTTGCCTCAGAGCCACCACCAGGTTACGGCCATTGTCACACATGACCATGCCTGGATGTAGGTTCAGCGGCCTCAGCCACAGATCTGCCTGCTCTTTCACAGCTGTCCACAACTCACAAGCAGTGTGAGGTTTATCACCTAAGCTTATGAGTTTCAGCATAGTCTGTTGCCGCTTGGCTGAGGCAGTACTGCAGTGCTTCCAGCTTGTAACTGATGTGGTGATATCTGAGATGGAGGCTGAACATGAGGAGGAGGATGATACACAGGAGCTGTACACTGTGGGGGCAACTCTGACTGACATAGGGCCCGCAATCCTCGGTGTGGGGAGGATGTGTTCCATCCTAAGGTCCGACTGGGTCCCGGCTTCCACTATGTTTACCCAGTTTGCCATCAGGGAGATGTACCGTCCCTGGCCACAAGCACTTGTCCACGTGTCCGTTGTCAGGTGGACTCTCCCAGTAACTGCGTTGTTGAGGGCATGGCAGATGTTTTGGGACACGTGCTTGTGTAGTGTTGGGATGGCACACCGGGCAAAATAGTGTCGGCTGGGGACCGAGTACCGAGGGACGGCCACCGCCATAAGGTTGCGGAAGGATTCCGTCTCCACTAGCCTAAAAGGCAGCATTTCCAATGCAAGCAGTCGTGAAATGTGCGAATTTAGGACTGTGGCCTGTGGGTCGTTGGCTGCAAATTTGTGCTTTCGTTCAAAGCTCTGGGATATGGAAAATTGAACGCTGCGGTGGGATGTGGACATGGACGTTGATGCTGTTTCTTGAGAAACTGCCATAACAAGTGAAGACTGAGAGTAGGGGGCATCTTTGCATGCAGTATGGACAGGGGATTGCCTTGCACGCACAACAGGGGGTTCTATTACACGCACAACAGCGGAAGAAGCAGTGGTGACACCCGCTGACACTGGTCATGGACCGTGGGGTTCACCCCACAAAGTTGGGTGCTTTGCTGCCATGTGCCTGATCATGCTGGTGGTGGTCAGGCTGGTAGTTTTGTCACCCCTGCTGATGCTGGCATGGAAGGTGGTACAAATGGCCTTTTTGGGGTTATCAGCAGAGTCTTTAAAAAAAATTCCAGACTCTGGAAGACCTATCGGTAGTACTGGCAACGTCCCTCGTGTTGGTGTTAAGGGGTACGGTTGCCCGCCTTCTTTCTGCGGCCACCACACTGCTTCTTCCTGCCTGTTGGGGTACTCTGCCTCCCTCCCCCTGTGCGCTGCTGGCTTCGCTCTGCGTGTCCTCCTGCCACATTGGGTCAGTTACTAGATCATCCACCACCTCCTCCTCTTCCACTTGCGCACCACGATCCTCCTCCTCACTTCGTGGCAATTGTGTCTCATCATCGTCCACCTCTTGTGACAAATTGCCAGCGTCGACTTCTTCTGGCCGTAGCTGTTCAAATATTTGGGCATCGCTACATGGGATCTCCTCTTCCACCACTTCAAGCGGAGCAGGCGAGGGGCACAAATATGGAAATGGACCCGTGAACAGCTCTTTAGAGTGTCCAAATGTGGGATCAGTTGCTGTCTGACGACACTCGGCATGGTGGGAGGAAGGAGCATCATGGTGAGGAGGAGTATGCGGTCGAGACTCACGGTTACTAAAACTTGACCGTGTGGAAGACAGACCGGAGGTGGGGGTGCCCTGGTAACTGGAAGTATTATCTGCTATCCAATTCATAACCTGTTCACACTGATCAGTTCGCAATAGTGGTCTTGTTGTTGTGTGCTTCCCTAGTAATTCGGTCAAGAACTGGGAGCGAGAAGATGTGGCTGTTGGTTGTGGCACATTTTCACCACGGCCCCGTCCTCTACACGCACCATCACCAGAACGTCCAGTTCCACGTCCCTTGCCACGCGCCTTGACCATTGTAAATGAAGTAAAATAGCTAACACTCGCACTATCAATGGAAAAAGGGTAATAAAAAGGAGATTAGAACCGTGGAAGAGGAAAACCTCAGTTATATTTTTATGGCATACACCAGACTCTTTTAAAGAGATATATTTGTGTCTGACCAGTCAGGGAGACAATATTACAGTTTTTTTTTTACGGCAAAAAATGCCAAAAAAAGGATAATACAGAGATTTGACCTGTGGAACTGCAAAACCACAGTTATATTTTTCTGGCCTACAACAGACTCTTTTAAACAGATATATTTGTGTCTGACCAATCAGGGAGACACTATGACTGTTTTTTTTTACGGCAAAAAATGCCAAAAACAGGATAATACAGAGATTTGACCCATGGAACTGCAAAACCACAGTTATATTTTTCTGGCCTACACCAGACTCTATTAAACAGTTATATTGGTGTCTGAACAGTCACAGACACACTCAATTATTTTTTTTTTTTGGGGGGGGGGGGGGGTGGAAATACCAAAAGGTTAATAAGACTCGTATTTGGACAGTCTGACTGAGGAAAAAAAAAATACAGGATTTAGATGAAAAAAAAAAGGATTTTTCCTGGCCTCTGAGACCGGGGAATAAGTCTTGCAATTTGACCAGCAGGAGCACACAGGACTGTAATGCAGCGTTTGCTGGCATAACCACTGCGTCTCCTATACAGCCTGCCTGCCTGCCTGATATCTGGGATGGATATTATAACTATTTTGCAGGATAAATCTCTCCCTAGTTCAGCAGCACTGACCCTACACTGTCTGATCCCGAGCGACTGTGTCCGAGATGGCGGCGCCCGGTTTTAAATACTCGAGGTGACGCTGTGCGGCCATCCAATCACTGTAATGCCCACAAACAACATGGCTGCGGCATTACAGTGACTGGCTGGCAAATCCTGCATGTTCATTGGCTCTGTAAAGAGCGCCAAACGTGCAGGGCGGAGACCCGAGCTCCCGCCCGAGTAACCCGGAAATTCTCGGTGCTCGCCGAACATCCCGAGTAGTGAGATGCTCGGGCGAGTACTGAGCAGTGTCGAGCATGCTCGCTCAACACTAATTACCACCACTGAGCATTTACCAGATACATGTGAAAGTTAGGGTGAGGGAGTGATTCTTGGTGCACAACTTTTGTAACACTACAACAGCGAAAATGGCCCGACAAATGATCAGAGCACACCGGTACAATGTTATCACACTCTATTAGCAGATAAGTAGAAAATGTGGTAAGGAAAAATCTAAAAATTAAATTTGAACCTCAGACTAGACGTTAAAATTTATTCAGACCGAAGGGTATCTTTTAAATATAATTCGAACCCCAGAGCAGATTATAAATGTAATTCAGAAATAAAATTCATGAAAAAAGAGGTAGGTTCATTCTTTTTTGTTTTATCACTTTAGACTATTTTGTTTTGCTTTTGATCAATGTAATAGTATTGTATACAGTATTTATTATCTTGTTATAAGAATACAAGGATCGTTATTCCCTATATATCTATAATAGTCAGTTCAACACTGATAGGGACCTAGTCACATCTTAGCTCTAACTATTCATACAATGCAGGGAGTTATAATGCATGCAATTAGACAAGTATTAAAGAGGTTGTCTAGTTAGAAAAAATGGCAGAATGGTTGTCTAATCCTGATATTAAAATAAACATTGCATAAGTCCTGCTCTAGATGATAATAAGGGTACACTCACACTAGCATATAAAAAAATTGGTCCCATTTTCATCCAGAAAAGTTGGATCATTTTTTCTCACTTGTCATCCATGTACAATCCGTTTTTTTTACTCAGCAGTTATTAATCATTTAATGGAGCATTTACCATTTCCTATGCTACAGAATAGTAATATATCGGTAAAAATTAGACGTCATACTGATGGTCCATATGGCATGCGATTTTTTCCTCGCATTGTCCTATTTTGGCTTGAAATTGCAGCATACAGCTGAGAAAAAATACACATTTCAGCACTGCGTCATTGAATAACATTGGACCAAGTGAAATACCTTTTTTTCTCGCATTGCACTTGTCCGATTTATTTGCTAGTGTGAGCATTTTTGTGTTACATATATTTAAAAGATTGTCATATTGCATATTTATAAAAAAGAAATTAGTTATTTCTAATTTTCACACTAATTTTCGCTGCAGCGGCTCATTCTCCCCAGCTCTTAGGCATGATCGGTCTCATGGATTACAGCGGGGTACACTTAGGTGAGTATAAGGATTTTTTATTTTATTCTTATTTTTACAGGTGGACACTCCGGGAGCAGACAATACTACAGTACTCTCATCATTGTCCCTGCTGGTGCTGATCACATTGCCGGCAGAAAACCATGATAAGGGCAGCGTTCACCAGCGCTAACTGTAGTACTGATTCTCAAGCGTCGGTACGTGTGATCCTGATGACACACATGGAACATGGATATCTCTGGTACCGTTTTTTCCAGTACCGGAAATATACGAATGTGTGAAACCTGCCTTAGGCTCATTATTATCAGAGACAGAATTACAAAGACAGGTAACACCTCTATATACAGCTAATATCACAGGATCCATCAATCACAATAGGTGATGTTACAGCTCATCTGGCTCCCACTCCCTACACAGTGAACTTTGCAAAGGCAGATTGTGACATGTAAAAAAACAAGCATTGCCAATTATTTTTAAAACATACAATTTTGCAATTCAGATCTTATTAAAAATCCTCAAAAACAGAGATTTTTATTTTTGTAATTTTCAGCTCATTGCCAAGGTTATTGGCCATTTCAGAAGACGCTCGTCTCCTAAGCAAGGAGTTCTTGCTTGTAAGCTGTCTTCTACGCAGCTTATAAGAGATTCTCTGAATACAGCAAGATCACTGGATCAGTATCTTCAGGTCATTGCAGTTTTCTGGTAATGGAGAATTAAATCTGTCTAATAACAGCTTCAGAGATCACACAGTTTGGGACTGTGACTGCTCCCCCGGCAAGTAGGAAGCCGTGAGGCTGGGAAGCATGCACTCCTGAAAATGCAACATTAATATCAGAGGAGAAGCAAAAAATATTACATAGCCATTGTGACATACATTTTCAAAGTAAGTCCACCAGCCTCATCAGATATTAGAGATCTATTCATAATGTATGTTGTATTGTGAAATATGGTGACAGATTCACTTTAAATATTATTTCAATTTGACATTTTTCACTTTTGGTGATTGCTTAAACTGATTTCCATCCTTGCACAAAATTCTTCAGTGTTGACATCGTCAGGTATGAAAAATGTGGAAGCTGTTTTATATTAATATTTGTTTTGGATCTTATCTGAACCATAAGTTCTGAAATAAACTAGCATGCTGTTCGCAAGTGTATTCATTTGCAGACAAAGTCAAACACTATGATTCATGGTATAATAAAATGAAAACACCAGCGCTTTCGCTACAAAAAAGTTCTAATTGGTAAGGGCTATTTCACACGTTCTGATATTTCTGGTACTAGAAAAACCAGTACCCGAGATATCCGTGTCCGTGTGCACATGTGTGGCAACAACGTGCCGCCCGTGTGCAGCATCAGTATCACACGTACTGGTGGTGAAGGAATCTCTCATCATCGTCCCCTGCTTGCTTGTTGATCAGCGCTAGGAAGGGACAATGTTGAGAGTAGTATTCTGCTCCCTCTGTCTACATAGTGTGAAAAATTAAGAATAAAGTAAGAAACACATTACACTCACCTTTACCCCTAATTCCTTGAAGCCATTGTACCCTGTAAACTAACCAAATATAAAAAAACACAATATCCATCACCTGTCCTAAATTGAAATAATCCAGTGTCCCACACCGTAATCCATCTGACCGACATTTCTTCATCAGCAGTGAGTAGTGGCTTGAAGTGATCGCACACGCTGAGGAGCAGAGGAGAATGAATCAATGCAGCGAGCGGGTCCCTGAAATGTTTTGAGCTCACTAAGTGAAAGGACACCGCTCAGTGAGCTCAGCGTAGTTCAGGGGCTCGCTTGCTGTATCGAGTCATTCTCCTCTGCCCCTCAGCGTATGTGGTCACCTCAAGCCACCGCTCACACTGATAAAGAAATGTTGCAAAGATAGATTACGGCATGGGATACTGGACTAAACTTCTAACAGGTGAGGGATATTGTTCTTTTTTATTTTTGGTTTGTTTACATAGGACAATGGTTTCAGGAAATTAGGTATAAAGGTGAGTATAATGAGTTTTTTATTTTATTCTTATTTTTATACTTTTGGCAACAGCGGGAGCAGAATATTACTCTCAACATTGTCCCTTGCTGGTGCTGATCGCAGCGCCAGCAGGGGACAATGATGAGAGCTGCCTCCGGTACCCGGCGCTTGGTAATAGCGCTAACTGTACCTCTGATTTCCAGGCGCCACTGATGAGACACAGATGTCATCTATGTGTTATCAGTGTGCATGTGTGTGGGACGTTTTGCGGCCCGTATAGCATGCAAAAACGGACATGTCAGCGTATTTTGCCCACGGGCGCATGGTCTGTGGTAAACACACTGACTTGTGTGCAGACCCATTTATTTAAATGGGTCTACATGTGTAAGTGTCTTCAGTATATGTAAAAACTGGCACCACATGTACTGGAGACACGAACATGTGAATGAGGCCTAAAACAATCATTAGTTCATCATAGATGTCCAGGACAGCATGTTCAGCTCACCTTTTTGTGTATAATGCCCCTCAGCAAGGGAGGTTTAATGAGTTGCTGTAGTTCATATCCCACTAAGTCAGAGATGCAAATTCATAAAATTCTGTTTCAACCTATACTGGGAGCAATACGATGTGAGAGAGCATGCTGAAGATTAAAAATTAGAATTATAGCCATAGTTTACACCACGCTATCTATGTATTAGTTAAAAAGCTGCAAGATAGTGGTGCGAGCGCAAATCAGTGTGCCGGCCGGTCAGGCTGATGCAGGCTATCCACTAAGAAAACACCGCCCTATGCTGCAGTGACGTCACCAGCTGTGTGCTTTCCAAAAAAAATTAAATAAGACACTAGGTGCCTACAATCCTATGCATTTCAAAGGATGTCGTCCTCCTTCCTCAGGGGAATCTTCAACACGCTCTCTCACATGGGATTGCTCCATGTATAGACAGCAACTCCTTAAACCTCCCTTGCTGGTGGGCATTATACACAGAAAGGTGAGCTGAACATGCGCTCCTGGACATCTATTATGAATCATGGTATATTATGCCCACTCAAGAAACATGCATTACCCATGCAGGTATAAAAGCTATTATCAGAATGAGGGCTCATGCCCACGGCCGATTAGATCGGACGAGTGCTATCCATAGTTTTCACAGATAGCGCTTATACCCATGATATTTTATGGGGCTGTGCACATATCCTAGGAAAAAATTAGAGACATGTCTGATTTTGATCTGTCGGATCAAAATCGTCAATGCAAACCTATGAGTCAGTGAAAAACATCGAATCGCACTCGGATGACATCCAAGTGCATTGTGTGCAGAAACTTTTTTTTTTCTCTGCACCTCCGACAAAAATGGATGCCACTCTGATAAAAGTCTGATCAGAATAATCAAACTCTTTTACCTCATATGGAGATAAAACGGTCGTGTGCACTTGCCCTATCAGAAAAAGAAATCCCTATTAGAGTATATTTATACGCAATACAGCAATAATTGTCAATGTTTATATGTATTCTCTCATAGCGCTGAAAGGATGCATGAACAAAAAACAAAACATATTTTGTTTGATGATGTCATCTGTCTTTGAGTTTTTTTTACAGTAAGTAAACCTCTCACTATTAACTAAATGATACATTTTGATGGCCCTAAATAATGTTGTAGATGACTTCAGTCACATTCAAGTCATGAGTGCAAAGGCCATACCATCCAGTACCCAAATAGCATTGCCCTAAGACTCCCAAACAACATTGCCCAGCCATTGCCCAATGAATAAACTAGGGGATATTATTGAGCCAATTGATCCAGTTCATCTCCCTTCTCATAAGTTCAATTTAGGTATTAACTATGTTGTCTTGGAATATTTTTTTCAACTATAGGCTGTCAGACATAAAAAAGAATAAATATACTAATGTTCACCCTCCTGAGGCCCAGCATTGGATCTCTGCTGCTGGCACTGTCTTTATTTACAAGCTGTCATGACTGCAGCACAAGTGACCGCTGCAGCCAATTACTGGACTCAAATGTCTTGTGCTGTAAATGCTGAGACCAATAATTGACTGCAGTGCTCTAATGGGATGTGATCTGAGGATTGATGGCTGTTGCTGTAAAATCTCATATGGATAAACATGATATTTCCCTGATTTTCTTTTACAAATTAACCGTAAATTATTAATTTGAAAACTAAAATGGAAAAAATAGTTTAGCTAGACAATTCTTCCTATGTGATAGTACTATCAAGTAGTCAAATGACCTCAAATACCAAAAGAAGAAGAAAGAGAGAGTGAGATACATTTGTTACATTTGTGTATCATTCTATTTTATTAGGTAAATTGCCATTTAATTTTTTTTTATAGCTTTTTCAATTACCAATATAAAACAAATTTATTTTCTTTTTAATTATTTTATCAGTCATGGTATACACCCCAATTATCCGCTGTGGTATTTTAGTCTGTGTTAAAAATACATCATGATAATATTCTGCTGCAAGCAAAGAGCACTGGTAATGAGCCATTAATGTAGAAAAACAGTTTTGTTTCAGTACTTAACCATTATTATATGCTTTATAACAGTACAAATACTTCTTGTTGAATAATTACTAATTACAACTAAAACGATTATTTTATATGAGTAAGAAGTAGTAGTTTAATTAGCTTACTTCACCTGATCATTTAGCAGTTTATGATCCATTACTGCTATTAGTTCTGAGAAACTGCATCTCACATTCAACCAGATACTCTTATAATATAGGTTCATAATAAACTCATAATATACTATTCATTGTATCATACACTGATTTCACTCTTAAGCTGTGTTCACATGCTGCGGTCACGCTGTGGCTGAATTCCACAATAGCTGTACCAATGCGATATTTCCACTGTTTCCCTGCAAAATCACTTTATCTTGTAGCTGGAACAGCTGTTTCCTTCCAAGATTGTGCAGGGAAACAGTGGAAAGATCGCTGTGTTACAGGGCTATTGCAGTTTTTAGCTACTGTGTCTGAATGTAGCCCTATTATTCTGGGTGATTGCAGTTAAGTATTTACTCACTTCATTATTCTTGTCTTTAAATCATCTCAGTTTTGTTT
Organism: Phyllobates terribilis; assembly: GCF_046119375.1. NCBI lineage: Eukaryota > Metazoa > Chordata > Amphibia > Anura > Dendrobatidae > Phyllobates > Phyllobates terribilis. The sequence continues at coordinate 244,883,576 of NW_027362763.1, read as the reverse complement.
ATTAGAATAATTGTACATGCCCACACTGCAGCAGACATATGCATCGGAATCCAGGCAAACATGCAGTGGGTAAAGTTTTCTAAAAGGGTATTTTGCTGGGATGACTGCAAGTTTAGCATCAAAATTGTAGGATCAATAACAATGAAGTTACTCTAAACATGGCCCCATTTTTCCTTTAAAGCTGTTTTCCCATGAATGAATGTTCTTTTAATCAATAGATCTTGAAATAATAATAACTTTCACAATTGGAAAGTGCTGAGATGATCTTAAAAATGTTTCCCTGTGTAATGGCTGTGTCTGACCGTGTACAGAACACGGTCTAATCATACCACATCTCCTGGGCAGCAAAAGAGTATACAGACATCATGTTACGGATCCGGGTGGTGGAACCTCTGTGCTGCGGTACAAGGTATCAACTCAGACCGACCAAGGCCGTACGGCGGCTCAATCGACTCCGTGACCAGGGAAGGACCGAGCAGAGGGACCAGGTGCTACTCTGGGGACCGACCTTGTATGAGAGCAGGTGACTCCCACAGGTCAGAAGGTAGGGAGTGACCGGTACAGCAGATGGGCACGGCAGGCAGGCTGACGGGTGATCCGGGCAGACGGACTGGCAGGCATGGCAGGTACCAAGCAGGAGCCGCCAGGTAGATGGGCTGGTGGGCACGGCTGGTAACAGGCAGGAGACTCCCGGTAGGCTGGCTAGTAGGCACGGCAGATAACAGGCAGGAGCCTCCAGGTAGGCTGGCTGGTAGGCACGACAGATAACAGGCAGGAGCCTCCAGGTAGGCTGGCTGGTAGGCACGGCAGGTAACAGGCAGGAGCCTCCAGGTAGGCTGGCTGGTAGGCACGGCAGGTAACAGGCAGGTGCTTCCTGGTAAGCAGGCGGACAGAGCCCATAGACAGACTGGCAGACTGGACTGTAGACAGACTGTCGGGCTGGAGAGTAGACAAGCAGGCGGACTGGACTAGTAGTCAGGCTGGCGGACTGAACTTGTAGTCAGGCTGGCGGGCTGGACTTGTAGTCAGGCTGGCGGGCTGGACTTGTAGTCAGGCTAGCGGGCTGGACTTGTAGTCAGGCTAGCAGCGGGAGCTGAGGGCTGAAACAGAGTATCACACACGAAGCTACAACCTTGCACAGGCACCTCCATATTGGAGGAGGTGTCTTTAATAGGGGAAGTCCTCCGGCCATTGGCCGGGGAATTTTTAGGATGGCGCGCGCGGCCCCTTTAAGAGGAAGGGAGCGCACGCGCCCTAAGCACAGAGCCGGGGAAGCGGTGTTCACCAGCATCAGCTGCAGCGAGGCCAGAAGATGCCGGAGCAGGACCGCGGCGGTAAGGGGGGCGGCGTCTCTGCCGGGCAGGAGGCAGAGATGCCGATGCTACAGTACCCCCCCCTTTACACCTCCTCTTTTTCAGGCCAGCAAGAAATTTTTTAAGGAGAAGCGGGGCGTGAATGTTCTCCCTGGTTTCCCAAGATCTCTCCTCTGGGCCAAACCCCTTCCAATCCACCAGAAAAAAGTTTTTTTCTCTTACCCTCTTGGTGGCCAGAATGTTCTCTACCTCATAGATGTCCTCAGCAGAGACCGGAGCTGGGGAGGTACCTGGATTGTCGGAAAAAGAATTAAGCACAACTGGTTTGAGGAGAGATACGTGGAAAGAGTTGGGAATCCGTAAGGTGGCCGGGAGTTTTAACTTGTAGGCTACTGGGTTGATTTGCTTGAGGACTTCAAATGGGCCGATGAACCGTGGACCCAACTTATAGGAGGGTATTTTGAGACGAACATGTTTGGAGGAGAGCCAAACCTTGTCTCCCGGACGGAATTGAGGTGACTTCCACTGAAGCGGAAATGGGAAGCGGAATCCGGGGATGTTGACCGTAGACCACAAAGAACGGAAGAAGATTCACTCTCATGGTTGTTGTAGGAGAACTCGGCCTATGGTAGGAGCTCCACCCAATCGGTATGGTGAGCGTTGACGAAGTGCCGGAGGTAGCTGGTAAAGATCTGGTTGATACGCTCCACTTGGCCATTGGACTGCGGATGGTAAGCGGAGGAGAAATCTAGGGTGACATCCAGCAGCTTACACAGAGCTCTCCAGATGCGCGAAGTGAACTGGACCCCTTGATCAGACACAATGTGGAGGGGTAGGCTGTGGAGATGAAACATGTGATGGATGAAGTCCTTAGCCAGCACAGATGCAGACGGGAGACCAGGCAGAGGGATGAAGTGAGCCATTTTAGAAAAGCGATCAGCGACCACCCAAATGACCGTACAACTGGCAGAAACAGGGAGATCCGTAATAAAGTCCATAGCAATGTGTTGCCACGGGGCAGCAGGTATGGGAAGAGGCAGGAGGTGGCCGTCAGGAAGATGTCTGGGAACTTTATTGCTAGCACAGGACGAATAGGCCGTGACGAAGTCTACCACACCCTGGCGCAGGGTAGGCCACCAGTATTGCCGGGTAATGAGCAGGAAGGTCTTCTTCTGGCCAGCATGGCCGGCTAGTTTGGATGAATGACCCCATTGAAGAACCTTCTTACGATCTGGAACCGCTACAAACGTCTTACCGGGTGGGAGACGAAACAGATCCAAGGGGGTCACATTCATCACTTTGGAGAGATCGATGATATGCATAGGCTCCTCCTCTTGATCGGAAGACAGGAAGGATCGGGACAAGTCGTCTGCTTTAATGTTCTTGTCCACCGGGCGGTAATGTAGGATAAAGTTAAAGCGGGCGAAGAACAAAGACCACCGGGCCTGACGCGGATTGAGTATTTGGGCGTTCTTAAGATAAGCCAAGTTTTTGTGGTCAGTATAGATGACGACCGGGTGCAGAGACCCCTCGAGCAGGTAACACCACTCCTCCAGTGCCAATTTTTTGGCTAGCAGTTCTCGGTCTCCTATGGAGTAGTTGCGCTCAGACGAGGAGAAGAGCTTGGAGAATAAGCCGCAGGTTACCATACTCCCGGATGGAGATTTCTGGGTGAGCACCGCTCCGGCTCCGGAAGAGGAAGCATCAACCTCCAGAAAGAATTGTTTATTGTTATCCAGATGGTGCAGCACAGGGGCAGAAGAGAAGGCCTGTTTTAAAGAGAGGAAGGCCTCCTCCACTTCGGACGGCCATTCCTTAGGATTTGCTCCCTTTCGGGTGAGCGCAGAGATGGGAGCAGTCCGGGAAGAGAAATGTGGGATGAAGAGACTGTAATAGTTGGCGAAGCCCAGGAATCGCTGAATCGCCTTCAACCCCTCCGGATGGGGCCACTTTAAGACGTCAGAGACCTTCTCGGGGTCCATACGTAGACTGGTCTTAGAGATGATATAGCCCAGGAACGGCAGAGAGGACTGCTCGAAGAGGCATTTCTCAAATTTTGCATATAGGTGATTCTGCCTGAGCCTAAGCAGGACCTGACGAACATCCCTCCGATGAGAGGGGAGATCCGGAGAGAAGACCAAGATGTCGTCCAGGTACACCACCACGCGAGAATATAAGAGGTCACGGAAGATGTCATTAACAAATTCTTGGAAGACGGCGGGAGCATTACAGAGACCGAAGGGCATCACACAGTATTCATAGCGACCGTCCCGGGTATTGAATGCCGTCTTCCACTCGTCTCCTTGGCGGATCCAGACCAGGTTATACGCCCCACGAAGATCGAGCTTGGTGAAGATCTTCGCGCCTTTAAGGTGGTCGAACAGCTCAGAGATGAGCTGCAGGGGGTATTTGTTTTTGACAGTGATTTGATTGAGTCCTCTATAATCGATACATGGACGTAGTGAACCGTCTTTATTTTTAGCGAAGAAGAATCCGGCTCCACAGGACGGGGAGGAAGATTTCCGGATGAATCCCCTAGCCAGATTTTCTTCGATGTACTCCGACATGGCCCGGGTTTCAGCCAATGACAACGGGTAGATACGCCCACGGGGTGGAGTGGCTCCGGGTATCAGGTCGATAGGGCAATCATATGGCCTATGGGGTGGCAGAGTCTCTGCCTCCTTCTTGTCGAAGACTTCAGCATAGGACCAGTAGGGTGCTGGTAGACCGGGTAAATTAGTCGGAGTAGATGGGGGTCGTGCCGGGCGAACCGGAAACAGGCAGGTCTCATGGCAATCCTGCCCCCAACGGAGCACCTCACCGGATTGCCAATTCAGAACGGGTTCATGTTTCTATAGCCAGGATAGACCTAGCAAAATGGGGTGAGAGAGTCCGGAAAGCACATGGAAGGAAATCCTCTCTGAGTGCAGCATTCCCACCTGCAGGGTTATGGGCTCTGTGACGAGCAAGATGGTCACTGGAAGGAGTCTTCTATCCGTGGAAGCGACTGCCAATGGTTTGGCCAGAGATTTGGTAGGAATCTGAAACTTCTCTACAAGGGACTGGGATATGAGATTCCCAGTGGCTCTGGAATCCAGATGTGCGGTTTCAAAGAAGCGGTTCTCTCCACAGGAAATAGAGATGGATAAAGTCAAGAATGGAGAGGACTTACTTTTGCCTAGGACGACCTCTCCGAGTGGTCCTAGACACTGGAGTTTCCCGGCTTCACCGGGCAGGAACGAATCAGGTGCTCCTTACTACTAGTGTTGAGCCACCCCCGTAGTGTTCGGGTTCGGTTCGGTTCGTCGAACACCGGGATGTTCGAGGAACTGTTCGTCGAACTGTTCGTCGAACACCTTAGAACACCGTCGAACACCGTTAAAACCAATGGCAGGCAAACAAAAACACATAGGAACACATAGAAAACACCTTCAAAGGTGTCCAAAAGCTGACAAACTGCTCAGAAGACGCTTTCTTTAAAAAAGCCGGCCGGCAATTCAGCAGCGGCATACACCGGTACCCGACAATTTAGACATGAAGGAATAGAGCATCACACATAGATTAGATAGATAGAAACATGTCAGTCACATATATATGAAGTACAGTGACAGTGTTGCATACTGTACTTGTCATTTAGTGTAATGGATTTATTAAAAAATATAATAGTGTTTTCGTGCACCGTCTCTTTAAAAAATCCAGCCGGCAATTCAGCAGCGGTACCCGACAATTTATAACAGACAGAATAGAGCTTCACACATAGATTAGATAGATAGAAACATGTCAGTCACATATATATGAAGTACTGTGACAGTGTTGCTTACTGTACTTGTCATTTACTGCAAAGGATTTATTAAAAAAAATAATAGTGTTTTCATGCACCGTCTCTTTAAAAAAGCCGGCCGGCAATTCAGCATCTGTACCCGACAATTTATAACAGACAGAATAGAGCTTCACACATAGATTAGATAGATAGAAACATGTCAGTCACATATATAATAAGTACAGTGACAGTGTTGGTTACTGTACTTGTCATTTAGTATTAAAATAAAGGATTTATTATTAAAAAAAATTGGTGTGGGGTTCCCCGTATTTTAGTCTCTAGCGGAGGTTAAGCAGACAGCTGGGGCAGATGTTTGAAGCCTGGGAAGGGGGTAATACCCACGGAGCTTCCCAGGCTACTAATATCAGCCCCCAGCTGAATACCTAGCCTTTACTAGCTATTAAAATGGAGGACCCCCCCAAAAAAATGACGTGGTGTCCCCCCTAATTTAATAGCTAGCAAAGGCTAGGCAGACAGCTGGGGGCTGATATTAATAGCCCAGGAAGGGAGCCATGAATATTGGCCCCCTCCCAGGCTAGAAACACCAGCCGTCAGCCGCCCCAGAAATGGCGCATCCATAGGATGCGCCAATTCTGGCACTTAGCCTCGCTCTTCCACGCTGCCCTGGTGCGGTGGCAGGGGGTAATAGGGTTGGGGTTGATGTCAGCTTATAATGCCAGCTGACATCAAGCCCAGGTTAGTAATGGAGAGGCGTCTATAAGACACCCCCATTACTAACCACATAGTCAAAGTTAAAAAAAAACACAAACACCCAGAATAAAGTCCTTTAATTGAAATAAAGACACAATTCTTTATTGTTCTAAATTAAACCATACTTACCATCACGCCCATTCCAGCTGAAGCCAACGATCTCCTGCAATAAAAGAAAAATAATAAAGCAACCTCATCCTTACCTTTCCATGGTTCCCAGGACAGCTTCAGCTCTGCTACATCGAGATGACAGGCTGGACCGCAGCAGAACGCTGCCATCCAGCCTGTCATCCCGCAGACACTGAGAAGCGCAGGCATGCTTGCGCTCCTCAGTGTCTGACTGTGACGGCATCCAGATGAGCCGACAATGAACTCGGCTCACCTCATGTACGTCACTGACAGCGTGGGAAAATTCTCCTGCACTCAGCGCTTCAGCGTGAGAATTTTCCCACGCTGTCAGTGACGTGCATGAGGTGAGCCGAGTTCATTGGACATGACCTCGGCTCATCTGGATGCCGTCACAGCCAGACACTGAGTAGCGCAAGCAAGCCTGCGCTTCTCAGTGTCTGTGGGATGACAGGCTGGATGGCAGCGTTCTGCTGCGGACCAGCCTGTCATCTCGATGTAGCAGAGCTGAAGCTGTCGTGGGAGCCATGGAAAGGTAAGGATGATGTTGCTTTATTATTTTACTTTTATTGCAGGAGATCATTGGCTTCAGCTGGAATGGGCGTGGCGGTAAGTATGGTTTAATTTAGAACAATAAAGAATTGTGTGTTTATTTCAATTAAAGGACTTTTTTCTGGGTGTTTGTGTTTTTTTTAAATACTTTACTAGAAATTCATGGTGGTCATGTTTAATATTGGCGTGACCCCATGAATTTCGGGCTTAGGGCCAGCTGATAATGCCAAGCTGGCCTTAACCCCTTTATTACCCAGTGAGCCACCGCACCAGGGCCCTGGATGAGTTGGGTACAGCGCCAGAAGATGGCGCTTCTATGAACGCGCCATTTTCCGGGGCGGCTGCGGACTGCAATTTGCAGCGGGTGGGGCCCAGAAAGCTTGGGCCTCCCTGCGCTGCAGATTCCAGCCCCCAGCTGCCTAGTTGTACCTGGCTGGACACAAAAATAGGGCGAAGCTCCACGTATTTTTTTTTTAAATTCATGAAATTCATGGAATAATTAAGAAAAAAAGGGCTTCCCTATATTGTTGTGTCCGGCTAGGTACAAATAGGCAGCTGGTGGTTGGGAGCAGCCCGTTCCTGCCTGCTGTACCTGACTGGACACAAATATAGGGCGAAGCCCCACATCAATTTTTTTTTCATTATTTCATGAATTTCCTGAAATAATTTAAAAAAAATTGACGTGGGGCTTCGCCCTATATTTGTGTCCAGTCAGGTACAGCAGGCAGGAACGGGCTGCCCCCAACCACCAGCTGCCTATTTGTACCTGGCCAGACACAACAATATAGGGAAGCCCTTTTTTAAAAAAATTATTTCATGAAATAATTAAAAAAAAATTGACGTGGGGCTTCGCACTATATTTGTGTCCAGCCAGGTACAGCAGGCAGGGACGGGCTGCCCCCAACCACCAGCTGCCTATTTGTACCTGGTTGGACACAACAATATAGGGAAGCCCTTTTTTTCTTAATTATTCCATGAATTTCATGAAATAATTAAAAAAAAAAATGCGTGGGGCTTCGCCCTATTTTTGTGCCCAGCCAGGTACAACTAGGCAGCTGGGAGCTGGAATCCGCAGCGCAGGGAGGCCCAAGCTTTCTGGGCCCCACCCGCTGCAAATTGCAGTCCGCAGCCGCCCCAGAAAATGGCGCGTTCATAGAAGCGCCATCTTCTGGCGCTGTACCCAACTCATCCAGGGCCCTGGTGCGGTGGCTCACTGGGTAATAAAGGGGTTAAGGCCAGCTTGGCATTATCAGCTGGCCCTAAGCCCGAAATTCATGGGGTCACGCCAATATTAGACATGACCACCATGAATTTCTAGTAAAGTATTTAAAAAAACACAACACCCAGAATAAAGTCCTTTAATTGAAATAAACACACAATTCTTTATTGTTCTAAATTAAACCATACTTACCGTCATGCCCATTCCAGCTGAAGCCAATGTCTTCTGCAATAAAAGTAAAATAATTAAGCAACCTCATCCTTACCTTTCCATGGTTCCCACGACAGCTTCAGCTCTGCTACATCGAGATGACAGGCTGGACCGCAGCAGAACGCTGCCATCCAGCCTGTCATCCCTCGGACACTCAGAAGCGCAGGCATGCTTGCGCTCCTCAGTGTCTCGCTGTGACGGCATAAAGATGAGACAAGCTCATGTCCAATGAACTCGGCGCACCTCATGCACGTCACTGACAGCGTGGGAGAATTCTCCTGCACTCAGCACTTCAGTGTGAAAATTCTCCCACGCTGTCAGTGACGTACATGAGGTCAGCTGAGTTCATTGGACATGAATGAGCTCACCTCATGCACGTCACTGACAGCGTGGGAAAATTCTCACGCTGAAGCGCTGAGTGCAGAAGAATTTTCCCACGCTGTCAGTGACGTGCATGAGGTGAGCTCATTCATGTCCAATGATCTCAGCTCACCTCATGCACGTCACTGACAGCGTGGGAAAATTCTCCTGCACTCAGCGCTACAGCGTGAGAATTCTCCCACGCTCTCAGTGACGTGCATGAGGTGAGCTCATTCATGTCCAATGAACTCAGCTGACCTCATGCACGTTACTGACAGCGTGGGAGAATTCTCACGCTGAAGTGCTGAGTGCAGGAGAATTCTCCCACGCTGTCAGTGACGTGCATGAGGTGCGCCGAGTTCATTGGACATGAACTCGTCTCATCTTTATGCCGTCACAGCCAGACACTGCAGAGCGCAAGCATGCCTGCGCTTCTCAGTGTCTGCGGGATGACAGGCTGGATGGCAGCGTTCTGCTGCGGTCCAGCCTGTTATCTCGATGTAGCAGAGCTGAAGCTGTCGTGGGAACCATGGAAAGGTAAGGATGAGGTTGCTTTATTATTTTTCTTTTATTGCAGGAGATCGTTGGCTTCAGCTGGAATGGGCGTGACGGTAAGTATGGTTTAATTTAGAACAATAAAGGAATGTGTCTTTATTTCAATTAAAGGACTTTATTCTGGGTGTTTGTGTTTTCTTTTAACTTTGACTATGGGGTTAGTAATGGGGGTGTCTTATAGACGCCTCTCCATTACTAACCTGGGCTTGATGTCAGCTGGCATTATAAGCTGACATCAACCCCAACCCTATTACCCCCTGCCACCGCACCAGGGCAGCGTGGAAGAGCGAGGCTAAGTGCCAGAATTGGCGCATCCTATGGATGCGCCATTTCTGGGGCGGCTGACGGCTGGTGTTTCTAGCCTGGGAGGGGGCCAATATTCATGGCTCCCTTCCTGGGCTATTAATATCAGCCCCCAGCTGTCTGCCTAGCCTTTGCTAGCTATTAAATTAGGGGGGGCCCCACGCCATTTTTTTGGGGGGGGTCCTCCATTTTAATAGCTAGTAAAGGCTAGGTATTCAGCTGGGGGCTGATATTAGTAGCCTGGGAAGCTCCGTGGGTATTACCCCCTTCCCAGGCTTCAAACATCTGCCCCAGCTGTCTGCTTAACCTCCGCTAGAGACTAAAATTACGGGGAACCCCACGCCAATTTTTTTTTAATAATAAATCCTTTATTTTAATACTAAATGACAAGTACAGTAACCAACACTGTCACTGTACTTATTATATATGTGACTGACATGTTTCTATCTATCTAATCTATGTGTGAAGCTCTATTCTGTCTGTTATAAATTGTCGGGTACAGATGCTGAATTGCCGGCCGGCTTTTTTAAAGAGACGGTGCATGAAAACACTATTATTTTTTTTAATAAATCCTTTGCAGTAAATGACAAGTACAGTAAGCAACACTGTCACAGTACTTCATATATATGTGACTGACATGTTTCTATCTACCTAATCTATGTGTGATTCTTTATTCTTTCTGTTATAAATTGTCGGGTACAGATGCTGAATTGCCGGCCGGCTTTTTTAAAGAGACGGTGCACGAAAACACTATTATATTTTTTAATAAATCCTTTACACTAAATGACAAGTACAGTAAGCAACACTGTCACTGTACTTCGTATATATGTGGCTGACATGTTTCTATCTATCTAATCTATGTGTGATTCTCTATTCCTTCTATTCTAAATTGTCGGGTACCGCTGCTGAATTGCCAGCCGGCTTTTTTAAAGAGACGGTGCATGAAAACACTATTATTTTTTTTGATAAATCCTTTACACTAAATGACAAGTACAGTAAGCAACACTGTCACTGTGCTTCTTATATGTGTGACTGACATGTTTCTATCTATCTAATCTATGTGTGAAGCTCTATTCTTTCGGTTCTAAATTGTCGGGTACCGGTGTATGCCGCTGCTGAATTGCCGGCTTTTCATGTTTCAATGTGAGCACTGTTCCCATCGATTTGGGCAATCACTGTAATGCCACAACCACCATGGCTGTGGCATTACAGTGAGTGGCAGACAATCCCTGCATGATTGGTGCTCTAAATAGCGCCAGACATGCAGGACACGCTTTTTGTGCACGAACAGTTATCGAACATAACCTCGAACAGCCGAATTTTTTGCAAATCGTTCGGGTTCGTCGAACAACTCGAACACCACCCAAAACAGCTCGAATTTGAGATTCGCGAACAGTTCTAGTCGAACACCGCTCATCTCTACTTACTACCACAGTAGAAACAGCTCCCCTCGGCTCGGCGTTCCTCTTGGCGAGATTTGACCATCTTGGTCTGGTCAATCTGCATAGGTTCGGGTGAGCATGCCCTGGGAGTTGCAGGTTGGGAAGCAGGTTTCTGGAAAGCAGGAGCAAGACGAGGAAATCTTCTCTCCCGGGTAGTCTCCTTAGCACGTTCTAAGAAACAGATGTCAATCCCGATTGCTAGTGACCCCAGGTCATCCAGGGTGGTAGGAACGTCCCGGCCGGCTAACTCGTCCTTAATCCGACCGGAAAGGCCCTCCCAGAAGGTGGACACCAGGGCCTCGTTGTCCCAGGCAAGCTCAGAAGCGAGGGTACCGAACCGTATGGCATACTGGGCCACGGTGAGACTCCCTTGGCGGAGACGGAGCAAAGAGGAGGCAGTAGAGATCCTTCGTCCGGGTTCATCGAAGACCCTCCGGAAGGCAGTGAGGAAAGTCAGAAGATTGGACACCAGGGAATCCCCTCTCTCCCATAGAGGGTTAAGCCATGCCAATGCTTCCCCGGTGAGGTGAGACATGATGAACGCCACCTTGACCCAGTCGGAGGGAAACTGATGTGGCAGAAGTTCAAAGTGCAGCGTGCACTGATTCAGAAAGCCCCGACATAGGACGGGGTCACCTCCAAAACGAGGAGGCGCAGAAAGCTGGGGTCCTAGGCTGGATGCCGTGGTATTGGTAGGTAGCGGCGCTGCCGGAGCGGGTGTCGCTCGACTTGAGGCAGACACAGGTGGGACAGACAGCGTGTCCAGGCGAGAATTGACAGACTGCAGGTAGGTCAGGATGGTTTCCTGTTGGGATCTCTGACGAGAAACCTCCTGGTACAGGTCAGCAAGCGAAGGGGCCTGGGGGCCACCGGGTTCCATGGCCCGTGCAAACTGTTACGGATCTGGGTAGTGGAACCTCTGTGCTGCGGTGCAAGGAGGGACCAGAGGGGCGTAACTAGGTATCAGCTCGGACCGACCAAGGCCGTACGGCGGCTCAAACGACTCCATGATCAGGGAAGGACCGAGCAGAGGGACCAGGTGCTACTCTGGGGACCGACCTTGTATGAGAGCAGGTGACTCCCAGGGGTCAGAAGTTAGGGAGTGATCAGTACAGCAGATGGGCACGGCAGGCAGGCTGACGGGTGATCCGGGCAGACGGACTGGCAGGCACGGCAAGTACCAAGCAGGAGCTTCCAGGTAGGCGGGCTGGTGGGTACGGCTGGTAACAGGCAGGAGCCTCCCGGTAGGCTGGCTAGTAGGCACGGCAGGTAACAGGCAGGAGCCTCCAGGTAGGCTGGCTGGTAGGCACGGCAGGTAACAGGCAGGAGCCTCCAGGTAGGCTGGCTGGTAGGCACGGCAGGTAACAGGCAGGAGCCTCCAGGTAGGCTGGCTGGTAGGCACGGCAGGTAACAGGCAGGTGCTTCCTGGTAAGCAGGCGGACAGAGCCCATAGACAGACTGGCAGACTGGACTGTAGACAGACTGTCGGGCTGGAGAGTAGACAAGCAGGTGGACTGGACTAGTAGTCAGGCTGGCGGACAGGACTTGCAGTCAGGCTGGCGGACTGGACTTGTAGTCAGGCTGGCGGACAGGACTTGTAGTCAGGCTGGCGGGCTGGACTTGTAGTCAAGCTGGCGAGCTGGACTTGTAGTCAGGCTGGCGGGCTGGACTTGTAGTCTGGCTGGTGGGCTGGACTTGAAGTCAGGCTAGCAGCGGGACCTGAGGGCTGAAGCAGAGTATCACACACAAAGCTACAGCCTTGCATGGGCACCTCCATATTGGAGGAGGTGCCTTTAATAGGGGAAGTCCTCCGGCCATTGGCCGGGGACTTTTTAGGATGGCGCGCGCGGCCCATTTAAGAGGGAGGGAGCGTGCGCACGCCCTAAGCACAGAGCCGGGGAAGCTGCGTGCACCAGCAGCAGCTGCAGGGAGGCCAGAAGACGCCGGAGCAGGACCGCGGCGGTAAGGGGGACGGCGTCTCTGCCGGGCAGGGGATCGCAGAGGATTCATTTTGTGAGGTAAAACATTTCACTGCCAGTTTTTAAACAATGTTTTACTTCAAAGAAAGAATCATCTGTGATCTCATGCTGTCCTGTCTGGATACTCTTTTGCTTCCTCCCCTGCCCAGGAGATGTTGGCGGCCGCGACCAATCAGCAGAGCGTTGTTTAAATTTGGTGCCAATCTCGCTGATTGGTCGCGGCCGCCGGCCATGACCAATTAGCGAACCGTATTACTGATGACCGGGCAGCGGCGCCGTCTCTCCCTTCACACTTGCCGGCGGGAGATCAGCAGCCCAAGCCGCTGATCTCCCGACGGTAGCCGCATGGAGGTCAGCGGCGCCGCCCGTCGGGATACTTGTGCTGCCAGCAGTGGGGAGATGAGCGGCTAGCGCCGCTCATCTCCCGGCTGCATCGCGCTGACTTCCGTCTGGCTGATGAGCCGCTAATGGCCGCCATCTTTTTCTGAAATCCCACGTCGCTGATTGGCCACGGCCGGACCAATCAGCGACGCGGGATTTCCTGGACAGACTGACAGACAGAAAGACAGACAGACAGAAAGACAGACAGACGGGATAAGACGATTATATATATAGATTAACAATATATCAACAAAATATGTATTGATAATAAATAGCAGAAACACAGAAAAAATAATGACATAAATGTAGGATTACACAATTTAATGTCAAACAAGTTGTAATATTGAAAACAAATGTTTTACTATACATTCATGATTAATGTTGGCCCAAATATTAAATCAAATTTTGATTATTTTGACTTATCTTCTGCTGAGAATATTTGCACATAAAATATGGATCTCACCAATACAAGCAAAAACATATGGCCAATAACAGCAACAACGTAATTTCCACTTGAGTAGCAAAGAACCTTACGGTTGATGTAAATTCCTCCTGACTCACTGGGGTATGATATGGATAAACCCCTTGTCAGTACAAAACACCTGCTACCTCTCAGCCATTTCATTGCAGTGAACAATTGCCCACTGCACTGGAATGCTATCATGTCATGTATTACATACTCCAAGATTACTGCTTGTTGCATTCTGTGTAGGTTAAATTATGAGGGGCTGCCATCTACTACAGTATGTATTTACAATGCAGGCAAATGAGTAAAGTTGTTACGTGGCTTCATAGATTCATGGTAGGTTTGGCTATAAAGAGATTTCTATCAAATTCAGTCTTCTTATTTCTACAGACAAGAACTGTCATTTACACACTGAATATATACATACATGAAGGGCTATGTATCATTTCTAATTCATAATTAATCTGACTTCAACTGGAAGCTTCTTGAAAGAAATACCAGTTGTAAGCGGAACACCTGGTGGCAACATTGTTGTGATGTAGAATGCTTTTCATCTGATCCTTTGTAAACCGCAGAGTTGTGCATTGCACAGTTATTCCGTGTATTTATGGTTGTGGAACATTTTATTCAGGGATTCTTTCCTTTGTTTTTGGCTGCATCCCAAGCCTCACATCTTTTGGCTGTCGTATTCCATTCTGCAAACATCATTGTGGGAAAAAGCTCAGTGTTATTTGAGACCACCTCAGTTTCTTGGCACAAAAGATACTTCAGTGATGAAGGTGTGTAAAAGCGTATAGTTTAGGTGTTAAGATCATTGTTATATTCACTTTACAGTAAATGATATTTACTTATAATGTATGTGGGCTTATTCACAAGACTGTAAAATGGCAGAATTTTTTGGACCATGTAACGGCTGTAATTACAGACCCAGTCTCCTGACCTTATAGTGGTTCTCTGGAAATAGAAAAAAGAATGAAGCATATGTCATTATAAATAAATTCCTAAATCCCTTTAATTAGCAAATCACACTCCTTTTCTCTAGGGGGGTAATCACTATAGAATTAAAATGGCTGCTGTCTTGTTATACTGCCGGAAACATGTCCTTAAATGTTAATAGATGAGGTGACTGTGAGCATGTGTAGTATCATCGAATCATAGAATCATAGAATGCTAGAGATGGAAGGGACCTCCAGGGTCATCTGGTCCAGCCCCCTGCTCAATGCAGGATTTACTAAACCATCTCAGACAGATGTATGTCCTGCCTCTCTTTGAAGACTTCCATTGAAGGAGAACTCACCACCTCTCATGGAAGCTTGTTCCACTCATTGTAGTAGGAAGCGCCTCTGCTATGACTTGGAGAAAGCTTATACCACATACTTTAAAGTTATCTCCAAGTCACAACAGTCACTCAATATTTTCGAAAGACAGTAGTTTGAGCAACATCTTCTTATGTCTGCACTCAGTGTAGCTCCAGTATTAGATCACATAAACACGGTGGACAGCAGTGTAAGCCCCCTCATCTTACCTCAGCACCCCTGGTATCTCTAGTATTAAATCAGAAAGACATGGTGGACAGCATTGAGAGCAACCTCTTCTTACCTCAGCACTTATTGTATCTCCAGTATTAGATGGTCGAGGTGGACAGTAATATGTGCAGCCTCTTTTTACCTTAGAACTCATTGTATCTTCAGTATTACATCAGAAAGAAATGGTTGATAGCAGCATGAGCAGTCTCTTCTTACATCAGCACAAATTGTATGTCCTTTATGAGACCAGAAAGAGAGGTCGGTAAGCAGTGTGAGCAGCCTCTCCTTACCTCAGCATTCATTGTATTTCCAGTATTAGATAGTGGAACCATAATCTGGTTCTATTTTCAGATTGTAGATTTTTTCTATTCCATTTTCAGTATATGATAAAGGGTTGACCATATCATTGAGCTGCTATTAGCAACATTCAGAGACATACTTTACTGCAGGCATTTGGATCATTGGAAACAATAGAGAAGACATTTTTACTGACTTTTTTGGGGTATTTTTTAGGTGTGCAATGTAACCAGTACAGTTATAAATTAAATAATTTTTCTTTGAAGTGGAATGTAAACTAAATGCATAGACAATGTAGTCTTGAATTGAGTGATTAATAAATGATTATATTGCAATCAATAAAATACAATTCACAGATAAACTAGAACTATGAATTTACTCAGCTTAACTTTGCTTCAGAATCTGGACCATTCTATAAAGTATGCAAGGTGATATGAAAGTTAGAACAGTCTATATTAATTTATAATAAAAATGTAATTTTGTTATAAAATTTGGCTTTTGATGTTAGGAATGTGCTTAAAATGTAAAGCGAATAGTAAGCCAGCTTCTGCCGTATTTTACCTCCATCATCCTCACTAGCAGAGACTGCTTGTAATGCACCTGTCAACATGATTTCACATTTCCCGGCTGAACAGTATATAAAATAGAGGATATACTGTGCATTCATCAATGTTCATCCTTCATATTTTTATATATAAGTTCTCTTTATGTTCTAAAATTCAGAATTTACTGCCAATTTCCCTTGCCTACAAATTACCGTACAACTGCATCAAAGATTATATTTTGTTCTAAAATGCAAAAAAAAGACTACCAGGAATCTTCAATACAAACCCTTTAAGTCTAGTGATGAGCGAGCACTAAAATGCTCGGGTGCTCGTTGCTCGTGTCGAGCAAATCGTAATGCTCGGGCGCTCGAATGTAAGTCAATGTTTTTTTGGGGGGGGGGCCTAAAAATTGGTCAAATTGATGGAAACACTGCTCAAATGACATGGGGACAGTATGGGGAAGACCCCTGAAAGCAATTCTGACTCCCAGGTCACTGCTGTGAACAATGTTGTCAGAGTATTATGCTACTTTTACGGACTGACAATAAAACATTCAAAAACAAAGCCAAAATTGATTTTCCTGGAAAAAAATGTTAAGAAACATTCTTTCCCGGTTAATGACTTATATATAAGGCAAAATAAATAACCAAAAACAAATATGCTCCTCCACACCTTGGGCTAAGTTCACATGTAGGGTTTCTGATGCGTTTTTGCACTTTTGCATTCTTTCAACGGTGAAAAATACATTCACCAGTAAATGTAATTTTCATATTTTACTACCTTATCTGGCCATGAGGTGTGTGAGACATGATCAGACACATCCGGAATGAACACTCATTTCCAGCTGATAATACCATCAATCCAGCATTACCAATAGGGAATATATATATTTTTTTCAGCACGGAGTATAAAAAATAATCCCTGATTAGATGTCTGTAAGACACTATCCCAACTGCTATAGGTCACCCATACATGAATCTCAGATAAGAGAGGTAATATAGTACAATAGAAAATAGAATTTAACTGGCTCTGAAGAGGTTTTTGTTGGTACTTTGCACCACCAAACTGTGAAGGAACACAAGCAACCCCGTCTGCTTTCATCAATTTTTAATTGCAGATCACCGTTCAAAATTATGAATCGGTCAACGAGTGCATGGAAAAAGTCTATCAAGTTATGGATTGTTGTAGGGATGTATGCGACCAGAATGAACACTCATTTCCAGCTGATAATACCATCAATCCAGCATCACGAATAGGGAATAGATTATTTTTTTCAGCAAAGAGTATAATACAATAATCCCTGAGAATCTCAGAGAAGAGAGCTAATATATTACAATAGAAAATAGAATTTAACCAGCTCCGAAGAGGTTTTTTTGGTACGTTGCACCACCAAACTGTGAAGGAACACAAGCAACCCTTTTTGCTTTCATCAATTTCTAATTACAGATTAGAGATGAGCGAATGTTTCAATATTCGATTCGGATTACGATCGCCAAATTCGCGATATTCGCCGATTTATTCGTCGAATGTTGGACGAACGTTACTGAACGCCATAGGATTCAATGGGGGGGACAAAAAAAACGCATACTCAACACCTTAAAACTGGCCCTAAAGCTGCCAAAACACATCAAATTAGGGGTAGACACCTGGAAAGTGCAATCAATTGACCCAGAGTACAAGTACTATAATTATTATTACTATTACAGCGACATTTATTCCGTGGCGCGTTACATGTCAAAAGGGGTTACCGAATAGTACAAGAGGAGAGAGGACCCTGCCTGCCAGGGTGCACAAACAATCTACAAGGGATAGGTGAGGATACAGTAGGTCAGGGTACAGCAAATCGTGCAATGGTATGCTGGAGCGAGGGTTACCGCAGATTGTACGCTTGTCACAAGAAGTGGGTCTTCAGCTTCCTTTTCAAGGTTTCCATGGTAGGCGACAGTCTGATGTGTTGGGGTACAGCGTTATCACAGTAGGGGAGATGCACGGGACAAATCTGTCGAGAGCCTAAATCAAGTTAAGCTTCCAGGAGCTCACAACTGAGCAGATTAACCCCTGCACCGATTAATATGAAGGCATAAGGCTTCTTTTTAATGACTGCTGGAGTGGGAGGAATCAGACGCTGCTGGCTTCTGGCTCCTCTCTGTCACGGTAAAACCCGTGACACCTTGCAAGCTTCAACACAATGTTCATAAGGTACTAAGCAGAGGTGGACGGTCTCCTAGACAACGAGCTAACTCCTTTACGATGATAGAGGACACATCTGCAAATAGTTTGTATGTTCTCCCAGTGTTTGCGGGGGTTTCCTTCAGGTTCTCCGGTTACCTCCTCAGTAAAAAAACAGCCATACAGGAGTGTTCACAAATCAAAAAATTAGGGCCTGACACCACAATTTCCGTGGAAAACAGATTGGAGATGGTGGATTTCCACCTCTTAGCTTTGTCATGTGTGGGAGGAAACAATTTTTTACGTGATCATAAATGCGTTACCAAGGGCTGGCTGCGATGCTGAGAGAGGGTAGAGTACGGTGAAACGGCAAACTGCTGAACTGTGAGTGAGGTGCAGGGGGACATATTATGGTGGATTGAGAAACATGTGGTGTGCTCAGTGAAACAAACACAGCATACATGTCTGCTTCCGTTACAGCTGACGGGATCTCACTCAGCCTGACTGGAGCAGGTAGAGAAGCAGAGTTTCTGCGGTGGGACACCTGCGTACCAATACTTGGCATGGTAACAGAGGAGGAGGAAGAAGGAGCAGAAGCGGTTGATGGGGCAGCTGATGGTTGATGAGGTCCGCATTTTATCGCAGTGAGATTGCCAGAGTAACGCATGTGAAGGTTCATGCATGTAGTAGTTAAATTATTGCACTTTTTCCCTCTATTGAGTTTTTTATCGCAAAGTTTTCAGATAACGTGAGTTGGCCCATCCTTTGCGGTCTCAAAAAAGGTCCAGGCTAGGCAACCCTTGCCGCCCCTGTGAGCTGCAGACCAGCGACTGCTGCTGGTCACTGCCACAGTTGTGGCTAAGGATGTAATGCTCCTCGTGCTTGCATCACTTCATGTCTGCGCCATAAGACGCAACGTAACCTCCTCGTCTTCCTCCACCTTCTCAGATGAGATACTCAGCTGTGTGCCTCTGGGTTTACACCAAGTTAGATGTGCAACCTCATCATCATCCAATGTGATATCCCATTCCTCGCCCTCAGAGTCACCCTCCTCTTCTTCTTGCCCTGACAGCACAGTACAGTCGAGGGTCAGGAAGCTGCTCAGACTCAACCTTTTTTTTCCCTCTGTGTGGAGAAGAATATCTGCACCAAACAATTTTAAGCTGAGATGCAGTCTGCTTTGTATACCCATGTTGAGTTTATCAGGTCTGTGTACCCCTGTGTGCAGATCAATATCTGCACCAAAAAAATATTTTCACTAGAGTATAACCATTGTAAAGGAGACCAAAACCTCTTCCATTGCAGCCAACCTAGCACATGGAGACCCATTAAGGAGTGTTTACATTTCCCTAAATTAGGGCCTAATATAGTACCACCGAAGTGGCATCAATTTCAGTACAGTAGAAATTGTAGCGAAACCTCTTCCCCTACAGCCAAAACAGTAGATGGAGACCCAATCAGGACTGCTCCCATTTGAAAACATTTGGGCCTAAAACCACCAAAGTGGCATCAATGTCACTAGAGTATAAGTAGTATAATGGGGACCGACACCTCTTCCACTACAGCCAGCCCAATAGATGGAGACCCAATCAGGATTCCCCACATTTCCAAAAATTAGTGGCAGACACTAACAATGTTGCATCAATTTCAGTACAGTAGAAATTGTACAATTAGGAACGACACTTCTTCCCTACAGCCAGCAAAGTAGATGGAGACCCAATCAGAACTGTTCCCATTTGAAAACATTTGGGCCTGAAACCATCAAAGTGGCATCAATTTCACTAGACTGTAAGTGGCATAATGGGGACCGACATCTCTTCAACTACAGCCTGCCCAATAGATGGTTACCCAATCAGGATTCCCCACATTTCCAAAAATAAGGGCCTAAAACCTGCAGCCCCAGCAAGAGCGAGACACACAAGCTATATCACAGACTGCAATTCCGCAAGATTAATACAGCACACTAAAAACTACATCGCCTACTCTTTACAGTCTGCAATTGGGGTGCAAAAGTCCTTTGAGATCCATGACTTGGTTCATCTTGATGAAAGTTAGGCGGTCAACACTTTCATGGGAGAGCCGGATGCGCTTATCCGTCAGGACACCACCAGCAGCTCTGAACACACGTTCGGAGAAAACGCTGGCTGCCGGGCATGATAAAACCTCCAAGGCGTGACAGGCGAGCTCAGACCATCCATTTATGAAGATCAAAATGTAAAAGGGTCAAAATCCTCACTGATGGTATTCGTATTCAGCTCTAGATAGTTCTCCATCAACCTCTCCAGTCGTTCTCCACGTGTCAGACTCATACTCTGTTGTGCTGGTGCACAAGCTGGTCTAAAAAATGTGTGAAAGGATTCACAGAAATTGCTTCTGCCACTTTCTCTGCTGCTGCTAATGTTTTGGCGTTGATGAACTGACGTGCCGGAGGTTGAAAGACTACAGCTGCGATACACACTGTGTACCCCACTCCTATCTTGGGGAAAAGCTCTATTAAGGTTGCTTAAAAGCTTGTTTCGATACTCCAACATTAAGGTGTCCCTTTCCAGGGACGGGAAGCATCTGACAAAATTTACTCTTATAACGTGGATCTAACAGAGTGGCAATCCAGTAGTCAGCATTATTTCGAATCCTGACTATACAGGGATCATGTTGCAGAAAGTGCAGCAAGAAGGCACTCATATGTTGGGCTCTTCCAGGTGGTCCAAAGCAGACTCTATTGTTGGCTGCGTAACACTGATGCATGTTTCCTTCGTCCCCTTCTGCCAAACACGTTCAACAGAGAGGGGATGATTATCCTCTTCATCTTCTGACTGTTGCTCGCCCATCACCTCTTCCTCCTCCATTTGTTCCTCGGCTCTTGCACCTTCACTAACAGTATGTCTGGTATAACTAAACCCCCTCGATCGCAGGAAACCACTGTCACTTGGAATTCGCCTGTGTGACGACAGTCTGGAACTTTGAGACATTCTAATCCCTTCCGCATCCTCCTCTTCTTCTGGGACAACCACCTCCTGCTGCACCCTATTCAAAGTCTTCTCCAGCATGTAGATGACCGGAATAGTGATGCTGATGACAGCATTTTCAGTGCTAAATAGTTTAGTAGCCATTTCAAAACTGTGCAGAAGGATTCAGATGTCCTTAATCTGTTTCCCACTCCATAAATGTGATATGCCCCACGTCCGTACTGCGTTGGCTTAGGCTATAACACATAACATACTGCATCAGGGCTCGTTGCTGCTTCCACAGTTGTTTCAACATGTGCAGTGTGGAATTCCACCATGTCGGTACATCACATATCAACCTATTAACTATTAACTGGCATAGAGAAAGACCTCTGTATCGATGCAAGTCGATGACATGAGGGATGCAAACGGCGGCAGTGAGCAGACAGCTTCCGTTCTTTCTGAAGCAGCTCATCCAGGCCAGGATAGTGGCGGAGAAATCGCTGTACCACCTGGTTGAGGACGTGAGCCATGCAAGGCATGTATGTGAGTTCGCCTCGGCGTAGGGCCGCCAACAGGCTCACACCGTTATCACACACAGCCTTACCAGGTTCAGTGGAGACAGCCATTGCTGAAACTGAGCCTGGAGAGCTGTCCACAACTCTTCAGCTGTATGACTGTGATCTCCAAGGCATATTAATTTGAAGACTGCTTGATTGTGGTGAGCCCTGGCCATTCCTCGCCCTCAGAGTGACCCTTCTCCTCTTGTTGCCCTGACAGCACAGTACAGTCCGCATGAGCCTCAGGTATCTGAGTCTCATCAGGATCAACTCCCTCCCCGGTGGTTAATGTCTGGTGACGGGGGTCAGGAACCTGCTCGGATCCTACTCTGTCCTGCCCCAAATCCAACCTAAAAAAATTTTGGGTATCGGTGTAGATGCTTTCCTCCTCTTCTTGACTCTGTGAATGCTTGGAGTACACTTCTGATGCCCATGGTATAGAATGGGTGAACAGTTCTACAGACTCGCCCATCTGTGGTTTGCTACAGTCATTTGGGAGATTGGACACTTGTGACACGGGGGGAGGCAAGGATAATTGGGGTGCCACCTCTGTGGCCTGTACTGTGTGTGATGTTGTGGTGGAGGAAGAAGAGGAGAGGCCACTTGAAGCAGCATTTTCCATCCACTGGAGCACGTGCTCGTTCTGGCCCTTATCAACAAGGCGTATTGCTGTGCGGCTGCCAAAGAAAGGGAGTGGAGTAGCCCGTCCAGTAACAGAAGTTGTCAGTTGTCTTTGGATAGAACATGACGGTGTTGGTTCACTAGTGCTTTCACTAACATTACCACCTACCCCATGTATACCTTGAACACCAAGCCTATTCCCCCTTCCACCACGACCTCTCTATTTCCCACTCATGTTTCTCAGATACTGTAGGAGCACACTATTAACAAAACAAAAATAGATGTTTTCCTCTGCAACACCGCTGCACACACCTGAATTTCAGCAGCACTAAATGACAAGGTAAGATATGGCTTGCTGTATAACATTACTAACCGAACAAAGTATTTTTTTTTACTGTGGACGACGCCTATATAACATAGGAGATTTTCTCCAAACTATTTCAAACTGAGGTGTTCCTGCTGTATAGTGTTAAAAACCGAACAAAGTATTTTTTTTTACTGGGGATGACGCCTGTATAACATAGGAGATATTCTCCAAACTATTTCAAACTGAGATGTCCCTGCTGTATAGTGTTAAAAACCGAACAAAGTATTTTTTTACTGGGGGTGATGCCTGTATAACATAGGAGATATTCTCCAAACTATTTCAAACTCAGATCTAGGCTGCTGTATAATGTTAGCAACAGAAAAAATAGATTTTTTTGACTCTGCACAAGCGCTGAGTACAGCTGAATTTCACCGCCACTAAAAGCACACAAAAAAAATCTTTGGTGGACTGTGGCTAGCAACAGAAAAAATCTATTTTTTTACTCTGAAAACAGTTGAATTTCACCACCACTAAAAGCACTAGGTGGCTTATAGCAGAGTGTAACACATGTGCGACACAAAAAAATCTTTGGTGAACTGTGGCTAGCAACAGAAAAAATCTATTATTTTACTCTGAAAACAGATGAATTTCACCGCCACTAAAAGCACTAGGTGGCTTATAGCAGAGTGTAATACGTCTGCGACACAAAAAAATCTTTTGTGGACTGTGGCTAGCAACAGCAAAAAAATATTTGTTTTACTGTGCATAAAGCTAAATTTCATCCACTAAAAAAATGACAAACTGGGCTAACACAACTTGCACTATCATATTAGCAAATGAAAAAAAAAGTTTTTTGTGCTCTGCACTCAGAAGCTCAGCACTGACAAGCTCTGCAGATAGCTGAATTTCAACCCCACAAAAAAAAAGTGGCGTGCAAGGGCTTGCTTACTTTCACATTAGCAAGTGCAAAAATAGATTGAAGGTCTGCATGGAGCACGGCACAACCGATGCACAGCACTGTTCTGAGCCATAGACCCTGCTCTTTCGGTGAGAATCTCAGTAATTGCACAAAAACTAAAAAAAGGCTGCAAGGTCGATTGAACAGGTACACAGCACAGGACTTATCTACACTATCTGATTTCCACAGAAATGCCCATATATCTAGCTAATATCTCTCATTAGACAGGACAGCGCTCACTGAGCAGTGATAATGTTCTTCAGTGACATGCATAAAATGGCGCTGAGGGAACATGGCCGGTTTTTATGTGGAGAGGACATGTGATTTCAGCAGCCAATTGCAGAAGCCCCTGTGTCTGGGACACTGTGGAAGCTCCCTGCGCTCTGATTGGCTAGCCGCGCTTTCCTGACTTAAAGTTACAGGAAGGAAAAAAAAAACAGTGCGCCGCTGATCTGACCTGTTCTGAGCTTTCACCAGCCCCTCACTAATCTGGCATGTCTGCCCTCTCATCATACGCAAGCACTATGGTAACAAAACTGTAAAAAAACGCAGCAGTTGCCCCGCAATCACATAACCACTAGTGTTGACCGAGCACTAAAATGCTCGGGTGCTCGAAGCTCGGGCCGAGCTCGCCGTGATACTCGGGTGCTCGACCCGAGCAACGAGCCCAATGTTAGTCTATGGGAGATTCGAGCATTTTTGCGGCGGCACCCCCGGCAGTCTTTTCAAAGCCTAACAAGTGCCCAAAACGATAGTGACAGTGCTCAAATGACATGGCGACAGCATGGGGATCGCCCCAGGAAGCATTTCTGACCCCCAGGTCACTGCTGTCAACAACGTGGTCAGAGGTATTAAGCCACTTTTACAGGCTCACAATAAAACGTTCAAAAACGAAAGTGAAACTTTTTTCCTGTGAAATATGTTAAGGAACATCCTTTCCAGGGAAAAGACTTGTTTATAAGTTAAAATAAATGACCAAAAACAAAAATACTCCTCCACACCTTCGGCTATGTTCACAAGTAGCATTTTTATGCGTTTTTGCACTTTTGTATTGCTTTCAACTATGACAAATGCATTCACCAGGAAATGTCATTTTAACATTTTACAACCTTATCTGGCCATGTGCTGTGTGACACATGCATAACGTGCTGAAAAGACATGGGAACAGCATGGGGAAGACCCCTGGAAGCATCTCTGACTCCCAGGTCACTGTCTAAAAGTGTGCCCATCATAAGTGATCCTTGCCGCATCAGAAGATGCAGACTTGCAACTATCCCCATGCAAGTTCTAGTCCCAGGGCAGTGTTCAATTGTACCTCCCCCATTCCTTTCAATACAAGCGCAAGTATGCAGCGTGCCACCCACCCACCCCCAGGCTGCAATACCATACTGCTTGCTTGCTTGAACTTGAAATTGGGCCTTTTAGGCATGTGGAGGCGGAATCTGGCCACCACGTCATGGCTGTGTTGGCGGCCTGGAATCCATACTCAGTCCCCAGCCGCCCGGCAGCCGGGTGTCCATACTCGGTCCCCAGCCGCCCGCGGCCGGGTGTCCACACACGGTCCCCAGCCGCCTGAGGGCAGCCGGGTGTCCATAAACGGTCCCCAGCCGCCCCTATTTCTCCTTGGAACATCCCCCCACACACTTTTCTTAGCCCGGCCTGCTTTAGGGCAGCATTGGACGAGCCCACCAGAGAACCAGACTCCTCCGGTGGGCCCTGACTTCTCCATCGGTGGAGTTGAGAGTGCCAAGGTGAGGAGCATGATGATGATGACAGAAGTTAGCATCTGCTATGTTTTCTTTTAATGCAAGTGTAAGTGTGCAGCCTGCCACCCACCCACCCCCAGACTGCAATTCCATACTGCTAGCTTGCACTTGAAATGGGGCCTTTTAGTTTGGAGGAGGCCGAAGCTGGCCACTACCTCATGGCTGCTTGGGCAGCGAGGTATCCATACTCAGTCCCCAGCCACCCATATTTGTCCTGGTGTGCCTTATACATAAGATTAAGCGCGTATATTAAAACATTACCTGTGCCCTCCCCAGTGCATTTAGTGGGAAGGAGAGCCTATTCCGCTGTAGTGTGTGCATGTCAAACCCCTATTCATGGTACATGCGAAGATGCCTCCCACCTTGCACCTGTCATTGCAGACTTGCAACTATCCCCATTCAAGTCCTTGTCCCAGGGCAGTGTTCAATTGTACCTCTCCCATTCCTTGCAATGCAAGCGCAAGTATGCAGCCTGCCACCCACCCACCCCCAGGCTGCAATACCTTACTGCTTGCTTGCTTGCACTTTAAATTGGGCCTTTTAGGCATGTGGAGGCGGAATCTGGCCACCATGCCATGGCTGTGTCAGCGGCCTGGTATCCATACTCAGTCCCCAGCCGCCTGGTGGCCGGGTGTCCCCGCTTGCTCCCCAGCCTCCAGGGGGTGGCCGGGTGTCCATACTCGGTCCCCAGCCACCCCTATTTGTCCCGGTAACTTTTCCCACACTTTTCTTAGCCTGGCCTGCTTTAGGGCAGCATTGGCCGAGCCCACCGGACTATCAGACTCCTCCGGTGGGCCCTGGCTTCTCCATCAGGGGAGTTGAGAGTGCCATGGTGAGGAGCATGATGAGGATGATAGAAGTTAGCATATGCTTTGTTTTGTTGTAATGCAAGCGCATGTATGTAGTAGCGGCTAGGCCTGAGTGGTCAGCGTTTTGGCGCATATCCTACCTCCTCCAAGGATTGCTGGATGTTTTCCTGCTACTCTCCAAGTTCTATGACTCCCGTTAAA
This sequence comes from Phyllobates terribilis, assembly GCF_046119375.1. Lineage (NCBI taxonomy): Eukaryota > Metazoa > Chordata > Amphibia > Anura > Dendrobatidae > Phyllobates > Phyllobates terribilis. The sequence continues at coordinate 244,857,435 of NW_027362763.1, read as the reverse complement.
ACAAAGCTTCAGGTGATAAATGATGGATGAGGTAGTGGCAAAGGAGAAAGAGCAGGAGGAACAGGGACCATTCACATCAATATCAGGCCAGTCAACCAGATATGTCTTATAGGATATGTTTCTGTAACAAAAGGAGCGGTTCGGCTACACAGTTATAGGGCATACAGTGAGTGCAATGCCTACCAAAAATTTCGAGGCACTCCAATGCCCCTTGGAAAAGACATGGAGGTCAGAGGGCGTTAACTAAACCTTTTTTTCCATTTATAGCAACTGGGTCTCCTGTGCACCGTTGGCCTAAGCAGTGAATGGAAGGCTTTCCAAAAATTATGAGGTACTGCAATGCCACTTACAAGAGCCATGTGTGGCACCCCAGGGGTCTGGTCACCACAGTAATAGAGATATTACGTCAGAGAGCAAGTGGGAGGTTTCCTGGTCAGGATCCCTTAAACATGCAACATCCTCCTGCCCCAGTCCTGGGAGGGGAGAATTCTGCCCTTATAAACTGGATCTGGGGCAGGGTTGAGTGAGTCAGAGAACAGAGAACAGTCAGAGTCAGAGTGAGAGCAAGGGAAAGTAACAGCAAGGAGCTCTGTAGGAGCTAGGAACTAAAGACCAGGGGCTGGAAGCTGAGCAGAGCTCGCCCTGGCAGAAGACAATAGGAATCCGGACACAGGAGTCTGAGGCTGTGAGGACTTATATATCCAGCAGCAGAAACCAGCCGGCAGGGGATTTCAGGTCCTCTGGCCATAGAAGCCCGGAGGCTCAGTCACAAGCAAGGGACCAGCACCGCCGTCGTGGAGCGGAGGCTAACAGAAGGCCCCAAGTCACCAGCCATACGGGTGAGCACTACACGGTACACTCAGGGACATGGGCTACTTCTACCCGCTTACAGCAAGGTAGCCAGGAAGAGTGCAGACAGATAGGGAGGCCTACAACTCCACCTGGCCAGTGGAACTCCTGCTTGCTCACAGTCTGACCAGGCCTCTTATGCTAGCCAGTACTCCCGGGAGGGTCTACCTTATAATCATCACTAATGACCCTGAACTGCACTGCAAAGACTCTGAGTCGTTCCTGCTGCGCTCATGCACCATCACTCCCATCATCCACACTCACTGCCCTGAGGCTATACTCCTCCCTTGGGGAGTTATCCCATTCTCTGCTGCGCACACAACACCAGCCTCAGCGGTCTGCCTCGCAGCGGTGGTACTCCCTGACCGCAATCCACGGGTGGCGCAGTCGGACAATTTACCTCAAAACCTAAGAAAGACTGCCATTGGTTTGACCAGCCTGAGCCACGGGACCGGGTCACCGCCACGGAGACTACAGATCCCAGAGACCCGGCACCAGGTATCCCACACACGTGTACACATGGCCCAGGGGGCGCGTCACATGCAGTACAGCATATTACAAACATAAGTCCCAATATTGGGGAGTGGGTCTCCCATAGTATTGCTTATGCCATGCAAGCAAAAGCTGCTAAAAATTAGGATGGAGCAACTTGCAATGCCCCTTACAAGAGCCATGCAGTACAGCATATTACAAACATAAGTCCCATTATTGGGGAGTGGGTCTCCCATAGTATTTGCTTATGCCTTGCAAGCAAAAGCTGCCAAAAATTAGGACGGAGCAACTTGCAATGCCCCTTACAAGAGCCATGCAGTACAGCATATTACAAACATAAGTGCCATTATTGGGGAGTGGGCCTCCCATAGTATTTGCTTATGCCTTGCAAGCAAAAGCTGCCAAAAATAAGGACGGAGCAACTTGCAATGCCAATTACAAGAGCCATGCAGTACAGCATATTACAAACATAAGTCCCATTATTGGGGAGTGGATGTCCCATAGTATTTGCTTATGCCTAGCAAGCAAAAGCTGCCAAAAATAAGGACGGAGGAACTTGCAATGCTTGCACCCTGGTGGTATAGTGGTGGTGGAGGCTGAGGATAAGGAGAAGAAGATAAAACAGCCAAAACGAGGACGCGTATACCCATGTGTGGGTGTGAAGCGGTGCATGTGAATACACCTCCCGAAATAACACAGTGGATTGGACTTTATGTTACTCTGCTGTCATTTGGTGGTGATGAGAAGTCTGGCCCAATCCAGGACTTGTTCATTTTGATAAGGGTCGGCTTGACAGCATTGTCAGTTGACAGGCGAGTGCGCTTATCAGTTAGAATTCCCCCAGCGGCACTAAAAACACGCTCCGATAACACACTAGCGGCAGGGCAGGCCAGGACCACCAAGGCGTACAGAGCAAATTCATTCCAAGTGTCCAGCTTGGATACCCAATAATTAAAAGGCACAGAGGAATCAGGGAGGACGCTGGTACGGTCGGCAAGGTACTCCCTCACCATCTTTTGAAACTTTCCACTCCTTGTGAGAGTACCCCGCGCCTCAGGGCCTGTAAGCTGGGCGGGTGTCAGAAAACTGTCCCAGAACGTTGACAGTGTTCCCCTGCCTCTGCTGGATTGGAGTTGCATCTCTCTCGCCTGTACGCCTTAGTTGGGCAACGAACTGTGACCTCTGCCACTAGCGTGTTCGGATGGGAATTTTTTTAAGAGTTCTGCAGCAATGGCCTTCTGGTAGTGCCCCATTTTTGTAGACTTCTACACCTCAGGAATAAGAGAGTGAAAGTTCTCCTTGTAGCGGGGGTCTACAAGTGTCACCAACCAGTAATGACTGTCACCCAACATTTTGACAACGCGAGGGTCACGGTTAAGGCAGCGTAACATAAAGTCAGCCATGCGTGCCAGACTGGTAACGGGCAAGATTTCCGTGTCCTCACCAAGATGACGACTGACCATGCTCTCCTCCTCCTCCTCCTCTTCCTCCTCCCCCCTATCTTCAGGACACCCACGCTGAACCAACGGTATGACACTTGTACAGGTACTACCGTCTACAATGAATGATAGCAGCTCCTGTTCTTCCTCCTCCTCCTCCTCCTCCTCCTCTCCCTCATGGTCCTCCAATGCACGTTGGGATGAGATGAGGCTGGGCTGTGTGTAATCGCCCGCTATGGCTTCTTGATCCATCTCATCATACTCTGGCTGCAATACCTCCTCTTTAATTCTCTGCAGAGATCGTTGCAAAAGACAGACAAGTGGGATGCTGACACTAATGATGGCGTCATGCCACTCACCATCTTGGTGGTCTCCTCAAAGTTTGTCAGAATGGTACATATGTCAGACATCCAGGTCCACTCCTCAGGTCTTATGTGTGGAGTCTGACCTGAATATCGACGGCCTTGTTGCAGCTGGTACTCCACAACTGCTCTCTTCTGCTCACAAATCCTTTGCAACATGTGGAGGGTAGAGTTCCAACGTGTGGGGACATCACACACCAGTCGGTGTGCAGGAAGCTGCAAACGCTGCTGCATCACAGCAAGGGCGGCGGAAGCTGTAGCCAACTTGCGAAAATGAGCTGACAGGCGGCGTACTTTCACGAGCAGATCTGGCAATTCGGGGTACGATTTAAGAAACCGCTGAACCACGAGGTTAAGCACATGAGCCAGGCATGGTACGTGTGTGATCTCACCTCGCCTCAGAGCCGCCACCAGGTTACGGCCATTGTCACACACGACCATGCCGGGATGTAGGTTCAGCGATCTCAGCCACAGATCTGCCTGCTCTTTCACAGCTGTCCACAACTCACAAGCAGTGTAAGGTTTATCACCTAAGCTTATGAGTTTCAGCACAGCTTGTTGCCGCTTGGCAGAGGCAGTACTGCAATGCTTCCAGCTTGTAACTGATGTGGTGATATCTGAGATGGAGGCTGAACATGAGGAGGAGGAGGAGGAGGAGGATGTGCAGGAGCTGTACACTGTGGGGGCAACTCTGACTGACATAGGGCCCGCAATCCTCGGTGTGGGGAGGATGTGTTCCGTCCCAAGGTCCGACTGGGTCCCGGCTACCTCTTTGTTTACCCATTGTGCCGTCAGGGAAATGTACCGTCCCTGGCCACAAGCACTTGTCCTCTTGTCCGTTGTCAGGTGGACTCTCCCAGTAACTGCGTTGTTGAGGGCACGGCAGATGCTTTGGGACACGTGCTTGTGTAGTGCGGGGATGGCACACCGGGCAAAATAGTGTCGGCTGGGGACCGAGTACCGAGGGACGGCCACCGCCATAAGATTGTGGAAGGATTCCGTCTCCACCAGCCTAAAAGGCAGCATTTCCAGTGCAAGCAGTCGTGAAATGTGGGAATTTAGGACTGTGGCCTGTGGGGCGTTAGCTGCGAATTTCCGCTTTCGCTCAAAGGTCTGGGATATGGACAATTGAACGCTGCGGTGGGACGTGGACGTTGATGCTGTTTCTTGAGAAAATGCCATAACAATTGAAGACTGAGAGGAGGGGGCATCTTTACATGCAGTATGGACAGGGGATTGCCTTGCACATACAACAGGGGTTCTATTGCACGCACAACAGTGGAAGAAGCAGTGGTGACACCCGCTGACACTGGTCGTGGACACTGGGTTTCGCCCCACAAAGTCGGGTGCTTTGCTGCCATGTGCCTGATCATGCTGGTGGTGGTCAGGCTGGTAGTTTTGTCACCCCTGCTGATGCTGGCATGGCAGGTGGAACATATGGCCTTTTTGGGGTTATCAGCAGAGTCTTTAAAAAAATTCCAGACTCTGGAAGACCTTCCGCTTGTACTGGAAACGTCCCTCGTGTTGGTGTTACGGGGAACGATTGCCTGCCTTCTGTCTGCGGCTACCACACTGCTTCTTCCTGCCTGTCGGGGTACTCTGCCTCCCTCCCCCTATGTGCTGCTGGCCTCACTCTGCATGTCCTCCTTCCACGTTGGGTCAGTTACTAGATAATCCACCACCTCCTCCTCTTTCACTTGCGCACCACGATCCTCCTCCTCACTTCCTGGCAATTGTGTCTCGTCATCGTCCACCTCTTGTGACAGATTGCCAACGTCGACTTCCTGTGGCCGTGGCTGTTCAAATATTTGGGCATCGCAACATGGGATCTCCTCTTCCACCACTTCAAGCGTATCAGGCGAGGGGCCCAAATATGGAAATGGACCAGTGAACACCTCTTCAGAGTGTCCAAGTGTGGGATCACTTGCTGTCTGACGACACTCGGCATGGTGGGAGGAAGGAGCATCAGGGTGAGGAGGAGTATGCGGTCGAGACTCACGGTTACTAAGAATTGACCGTGTGGAAGACAGATCGGAGGTGGTGGTGCCCAGGTAACTGGAAGTATTATCTGCTATCCAATTAATAACCTGTTCACACTGATCAGTTCTCAATACTTTTGTTGTTCTGTGCTTCCCTAGTAATTCGGTCAAGAAGTGGGAGCGAGAAGATGTGGCTGTTGGTTGTGGCACATTTTCACCTTGGCCACGGCCCCGTCCTCTGCACGAACCATCACCAGAACGTCCACTTCCACGTCCCTTGCCACGCGCCTTGCCCATTGTAAATGAAGTAAAATAGCTTACACTTGCACTATCAATGGAAAAAGGGTAATAAAGAGTAGATTAGAACCGTGGAAGAGGAAAACCACAGTTATTATTTACTGGGGTATACCACACTTTTTTAAATAGAGATATTTGCGGCTGAACAGTGAGCGACACACTCAAACTGCTTTTTTTTTAGACACCAAAGGCCCAAAACTAGATAGTACAGCGATTTGACCCGTGAAACTGCGAAACCACACTGGGATGTCGGGCCTACACAAGACTATTTTCAACAGATATATTTTTGTGTCACAACAGTCAGGAGACACTACTGTTTTTCTTTATGGAAAAAACTACCAAAAGCTGAATAATAGAGATTTTTTACCGTGGGATGGCAAAACCACAGTTATTGTTTACTGGGGTATACCACACTTTTTTAAATAGAGATATTTGCGGCTGAACAGTGAGCGACACACTCAAACTGCTTTTTTTTTAGATACCAAAGGCCCAAAACTGGATAGTACAGCGATTTGACCCGTGGAACTGCGAAACCACACTGGGATGTCGGGCCTACACAAGACTATTTTCAACAGATATATTTTTGTGTCACAACAGTCAGGAGACACTACTGTTTTTCTTTACGGAAAAAACTACCAAAAGCTGAATAATAGAGATTTTTTACCGTGAGATGGCAAAACCACAGTTATTGTTTACTGGGGTATTCCACACTTTTTTAAATAGAGATATTTGCGGCTGAACAGCGAGCGACACACTCAAACTGCTTTTTTTTAAGATACCAAAGGCCCAAAACTGGATAGTACAGCGATTTGACCCGTGGAACTGCGAAACCACACTGGGATGTCGGGCCTACACAAGACTATTTTCAACAGATATATTTTTGTGTCACAACAGTCAGGAGACACTACTGTTTTTCTTTACGGAAAAAACTACCTAAAGCTGAATAATAGAGATTTTTTACCGTGGGGTGGCAAAACCACAGTTATTGTTTACTGGGGTATACCACACTTTTTAAATAGAGATATTTGCGGCTGAGCAGTGAGCGACACACTCAAACTGCTTTTTGTTTAGATACCAAAGGCCCAAAACTGGATAGTACAGCGATTTGACCCGTGGAACTGCGAAACCACACTGGGATGTCGGGCCTACACAAGACTATTTTCAACAGATATATTTTTGTGTCACAACAGTCAGGAGACACTACTGTTTTTCTTTACGGAAAATATACCAAAACCTGAATAATAGAGATTTTTTACCGTGGGATGACAAAACCACAATTATTGTTTACTGGGGTATACCACACTTTTTTAAATAGAGATATTTGCGGCTGAACAGTGAGCGACACACTCAAACTGCTTTTTTTTTAGATACCAAAGGCCCAAAACTGGATAGTACAGCGATTTGACCCGTGGAACTGCGAAACCACACTGGGATGTCGGGCCTACACAAGACTATTTTCAACAGATATATTTTTGTGTCACAACAGTCAGGAGACACTACTGTTTTTCTTTACGGAAAAAACTACCAAAAGCTGAGTAATAGAGATTTTTTACCGTGGGATGGCAAAACCACAGTTATTGTTTACTGGGGTATATCACACTTTTTTAAGTAGAGATATTTGCGGCTGAACAGCGAGCGACACACTCAAACTACTTTTTTTTTAGATACCAAAGGCCCAAAACTGGATAGTACAGCGATTTGACCCATGAAACTGCGAAACCACACTGGGATGTCGGGCCTACACAAGACTATTTTCAACAGATATATTTTTGTGTCACAACAGTCAGGAGACACTACTGTTTTTCTTTATGGAAAAAACAACCAAAAGCTGAATAATAGAGATTTTTTACCGTGGGATGGCAAAACCACAGCTATTGTTTACTGGGGTATACCACACTTTTTTAAATAGAGATATTTGCGGCTGAACAGTGAGCGACACACTCAAACTGCTTTTTTTTTAGATACCAAAGGCCCAAAAGTGGATAGTACAGCGATTTGACCCATGGAACTGCGAAACCACACTGGGATGTCGGGCCTATACAAGACTATTTTCAACAGATATATTTTTGTGTCACAACAGTCAGTAGACACTACTGTTTTTCTTTACGGAAAAAACTAGCTAAAGCTGAATAATAGAGATTTTTTACCGTGGGATGGCAAAACCACAGTTATTGTTTACTGGGGTATACCACACTTTTTTAAATAGAGATATTTGCGGCTGAACAGTGAGCGACACACTCAAACTGCTTTTTTTAGATACCAAAGGCCCAAAACTGGATAGTACAGCGATTTGACCCGTGGAACTGCGAAACCACACTGGGATGTCGGGCCTACACAAGACTATTTTCAACAGATATATTTTTGTGTCACAACAGTCAGGAGACACTACTGTTTTTCTTTACGGAAAATATACCAAAACCTGAATAATAGAGATTTTTTTACCGTGGGATGGCAAAACCATAGTTATTGTTTACTGGGGTATACCACACTTTTTTAAATAGAGATATTTGCGGCTGAACAGTGAGCGACACACTCAAACTGCTTTTTTTTTAGATACCAAAGGCCCAAAACTGGATAGTACAGCGATTTGACCCGTGGAACTGCGAAACCACACTGGAATGTCGGGCCTACACAAGACTATTTTCAACAGATATATTTTTGTGTCACAACAGTCATGAGACACTACTGTTTTTCTTTACGGAAAATATACCAAAAGCTGAATAATAGAGATTTTTTACCGTGGGATGGCAAAACCACAGCTATTGTTTACTGGGGTATACCACACTTTTTTAAATAGAGATATTTGTGGCTGAACAGTGAGCGACACACTCAAACTGCTTTTTTTTTAGATACCAAAGGCCCAAAAGTGGATAGTACAGCGATTTGACCCATGGAACTGCGAAACCACACTGGGATGTCGGGCCTACACAAGACTATTTTCAACAGATATATTTTTGCGTCACAACAGTCAGGAGACACTACTGTTTTTCTTTACGGAAAATATACCAAAAACTGAATAATAGAGATTTTTTACCGTGGGATGGCAAAACCACAGTTATTGTTTACTGGGGTATACCAGACTTTTTTAAATATATAGATTTGCGGGTGAACAGTGAGCGACACACTCAAACTGTTTTTTTTTTTAGATTCAAATGGCCCAAAATGGATAATACAGAGGTTTGAACCGTGGAAGTGCAAAACAACACTTCTGTTTCTCTAGCCTACACCAGACTATTTTCAACAGTTATATTTGTGTCTGAAAAATCAGAGACACGCTTTTTTTTTGGGGGGGGGACACACCAAAAGGTTAATAAGACGGGTATTTGTACAGTGTGAAGGAGGAAAAAAAAAGGAGGATTTAGATGAAAAAAAAGGATTTTTCCTGGCCCCCGACACCTGGTGCTAAGTCCAGCAATTTCAGCAACAGGAGCACACAGGACTGTAATGCAGCGTTTGCTGGTATAACCACTGTGTCTCCTATACAGCCTGCCTGCCTGGTTTCTGGGATGGATATTAGTCCTGAAAAGGACTGTTTGTTTGTTCTGGCAGCCTTTACAGACCCTACACTAACTATTTTGCAGTTTATATCTCTCCCTAAATCAGCAGCGCTGTCCCTACACTGTCTAATCCGGAGCGACTGTGTCCAAGATGGCAGCGCCCGGTTTTAAATACTCGAGGTGACGCTGTGCGGCCAGCCAATCACTGTAATGCCCACAACCAACATGGCTGCAGCATTACAGTGACTGGCTGGCAATCCCTGCATGTTCATTGGCTCTGTAAAGAGCGCCAAACATGCAGGGCGGAGACCCGAGCTCCCGTCCGAGTAACCCGGAAATGCTCGGTGCTCGCCGAACATCCCGAGTAGCGTGATGCTCGGGCGAGTACCAAGCAGTGTCGAGCATGTTCGCTCAACACTAGTAACCACGTAAATTCTCCGAAAGCTACCGATTTTCCCGAATTTAACAAATTTTGCTTGCCTTTCCGATCACGAATCTGAATGTACCACATTCGTGTCGAACTTAACATTTGAGATCGGATTTCGAACATATTCGCTCATCACTATTACAGATCACTGTTCAAAACTATGAATCGGTCAACGAGTGCATGGAAAAAGTCTATCAAGTTATGGATTGTTGTAGGGATGTATGAGACCAGGATAACACTCATTTCCAGCTGATAATACCATCAATCCAACGTTATCAATAAGGAATAGATTTTTTTCTTCGGCACAGAGTATAATATAATAATCCCTGACTAGATGCCTGTAAGATGCTATTCCAACTACTATAGGTCACCCGTATATGAATCTCAGATAAGAGAGGTAATATAGTACAACATAAAATAGAATTTAACCAGCTCCAAAGAGGTTTTTCTGGTACGTTACTCCACTAAATTGTGAAGGAACACAAGCAACCCTGTCTGCTTTCATCAATTTCTAATTACAGATCACTGTTCAAAATGATGAATTGGTCGACAAGTGCATGGAAAAAAATCTATCGAGTTATGGATTGTTGTAGGGATGTATGCGACCAGAATGAACACTCATTTCCAGCTTAGAATACCATCAATCTAGTATTATCAATAAAGAATAGATTTGGGTACCTTTGGGATGCTCGGCCAGGAGCTCAGGTCCATGCCCCGCATGTTTGGTGCTCTTTAGACAGCCAATTGACATGCAGGGATTGCCTGCCACTCACTGTAATGCCATAGCCATGTTGGTTGTGGCATTACAGTGATTGGCTGGCCACATAGCATCATGGGGTCTATATAATACCTGGTGACCCTATGCTCGTCACAGTTTACCCTTACCCTTCAGACAGGCAGAGTAGGGAAAGGTGCTGCTGAGTGAAGGACAGAATTGGCGGTTTATTAATTAGGTATAGGTATTCCACAGCGAGATATATATCAATCTGAAATAACAGTCCTTCTAAGGACTAATCCAGTTGCATATATTACTGGAGATAGCAGGAGTTAGGCAGGCAGAGTTTATGGACACTGTACACAGCAAAATAGGGTCCATTGCACGTTCTGTCTGCTGCTGCTGTTACAGATATCCACAGGCCTAGATATCAGGGCTAATTTTTTTTTTGCTCTTAATTTTGATTATTTGCTTAAAAAGCAATACAGTGCACCATTTTACTGCTCCATTTGCTTGTTAGCAGAATACAGACAGATTTTTTTGATTTTATTCGCATTGCTGTATTGTGGAAGCAGAGAAACTTTTCCATCATCAGACATGATCCCATATTACTGCAGTAATAATCGTGACTTTTTTGGAGCGGGCCAAATATTACACTCCATTTAAAGTCTGACGCTCTGGTGTTGTTCATCCTATTCACACTTGGTCGCTGACCAATACCACATCTATAAGGCCACTTCCTAAAACAGTGGTCATCAGACGTGATCTGATATTACTGCGGTAATAATTGTGACATTTTTTGGAGCGTGCCAAATATTACCTTAAATTTAAAGTCTGCCACTAGGGTGTTGTTCATCCTATTCACACTTGGTCGCTGACAAATACCACATCTATAAGGCCACTTTGTGAAACTGTGGTCATCAGACGTGATCCGATATTACTGCAGTAATAATTGTGAAATTTTTTGGAGCATGCCAAATATTACCTTACATTTAAAGTCTGCCACTTGGATGTTGTTCATCCTATTCACACTTGGTCGCTGACCAATTCCACATCTATAAGGCCACTGCCCAAAACTGTGGTCATCAGACGTGATCCTATAATACTGCGGTAATAATTGTGACATTTTTTGGAATGGGTCAAATATTACACTCCATTTAAAATGGGCAAGGTGTGTGGCAAGGAACGGGGAAGTGGATGTGATTGTGATGGTGCATGCAGAGGCCGAGGCCGTGGGCAAGATGAAACTTTGCCTTCTGAGGGATCACAACAAACACCCACATCATGTGAAAATACCTTCCTGTCCCAATTACTAGAGGGCCACAGAACACAACTATTGAAGCCAGAGAACTGTGAAAAGGTTGCTGGCTGGATAGCAGATAATGCTTCCAGTCAGTTTTATACCACCACCACAACCCTGTCTTCCACACAGTCCAGTCTCAGTAGCCGTGAGTCTAGACCACATATTCCTCACTCTGAAAAAACGTTAAGGGATATTCTCTTCAGGGTAATGACTTATATATGGCAAAAAAAACATGCAAAAAAATGCTCCTTCACACCTTGGGCTATGTTCACACGTAGCATTTTTGATGCATTTTTGCACTTTTGCATTGCTTTCCACAGTGAAAAATACATTCACCAGTAAATGTCATTTTAACATTTTACTACCTTTGTCAAGGTAAAATATATATTTTATAAAAAATCAATTAGTTTCTTTTAATAGATTACCTAATCAGTGTGAATCAATATAGCGATGATGGAATAATTTATGTGTATGTATGCATGCAAATGTGTATATGCACATGGATTATGTTAATAGTTAATGAATATATAACTAACAGTTTCTATTTTTATTGTAGAAGTGATTTCCTGGGAATGACGTATGCATGTGCATGGCTGATAACAGAGAGATTCATGTTGAGTTAGCAAAGATGGCGCTGAGAGACGAACTCACCCCCTCCCGTCGGAATTCCTAAGGCGTTACTCAGACCAAGCGATATATAGATGAGCAACTTACAGTGTGCCGAGTTATCAGGAAAGAGCAATAAATTTTACTAATCCCACCTAGAAGGAGAATACTATTTAATCCCATGTCTACGTAATAAAGTATGCCATTTGCGTGGTTCAGTCTCTGAGTGAAGTTCTTCAACCAGATTAGCAGATGTGGTTAATAGAGATGAGCGTTGTTCTACTCGAACTGTTCGCCAATCTCAAATTCGAGCTGTTTTGGGCGGTGTTCGAGCCGGTCGGCGAACACGAACAATTTGAGAAAAATTCGGCTGTTCGAGGTTATGTTCGATAACTGTTCGTGCACCAAAATCATAACTGGATTTTTTCTCAGTAATGATGAAAATTAATGTTAATACGCAGTTTGAGTGTACAGCGGGGTGGGGGGAGGGGCAGGGGATGGATCTCTGCAGGAACAATGAAGATCTCCATTTTTTTTTCTCTTTCCCGCATTTACAGTGGGGAGGTGCAATCTGTCAGCCTATCAGCAGCGCACACACGGAGCGAAGTGCTTTTTTTCACACAAGCAAGAGCATGTGTGATTGGCAGTGTATGTCACATGTCCTTGCCCTATAAGACCAAGCCATTTTCCCCGTCGCCACCATTTTCTCACTGCTGCAGCTGCGTGTTAGACGGCACCGCTGTTGCTGTGTGCGCTATACCTTGTTAATTTCAAGCCAATTTTCGCACAAATAAACAGATAGCTTGGGAGTAGGGAATAGTTGTGATTGCAGTCCTTTTAAGGACTAGGTTACAGCATTTCCTACGACTTTTATCAGGCAGGTCTGTGCTCTTAAATAGATAGATTGTGGGAGTAAAGACTAATTGTAATTGGAGTCCTTTTCAGGACTAGGTTACATCAGTTCCTATCAGTTTTTGCCAGGCAGGTCTGTGCCAGTGCTGTGCAAGTTTTTTTCACAGCATTTGGCTGAATCTAGCAAAGCTAATCCTTTTTGGCCTATTGCAGAGTGTGTTAGTCAGTGGAGTAGCCTATCTGTGTTGCAAGATATACCACCTGTGTATAGAATACCAATTTTTTTACTGCACCTAGTGAAGTAAAATCTTTTGGGCATAGCATCATTCTATTAGTCCATCTATACTGACCTCCATCAGGTTGCAAACTGAATATAATTTTTTTCTGCATCTAGCTCTGAAAAAATATTTGGGCTTCTAGCGGTGTGTGGGACTTGGTCTATTAGTCCATCTATACTGACCTCCATCAGGTTGCAAATTAAAAATAATTTTTTTCTGCATCTAGCTCTGAAAAAATATTTGGGATTCTAGCAGTGTGTGGGACTTGGTCTATTAGTCCATCTATACTGACCTCCATCAGGTTGCAAATTAAAAATAATTTTTTTCTGCATCTAGCTCTGAAAAAATATTTGGGCTTCTAGCAGTGTGTGGGACTTGGTCTATTAGTCCATCTATACTGACCTCCATCAGGTTGCAAATTAAAAATAATTTTTTTCTTCATTTATCTCTGAAAAAATATTTGGGCTTCTAGCAGCGTGTGGGACTTGTTCTATTAGTCCATCTATACTGACCTCCATCAGGTTGCAAATTAAAAATAATTTTTTTCTGCATCTAGCTCTGAAAAAATATTTGGGCTTCTAGCAGTGTGTGGGACTTGGTCTATTAGTCCATCTATACTGACCTCCATCAGGTTGCAAATTAAAAATATTTTTTTTCTGCATCTAGCTCTGAAAAAATATTTGGGCTTCTAACAGTGTGTGGGACTTGGTCTATTAGTCCATCTATACTGACCTCCATCAGGTTGCAAATTGAATAAAAAAATTTTCTGCATCTAGCTCTGAAAAAATATTTGGGCTTCTAGCAGTGTGTGGGACTTGGTCTATTAGTCCATCTATACTGACCTCCATCAGGTTGCAAATTAAAAATAATTTTTTTCTGCATCTAGCTCTGAAAAAATATTTGGGCTTCTAGCAGTGTGTGGGACTTGGTCTATTAGTCCATCTATACTGACCTCCATCAGGTTGCAAATTAAAAATAATTTTTTTCTGCATCTAGCTCTGAAAAAATATTTGGGCTTCTAGCAGTGTGTGGGACTTGGTCTATTAGTCCATCTATACTGACCTTCATCAGGTTGCAAATTAAAAATAATTTTTTTCTTCATTTATCTCTGAAAAAATATTTGGGCTTCTAGCAGCGTGTGGGACTTGTTCTATTAGTCCATCTATACTGACCTCCATCAGGTTGCAAATTAAAAATAATTTTTTTCTGCATCTAGCTCTGAAAAAATATTTGGGCTTCTAGCAGTGTGTGGGACTTGGTCTATTAGTCCATCTATACTGACCTCCATCAGGTTGCAAATTAAAAATAATTTTTTTCTGCATCTAGCTCTGAAAAAATATTTGGGCTTCTAGCAGTGTGTGGGACTTGGTCTATTAGTCCATCTATACTGACCTCCATCAGGTTGCAAATTAAAAATAATTTTTTTCTTCATTTATCTCTGAAAAAATATTTGGGCTTCTAGCAGCGTGTGGGACTTGTTCTATTAGTCCATCTATACTGACCTCCATCAGGTTGCAAATTAAAAATAATTTTTTTCTGCATCTAGCTCTGAAAAAATATTTGGGCTTCTAGCAGTGTGTGGGACTTGGTCTATTAGTCCATCTATACTGACCTCCATCAGGTTGCAAATTAAAAATAATTTTTTTCTGCATCTAGCTCTGAAAAAATATTTGGGCTTCTAGCAGTGTGTGGGACTTGGTCTATTAGTCCATCTATACTGACCTCCATCAGGTTGCAAATTAAAAATAATTTTTTTCTGCATCTAGCCCAGCCAATAGTTTTGGCCTAATACCACAGTTTGGCCACTCAGCTCTGCTCGGTTACCATCCATTGTTTTTTTGTGCAAACAACTCCAGAGTTGTGAATTAGTTAACCACCAAAATGAGTGGAAAAAGGCCTGCTGCTGGTGGAAAGGGGAATAGGCGTGTTGGGAAGGGGAAAAAAGGTTGTGTCCGTGGGGTAGGTGCAGAAGAAAGACCATCTTCCAGCCAAACTAAAATGTCTACTTCTTTTAGCGGACAATGTGATAAGATCCCTTTCTTACGGCCACGCCAATCGCTACAAATTCCAGATGAGGCACAAAAACAGCAGGTGCTTCAATGGATATCAAGTGCTCCTTTAAGTGGGCTCTCCTCCACATCAACTTCAACATCACAAATACTCCAGTCCTCAAAGGTGTCACCCAAATCGCACTTGCTTCCTCACAGCTCCCAAATCTCCAGCTGCCCGTCTGAGTATGAGGTAGAACAGATGGTTGAGTCTGCAGAGCTGTTTACTCATACTATAGCCTGGGAATCAGAGGTCGACTCCAGCGCTTCTGTGAATCCAGACGAGGAAATGATCTGCACTGATGCCCAGAATCTTTATGAGTCGGATCCAGGACCAGACGCAGAAGGTTCTGACCATAATGTAGACCCTCATTCCCAAACTGTAACTCCTGTTGGTGGAGACAATGAGGAAGACAATGATAAGACTCAAATACCTGATTGGAGCGACAACTTTAGTTTTTTGTCAGGGCAGGAACAGGTTGGCTCTGAGGACGACGGGTGTGATAACGCACAGGGTGATGATGATGAGGTCGGAGATCCCACTTACTGTCAACCCACAGTCAGCCAAGAGATGAGGTCAGCAGAGGAGGTGGAGGAAGATGCTAGTGACGACGAGGTCAGGTTGCGCCTTCCTGGACAGAGACGTAGTACTGGAAGCACGTCAACAACTGCATCCTCAAACACAACTCTGCCTCTCACCACAAGTCGTGGTGGCTCTTCAGGTCGCATGGGTGCTAAGCCTTGCATAGCCTGGGCATTTTTTCAGATCGATAAAGATGACCCAACTCGTGTTATCTGTAACATTTGTCAGCAAAAGCTAAGTAGAGGCCAAAAAATACATAGTTTGAGTACTTCATGCATGAACCGGCACATGGACATGAAGCATAAGTTGCAGTGGGAAGCTCAGTGTGCTACAATGCGGCCTAGCTGGCCGGGCCAATCACCGTCTGCCATATCTTGTGCATCCGCGGCCTCTTCATCCTCTGTGACTGGGGGGACAGCAGTCACACCTGTTTTGGGGCGCAGACCTGCCACCTCTTTACCCGCAACAGCCAGCGTGATTGGCAGGTCATCATTTTCTTTGGAGGTGGTAACACCAGCTGGTGTTGAGCGCTGTCCGACATCGATAGCACCACCTTTGGATCAAGGCAACCTAACATGTCCGCCTGCATCTTCCTCACAGACCGGCAGTTTGCCGGGGACACCCTTATCAACCCCGTCTAAGCACAATAGCCAGCCCTCGGTCCCTCAGATGTGGACAAGTAAAAGACCATTTCCTCCTAGCCATGAGAAAGCTAAGAGGTTGAATTTCACCATCTGCAAGCTCTTGGCTACAGAAATGCTGCCTTTCCGCCTGGTGGACACAGAGGATTTTCGAGACCTTATGTCCGTCGCAGTGCCCCAGTACCAGATGCCCAGTCGGCACTACTTCTCAAAGAAAGGTGTGCCTGCGCTCCACCAGCATGTCGCACACAACATCACCGCTTCTTTGTTAAACTCTGTGTGTGACAGGGTGCATTTCACCACAGACACTTGGACGAGTAGGCATGGACAGGGGCGTTACATGTCGCTGACTGGGCACTGGGTAACTATGGTGACAGCAGGACAAGGGGCTGCTGTCCAAGTCTTGCCGTCCCCACGAGTTGTGCGTCAATCCTCTTTATGTCAAAGTTCCTCCACTGCTTCTGCCTCCTCAACCTCCTCTCGGTCTTCCACCTGCACCCAAAGCCTGTCTGGTCATGCCACAAGCTTTCTAACTGCGCAGAAGGGATCCTGCACACCTCCTTACTATGCTGGCAGTAGGGCTCAACGTCATCAGGCGGTTTTTACATTGAAATGTCTGGGAAATGTGAGTCACACAGCTGAGGAGTTGTGGTCAGCTCTGGAGAACCAATTTCATGAATGGTTGTCTCCACTGGACCTGAAACCAGGGAAGGCCGTGTGCGACAATGCTGCAAACCTGGGTGCGGCCCTTCGCCGGGGCAATGTCACACACGTGCCTTGTATGGCTCACGTGTTGAACCTGGTTGTCCAGCAATTTTTAGCCCACTATCCCAGACTAGATGGCCTTCTGCAGAGGGCACGGTCGCTGTGTGCTCACTTCCGCCGTTCGCATCCCACAGCTCAGCGACTTACATCTCTACAGAAGTCGTTGGGCCTGTCACTTCACCGGCTAAAATGCGATGTGCCTACCCGGTGGAATTCAACTCTGCACATGTTGCAGCGACTGTGGCAGCACCGACAAGCCCTGGTGCAATACGTTCTGACGTATAGCCTGGGCCAACGAGATTCAGAGGTGGGGCAAATCACGCTGGAGGAGTGGTCTCAGATCAGGAACCTATGCACCCTTCTGCACAGTTTTGAAATGGCGACGAAGATGTTTAGTGCTGACGATGCCATTATCAGCATGACTATTCCGGTGATTTACATGCTGGAGCACATGTTAAACAGAATTCGGAGTCAGGTGGTGGCACAAGAGGAGGTGGAGGAAGTAGAGGAGGAGGAGTTGTATGCGGAAGGGCTAACATCTGCAAGGTCCAGACGGTCGGCAGCACCAAGGCGGCAGGCATGTGAGGGTGGGGGAGATGGTTTTACCAGGGCGCATGGTAGCAGCCAAACTAGTGAGGAAGGTGCAGGAGCCCAGGAAGAAGTGGAGGACGAACTGATGGAAGACTCATCAGATGAGGGAGACCTTGATCACATTTCTGTTGTGCGAGGTTGGGGGGAGAGGACAGAGGAAGGAAGCATGATTGTTACCTCGCCACCAACACAACAGGGACTTGGTGCTCCTGGATGCGCAACACACATGAGTGCCTTCTTGCTGCACTACCTGCAACATGACCCTCGAATTGTGAGAATTAGAAATAATCCTGACTACTGGGTTGCCACACTGTTAGATCCCCGGTACAAAAGTAAATTTGGAGAAATTATTCCTGCCATAGAAAGGGATGCACGCATGCAGGAGTATCAGCAGAGACTGTTGCAGAATCTTACATGTGCTTTTCCACAAAATACCAGTGGTGCACGTAGTGAATCTCACAGTTCCAACTTGCCAACCGTGGGACCGTCAAGTGTTCAGCACTCAAACCGTAACAGAACCACAGTATCTGCTGGTAACATCAATTTTGCGGAATCATTTCACCACTTTTTTAGCCCATCCTTTGCAAGGCCACAGGAGACAAGAAGTCTGACACATAGTCAACGCCTAGAGACGATGGTACAGGAGTATCTCCAAGTAAACATTGAAGCCACGACTGTGTCACTGGACCCTTGCTCTTTTTGGGCTTCCAAGCTGGATAAATGGCCGGAGCTAGCCACTTACGCCTTGGAGATCTTGGCATGCCCCGCAGCCAGCGTTCTGTCTGAACGTGTGTTCAGCGCTGCTGGTGGTGTGCTGACAGATAAGCGCACGCGGCTCTCCACTGATAATGTAGACAGACTCACGTTCATAAAGATGAACAAATCATGGATCCGAAACGACTTTTCTACCCCTGTGTCATCCTGGGGAGAGTAAAAGCTTGATGATTGGTTAAAATCACCCTACCAACCGTTTTAAGCTTTCAAATTACTAATCATGTTTATCTGTATCTTGACTGGAAAATAATTTGGGCTTTGTAGCAGTGTGCAGCACTGATCCTATTAGGCCATCTATAATAAGCTTCACCAGATTTAAAATTAAAAATAATTTTTAGCTGCATCTAGCCCGGAAAATAATTTTGGGGCTCCGAGATGCACAAGACACATAAGTGCCTTCTTGCTGCACTACCTGCAGCATGACCCTCATATTGTCAGAATTCGAAGTAATCATGACTACTGGGTTGCCACACTCTTAGATCCCCCAAACTTTTCGATCAACCTTTTCATTTTAATAAAGACCAAAAAAATGGTCATTTTTGAAATTATAAGCATTAGCAGGTTGTTAGAAACTGAAATCAAACAGTTTTCAACTCAAAACTTTATTCTAGGTGATGTTACATTTTCACATAGGACCCCTTGTTCGAAAGGAGCTTCTGAACTCTCTCGTCCATTGAATTTGTCAGGTTTTGGATGGTTTCTGCTTCAATTGTTTTGCATGAGGACAGAATACCCTCCCAGAGCTGTTGCTTAGATGTGAACTGCCTCCCGCCATCATAGACACTCCTTTTAATGATGCTCCAAAGGTTCTGAATGGGGTAGAGGTCAGGGGAGCATGGGGGTCACACCATAAGTTTGTCCCCTTTTATGCCCATATCAGCCAGAGATGCAGATGTTTTATGTGCAGCATGAGATGGTGCATTATCATGCAGAAAAATGATCTTGCTGTGAAATACACGGTTCTTCTTCTTGAACCATGGCAGGAAGTGCTGTTTGAGAAAATCCACATACATTATGGAGTTCATCTTTAGCGCCTTCAGGGATCCTAAAGGGGCCGACAATCTCTCTCCCCATGATTCCAGCCCAAAACATTACTCCACCTCCTCCTTGTTGGCGCTGTAGCCGTGTTTGCGTGGGGTGTCCATCAACCAGCCATCCTCCACTCCATTCATCTGGACCATCGAGCGCTGCACGGCACTCATCCGTGAACAAAACAGTTTTGAAATCAGTCTGCATGTAATGTTTGGCCCACTGGAGCCGTTTCTGCTTTTGTGAAGTGGATAGAGGAGGTCGACAGGATGGCATATGCACAGCTGCAAACCTCTGAAGGACCCTGCATCTTGTTGTTCGGGGGACGTTGGAGGCACAAGCAGCTTCAAAAACTTGTCTGCTGCTATGACAAGGCTTTTTTGCCGCTGCTGTTTCAACCTGACGTAATTGCCTGTAGGAAAGAGTCCTCAATTTGCCCTTATCAGCACGCACACGTGTGTACTGTGAATCAGCTACATACTTCTTGATTGCCAAGACACTTCATCCTGATCATCGCACAATGTTGATTGTAGTCATGCCTTGACCTAAACACTCCACAATTTGTTGCTTCTCAGCAGCCGACACATCCTTTTTCTTTCCCATTTTGGCAGAAAATGTAGGCTGCTTAATAATGTGAGAGAGCCTTCTTAAGTAGTCTTGCCTTTCATTGGACACACCTGCCAAACTAATTAGCACAGGTGTCTGCAATTGCTTACAGTGATATAAAGAGCCCTGACACACATCACCATCAATGAGTTTAACTGACAAACAAACAAATTCTTCCCTTATCACTCCTAAACACTTTTTGCATAATAATTTGGAACGCGGTGTACATGTGCTTTTCCACAAAACACCAGTGGTTCACGTAGTGAATCTTACAGTTCTAACTTGCCAACCGTGGTCTGTATGGAATTGTTCAATAAAGGGCCCAAAATTAAGATAACATAGATGGGAGAGGTCTCTATGAATAGGAATTCCTAAGTATTTGATACCCTGTGAGGGCCAGGCAAAGGGAAAGTTGGACTGGATGGAATCCTATATGGATTTAGGGAGGGAGACATCGAGGGCCTCAGACTTCGCTGCATTGATTTTAAAATTTTACCATGTAACAAAGTGATCTATTTCAGCCATAACAGCAGGGATGGATATATGTGATTGAGTGATATATACTAGGACATCATCAGCAAATAGAGAGCACTTGTACTCGGTGCCTCCCACCTCAATCCACCTAATATTGGGGTTATGGCGAATTGATGAGAGCAGGTGCTCCGTCACTAGGATGTATAAGAGAGGGGACAGAGGACATCCCTGCCTTGTCCCATTGGTGATTGTGAAAGGTGATGAAAATGTTCTGACGCACCCCCTGGGCCTTGGGACACCCGGAGCCGGACACTTTTTGGTGGATGCTGGTGGTTGTAGTCTTCGTGGCGGCGATCCGGTTCCGTGGCTCAGGGCGGTCAAACCAGTGGCGGAACTATTTATGTGGTTTTGATGTTTAAATGTCCGACTACGCCACCCGTGGATTGCGGTCAGAGTGAACCGCCGCTACAGGGCAGACCGCTAAGGCTGGTGTTGTGGGTGCAGCAGAGCGTAGCATAACTCCCCACGGGAGGAGTATAGCCTCAGGGCAGTGTATGCGGAGGATGGGGGTGATGGTGCAGGGCAGCAGCAGTAACGACACGGAGTCAGTGATGCAGTTCAGGGCCTTTACTCACAGTTCTTATTATCCAGACCACGTCTGCAGGTAACGGCTGCCCACGTCGTACTGTGCTCACCAGGTGAGGGGCTCAGACAACTCCCAGATAACTTTGGAGCGCTTCACAGGACCCCCTTTGTGTGTCCTTTGTCTGGCCTTTCTTACCAACTGTAACATACCTGGCGGCGTCCTTGCATGGTGGTCCATCTCCCACTGTGCAAGAGAGCGCACTTGATCTCCTGTCCAGAGTGTCTCTCTGGCTTCCCTCCATGCTGTCTGTTTGTGTCTGTCTCTGCTGCTTAAGGGCGGCGCCCGATCACTTCCTGCTTTTTGTACCTGCTGTGGGTCACGCCCCTTGTGCGTCCTCAGCCTATTGCTGTCTGACACTTGGTATATAGCTCAGCAGCTCCCTTCTATCCCTGCCTGAGCATAAGTGTTTCTTTCAGTGTGTGCTTGCACTCTGAAGGTGCCAGGTCCCGTTCTGTGTTCTCTTGTCTGCCTATCCTGGAGGCTGTATTTCCAGGCCTGTCTGAACACGCTCCTAGCCTGTTCCTCCTGCCTTCTAGGGGCCGATTACCTAGACCTGTTCCTGTATCTTGTCTGACCTGTCTGAACACGCTCCTAGCCTGTTCCTCCTGCCTTCTAGGGGCCGATTACCTAGACCTGTTCCTGTATCTTGTCTTACCTGTCTGAACACGCTCCTAGCCTGTTCCTCCTGCCTTCTAGGGGCCGGTTCCCTTGACCCGCTCCTGTATCTTGTCTGTCCTGTCTGAACACGCTCCTTGCCTGTTCATCCTTCCTCTCTGGGGGCCGTATTCCCAGACCCGCTCCTGTATCCCGCTGCAGTGTCGGTCTCCTCCGTACACTCAGTTCCAGCCTGAACTCTCTCCTATCCTTTACCTGTTTTTCCTCTATGTCCGTTCCCTTCCTTTTTCTGCAGAGTCTGAACTCGTAACTAACTCCTGCTTGTTGTCTCTGTTCTCCCGTTTGTGAGTTTGTGGTCCACTCGCTACTTCACTGCAAGTACCCTGTGGGTGTCTGGCTCTGCCTTTCCCTTCCTGTCTGTTCCGTGTGAACAGAGCCCTGTCCCCCCTACTCAGCCTAGCCTGCTCTGACTCCTCTGGCCGCTGCTCCGGCAGTCCTGTCCTGCCCTGCTTCTGCCCGCTGCTCCGGCAGTCCTGTCCTGCCCTGCTTCTGCCCGCTGCTCCGGCAGTCCTGTCCTGCCCTGCTTCTGCCCGCTGCTCCGGCAGTCCTGTCCTGCCCTGCTTCTGCCCGCTGCTCCGGCAGTCCTGTCCTGCCCTGCTTCTGCCCGCTGCTCCGGCAGTCCTGTCCTGCCCTGCTTCTGCCCGCTGCTCCGGCAGTCCTGTCCTGCCCTGCTTCTGCCCGCTGCTCCGGCAGTCCTGTCCTGCCCTGCTTGTGCTCGCTGCTCCGGCAGTCCTGTCCTGCCCTGCTTGTGCTCGCTGCTCCTGCAGCCCCGTCCTGCTCTGTTCTTGCCCACCGCTTCGGGCGTTCCCTCTCTGCTGTGGTTGTCTACCGCATCTGCGGTTCTGTGACCCAGTCTGTACTGGGTCTTAACCTTTCTGTGCTCCAGCCCGTCCTTTCGGCCAGTACCTCCCTGCCTGCATACTCGCCAGTATCCACCCATCTGCATACCAGCCGTGTTTGCTTATATCCACCAGTCTGTGCCAGCCTAACCTGCCTGTTCCTGAGTCCCAGTGTGTACTGGGTCCTATCCCGCCTGTGTTCCTACCTGCTAGTGCCTCCCTGTCTGCACTCTAGCTGCGCTTGCCTTTACCCGCCTGCCTGCATACCAGTCGTGCCTGCCTATACCCTCCAGTCTGTGTGCCAGCCTACCAGCCTGTTCCTGTATTCCCCTGTGTGGGTCAACAGCCGTGTCCGGGGTCTGTCCTGGAGTAGCACCTGGTCCCTCTGCTCGGTTCCTCCTTGGTGCACTGGCGTCGTATGCCGTCGTGCGACCCTGGTCGGATCGGGTGAATACTTAGTCACGCCCCTCCAGGCATTCACTCTCCGGCACGGTCCAGTGGAATCACTACTATCACACGCACACGCCGCTCAGCCCGGGCGTGTGCATAACAGCATGCTCAGGCCATGGTTCCCGTTGAGCCCCACGGCCTTCGCCCTCTGAGAAGTTTTCCAGCGAATATATGCATTAAAATAAATAAATAAATTTTTTTTTCTCTTAGCTGAGTTCCAGGCGAAATTACGCACCGTCCAGATGGATCTATCAGCTCTCGTTCCTGCGGATCCGCCACGTTACTATGGGGATCCAAGACAGTGTCGTGCATTTGTGGAGCAATGCATGCTACACTTTACGGCCTACCCTCTCTACTTTCCTTCCGATTGGGCTAAAGTGGCCTTTATGATGTCTTACCTGGCGGGTGATGCCTTGGAATGGATCAACCCCCTATATGAAACACAGGATCCGATCCTCCGGGACCTAATGGCCTTCCTGGTGGCCTTTCTAATGGTCTTCGATGATCCTAACCCGGAGGCTCCTGCTGAAGCTTCACCTCCCAATATCCCGGAGCAGCCCCGATGGGTAATGTGTGTGGGTAGCGCAATAGTCCTCCAGCCCAATGAGACTACTGCCCACCCAGAATCCTCACAGGGTGACTACGCTTTCCGGAATACTTCTCTCAACCTCAAGAGGCAGTCCAGACGTGCTAGACGTAGAGGCAAGCCGTCACGCCAGGGTCTGTCCTCCCTGAGACCTCCTGACCCCAACCTTGAAGTCCCTACTGAAGCTTCATCTCCCTGTATCCCGGAGAAACCCCAATGGGTAATGTGCGTGGGTAGTGCACCAGTTCTCCTGCCCGAAGAGACTTCTGCCCATCCAGACTCCACACAGGAGAACTTCCTGCACCCGGCATCAGATGCTTCTCTCTCTTTAACCGGTGTGCATGTCCAAGGATGCTCCAAAGCTGTGGTTACCTCTGAGTCTGTGCACCTCTACTACCTGGCGGAGGATCCCCTGTTGCCTCCTGAATCCTCCGGGATACCACTCGATGACAAATGGAGAGAGACTTCTCTACACCCGGTACTCAGTACTTTGTCCGCTTCGTCCTGTGAGCCTGACAATGGGTACCCCAAAGTGGTAGTTACCCCCGAGTCTCTACACCCCTCCGACCAGGCGGAGGATCTCCAGTTGTCTCCTGAACCCTTCGGGGTGCTACCTGGTAGCGAAAGGACAGAGACTCTCCTATACTCTGTACCTGATACCTCGCTCGCTTCGTCCAGTGAGTCCAACCTAGTGTACTCCGAAGCAGAGGTTACTCCCGAGTCTCTACACCCCTCCGACCAGGCGGAGGACCTCCAGTTGTGTTCAGAACCCTTTGGGGTGCCACCTGGTGGTGAAAGGACAGAGACTCTCCTATACTCTGTACCTGATACCTCGCTCGCTTCGTCCAGTGAGTCCAACCTAGTGTACTCTGAAGCAGAGGTTACTCCCGAGTCTCCACACCCCTCCGACCAGGCGGAGGACCTCCAGTTGTGTTCAGAACCCTTCGGGGTGCCACCTGGTGGTGAATGGACAGAGACTTTCCTATACTCGGTACCCGATACCTCGCCTGCTTCCTCCAGTGAGTCCGACCTAGTGTACTCTGAAGCAGTTGTTTTCTCTGAGCCTCTGCACTCTTCTGACCCGGCGGAGGACCTCCAGTTGTTTCCTGAATCCTCCGGGGTACCACCAGATAACAAAGAGACAGTGACTTTTCCTCATTATGTACCTGATAACCCGTCTATTTTTTCCTGTGAGCTTGACAAGATGTACCTCGAAGCAGAGATTACCCTCAAGTCTCTGTCCCCCTCCAACCCAGTGAACGACTGGTCCTCGAATTCCCTGCGGAAGATTCTGGCAGGCCTGAAGAAGAGGGGGCGTAAGGGGGGAGGTACTGTAACATACCTGGCGGCGTCCTTGCATGGTGGTCCATCTCCCACTGTGCAAGAGAGCGCACTTGATCTCCTGTCCAGAGTGTCTCTCTGGCTTCCCTCCATGCTGTCTGTTTGTGTCTGTCTCTGCTGCTTAAGGGCGGCGCCCGATCACTTCCTGCTTTTTGTACCTGCT
Organism: Phyllobates terribilis; assembly: GCF_046119375.1. NCBI lineage: Eukaryota > Metazoa > Chordata > Amphibia > Anura > Dendrobatidae > Phyllobates > Phyllobates terribilis. The sequence continues at coordinate 244,832,128 of NW_027362763.1, read as the reverse complement.
GTGGGTCACGCCCCTTGTGCGTCCTCAGCCTATTGCTGTCTGACACTTGGTATATAGCTCAGCAGCTCCCTTCTATCCCTGCCTGAGCATAAGTGTTTCTTTCAGTGTGTGCTTGCACTCTGAAGGTGCCAGGTCCCGTTCTGTGTTCTCTTGTCTGCCTATCCTGGAGGCTGTATTTCCAGGCCTGTCTGAACACGCTCCTAGCCTGTTCCTCCTGCCTTCTAGGGGCCGATTACCTAGACCTGTTCCTGTATCTTGTCTGACCTGTCTGAACACGCTCCTAGCCTGTTCCTCCTGCCTTCTAGGGGCCGATTACCTAGACCTGTTCCTGTATCTTGTCTTACCTGTCTGAACACGCTCCTAGCCTGTTCCTCCTGCCTTCTAGGGGCCGGTTCCCTTGACCCGCTCCTGTATCTTGTCTGTCCTGTCTGAACACGCTCCTTGCCTGTTCATCCTGCCTCTCTGGGGGCCGTATTCCCAGACCCGCTCCTGTATCCCGCTGCAGTGTCGGTCTCCTCCGTACACTCAGTTCCAGCCTGAACTCTCTCCTATCCTTTACCTGTTTTTCCTCTATGTCCGTTCCCTTCCTTTTTCTGCAGAGTCTGAACTCGTACCTAACTCCTGCTTGTTGTCTCTGTTCTCCCGTTTGTGAGTTTGTGGTCCACTCGCTACTTCACTGCAAGTACCCTGTGGGTGTCTGGCTCTGCCTTTCCCTTCCTGTCTGTTCCGTGTGAACAGAGCCCTGTCCCCCCTACTCAGCCTAGCCTGCTCTGACTCCTCTGGCCGCTGCTCCGGCAGTCCTGTCCTGCCCTGCTTCTGCCCGCTGCTCCGGCAGTCCTGTCCTGCCCTGCTTCTGCCCGCTGCTCCGGCAGTCCTGTCCTGCCCTGCTTCTGCCCGCTGCTCCGGCAGTCCTGTCCTGCCCTGCTTCTGCCCGCTGCTCCGGCAGTTCTGTCCTGCCCTGCTTCTGCCCGCTGCTCCGGCAGTCCTGTCCTGCCCTGCTTCTGCCCGCTGCTCCGGCAGTCCTGTCCTGCCCTGCTTGTGCTCGCTGCTCCGGCAGTCCTGTCCTGCCCTGCTTGTGCTCGCTGCTCCTGCAGCCCCGTCCTGCTCTGTTCTTGCCCACCGCTTCGGGCGTTCCCTCTCTGCTGTGGTTGTCTACCGCATCTGCGGTTCTGTGACCCAGTCTGTACTGGGTCTTAACCTTTCTGTGCTCCAGCCCGTCCTTTCGGCCAGTACCTCCCTGCCTGCATACTCGCCAGTATCCACCCATCTGCATACCAGCCGTGTTTGCTTATATCCACCAGTCTGTGCCAGCCTAACCTGCCTGTTCCTGAGTCCCAGTGTGTACTGGGTCCTATCCCGCCTGTGTTCCTACCTGCTAGTGCCTCCCTGTCTGCACTCTAGCTGCGCTTGCCTTTACCCGCCTGCCTGCATACCAGTCGTGCCTGCCTATACCCTCCAGTCTGTGTGCCAGCCTACCAGCCTGTTCCTGTATTCCCCTGTGTGGGTCAACAGCCGTGTCCGGGGTCTGTCCTGGAGTAGCACCTGGTCCCTCTGCTCGGTTCCTCCTTGGTGCACTGGCGTCGTATGCCGTCGTGCGACCCTGGTCGGATCGGGTGAATACTTAGTCACGCCCCTCCAGGCATTCACTCTCCGGCACGGTCCAGTGGAATCACTACTATCACACGCACACGCCGCTCAGCCCGGGCGTGTGCATAACACCAACACTTCTGTCCGGCTGCCTCGGGCCTCCTCTTGGTAAACTTGGCGCCAGTTTCCCTGACCCTATGTGGTGCCTTCCTAGCGGGTGGAGCAAGGGGCTGCGCCACATAAAATGTCAGAGCCTCCGGTTTCTAGCTGAGGGTTGTTTCCTGCCTCCACTAGTTCGGGGACCGGTCTCCCCCTTTGGCCTGACCCCTCCACGCAGGTGGATTCGGGCGTGCGGTGGCGACTCGCCCGTCCGCACCCCTGGGATCCCTTCATTCCTCGTTCCTGGAGCCTTCTCCGCTCCTCTTCCTTCCTTCTCCCTCTTGCAGGCCTGGGCCTCTGTTACTAGGCCCGCCTCCGGAGCAGAGCTCATGCAGAGCCCCTGCTCCCTGCCACTTCTGCTCAGACTTCTCTGCACTGAACTAAGATGGTGCCCACCTTTTATACTCCCTTCTCAATGCACCCAGGAATTGCTTCCTCCCTGCTCCTGCACTGCAGGGTTCCCCTTCCTCAGTGTTCCCTCCCCCCACTCCAGCCAGGGACAGGGACTGTCGTGCCCATCTCAGGGGCATATTGGTCGCCCTGCCCCACGGCAATGTGGTGTAATGCATGCAGGTGTCGGGTCCTGATCCACACTCCATCCTTATCTGAGAGTGAGATATCACACCTCTGGGTGAGGTGCAATACGTCTGTAGCAACCGAGCCCTCGGTGCTACAGTTCCATTTATCTTCAGCCTAGGTGACGTATTGTGATACAGGGCCGTGATTTTGGCTATAAAAGGGTCCCCTAGACCCCTACCCCAAGCTTTTTAAGAGAATCATATATGGCGTGCCAGGAGACTCTATGGAATGCTTTCTCAGCATCCAACGAGAGTATCTACTTACAAATTTTTAACTGCATCTAGCCCAGGAAATACTTTGTGCCTAGTAGCAGTGTCTGCTAGTCAGCGGATTATCCCGGCTGTTAAGCAAGCTACACCACCTGTAGTTTGGACACTTAATTTTTTCAAAGGAAATGCTTCGGGACCACGGGATACTTAGTGAAGAGCATCAGGAGGCACCCCAAGGCATAGGGGCTGGGACTGGCACTAGGATGCCTTGCGGTGGACAGCCGAGCTCGATCCTTATAAAAGCTTTTTAACTGCAGCAGCTTTAGTGGACGCTACTGGAGCTGGAATTACGCGGCTGCTGGCATGAGACTTGCCCTCCAATAGATCCTTGTAAATGGATTTAAAGTGTATTCATTCAAATTAGAGGGACAATTTAAATTAAAAGCTTAGAGCTGCCTCCACCACAGGGGGGCTCTCTCGACCCACCAGCGGACAGGCACCAGTATTGGGAGAGGGGGGCTGGCCGTCAGGGTTCACCGCGGCTCTGGCACAAACCCGGCGACACGGAGGTGGCACGGGCAGGAGCGGACTGGCCGTCTCGGCTTCTCACTTTTTGGATTTTAGAAGGGCATGACATGCCTATATCTGTGTCTCCCCCTCCTTTTACTCCTCCACCTCTTTTCTTTTCGCATGACTATATGTACTTGTCACTTTTCTATGTGTTAGTTGTGTCTTCTGAGCAGTTTGTCAGCTTTTGGACACCTTTGAAGGTGTTTTCTATGTGTTTCTATGTGTTTTTGTTTGCCTGCCATTGGTTTTAACGGTGTTCGAAGGTGTTCGACGAACAGTTCGACGAACAGTTCGGCGAACACACGGGTGTTCGACGAACCGAACCGAACTCGAACACTACGGGGGTGGCTCAACACTATTGGTTAATTAGCTTCTCTGCATGCACTCGGACATCTTTAATTTGGAGGACAACAGTTACCTAGTGTATCTTAAATTGGTGCGACTGGGCGGGTCCCCGCTGTGTGATTCCAAGAACTCTGGTGTGTAGTCTCTCCTGGTTAACTGCTGCTCTGTGGTATCTTAGGTGTCCCATCCCATTAGAACGATCTTTGTACGCAGGGGCGTACACGTATATTTCTTTGTTTATAACGCGGGCACGCGGGGAGTGACATTGTTGCTGATAATTCGCATATTAAGACATCACTAGGACGCGGGCGCACGGGGCAAACCAATCTCTATTAAGTCGTGTATTAAGTCGTGGGACACGCAGGGAGGGAAGTTACTGATAAGTCATGTATTAAGACGTTATTAGGGCACAGGCACGCGGGGTTAACTTATCCTCCATTAAGACGTGGAATACGCAGGGAGCCAACTGCATCGTTAAGCAGTATATTAAGACGTCACTAAGACGGGGGTGCGCGGGGTGCTTTATTAAGTCGTAAATAATCAATTCAGTGCTTGGTAGGGAGTGTAGGGACTTGTTACAATTCTACTTGTGTATCAGCTGCCTGGTCTGATCATAAGTCTAAGGGGACAGGACCCCAAAGATATAGTTGCTAGAAGAGAAGGAAGGACATATGTAGTGAAAACCAAAAGAGTAATGTCATTGTGTGGGTTGTACCTGGAGGGGGTAGATTACAGAACGAGATGTTGAATGCAGCAATTTGTGAAAACGGGAAAACTGGAAGATAATGGGTTGTTGCAAAGTGCATACATGTGGAAAAAGGTTGCGCAGAGTTTGTCGAAAGAAGGGAAAAAAGTATGTGCAGAAACTTAAACAGTTAACTAAAATATGTGAGCTACCAGATAAGGGCCAGTTACAGCTGCTAGAATAGCAAGAAATTATGAAGAAGAAAAAGGGCAAGCTAAAAGATAAAGGATTGTTACAAACAGCTTTGGCTTGGTATAGAACAGCAGAGAATTTGTAAAAAGAAGGGTGGGTGGAGGAAGAAAATACAGACAATAAGGGAAAGACGCCATGTTATGTGTTTATAAAGATACTGCTCTCCAGCCACCGCCCAATAATGGCGGAGGGGGGGATGGACCTGTACAAATTGCAGTCATCAGAATCGTGATAATAGAGATACTTGTCTTGCATGCAGGGCGCCACGTCCCATACCTCATACTCTTCCTCCCCTCCCCACCATTCCTATGCCACCGCCCCCTATAATGGCGACGCAATGAGTTGTTGGGTGTCTGCTAATTGTGGCCAGCAGAATCCATTGTCAGCAGATTATTGTGTGGCATGTCACAAGCCCGTCAAAGAGGCCCACCCCTTGCTACTACCCAAGCCACTCCTAGTGCCCCATCCTCATCTGTTATACCTATGTCCGTCCAAAGTTCCAACCCTTCCTGCAGCGGCCATGTTGCTACACCCATTGCATCACCTCCGGCCTCTGACCAGATGTCCCTTTGGTGGCGGCCATCTTAGCGCACCCTTCCTGTAGTGTGCTTCCTTCCGGTGGTAGCCATCTTGGCGCACCCAGAATACAGGCCGCAATACACACTACACCCGGAACATGTATGATGAAGATCATCATGATCAGTGTGTGACACAGCTTAGAGCTACAAACAACAATATTCTGAACTATGTTGGAACAAGTAACCTTACTTCTATTGCTCTTCCTACTATAAGTTCTGGAATGTATGGATTTCCTATGCAAGCCTGTGCCCAAGCAATAGTCCAAGCTATACGGGAGTATAGAGGATTAACTATGTTGGAGGAGATAGGACTAATCAGCAATGACTATCTTAAATCTCAAATTCTCACCCGAGCTGTGGAAAGTGCCACAGCTAGATCAGACCCACTCAGCCGCCAGATGACCTCAGGAGATAACCCAAATGAACAATTTCCTGGACAAACAAGCCCACCTCCTGTTGCTATGTTGCTGGTATCTCCCTCAACATCTTCTGAGTCAGAATCTCCAGTGCCAGATCACCATAATATATATGTGGCATTCATACCTTCGCAAGTTAATCAAGTGATTAGTCAACTACCTGACCCAGACAGACGCCCTATGGCGTTCTACAGAAGAATCAGACAAATTCAACAAACTTATTCAGCCACTTGGAAAGATCTTCATGAAATCACTAGAAATCACTAGCATTAAAGCGGGAGATGCCTTCTGGCCAATAATTCAAGTAGCTCTGAATGACAGCCAAGTGACAGACAAGGAGACTTACCAACAAGGAGGAGCTTTTTGTCAACAACTTCAGCAATGGGCCAAGGAGCGGCTCACAGACTCGTCTTCCAGTGTATCGGACTGTACTCAAGAATCAGGAGAGAATGTCGAAAAATTTTACACCAGAATCCCTACTCTGTTCAAGGATCAAGGGTTCGATGAACCATGAATACCCTGATTCGAGTGACCATGATTGCCTTGAGGTCATGAAGGCAGAAACCTCTCACCTACCTACTGTCTCTGAGCAGCCACTGCCTGAAGTGGATCTGATATTGTATACTGACGGGTCCAGATACGCAGATGAATATGGAACTTACCATACCGGATATGCGGTGGTGTCCCCACCAATGGTTGTTTCTGCTGGACCACTGCCATCTTATATGTCAGCCCAAGAGGCCAAACTGTATGCTCTGACCGAAGCCTGCAAGTGCGCTGAGAGTCGAGTGGCCAATACCAAAGCCTGCAAGTGCGCAGAGAGTCGAGTGGCCAATATCTACATGGACTCGAAGTACGGATTCGGGATTGCCCACGACTTTGGCCTGATATGGGCCCTGAGGGGCTACAAGACAGCCAGTGGAACTCCAATCCGGAATGCAGCGGAAGTGAGAAGTCTGCTAGATGCTCTGAAGTTACCTAGGCAAGTGGCTGTGATCAAAATTAAGGCTCATGGGAAACTGAATTCAGAGGAAGTCAAGGGGAATCATCTGGCTGACATTACAGCAAAAGCAGCAGCTAAGGAACCAATATTTCCAGAGGAAGCAGAGGTGTCGGGGGTATGGAGGTGTTTGTGCTCACCAGAAGTCAGAGACAACGAGGGCCTCATTAAACAAAATGTTCCCATTATAAAGGAGTGGGTCTCCTATACTGTTATTGCGTATGCAGTGACTGCAAGAGCTGCCTAAAATTAGGATGCACTCCAATACCCCTTTGAAGAGACATACAGGAAGGTCTCATTAAAAAAAATTGTTCCCATTATTAAGGAGTGGGTCACCTATAGTGGTAATGCACATGCACTAAGTGCATGGGCTGAAAAATATTTACCCTGGGCAGTATACAAGAATATACTGTATAACATACAGAATATTAGAGGTAGGCATCTAAAAATATTTCCTAAGGGCATCATAAACACCCTTAAAAAAATTATGTGGATGTTGCGTGATGGTCACCCTGTTGATATGGTGGTGGAGGATAAGGAGAAGGAGGAGGAGGGTGACATAAAATAGACAAAATCATGAAGCATGTACCTATGTCTTGGTGTGAAGAGGTGCATGGGAATAGACCCCCCCAAAAAAACACTGGATTTGACTTTATGCTCTGCTGCTATCATCCGGTGGTGTTCAGAAGTCTGGCCCAATCCAGCCCTTGTTCATTTTGAAAGAGTCAGCCTGTCAGCATTTTCAGTAGACATACGGATGCGCCTATCAGTTATAATACCCCCGGCGACACTAAAAACCCACTCTGACAAAACGCTAGTGGCAGGGAGGCCAGGACCTCCAAGGCATAGAGAGACAGTTCATGCCATGTGTCCAGCTTGGAAACCCAATAGTTATAAGGCACAGAGGAGTCACGGAGGATGCTGGTATGGCGGGCAAGGTACTCCTTCAACATTTTTCAAAACTTTTTCCTCCTTGTCAGAGTACCCCACTCATCAGGATCTGGGCGATGGGAGGGTCTGAGAAAACTGTCCCACACATTTGACAGTGTTCCCCTGCCTCTGCTGCATCGTATTTGTGTCTCCCTCACTTGTACTCCTTGGTTGTTCAACAAACTGTAACCTCTGCCACCAGCATTTTCATATGTGAATTTTTTTAATAATTCTTCAACAAGAGCCTTCTGGTACTGCAACATTTTACTAGACCTCTCCACCACGGGAAAGAGATAGAATGTTCTCCTTGTAGCGTTGGTCTAGACGTGTGACCAACCTGTAATTATTGTTGGCCAAAATGCATAGAACGCGAGGGTCACGGGAAAGGCAGCGGAACATAAAGTCAGCCATGTTTGCCAGACTGCCAACAGCCAAGACTTCCCTGTCCTGACATAGAGAATGACGGTCCATGCTCTCCTCCTCCTCCTGGTCCTCCTCCTCATTCTCCCTCTCCTCAAGCCATCCACGCTGGACGGACGGTATGAATGCTGTGTGGGTAGTACTGTCTGTAGGGCAGGAAACCAGCTCCTGTTCCTTCTCCTCTTCTTCTTCCTCCTCCTCCTCCTCATTATCACTCAATCCGCATTGAGATGAGATGAGGCTGGGCTGTGCAGCATCACCCTGTATTGTTCCTTGCTCCATCTCATTGTGCTCCGCCTGCAATGCCTCATCTTTAATTGTGAGCACTGAGCGTTTCAGTAGACAGAGAAGGGGATGGGGACGCTTATTATGGCATCATCACCGCTCACCATCTTGGTGGAGTCCTCAAAGTTTTGGAGGATGGCACAGATGTCTGACATCCATGCCCACTCATCAGCTATTATGTGCAGAGGCTGACCTGAATACCAACGGATGTGATGAAGCTTGTACTCATCAACTGCTTTCTGCTGCTCACAAATCTTTCCCAACATATGAAACGTTGAGTTCCAACACGTGGTGACATCGCACCCCAGTCGGTGGGTCGGAAGCTGCAAGCGCTGCTGAAGTATGGCGAGTGCGGAGGAATCTGTAGTTGACTTTCTGAAATGGGCACACACGCGGCGTACTTTCACAAGCAGCTCAGTCAGATCCATGTAGGTTTTGAGAAACCGCTGAACCACGACGTTGAGCATGGTACGTGTGCAAGGTTTCGAAGCCTCAGAGCCACCACCAGGTTCCAGCCATTGTCACAGACGACCATGCTGTGCTGTAGGTACAGCAGTGACAGCCACAGATCTGCTTTCTCTGTTACAGCTTTCAACAACTCTGCAGCGGTGTGTGGTTTTTCACCTAAGCATATTAGCAGTGCTGCAGTGCTTCCAGCTTCCAACTAATGTGGTCATTACAGAGATGGAGGCTGAAGAGGAGGAGGAGGAGGAAGACGAGGTGCAGGAGCTGTAGAATGTGGGGGCAACCCTGATTGACCCAGGGCCCACAATCCTTGATGTCGGGAGGACATGTTCCGTCCCAGGATATGATTGGGTTCCGGCTTCCACAATAATAACCCAGTATGCCGTCAGTGAGATGTACCGTCCCTGGCCACAAGCACTTGTCCACATGTCCGTGGTTAGGTGGATCTTCCCAGTAACAGCTTTGGTAAGGGCATGGCTAATGCTGTGGGACACGTGCTTGTGAAAGGTGGGGACGGCACACCGGGAGAAATAGTGGCGGCTGGGGAACGAGTGAAAGCTTCCATCTCCATGAGCCTAAAAGACAAAATTTCCAGTGCAAGCAATTGAGAAATGTGGCAGTTTAGTATTGTGTACTGTGGGTGGTTGGCTGCGTACTTGCGCTTGCGTTCAAAGTACTGGGGTAGGTACAACTGAACGCTGCGCTGGGAGAAGAATGTGAACGTGGTTGCTGATGGTGGTGGCTGCAAGTGTGCAACGACAGGTGCAGGGTGGGAAGCCTACGCCATGGACAGGGGATTGGCGTGCACGCACAGCAGCAAAACAGGAAGTGGTGTCACCCGCAGACACTGTTTCTGGATTCTGGCATTTGGTCCAACTATTTGGGTGCATTGCTGTCATGTGCCTGAGCATGCTGGTGGTGGTCAGGCTTGTAGTTTTAATGCCCCTGCTGATGCTGGCATGACAGATGTTGCAAATGACCTTTTTGGGGTTAACTGGACAGTCTTTAATAAAGAGTCAGACTCTGGAAGACCTAACAGTTGTACAGGCGACTTCCCTTGTGTTGGTGTTCTGGGGAACATTTGCCCACCTTGTGTCTGTGGCCACCCCACTGCTTGTTCTTGCCTGTTGTGGTGCTATGCCTCCCTCCCCCTCTGTGCTGCTGTTCTTGCTATGCATGTCACCTTGTCAGGTTGGGTCAGTGACTTCATCATCCACCACCTCGTCTTCCACGTATGCACCCTGGGCCTCCTCATGACTTTCTGGCAATTGTGTCTCATCATCATCATCCACCTCTTGCGACAGTAATTGTACTTTCCCACCGTCGCCTTTGTGTGACCGTGGCTGCTCAAATATTTGGGCATCACTACATGCGATCTCCTTTTGCCTCGCTTGAAGCGGACTGAGAGAGAGTCCAGAATCTATTAATGGAAATGTGAACAGCTCTTCGGAGTGTCCAAGTGTGGGATCACTTGGCATGGTGGGAGGAAGGAGGATCAGAGTGAAGAATATGTTGTCCAGACTTACAGCTACTGAGACTGGTCCGCGTGGAAGACGCACATTTCATATTGCAGCTCTTTGATATGATTTCGCACATGTACATCCCATATTTTTGGACGGCACTCTCAGTATTCACACACGTGTGCTGTTATCTACTTTCTGATCTGGCATCTCATTTGTGCGTTATACCAATCTATGACATTGCTTTGCGCATGTGCAGTCTGTATTTCCAGACTCAGTTTTCATGCATGTGCGCTATTATCCATTTTTCTGGACATGGAATCTTATTTGTGTCTCCTACCGCTTCCTTTCCTTTCAGCAGTGGTGTAGAGATCACAGTCGCACCCTCTGCGACAAGGCCTGTACGAGAGAAGGGTCTTCCAATGCCATCGCCAATTTCACCTGGATGTGCATCTTTCGACTCATATTCAGCTGTAATACATGTTGCAAAGGACAGCAGCAGACATCAGCTTGCCCATGCTGGCACATTGAAGTCAGTTGACGACTTCTGCGATGGTTATACACTGTGTTCCAAATTATTATGCAAATAATATTTTCTCAGATTTTCCCAAATTACCTATATGAATTGCAGTCATTGTAATTTTCCAGTCAAGTAACTATTAGAGTACAATTGAAAGGTTTTTGTACAAACTGCCTATGATAACAGTATATTTTTAAAAAAATAAAAAACTCAAACTGCACTCAAAATGCATGTTCCAAATTATTATGCACAGCAGAGTTTTCAACCTTTTCATTTTAATAAAGAACAAAAAAATGGTCATTTTTGAAATTATAAGCATTAGCAGGTTATTACAAACTGAAATCAAACAGTTTTCAACTCAAAACTTTATTCTAGGTGATGTTACATTTGCACATAGGACCCCTTGTTCGAAAGGAGCTTCTGAACTCTCTCGTCCATTGAATTTGTCGGGTTTTGGATGGTTTCTGCTTTAATGCATGAAATGATCTCGATGGTCCAGATGGATGGAGTGGAGGATGGCTGGTTGATGGACACCCCATGCAAACACGGCTACGGAGCTAACAAGGAGGAGGTGGAGCAATGTTTTGGGCTGGAATCATGAGGAGAGAGATTGTCGGCCCTTTTAGGATCCCTGAAGGGGTAAAGATTAACTCCATAATGTATGTTGAGTTTCTCAAAAAGCACTTCCTTCCATGGTTCAAGAAGAAGAACCGTGCATTCCACAGCAAGATCATTTTCATGCATGATAATGCCCCGTCTCATGCTGCACATAACACATCTGTATCTCTGGCTGCTATGGGCATAAAAGGGCACAAACTTATGGTGTGGCACCCATGCTCCCCTGACCTCAACCCCATTGAGAACCTCTGGAGCATCATCAAAAGGAGTGTCTATGATGGCGGGAGGCAGTTCACATCTAAGCAACAGTGCTGGGAGGGTATTCTGTCCTCATGCAAATCAATTGAAGCAGAAACCATCCAAAACCTGACAAATTCAATGGACGAGAGAGTTCTGAAGCTCCTTTCGAACAAGCGGTCCTATGTGCAAATGTAACATCACGTAGAATAAAGTTTTGAGTTGAAAACTGTTTGATTTCAGTTTGTAATAACCTGCTAATGCTTATAATTTCAAAAATGACCATTTTTTTGTTCTTTATTAAAATGAAAAGGTTGAAAACTCTGCTGTGCATAATAATTTGGAACATGCATTTTGAGTGCAGTTTGAGTTTTTTATTTTTTTAAAAATATACTGTTATCATAGGCAGTTTGTACAAAAACCTTTCAGTTGTACTCTAATAGTTATTTGACTGGAAAATTACAATGACTGCAATTCATATAGGTAATTTGGGACAATCTGAGAAAATATTATTTGCATAATAATTTGGAACACAGTGTAGAGGAGGACACCGCACATCATGGTAGCGGAGAAAGTTAAGAACATATTTGTTGTTTATTTTTTTAAATTGTGCTGGACAAGAGCAGAAGTGGACCAGGATGAGGGGCATTATATCAGGAAATGGCCCAGGATGTTAGACATTACTAAATGAAGGGCCCAGGATGGAATATACATAAAGAAGAACATTATACCAGCAAGGAGCACCAGATGGAGGACATTGTTATGGCATAGGGTCCAGGATGTGGAGTATTATTACTGCAAGGGCCCAGGATGGGGACATTATTACTGGAGGTGCCCAGGGTGGGGGACATATTTCTGGAAGGGATCCAAGATGGGGGACCTTATTAAAGGAACTGACACTGCCTTCCGGTAATTCTCTAGAATTAAATTCTTATGTTATTGGTTTACCTCTACTCTTGAGGAAGCCACCAGTTGTCGGCAATTCATGTTGGGGCTTGTGAGTGAACTCAACTGTCTTCTATTGCCTTTTGAAATCCAAATAATAAGGTGTAGTTGTGAGCTGTTTGGGAAATCAGACAGCACAACCTTTGGCCTTTGGATGATGTAAAAAGATTGATTTTGTTTTATTGTTGCACAGGCAAAGGTTTTTTACTGTCACAAACAAAGAAACTTCCCACTGAAATTTCAAGCCCTCCCCTTAGCTTCAATTACCATAGTCATCCAATAGGAATTAAAGGCATGAACAGAAATGTGAAACTTATCTGGACAGCAGTTTTTACTTTTTGATCACTGTGAAACAAAAGTCATGAGACAAAATGGATACACAGATACAAATTGAGTGTGTTTTCTCACATTTTCCTCTTTTTGGGACCAATTATAGGCATTTCAGTAGGAATATAGGAGCATGCTACTCATGTCCTTGCATTTTTTCCACCTCCTTCACCCTAGTTCCTTTTTTGGACATCCATAATTGTATCACAACAATGGATCTCTTCCTGTTTGGGGTACATAATATAAAGCCAAGAGTTCTTTGACAAGGTTTTCTTTCTTTACACATGAACTTTATTGTCTTGGGTATAACATAGATTAGCACTTTTCCGGCTACATATACCAATAAACAAAACAATAATAGTTGCATACAGGTTTGTATGATACATGAGAACCATCCGCTTAGAACCTTGAAACAATTGGCTGGGTTCAAGAAAGAGAATGTTTTGCACCATCATGAGTCTTTGTTTGCACTGTGTTCCTGTAACAATGTCTCTCTTGTTTTGGCTATCTTCTGTATATCAGCCTTATCCTGGAGATTTCCCATAGGGTTGATTTAGTGACAACATGTAGGATTTATTATTTGACACATCCCATCATCTTTTGTTATGAGATCATCTAGCACTATAGTGTGTCGGTTAGTGACTACAATTAGCTAAGACCATCATTCTGCTAGTGGTGTGCCTCTTTTAAAGAAGCTGGTGTATATCCAAGTGAATTTTCCCTCAAGCTTCACCAAAGTTGCTGTGGTTAGGAGAACCATGAATGGCCCATTAAATCTTTTCCTCAAGCTCTTTCTCAAGTGTCTTTTTAGGACCACCCAAGTCTTCTGGCTTGAGATCATGTGCTCCTGACACCGATTCAGGGTTTGCAATAGAAAAATATATTAAGTAGAATCCTGTTCTACCTGCTGAACCAAAAAAGTATCTCATATGGAGAGAGATCTGTTTTTCTACCTAGAGGGTATTTTACTGAGAACAGAGCTAAAGGCAAGCATGCCGTCCATGGCTTGCTCGTCTTCCCCTTTGCCTTATGGATTCTTAACTTTAATGTCCCATTCAGCCTTTCCATCTTCCATCTGCTCTTTGGATGGTAATGAGTGTGAAAAGCTTACCCAATTTCCAGAGACTGAAAATCTCAATCATGACCTCTTCTTTAACATGTGAATCTGTATAATTTGCTATCACTTCAGAAACTCCATATCTACATACCACCTCCTTCATGAATTTTTGAGCAGTAACCTTAGCCATAGCTTTCTACAGTATATATGTCTCAGGCCAACCTGAAAAGAGATCAGCCCAAACATATACACCTAATCATGGTAGTTGTATATAGTCAATCTGCAATCTCTGGAATGGTTAGAGCGGATGAGGGATATGGTTCTACAGGGTCTTTACAGTTGTTCCCATGTTGTGTTGGGCATATGTCATAAAATAATGGGTGAACTTGGTTACCTGGGTGCTGAACCATGGTGCCACCCATACCTTCTTTGCCAAAGCACACATACAGTCATGGTCAAAAGTGTTGGCACACTTGAAATTGTTACAGAAAATGAAGTATTTCTCCCAGAAAATTATTGTAATTATACATGCTTTGTTATACACATGTTTATTTCCTTTGTGTGTATCAGAACAACACAAAAAAAAACAGAAAAAAAGGCAAATTGAACATAATTTCACACAAGACACCAACAATGGACCGGACAAAATTGTTGGCACCATCAACTTAATATTTGCTTGCACACCCTTTGGAATAAATAACTGCAACCAATCGCTTCCTATAACCATCAACAAGCTTCTTACACCTCTTAAGTGGAATTTTGGATTACTCTTGTTTTGAAAACTACTCCATTTGCAGTTATGTTTTGTTCTCTGCCCGCAGTAGAGCAGAGCAAAATGCACCTGTGCTAGCCAGTGATGCTAATGTTCAGGCGTGACATCTCTTTGGGCTATGTGGATGACGCTGGAGGTGTCATCCACATCAATCAAAGCCAGAGGATGGCTTTTGGGGGCAAAGAGGTGGCACATACAATGAGAAATGACTCTCATCGTACCGGATCAAAGGCATTTACATAGAGAGTGGGAGAAAATAAAAAGATATTTTTGGTGGTATACAGGGGAGTTATGTGATGATGGATACATTTAAGTAATGCAGTACAGGTGCTCAGAAAGGAGGTGTCATTAGTTCATACACTAAAAAACTGATGACAATTTCCCTTTAAGAAAGATCTAGCTTTCCATATAGGGCTAGCATCATAGACAATTCCTAAAGCATATGTAATGTTTGCATATACATTGGATGTCTTACCCTTTCCTGGTCTTTGCACTACATGCCTTATTGAGTGCATTCAGTTTTGCCTCCTGTGTCGACAGGTGAAGAGGAATGGTTAAGCTTTTATTACCTTATGTTGTCTAACCACGGTATATACAGTGTAGAATTGACCAGAATCTTGGTACCTGTATCCATCTATAAAAACCGTAAAATCAGTGGGCTAACCTGAGTCAGTCAGACCCTGCCTTTTCCTGTTGCATCAAAGCAACGCAATCATAAGATGTATGTACTGTATGTCTGCTATTTCTTCCTCTGTTAGGGAATGTAAAAATAAGTCACCTTACGAGTCTTTCCTCCCTTTTGAATTCACTTGCAGGTGTGTAGCCGGATTCAAAACAGTACATTGCTTGATATCTTGATTTGGGAGCATGAGAAGGGCATATTATAGTTGTTGCCAGGCCTTTAAAATGTGTCTAGGTTGTATTTGCCTGAGGATGCCATCAATATTATGTTGAGTGCAAAGTGTGACCTTGTAATCAAGAACTATTTCTGTGGTCTTTTCAAGCATGGTTTGAACTGCAGAAATGGCTCTGACACAAATAAGTACATCTCTGGCAATGGGGTCCAGTCTGACTGAATAATAAGCCACAGGTCTCTGATGTTGACTGTGTTTTTGAGTAAGTACTTAAGTGGCATGGTCGTTCATCTTGGTGAAGAACAAAGAAAATTATTTTGTATAGTTGCGTAAACCAAGGGACAGGGCAGAGGTAATCAAGAATTTTAAGGAGTAAATATGTTGTTCAGCTTCTGAGGTTAGCTGTAAAGGGTGTGTAGACAGACAATTATACAGGGGCTGCATGAACTGGGATGCCAATTGTATCCATGGCCTTCAGTATGACACCAAACCCAGAAAGGTTCTGAGTTGTTTAATGTTTTGGGGCAAGTTATGCTGCTGTTTTATGAACTTCCTTTTCTCTGTGAGATGTTTGGGGCTTGTGACAGACATTAGCCTAAGAAGGCTACCTTCTGCTGACAGAACTATGGTTTGTTCTTAGAGGCATTACATCCATGTTCTACTAGGAAACATAAAAGGGATATAGATGACTCATGGCATGAGATGTAACCAGGACAGCAAAGCAGTAAATCATCCACATATTGGAGCAATATAACTTCCAAATACAGAAAAGTCAATGTTTGTAAAATGTAGGACATTGCAGCAACAGTATACACTGTCAGTGAAGTTTGGACACCTTGAAGTAACACTGTCCACAGGCAATACTGTTGGATGAAAGCAAATAAATAATGGCTGCCTGGGTGCAGAGGCACAAAAAATGCATTTGCTAAGTCAATCACCGTAAAATGCATAGAATTGTGCAGAAATCGGGCCAGTAAGGTATGAGGTTTTGGCATTATTGGTGTTATGAGCTCAGTTAACTCATTCACAGCCCTCAGATCAGGGAGCATACCAACCATATGATAGTTTGCAGCTTGACCTTTTCCAACTTTTTTCTATACTAGTAATTGTAAAATGGGATGCAGTTTGGTACTGTGTCCTTTTTTGTAGTTTGATAATACAACGGATACTAATACATTGTAATAGAACTGTAATACATCCAGTTTGCAGATATAGTAGGATACAGTGTTGAACTGTAGTCTAACATGGCCTAACAACATATCAAAAATTGCTAGCTTATAATTGAAATCAGCATTATGGATAAATTGTCAGAATGACTCAGGATCCATTTACATCAATTCATACTAGCCTCTTTCCTCTCTCTACTTTATATATTAATGTATAAAATATTTGCTCTGTACTGAAATAATGACATACTTTACAGATGATTGATCAATATATAGCTTGCATATATATTATAGAATACAGCTTATGATGTGGTTTGGTTATATTCTATCTCTTCAATCCTAATGGGATATGGTAGCAATCGTGTTACTATATCCCTTGTCTAATACATATAATTAGATTTATCTGATTTGGTTAGCTCCTGCTGTAAGTCAGGAACAGACGTATAAAGAGACCGCTTGTTCTCCCACCCCTGGAAGAAGCTGGATAACCGCGCATTGCTTTGGGATGTCAGTCCTGACAGTAGTGTAAGGAGAGATCCATTTATCAGCTTCCTTCAATGAACACCAATGTGGGAATGAAGGATAGTAATATATTCTGTTTGGTGCAGCGCTGCCCATGCACACATATGTGCATGCAGCAGCATGATCTGTGATCGTTTCATGACAGTACCTTGATGGCCACTAATGCTAATTGTGAGACAGCTCAATGTACTGCAATTTGACCACAGCTCAATACTGAGCAGTTTAAGAACTGTTATAATGCGATTCAACAGATGTTACAGTTACAACCTATGTCTGCTCTATGAGTTCATTCTTTGTTCTGTAGCAATATAAGCTGTTTGCAACACTCATGTTGATCGCTTATTAAACCAGAAAGACATATTTGTTGTGTTACACATATAAAAACAATCTGCAATGAGAGGGTTGCATGTTTATAATTTATTACAATTAAAGCAGACAGTCTCATTTGTCATTTCAACCATACCCTGCTGCCACTACAATTCAAAATAACCTCAATCTAAAGGACTTCTGTCCCCTGCCCCTAATCAATAGGACATCCTAACAGGAATTTCTTACTAAAACTGGGTTATATGTGGCTCTCTTTTGTATATTCATTGACATTACTTATTCACATTCAGTATATCTTTCAATGACACTTTACTGAATGAATTATTTTTTTCATTTTCGCATTTTGATACTTTTAGTATATCATGTTTGTCTTATTGTAATAATAATGCATTATGCTTAGACATGTACTGGTTCTCTTTGTGCAAGATTTACTTATCCCTACGATCGCTTTGTCCATTTGTCTATTTGTATTGATATAGAAGGGTTAATGTTTTTCCTCTGTTCTACATTTTGTTTAGTATTACCCAGTCTTATAGTCTCACAGTTAGGCCACGGCCCCACTATCAGTATTTGGTCAGTATTCGGTCAGTATTTTTTCTCAGGAGTGGGAGCCAAAACCAGGTGAGGAACAATCAGAGAAAAAGTATAATAGAAACAAGTGCACCAATTCTGCATTTATCACCCCTCCTGGTTTTGGCTCCCACTCCTGAGAAAAAATACTGACCGAATACTGACCAAATACTGATAGTGGAGCCATGGCCTTAAAAGGAACCTATCAGCAGGATTGTGCAAAGTAAACTACAGGCAGTGTCAGGTTGGTGCCATGACATTGATTAAAATTATACTTGGCTTGACGAAATCCATCCTGTGGTTGTTGTTTAATCTTTGATAGAAGTTTGGAGATAATGATATGCTTGTGCTCCGGGGCGGCCTGTGGGCAGGGCTATTCTTGGTGCTCTGTTCTCATATTCATCATTGTGGCTTAAATGACAGGTCACCGATCATTGCTTGCCGATAGATGCTACTGCACATGTGCTGTGGCCATTTTTCTGGAGCCGATTTTTTTTTCTCCAACAAAATGGCCACAGCGTGTGTGCAGTAGAATCTATTGTCAAGTGATAGCTCCTGCTGCGCTGGCACCAGCGCCATTTTGTTGGAGCAAAAACATTTTTTAGCTCCAGCAAAATGGCTACAGCGCATGTGCATTAGCATCTATCGGCAAGCAATAGCTGCTACTGAGCATGCGCAGGTGCTGGCGCCATATTTCTGGAGTTTAGAAAAAAGTTTGTGGGCGCCGTTACACTGATTAAAATGATACCTGGGTTGATGAAATCCATCCTGTGGTTCTTGTTTAATCTTTATTCACAGTTTGGAGATAATTTGATTCTCGTGCTTCGGCGCGGGCCTGTGGACAAGTCTTTTCTTGGTGCTCTGGCATTACCTTCATCATTGTGGCTTAAATGACAGGTCACTGATCTTTTCTAATGTGAGACATGTAATGACTGATATTTGCTCTGCTGATTTCACTGCTGACCTGAGTGTGATTATTACTGACACATCTGCAGGTGTTCTCTCAATTTCTCAACTTCCATCTCACAGGCTGCTGTACTGAGATAATCTTATAAATGTGCCCCTGCTATGTACTGTGTAATGGCTGTGCCCAACTGTTTGAGCTCACCTGGTGAGATGGATTCTTCAAGCCCATGGTCTAGGTGGTAAAATGGGCCACAGGCATCAGTGCAGCAGGCAGGTGAGGCAAGCAAGAAATGGGTAGTAGAAGCACTGGAGGCGGAAGGCAGACATGAGACCGGAAGCAAATAGCACAGGTATTGGAGAATTGCAAACAGACTGCTTTGTTCCCATTCCATTTTTGAATATTGCTATTTTTTGTATAGTTATGGCAAATATATTTTTGGTGTCGTGACAAAGTGGCGATCGTAATGCATTTGTAGCATCGGCGTCTCTGCCTCCTCCCAGGCAGAGACGCTGTCCCTCTCACCTCCTTTCTCCCCGCGCTCCCCGCTCTCCTTCTCAGCTTGCTGTCGGCGCGCGCAGTCCTGTAGCATCGGCGTCTCTGCTGCCTGCCAGGCAGAGACGCCGTCCCTCTCACCTCCTCTCTCCCCGCGCTCCCCGCTCTCCTTTTCTGACTGCTGTCGGCGCGCGCAGTCCTGTAGCATCGGCGTCTCTGCCGCCTGCCAGGCAGAGACGCCGTCCCTCTCACCTCCTCTCTCCCCGCGCTCCCCGTTCTCCTTCTCTGACTGATGTTGGCGTGCGCAGTCCCCAGGGCACTGTGCTTAGGGCGCGCGCGCGCTCCCCCCCTCTTAAAGGGGCCGCGCGCGCCATCCTAAGGAGTCCCCGGCCAATAGCCAAGGGTCCTCCCATATATAGGGCACCTCCTCCAAAATGGAGGCGCCCGAGTAAAGTTGTTGCACAGTTACTTATCTCTGCTTCAGCCCTCAGGTTCAGCTGCTAGCCTGACTCCTTGTCCTGCCTGCCAGCCTGTTATCTGCTCGTTACCTGCCGAGTCTGCCAGCCCGCTCACCTGAAACTCTCACCTGTTACCTGCCAGTTACCTGCCTTGTCTGTCAGCCCGCTCACCTGGGAGCACCCGCCTGTTACCTGCCGTGTCCGTCAGCCCGCTCACCTGGGAGCACTCACCTGTTACCTGCCTGTTACCTGCCTTGTCTGTCAGCCCGCTCACCTGGGAGCACCTGCCTGTTACCTGCCGTGTCTGATCACCTGGGAGCGCTCACCTGTTACTTGCCGTGTCTGTCAGCCCGCTCACCTGGGAGCGCTCGCCTGCTACCTGCCTGTTACCAGACTGTCCATCTAGAGACTTCTGCCTGTCACTTGCCGTGACCACCAGACAGCCTACCCGGAGGCTCCCGCCTGTCACCTGCCGTGCCTACCCGTCCATCCTCCAGTACCACTCGTCAGCCTGCCTGCTGCGTCATCTGCTATACCGGTCAGTCCCTGCCTTCTGACCCGTGGGAGTCACCTGCTCTCTTACAAGTAGTGTTGAGTCACCCCCGTAGTGTTCGAGTTCGGTTCGTCGAACTGTTCGTCGAACACCTTCGAACACCGTTAAAACCAATGGCAGGCAAACAAAAACACATAGGAACACATAGAAAACACATAGAAAACACTTCAAAGGTGTCCAAAAGCTGACAAACTGCTCAGAAGACACAACTAACACATGGAAAAGTGATAAGTACATATAGTCATGCAAAAAGAAAAGAGGTAGAGGAGTAAAAGGAGGGGGAGACACAGATATAGGCATGTCACACACTTCTAAAACCAAAAAAGTGCGAAGCCGACACGGCCAGTCCGTTCCTGCCCGTGCGACCTCCGTGTCGCCGTGTTTGTGCCAGAGCTGTGGTGGACCCAGACGGCCAGCCCCCCTCTCCCAATACTGGTGCCTGTCCGCTGGTGGTTCGAGTGAGCCCCCCTGCGGTGGAGGCAGGTCTAAGCTTTTTAATTTAAATTGTCTCTCTAATTTGAATGAGTACACTTTAAATCCTTTTACAAGGATATATTGGAGGGCAAGTCTGATGCCAGCAGCTGCGGGAATTCCAGCTTCAGTAGCGTCCACTAAAGCTGCTGCAGTTAAAAAGCTTTTATAAGGATCGAACTTGGCGGTCCATCACAAGGCGTCCTACCGCCAGTCCCAGCCCCTGTGCCTTGGGGTGCCTCCCGATGCTCTTCACTGAGTGTCCCGGGGGCCCGAAGCATTTCCTTTGAAAAAATTAAGTGTCCAAACTACAGGTGGTGTAGCTTGCTTAACAGCTGGGATAATCCACTGACTAGCAGACACTGCTACTAGGCACAAAGTATTTCCTGGGCTAGATGCAGTTAAAAATTTGTAATTAGATACTCTCGTTGGATGCTGAGAAAGCATTCTATAGAGTCTCTTGGCATGCCATATATTATTCTCTTAAAAAGCTTGGGGTAGGGGTCTAGG
The DNA here is from genome assembly GCF_046119375.1 of Phyllobates terribilis. Lineage (NCBI taxonomy): Eukaryota > Metazoa > Chordata > Amphibia > Anura > Dendrobatidae > Phyllobates > Phyllobates terribilis. The sequence goes on along the minus strand of NW_027362763.1, from coordinate 244,810,882 downwards.
GGACCCTTTTATAGCCAAAATCACGGCCCTGTATCGCAATACGTCACCTAGGCTGAAGATAAATGGAACATTTTCATCACCTTTCATAATCACCAATGGGACAAGGCAGGGATGTCCTCTGTCCCCTCTCTTATACATCCTAGTGATGGAGCACCTGCTCTCATCAATTCGCCATAACCCCAATATTAGGTGGATTGAGGTGGGAGGCACCCAGTACAAGTGCTCTGCATTTGCTGATGATGTCCTAGTATATATCATTCAATCACATATATCTATCCCTGCTGTTATCGCTGAAATAGATCACTTTGTTACATGGTAAAATTTTAAAATCAATTCAGCGAAGTCTGAGGCACTCGATGTCTCCCTCCACAAATCCATACAGGATTCCATCCAGTCCAACTTTCCCTTTGCCTGGCCCTCACAGGGTATCAAATACTTAGGAATTCGTATTCATAGAGACCTCTCCCATCTATGTTATCTTAATTTTGGGCCCTTTATTGAACAACTCCATACAGACCACGGTTGGCAAGTTAGAACTGTAAGATTCACTACGTGAACCACTGGTGTTTTGTGGAAAAGCACATGTGCACTGTGTTCCAAATTATTATGCAAAAAAGTGTTTAGGAGTGATAAGGTAAGAATTTTTTTGTTTGTCAGTTAAACTCATTGATGTTGATGTGTGTCAGGGCTCTTTATATCACTGTAAGCAATTGCAGACACCTGTGCTAATTAGTTTGGCAGGTGTGTCCAATGAAAGGCAAGACTACTTAAGACGGCTGTCCCACATTATTAAGCAGCCTACATTTTCTGCCAAAATGGGAAAGAAAAAGGATGTGTCGGCTGCTGAGAAGCAACAAATTGTGGAGTGTTTAGGTCAAGGCATGACTACAATCAACATTGCCAAGACACTTCATCCTGATCATCGCACAATCAAGAAGTATGTAGCTGATTCACAGTACACACGTGTGCGTGCTGATAAGGGAAAACTGAGGACTCTTTCCTACAGGCAATTACGTCAGGTTAAAAGAGCAGCGGCAAAAAAGCCTTGTCATAGCAGCAGACAAGTTTTTGAAGCTGCTGGTGCCTCCAACGTCCCCCGAACAACAAGATGCAGGGTCCTTCAGAGGTTTGCAGCTGTGCGTAAGCCATCCTGTCGACCTCCTCTATCCACTGTACACAAGCAGAAACGGCTCCAGTGGGCCAAACACTACATGAAGACTGACTTCAAAACTGTTTTGCTCACCAATGAGTGCCCTGCAACCCTGATGGTCCAGATGGATGGAGTGGAGGATGGCTGGTTGATGGACACCCCATGCAAACACGGCTACGGCGCCAACAAGGAGGAGGTGGAGTAATGTTTTGGGCTGGAATCATGGGGAGAGAGATTGTTGGCCCCTTTAGGATCCCTGTATGTGGAGTTTCTCAAACAGCACTTCCTGCCATGGTTCAAAAAGAAGAACCGTGTATTCCGCAGCAAGATCATTTCCATGCATGATAATGCACCGTCTCATGCTGCACATAACACATCTGCATCTCTGGCTGATATGGGCATAAAAGGGGACAAACTTATGGTGTGACCCCCATGCTCCCCTGACCTCAACCCCATTGAGAACCTCTGGAGCATCATCAAAAGGAGAGTCTATGATGGCGGGAGGCAGTTCACATCTAAGCAACAGCTCTGGGAGAGTATTCTGTCCTCATGCAAAACAATTGAAGCAGAAACCATCCAAAACCTGACAAATTCAATGGACGAGAGAGTTCCAAAGCTCCTTTCGAACAAGGGGTCCTATGTGCAAATGTAATATCGCGTAGAATAAAGTTTTGAGTTGAAAACTGTTTGATTTCAGTTTCTAATAACGTGCTAATGCTTATAATTTCAAAAATGACCATTTTTTTGTTCTTTATTAAAATGAAAAGGTTGATCGAAGAGTGTGGGGGATCTAAGAGTGTGGCAACCCTGTAGTCGGGATTATTTAGAATTCTGACAATCTGAGGGTCATGTTGCAGGTAGTGCAGCAAGAAGGCACTCATGTGTCTTGAGCATCTAGGAGCCCCAAAATTATTTTCCGGGCTAGATGCAGCTAAAAATTATTATTAATTTGAAAGCTGGTGGAGCTTAGTATAGATGGCCTAATAGAATCAGTACTGCAAACTGCTGCAAGGCCAAAATTATTTTACAGGCAAGATACAGATAAACATGATTAGTAATAATATGAAATCTGGTGGAGCTTAGTATAGATGGCCTAATAGAATCAGTACTGCAAACTGCTACATGGCCCAATTTATTTTCCAGCCAAGATACAGATAAACATGATTAGTAATTTGAAAGCTTAAAACGGTTGGTGAGGTGATTTTAACAAATCATCAAGCTTTTACTCTCCCCAGGATGACACAGGGGTAGAAAAGTCCTTTCGGATCCATGATTTGTTCATCTTTATGAACGTGAGTCTGTCTACATTATCAGTGGAGAGCCGCGTGCGCTTATCTGTTAGCACACCACCAGCAGCGCTGAACACACGTTCAGACAGAACACTGGCTGCGGGGCATGACAAGATTTCCAAGGCGTAAGTGGCGAGCTCCGGCCATTTATCCAGTTTGGAAGCCCAAAAAGAGCGAGGGTCCAGTGACACAGTCATGGCTTCAATGTTTACTTGGACATACTCCTGTACCATCGTCTCTAGGCGTTGACTATGTGTCAGACTTCTTGTCTCCTGTGGCCTTGCAAAGGATGGGCTAAAAAAGTGGTGAAATGATTCCGCAAAATTGATGTTACCAGCAGATACTGTGTTTCTGTTACGTTTTGAGTGCTGAACACTCGACGGTCCCACGGTTGGCAAGTTGGAACTGTGAGATTCACTACGTGTACTACTGGTGTTTTGTGGAAAAGCACATGTAAGATTCTGCAACAGTCTCAGCTGATACTCCTGCATGCGTGCATCCCTTTCTATGGCAGGAATAATTTCTGCAAATTTACTTTTGTACCGGGGATCTAACAGTGTGGCAACCGAGTAGTCAGGATTATTTCTAATTCTCACAATTCGAGGGTCATGTTGCAGGTAGTGCAGCAAGAAAGCACTCACGTGTCTTGCGCATCCAGGAGCACCAAGTCCCTGTTGTGTTGGTGGCGAGGTAAGAATCATGCTTCCTTCCTCTGCCCTCTCCCCCCAACCTCGCACAACAGAAATGTGATCAAGGTCTCCCTCATCTGATGAGTCTTCCATCAGTTCGTCCACCACTTCTTCCTGGGCTCCTGCACCTTCCTCACTAGTTTGGCTGCTACGATGCGCCCTGGTAAAACAATCTCCCCCACCCTCACATGCCTGTCGCCTTGGTGCTGCCGACCGTCTGGACCTTGCAGATGTTAGCTCTTCTGCATACAACTCTTCCTCCTCTACTTCCTCCACCTATTCTTGTGCCACAATCTGACTCCAAATTCTGTTTAACATGTGCTCCAGCATGTAAATCACCGGAATAGTCATGCTGATAATGGCATCGTCAGCACTAAACATCTTCGTCACCATTTCAAAACTGTGCAGAAGGGTGCAAAAGTCCCTGATCTGAGACCACTCCTCCAGCGTGATTTGCCCCACCTCTGGATCTCGTTGGCCCAGGCTATACGTCAGAACATATTGCACCAGGGCTTGTCGGTGCTGCCACAGTCGCTGCAACATGTGCAGAGTTGAATTCCACCGGGTAGGCACATTGCATTTTAGCCGGTGAAGTGGCAGGCCCAACGACTTCTGTAGAGATGTAAGTCGCTGAGCTGCGGGATGCAAACGGCGGAAGTGAGCACACAGCGACCGTGCCCTCTGCAGAAGGCCATCTAGTCCAGGATAGTGGGCTAAAAATTGCTGGACAACCAGGTTCAACACGTGAGCCATACAAGGCACGTGTGTGACATTGCCCCGTTGAAGGGCCGCACCGAGGTTTGCAGCATTGTCGCACACGGCTTTCCCTGGTTCCAGGTCCAGTGGAGACAACCATTCATGAAACTGGTTCTCCAGAGCTGACCACAACTCCTCAGCTGTGTGAATCACATTTCCCAGACATTTCAAAGTAAAAACCACCTGATGACGTTGAGCCCTGCTGCCAGCATAGTAAGGAGGTGTGCAGGATCCCTTCTGCGCAGTTAGAAAGCTTGTGGCATAACCAGACAGGCTTTGGGTGCAGGTGGAGGACCGAGAGGAGGTTGAGGAGGCAGAAGCAGTGGAGGAACTTCGAGATAAAGAGGATTGACGCACAACTCGTGGGGACGGCAAGACTTGGACAGCAGCAACATAGTTACCCAGTGCCCAGTCAGCGACATATAACGCCCCTGTCCATGACTACTTGTCCAAGTGTCTGTGGTGAAATGCACCCTGTCACACACAGAGTTTCTCAAAGAAGCGGTGATGTTGTGTGCGACATGCTGGTGGAGCGCAGGCACACCTTTCTTTGAGAAGTAGTGCCGACTTGGCATCTGGTACTGGGGCACTGCGACGGACATAAGGTCTCAAAAATCCTCTGTGTCCACCAGGCGGAAAGGCAGCATTTCTGTAGCCAAGAGCTTGCAGATGGTGAAATTCAACCTCTTAGCTTTCTCATGGCTAGGAGGAAATTGTCTTTTACTTGTCCACATCTGAGGGACCGAGGGCTGGCTGTTGTGCTTAGACGGGGTTGAGTAGGGTGTCACCGGCAAACTGACAGTCTGTGAGGAAGATGCAGGCGGAAAAGTTAGGTTGCCTTGATCCAAAGGTGGTGCTATCGATGTTGGATAGCGCTCAACACCAGCTGGTGTTTCCACCTCCAAAGAAAATGATGACCTGCCAATCACGCTGGCTGTTGCGGGTAAAGAGTAGAGATGAGCGGTGTTCGACTAGAACTGTTCGCCAATCTCAAATTCGAGCTGTTTTGGGCGGTGTTCGAGTTGTTCGACGAACCCGAACGATTTGCAAAAAATTCGGCTGTTCGAGGTTATGTTCGATAACTGTTCGTGCACCAAAAGCGTGTCCTGCATGTCTGGCGCTATTTAGAGCACCAATCATGCAGGGATTGTCTGCCACTCACTGTAATGCCACAGCCATGGTGGTTGTGGCATTACAGTGATTGCCCAAATCGATGGGAACAGTGCCAACAGTGAAACATGAAAAGCCTGCAATTCAGCAGCGGCATACACCTGTTCCCGACAATTTAGAACCGAAAGAATAGAGCTTCACACATAGATTAGATAGATATAAACATGTCAGCCACATATATACGAAGTACAGTGAAAGTGCTGCTTACTGTACTTGTCATTTAGCGTAAAGGATTTATCAAAAAAAATATTAGTGTTTTCGTGCACCGTCTCTTTGAAAAAGCCGGCCGGCAATTCAGCAGCGGTACCCGACAATTTATAACAGACAGAATAGAGCTTCACACATAGATTAGATAGATAGAAACATGTCAGCCACATATATACGAAGTACAGTGACAGTGTTGCTTACTGTACTTGTCATTTAGCGTAAAGGATTTATCAAAAAAAATAATAGTGTTTTCATGCACCGTCTCTTTAAAAAAGCCGGCCGGCAATTCAGCAGCGGTACCCGACAATTTATAACAGACAGAATAGAGCTTCACACATAGATTAGATAGATAGAAACATGTCAGTCACATATATATGAAGTACAGTGATAGTGTTGGTTACTGTACTTGTCATTTAGTATTAAAATAAAGGATTTATTATTAAAAAAATTGGCGTGGGGTTCCCCTTAATTTTAGGCTCTAGCGGAGGTTAAGCAGACGGCTGGGGCAGATGTTTGAAGCCTGGGAAGGGGGTAATACCCACGGAGCTTCCCAGGCTACTAATATCAGCCCCCAGCTGAATACATAGCCTTTACTAGCTATTAAAATGGGGGACCCCCCCAAAAAAATGACGTGGGGTCCCCCCTAATTTAATAGCTAGCAAAGGCTAGGCAGACAGCTGGGGGCTGATATTAATAGCCCAGGAAGGGAGCCATGAATATTGGCCCCCTCCCAGGCTAGAAACACCAGCCGTCAGCCGCCCCAGAAATGGCGCATTCATAGGATGCGCCAATTCTGGCACTTAGCCTCGCTCTTCCACGCTGCCCTGGTGCGGTGGCAGTGGGGTAATAGGGTTGGGGTTGATGTCAGCTTATAATGCCAGCTGACATCAAGCCCAGGTTAGTAATGAAGAGGCGTCTATAAGACACCCCCATTACTAACCCCATAGTCAAAGTTAAAAAAAACACAAACACCCAGAATAAAGTCCTTTAATTGAAATAAAGACACAATCCTTTATTGTTCTAAATTAAACCATACTTACCGTCACGCCCATTCCAGCTGAAGCCAACGATCTCCTGCAATAAAAGAAAAATAATAAAGCAACCTCATCCTTACCTTTCCATGGTTCCCACGACAGCTTCAGCTCTGCTACATCGAGATGACAGGCTGGACCGCAGCAGAACGCTGCCATCCAGCCTCTCATCCCGCAGACACTGAGAAGCGCAGGCTTGCTTGCGCTGCTCAGCGTCTCTCTGTGACGACATCCAGATGAGCCGAGTTCATGTCCAATGAACTCGGCTCACCTCATGCACGTCACTGACAGCGTGGGAAAATTCTCACGCTGAAGCGGTGAGTGCAGGAGAATTCTCCCACGCTGTCAGTGACGTGCATAAGGTGAGCTCATGTCCAATGAACTCAGCTCACCTCCTGCACGTCACTGACAGCGTGGGAGAATTCTCCTGCACTCAGCGCTTCAGTGTGAGAATTCTCCCACGCTGAAGCGCTGAGTGCAGGAGAATTTTCCCACGCTGTCAGTGACGTGCATGAGGTGAGCCGAGTTCATTGGACATGAACTCAGCTCATCTGGATGCCCTCACAGAGAGACACTGTGGAGCGCAAGCAAGCCTGCGCTTCTCAGTGTCTGCGGGATGACAGGCTGGATGGCAGCGTTCTGCTGCGGTCCAGCCTGTCATCTCGATGTAGCAGAGCTGAAGCTGTCATGGGAACCATGGAAAGGTAAGGATGATGTTGCTTTATTATTTTTCTTTTATTTCAGGAGATCGTTGGCTTCAGCTGGAATGGGCGTGATGGTAAGTATGGTTTAATTTAGAACAATAAAGAATTGTGTGTTTATTTCAATTAAAGGACTTTTTTCTGGGTGTTGTGTTTTTTTTAAATACTTTACTAGAAATTCATGGTGGTCATGTCTAATATTGGCGTGACCCCATGAATTTCGGGCTTAGGGCCAGCTGATAATGCCAAGCTGGCCCTAACCCCTTTATTACCCAGTGAGCCACCGCATCAGGGCCCTGGATGAGTTGGGTACAGCGCCAGAAGATGGCGCTTCTATGAACGCGCCATTTTCCGGGGTGGCTGCGGACTGCAATTTGCAGCGGGGGTGGCCCAGAAAGCTTGGGCCTCCCTGCGCTGCGGATTCCAGCCCCCAGCTGCCTAGTTGTACCTGGCTGGACACAAAAACAGGGCGAAGCCCCACGTCAATTTTCTTTAAATTATTTCATGAAATAATTAAGAAAAAAAGGGCTTCCCTATATTGTTGTGTCCGGCCAGGTACAAATAGGCAGCTGGTGGTTGGGGGCAGCCCGTTCCTGCCTGCTGTACCTGGCTGGACACAAATATAGTGCGAAGCCCCACGTCAATTTTTTTTAAATTATTTCATGAATTTCCTGAAATAATTTAAAAAAATTGAAGTGGGGCTTCGCACTATATTTGTGTCCAGCCAGGTACAGCAGGCAGGAACGGGCTGCCCCCATCCACCAGCTGCCTATTTGTACCTGGCCGGACACAACAATATAGGGAAGCCCTTTTTTTCTTAATTATTTCATGGATTTCATGAAATAATTAAAAAAAATTGAAGTGGGGCTTCGCACTATATTTGTGTCCAGCCAGGTACAGCAGGCAGGAACGGGCTGCCCCCAACCACCAGCTGCCTATTTGTACCTGGCCGGACACAACAATATAGGGAAGGCCTTTTTTTCTTAATTATTTCATGAATTTCATGAAATAATTAAAAAAAAAGTACGTGGGGCTTCGCCCTATTTTTGTGTCCAGCCAGGTACAACTAGGCAGCTGGGGGCTGGAATCTGCAGCGCAGGGAGGCCCAAGCTTTCTGGGCCCCCCCCGCTACAAATTGCAGTCCGCAGCCACCCCAGAAAATGGCGCGTTCATAGAAGCGCCATCTTCTGGCGCTGTACCCAACTCATCCAGGGCCCTGGTGCGGTGGCTCACTGGGTAATAAAGGGGTTAGGGCCAGCTTGGTATTATCAGCTGGCCCCAAGCCCAAAATTCATGGGGTCACGCCAGTATTAGACATGACCGCCATGAATTTCTAGTAAAGTATTTAAAAAAAACACAACACCCAGAATAAAGTCCTTTAATTGAAATAAAGACACAATTCTTTATTGTTCTAAATTAAACCATACTTACCATCACACCCATTCCAGCTGAAGCCAACGATCTCCTGCAATAAAAGAAAAATAATAAACCAACCTCATCCTTACCTTTCCATGGTTCCCACGACAGCTTCAGCTCTGCTACATCGAGATGACTGGCTGGACCGCAGCAGAACGCTGCCATCCAGTCTGTCATCCCGCAGACACTGAGAAGCGCAGGCATGCTTGCGCTCCTCACTGTCTCGCTGTGACGGCATCCAGATGAGCCGAGGTCATGTCCAATGAACTCGGCTCACCTCATGCACGTCACTGACAGCGTGGGAAAATTCTCACGCTGAAGTGCTGAGTGCAGGAGAATTCTCCCACGCTGTCAGTGATGTGCATGAGGTGAGCTCATGTCCAATGAACTCAGCTCACCTCCTGCACGTCACTGACAGCGTGGGAAAATTCTCCTGCAATCAGCGCTTCAGCGTGAGAATTTTCCCACGCTGTCAGTGACGTGCATGAGGTGAGCCGAGTTCATTGGACATGAACTCGGCTCATCTGGATGTCGTCACAGAGAGACGCTGAGCAGCGCAAGCAAGCCTGCGCTTCTCAGTGTCTGCGGGATGACAGGCTGGATGGCAGCGTTCTGCTGCGGTCCAGCCTGTCATCTCGATGTAGCAGAGCTGAAGCTGTCGTGGGAACCATGGAAAGGTAAGGATGAGGTTGCTTTATTATTTTTCTTTTATTGCAGGAGATCGTTGGCTTCAGCTGGAATGGGCGTGATGGTAAGTATGGTTTAATTTAGAACAATAAAGGATTGTGTCTTTATTTCAATTAAAGGACGTTATTCTGGGTGTTTGTGTTTTTTTTAACTTTGACTATGGGGTTAGTAATGGGGGTGTCTGATAGACGCCTCTCCATTACTAACCTGGGCTTGATGTCAGCTGGCATTATAAGCTGACATCAACCCCAACCCTATTACCCCCTGCCACCGCACCAGGGCAGCGTGGAAGAGCGAGGCTAAGTGCCAGAATTGGCGCATCCTATGAATGCGCCATTTCTGGGGCGGCTGACGGCTGGTGTTTCTAGCCTGGGAGGGGGCCAATATTCATGGCTCCCTTCCTGGGCTATTAATATCAGCCCCCAGCTGTCTGCCTAGCCTTTGCTAGCTATTAAATTAGGGGGGACCCCACGTCATTTTTTTGGGGGGGTCCCCCATTTTAATAGCTAGTAAAGGCTATGTATTCAGCTGGGGGCTGATATTAGTAGCCTGGGAAGCTCCGTGGGTATTACCCCCTTCCCAGGCTTCAAACATCTGCCCCAGCCGTCTGCTTAACCTCCGCTAGAGCCTAAAATTAAGGGGAACCCCACGCCAATTTTTTTAATAATAAATCCTTTATTTTAATACTAAATGACAAGTACAGTAACCAACACTATCACTGTACTTCATATATATGTGACTGACATGTTTCTATCTATCTAATCTATGTGTGATGCTCTATCTTTCTGTTCTAAATTGTCGGGTACCGCTGCTGAATTGCCGGCCGGCTTTTTTAAAGAGACAGTGCATGAAAACACTATTATAATTTTAAATAAATCCTTTACACTAAATGACAAGTACAGTAAGCAACACTATCACTGTACTTATTATATATGTGACTGACATATTTCTATCTATCTAATCTATGTGTGAAGCTCTATTCTTTCTGTTCTAAATTGTCGGGTACAGATGCTGAATTGCCGGCCGGCTTTTTTAAAGAGACGGTGCATGAAAACACTAATATTTTTTTTAATAAATCCTTTACACTAAATGACAAGTGCAGTAACCAACACTGTCACTGTGCTTCTTATATGTGTGACTGACATGTTTCTATCTATCTAATCTATGTGTGATGCTCTATTCCTTCTTGTCTAAATTGTCGGGTACCGGTGTATGCCGCTGCTGAATTTGCCGGCCGGCTTTTTTAAAGAGAGTGTCTTCTGAGCAGTTTGTCAGCTTTTGGACACCTTTGCAGGTGTTTTCTATGTGTTTCTATGTGTTTTTGTTTGCCTGCCATTGGTTTTAACGGTGTTCGACGGTGTTCTAAGGTGTTCGACGAACAGTTCGACGAACAGTTCCTCGAACATCCCGGTGTTCGACGAACCGAACCGAACCCGAACACTACGGGGGTGGCTCAACACTAGTAAAGAGGTGGCAGGTCTGCGTCCCAAAACAGGTGTGACTGCTGTCCCCCCAGTCACAGAGGATGAAGAGGCCGCGGATGCACAAAATGTGGCAGACGGCGGTTGGCCCGGCCGGCTAGGCCGCATTGTAGCACAGTGAGCTTCCCACTGCAACTTATGCTTCATATTCATGTGCCGGTTCATGCATGAAGTACTCAAACTATGTATTTTTTGGCCTCTACTTAGCTTTTGCTGACAAATGTTACAGATAACACGAGTTGGGTCATCCTTATCAATCTGAAAAAATGCCCAGGCTATGCAAGGCTTAGCACCCATGCGACCTGAATTGCCATAAAGACTTGTGGTCAGAGGCAGAGTTATGTTTGAGGATGCAGTTGTTGACGTGCTTCCAGTACTACGTCTCTGTCCAGGAAGGTGCAACCTGACCTCGTAGTCACTAGCATCCTCCTCCACCTCCTTTGCTGACCTCATCGACTGGCTGACTGTGGGTTGACAGTAAGTGGGATCTCCAACCTCGTTATCATCACCCTGTGTGTTATCACACCCGTCGTCCTCAGAGCCAACCTCTTCCTGCCCTGACAAAAAACTCAAGTTGTCGCTCCAATCAGGTATTGGAGTCTCATCATCGTCTTCCTCATTGTCTCCACCAACAGGAGTTACAGTTTGGGAACGAGGGTCTACATTATGGTCAGAACCTTCTGCGTCTGTTTCTGGATCCGACTCATAAAAATTCTGGGCATCAGTGCAGGAAATTTCCTCGTCTGGATTCACAGAAGCTCTGGAGCCGACCTCTGATTCCCAGGCTATACTATGAGTAAACAGCTCTGCAGACTCAACCATCTGTTCTACCCCATACTCAGACGGGCAGCTGGAGACATGGGAGCTGTGAGGAAGCAAGTGCGATTGGGGTGGCACCTCCGAGGACTGGAGTATTTGTGATGTTGAAGTTGAGGTGGAGGAGAGCCCACTTAAAGGAGCACTTGATATCCGTTGAAGCACCTGCTGTTTTTGTGCCTCATCTGGAATTTGTAGCGATTGGCGTGGCCGTAAGAAAGGGATCTTATCACATTGTCCACTAAAAGAAGTTGACATCTTAGTTTGGCTGGAAGATGGTCTTTCTTCTGCAGATGTTACTGTTGCTTTAACACCTACCCTACGGACACAACCTTTTTTTCCCTTCCCAAAATGCCGATTCCCCTTTCCACCAGCAGCAGGCCTTTTTACACTCATTTTGGTGGTTAACTAATTGACAACTCTGGAGTTGTTTGCGCAAAAAACAATGGATGGGAACCGAGCAGAGCTGATTGGCCAAGCTATGGTATTAGCCCAAAACTATTGTCTGGGTTAGATGCAGTAAAACTATTTTTTTACATACACAGGTGGTGGAGGTTAGTATAGATGGACTAATAGAACTAGTCTCACACACTGCTACAAGCCCAAATATTTTTTCAGAGCTAGATGCAGATAAAAATTATTTTTAATTTGCAACCTGGTGGAGGTTAGTATATTTGGACTAATAGAACAATTCCCACACACTGCTACAAGCCCAAATATTTTTTCAGAGCTAGATGCAGAAAAAAATTATTTTTAATTTGCAACCTGGAGGAGTTTAGTATAGATGGACTAATAGAACAAGTCCCACACACTGCTACAAGCCCAAATATTTTTTCAGAGCTAGATGCAGATAAAAATAATTTTTAATTTTCAACCTTGTGGAGGTTAGTATAGATGGACTAATAAAACAAGTCCCACACACTGCTACAAGCCCAAATATTTTTTCAGAGCTAGATGCAGAAAAATATTATTTTTTATTTGCAACCTGGTGGAGGTTAGTATAGATGGACTAATAGAACAAGTCCCACACACTGCTACAAGCCCAAATATTTTTTCAGAGCTAGATGCAGATAAAAATTATTTTTAATTTGCAACCTGGTGGAGGTTAGTAGAGATGGACTAATAGAATGATGCTATGCCCAACAGGTTTTAGTTGGCTAGGTGCAGTAAAAAAAATTGTATTCTATACACAGGTGGTGTAGCTTGCAACACAGATAGGATACTCCACTGACTAACACACACTGCAAGAGGCCAAAAAGGATTTGCTTTGTAGATTTAGCCAAATGCTGTGAAAAAAACTTGCACAGCACTGGCACAGGCCTGCCTGGCAAAAGTGATAGGAACTGATGTAACCTAGCCCTCAAAAGGACTGCAATTACAATTAGTCCCTACTCCCAACCTATCTATTTAAGAGCACAGACCTGCCTGATAAAAGTTGTAGGAAATGATGAAACCTAGTCCTCAAAAGGACTGCAATCACAACTATTCCCTACTCCCACGCTATCTGTAGATTTGTGCGAAAATTGGCTTGAAATTAACACTCAAAGTATAGCGCACACAGCAGCAGCGGTGCCGTCTAACACGCAGATGCAGCAGTGAGAAAATGGTGGCTACGTGGAAAATGGCTGGGTCTTATAGGGCAAGGACATGTGACATACACTGCCAATGACACATGCCCTTGCTTGTGTGAAAAAAAGCAGTTCGCTCCGTGTGTGCGCTGCTGATAGGCTGACAGATTGCACCTCCCCACTGTAAATGCGGGAAAGGGAAAAAAAAATGGAGATCTTCATTATTTCTGCAGAGATCCATCCCCTGCCCCTCCCCCCACCCCGCTGCTCACTCGAACTGCGTATTAACATTAATTTTCAGCATTACTGAGAAAAAATCCAGTTATGATTTTGGTGCACGAACAGTTATCGAACATAACCTCGAACAGCCGAATTTTTTTCAAATCGTTCGTGTTCGCCGAACGGCTCGAACACCGCCCAAAACAGCTAGAATTTGAGATTGGCGAACAATTCGATTCGAACACCGCTCATCTCTACTTACAAGGTCGTCCCCAGAGTAGCACCTGGTCCCTCTGCTCGGTCCCTCCCTGGTCACGGAGTCGTTAGCCGCCGTACGACCAGGGTCGGTCCGGATTGATACTTAGTCACGCCCCTCTGGGTCCCTCCTTGCACCACAGCACAGAGGTTCCACCACCCGGACCCATAACAGTTTGCTCGGGCCATGGAACCCGGTGGCGCCCAAGCTCCCTCGCTCTCTGACCTATTCCAGGAGGTTTCCCGTCAGAGATCCCAACAGGAAACCATCCTAAACTACCTGCGGAGTGTCAACTCCTGCCTGGACACACTGAATGTTCCACCTACGTCTGCCACGACTCGCACGACTTCCGCTCAGGCAGTGCCGCTGCCCACCAGTGCCATGGCATCCAGCTCTGGTGCCCGGCTTTCTGCACCTCCTCGTTTCGGAGGCGATCCCGCGCTAGCTCGGCGTTTCATAAATCAGTGCATCCTGCACTTTGAACTTTTGGCACACCAGTTTCCCTCCGATCGTGCCAAGGTGGCCTTCATCATGTCCCACCTCTCTGGAGAAGCACTGGTATGGCTGAATCCCCTGTGGGAGAGAGGGGATCCCCTGGTGTCTGATCTTCCGTCTTTCCTCGCTGCTTTCCGGAAAGTCTTTGAAGAACCTGGACGAAAAACCTCTTCAGCCTCCTCTCTGCTTTGTATCCGCCAAGGGAGTCACACCGTGTCCCAATATGCCATACGGTTCCGTACCCTCGTTTCTGAGCTCGCCTGGGACAATGAGGCCCTTGTGTCCATTTTCTGGGAGGGCCTTTCCGGTCGGATTAAGGACGAGTTAGCCGGACGGGACATACCTACCACCCTGGATGTCCTGGTGTCGCTAGCTACCCGGATTGATATGTTTCCTGGAGCGTGCTAAAGAGACTACCCGGGAGCGAAGATTTTCTCGTCTGGCTCCTACCTTCCAGAGACCTGTCTCTCAATCAGCCACTTCCCGGGCACGCTCGCCCGAACCTATGCAGGTCGACCAGACCAAGATGGTCGAATCTCGCCAAGAGTCTCGCCGAGCCGAGGCTAGCTGTTTCTACTGTGGCAGTAAGGAGCATTTCATCCGTTCCTGCCCGGTGAGGCCGGGAAACGCCAGTGTCTAGGACCGCTCGGAGAGGTCATCCTAGGCAAAAATAAATCCTCTCCTTCCCTGACTTTGTCTGTCTCTATCTCCTGGGGAGAGAACCGCTATTTTGAACTTGCACACCTAGATTCCGGAGCTGCTGGGGACCTCATCTCCCAGTCCCTGGTAGAGAGGTATCACATCCCCACCAAACCTCTGGCTGAACCTTTGGCTGTCGCCGCCGTGGATGGAGGACTTCTTCTGGCATCCATCCTGCTCGTCACTGAGCCTATAACCTTGTAGGTGGGAATGTTGCACTTTGAGAGGATTTCCTTCCATGTACTTCCCGGTCTCTCTCATTCCCTATTGCTGGGTCTACCCTGGCTGCAGAGACATGAACCCGTGCTGAATTGGCAATCCTGCGAGGTTCTCCATTGGGGGCAGGAGTGCCATGGGACCTGCCTGGTCCCTGTCCGCCCGGTTCGCCCTCCACTCATCCCGGCTAATCTCCCCGGTTTACCGGCACCTTTCTGGTCCTATGCAGATGTCTTCGATAAAAAGGAAGCAGAGACATTGCCACCTCAAAGGCCATATGATTGCCCGATCGACCTGGTACCAGGAGCCACTCCGCCCCGTGGGCGTATTTACCCGTTGTCATCGGCCGAAACCCGGGCCATGTCGCAGTACATCGAGGAGAATCTGGCTAGGGGATTCATCCGCAAATTTACCTCCCTGGCCCGATCCGGATTCTTCTTTGTCAAAATAAAGGATGGCTCGCTACGTCCCTGTATAGACTATAGAGGACTCAATCAGATCACGGTCAAAAATAAATACTCCCTGCCGCTCATCTCCGAGTTGTTTGACCGCCTTAAGGGTGCTAGGATCTTTTCCAAGCTGGATCTACGTGGGGCGTATAACCTGGTCCCGATCCGTCAAGGAGACGAGTGGAAGACGGCATTCAATACCCGGGACAGTCACTACGAATACCGTGTGATGCCCTTCGGCCTCTGCAATGCTCCCGCCGTCTTCCAAGAATTGGTCAACAACATCTTCCGTGATCTTCTTTACTCCTGCGTGGTGGTGTACCTGGATGATATCTTGGTCTTCTCTCCGGATCTTCCCACAAACCGGAGGGATGTTCGTCAAGTCCTCCTTAGGCTCGGGTAGAACCACCTCTATGCAAAATACGAGAAGTGCCTCTTCGAGCAGACCTCTCTTCCATTCCTGGGCTATGTTATCTCCCAGACAGGCTTGCGAATGGATCCCGAGAAACTGTCCTAAAGTGGCCCCGTCCGGAGGGGTTGAAGGCGATTCAGCAATTCCTGGGCTTCGCCAATTACTATCGTCTCTTCATCCCGCACTTCTCTTCCCGGACAGCTCCCATATCTGCGCTCACCCGTAAGGGAGCAAATCCCAAGGTATGGTCGCCGAAGCTGAGGATGCCTTCCTTTCCTTAAAGGAAGCCTTCTCCTCTGCCCCTGTGCTGCACCATCCGGATAGCAACAAACAGTTCTACCTGGAGATTGATGCTTCCTCCTCCGGAGCCGGAGCGGTGCTCACCCAAAAGTCTTCATCCGGGAGAATGGTAACCTGCGGCTTCTTCTCCAAACTCTTCTCCTCGTCTGAACGCAACTACTCCATAGGAGACCGAGAACTCTTAGCCGTTAAATTGGCGCTGGAGGAGTGGAGCTATCTGCTGGAAGGGGCCCTATACTCGATGATCATCTATACAGATCACAAAAATCTGGCATATCTCCAAAATGCCCAAAGACTAAATCCTCGTCAGGCCCAGTGGTCTTTGTTCTTCGCCCGCTTCGACTTCGTCCTACATTTCCGCCTGGCGGACAAGAATGTCAAAACCGACGCCTTGTCCCGATCCTTCCTGTCCTCTGATCAAGAGGAGGAGCCTATGCACATCATCGACCCCTCCAAAGTGATGCATGTAGTCCCCTTGGATCTTACTCATCTTCCGCCCGGTAAGACGTTTGTAGCAGTACCAGATCGTGAGAAGGTGCTTCACTGGGGTCATTCTACTAAACTAGCTGGCCATGCTGGCCAAAAGAAGATCTTCCTGCTCATTACCCGGCATTACTGGTGACCTACCCTGCGCAAGGATGTGGTAGACTTCATCTCGGCCTGTTCATCCTGTGCCCGCAACAAAGTTCCCAGACATCTTCCAGCCAGTCGCCTCCTGCCTCTTCCTGTACCTGCTGCCCGTGGCAGCACATTGCCATGGACTTTATTACCAATCTCCCAGCTTCTGCCGGTTGTACAGTCATTTGGATGGTCGCCGACCGCTTCTCTAAAATGGCCCACTTCATCCCTCTGCCTGGTCTCCCGTCTGCATCTCAGTTGGCCAAGGATTTCTTCCATCATATCTTCCGTCTCCATGGTCTACCTCTCCACATTGTGTCAGATCGAGGGGTTCAGTTCACCTCACGTTTCTGGAGAGCTACCTGTAAGTTACTGGATGTCACCCTGGATTTCTCCTCCCCCTACCATCCACAGTCCAATGGCCAAGTGGAGCGAATCAACCAAATCCTTACCAGCTACCTGTGGCACTTTGTTAACGCTCACCATACTGACTGGGTGGAGCTCCTACCATGGGCCGAGTTCTCCTACAACAACCATGAGAGCGAATCCACTTAGAAATCCCCGTTCTTCGTGGTCTACGGTCAACTTCCTCGAATTCCGTTTCCCTTCTCCGCCTCGGTGGACAACCCTGCCGCGGAGGCTCTTGTCAGAGAATTCTGCACCATTTGGGAGAATACCAGGTCCGCACTTCTTCAGTCTTCCGAGCGGATGAAGAAACATGCTGACAAGAGACGTCTGGATCCGCCTCAATTCCACCTGGGAGATAAAGTCTGGCTCTCTTCCAAACATGTCCGACTCAAAATACCCTCCTATAAGTTGGGCCCTCGGTTCATTGGTCCATTCGAAATTCTCAAACAGATCAATCCAGTGGCCTACAAGTTAAAACTCCCGGCCACCTTACTTATTCCCAACTCCTTCCATGTATCTCTCCTCAAACCAGTTGTCTTTAACTTTTTTTCCAATAATCCAGGTACTCCTCCTGCTTCGGTTTCCACTGAAGATATTTTTGAGGTAGAGAACATTCTGGCCACTAAGAGGGTAAGAGGAAAGACACTTTTTTTTGTGGATTGGAAGGGGTTTGGCCCAGAGGAGAGAACTTGGGAACGCAGGGAGAACATTCATGCCCCGCTTCTCCTTGAAAAATTCCTTTCTGGCCTAAAAAAGAGGGGGCGTAAAGGGGGGGGTACTGTAGCATCGGCGTCTCTGCTTCCTCCCAGGCAGAGACGCCGTCCCTCTCACCTCCTCTCTCCCCGCACTTCCCGCTCTCCTTCTCTGACTGCGCGCCGTCCTAAGGAGTCCCCGGCCAATAGCTAAGGGTCCTTCCATATATAGGGCACCTCCTCCAAAATGGAGGTGCCCGAGCAAAGTTGTTGCACAGTTACTTATCTCTGCTTCAGCCCTCAGGTTCCGCTGCTAGCCTGACTCCGCATCCTGCCTGCCAGCCTGTTATCTGCCTGTTACCTGCCGAGTCTGCCAGCCCGCTCACCTGGAGCTCTCACCTGTTACCTGCCAGTTACCTGCCTTGTCTGTCAGCCCGCTCACCTGGGAGCACCCACCTGTTTCCTGCCGTGTCCGTCAGCCCGCTCACCTGGGAGCGCTCACCTGTTACCTGCCTGTTACCTGCCTTGTCTGTCAGCCAGCTCACCTGGGAGCACCTGCCTGTTACCTGCCATGTCCGCTCACCTGGGAGCGCTCACCTGTTACCTGCCGTGTCTGTCAGCCCGCTCACCTGGGAGCGCTCGCCTGTTACCTGCCTGTTACCAGACTGTCCATCTAGAGACTTCTGCCTGTCACTTGCCGTGACCACCAGAGAGCCTACCCGGAGGCTCCCGCCTGTCACCTGCCGTGCCTACCCGTCCATCCTACAGTACCACTCATCAGCCTGCCTGATGCATCATCTGCTATACCGGTCAGTCCCTGCCTTCTGACCCGTGGGAGTCACCTGCTCTCTTACAAGGTCGTCCCCAGAGTAGCACCTGGTCCCTCTGCTCGGTCCCGCCCTGGTCACGGAGTCGTTAGCCACCGTACGACCAGGGTCGGTCCGGGTTGATACTTATTCACGCCCCTCTGGGTCCCTCCTTACACCACAGCACAGAGGTTCCACCACCCGGACCCGTAACAGCATTGACATTCATTACTGGGCGGTCACTGCATCGGTCCCAAATTAAAATCTGACAGATGGTTAGCATGATATATGCTATGTTTCCTATCTATGTAAAGCTAAAATCATAATAGGAAGAGTGACATTAATATCTCCCACCTGGGACCCCCATGAGCAAAGATATCCTGAAAGTTGGAGATCTCTTAACTTTTGGGACCCTAGCCACATCCTATGTCCAGAAAAATATGATCTCACCAAGGAAAAGTAGGTGGGTGTGGTTTTTAACTAATAAAATCAGATGTTTGAGATTTTGTCATTGTCAGTCCTGGAAGATGCAGTGCGCTGTGGTTTTATACCATTTCCCTAAAGGAGTGCTACGCCCATTATGATCTATGACATTTTTGTGACACAGGTTAAGTACTTTCTTTTGTTATTCCTTTTAATTTTATGCATTGTACATACTGTATTTTTTTTCCCATTTTGTAACATCTTTATATATTTTTATAATCACTGCCTACTTTTTGGCTTAAATATATAAAATTTAACAGCTTTGTTCCTCTTGCTCTATAAACCATATCCGGGAAGCCATACACTATCTGTAATGGCCTATATAAACGATTGGTGAACGCAGTTAGTTCCTTTTGTTATTGTATTAAGCGAGGCCACGCCCTCTAGTCAGCCGTGACCACTAGACGGCCGTGTCACTGGTCAGGGGCGCTGCCTCGGCTCAAAACAAGTGAATGAAGCAAGGCCGCGCCTATTGGCCGGGGGTATGTACAACTCATGCATACCACTACCATCAAGGATACATGCATTTCAACATGTTCACGGGTAGGGACTGTCAAATCATCTATAAAATATCATTCTACTGTCTTTTCCCATCAGAATTAACCATTCTTCACAAGGGTCTTTCCGTCTACCTATGCCATTGTTTAATAAATTTGTACTTGATTAGGAACTATAACATTTTTTAGGGCCCTCAGAATGAAGGTCCATTTTTTGGACAAACAGTTGCCTCTTTCTGACAACACCGGCACTACAACACTGTGCTGATATGCCGAATCAATTTAAACTTAAAGAACTAAATCTATATATACTGAGCATATTTAATCCCTCTCGGGTTTATCATCCTATTGAGACATACAGTATATATCCCTTGTTAATAAAGACACCTCTAATAAACTGTGGGAAATCAATTGTGGTCTTTTTCCAATTCATCGTAATAATACCCAGTCTGAAAAGAAGGCCCTCCATGACCTGAAGTCTAATTCACGCATTGTCATAAACCCGGCAGACAAAGGCGGCTCCATTGTTGTTATGGATAAAATGTATTACAAAACCGAAATTTTGACACAGATAAATGATAGAGCCACCTATCTCCTGGTTGACAATGACACTACTTTTGCGATAGCACGTCAGATACATCTCATAGTGGACTTTTATAAGGGACGAGGAGTGATCGATTCCAAATTAAGCGAGTTCCTTGTTAATACACATCAGATCACACCAGTCTTTTATACACTCCCAAAAAATCCACATAAATCTCACTAGATCCCCTGGTCGTCCGATGTGGCATCAACTAATTCCATATTTTCACCTCTACCTATGACTATTGAAAAAATGTTGACACCACTCTTGCCTAAAATTCCATCTTTTCTTAAAGATACTCTCAGCTTTTTGACCACTTTATGTACTCTGGGTCCCATTCCGCAGAATTCCATCTTGGCAACTATGGACGTAAATAGTTTATATACCTGTATTGACCATGACATGGGCATAGAAGCTGAAAATTCTTGGACAAACACACTCTTTTTTCAAAACCACAAAAAGATTTTTGTATCTCTTTATTGACAATAATTCTCACAAAGAATTTTCGCAGACCAATTTTATGTCCAAAAAACTGGAACCAATATGGCGCTCCCTTAAGCCAATATTGCTATGGGACTCTTTTAGGAAATATTTGTATACACTTATCCGTTGTTCTTACAATGTTCAATGTACTGGAAAAGATACATCGAAAATATTTTTCTAGTTTGGAGAGGGAATGAGTCCACTTTGATGTAATTCTTCAATGATCTCAATTTATGTGTCCCCAAGCTAACTTTTACTATCCATTAGTGATGAGGGAGCACTAAAATGCTCGGGTACTTGTTGCTCGAGTTGAACAAATTGGAATGCTCGAGTGCTTGACCCGAGCAACGAGCCCAATGTAAGTCTATGGGAAACTTGAGCATTTTTCAGGCGGTTCCCCCGGAGGTTTGCAGGGGGCCTAAAAACTGCCCAAATCGATGGGAAAAGTGCTCAAATGAAATGGGAACAGCATGGGGTAGACCCTTGGAAGCATCTCTGACTCCCAGGTCACTGCTGTGAACAATGTTGTCAGAGTATTACGCCACTTTTACGGACTCTCAATAAAACATACAAAAACGAAACCAAAATGGATTTTCATGGGAAAAATGTTAAGGAACATCCGTAATGACTTATGACTCGCCCCCTGGGCCGTGGGGCACTCGAATCCGGGCAATAGGGAAACGGTGGGAGTAGTAGTGGCAACCCGGTTCCGTGGCTCAGGGTGATCAGGCCAGTGGTAGTCCGTTATGCGCTGATGATTATGTCCGACTACGCCACCCGTGGATTGCGGTTATTAGGAACCGCCGCTGCATGCAGACTGCTGGGGCTGATGAGGTGTGCAGCTAGGGTAGTGTGACTCCCCACGGGAAGAGTGCGGCCCCAGGGCAGTATAATGGATGGTGGGAGTGATGGTGGTGAGAGTCCCAGTACCGGTAGTGCTGTAGGCGCGAAGGAGCACACAGACAACAGGTTGC
The DNA here is from genome assembly GCF_046119375.1 of Phyllobates terribilis. NCBI lineage: Eukaryota > Metazoa > Chordata > Amphibia > Anura > Dendrobatidae > Phyllobates > Phyllobates terribilis. Next base: position 244,789,331 of record NW_027362763.1, on the reverse strand, counting down.
AGTCCTTTATCTGCCAAGACAGGCTCACTTCGCCTCTTGTCTCTGGCTTGTGGCTCTCCTCCTGCCACACTTACTCTTAGGTGCAATACAAATTTCTGTCCCTGCTCTGCTCCGGGACACGTCTCAGTACTGAGACAGGTCATCCAGTTCTCTCTAACCCTGCCCCAGCACCAGCTTTTATAGGGGCAGCCTGCTCCCCCTACTGGCCTGAGACAGGAGGTACTGCATGCTAATGTTCCCCTGACTAGAGAACCTCCCCCCTTGCTCTCAGACACAGCTTTATTAGATTTTGTGGCATCCAGGCCAGGGTGACACATTCCCCCCTAGTAAAACTTAGTACTCCGGGACTAAACAAGAAACAATGACAATATGCATAACCATAAAACATTAACAGACAGACGACGCACAGCTTGAGTTCTTAAGGTCACAGTGTGGTCTGTGACCGGGTGTCCATATCACCAAAACAACGGGAGCCTTAACCAGGTGGGGGTCTGTCCTACCCCAAGTCCTTTACAGTCTTTAGTTCATTCCTTGGTTAGGCTCCGAACGCAGTCCATACAAGGCCCCGGTTATAAAAAGTCCATAACCTTTGAGTCCTTACGGTAGCTGCAAGAAACTGAAACACAGAATTACCAAACATGCATGTAACTTGGCAAACATTTCAACATTTGGCAACAGGGTTATTTACAATTTTAGTGCACTCTATATTTTCCAGCGAGCGGGTATCTGCCCCTTTGTGCTCCTGGTTGATCTCCTTAACCCACTGTCTGGTGGTGGACCGACTCGGCTTTCCCCACTAGCGTTAGGGGTACAGCTACCAGCTGGGTGTACAGGTAGGGCAGGCAGCTGTCTGCGGGTCCTTTGGCTTACCGCAGGCATGGCAGGCTCACTGTCAGCAGAGGGTTGACTCTCCTGGGCTGCTGGTACAGGCTCTTCTGCCTCTGGAACCGCTTGCTCCTCTTCACCTTCCGGCTCTGGTGTTGGTTGTTGCTGTGCCGGTTGCAGGAAATGCAGGACGGGTACCACTATGGCATCATTTATGCGAGTCCAGGACTGAGGGAACTCTCTGAGAACGATGCTGATCATTTCTTCCTTGTCCTCTGCGGGTTCAAGGTCACTCTGATCCTCTTCTGCACTACGGAGTTGCTCGGGGCATCTTTTGAGGTGGTCTCTGGAGACGGTGCTAGTGGTTTCTCCTCCGTCCTTGGTGATCATGCACACCTTCAGTTTGTCGTGATCAGACTGCAGTACGGTGTAGGGTTCCCTTTCCCACTGGTCGTCCAACTTATGTAGCCTTCTCTTCCGCTTCAGGACTTGCTCACCAGGTTCTAGGGGACCAGCAGGGGCGTGTTGGTTGAAGAGTTTTTCTTGCCTCTCTCTCACCTGGGCCAGGCTCTTCTCCACACTCTCCTGTACCTTCTTGTACTGCAGTTGCCTTTCCGTATCCCAGTCTGCATCCGGGGAGGTGTCCTCAGGTGTTAGGACTCCCATCTCCAGGTCTACGGGCAGCTTACCTGGTCTGGCTCGCATCAGGTAAGCCGGGGTGCAGTTGGTAGCGTTTACCATGATATGATTGTATAAGTCTATCAGGTCCGGCAGTTTTTCTGGCCACAGGCTGCGTTCCTCCAGGGGCAACGTCTTCAGGAGATCGATGACTATATTGTTCATCTTCTCACACATCCCGTTGGTTTGTGGATGGTAAGGCGTTGTCCGAATCTTCTTACAGCCATAGAGGTTGCAGAACTCCTGGAAGATTTCAGCTTCAAACGCTGGACCCTGGTCTGTCAGGACCTGTTCCGGATACCCGTGTGGATGGCAGAAGTATTGCTGGAAGACTCTGGCCGCTGTTTGGGCTGTCAAGTCCTTTACCGGGACCACCACTAGAAAACGGGAATAGTGGTCCACGATTGTCAGGGCATAGATGTATCCTGACCGGCTTGGAGCCAATTTAACGTGGTCCAGAGCTACCAGCTCAAGAGGCTGCGTGGTGATGATGGGCCTCAAGGGTGTCTTCTGACTGGTGCGGTCCTTCCTCCTTAGGTGACAAGGGCCACAGTCTCTGCACCATTTTTCTACAGCTCCTCTCATGCCGACCCAAAAGAACCTTCCTCTTAGCAGGAACTCCAGTTTCTTCCAACCGAAGTGCCCCGCTCTGTCATTGTAAGCCCCTAGGACCATAGCTGCATCCCGCCTTGGGACCACGACTTGCCAGGTCAGCTCGTGCGTCCGGTGGTTGACAATCCATCTGCACAACTTGCCTTCGTAGAGGAACAGCTTGCTCTTCTCTTTCCATAGCTGCTTAGCTTCCTCAGGGGCGTCCGGATCTAAGCGGGCATCTTCCCGGGTCAGCAGATCTTTCACCAGGCGGACTGCAGGGTCACTATCTTGGGTCTCGGCCCAGCTATGGTGAGGTAGGGGATTGATCATCACGGTTGTTAGATCCTCCTCCTTCACGCGGTGGGAGTATTGAGCGGCTCCATACCGGTGAAACGCGGGGAGTTCTACCTCCTCCAGCTCTTCTGGGTCTTCGTCACCTTCAGGTAAGTGAGGCATTCTCGATAGGGCGTCAGCGTTGGCATTGGTTTTGCCTGCCCGGTACTTGATCACGAAGTCATAATTGGAGAGACGGGCCATCCACCGCTGTTCCAGGGCACCAAGTCTTGCATTGTCTAGGTGTGTTAACGGGTTGTTGTCCGTGTACACCGTGAACTTTGCGGAGGCCAGGTAATGCTTGAAGCGTTCCATCACGGCCCACACCACCGCCAAGAATTCTAGCTTGAAGGAGCTGTAATTCTCCGGGTTCCTCTCGGTGGGTCTTAGCTTCCGGCTGGCGTATGCGATCACCCTTTCTCTGCCCTGTTGGTTTTGGGACAGTACGGCTCCCAGTCCCACATTGCTGGCGTCTGTGTGGAGAATAAAAGGCTGGCCATAGTCAGGGTAGGCCAGGATCTCATCCCCCGTGAGGGCCATCTTCAACTGACGGAAGGACTCCTCTTCCGGTTTATCCCACTTGAAGGGTGGCCTTTGACTTTGGGACTTAGACTGTCCAATCAGGAGGTCCTGCATAGGAGCTGCCATCTTAGTGAACCCGGGGATGAACCTTCGGTAGTAGCCTACCAACCCGAGGAACTTGGCCAGCTCTTGATTGCCGTGACCTTGTCAGGGTCGGGGGCTACTCCTTCCGCACTTACCACGTGCCCTAGGTACTGGACCTTCGGTTTCAGCAGGTGACACTTCAATGGTTTCACCTTCAGGCCATAGCCTGCCAGGGCTTCGAACACCTCGGCCAGGTGCTTTAGATGGTCCTCGTAGGTTTTCGAATAGACGATCACATCGTCCAGGTAAAGGAGGACCGTCTCGAAGTTTCGGTGCCCTAGACAGCATTCCATCAGCCGCTGGAAGGTCCCTGGTGCGTTGCAGAGCCCGAAGGGCATACAGTTGAACTCACTCAGTCCCATCGGGGTGGTGAAGGCGGTCTTCTCCTTGTCAGCCTCTGCCACAGGAACCTGCCAGTACCCGCTAGTAAGGTCCAAAGTAGAAAAGAAGTTAGCTGATTTTAGTGCGGCTAAAGACTCCTCTATTCTAGGCAGCGGATATGCGTCTTTGTGGGTGATACGGTTGATTTGTCTATAGTCCACGCACATTCTCATGGTGCCGTCTTTCTTTTTTACCAGAACCAGGGGGGCTGCCCAGGGGCTACAGCTATCTCTAATGACCCCAGCTTCTTTCATTTCCCGCAGCATACCCTTGGCGTTCTGATAATGTGCAGGGGGTACAGGCCTGTGTCTCTCTTTTATTGGTGGGTGGCTCCTTGTGGGGATGTGGTGTTCTATCCCTTTTACTCTGCCGAAGTCTAGCGGGTGCTTACTAAAAATTCTCTCGTACTCCTGGACCACCCGGTAGACTCCTTGTTTTTGGTGCAGGGGGGTGGAGTCAGCACCCACATGGAGTTTCTGGCACCAGTCCTCCTTTTGTTTCTGGGAGCCATTACCCTCCGCCTGAGGAGATGGAGGCAAGGTTTCCACGGCCCTGATAGCTTTGTGTTCGACAACAAACAGTTTGGCAAGTGTAGCGTACCTGGGTAAGTGTACCTCTCTCTCCCCAATGTTGAGAATGCGAATGGGCATCCTCCCATGACGGACATCAACCACCCCCCTGGCTGTCAAAATGGTGGGCCTGCTGTCTGTGTACACGGGTTCTACCATGGCTTGGTAGTCTCTACCTCTCAACCCGATTGCAGTCGGACACCAGATCATCATTTCACTTTTGGGAGGCATGGAAATGGGGAATGGGTCACTCAGTCTTACGCTACCAATCTCACCCCCAGACAGTTCTACCTGCTGCCGTCTCATCAGGGCTTTTATCTCTTTGTTGAGGACTCTCTGTTGGCTGGAACTATCATTCACCGCCACCTGTTGAAGAATTACAATTACCTCTGAAAGACAATTTTCAATTACATTAGTACCCACAGTTATTTTAGGTTGACTTTCACGACGGTCAATGTCCACAATAATTACTCCCTGTGCCGGCAGTTCAACTTTACCAATTTTAATGATCATCTTCTTGAACCCCATCTGCGGCACGGGTAAGCCATTACTGGCGATGATGCTCAAGTTACTGTCTGGATACCGTGTGATATCAGCATCAGTCCAATACTGCTTAAAAAGTACATAAGGGATAGTGGTTACTTGCGACCCAGTATCCAGCAAGGCGCTCATGGGGATACCGTCCAGCACCATGGGCAAAACCGGGCGCCCCCCAACGTACTTATTACGCCAATTATAAGGGCCTGGTGATCTTATGCCTGGGGGTTGGCCCTCTGCCCCAGGTTGGACCCGTTTAAATTACAGTACCTGGAAATGTGTCCGGGCTGGTTGCATCGACGGCAAATGGGCTGTCCATCCTCTGCGTAGCGGTCTGTGGGCCTCCCTCGGAACAACAGGATCCTCCTCTGTCGACGCCACGGGACATCCTCCGGACTTGAAGCCAGCTCGATGGGTCTTGACGGGTCCACTTGTATTGCCTGGACGGTCCTGGTCAATGCCGCGACGCTCCTGGTCAGCTCCTGGACTTGGTGGTGCAGATCTTTCGACGGGGCTTGGTTCAGGGCCTGTGCATCAGCCCCCACGGAGTCCATAGAGGAGAGCGTCGCCTCCTGTGGTAGGTGAGAGCAGGGCGCCGGGGGTTTATAGCTCCACTTGCTGCGGGTTCACGGAGCACCCTTATGGCCCTGTCCTTGAATTGGGCAAAGGTCAGATCAGGGTTCTGAAAGAACATGAGGCGCAGCTGGGTCCTGTGGGCGCTAGACAGCAGACCTTCTATGAACTGTTCTGTTAGGAGCTTATCCGTATCCTGCACGCTGCCTGGGTCAGCTTGTTGGATGGCCCTCAGGGCTTCCTGCAAATTTAGGGCATAGTCTCTGATGCTGTCCTGTGCCCGCTGCTTACATCCATAGAACCTCATTTTAATTTCAGCGGAGGTACGTGTGTCAAAGGTAACCCGCAGCCGGGCCAGAATACCCTTCACGGTCCTTTTCTCCTCAGTGGGCCATGATTTTACCTCCCTTTGGGCTGCGCCAGTTAACTGCCCTGTTAGTATGCTGACCTTCTGTTCCTCTGTCAGGGGGTAGACTTGGAACAAACTGTACAGCCTTTCCTTGAAGTCAGTTAGGGCATGGGGCTTCCCTGAGTACTTAGGCAGCCAGGCCGCTCCAGGGATGTAGGGCAGGGAAAATGGCATCACCGCTGCTGCAGCTGCGCTGGTGGTAGTGGGCGCCTCCGTGTCCGACATCTTCCTCCCCCTAGTTAAGTGTGGCCTACCTTCCAACGATCATCTTCTGTAGGCCGCGGCTCCGCTGGTGCTGCTCTGGACGAGGACCGTGCATCGCGTCCTGATGACGTCAGCGTCGCTCTCTCTCCCTTCCAGGACCTTGCGCAGCGTCGGTGCGTGGGGCCGAGCTTCAGGTCTCGCGCGCTTTCGGCGGCCACGCCCCTCTTCTTCCCGCGCGACGTCCTGAAGATGGCGTCCGATGGCGGGAAAATGGCTGAAGATGGTGGGAACCGACGGAAGATGGCGGGAGATGGCTGGAAATGGCAGGAAACGGCTCCGGATGGTGGGAAACCTCTTTTCAGGTAAGCGCAAAGTCTTTTCTAGGCACGCAATACCCGTTTGTGGCGGGTTGGTTTCAATCCTGCCGACTACGCCAAAGCTGACTCGCCCCCTGGGCCGTGGGGCACTCGGATCCGGGCAATAGGGAAACGGTGGGAGTAGTAGTGGCAACCCAGTTCCGTGGCTCAGGGTGGTCAGGCCAGTGGTAGTCCGTTATGCGCTGATGATTATGTCCGACTACGCCACCCGTGGATTGCGGTTATTAGGAACCGCCGCTGCATGCAGACCGCTGGGGCTGATGAGGTGTGCAGCTAGGGTAGTGTGACTCCCCACGGGAAGAGTGCGGCCCCAGGGCAGTATAATGGATGGTGGGAGTGATGGTGGTGAGAGTCCCAATACCGGTAGTGCTGGAGGCGCGAAGGAGCACACAGACAACAGGTTGCAGTCCAGGGTCTTTACTAAAACAGGTAAACTGACCCATAAACAGTCCCGGCTAGGAGGGGACCTGGATGTCTGAGAGCAATGGGGAAATTGGCCCTGGTCAGGGTGAGGGTGTAGGCCTACCGTGCTTTCTGCGCTCCTTCTGGCTATCTCCTCCTGATAGGGCAACAGCCCACGTTTCCGAGCTTTCCGTGTACTCTCACCTGTATGGCCTGCGACGTGGGTTCCTTTCTGCTCCCGGCCTGGTACGGCTTTACTGGTCCCTTCTGTTGTGGCAGAGCCTCCAGGTTTCTTAGGCCAAGGAACATACAGTCCCCTGCGGGCTGGTTATCTGCTGTAGGATGTGGAATCCTCCCAGCCTCAGACACCAAAGTCTGGTAAATTAAGTCCTTTATCTGCCAAGACAGGCTCACTTCGCCTCTTGTCTCTGGCTTGTGGCTCTCCTCCTGCCACACTTACTCTTAGGTGCAATACAACTTTCTGTCCCTGCTCTGCTCTGGGACACGTCTCAGTACTGAGACAGGTCATCCAGTTCTCTCTAACCCTGCCCCAGCACCAGCTTTTATAGGGGCAGCCTGCTCCCCCTACTGGCCTGAGACAGGAGGTACTGCATGCTAATGTTCCCCTGACTAGAGAACCTCCCCCCTTGCTCTCAGACACAGCTTTATTAGATTTTGTGGCATCCAGGCCAGGGTGACACACTTATATATAAGGTAAAATAAATAACCAAAAGCAAAAATGCTCCTCCACACCTTGGGCTATGTTCACACATTACGTTTTTGATGCGTTTTTTGCACTTTTACATTGCTTTCAACGGTGAAAAATACATTTACTGGTAAATGTCATTTTAACATTTTAATACCTTATCTTCCCATGTGGTGTGCAAGACATGATCAGACACATCCTGTTTCATTTATGAAGAAGGGACTCTGAATGTCACAAAGCCTATTTTTATAGGGACATCAGGCGGCCCTTACTATTCTTAAAGGGCCAGCAGTCAGCCTTCACTATTGTTAGAGAGCCATCATCCGGTTATGCTTTGTTATTCCCATTATTAAAGAGTGGGTCTCCTATACTGTTATTGCATATGCAGCGACTGCAAGGGCTTCCAAAAATTTGGACGTACCCCAATACCCCTTTGAAGAGACATAGAGGAGGGCCTCAGTAAAAAAAAATGTTCCCATTTTAAAGGAGCGGGTCTCCCATAGTGGTAATGCCCATGCAGTGACTGCAAGGGCTGCTTAAATTTGGGAAAAACCCCAATACCAATTTAAAAACACATAGAGGAGGGCCTCCATAACAAAATGTTCCCATTAGAAAGGAGCTGTTCTGCTATATTGTTATTGAGTATGCAGTGAGTACAACGGCTGGCTAAATTTGGGAAATACTCCAATACCAATTTGAAGACACATAGAGATGGGTCTCAGTAACAAAATGTTCTCATTAGAAAGGAGCGGTTCTGCTAAACAGTTATTGCGTATGCAGTGAGTACGTCTGCCTAAATTTGGGAAATACCCCAATACCAATTTGAAGACACATATAGTAGGGCCTCAGTAACAAAATGTTCCCATTATAAAGGAGCAGGTCTCCCATACTGTTCTTGTGTATGCAGTAACTGCAACGGCTGCCAAAAATTTGGACGCACTCCAATGCCCCTTGGAAGAGATGTACAGGAGGGCCTTATTAAAAAAAAATCCTATTATTAGGAAGTGTGTCTCCCATACTGTTATTGCCTATGCAGTAAATGCAAGGGCTGCTAAAAAGTTAGAGGCACTCCAATGCCTCTTGTAAGAGAATTAGAGGAGGGCCTCCTGAAAAAAATATTCCCATTAATAGGAAGTGGGTCTCCCATACTGTTATTGCCTATGCAGTGAATGCAAGGGCTGCCAAAAATTTAGAGGCGCTCCAATGCCCTTTGCAAGAGATATAGATATGGTTATATGTAAATATGGTGGTGATATGATGGTGGAGGATGAGGATGAGGAGAAGGAGAAGGACAACAGTAAATAGACAAAATCAGGAAGCATATACCCATGTCTGGGTGTGAAGAGGTGCATGGGATTAGACCTTCCAAAAAAAAGACACTGAAACTGAGTTTATGTTACGCTGCTATCATTCGGTGGTGTTGAGAAATCTGTCCCAATCCAGCCCTTGTTCATTTTGATAAGAGTCAGACTGTCAGCATTATCAGTTGATAGGCGGATGCACCTATCAGTTATACACTGTGCTCCGAATTATTAGGCAAGTTGTATTTTAGAGGATTATTTTTATTATTGATCAACAACTATGTTCTCAATCAACCCGAAAGACTCATAAATATCCAAGCTTAATATTTTTGGAAGTTGGAGTGATTAGGAGGATATCTGTTTGTGCAGGTAACTATTACTGTCCCGAATTATTAGGCAACTTAATAAAAAACAAATATAATCCCATCTCACTTGTTTATTTTCACCAGGTAAACCAATATCAGTGCACAAAATTTAGAAATAAACATTTCTGACATGCAAAAACAAAAACCAAAATAATTAGTGATCAATATAGCCACCTTTCTTTATGATGACACTCAACAGCCTTCCATCTATAGATTCTGTCAGTTGATTGATCTGTTTTCGATCAACATTGCGTGCAGCAGCCACTACAGCCTCCCAGACACTGTTCCGAGAGGTGTACTGTTTTCCCTCCCTGTAGATCTCACATTTTATGATGGACCATAGGTTCTCTATGGGGTTCAGATCAGGTGAACAAGGGGCCCATGTAATTATTTTTTCTTCTTTTAGACCTTTACTGGCCAGCCACGCTGTGGAGTAGTTGGATGCAAGTGATGGCGCATTGTCCTGCATGAAGATCATGTTTTTCGTGAACGATACTGACTTCTTCCTGTATCACTGCTTGAAGAAGTTGTCTTCCAGAAACTGGCAGTAGGTCTGGGAGTTGAGCTTCACTCCATCCTCAACCCGAAAAGGTCCCACAAGTTCATCTTTGATGATACCAGCTCATACCAGTACCCCACCTCGACCTTGCTGGTTTCTGAGTCGGAGTGGAGCTCTCTGCCCTTTACTGATCCAGCCTCTGGCCCCTCACGAGTCACTCTCATTTCATCAGTCCATAAAACCTTTGAGAAATCAGTCTTAAGATATTTCTTGAACCATTCTTGAAGTTTTATCTTATGTTTCTTACTCAAAGGTGGTCGTTTTTCAGCCTTCCTTACCTTGGCCATGTCCCTGAGTATTGCACACCTTGTGCTTTTTGATACTCCAGTAACGTTGCAGCTCTGAAATATGGCAAAACTGGTGGCGAATGGCATCTTGGCAGCTTCACGCTTGATTTTCCTCAATTCATGGGCTGTTCTTTTGTGCCTTTTTTGGCCAACACGCTTCTTGCGACCTTGTTGGCTATTTTCCATGAAACACTTGATTGTTCGGTGATCACGCTTCAAAAGTTTGGAAATTTCAAGACTGCTGCATCCTTCTGCAAGACATCTCACAATTTTGGACCTTTCAGAGCCCGTCAAAACTCTCTTCTGACTCATTTTGCCAAAGGAAAGGAAGTTGCCTAATAATTAAGCACACCTTATATAGGGTGTTGATGTCATTAGTCAACACCCCTCCTCATTACAGAGATGCACATCACCAGATTTACTTAATTGGTAGTGTTGAGCCATCCCCGTAGTGTTCGAGTTCGGTTCGGTTCGTCGAACACCCGTGTGTTCGCCGAACTGTTCGTCGAACTGTTCGTCGAACACCTTCGAACACCGTTAAAACCAATGGCAGGCAAACAAAATCACATAGAAACACATAGAAAACACCTTCAAAGGTGTCCAAAAGCTGACAAACTGCTCAGAAGACACAACTAACACATGGAAAAGTGACAAGTACATATAGTCATGCGAAAAGAAAAGAGGTGGAGGAGTAAAAGGAGGGGGAGACACAGATATAGGCATGTCATGCCCTTCTAAAATCCAAAAAGTGAGAAGCCGAGACGGCCAGTCCGCTCCTGCCCGTGCCACCTCCGTGTCGCCGGGTTTGTGCCAGAGCCGCGGTGAACCCTGACGGCCAGCCCCCCTCTCCCAATACTGGTGCCTGTCCGCTGGTGGGTCGAGAGAGCCCCCCTGTGGTGGAGGCAGCTCTAAGCTTTTTAATTTAAATTGTCCCTCTAATTTGAATGAATACACTTTAAATCCATTTACAAGGATCTATTGGAGGGCAAGTCTCATGCCAGCAGCCGCGTAATTCCAGCTCCAGTAGCGTCCACTAAAGCTGCTGCAGTTAAAAAGCTTTTATAAGGATCGAGCTCGGCTGTCCACCGCAAGGCATCCTAGTGCCAGTCCCAGCCCCTATGCCTTGGAGTGCCTCCTGATGCTCTTCACTAAGTATCCCGTGGTCCCGAAGCATTTCCTTTGAAAAAATTAAGTGTCCAAACTACAGGTGGTGTAGCTTGCTTAACAGCCGGGATAATCCGCTGACTAGCAGACACTGCTACTAGGCACAAAGTATTTCCTGGGCTAGATGCAGTTAAAAATTTGTAAGTAGATACTCTCGTTGGATGCTGAGAAAGCATTCCATAGAGTCTCCTGGCACGCCATATATGATTCTCTTAAAAAGCTTGGGGTAGGGGTCTAGGGGACCCTTTTATAGCCAAAATCACGGCCCTGTATCACAATACGTCACCTAGGCTGAAGATAAATGGAACTGTAGCACCGAGGGCTCGGTTGCTACAGACGTATTGCACCTCACCCAGAGGTGTGATATCTCACTCTCAGATAAGGATGGAGTGTGGATCAGGACCCGACACCTGCATGCATTACACCACATTGCCGTGGGGCAGGGCGACCAATATGCCCCTGAGATGGGCACGACAGTCCCTGTCCCTGGCTGGAGTGGGGGGAGGGAACACTGAGGAAGGGGAACCCTGCAGTGCAGGAGCAGGGAGGAAGCAGTTCCTGGGTGCATTGAGAAGGGAGTATAAAAGGTGGGCACCATCTTAGTTCAGTGCAGAGAAGTCTGAGCAGAAGTGGCAGGGAGCAGGGGCTCTGCATGAGCTCTGCTCCGGAGGCGGGCCTAGTAACAGAGGCCCAGGCCTGCAAGAGGGAGAAGGAAGGAAGAGGAGCGGAGAAGGCTCCAGGAACGAGGAATGAAGGGATCCCAGGGGTGCGGACGGGCGAGTCGCCACTGCACGCCCGAATCCACCTGCGTGGAGGGGTCAGGCCAAAGGGGGAGACCGGTCCCCGAACTAGTGGAGGCAGGAAACGAACCTCAGCTAGAAACCGGAGGCTCTGACATTTTATGTGGCGCAGCCCCTTGCTCCACCCGCTAGGAAGGCACCACATAGGGTCAGGGAAACTGGCGCCAAGTTTACCAAGAGGAGGCCCGAGGCAGCCGGACAGAAGTGTTGGTAAGAAAGGCCAGACAAAGGACACACAAAGGGGGTCCTGTGAAGCGCTTCAAAGTTATCTGGGAGTTGTCTGAGCCCCTCACCTGGTGAGCACAGTACGACGTGGGCAGCCGTTACCTGCAGACGTGGTCTGGATAATAAGAACTGTGAGTAAAGGCCCTGAACTGCATCACTGACTCCGTGTCGTTACTGCTGCTGCCCTGCACCATCACCCCCATCCTCCGCATACACTGCCCTGAGGCTATACTCCTCCCGTGGGGAGTTATGCTACGCTCTGCTGCACCCACAACACCAGCCTTAGCGGTCTGCCCTGTAGCGGCGGTTCACTCTGACCGCAATCCACGGGTGGCGTAGTCGGACATTTAAACATCAAAACCACATAAATAGTTCCGCCACTGGTTTGACCGCCCTGAGCCACGGAACCGGATCGCCGCCACGAAGACTATAACCACCAGCATCCACCAAAAAGGGTCCGGCTCCGGGTGTCCCAAGGCCCAGGGGGTGCGTCAGAACATTTTCATCACCTTTCACAATCACCAATGGGACAAGGCAGGGATGTCCTCTGTCCGCTCTCTTATACATCCTAGTGACGGAGCACCTGCTCTCATCAATTCGCCATAACCCCAATATTAGGTGGATTGAGGTGGGAGGCACCGAGTACAAGTGCTCTCTATTTGCTGATGATGTCCTAGTATATATCACTCAATCACATATATCCATCCCTGCTGTTATGGCTGAAATAGATCACTTTGTTACATGGTAAAATTTTAAAATCAATGCAGCGAAGTCTGAGGCCCTCGATGTCTCCCTCCCTAAATCCATATAGGATTCCATCCAGTCCAACTTTCCCTTTGCCTGGCCCTCACAGGGTATCAAATACTTAGGAATTCCTATTCATAGAGACCTCTCCCATCTATGTTATCTTCATTTTGGGCCCTTTATTGAACAATTCCATACAGACCACGGTTGGCAAGTTAGAACTGTAAGATTCACTACGTGAACCACTGGTGTTTTGTGGAAAAGCACATGTACACCGCGTTCCAAATTATTATGCAAAAAGTGTTTAGGAGTGATAAGGGAAGAATTTGTTTGTTTGTCAGTTAAACTCATTGATGGTGATGTGTGTCAGGGCTCTTTATATCACTGTAAGCAATTGCAGACACCTGTGCTAATTAGTTTGGCAGGTGTGTCCAATGAAAGGCAAGACTACTTAAGAAGGCTCTCTCACATTATTAAGCAGCCTACATTTTCTGCCAAAATGGGAAAGAAAAAGGATGTGTCGGCTGCTGAGAAGCAACAAATTGTGGAGTGTTTAGGTCAAGGCATGACTACAATCAACATTGTGCGATGATCAGGATGAAGTGTCTTGGCAATCAAGAAGTATGTAGCTGATTCACAGTACACACGTGTGCGTGCTGATAAGGGCAAATTGAGGACTCTTTCCTACAGGCAATTACGTCAGGTTGAAAGAGCAGCGGCAAAAAAGCCTTGTCATAGCAGCAGACAAGTTTTTGAAGCTGCTTGTGCCTCCAACGTCCCCCGAACAACAAGATGCAGGGTCCTTCAGAGGTTTGCAGCTGTGCATACGCCATCCTGTCGACCTCCTCTATCCACTTCACACAAGCAGAAACGGCTCCAGTGGGCCAAACATTACATGAAGACTGATTTCAAAACTGTTTTGCTCACGGATGAGTGCCGTGCAGCGCTCGATGGTCCAGATGAATGGAGTGGAGGATGGCTGGTTGATGGACACCCCACGCAAACACAGCTACAGCGCCAACAAGGAGGAGGTGGAGTAATGTTTTGGGCTGGAATCATGGGGAGAGAGATTGTCGGCCCCTTTAGGATCCCTGAAGGCGCTAAAGATGAACTCCATAATGTATGTGGATTTTCTCAAACAGCACTTCCTGCCATGGTTCAAGAAGAAGAACCGTGTATTTCACAGCAAGATCATTTTTCTGCATGATAATGCACCATCTCATGCTGCACATAAAACATCTGCATCTCTGGCTGATATGGGCATAAAAGGGGACAAACTTATGGTGTGACCCCCATGCTCCCCTGACCTCTACCCCATTCAGAACCTTTGGAGCATCATTAAAAGGAGTGTCTATGATGGCGGGAGGCAGTTCACATCTAAGCAACAGCTCTGGGAGGGTATTCTGTCCTCATGCAAAACAATTGAAGCAGAAACCATCCAAAACCTGACTAATTCAATGGACGAGAGAGTTCAGAAGCTCCTTTCGAACAAGGGGTCCTATGTGAAAATGTAACATCACCTAGAATAAAGTTTTGAGTTGAAAACTGTTTGATTTCAGTTTCTAACAACCTGCTAATGCTTATAATTTCAAAAATGACCATTTTTTTGGTCTTTATTAAAATGAAAAGGTTGATCGAAAAGTTTGGGGGATCTAAGAGTGTGGCAACCCAGTAGTCATGATTACTTCGAATTCTGACAATATGAGGGTCATGCTGCAGGTAGTGCAGCAAGAAAGCACTTATGTGTCTTGCGCATCTCGGAGCCCCAAAATTATTTTCCGGGCTAGATGCAGCTAAAAATTATTTTTAATTTTAAATCTGGTGAAGCTTATTATAGATGGCCTAATAGGATCAGTGCTGCACACTGCTACAAAGCCCAAATTATTTTCCAGTCAAGATACAGATAAACATGATTAGTAATTTGAAAGCTTAAAACGGTTGGTAGGGTGATTTTAACCAATCATCAAGCTTTTACTCTCCCCAGGATGACACAGGGGTAGAAAAGTCGTTTCGGATCCATGATTTGTTCATCTTTATGAACGTGAGTCTGTCTACATTATCAGTGGAGAGCCGCGTGCGCTTATCTGTCAGCACACCACCAGCAGCGCTGAACACACGTTCAGACAGAACGCTGGCTGCGGGGCATGACAAGATCTCCAAGGCGTAAGTGGCTAGCTCCGGCCATTTATCCAGATTGGAAGCCCAAAAAGAGCAAGGGTCCAGTGACACAGTCGTGGCTTCAATGTTTACTTGGAGATACTCCTGTACCATCGTCTCTAGGCGTTGACTATGTGTCAGACTTCTTGTCTCCTGTGGCCTTGCAAAGGATGGGCTAAAAAAGTGGTGAAATGATTCCGCAAAATTGATGTTACCAGCAGATACTGTGGTTCTGTTACGGTTTGAGTGCTGAACACTTGACGGTCCCACGGTTGGCAAGTTGGAACTGTGAGATTCACTACGTGCACCACTGGTATTTTGTGGAAAAGCACATGTAAGATTCTGCAACAGTCTCTGCTGATACTCCTGCATGCGTGCATCCCTTTCTATGGCAGGAATAATTTCTGCAAATTTAATTTTGTACCGGGGATCTAACAGTGTGGCAACCCAGTAGTCAGGATTATTTCTAATTCTCACAATTCGAGGGTCATGTTGCAGGTAGTGCAGCAAGAAGGCACTCATGTGTGTTGCGCATCCAGGAGCACCAAGTCCCTGTTGTGTTGGTGGCGAGGTAACAATCATGCTTCCTTCCTCTGTCCTCTCCCCCCAACCTCGCACAACAGAAATGTGATCAAGGTCTCCCTCATCTGATGAGTCTTCCATCAGTTCGTCCTCCACTTCTTCCTGGGCTCCTGCACCTTCCTCACTAGTTTGGCTGCTACCATGCGCCCTGGTAAAATCATCTCCCCCACCCTCACATGCCTGCCGCCCTGGTGCTGCCAACCGTCTGGACCTTGCAGATGTTAGCCCTTCCGCATACAACTCCTCCTCCTCTACTTCCTCCACCTCCTCTTGTGCCACCACCTGACTCCGAATTCTGTTTAACATGTGCTCCAGCATGTAAATCACCGGAATAGTCATGCTGATAATGGCATCGTCAGCACTAAACATCTTCGTCGCCATTTCAAAACTGTGCAGAAGGGTGCATAGGTCCCTGATCTGAGACCACTCCTCCAGCGTGATTTGCCCCACCTCTGAATCTCGTTGGCCCAGGCTATACGTCAGAACGTATTGCACCAGGGCTTGTCGGTGCTGCCACAGTCGCTGCAACATGTGCAGAGTTGAATTCCACCGGGTAGGCACATCGCATTTTAGCCGGTGAAGTGGCAGGCCCAACGACTTCTGTAGAGATGTAAGTCGCTGAGCTGCGGGATGCGAACGGCGGAAGTGAGCACACAGCGACCGTGCCCTCTGCAGAAGGCCATCTAGTCTGGGATAGTGGGCTAAAAATTGCTGGACAACCAGGTTCAACACGTGAGCCATACAAGGCACGTGTGTGACATTGCCCCGGCGAAGGGCCGCACCCAGGTTTGCAGCATTGTCGCACACGGCCTTCCCTGGTTTCAGGTCCAGTGGAGACAACCATTCATGAAATTGGTTCTCCAGAGCTGACCACAACTCCTCAGCTGTGTGACTCACATTTCCCAGACATTTCAATGTAAAAACCGCCTGATGACGTTGAGCCCTACTGCCAGCATAGTAAGGAGGTGTGCAGGATCCCTTCTGCGCAGTTAGAAAGCTTGTGGCATGACCAGACAGGCTTTGGGTGCAGGTGGAAGACCGAGAGGAGGTTGAGGAGGCAGAAGCAGTGGAGGAAAAATGACATAAAGAGGATTGACGCACAACTCGTGGGGACGGCAAGACTTGGACAGCAGCCCCTTGTCCTGCTGTCACCATAGTTACCCAGTGCCCAGTCAGCGACATGTAACGCCCCTGTCCATGCCTACTCGTCCAAGTGTCTGTGGTGAAATGCACCCTGTCACACACAGAGTTTCTCAAAGAAGCGGTGATGTTGTGTGCGACATGCTGGTGGAGCGCAGGCACACCTTTCTTTGAGAAGTAGTGCCGACTGGGCATCTGGTACTGGGGCACTGCGACGGACATAAGGTCTCGAAAATCCTCTGTGTCCACCAGGCGGAAAGGCAGCATTTCTGTAGCCAAGAGCTTGCAGATGGTGAAATTCAACCTCTTAGCTTTCTCATGGCTAGGAGGAAATGGTCTTTTACTTGTCCACATCTGAGGGACCGAGGGCTGGCTATTGTGCTTAGACGGGGTTGATAAGGGTGTCCCCGGCAAACTGCCGGTCTGTGAGGAAGATGCAGGCGGACATGTTAGGTTGCCTTGATCCAAAGGTGGTGCTATCGATGTCGGACAGCGCTCAAGACCAGCTGGTGTTACCACCTCCAAAGAAAATGATGACCTGCCAATCACGCTGGCTGTTGCGGGTAAAGAGGTGGCAGGTCTGCGTCCCAAAACAGGTGTGACTGCTGTCCCCCCAGTCACAGAGGATGAAGAGGCCGCGGATGCACAAGATATGGCAGACGGTGGTTGGCCCGGCCGGCTAGACCGCATTGTAGCACACTGAGCTTCCCACTGCAACTTATGCTTCATGTCCATGTGCCGGTTCATGCATGAAGTACTCAAACTATGTATTTTTTGGCCTCTACTTAGCTTTTGCTGACAAATGTTACAGATAACACGAGTTGGGTCATCTTTATCGATCTGAAAAAATGCCCAGGCTATGCAAGGCTTAGCACCCATGCGACCTGAAGAGCCACCACGACTTGTGGTGAGAGGCAGAGTTGTGTTTGAGGATGCAGTTGTTGACGTGCTTCCAGTACTACGTCTCTGTCCAGGAAGGCGCAACCTGACCTCGTCGTCACTAGCATCTTCCTCCACCTCCTCTGCTGACCTCATCTCTTGGCTGACTGTGGGTTGACAGTAAGTGGGATCTCCGACCTCATCATCATCACCCTGTGCGTTATCACACCCGTCGTCCTCAGAGCCAACCTGTTCCTGCCCTGACAAAAAACTAAAGTTGTCGCTCCAATCAGGTATTTGAGTCTTATCATCGTCTTCCTCATTGTCTCCACCAACAGGAGTTACAGTTTGGGAATGAGGGTCTACAGTATGGTCAGAACCTTCTGCGTCTGGTCCTGGATCCGACTCATAAAGATTCTGGGCATCAGTGCAGATCATTTCCTCGTCTGGATTCACAGAAGCGCTGGAGTCGACCTCTGATTCCCAGGCTATAGTATGAGTAAACAGCTCTGCAGACTCAACCATCTGTTCTACCTCATACTCAGACGGGCAGCTGGAGATTTGGGAGCTGTGAGGAAGCAAGTGCGATTTGGGTGACACCTTTGAGGACTGGAGTATTTGTGATGTTGAAGTTGATGTGGAGGAGAGCCCACTTAAAGGAGCACTTGATATCCGTTGAAGCACCTGCTGTTTTTGTGCCTCATCTGGAATTTGTAGCGATTGGCGTGGCCGTAAGAAAGGGATCTTATCACATTGTCCGCTAAAAGAAGTAGACATTTTAGTTTGGCTGGAAGATGGTCTTTCTTCTGCACCTACCCCACGGACACAACCTTTTTTCCCCTTCCCAACACGCCTATTCCCCTTTCCACCAGCAGCAGGCCTTTTTCCACTCATTTTGGTGGTTAACTAATTCACAACTCTGGAGTTGTTTGCACAAAAAAACAATGGATGGTAACCGAGCAGAGCTGAGTGGCCAAACTGTGGTATTAGGCCAAAACTATTGGCTGGGCTACATGCAGAAAAAAATTATTTTTAATTTGCAACCTGATGGAGGTCAGTATAGATGGACTAATAGACCAAGTCCCACACACCGCTAGAAGCCCAAATATTTTTTCAGAGCTAGATGCAGAAAATTTTTTTATTCAATTTGCAACCTGATGGAGGTCAGTATAGATGGACTAATAGACCAAGTCCCACACACTGCTAGAAGCCCAAATATTTTTTCAGAGCTAGATGCAGAAAAAAATTATTTTTAATTTGCAACCTGATGGAGGTCAGTATAGATGGACTAATAGACCAAATCCCACACACCGCTAGAAGCCCAAATATTTTTTCAGAGCTAGATGCAGAAAAAAATTATATTCAATTTGCAACCTGCTGGACGTCAGTATAGAAGGACTAATAGAACAAGTCCCACACACTGCTAGAAGCCCAAATATTTTTTCAGAGCTAAATGAAGAAAAAAATTATTTTTAATTTGCAACCTGATGGAGGTCAGTATAGATGGACTAATAGACCAAGTCCCACACACTGCTAGAAGCCCAAATATTTTTTCAGAGCTAGATGCAGAAAAAAATTATTTTTAATTTGCAACCTGATGGAGGTCAGTATAGATGGACTAATAGAACAAGTCCCACACACTGCTAGAAGCCCAAATATTTTTTCAGAGATAAATGAAGAAAAAAATTATTTTTAATTTGCAACCTGATGGAGGGCAGTATAGATGGACTAATAGAACAAGTCCCACACACTGCTAGAAGCCCAAATATTTTTTCAGAGATAAATGAAGAAAAAAATTATTTTTAATTTGCAACCTGATGTAGGTCAGTATAGATGGACTAATAGACCAAGTCCCACACACTGCTAGAAGCCCAAATATTTTTTCAGAGCTAG
Organism: Phyllobates terribilis; assembly: GCF_046119375.1. NCBI lineage: Eukaryota > Metazoa > Chordata > Amphibia > Anura > Dendrobatidae > Phyllobates > Phyllobates terribilis. Next base: position 244,769,981 of record NW_027362763.1, on the reverse strand, counting down.
ATGCAGAAAAAAATTATATTCAGTTTGCAACCTGATGGAGGTCAGTATAGATGGACTAATAGAATGATGCTATGCCCAAAAGATTTTACTTCACTAGGTGCAGTAAAAAATTGGTATTCTATACACAGGTGTTATATCTTGCAACACAGATAGGCTACTCCACTGACTAACACACTCTGCAATAGGCCAAAAAGGATTAGCTTTGCTAGATTCAGCCAAATGCTGTGAAAAAAACTTGCACAGCACTGGCACAGACCTGCCTGGCAAAAACTGATAGGAACTCATGTAACCTAGTCCTGAAAAAGACTCCAATTACAATTAGTCTTTACTCCCACAACCTATCTATTTAAGAGCACAGACCTCCCTGATAAAAGTCGTAGGAAATGCTGTAACCTAGTCCTTAAAAGGACTGCAATCACAACTATTCCCTACTCCCAAGCTATCTGTATATTTGTGCGAAAATTGGCTTGAAATTAACAAGGTATAGCGCACACAGCAACAGCGGTGCCGTCTAACACGCAGCTGCAGCAGTGAGAAAATGGTGGCGACGGGGAAAATGGCTTGGTCTTATAGGGCAAGGACATGTGACATACACTGCCAATCACACATGCCCTTGCTTGTGTGAAAAAAAGCACTTCGCTCCGTGTGTGCGCTGCTGATAGGCTGACAGATTGCACCTCCCCACTGCAAATGCGGGAAAGAGAAAAAAAAATGGAGATCTTCATTGTTCCTGCAGAGATCCATCCCCTGCCCCTCCCCCCGCCCCGCTGTACACTCAAACTGCGTATTAACATTAATTTTCATCATTACTGAGAAAAAATCCAGTTATGATTTTGGTGCACGAACAGTTATCGAACATAACCTCGAACAGCCGAATTTTTCTCAAATTGTTCGTGTTCGCCGACCGGCTCGAACACCGCCCAAAACAGCTCGAATTTGAGATTGGCGAACAGTTCGAGTAGAACAACGCTCATCTCTATTAATTGGTAGTTGGCTTTCAAACCTATGCAGCTTGGAGTAGGACAACATGTATAAAAAGTATCATTTGATCAAAATACTCATTTGCCTAATAATTCGGAACACAGTGTAATTCCCCTGGCGACACTAAAAACCCACTATGACAAAACGCTAGCTGCAGGGCTGGCCAGGACCTCCAAGGCGTAAAGAGCCAGTTCATGCCACGTGTCCAGCTTGGATACCTAATAATTATAAACCACAGAGGAATCATGGAGGACGTTCGTAAAATTATCCCTCCTTGTGAGACTACCCTGCGCCTCAGGGCTTGTGCAATGGGAGGGTCTGAGAAAACTGTCCCAGAATTTTGACAGTGTTCCCCTGCCACTGCTAGATTGTGTTCGTGTCTCTCTCGCCTGTACTCCTTGGTTTTCCAATTTTTTTAAGAATTCTGCAATAAGGGCCTTCTGGTACTGCCCCACTTTTGTAGACCTGTCCCCGTGGGAATAAGAAAAAGAAAGTTCTCCTTGCAGCATGGGTCTAGAAAGACTGTCACCCAAAATTTGGACAACTCGAGGGTCACGGGAAAGGCAGCGTAACATAAACTCAGCCATGAGTGCCAGGCAGCTAACAGGCAAGACTTCCATGTCCTCACCAAGAGGACGACTGACCATGCTCTCCTCCTCCTCCTCCTCCTCCTCCCTCTCCTTAGGCCATCCACATTGAACAGACGGTATGACAGTTGTGAGGGTAGTACCGTCTATAGTGCAGGAAACTAGCTCCTTTTCTTCCTCCTCCTCTTCCTCATTGTCACCCAATCCATGTTTGGATGAGATGAGGCTGAGCTGTGTGGAATCACCCTGTATAGTTCCTTGCTCCATCTCATCGTGCTCCACCTGCAATGCCTCCTCTTTAATTGTGAGCAGCGATCATTTCAGAAGACAGAGAAGTTGGATAGTGATGCTAACTATGGCATCATCGCCACTCACCAAAGTTTTGGAGGACGGCACAGATGTCTGACATCCATGCTCACTCATCAGCTCTTATGTGCGGAGTCTGACCTGAATACCGACGGACGTTTTGAAGCTGGTACTGAACAACTGCCCTGTGCTGCTCACAAATTCTTCAAAATATCTGCAAGGTTGAGTTCCAATGCATGGGGACATCGCACACCAGTCGGTGAGCTGGAAGTTGCAAATGCTACTGAATCACAGCAAGGTAGGCGGAAGCTGGAGCTGACTTTCTAAAAAGGGGACACACGTGGCATACTTTTTAACAAGCAGATCCGGCAGATATGGGTAGGTGTTGAGAAACCGATAAAGCACGAGGTTAAGCAAATATGCCTAGCATGGTACTTGTGTGAGCCCGCCTCACTTCAGAGCCGCCACCAGGTTCCGGCCATTGTCACACACGACCATGTCTGACTGTAGGTTCAGCGGTGACAACCACAGATCTCCTTGCTCTTTCAGGGCTGTTCACAATTCTTCAGTGGTGTGCAGTTTGTAACCTAAGAATATTAACTTCAGCACAGCCTGTTGCCGCTTGGCCTAGGCAGTGCTGCAGTGCTTCCAGCTTCTGACTGATGTGGGCATTTCAAAGATGGAGGCTGAAGAGGAGGAGGAGGTGCAGGAGTTGTGGAATGTGGGGGCAGCTATCATTGACACAGGGCCCGCATTCCTCTGTGTTAGGAGGACGTGTTCCGTCCCAAGGTCTGATTGGGTCCCGGCTTCCAGTATATTAACCTAGTGTGCTGTCAGCGAGATGTACCATTCCTGCCCACAAGCACTTGTCCACATGTGCGTGGTAAGGTGGACCTTCCCAGTAACTGCGCTGTTGAGGGTACGGCTAATGTTGTGGGACACGTGCTTGTGTAATGCGGGGACAGCACACCGGGAGAAATAGTGGCGGCTGGGGACCAAGTAACGAGGGATGGCCGCCGCCATCAGGTTATGGAAAGCTTCCGTCTCCACGAGCCTAGAAGGCAACATTTCGAGAGCATTTGCGAAATGTGTGAATTTAATAGTGTGGCCTGTGGGGCGTTGGCTGCATATTTGCGCTTGCATTCCAAGGACTGGGGTAGGGACATCTGAACACTGGACTGGGAAAAGGAAGTGGACGTGGTTGCTGATTGTGCTAGTTGAGAGTGTGCAATGACAGGTACAGGGCAGTAGGCATCTTTGCATGCGCCATGGACGGGGGATTACCGTGCACGCACAACAGCGGAACAAGCAGTGGTGTCACCTGCAGACTCTGTTTCTGGACCCTGGCGTTTGGTCACTTAGCCGGGTGCTTTGCAGTCATGTGCCTGATTATGCTGGTGGTGGTAAGACTGGTAGTTTTGCTACCCCTGCTGATGCTGGTCTGGCAGATGGTGCAAATGGCCTTTTTGTTTTTTTTCGGGAAGACCTAACAGTTGGACTGGCAACTTCTGTCATGTTGGTGTTCCGGAGAACGGTTGCCTGCCTTGTGTCTGTGGCCACCACACTGCTTGTTCCTGCCTGTTGTGGTGCTATGCCTCCCTCCCCCTGTGTGCTGCTGTCTTCGCTCTTCATGTCCCCTTGCCTGGTTAAGTCAGTGACTTCATCGTCCACCACCTCGTCTTCCATGTACGCACCCTGGTCCTCCTCCTGACTTTCTGGCAATTGTGTCTCATCATCATCATCCACCTTTTGTGACAGTAATTGCACTTTCCCAATATCGCCTTCGTGTGGCCGTGGCTGCTCAAATATTTGGGCATCGCTACACTCATTCTCCTCTTGCTCCGCTTCAAGCTGGCCGGGCGAGAGGCCCGAATCTATAAATGGAAAAGTGAACAGCTCTTCAGAGTGTCCAAGTGTGGGATCAGTTGTCTCCGGGCACTCGGCATGGTGGGAGGAAGGAGGATCAGGGTGAGGAATATGCGGTCCAGACTCACGGCTACTGAGACTTGACCATGTGGGAGACAGGGTGGTGGTGGTAGTGGCAAAGCTACTGGAAGCATTATCTGCTATCCAACCAACTACCTTTTGACACTGCTCTGGTTTCAATAGTGGTGTGCTGCGGTCCCATAGCAATTGGGACAAGAAGGTCGAGCGACAAGATGTGGGTGTTTGTTGTGGCACAATTTCAGCTTTCCCACGGCCTCGGCCTCTGCATGCACCATCCGAATCACGTCCACTTCCCCGTCCCTTGCCAAGCGTCTTGCCCATTTTAAGTGGAAGACAATATTTTCCACGCTCGCTACAAATAGCTGGATTTGTACCGCAGTTATATATGATATGTCTGGCGGTCGCCCACGGTTTTAAATAGCGGGCTTGTAGTTTCCTATTATTCACAAAGACCACGTGTGAATAGCTTCACTGACACACTGCCACAAACTGTAAATGGAAGACAATATTTTTCACGCTCGCTACAAATGGCTAGATTTGTACCACACTTATATGTGATAGGTCTGACGGATGCCCACGGTTTTAAAATTGCGGGCTTGTAGTTTCCTATTATTCACAGTGACCACATGTGAATAGCTTCACTGACACACATTTACAAACTGTAAATGAAGGATAATATTTTCCATGTTCACTTCAAATTTCTGGATTTTTATCGCTGTAATATGAGATCACGTCTAATGATGGAAAAGATCTGCTGTATTCTACAGTGCTAACAAGCAAATGGAGCAGTAAAATGATATACTCTGGATTGCTATTTAAGCAAATAATCAGGATTAAGATACAAAAAAAAATTAGCCCTCGCCCCTGATATCTGGAGCTATGTCTACGGATATCTGTAACAGCAGGAGAAGACAGAACATGCAATAGACCCTCTTGTGTTGTATACACTTCCACAAACCCTGCCTGCTTGCCTAAATCCAGCTATCAGAATTAATATATGCAGCTGAATTAGTCCTCAGACTGTTAGTTCAGATGGATGTATATATACTGCTGGAGTACTGTAAGAGGGAAGACCAGGGTGTAAGTACTTTCAGAACAAGGGATCCGGAACTGTCGGGGCCGTACCTCTGATTGCAGGGGGAAGACAGACTTCCAGCACAGGAGTCAGGTGACTGGGAAGTTGGGAGCATGTCCAGAGTGAGAGCTGGGAGGTGAGGTGACCGGAAACTGGTGGTGTGGCTAGAGAGAGGGAGAGACGAGGACTTTTGCGTGGGAAAGGGAGAGCAGAGTCCCACTCAGGAGAGCAGTGTGGAAGGGTCCAGGCTCCTGGCTCCAGTACTGGGAGCAAGAGCCAAGTACAGTGGACCGGAGGAGTCAAGCCGACTAGAGGGAGTAGAGACGCAGGGTCTGTGGAGCCGAGCACGTGAGGTGCCGTGTGTTATGATCTGTAATATGTACTAAGGAAAGATAGGGGAAAGCTGTCCCTACAGTAAGACTAAGCTGAATCCCTACGATGAAGCGGGCTGCCTGTTCCTAGCCCTTGGCTAGTCTGAATGAAGACCTATAGAATTAAGGGAGGGGTCCCTAAAAGAACTAAGAACTGGGCCAAAAATGGGACACCTCCTAAACAGAAGTTGTTGCAGAACACAAAAAGACAAACTGACAAAAAGTACTAGAGGTCCCAGAGGACCAAGCGAACTTGACAGAGAAAGGCACAGAAGCACCAGGCTAGAGAAAGAGTAAAACACTGAAGTCCAGCACAGCCAGAAGGGTGGAGCTGGAATATAGAGGCAGATGGTCACGTAACCGCAAACCACAAGATAGAAAAAACAAACAGGAGGGTTCTAACAGTACCCCCTCTTTTATGAGGATCCTCTGGATCCTCCAGGCCCAGGCCTATCCAGAAACATCCTATGGAAAACTTTAACAAGCCTAGGAGCAGAGACATCATCCGTCCTTACCCAGGAGTTGTCTTCGGGACCGAAACCCTTCCAGGAGACAAGATACTGTAATCTCCCTCTATGCCATCTAGAATTCAAGATACGAGAAATTTCATATTCGCCGTCTTCCACCACAGGAGGAACTGTGACAGTGGCGTCCCTATCAGATACGTCAGCCTTTTTCAACAAGGAAACATGAAACACAGGATTAATCTTCCAGGAAGTAGGGACATTCAACCTAACAGCAGACGGTTTAACAACCTGAAGCACTTTAAATGGACCCACAAACTTAGGACCCAGTTTTTTAGAGGGAATCCTCAACCGCAGGTTCTTCGAGGACAACCAAACCATGTCACCCACAGTAAACAAAACCTCTTTACGTTTCCTGTCAAAATACTTCTTGGACTTCTTGTTAGCCTCTTGAAGGTTGCAACGTACATTAGTCCAAACTCTCTCCAAATCACCGGAAAAATTCTCCTCCTCTGGCACCGCCGATCCCAATTTGGAGAACGAACCAAAAGATGGATGTCTCCCAGTACAACACAAAAAAGGAGAACACCCAGCAGAGGCGAATGTATGATTGTTAAGAGCAAATTCTGCGATAGGCAGAAATTCAGACCACACCTCTTGATTGTCCGCCACAAAACAACGCAAAAACTGTTCAACATCCTGGTTCTTTCTTTCAGTCTGTCCATTAGACTCAGGATGACAACCAGACGAAAATGACAAATGGACTCCCAACCTGTCACAAAAAGCACGCCAAAAGCGAGCCACAAACTGAGGTCCTCTATCAGAAACAATATCCGTAGGATATTGGAGCTTGACAATCTCCTTAACAAACGCCTTAGTGAGTGTCTTGGCGCAGGGCAACTTAATGAATGGAACCAAATGACACATCTTACTAAAACGGTCCACAACCACCCAGATGACAGTAAAACCCTCGGACACAGGAAGATCAGTAATAAAATCCAAGGCGCACTAGGAACCTCTAGAGGGCAAAGCAACCCCGCAGCAGGAGTATGTGAAGCCTTTGACCTAGCACACACAGTACACTTATGCACCCACTTGATGACTTCCTTCTGCCATTCAGGCCACCAAAAACTGCGACTGATAAGTCTCTTAGTCTCCGAAAATCCTGGATGACCTGCCAACCGAGACTCATGACACTCCACAAACAAATCTCTCCTAAAGGCTCTAGGCACGAACAACCTCCCATGGGGAGTGTTAGATGGAGCATCATCTTGAGCTTTCAGAATCCCATTCTCCAAAGCCGCCACCTCGGCACCGACCGTAGGAGAGAAGCTGCGAGATAAAGCATCGGCTTTAACATTCTTAGTACTAGGGATATAGGTAACAGAAAAATGAAACCTAGAAAAAAAAAGTGCCCACCTAGCTTGACGGGCATTCAAGCGCTTGGCAGCATCCAGATAGATCAAATTCTTATGATCTGTGAAAACCTGAATAGAAAATCTAGCGCCTTCCTAAAGATGATGCCAATGTTCAAACGCAAGTTTAATAGCCAGCAACTCCCGATTTCCAACATCATAATTCAGTTCGGTTTCCGAAATTTTTTTCGAAAAGAAGGCACAAGGATGTACTCCACCCTTGTTCTCCTAAGACAAAACTGCTCCAACCCCCACCGATGAAGCATCGACCTCGACCAAAAAAGGCTTGGTCTCATCAGGCTGCATAAGGATAGGGGCAGAACTGAACCTCTCCTTGAGATACTCAAACGCTTCAATGGCCTCAGTAGTCCACTGGGCCGTATTCGCACATTTCCTGGTGAGATCGGTTAGAGGCTTAACAATTACAGAAAAATTCTTAATAAATTTCCTGTAATAATTGGCAAAACCCCAAAATCTCTGTATAGATTTCAAACCAATAGGCCTAGGCCATTCCTGTACAGCCTGAACCTTCACAGGGTCCATCTCAAAGCCCTCGCTGGAGACAATTTAGCCCAAAAAACTAATTTTCTGCACAGCGAACTCACATTTCTCCAGCTTAGCAAAGAGTGAATTATCACTCAATAACTGCAAAGCTTCACGTACACTCTGCCAATGGGACTCTAGATCTGGTGAATAAATCAAAATGTCATCCAAATATACAACCACATTCTTACCAATCAAAGGTCTCAGGATGTCATTAATAAGGTTCTGAAAAAATGCAGGTGCATTGGTAAGACCAAAAGGCATCACCAGATTCTCAAAATTACCTACCGGAGTGTTAAAAGCAGTTTTCCATTCATCACCCTCCTTCACACGTAACAAATTGTATGCCCCCCGGAGATCAATTTTGGAGAACCACTTGGCTCCTACTAACTGGTTAAACAAGTCTGGAATTAATGGCAATGGGTAGGAATTGCGTATGATAATCTTATTAATTTCACGAAAATCCAGACATGGATGTAAACCGCCGTCCTTTTTTTTAACAAAGAAGAATCCAACTGCCACAGGCGACTTAGAAGGTCTAATGTGACCAGCAGCCAGGCTAGTCTCTATGTACTCCTCCAAGGCCTTTCTTTCAGGGATAGTCAGATTAAACAAGCGACTTTTGGGAAGAGTAGCACCCGGAACAAACTCAATGGCGCAATCATAATCCCTATGAGGAGGTAAAACTTGCGACTCCTCCTCCGAAAAAACCCTCCAAAAATCTTGAATAGGTACCGGTAATTCACCTTTTTCCACAGCCGCAATGCGACAATTACAACATTTATCATAGCACTTCGGACTCCAAGACTTAATCACATTAGTAGACCTGTCCAATAAAGGATTGTGCAGTCTTAACCAAGGCAATCCTAGAACAATTGGAGAGGGCAAATTATCCAAAACAACCAAGTCCCAAATTTCTTGGTGAACTCCATTGATAGTGAGGGGAAAGGCAGCAGTCTTGTGAGTAATACATTTCAAAGGAGTGTTATCAATTGCAACCACAGAAAAAGGTGATGACAAAGGTTTGGATTTCAATTTAAGGTTTTCCAAAAACCCTTTATCAATCACATTAAGTGTTGAACCACAATCCACAAATACCTGAAATTCAATCAAATCTCCCTGCAGAGTAGTACTCCCAGAAAAAACACTCCTGCAGAGCATAAACAAGCTATACAGGCGTAACTGACTTTTTTTTTTTCTTTACTTAAACGACGCTCACAATACTTAATCAAATGGTCAGCTTTACCACAATAAAGACACAATCCCTCAGCGAATCTCCGGTCTCTTTCCTGAGAGCGGAGTGACATCTCCCCAACCTCCATTGGTTCCCCGCGGTCAGAGCAGATTTTCTGGGGACTGGGACCTGACATTACAGGAGTCTTTACCTCATTGAGCCTGCACCTCAGTCTCCTGTCTATATGAACAGCTAACTGCATAGCTTCCTGGAGAGTCTCAGGAGCAGGGAATGCAATTAGCAAATCCTTAACCCTTTCACTCAGACCATCAAGAAATAAGCATCTCAGCGCCGGATCATTCCACTTAACTTCTGAAGCCCATCTCCTGAAGTGTGTGCAATAATTTTCAACATCATCTGACCCCTGATTCAAACGTCTAAGTTTTGATTCAGCAGAAGAGATTCAAATAGGATCGTCATATAATAGCCCCATAGCAGAAAAAAATTCTTCAACAGACCTTAAACACGGATCATTAGGCTGGAGAGAAAAGGCCCACCCCTGTGGTTCATTACGCAAAAGTGACATAATAAAACCAATGCGCTGTGATTCATTCCCAGGGGATCTTGGTCTCAAACGAAAATATAACAGTCAAGCTTTTTAAAGGAAAAAAAATCTTGCTGTTTACCATAAAAAAACATCAGGCAGTCCTACCTTGGGTTCCACAAAATGCGCTCCAGGACAGCTACTCACGTGTTGCTGAAGCTCGGCCACCTCCAGAGACAATCCCTGCTGGCGTTGAGCCAAATCCTGGATGGAAACCATACTGATCCCCGAATTTCTTTCCTTTTAGTTTTTTGGGCAGGACTTACTGTTATGATCTGCAACATGTACTAAGGAAAGATAGGGGAAAGCTGTCCCTACAGTAAGACTAAGCTGAATCCCTATGATGTAGCGGGCTGCATGTTCCTAGTGAACAGACCTGCCTTAGTCCTCGGCTAGTCTGAGCGAAGACCTATAGAATTAAGGGAGGGGTCCCTAAAAGAACTAAAGACTGGGACAAAAATGGGACACCTCCTAAACAGAAGTTGTTGCAGAACACAAAAAGACAAACTGACAAAAAGTACTAGAGGTCCCAGAGGACCAAGCGAACTTGACAGAGAAAGGCACAGAAGCACCAGGCTAGAGAAACAGTAAAACACACAAGTCCAGCACAGCCAGAAGGTCGGAGCTGGAATATAAAGGCAGATGGTCACGTGACCGCAAACCACAAGATAGAAAAAACAAACAGGAGGGATCTAACACCGTGTTATGGACTAGGGGCTCAGCGGGTAAAACCGGAGACTGCCCGCTGCCGCCAGAAGACAGAGCATTGTTTGGGCAGGGAAGCCTGAAGAAATCAACACCGGCATCAGCTGGCAACTGCCTTGTGGAGCAAGAGAGTCAGCTAAGTGTAAAAACTGTCGTTTACAGCCGGTTCGACTAAGCTATATCTAGTTGAACTGTGAACTGTCAGTTAAAGACTTTTACTTGCTACTTCCCTTGTTTTCCATCATATTTTCCCCTGTTACTCCCTGCGTGGAGATTTACCCTGTTATCATAAACTTCCCCTGTTTATTAACCCTGCATTGGCTGCTCTGTGTTTCTGTGTCGCTGCATCTAAAGTACCCGTGTTACAGTACCACTACCTATATGTAACTGTTACACCGCCAATTCTGTCCCTCACACACGCTCGCTCATCACTACTATCCATACTAGTCACCAGTTTATTAACTTTTTACACACTCTCATAACACTTAAGGACAATGGTGAACTTGATGTTGATCTTTATATCAATCCTACTGATAGAAACAGTTTGCTGCACTTTTCCAGCTGTCATTCGTTCCTCATCAAAAAAATCCTTACCCAGGTCACAATTTCAGCGTGTTTACCGTAGCATGATGGATGATTTGAGGAGAGAGACTCATATGGATGAAATGTGTACCAAATTTCTACAACTCGGCTATCCATCTAATATTGTCAAACCTACACAGACAGCATCCCCCCGTAATAAAGATCTTTGGAGGATTCCTTTTGCAAACATCTATCATCCCTTCACGTATATTGTTAAGAAATGTATCATGAAGCACTGGCCACTTTTAGGCCAAGCATACCCTACAATTCCCTACCCTAACCTTCCTCTTGTATGTAAAAAAGACCCCAGAATTTGCATAATATTGTTGTGAGAGCAGATATTGGCTCAGATAAATCCTTGAGCCTTCAAAGACCTTTGTCCATCCCTAAACGGGGGACCTTTCCCTGTCTACACTGTTTTGAGTTTTCAAACATTATCAATGAAAACTTTTGTGTTTTCAGTTCACAGCCCAGGAATTTACATTAACTGGAGGCTTTTTGCCAAGAAGAATGGGCAGCTTTACCATCTGAGAAAATAAAGAACCTCATCCACAACTACCACAAAGTACTTCGAGCTGTCATTGATGTTAGAGGGGGCAATACATGGTATTAAGAACTTTTAATCAGGGTCATTTGGATGTTTTTGGTTGTCATTAAGATTTAAAAAGAGAAAACACAGTAGTTTGACAATAAATGGCATCACCCAACCAATAAACGTGAGTGGAGAAAAAGATTTTTTGTTATCATTCATATTCTCTGAAACAAGGCCAAGAAAGCAAAAATTCTGCCGGGGTACTGTATGTAAACTTTTGAGCACAACTGTACATATGCATGTCTGTGTACAGTACAGACCAAAAGTTTGGACACACCTTCTCATTTAAAGATTTTTCCGTATTTTCATGACTATGAAAATTGTACATTCACACTGAAGGCATCAAAACTATGAATTAACACATGTGGAATTATATACTTAACAAAAAAGTGTGAAACAACTGAAAATATGTCTTATATTCTAGGTCCTTCAAAGTAGCCACCTTTTGCTTTGATGACTGCTTTGCACACTCTTGGCATTCTCTTGATGAGCTTCAAGAGGTAGTCATCGGAAATGGTTTTCACTTCACAGGTGTGCCCTGTCAGTTTAATAAGTGGGATTTCTTGCCTTATAAATGGGGTTGTGACCATCAGTTGTGTTGTGCAGAAGTCTGGTGGATACACAGCTGATAGTCCTGCTGAATAAACTGGTAGAATTTGTATTATGGCAAGAAAAAAGCAGCTAAGTAAAGAAAAACGAGTGGCCATCATTACTTTAACAAATGAAGGTCAGTCAGTCCGAAAAATTGGGAAAACTTTGAAAGTGTCCCCAAGTGCAGTTGCAAAAACCATCAAGTGCTACAAAGAAACTGGCTCACATGAGGACCGCCCCAGGAAAGGAAGACCAAGAGTCACCTTTGCTTCTGAGGATAAGTATATCTGAGTCACCAGCCTCAGAAATCGCAGGTTAACAGCAGCTCAGATTAGAGACCAGGTCAATGCCACACAGAGTTCTAGCAGCAGACACATCTCTTCAATAACTGTTAAGAGGAGACTTTGTGCAGCAGGCCTTCATGGCAAAATAGCTGCTAGGAAACCACTGCTAAGGACAGGCAACAAGCAGAAGAGACTTGTTTGGGCTAAAGAACACAAGGAATGGACATTAGACCAGTGGAAATCTGTGCTTTGGTTTGATGAGTCCAAATTTAACATCTTTGATTCCAACCACCGTGTCTTTGTGTGACGAAGAAAAGGTGAACGGATGGACTCTACATGCCTGGTTCCCACCGTGAAGCATGGAGGAGGAGGTGTGATGGTGTGGGGGTGCTTTGCTGGTGACACTGTTGTGGATTTATTCAAAATTGAAGGCATACTGAACCAGCATGGCTACCACAGCATCTTGCAGCGGCATGCTATTCCATCCGGTTTGCGTTTAGTTGGACTATCATTTATTTTTCAACAGGACAATGACCCCAAACACACCTCCAGGCTGTGTAAGGGCTATTTGACCAAGAAAGAGAGTGATGGGGTGCTACGCCAGATGACCTGGCCTCCACAGTCACCAGACCTGAATCCAATCGAGATGGTTTGGGGTGAGCTGGACCGCAGAGTGAAGGCAAAAGGGCCAACAAATGCTAAGCATCTCTGGGAACTCCTTCAAGATTGTTGGAAGACCATTTCCGGTGACTACCTCTTGAAGCTCATGAAGAGAATACCAAGAGTGTGCAAAGCAGTCATCAAAACAAAAGGTGGCTACTTTGAAGAACATAGAATATAAGACATATTTTCAGTTGATTCACACTTTTTTGTTAAGTATATAATTCCACATGTGTTAATTCATAGTTTTGATGCCTTCTTTGTGAATGTACAATTTTCATAGTGAAGAAAATACGGAAAAATGCCGTGTCCAAACTTTTGGTCTGTACTGTATATACAGCCGGTGAGGTGAGGTCACTTTTAGAAATACATTTACCAGAAAATTGGTGACATGTTCAATATTTATTTCACCCGCTATATATGTATACATATATATACTGTATGTACAGTGCACATATCTATCTAATATGCTGTATATATATATATATATATATATATATATATATGATACTGTCTTCAGATTTTTTTTCTCCAAAGTATTATTGTGCTTGCATTAAGAATGAAGAAAAAATATGTAATTGTAATTTAAATGAAGCAGGACAGATGCTTGCTACAGTACGTCATATCACTGATCAATCAAACTGAGTCTGACACTGCTGCTGCTGGCAACTTGCCTATCTCTCTCTCCCCCTATCAGTTGAATCTCTGTACTATTTGCAGACTACTATACTTTTCTTCTTCACTACTGCAGTTGTACAACACTTTACTTTATGGAGTATTTGTTCATAGTTTCAGGGCTTTCTTTTCCTATCTCTATTGCTGAGTTGTGAGCTTTGACATCCTCTCGCTACCTTAAATCACCCTAAAATGGGTGCTGCATTCCCTGCCTTGGCTTTTATATTAATATCAAAAGACTGACAGTCACTTTCAAAATAGAAAACTGGTGTGTACAGGTGCTTACTAAGAGTAGCCATCTTCATATAAAACTAACAAATAAAGTAGCACTCTGTAGTGGTATAGTATGCAAACATAAAATTTGAATTGCAATACTGCTCTCGAAGATATGAATAATTGAGATTACTTAGGGCATAAATTGTCCAATTCATTTGTACCCAGCAGCCACGATAAGGTGAATCTCGTTGCTGGGAACCTATCTAATGTGAATTCTCTCTTGGGATGAAGCCTACATGTATATGGAAAGGTAGGATCCTGCTAGAATTAAAACCGCCAGAGGCTTAGGGGTGGAGTGCTCAGTCAGAAAGCCTATGTATACAAATGTCAAAAGACTGATCATCACATCCAAAACAGAAAACTGGGGCGTACAGGTGTTTACTAAGAGTAGCCATCTCCATATATAACCAACAAATAAAGTAGCATTCTATAACACTATGGCATGCAGACATTAAACATATGAAATTTGAATTGCATTACTGCTCTAGAAAATAGGAATAATTGTGATTACTTAGCGCTTAAATTGGCCAATTCATGTGTACCCGGTAGCCACGGTGAGGCAAATCCCGTTGCTGGGAGCACTCTGTAGCACTATAGCATGCAAATATGAAATATATGAAATTTGAATTACATTACTGCTCTAGTAATCTGAAAATAGATTATTTAGCGCATAAATTGGCCAATTCCTGTGTGTGGAGACACGGGGGATTCCTGTGGGCATGATACTACTCAGACAACACACGGTGAGGGTAAAACAGTGTGGCAATACTTTACTGAACCACTAAACAGACAATAACATATAGAACAGTCCCAGAAAATACACAAGATGGTGCAAGTTGCAAAGTGTCACCCTTCCGCTGGCCCGCCGAGAATAGAGCAGTGAGATATGTGGCCAGGTGACCTGATCGTCCCCACCTCGATTTCGTCATAACTAGAGATGAGTTAAAAGGGTCTGGGCCAGCATTTACAGCTTTGAATGTAAGTTCAAATTAAGACGAGGTGGGTGAGGGTTCGGTGTAGGCCTGCTGTGCTGGGAGCCCTGATACCACATGCAAAAGCTCAAGCAGCTTTTCTGCTCAGCCACACTCAGGTGGTACAAATATAAGCTTTGTAGACTACTGTTGTTATAGAAATTTAAGGATTGTAACACAGGTAGTTGACTGAAAGTAAGTGCAGGCCTGCCGGTCTGGGAGCCCTACTGCTACAAGCAACACACATGAAAGAGACCCAACCACAAGTCTCCACATTTCAAAAAATTAGGGGCAGACACCACCAAAGTGGCATCAATGTCACCAGAGTAGAAATAGTATAATGGGGACTGACACCCCTTCCACTACAGGAAACACACCAGATGGTGGCCCAACCAGGAATCTCCACTAGAGATGAGTGAACCTTTAAAGGTTAGATTCATTTCTGATCGGCGAACAATTAGTCAAACATATCCGAATTCCATTGGATTCAATGGGAGGCAAAACCAAACGCATACACAACACCTTCAAAGGGGCCCAAAAGCTACCAAAACAGCTTAAATTAGGGGCAGGCATCAGGAAAAGTGGCATCAATTGACCCATAGTACAAATAGTATAATTAATTATTATTATTATAGCACCATTTATTCCATGGCGTTTTACATGTGAAATGGGGTATACATAGCAAACAACAGGTACAATAATCTTGAACAAAAAGGAGTCACCGACTGCTACAGGTAGAGAGAGTTGCTTGCTTGTGAGGGCTCACAAACAATCTGCAAGGTATGGTTGAGGATAAAGTAGGTGAGGGTACAGCTGGTTAATCAGCGGTATGGTGGAGCGAGGATTACTGAAGGTTGTACGCTTGTTGGTCAGCCCTTGGTCTCGCAGCTGTGGTCATGAAAAAGAATATTTCCTCCTACACATGCCAAAGCAAAGAGCTTGAACTTCACCATCTCCAATGTGCTGGCCATAGAAATACTGCCTTTCCTCCTGGTGGATAAAGACGTTTTCCAAAACCTGATGGCCATTGCAGTTTCCCAGTACCAGCAGTACCTCCACTCCTTCTGCCTCCTCCACCTCTTCTAGGGCCTCCACCTGTATCCTCAATCTCGGCCTTAATGAGACATGCGTTCCAACAGTGCAGAGAGAATCTCCCCCAACTTTGTACTGCACAGCCAGTGATCACCGCAATCAGGCGGTGTTTAAATTAATATGCCTTGGAGATGGCAGTCATAAATATCAAGAGTCGTGGATAGCTATATATGCCGAGTTTGAGTAATGGCTGACTGCACTGAACTTGGAGCAAGGGAAGGCCGTGTGCGATAACAGTGTGAACCTGGTGGTGGCCCTACGCCGAGGCAACCTCACACATGTGCCTTGCATGGCTCACATCCTCAACCTGGTGGTAGAGCAATTTCTCCACCACTATCCCGGCCTGGATGTGCAGCTGCAGAACCACAGTCACAGTGTGCTCACTTCTACGATTCGCAACCTACGAGTCATTGACTTGCATTGCTAAATAGATCTTTCGGCCTACCGGCTAAGTGGTTGACATGCGATGTTGCGCCATGGTGTAATTGAACTATGCACATGTTGCGGCGACTGTGGCAGCAGCGATGAGCCCTGATGCAGTATGTGATTTTGCGTGAGTTGCATGGACGTGGTGCAAATCACACTGGAGTGGACACAGATGAAGGACCTCTGCACCCTTCTGCACATTTTCGAAATGGCTACTAAAATGGTAAGCCCTGATGATTCCATCATCAGCATCACTGTTTCGGTCATATACACGCTGGAGCACACTTTGAATAGTCTGCGGGAGGAGGTGGTGGTCCCAGGGGAAGAGAAGGAAAAGCAGGAAGCAGAGGAGGATGCGGAAGGACTGACAATTTCTCTAAGTTCTGGAGAAATTGTCAGCCCTGGGTTGCCATGGGAGGGTGGATTATAGTGATCAAGGGGTGCTCATGGTACCAGAAAAACTGTTAGTGAAGGTGCAGGAGCTGAGGAACAAATGGAGGTGGACGAGGAGTAAGAGGTGATGGACACGCAACAGTTAGGAGATATAGAGGATAATGATCCTCTCTCTGTTGTCCATGGTTGCGAGGAAGGGATGGAGGAAGAAAGATTGAATGTTATCCCGCCACCAACACAATATGGACTTGGGCCTCATGAACGAGACTGACCCATGAGCACCTTCTTGCAACACTATCTGCAATATGATTGTTGCCCATATTGCTAGGATTAGAAATAGTGCTGACTACTGGGCTGCCACGCAGTTCGATTCACAGTAGAAGAGTAAATTTTGCCAGATGCTTCCCCTTCTTGGAAAGGGATGCGCCCATGCTGGAGTACCAAAACATGCTTGAAGACAATCTTGAGAGTGGTTTTCCACAAGACAACAATGAGGTACACAGTGTCCATCGCCGTTATAGACTTCCAACTCTGGGAATGTTGAGTCATCAATGCAAAAGCATTACCAGTCAGACAACAAATTTAGATTTTAGCATCTGAACCCCTTTATGGAGAAGACTAACAGCACCAAAGAATTTAAAGCTAAAATGTGGCCTGTTTTATGTAGCATGGTAATAAGAAAACAAATTTAGATTTTATCATGTGGACCCCGGTATGTAAAATAATATCAGTACCAAAGAATTAAAACCTGAAATGTAGCCTGCTTTATGTAGCACAGAAGTAAAAAAACAAATTTAGATTTTATCATGTGAACCCTTGTATGGAGAACAATATCAGCACCAAAGAATTAAAACCTGAAAAGTAGCATGGTTTCTGTAGCACAGTAGTAAGACAACAAATTTAGATTTTGTCATGTGAACCCCTTTATGGAGAACAATATCAGCACCAAAGAATTTAAAGCTGAGATGTGGCCTGCTGTATGTATCACGTTAGTAACAGAAGAAATTAGATTTTTTTTACTGTGGATGAGCTCTGGATACAGCTGAATTTCACCACCAAAAAATTACAAGCTGAGATGTGGCCTGCTGTATATATCACGGTAGTAATAGAAAAAATTATTTTTTTTTACTGTGGATGAGCACTGGATACAGGAGAATTTATGCACATAAAAATTACAAGCTGAGAAGTGGCCTGCTGTATGTATCACAGTAGTAACAGAAGAAATTCAATTTTTTTTTACTGTGGATGAGCTCTGGATACAGCTGAATCTCTGGGCAAAAAATTACTCACTGAGATGTGGCCTGCTGTATGTATCACAGTAGTAACAGAAGAAATTAATTTTTTTTACTGTGGACAAGCTCTGGATACAGGAGAATCTCTGCACAAAAAAATTACAAGCTGAGAAGTGGCCTGCTACATGTATCATAGTATAAACAGAAGAAATTTGACTTTTTTTACTGTGGACGAGCTCTGGATACAGCTGATTCTCTGTGCAAAAAATTACTTGCTGAGATGTGGCCTGCTGTATGTATCACGGTAATAAAAGAAGAAATTGGATTTTTTACTGTAGAGTAGTGATGAGCGAGCATGTGCGCTACTGCTCGGTGCTCGCCCGAGCATCTCACTGCTTGAGATTCTCGGCGCTTGCCGAGTTTTTCCGGGGTTCCTCGGCGGGAGCTCGGGTCTCCTTCCTGCATGTTTGGTGCTCTAGAGCGCCAATGAACATGCAGGGATTGCATGCCACTCACTGTAATGCCGTAGCCATGTTGGTTGTGGCATTACAGTGATTGGCTGGCCGCACAGCGTCATCAGGTCTATATCAGATCTGGAACCACCATGCTCGTCACAGTCACTCCGGAATCAGACAGTGTAGGGAGAGGTGCTGCTGAGCTAGGGAGAGATTTGATTGTTTCTAGTTAGTGTAGGTGTACCAAACTATATTAGAGACACATATCCATCTCAACAAACAGTCCTTCTGAGGACTAATCCATTTGCAGAGATATCAGGAAGGCAGTGTATATAGGTAGGAAGGCAGGGTGTTACGGGTCCGGGAGGTGGAACCTCTGTGCTACGGTGCAAGGAGGGACCCTGAGGGGCGTAACTAAGTATCAACTCGGACCGACCCTGGTCGTACGGCGGCTAACGACTCCGTGACCAAGGAGGGACCGAGCAGAGGGACCAGGTGCTACCTTGTAAGGGAGCAGGTGACTCCCACGGTACAGATGGCAGGGACTGACAGGAATAGCAGGTAGGCACAGCAGGCAGGCTGGCGAGCAGAAGCCTCCAGGTAGGCTATCAGGTAGACACGGCAAGTGACCGCAGGAGTCTCTAGGTGGGCTGGCAGGTGGTCACGGCAAGTGACGGCAGGAGCCTCCGGGTAGGCATGGCAGGTAACAAGTGGGTAACAGGCAGGTCACAGGCAAGTGCTCCCAGGTGAGCGGGCTGGCAGGCACGACAGGTAACAGGCAGGCAACAGGTAAGTGCTCCCAGGTGAGTGGGCTGGCAGGAACGGCAGGTAACAGGCAGGCAACAGGCAAGTGTTCGCAGGTGAGCGGGCTGGCAGGCACGGCAGTTAACAGGCAGGTAACAGGCAGGTAACAGGCAGGACTGATAGTCAGGCTAGCAGCAGGACCTGAGGGCTGAAGCAGAGGTAAGAAACACTGTGCAACAACTTTTGCTCGGGCACCTCCATTTTGGAGGAGGTGCCTTTTATATGGGAGGTCCTCTGGCAATTGGCCGGGGACTCCTTTGGACAGCGTGTGCGGCCCCTTTAAGAGAGAGGAAGCGCACGCGCACTAAGCACAATGCCCGGGAAGCTGCGCGCGCCGGCAGCAGCAGGAAGAGGAGCGCTGGAGGATGCCGAGCAAGGAACGCGGGGAGCGAGGAGGTGAGAGGGATCGCATCTCTGCCGGGCAGGGGGCAGAGACGCCGATGCTACAGTACCCCCCCCCCTTTACGCCCCCTCTTTTTAAGGCCAGAAAGAAATTTTTCAAGGAGAAGCGGGGCATGAATGTTCTCCCTGGGTTCCCAAGTTCTCTCCTCTGGGCCAAACCCCTTACAATCCACCAGAAAAAAGGTTTTTCCTCTTACCCTCTTGGTGGCCAGAATGTTCTCTACCTCAAAAACGTCCTCAGCGGAAACCGGAGCAGGGGGAGTACCTGGATTGTTGGAAAAAGAATTAAACACAACCGGCTTGAGGAGAGATACATGGGAGGAGTTGGGAATCCATAAGGTGGCCGGGAGTTTTAACTTGAAGGCCACTGGGTTGATTTGTTTGAGAACTTCAAATGGACCGATGAACTGAGGACCCAACTTGTAGGAGGGTATTTTGAGTCGGACATGTTTGGAAGAGAGCCAGACTTTATCTCCCGGGCGGAATTGAGGCGGATCCAGACGTCTCTGGTCAGCATGTTTCTTCATCCGCTCGGAGGACTGAAGAAGTGCGGACCTAGTATTTTCCCAAATGGTGGAGAATTCGCTGACAAGAGCCTCCGCGGCAGCATTGTCCACAGAAGCGGAGATGGGAAACAGAATCTGGGGAAGTTGACCGTAGACCATGAAGAACGGGGATTTAGAAGTAGATTCGCTCTCATGGTTGTTGTAGGAGAACTCGGCCCATGGTAGGAGCTCCACCCAATTGGTATGGTGAGCGTTAACAAAGTGCCGGAGGTAGCTGGTAAGGATTTGGTTGATACGCTCCACTTGGCCATTGGACTGTGGATGGTAGGTGGAGGAAAAATCCAGGGTGACATCCAGTAGCTTACAGGTAGCTCTCCAGAAACGTGAGGTGAACTGAACCCCTCGATCCGACACAATGTGGCGGGGTAGGCCATGGAGACGGAAGATATGACGGAAGAAATCCTTGGCCAGCTCCGATGCAGACGGGAGACCAGGCAGAGGGATGAAGTGGGCCATCTTAGAGAAGCGGTCGGCGACCACCCAAATGACTGTACAACCGGCAGAAACAGGGAGATCAGAAATAAAGTCCATGGCAATGTGCTGCCACGGGGCAGCAGGTACGGGAAGAGGCAGGAGGCGACCGGCTGGAAGATGTCTGGGAACTTTGTTGCGGGCACAGGATGAACAGGCCGAGACGAAGTCTAACACATCCTTGCGCAGGGTGGGCCACCAGTAATGCCGGGTAACGAGCAGGAAGGTCTTCTTTTGACCAGCATGGCCGGCTAGTTTAGATGAATGACCCCAGTGAAGAACCTTCTCGCGATCTGGTACCGCTACATACGTCTTTCCGGGTGGAAGACGAGTCAGATCCAAGGGGGCCACATTCATCACTTTGGAGGGGTCGATGATGTGCATAGGCTCCTCCTCTTGATCGGAGGACAGGAAGGATCGGGACAAGGTGTCTGCTTTGACATTCTTGTCCGCCGGGTGGAAATGTAGGATGAAGTCGAAGCGGGCGAAGAAGAAAGACGACCGGGCCTGACGCGGATTGAGTCTTTGGGCATTCTGGAGATATGCCAGGTTTTTGTGATCCGTATAGATGATCACCGGGTATAGAGCCCCTTCAAGCAGGTAACGCCACTCCTCCAGCGCCAATTTAACGGCTAACAGTTCTCGGTCTCCTATGGAGTAGTTGCGCTCAGACGAGGAGAAGAGTTTGGAGAAGAAGCCGCAGGTTACCATTCTCCCGGATGAAGACTTTTGGTTGAGCACCGCTCCGGCTCCGGAGGAGGAAGCATTAACCTCCAGGTAGAACTGTTTGTTGCACTCCGGGCGATGCAGCACTGGGGCAGAGGAGAAGGCTTGCTTTAAGGAAAGGAAGGCCTTCTCAGCTTCGGGCGACCATTCCTTGGGATTTGCTCGCTTACGGGTGAGCGCAGATATGGGAGCAGCCCGGGAAGAGAAGTGCGGGATGAAGAGACGATAGTAGTTGGCGAAGCCCAGGAATCGCTGAATCGCCTTCAACCCCTCCGGACGGGGCCATTTCAGGACAGCAGATAGTTTCTCGGGATCCATTCGTAGGCCTGTCTGGGAGATAACATAGCCCAGGAATGGAAGAGAGGTCTGCTCGAAGAGGAACTTCTCGAATTTTGCATAGAGGTGATTCTGCTTGAGCATAAGCAGGACCTGACGAACATCCCTCCGGTGTGTGGGAAGATCTGGAGAGAAGACCAAGATATCGTCCAGGTACACCACCACGCAAGAGTAAAGAAGATCACGGAAGATGTCATTGACCAATTCTTGGAAGACGGCGGGAGCATTGCAGAGACCGAAGGGCATCACATGGTATTCATAGTGACCGTCCCGGGTATTGAATGCCGTCTTCCACTCATCTCCTTGACAGATCCAGACCGGTTATACGCCCCACGTAGATCTACTGTAGCTTGGTAAAGATCCTAGCTCCCTTAAGACGATCAAACAACTCGGAGATGAGCGGCAGGGGGTATTTGTTTTTGACCGTGATTTGGTTGAGACCTCTATAGTCAATGCAGGGGCGTAATGAACCATCTTTCTTCTTGATGAAGAAGAATCCGGCTCCAGTCGGGGAGGTAGATTTCCGGATGAATCCCCTGGCCAGCTTCTCCTCGATGTACTCCGACATGGCCCGGGTTTCGGCCGACGACAACGGGTAAATACGTCCACGGGGTGGAGTGGCGCCGGGTACCAGGTCGATTGGGCAATCATATGGCCTATGAGGTGGCAGTGTCTCTGCTTCCTTTTTACCGAAGACATCTGCATAGGACCAGTAAGGTGCCGGTAGACCGGGTAAATTAGCCGGGGTAGGTGGAGGACGAGCCGGGCGAACCGGAACCAGGCAGGTCCTATGGCAATCCTGACCCCACCGGAGTACTTCACCGGATTGCCAGTTCAGCACAGGTTCATGTGTCTGGAGCCAGGGAAGACCTAGCAATAGGGAGTGAGAGAGTCCGGACAGCACATGGAAGAAGATCTTCTCAGAGTGCAGCATTCCCACCTGCAGGGTTATGGGTTCAGTGACGAGCAGGATGGTCACCGGAAGGACTCTTCCATCCACGGAGGCGACTGAAATTGGTTCAGCCAGAGGTTTGGTGGGAATCTGGTATCTCTTTACCAGGGACTGGGAAATGAGGTTTCCAGCAGCTCCAGAATCCAGGTGAGCAATTTCAAAGTGACGGATCTCTCCCCAGGAGATAGAGACAGACAAAGTCAGGGATGGAGAGGGCTTACTTTTGCCTAGGACGACCTCTCCGAGCGGTCCTAGACATTGGAGTTTCCCGGCTTCTCCGGGCAGGAATGGATGAAGTGCTCCTTACTGCCACAGTAGAAACAGCTCCCTTCGGCTCGGTGTGACTCTTGGCGAGATTTGACCATCCTGGTCTGGTCGATCTGCATAGGTTCGGGCGAGTGCGCCCGGGGAGTGACTGGTTGAGAGGCAGGTCTCTGGAAAGTAGGAGCAAAGAGAGGAAACTTTCTCTCCCGGGTAGTCTCTTTGGTACGCTCTTCGAACCGGATGTCAATCCGGGTAGCTAGTGACACCAGGTCATCCAGGGTGGTAGGAATGACCCAACCGGCTAACTCGTCCTTAATCCGACCGGAAAGACCCTCCCAGAAGACGGACACCATAGCCTCGTTATCCCAGGCAAGCTCAGAAGCGAGGGTATGGAACCGTATGGCATATTGGCCCACGGTGAGACTCCCTTTGCGGAGACATAGCAGAGAGGAGGCTGAAGAGGATTTTCATCCTGGCTCATCGAAGACTTTCCGGAAAGCAGCGAGAAAAGATGATAGGTCGGACACCAGGGGGTCCCCTCTTTCCCACAGGGGATTTAGCCATGCCAGTGCTTCCCCAGTGAGATGGGACATGATGAATGCCACCTTGGCCCGGTCGGAAATGAACTGATGTGCCAAGAGTTCAAAGTGCATGGTGCACTGGTTTATGAAGCCCCGAGCTAAAGCGGGGTTGCCAGCAAAACGTGGAGGTGCCAAGAGACGGGGTCCATAGCTGGAAGCCATAGAAGGACTAGGTTGCGGTGCCACGAGTGCAGGCTCCGTTTGGCCAGAGACGGGCTCAGACAGGGCGGATAATGCGCCTAGGCGACAGTTAACATACCGCAGAAAGGACAAGACAGTCTCTTGTTGTACACTCTGACATAAGACCTCCTGGTGTAGGTCAGAGAATGCGGGGGTCAGGGAGGCACCGGGTTCCATGGCCCGAGCAAACTGTTACGGGTCCGGGAGGTGGAACCTCTGTGCTACGGTGCAAGGAGGGACCCAGAGGGGCGTAACTAAGTATCAACTCAGACCGACCCTGGTCGTACGGTGGCTAACGACTCCGTGACCAGGGAGGGACCGAGCAGATGGACCAGGTGCTTACCTTGTAAGGGAGCAGGTGACTCCCACGGTACAGATGGCAGGGACTGACCGGAATAGCAGGTAGGCACAGCAGGCAGGCTGGCGAGCAGAAGCCTCCAGGTAGGCTATCAGACACGGCAAGTGACGGCAGGAGTCTCTAGGTGGGCTGGCAGGTAGTCACGGCAAGTGACGGCAGGAGCCTCCAGGTAGGCACGGCAGGTAACAAGTGGGTAACAGGCAGGTCACAGGCAAGTGCTCCCAGGTGAGCGGGCTGGCAGGCCTGGCAGGTAACAGGCAGGCAACGGGTAAGTGCTCCCAGGTGAGCGGGCTGGCAGGCACGGCAGGTAACAGGCAGGCAACAGGCAAGTGCTCCCAGGTGAGCGCGCTGGCAGGCACGGCAGGTAACAGGAAGGTAACAGGCAGGTAACAGGCAGGACTGATAGTCAGGCTAGCAGCGGGACCTGAGGACTGAAGCTGAGGTAAGAAACACTGTGCAACATCTTTTGCTCAGGCACCTCCATTTTGGAGGAGGTGCCTTATATATGGGAGGTCCTCCGGCAATTGGCCGGGGACTCCTTAGGACGGCGCGTGAGGCCCCTTTAAGAGAGAGAGAGCCCTAAGCACAGTGCCCGGGAAGCTGCGCGCGCCGGCAGCAGCAGGAAGAGGAGCGCTGGAGGACTCCGAGCGAGCAGCGCGGGGAGCGAGGAGGTGAGAGGGACGGCGTCTCTGCCTGGCAGGGGGCAGAGATGCCGATGCTACACAGGGTATATAGCAGACTGCAGTGCACATAGGACAAGAGGCTCCATTCCAGTTTTTTCTGCTGCTGCTGTTAGATATTTCTAGAAATAGGCCCAGATCTCAGGGGCCAGGAATAATTTATTTTTTGATCTTAATCCTCATTATTTGCTTTAAAAGCAATCCAGAGAACACAGTTTTTCTGCGCCATTTGCTTGTTGGCACAGCAGAATACAGGTCCTTTCCATATTACAGCGCTAAAAATCCAGCTATTTAAAACTGTGTTTTCTCCGTCACACGGATCACATGTACGTTTTCAGAAAATACTGCCATTTCTGGCCTCCGTTAAAAATTTGTTTCAGTGTGCCAGTGAAGCAATTGACATCAGTTTGCTGTTCAAAATAGTTACCTACCGGACAGGTATTTAAAACTTTATTTTCTCCGTTACACGGATCACATATACGTTTTCAGAAAATACTGCCATTTCTGGCCTCCATTAAGTTTTTTTTTTCAGTGTGTCAGTAAAGCAATTGACACCAGATTTCTGTTCAAAATAGTTACCTACAGGCCAGGTATTTAAAACTGTGTTTTCTCCGTCACACGGATCACATATATGTTTTCAGAAAATACTGCCATTTCTGGCCTCCATTAAATTTTTTTTTCAGTGTGTCAGTGAAGCAATTGACACCAGATTGCTGTTCAAAATAGTTACCTACAGGCCAGGTATTTAAAACTGTGTTTTCTCCGTCACACGGATCATATATACGTTTTCAGAAAATACTGCCATTTCTGACCTCCATTAAAAATTTGTTGCAGTGTGTCAGTGAAGCAATTGACACCGGATTGCTGTTCAAAATAGTTACCTACAGGCCAGCTATTTAAAACTGTGTTTTCTCCGTCACATGGATCACATATACATTTTCAGAAAATACTGCCATTTCTGACCTCCATTAAAAATTTGTTTCAGTGTGTCAGTGAAGCAATTGACACCAGATTGCTGTTCAAAATAGTTACCTACAGGCCAGGTATTTAAAACTGTGTTTTCTCCGTCACATGGATCACATATACGTTATCAGAAAATACTGCCATTTCTGACCTCCATTAAAAATTTGCTGCAGTGTGTCAGTGAAGCAATTGACACCAGATTGCTGTTCAAAATAGTTATCTACAGGCCAGGTATTTAAAACTGTGTTTTCCCCGTCACATGGATCAAATATATGTTTTCAGAAAATACTGCCATTTTTGACCTCCATAAAAAATTTGTTTCAGTGTGTCAGTGAAGCAATTGACACCAGATTGCTGTTCAAAATAGTTACCTACAGGCCAGGTATTTAAAACTGTGGTTAGCCTGTCACACGGATCACATATAAGTTCGCTCCAAATTCAGTCATTTGTTGCAAGCGTGGAAGATATTGTCCTCCATTTAAAGCGGGCAAGGCACGTGGCAAGGGACGGGGAACTGAATGGTGATAATGGTGCATGCAGAGGCCGAAGCCATGGGCAAGCTGAGATTGTGCCACAACAAAGCCCACATCTTCTCGCTCGACCTTCCTGTCCTAATTAATTGGGGACCGCAGAACACCACTATTGAACAAAGAGCAGTGTGAAAAGATTATTGATTGCATAGCAGATAAAGCTTCCAGTCACTTAGCCACCACCACCACCACCACCTTGTCTTCCACACGGTCAAGTCTCAGTAGCTGTGAGTCTGGACCGCATATTCCTCACCCTTACCCTCCTTCCTCCCACCATGCCTAGTGCCCACTGATCCCACACTTGGGCACTCCGAATAGCTGTTCACTTTCCCATTTATAGATTCGGGCCTCTCGCCCGGTCCACTTGAAGCGGGGCAAGAGGAAATCGCATGTAGCAATGCCCAAATATTTGAGCAGCCACGGTCACACGAAGGCAACGGTGGGAAAGTGTCACAAGAGGTGGACGATGATGAGACACAATTGCCAGAATGTCAGGAGGAGGACCAGAGTGCGGAAGTGGAAGACGAGGTGGTGGATGATATAGTAACTGACCCAACCTGGCTTGAGGACATGCAGAGCGAGGAGAGAAGCACACAGGGGGAGGGAGGCAGAGCACCCCAACAGGCAGGAAGAAGCAGTGTGGTGGCCGCAGAAAGAAGGCAGACAACCGTTTCCCGTAACACCAACACGAAGGAATTTGCCAGTACAACTTTTAGGTCTTCCCGAGTCTGGTTGTTTTTTAAAGACTCTGCCGATTACCCCAAAAAGGCCATTTGCACTACCTGCCAGACCAGCATCAGCAGGGGTGACAAAACGACCAGCCTGGCCACCGCCAGCATGATCAGGCACATGGCAGCAAAGCACCCGACATTGTGGGCCAAACCCTAGGGTCCAGGAATCGTGTCTGCGGGTATCGCCATTGCTTCTTCCGCTGTTGTGCATGTAAGCCAATCCACTGTCCATGGCACATGCGAAGATGCCTCCTGCCCTTGCACACTCTCAAGTAGCAGCATCAGGAAGCACGTCCACGTACTTGTCCCAGCACAGTGTTCAGTTGTCCATACCCCAGTCCTTGGAATGCAAGCGCAAATACGCAGCCAACGCCCCACAGGCCAGAGTACTAAATTCCCACATTTCACGACTGCTTACGCTCAAAATGTTGCGTTTTAGGCTCGTGGAGACAGAAGCATTCCACAAACTGATGGCGGCGGCCGTCCCTCGGTACTCGGTCCCCAGCCGCCACTATTTCTCTGGGTGTGCTGTCCCCGCATTACACAAGCATGTGTCCCAAAACATTAGCCGTGTCCTCAACAACGCAGAAAGTCCATCTAACCACGGACATGTGGACAAGTACTTGTGAGCAGGGATGGTACATCTCGCTGACAGCACACTGGGTTAACATAGTGGAAGCCGGGACCCAGTCGGACCTTGGGACGGAACACGTCCTCCCGACGCCAAGGATTGCGGGCCCTAGGTCAATCAGGGTTGCCCCCACAGTGTACAGCTCCTGCACCTCATCCTCCTCAGCCTCCTCTTCCTCTTCAGCCTCCATCTCCAAAATTACCACATCAGTCACAAGCTGGAAGAACTGCAGCACTGCCTCGGCCAAGTGGCAACAGGCTGTGCTGAAGCTAATATGCTTAGGTGACAAACCGCACAGTGCTGAAGAGTTGTGGACAGCTCTGAAAGAGCACGCAGATCTGTGGCTCACACGGCTGAACCTAAAGCCAGGCATGGTCGCGTGTGACAATGGGCGGAACCTGGTGGCGGCTCTGAGGCGAGGTGAGCTCACACATGCACCATGCCTGGCCCATGTGCTTAACTTCATGGTTCAGCGGTTTCTCAAATCCTACCCAGAGCTGCTGGATCTGCTTGTTAAAGAACGCCGCCTGTGTGCCCATTTTAGAAAGTCACCTGCAGCTTCCGCCGCCCTTGCCGTGTTTCAGCAGCGTTTGCAGCTTCCGGCTCACAGACTGGTATGTGATGTCCCCACGCGTTGGAACTCTACACTGCAGCAGATGTTGAGAAGGATTTGTGAGCTAAAGAGGGCAGTTGTTGGGTACCAGCATAAACAAGGCCATCGGTATTCAGTTCAGTCTCCACACATAAGACCTCAGAAGTGGACATGGATGTCAGACATATGTATCATCCTCCAAATCTTTGAGGACTCCTCCAAGATGGTGAGCGGTGATGACGCCATAATTAGCGTCACCATCCCGCTTCTTTGTCTTCTGAAACGCTCTCTGCTCCCAATCAAAGAGGATGCATTGCAGGCAGAGCACAATGAGATGGAGCAAGGAACCATACAGGGTGATTACACACAGCCCAGCCTGATCTCATCCCAACGTGGATTGGGTGACAATGAGGAAGAGGAGGAGGAAGGACAGAAGATAGTTTCATGCACTATAGATGGTACTACCTGCACAGCTGTCATACCGTCTGTTCAGAGTGGATGGCCAGAGGACAAAGAGGAGAAGGAGGAGGAGGAGAGTATGGTCAGTCATCCTCTTGGTGAGGACACGGAAGTCTTGCCTGTTAGTAGTCTGGCACGCATGGCTGAGTTTATGTTACGCTGCCTTTCCCATGACCCTCGCATTCTCAAAATTTTGGGTGACAGTCATTACTGGTTGGTGACACTTCTAGACCCACGCTACAAGGAGAACTTTATATCTCTTATTCCTGAGGCGGACAGGTCTACAAAAATGGGGCTGTACCAGATGGCCCTTGTTGCGGAACTATTAAAAAAATTCCCATCTGAAAACGCTGGCGGCAGAGGGCACACTTCATTGGACAATCAAGGATTACAGGCGAGAGAAACACAACTTCAATCTAGCAGAGGCAGGGGAACACTGTCAAAGTTCTGGGAGAGTTTTCTCAGTACCTCCCATCGCACAGGCCCTGAGGCGCGGGGTACTCTCTCAAGGAGTGCAAACTTTGGGAAGATGCTGAGAGAGTACCTTGCCGACCGTACCAACGTCCTCCGTGATTCCGCTGTGCCTTATAATTATTGGGTATCCAAGCTGGATACGTGGAATGAACTGGCTCTCTATTAGTGTTGAGCCACCCCCGTAGTGTTCGAGTTCGGTTCGGTTCGTCGAACACCCGTGTGTTCGCCGAACTGTTCGTCGAACTGTTCGTCGAACACCTTCGAACACCGTTAAAACCAATGGCAGGCAAACAAAAACACATAGAAACACATAGAAAACACCTTCAAAGGTGTCCAAAAGCTGACAAACTGCTCAGAAGACACAACTAACACATGGAAAAGTGACAAGTACATATAGTCATGCGAAAAGAAAAGAGGTGGAGGAGTAAAAGGAGGGGGAGACACAGATATAGGCATGTCATGCCCTTCTAAAATCCAAAAAGTGAGAAGCCGAGACGGCCAGTCTGCTCCTGCCCGTGCCACCTCCGTGTCGCCGGGTTTGTGCCAGAGCCGCGGTGAACCCTGACGGCCAGCCCCCCTCTCCCAATACTGGTACCTGTCCGCTGGTGGGTCGAGAGAGCCCCCCTGTGGTGGAGGCAGCTCTAAGCTTTTTAATTTAAATTGTCCCTCTAATTTGAATGAATACACTTTAAATCCATTTACAAGGATCTATTGGAGGGCAAGTCTCATGCCAGCAGCCGCGTAATTCCAGCTCCAGTAGCGTCCACTAAAGCTGCTGCAGTTAAAAAGCTTTTATAAGGATCGAGCTCGGCTGTCCACCGCAAGGCATCCTAGTGCCAGTCCCAGCCCCTATGCCTTGGGGTGCCTCCTGATGCTCTTCACTAAGTATCCCGTGGTCCCGAAGCATTTCCTTTGAAAAAATTAAGTGTCCAAACTACAGGTGGTGTAGCTTGCTTAACAGCCGGGATAATCCGCTGACTAGCAGACACTGCTACTAGGCACAAAGTATTTCCTGGGCTAGATGCAGTTAAAAATTTGTAAGTAGATACTCTCGTTGGATGCTGAGAAAGCATTCCATAGAGTCTCCTGGCACGCCATATATGATTCTCTTAAAAAGCTTGGGGTAGGGGTCTAGGGGACCCTTTTATAGCCAAAATCACGGCCCTGTATCACAATACGTCACCTAGGCTGAAGATAAATGGAACTGTAGCACCGAGGGCTCGGTTGCTACAGACGTATTGCACCTCACCCAGAGGTGTGATATCTCACTCTCAGATAAGGATGGAGTGTGGATCAGGACCCAACACCTGCATGCATTACACCACATTGCCGTGGGGCAGGGCGACCAATATGCCCCTGAGATGGGCACGACAGTCCCTGTCCCTGGCTGGAGTGGGGGGAGGGAACACTGAGGAAGGGGAACCCTGCAGTGCAGGAGCAGGGAGGAAGCAGTTCCTGGGTGCATTGAGAAGGGAGTATAAAAGGTGGGCACCATCTTAGTTCAGTGCAGAGAAGTCTGAGCAGAAGTGGCAGGGAGCAGGGGCTCTGCATGAGCTCTGCTCCGGAGGCGGGCCTAGTAACAGAGGCCCAGGCCTGCAAGAGGGAGAAGGAAGGAAGAGGAGCGGAGAAGGCTCCAGGAATGAGGAATGAAGGGATCCCAGGGGTGCGGACGGGCGAGTCGCCACCGCACGCCCGAATCCACCTGCGTGGAGGGGTCAGGCCAAAGGGGGAGACCGGTCCCTGAACTAGTGGAGGCAGGAAACGACCCTCAGCTAGAAACCGGAGGCTCTGACATTTTATGTGGCGCAGCCCCTTGCTCCACCCGCTAGGAAGGCACCACATAGGGTCAGGGAAACTGGCGCCAAGTTTACCAAGAGGAGGCCCGAGGCAGCCGGACAGAAGTGTTGGTAAGAAAGGCCAGACAAAGGACACACAAAGGGGGTCCTGTGAAGCGCTCCAAAGTTATCTGGGAGTTGTCTGAGCCCCTCACCTGGTGAGCACAGTACGACGTGGGCAGCCGTTACCTGCAGACGTGGTCTGGATAATAAGAACTGTGAGTAAAGGCCCTGAACTGCATCACTGACTCCGTGTCGTTACTGCTGCTGCCCTGCACCATCACCCCCATCCTCCGCATACACTGCCCTGAGGCTATACTCCTCCCGTGGGGAGTTATGCTACGCTCTGCTGCACCCACAACACCAGCCTTAGCGGTCTGCCCTGTAGCGGCGGTTCACTCTGACCGCAATCCACGGGTGGCGTAGTCGGACATTTAAACATCAAAACCACATAAATAGTTCCGCCACTGGTTTGACCGCCCTGAGCCACGGAACCGGATCGCCGCCACGAAGACTACAACCACCAGCATCCACCAAAAGGGTCCGGCTCCGGGTGTCCCAAGGCCCAGGGGGTGCGTCAGAACATTTTCATCACCTTTCACAATCACCAATGGGACAAGGCAGGGATGTCCTCTGTCCCCTCTCTTATACATCCTAGTGACGGAGCACCTGCTCTCATCAATTCGCCATAACCCCAATATTAGGTGGATTGAGGTGGGAGGCACCGAGTACAAGTGCTCTCTATTTGCTGATGATGTCCTAGTATATATCACTCAATCACATATATCCATCCCTGCTGTTATGGCTGAAATAGATCACTTTGTTACATGGTAAAATTTTAAAATCAATGCAGCGAAGTCTGAGGCCCTCGATGTCTCCCTCCCTAAATCCATATAGGATTCCATCCAGTCCAACTTTCCCTTTGCCTGGCCCTCACAGGGTATCAAATACTTAGGAATTCCTATTCATAGAGACCTCTCCCATCTATGTTATCTTAATTTTGGGCCCTTTATTGAACAATTCCATACAGACCACGGTTGGCAAGTTAGAACTGTAAGATTCACTACGTGAACCACTGGTGTTTTGTGGAAAAGCACATGTACACCGCGTTCCAAATTATTATGCAAAAAGTGTTTAGGAGTGATAAGGGAAGAATTTGTTTGTTTGTCAGTTAAACTCATTGATGGTGATGTGTGTCAGGGCTCTTTATATCACTGTAAGCAATTGCAGACACCTGTGCTAATTAGTTTGGCAGGTGTGTCCAATGAAAGGCAAGACTACTTAAGAAGGCTCTCTCACATTATTAAGCAGCCTACATTTTCTGCCAAAATGGAAAAGAAAAAGGATGTGTCGGCTGCTGAGAAGCAACAAATTGTGGAGTGTTTAGGTCAAGGCATGACTACAATCAACATTGTGCGATGATCAGGATGAAGTGTCTTGGCAATCAAGAAGTATGTAGCTGATTCACAGTACACACGTGTGCGTGCTGATAAGGGCAAATTGAGGACTCTTTCCTACAGGCAATTACGTCAGGTTGAAAGAGCAGCGGCAAAAAAGCCTTGTCATAGCAGCAGACAAGTTTTTGAAGCTGCTTGTGCCTCCAACGTCCCCCGAACAACAAGATGCAGGGTCCTTCAGAGGTTTGCAGCTGTGCATACGCCATCCTGTCGACCTCCTCTATCCACTTCACACAAGCAGAAACGGCTCCAGTGGGCCAAACATTACATGAAGACTGATTTCAAAACTGTTTTGCTCACGGATGAGTGCCGTGCAGCGCTCGATGGTCCAGATGAATGGAGTGGAGGATGGCTGGTTGATGGACACCCCACGCAAACACGGCTACAGCGCCAACAAGGAGGAGGTGGAGTAATGTTTTGGGCTGGAATCATGGGGAGAGAGATTGTCGGCCCCTTTAGGATCCCTGAAGGCGCTAAAGATGAACTCCATAATGTATGTGGATTTTCTCAAACAGCACTTCCTGCCATGGTTCAAGAAGAAGAACCGTGTATTTCACAGCAAGATCATTTTTCTGCATGATAATGCACCATCTCATGCTGCACATAAAACATCTGCATCTCTGGCTGATATGGGCATAAAAGGGGACAAACTTATGGTGTGACCCCCATGCTCCCCTGACCTCTACCCCATTCAGAACCTTTGGAGCATCATTAAAAGGAGTGTCTATGATGGCGGGAGGCAGTTCACATCTAAGCAACAGCTCTGGGAGGGTATTCTGTCCTCATGCAAAACAATTGAAGCAGAAACCATCCAAAACCTGACTAATTCAATGGACGAGAGAGTTCAGAAGCTCCTTTCGAACAAGGGGTCCTATGTGAAAATGTAACATCACCTAGAATAAAGTTTTGAGTTGAAAACTGTTTGATTTCAGTTTCTAACAACCTGCTAATGCTTATAATTTCAAAAATGACCATTTTTTTGGTCTTTATTAAAATGAAAAGGTTGATCGAAAAGTTTGGGGGATCTAAGAGTGTGGCAACCCAGTAGTCATGATTACTTCGAATTCTGACAATATGAGGGTCATGCTGCAGGTAGTGCAGCAAGAAGGCACTTATGTGTCTTGCGCATCTCGGAGCCCCAAAATTATTTTCCGGGCTAGATGCAGCTAAAAATTATTTTTAATTTTAAATCTGGTGAAGCTTATTATAGATGGCCTAATAGGATCAGTGCTGCACACTGCTACAAAGCCCAAATTATTTTCCAGTCAAGATACAGATAAACATGATTAGTAATTTGAAAGCTTAAAACGGTTGGTAGGGTGATTTTAACCAATCATCAAGCTTTTACTCTCCCCAGGATGACACAGGGGTAGAAAAGTCGTTTCGGATCCATGATTTGTTCATCTTTATGAACGTGAGTCTGTCTACATTATCAGTGGAGAGCCGCATGCGCTTATCTGTCAGCACACCACCAGCAGCGCTGAACACACGTTCAGACAGAACGCTGGCTGCGGGGCATGACAAGATCTCCAAGGCGTAAGTGGCTAGCTCCGGCCATTTATCCAGATTGGAAGCCCAAAAAGAGCAAGGGTCCAGTGACACAGTCGTGGCTTCAATGTTTACTTGGAGATACTCCTGTACCATCGTCTCTAGGCGTTGACTATGTGTCAGACTTCTTGTCTCCTGTGGCCTTGCAAAGGATGGGCTAAAAAAGTGGTGAAATGATTCCGCAAAATTGATGTTACCAGCAGATACTGTGGTTCTGTTACGGTTTGAGTGCTGAACACTTGACGGTCCCACGGTTGGCAAGTTGGAACTGTGAGATTCACTACGTGCACCACTGGTATTTTGTGGAAAAGCACATGTAAGATTCTGCAACAGTCTCTGCTGATACTCCTGCATGCGTGCATCCCTTTCTATGGCAGGAATAATTTCTGCAAATTTAATTTTGTACCGGGGATCTAACAGTGTGGCAACCCAGTAGTCAGGATTATTTCTAATTCTCACAATTCGAGGGTCATGTTGCAGGTAGTGCAGCAAGAAGGCACTCATGTGTGTTGCGCATCCAGGAGCACCAAGTCCCTGTTGTGTTGGTGGCGAGGTAACAATCATGCTTCCTTCCTCTGTCCTCTCCCCCCAACCTCGCACAACAGAAATGTGATCAAGGTCTCCCTCATCTGATGAGTCTTCCATCAGTTCGTCCTCCACTTCTTCCTGGGCTCCTGCACCTTCCTCACTAGTTTGGCTGCTACCATGCGCCCTGGTAAAATCATCTCCCCCACCCTCACATGCCTGCCGCCCTGGTGCTGCCGACCGTCTGGACCTTGCAGATGTTAGCCCTTCCGCATACAACTCCTCCTCCTCTACTTCCTCCACCTCCTCTTGTGCCACCACCTGACTCCGAATTCTGTTTAACATGTGCTCCAGCATGTAAATCACCGGAATAGTCATGCTGATAATGGCATCGTCAGCACTAAACATCTTCGTCGCCATTTCAAAACTGTGCAGAAGGGTGCATAGGTCCCTGATCTGAGACCACTCCTCCAGCGTGATTTGCCCCACCTCTGAATCTCGTTGGCCCAGGCTATACGTCAGAACGTATTGCACCAGGGCTTGTCGGTGCTGCCACAGTCGCTGCAACATGTGCAGAGTTGAATTCCACCGGGTAGGCACATCACATTTTAGCCGGTGAAGTGGCAGGCCCAACGACTTCTGTAGAGATGTAAGTCGCTGAGCTGCGGGATGCGAACGGCGGAAGTGAGCACACAGCGACCGTGCCCTCTGCAGAAGGCCATCTAGTCTGGGATAGTGGGCTAAAAATTGCTGGACAACCAGGTTCAACACGTGAGCCATACAAGGCACGTGTGTGACATTGCCCCGGCGAAGGGCCGCACCCAGGTTTGCAGCATTGTCGCACACGGCCTTCCCTGGTTTCAGGTCCAGTGGAGACAACCATTCATGAAATTGGTTCTCCAGAGCTGACCACAACTCCTCAGCTGTGTGACTCACATTTCCCAGACATTTCAATGTAAAAACCGCCTGATGACGTTGAGCCCTACTGCCAGCATAGTAAGGAGGTGTGCAGGATCCCTTCTGCGCAGTTAGAAAGCTTGTGGCATGACCAGACAGGCTTTGGGTGCAGGTGGAAGACCGAGAGGAGGTTGAGGAGGCAGAAGCAGTGGAGGAAAAATGACATAAAGAGGATTGACGCACAACTCGTGGGGACGGCAAGACTTGGACAGCAGCCCCTTGTCCTGCTGTCACCATAGTTACCCAGTGCCCAGTCAGCGACATGTAACGCCCCTGTCCATGCCTACTCGTCCAAGTGTCTGTGGTGAAATGCACCCTGTCACACACAGAGTTTCTCAAAGAAGCGGTGATGTTGTGTGCGACATGCTGGTGGAGCGCAGGCACACCTTTCTTTGAGAAGTAGTGCCGACTGGGCATCTGGTACTGGGGCACTGCGACGGACATAAGGTCTCGAAAATCCTCTGTGTCCACCAGGCGGAAAGGCAGCATTTCTGTAGCCAAGAGCTTGCAGATGGTGAAATTCAACCTCTTAGCTTTCTCATGGCTAGGTGGAAATGGTCTTTTACTTGTCCACATCTGAGGGACCGAGGGCTGGCTATTGTGCTTAGACGGGGTTGATAAGGGTGTCCCCGGCAAACTGCCGGTCTGTGAGGAAGATGCAGGCGGACATGTTAGGTTGCCTTGATCCAAAGGTGGTGCTATCGATGTCGGACAGCGCTCAAGACCAGCTGGTGTTACCACCTCCAAAGAAAATGATGACCTGCCAATCACGCTGGCTGTTGCGGGTAAAGAGGTGGCAGGTCTGCGCCCCAAAACAGGTGTGACTGCTGTCCCCCCAGTCACAGAGGATGAAGAGGCCGCGGATGCACAAGATATGGCAGACGGTGGTTGGCCCGGCCGGCTAGACCGCATTGTAGCACACTGAGCTTCCCACTGCAACTTATGCTTCATGTCCATGTGCCGGTTCATGCATGAAGTACTCAAACTATGTATTTTTTGGCCTCTACTTAGCTTTTGCTGACAAATGTTACAGATAACACGAGTTGGGTCATCTTTATCGATCTGAAAAAATGCCCAGGCTATGCAAGGCTTAGCACCCATGCGACCTGAAGAGCCACCACGACTTGTGGTGAGAGGCAGAGTTGTGTTTGAGGATGCAGTTGTTGACGTGCTTCCAGTACTACGTCTCTGTCCAGGAAGGCGCAACCTGACCTCGTTGTCACTAGCATCTTCCTCCACCTCCTCTGCTGACCTCATCTCTTGGCTGACTGTGGGTTGACAGTAAGTGGGATCTCCGACCTCATCATCATCACCCTGTGCGTTATCACACCCGTCGTCCTCAGAGCCAACCTGTTCCTGCCCTGACAAAAAACTAAAGTTGTCGCTCCAATCAGGTATTTGAGTCTTATCATCGTCTTCCTCATTGTCTCCACCAACAGGAGTTACAGTTTGGGAATGAGGGTCTACATTATGGTCAGAACCTTCTGCGTCTGGTCCTGGATCCGACTCATAAAGATTCTGGGCATCAGTGCAGATCATTTCCTCGTCTGGATTCACAGAAGCGCTGGAGTCGACCTCTGATTCCCAGGCTATAGTATGAGTAAACAGCTCTGCAGACTCAACCATCTGTTCTACCTCATACTCAGACGGGCAGCTGGAGATTTGGGAGCTGTGAGGAAGCAAGTGCGATTTGGGTGACACCTTTGAGGACTGGAGTATTTGTGATGTTGAAGTTGATGTGGAGGAGAGCCCACTTAAAGGAGCACTTGATATCCGTTGAAGCACCTGCTGTTTTTGTGCCTCATCTGGAATTTGTAGCGATTGGCGTGGCCGTAAGAAAGGGATCTTATCACATTGTCCGCTAAAAGAAGTAGACATTTTAGTTTGGCTGGAAGATGGTCTTTCTTCTGCACCTACCCCACGGACACAACCTTTTTTCCCCTTCCCAACACGCCTATTCCCCTTTCCACCAGCAGCAGGCCTTTTTCCACTCATTTTGGTGGTTAACTAATTCACAACTCTGGAGTTGTTTGCACAAAAAAACAATGGATGGTAACCGAGCAGAGCTGAGTGGCCAAACTGTGGTATTAGGCCAAAACTATTGGCTGGGCTAGATGCAGAAAAAAATTATTTTTATTTTTTTCAGAGCTAGATGCAGAAATTTTTTTTATTCAATTTGCAACCTGATGGAGGTCAGTATAGATGGACTAATAGACCAAGTCCCACACACTGCTAGAAGCCCAAATATTTTTTCAGAGCTAGATGCAGAAAAAAATTATTTTTAATTTGCAACCTGATGGAGGTCAGTATAGATGGACTAATAGAACAAGTCCCACACGCTGCTAGAAGCCCAAATATTTTTTCAGAGATAAATGAAGAAAAAAATTATTTTTAATTTGCAACCTGATGGAGGTCAGTATAGATGGACTAATAGAACAAGTCCCACACGCTGCTAGAAGCCCAAATATTTTTTCAGAGATAAATGAAGAAAAAAAATATTTTTAATTTGCAACCTGATGGAGGTCAGTATAGATGGACTAATAGACCAAGTCCCACACACTGCTAGAAGCCCAAATATTTTTTCAGAGCTAGATGCAGAAAAAAATTATATTCAGTTTGCAACCTGATGGAGGTCAGTATAGATGGACTAATAGAATGATGCTATGCCCAAAAGATTTTACTTCACTAGGTGCAGTAAAAAAATTGGTATTCTATACACAGGTGGTATATCTTGCAACACAGATAGGCTACTCCACTGACTAACACACTCTGCAATAGGCCAAAAAGGATTAGCTTTGCTAGATTCAGCCAAATGCTGTGAAAAAAACTTGCACAGCACTGGCACAGACCTGCCTGGCAAAAACTGATAGGAACTGATGTAACCTAGTCCTGAAAAGGACTCCAATTACAATTAGTCTTTACTCCCACAATCTATCTATTTAAGAGCACAGACCTGCCTGATAAAAGTCGTAGGAAATGCTGTAACCTAGTCCTTAAAAGGACTGCAATCACAACTATTCCCTACTCCCAAGCTATCTGTATATTTGTGCGAAAATTGGCTTGAAATTAACAAGGTATAGCGCACACAGCAACAGCGGTGCCGTCTAACACGCAGCTGCAGCAGTGAGAAAATGGTGGCGACGGGGAAAATGGCTTGGTCTTATAGGGCAAGGACATGTGACATACACTGCCAATCACACATGCCCTTGCTTGTGTGAAAAAAAGCACTTCGCTCCGTGTGTGCGCTGCTGATAGGCTGACAGATTGCACCTCCCCACTGCAAATGCGGGAAAGAGAAAAAAAAATGGAGATCTTCATTGTTCCTGCAGAGATCCATCCCCTGCCCCTCCCCCCGCCCCGCTGTACACTCAAACTGCGTATTAACATTAATTTTCATCATTACTGAGAAAAAATCCAGTTATGATTTTGGTGCACGAACAGTTATCGAACATAACCTCGAACAGCCGAATTTTTCTCAAATTGTTCGTGTTCGCCGACCGGCTCGAACACCGCCCAAAACAGCTCGAATTTGAGATTGGCGAACAGTTCGAGTAGAACAACGCTCATCTCTACTCTCTATGCCTTGGAGGTCCTAGCCTGCCCTGCCGCCAGCGTTTTATCAGAGCGGGTTTTTAGTGCCGCTGGTGGAATTATAACTGATAAGCGCATCCGCTTGTCAACTGAAAATGCTGACAGGCTGACTCTTATTAAAATGAACAAGGGCTGGATTGGGCCAGACTTCTTTTCTTGGGAGGTGTATTCCCATGCACCTTTTCACACCCACACATGGGTATACGCTTCCTGATTTTGGCTATTTGCTCTTGTCCTCCTCCTTCTCCTCATCCTCTACCACCATATCACCAGGGTGACCGTGGTCCGTGATGCAATAACCACATAATTTTTTTAAAGGGTGTTTATGATGCCCGTAAAAAAAAAAAAGTATGCAGTATGTTCATGTATACCCCCCAGGGGAAAATTTTTGTCAGCCCATACACTTGTATGGGCATTACAAGTATAGGAGGCCCGCTCCTTTCTAATGGGAACATTTTTTTATGAGGCCCTCCTCCACGTCTCTTCCAAGGGGCATTGAAGTGCCTCCAAATTTTTGGAAGCCCTTCCATTCACTGCATAGGCCAACACTATGGGAGACTCTCTCCTTTCTAATGGGAATTTGTCATTACTCTGGCCCTGCTCTATGTTTCTTTAAATTCTTAGTGGGGTTTTTCCTAAATTTGGTCAGCCGTTGGACTCACTGCATACCCTAAAACTGTATAGCAGACCCTCTCCTTTCTAAAGGGAACATGTCGTACTTGTTACTGTGGCCCTCCTCTATGTGTCTTTAAATTCTTAGTGGGGTTTTTCCTAAATTTGGTCAGCAGTTAGACTCACTGCATTCCTTATAACTGTATAGCAGACTCTCTCCTTTCTAATAGGAATTTGTCATTACTGTGGCCCTGCTCTATGTGTCTTTAGTTTCTTAGTGGGGTTTTTCCTAAATTTGGTCAGCCGTTGGACTCACTGCATACCCTATAACTGTATAACTGACGCTCTCCTTTCTGATGGGAATTTGTCGTTACTATGGCCCTGCTCTATGTGTCTTTAATTTCTTAGTGGGGTTTTTCCTAAATTTGGTCAGCCGTTGGACTCACTGTATACCCTATAACTGTATAGCAGACTCTTTCCTTTCTAATGGGAATTTGTCGTTACTGTCGCCCTGCTCTATGTGTCTTTAATTTCTTAGTGGGGTTTTCCCTAAATTTGGTCAGCCGTTGGACTCTTTGCATACCCTATGACTGTATAGCAGACTCTCTCCTTTCTAATGGGAACATTTCATACTCGTTACTGTGGCCCTGCTCTATGTGTCTTTCAGAGTCCCTCCTTCATCAATGAAACGGGATG
The DNA here is from genome assembly GCF_046119375.1 of Phyllobates terribilis. Taxonomy (NCBI): domain Eukaryota; kingdom Metazoa; phylum Chordata; class Amphibia; order Anura; family Dendrobatidae; genus Phyllobates; species Phyllobates terribilis. The sequence goes on along the minus strand of NW_027362763.1, from coordinate 244,729,659 downwards.
TGTCTGATGATGTGTCACTCACCACATTGCCAGATAAGGTTGTAAAATGTTAAAATGACATTTCCCCGTGAATGCATTTGCCTTAAAAAATAACGTGAAAAAAAAAACAGTAGGATCTTTCTTTAATATAAAAACAGAATCGCCAATGTAACCTCAATGTAATCACAATGTTCAGCTCCTGCACCTCCTCCTCCATCTCCGAAATGACTACATCAGTCACAAGCTGAAAGCACTGCAGCACTGCCTTGGCCAAGCAGCAACAGGCTGTGCTGAAGATAACATGCTTAATACTTAGGTGACAAACCACCCAGCGCTGCAGAGTTGTTGAAAGCTGTAACACAGCAGCTTGATCTGTGGCGCTCACCGCTGAACATACAGCCAGGCATGGTCGTGTGTGACAATGGGTGGAACCTGCTGACAGAGAAATGTCAGCCGGAGTAGATACGGCTTCCCTCTATGCAAGTCTTTTAACCGAGCTAAAGAATATGGCTGTGGTGAAACACAACTCCCACTGAGAAGCTGTTTCAGATTGAAAAACATTGTGCCCACCAGAGGATTTGATTCTGAGCGCTCACCTTTCTCTCCTGCTCAAGAGCCCCATAGCAGCTGCAAAGTTAGCACTATCATGAACTCTCCTGATGTAGAAGCCAGCGGACCGTCCAACCCTGCCGAGAAGCAGTCCTGGCTAAGAAAAGTGTGTGGGAAGGTTCCCGGACACTCTATGGTTGCTTTTTTACTGAGGTGGAAACCCACGCAAACATGGGAAGAACATACAAAGTCCTTGCAGATGTTGTCCTTGCTGGGATTTGAACCCAGGATCCCAGCGCTGCAAGGCTTCAGTGCTAACCACTGATCCAATGTGCTGCTGTTCACCCTCTAATATCTAACAGGCTGGAGAATCTTGCACCTACTGCCACTCTATCTTCAGCTCCTTTGTGAGAAACTAATGTATTTGGGCAGCCACTCAGTCTACCAAATAAAATTCCTGAGAAGGAAATTGGGGATGGCTTCGCTACTGGTACTGGGGGCAGTGCTAATACCATGCGTCGTACCATAGTTTACTGGAAATATTCCAGGTTGGTAGGAGGCAAGCAAATTCCCACAGAAAAGTACCAGCAGTAATGTTCAGGGACCCGTGCTTGTAGAAGGTGGAGACAACACCGGGAGAAATAGTGACGGCTGGGGACCGAGTATGGACACGAGGCATGAGGCATGAGGTTGTGAAACGCTTCCACCTCCACGAGCCTAAAAGGCCACATTTCAAGTGCAAGCAGCTGCCCAGAAATCTGGCAGTTTAGTATTGCAGCCTGTGGGTGGGTGGCTGGCTGCATACTTGCGCTTGCATTCCAAGTAACAGAAAACTAAGCAGATGGTGGCCTCTATCATCATCATGGCCTCACCTCAGCACTATGAACTCTCCTGAAAGAGAAGCCAGGGCCCACCGGAGGAGTCTCCGGTATTCTGGTGGGTCCGTCCAACCCTACCGAGAAGCAGCCCTGGCTAAGAAAAGTGTTAGGGAATGTTCCCAGACACTCTATGGCTGTTTTTTTTTAATGTGGATCGGACGTGCTTATGCATGTTATTTTTCAAACAGGATTGCAGATCAGGCCATTGCCCTACTCTGTAGTCATGAAATTAAATGCGCAAAGAAAGATGTTTGTGTGTCAAAGCACCACCGAGAAGTGCGAGTTGATGTTGGATGGGCTGCCATTGCTTCTGCAAAAGCTGCTTTAGAGGACTTCCTGGGAGAATTGACACCCAGAGTAGACACGGTTTCCCTCTATGCCAGTCCTTTCACCGAGCTAAAGAATATGACTGTGGTGAAATACAACTCTCAGCAAAAAAAGCCACATTCAACTGTCCACGTGTTTGTGGTTAGGCGGTCCTTCCCAGTAAGTGCACTGGGGAGGGCACGGGTAATGTTGTGGGACCCGTGCTCGTGGAAGGCGGAGACGACACCGGAAGAAACAGTAGTGGCTGGGGACCAAGTATGGACACCTGGCCGCTGCCGGCATGAGGTTATGAAAAGCTTCTGCCTCCATGAGCCTAAAAGGCCACATTTCAAGTGAATAGAGAGGAGAGAACAAGGCGCAATGGGTGACTCAGTATTGCAATTTGTAGAGGGGTGTGGGGATGGCTACTAACCTTATGAAGTTGTGCACCTCTGCACAACCCCAGTGTAAAGCTCCACAAGCTCCGCTCTGTTGGTGGCTGTCATCTATTTCCAGCGGCGTTCACAGATCCTGATCTCTTGGTGGTATATCACGTGGTCAGGTTAGTAGCATGTAATGCCGAGATAGACGCCCAGCTTCACCAACACCCCAGGCAGCGCTCCGGAGGGGTTAAGGCAGCGCAGCTTGGAAAACCAGGGTAGTAATTTTAATTAAATTGCTCCCACAGGTGAAAAAACAATAGATTAAAGGCAGCTCTACCGCACACCAACAGGGGGAAAAGGACAATCAGTGAATATGAATAGCGGTACCAGAGCGCCAATAACAGGGCAAAAATATTAAAAGGACTGATTTATTAATACACACACAACGCGTTTCGGTGGACACAGCCACCTTCATCAGGTGTGACAAGCAGCAAACAATTGATCCTTATATACATTTGACTAGGTATACAATTACTTAAAAGGGGCGGGGCCAGATACAGAGTAATACCTCTATATTAACCCCTTGAGTTCATATATGCTCAATAGAGTAAAAAGGATTGTTATAAAATAATGCCTAATGAAGCATATAGGGTTCTTATAAAAAGGATTCGCTGTAAAAAAAAAAACAACTTGTGAATCCTATAATCTTATACTTCATAGGATATATTGTCATCTACCACCCTATATTTTAGATTATATAAAAAAATAATAATAATAATTTTTACATACAACATAAAACAATGCATAAATATAAAGTATAAAATTACAATCAGTTTCTATCATTATAATTAGGAAAAGTAGACGAAGAAAGGAAAGAGAAAAAAAAAAAAAAAAGAGAGAAAAAAAAATCCCCCCCCAAAAAAAAAAAAAAAATTTTTCCAAAAAAAAAAAAATCCCCCAAAAAAATAAAAATAAAAAAAAAATAAAATTTTTTTTTTTTAATTTTTTCTCCCTTCTCTCTCTCCTCCCTCCTCCCCTCCCTCTCTTCTTTCCCCTCTTCCCTCCTTCTCTCTCTCCTCCCCCCTCCTCCTCCATATAAAAGATATATATAATAAATTTGCTAAAATATGAAAACAATTATTTAAAAAGTTGTCTTCTCTATATTAAGGTTCAAACCTTCAGGAGACAAGGTTCCCATTTTGAAAATCCAATAATTTTCACGTGTAATGAGACGATTTAGTCTATCAGGGTGTGTATCAACTATATGATCAATGATAGTTAGTTTTAGGTTATTAGGATTTTTTTGATGTTCTTTTAAGAAATGATTAGAAACACTATGTAGGGGAAAGCCGTTTCTAATATTTTGGCGATGTTTATTTAATCTGGAGTGCATTTCCTGGATAGTGCGGTCAATGTATTGCAGGCCGCAGGTGCACTGGAGCAGATAGATCACATATGAGGACTGACATGTAAGTCTAAAGCGAATGGGATATATCTCTCCAGTGACCGCAGAGACGAATGTTTTGGCTCCGTTATCAATGGATTGACAGCATAAGCATTTAGGGACATTACATTTATAACATCCATTATTGCTAATAGGAACTGAATGGTTCGGTCTTCTACCAATTGTTGTATTGCTAGGGGCTATATAGTTTCCTAGATTTTTACTCCTCCGATATATGACATGAGGAAATTCCGGTAAATGACCAGTTAATATTGGATCATTACTTAAAATGAACCAGTATTTTTTTAATAAACTGGATAACACTTGCGTAGGTTTACCATAAGTAGTAATCAGATTTAAACTGAAATCGTTGTTTGGCTCTTGGCTGGTATTCTTGGATTTGTTGATACACAGGTTCTGTGATAGGGATCTAGTTTTGGAGAAAGCATCCTCTAATAATTTCCGGGGGTATCCCTTAGCTCTAAAACGTTTTTGTAAAACCTTAGATTCCAGAAAAAAATCCGAATCATGTGTACAATTTTTTCTGACACGCCAATATTGACCATATGGAATATTTCTAATCCAGCTGGGTAGATGGCCACTGTCAAATTCAAGATAGCTATTTACATCCACTTCCTTAAAGTGGGTAGATGTGGATATTTTACCCGAATTGTCTATATTTATCTGAAGGTCAAGATATTGAATATTACTCTCAGATATGGTAGAGGTAAAGGAAAGACCCCAGTCGTTAGAGTTTAATTCATCAATAAATTTGGCAGCCTCCACAGTATTTCCCCTCCATATGATAAACAGATCATCTATAAAGCGGCGGTACATAACGATGGGTTTATCGGCGCCGAGGGATTGCGCGATGTGGATAGACTCGAATGCCCCCATATATAGATTTGCATAACTGGGGGCAAACCTCGTCCCCATCGCGCAGCCCCTCAGCTGCCGATACATCACCCCCTCAAAAGAAAATACATTGTTCTCAAGAATGAAACTTATACCCCTCAATAAAAATTTTTTTTGAGGATCTTGTAAGTTAGGGTCCTCATCTAGGAATATTTTAATTGCCTGTAAACCCAATACATGTGTGATATTGGAATAAAGAGAGCTTATATCGAGTGTAATAAGAAGACAGCCTGGAAGAGGGGGTAATTCTCTCAATATTGTAATTAAATGTGTAGAATCCTTTAAATGAGAATCTAGGGATAAAACGTACTTCTGTAAAAAAAGATCAATATAGTGGGATAAGTTGGATGTGATAGAATTAATACCAGAAATAATAGGACGTCCAGGGGGATTAAATTTATCTTTATGAATTTTGGGTAAAAAATAAAAATAAGGGACTTTGAATTTTTTAATGTCTAAAAAGGATTTTTCTTTTTTATTGAGGAAGCCAGCTGTAGAGGCCCCTGCTACAAGTCATTTGTACTCCAAAAAAATGGTTACAGATGGGTCTGCTTCTAATTTCACGTAGTAGTTTGAGTCGTCTAAGATTCTGAGGCCCTCCTTGATGTACCAGCCTCTGTTCATTATCACAGTCCCCCCTCCCTTATCTGCTCTCTTTATAATTATTTCTTTATTATCCTGAAGGGTTTTTAATGCACATTTCTCCTGGTAGCTCAAGTTGTTCACTTTTTTTGAAATTGGGGGGAATGTCCTAAGGTCCCTCAAAATTAATTGTTGGAAGGTTTCAAGGTGTGAACCTTTGTGATGTAATGGATAGAAATTATTTTTCCCCTTCACATTTACATGAGTGAAAGGGTCCAGTAATGGGGGGCCTGGTATATTAGATTCTTGAATGGAGGGGGATACTGTTGAGCATGAACTAATAGGATGTGATTTTCTCTTATCTTCCAATAGAAAATGCCTTTTTAGTGTCAATTTCCTTATAAATTCATTTAAATCACAGAACAAAGTGAAATTATTAAATGGGACAGCTGGACAGAAAGATAATCCTCGACCTAACAAGGATTGTTCAGCTTCAGATAGCACATAGCTAGAAATATTAAAAATACCCCCACAACCGATAGGGGTTTCTATCTGCAGGGAATTTGTATTCTGGTTCATTGGCAAGATTTCATTTTCTTTATATTTGGATTGTGTCTCAATTTCGGCATTTGGACTATTTTTGTTGTTGACACCTCGGGTTTTTCCACTCCCTCTACATCCCCTAAATTTCTTTTTCGTTTTGGACAACGTCCGGGGACCACGTGAAAAAAATGTGTAATTTTCGTTTTATTAGTTTGAGATGCAACTGCATTCTGTGTTTGAGGATTTATCAAGATACTATTCTCATTCAAAATCGGAGATAATTCCAAGGATGTCATTCTGTTTATAGGGGGTTTTATGTGGTTTATACCACTTGTTTTATCAGAGGGTCTCCCTTGATTAAAAATATTCAGTGTACCCGCTAACGGGATCTGTCCAGATGACTCCCCAGCAATAGGAGTCTGTATTGCACTAGAAAGCTCTGAGATATTAGATTCACTATGGGATATCTCCTGTGTGTTAATATGTAATGTGAAGTTCAGTTCATCAATATCTGCTACTTGTGTGGAAATAGTAGACGGATTAGCAATAAATTCTACATCTGCTGCTTGTGTGGATAAAATAGGTGGATCAGTAATCAGTATGGAGGGAGGAGTAATTTCCATACACATTCCCTCTATTATAAGGTCATTATTTTTTTCCAAATTAGAATTAAATGCAGTATTTTTCTTGTAATTATTGTTAATTGATAACTTCTTTTTATGAGTCTCATATATTGCTTGTTGTTTTTTATTCATAAAAAACTGTTTTTGAAAACTATTCACTTGTTTTGTATGGTTATCAGTATCATTGCTTAGAATAGGGGATGATGGATTATCCCTAGTTGTTCTCTGCATAGAGATGATGGGAACAGGTGAAATTTGAAGTGGTGATTGGATTTTTTCTTTTTTAGAGTCTTTTATATCTCTTTCATATTTTTTTGCTTTTTTATTTATTAAATCATTTTCAAATTTAGCCAGTCTTAGTTTTACCTCATTATCTGTGGCAAAATATTCCGTAGATGAAGAAAAGAACTCCAAATCCCCTTTAATTTTAGCTATTGTTTCTAAAGCATACATAGCCAGAGTATTCCTTTTATCAATCAACAATCTGATCAGTGTTGTTGAGCAATCAGAAATACACCTGTCCCATCTTTCAGTAAAAACAATATCCTGAGGAAAGGATGAATTGAGATTCATTCTCAATCCCTTAGGTATTATGTTATCCTTAATGTAATGTTCTAAAAACATCGTGTCTACGTGATTAGTTATTTCTATTTTGCTATTATTTTCTAAGTTCAAAAACAGTCCACGTAACCTTTTTTGATCTATATCATTCAGCATAGTTGGATTATTATATATGCATCTGTCGCCATCTTTAAAGTCTTTACTAAGGGCTGTATTGATCAGAGATAATCTAAATTTCTCTCTATTGGTCACATAAAAGTCCATAATGATCCAGCAATTTAGATTTTAAAGTCTTAAACACAGTTCTTATCTGTTGATGATTCTGCAAGGTTTTTCCGTCTCTCGATGTGTAGAACAATCTGGGTCGCCCAATTTGCAGCTCCTGGTCTTGAGGCTAAGCCCCCAGCAATAGCAGACTCAATATGTAAAGAGAGGAGAGAACAAGGCGCAATGGGTGACTCAGTATTGCAATTTGTAGAGGGGTGTGGGGATGGCTACTAACCTTATGAAGTTGTGCACCTCTGCACAACCCCAGTGTAAAGCTCCACAAGCTCCGCTCTGTTGGTGGCTGTCATCTATTTCCAGCGGCGTTCACAGATCCTGATCTCTTGGTGGTATATCACGTGGTCAGGTTAGTAGCTTGTAATGCCGAGATAGACGCCCAGCTTCACCAACACCCCAGGCAGCGCTCCGGAGGGGTTAAGGCAGCGCAGCTTGGAAAACCAGGGTAGTAATTTTAATTAAATTGCTCCCACAGGTGAAAAAACAATAGATTAAAGGCAGCTCTACCGCACCCCAACAGGGGGAAAAGGACAATCAGTGAATATGAATAGCGGTACCAGAGCGCCAATAACAGGGCAAAAATATTAAAAGGACTGATTTATTAATACACACACAACGCGTTTCGGTGGACACAGCCACCTTCATCAGGTGTGACAAGCAGCAAACAATTGATCCTTATATACATTTGACTAGGTATACAATTACTTAAAAGGGGCGGGGCCAGATACAGAGTAATACCTCTATATTAACCCCTTGAGTTCATATATGCTCAATAGAGTAAAAAGGATTGTTATAAAATAATGCCTAATGAAGCATATAGGGTTCTTATAAAAAGGATTCGCTGTAAAAAAAAAAACAACTTGTGAATCCTATAATCTTAATACTTCATAGGATGTAGACAATATATCCTATGAAGTATTAAGATTATAGGATTCACAAGTTGTTTTTTTTACAGCGAATCCTTTTTATAAGAACCCTATATGCTTCATTAGGCATTATTTTATAACAATCCTTTTTACTCTATTGAGCATATATGAACTCAAGGGGTTAATATAGAGGTATTACTCTGTATCTGGCCCTGCCCCTTTTAAGTAATTGTATACCTAGTCAAATGTATATAAGGATCAATTGTTTGCTGCTTGTCACACCTGATGAAGGTGGCTGTGTCCACCGAAACGCGTTGTGTGTGTATTAATAAATCAGTCCTTTTAATATTTTTGCCCTGTTATTGGCGCTCTGGTACCGCTATTCATATTCACTGATTGTCCTTTTCCCCCTGTTGGGGTGCGGTAGAGCTGCCTTTAATCTATTGTTTTTTCACCTGTGGGAGCAATTTAATTAAAATTACTACCCTGGTTTTCCAAGCTGCGCTGCCTTAACCCCTCCGGAGCGCTGCCTGGGGTGTTGGTGAAGCTGGGCGTCTATCTCGGCATTACAAGCTACTAACCTGACCACGTGATATACCACCAAGAGATCAGGATCTGTGAACGCCGCTGGAAATAGATGACAGCCACCAACAGAGCGGAGCTTGTGGAGCTTTACACTGGGGTTGTGCAGAGGTGCACAACTTCATAAGGTTAGTAGCCATCCCCACACCCCTCTACAAATTGCAATACTGAGTCACCCATTGCGCCTTGTTCTCTCCTCTCTTTACATATTGAGTCTGCTATTGCTGGGGGCTTAGCCTCAAGACCAGGAGCTGCAAATTAGGCGACCCAGATTGTTCTACACATCGAGAGACGGAAAAACCTTGCAGAATCATCAACAGATAAGAACTGTGTTTAAGACTTTAAAATCTAAATTGCTGGATCATTATGGACTTTTATGTGACCAATAGAGAGAAATTTAGATTATCTCTGATCAATACAGCCCTTAGTAAAGACTTTAAAGATGGCGACAGATGCATATATAATAATCCAACTATGCTGAATGATATAGATCAAAAAAGGTTACGTGGACTGTTTTTGAACTTAGAAAATAATAGCAAAATAGAAATAACTAATCACGTAGACACGATGTTTTTAGAACATTACATTAAGGATAACATAATACCTAAGGGATTGAGAATGAATCTCAATTCATCCTTTCCTCAGGATATTGTTTTTACTGAAAGATGGGACAGGTGTATTTCTGATTGCTCAACAACACTGATCAGATTGTTGATTGATAAAAGGAATACTCTGGCTATGTATGCTTTAGAAACAATAGCTAAAATTAAAGGGGATTTGGAGTTCTTTTCTTCATCTACGGAATATTTTGCCACAGATAATGAGGTAAAACTAAGACTGGCTAAATTTGAAAATGATTTAATAAATAAAAAAGCAAAAAAATATGAAAGAGATATAAAAGACTCTAAAAAAGAAAAAATCCAATCACCACTTCAAATTTCACCTGTTCCCATCATCTCTATGCAGAGAACAACTAGGGATAATCCATCATCCCCTATTCTAAGCAATGATACTGATAACCATACAAAACAAGTGAATAGTTTTCAAAAACAGTTTTTTATGAATAAAAAACAACAAGCAATATATGAGACTCATAAAAAGAAGTTATCAATTAACAATAATTACAAGAAAAATACTGTATTTAATTCTAATTTGGAACAAAATAATGACCTTATAATAGAGGGAATGTGTATGGAAATTACTCCTCCCTCCATACTGATTACTGATCCACCTATTTTATCCACACAAGCAGCGGATGTAGAATTTATTGCTAATCCGTCTACTATTTCCACACAAGTAGCAGATATTGATGAACTGAACTTCACATTACATATTAACACACAGGAGATATCCCATAGTGGATCTAATATCTCAGAGCTTTCTAGTGCAATACAGACTCCTATTGCTGGGGAGTCATCTGGACAGATCCCGTTAGCGGGTACACTGAATATTTTTAATCAAGGGAGACCCTCTGATAAAACAAGTGGTATAAACCACATAAAACCCCCTATAAACAGAATGACATCCTTGGAATTATCTCCAATTTTGAATGAGAATAGTATCTTGATAAATCCTCAAACACAGAATGCAGTTGCATCTCAAACTAATAAAACGAAAATTACACATTTTTTTCACGTGGTCCCCGGACGTTGTCCAAAACGAAAAAGAAATTTAGGGGATGTAGAGGGAGTGGAAAAACCCGAGGTGTCAACAACAAAAATAGTCCAAATGCCGAAATTGAGACACAATCCAAATATAAAGAAAATGAAATCTTGCCAATGAACCAGAATACAAATTCCCTGCAGATAGAAACCCCTATCGGTTGTGGGGGTATTTTTAATATTTCTAGCTATGTGCTATCTGAAGCTGAACAATCCTTGTTAGGTCGAGGATTATCTTTCTGTCCAGCTGTCCCATTTAATAATTTCACTTTGTTCTGTGATTTAAATGAATTTATAAGGAAATTGACACTAAAAAGGCATTTTCTATTGGAAGATAAGAGAAAATCACATCCTATTAGTTCATGCTCAACAGTATCCCCCTCCATTCAAGAATCTAATATACCAGGCCCCCCATTACTGGACCCTTTCACTCATGTAAATGTGAAGGGGAAAAATAATTTCTATCCATTACATCACAAAGGTTCACACCTTGAAACCTTCCAACAATTAATTTTGAGGGACCTTAGGACATTCCCCCCAATTTCAAAAAAAGTGAACAACTTGAGCTACCAGGAGAAATGTGCATTAAAAACCCTTCAGGATAATAAAAAAATAATTATAAAGAGAGCAGATAAGGGAGGGGGGACTGTGATAATGAACAGAGGCTGGTACATCAAGGAGGGCCTCAGAATCTTAGACGACTCAAACTACTACGTGAAATTAGAAGCAGACCCATCTGTAACCATTTTTTTGGAGTACAAAGGACTTGTAGCAGGGGCCTCTACAGCTGGCTTCCTCAATAAAAAAGAAAAATCCTTTTTAGACATTAAAAAATTCAAAGTCCCTTATTTTTATTTTTTACCCAAAATTCATAAAGATAAATTTAATCCCCCTGGACGTCCTATTATTTCTGGTATTAATTCTATCACATCCAACTTATCCCACTATATTGATCTTTTTTTACAGAAGTACGTTTTATCCCTAGATTCTCATTTAAAGGATTCTACACATTTAATTAGACTATTGAGAGAATTACCCCCTCTTCCAGGCTGTCTTCTTATTACACTCGATATAAGCTCTCTTTATTCCAATATCACACATGTATTGGGTTTACAGGCAATTAAAATATTCCTAGATGAGGACCCTAACTTACAAGATCCTCAAAAAAATTTTTTATTGAGGGGTATAACTTTCATTCTTGAGAACAATGTATTTTCTTTTGAGGGGGTGATGTATCGGCAGCTGAGGGGCTGCGCGATGGGGACGAGGTTTGCCCCCAGTTATGCAAATCTATATATGGGGGCATTCGAGTCTATCCACATCGCGCAATCCCTCGGCGCCGATAAACCCATCGTTATGTACCGCCGCTTTATAGATGATCTGTTTATCATATGGAGGGGAAATACTGTGGAGGCTGCCAAATTTATTGATGAATTAAACTCTAACGACTGGGGTCTTTCCTTTACCTCTACCATATCTGAGAGTAATATTCAATATCTTGACCTTCAGATAAATATAGACAATTCGGGTAAAATATCCACATCTACCCACTTTAAGGAAGTGGATGTAAATAGCTATCTTGAATTTGACAGTGGCCATCTACCCAGCTGGATTAGAAATATTCCATATGGTCAATATTGGCGTGTCAGAAAAAATTGTACACATGATTCGGATTTTTTTCTGGAATCTAAGGTTTTACAAAAACGTTTTAGAGCTAAGGGATACCCCCGGAAATTATTAGAGGATGCTTTCTCCAAAACTAGATCCCTATCACAGAACCTGTGTATCAACATATCCAAGAATACCAGCCAAGAGCCAAACAACGATTTCAGTTTAAATCTGATTACTACTTATGGTAAACCTACGCAAGTGTTATCCAGTTTATTAAAAAAATACTGGTTCATTTTAAGTAATGATCCAATATTAACTGGTCATTTACCGGAATTTCCTCATGTCATATATCGGAGGAGTAAAAATCTAGGAAACTATATAGCCCCTAGCAATACAACAATTGGTAGAAGACCGAACCATTCAGTTCCTATTAGCAATAATGGATGTTATAAATGTAATGTCCCTAAATGCTTATGCTGTCAATCCATTGATAACGGAGCCAAAACATTCGTCTCTGCGGTCACTGGAGAGATATATCCCATTCGCTTTAGACTTACATGTCAGTCCTCATATGTGATCTATCTGCTCCAGTGCACCTGCGGCCTGCAATACATTGGCCGCACTATCCAGGAAATGCACTCCAGATTAAATAAACATCGCCAAAATATTAGAAACGGCTTTCCCCTACATAGTGTTTCTAATCATTTCTTAAAAGAACATCAAAAAAATCCTAATAACCTAAAACTAACTATCATTGATCATATAGTTGATACACACCCTGATAGACTAAATCGTCTCATTACACGTGAAAATTATTGGATTTTCAAAATGGGAACCTTGTCTCCTGAAGGTTTGAACCTTAATATAGAGAAGACAACTTTTTAAATAATTGTTTTCAATTTATTATATATATCTTTTATATGGAGGAGGAGGGGGGAGGAGAGAGAGAAGGAGGGAAGAGGGGAAAGAAGAGAGGGAGGGGAGGAGGGAGGAGAGAGAGAGAAGGGAGAAAAAATTTTAAAAAAAAATTTTTATTTTTTTTTTATTTTTATTTTTTTTTTGGGATTTTTTTTTTTGGAAAATTTTTTTTTTTATTTATTTTTTTTTTGGGGGGGGGGGATTTTTTTTTGGAATTTTTTTTTTTTTTTTTTTTCTCTTTCCTTTCTTCATCTACTTTTTCTAATTATAATGATAGAAACTGATTGTAATTTTATACTTTATATTTATGCATTGTTTTATGTTGTATGTAAAAATTATTATTATTATTTTTTTATATAATCTAAAATATAGGGTGGTAGATGACAATATATCCTATGAAGTATTAAGATTATAGGATTCACAAGTTGTTTTTTTTTTTACAGCGAATCCTTTTTATAAGAACCCTATATGCTTCATTAGGCATTATTTTATAACAATCCTTTTTACTCTATTGAGCATATATGAACTCAAGGGGTTAATATAGAGGTATTACTCTGTATCTGGCCCCGCCCCTTTTAAGTAATTGTATACCTAGTCAAATGTATATAAGGATCAATTGTTTGCTGCTTGTCACACCTGATGAAGGTGGCTGTGTCCACCGAAACGCGTTGTGTGTGTATTAATAAATCAGTCCTTTTAATATTTTTGCCCTGTTATTGGCGCTCTGGTACCGCTATTCATATTCACTGATTGACATTTCAAGTGAAAGCAGCTTTAGTGGAGTTCCCTGGAGAAATGACAGCTGGGTAGATATGGTTTCCGAAGTCCTTTCACCAAGCTAAAGAATATGGCTGTGGTGAGATACAACTCAGCAAAAAAAGCTGTGGACTGGTTCCGTACCGTCCCTGGCCACATTCACCTGTCCACGTGTTTGTGGTTAGGCGGTCCTTCCCAGTAAATGCACTGGGGGGGCATAGGTAATGTTGTAGGACCCGTGCTTGTGGAAGGCGGAGACGACACTGGGAGAAACAGTGGCGGCTGGGGACCGAGTATGGACACCCGGCCGCCGCCGCCATGAGGTTCTGAAAAGCTTCTGCCTCTACGAGCCTAAAAGGCCACATTTCAAGTGCAAACAGCTGTCAAAAATTTGGCAGTATAGTATTGCAGCCTGTGGGTTGGTGGATGGCTGGCTGCATACTTGCACTTGCATTCCAAGGAATGGGGTAGGGACAACTGAATGCTGCACTGGGACAAGGATGTGGACGGTGATTGTTGCACGTCTGCAACAACAGGTGCATGGCGGGAGGCATCTTCGCATGTGCCAAGGATCACTTATGATGGGCACACTTTTAGGCAGTGACCTGGGAGTCAGAGATGCTTCCAGAGGTCTTCCCCATGCTGTTCCCATGTCTTTTCAGCACTGTATGCATTTGTTTGATGATGTGTCACACACCACATTGCCAGATAAAATAAAATGTTAAAATGACATTTTCTGGTGAATGCATTTGTCTCGGTTGAAAGCAATTCAAAAGTGCAAAAATGCATCAAAAACGCTATGTGTGAACATAGCCCAAGGTGTGGAGGAGTATTTTTGTTTTTGGTTATTTATTTTGCCTTATATACAAGTCATTACCCTGGAAAGGATGTTCCTTAACATATTTCCCAGGAAAATCCATTTTGGTTTAGTTTTTGTATGTTTTATTGTGAGTCCGTAAAAGTGGCATAATACTCTGACAACGTTGTTGCCAGCAGTGATCTGGGAGTCAGAGATGCTTCCAGCGTTCTTCCCCATGCAGTTCCCATGTCATTTGAGCACTGTTTCCATCGATTTGGGAAATTTTTAGGCCCTCTGCAGACCGCCGGGGGGAGCTGCCTGAAAAATGCTCGAGTTTCCCATAGACTTACATTGGGCTCGTTGCTCGGGTCGAGCACCCGAGTATTCCAATGTGCTCGACCCGAGCAACGAGTACCCGAGCATTTTAGTGCTCACTCATCACTAATTCAGACCCTTTTCTCAGACACTCATATTTAAGTCACATGCTGTCCATTTCCTTGTGATCCTCCTTGAGATGGTTCTACTCCTTCAATGGAGTCCAGCTGTGTTTAATTAAACTGATAGGACTTGATTTGGAAAGGCACACACCTGTCTATATAAGACCTCACAGTTCACAGTGCATGTCAGACCAAATAAGAATCATGAGCTCAAAGGAACTGCCCAAGGAGATCAGAGACAGAATTGTGGCAAGGCACAGATCTGGCAAAGGTTGCAAAAAATGTATGCAGTACTCAAGGTTCCTAAGAGCACAGTGGCCTCCATAATCCTTAAATGTAAGAACTTTGGGACAACCAGAAATCTTCCTAGACCTGGCCATCCAGCCAAACCGAGCAATTGTGGGAAAAGAGCCTTGGTGAGTGAGGTAAAGAAGAACCCCAAGATCACTGTGGCTGAGCTCCAGAGTTGCAGTAGGGAGATGGGAGAAAGTTCCACAGTCAACCAGTCGGACCTTTATGGCAGAGTGGCCCGACGGAAGTCTCTCCTCAGTGCAAGACATATCAAAGCCCGCATAGAGTTTGCTCAAAAACACATGAAGGACTCCGAGACTATGAGAAATAAGATTCTCTAGTCTGATCAGATGAATATAGAACTTTCTGGTGATAATTCTAAGCGGTATGTGTGGAGAAAAACAGGCACTGCTCATCACCTGCCCAATACAATCTCAACAGTGAAACATGGTGACAGCATCATGCTATGGGGGTGTTTTTCAGCTGCAGGGACAGGATGACTGGTTGCAATTGAAGGAAACATGAATGCGGCCAAATACAGAGATATCCTGGATGAAAACCTCTTCCAGAGTGCTCTGGACCTCAGACTTGGCCGAAGGTTCACCTTCCAATAAGACAATGACCCTAAGCACACAGCTAAAAGGAGTGGCTTCAGAACACCTCTGTTACCATTCTTGACTGGCCCAGCCAGGGCCCTGACTTAAACCCAATTGAGCATCTCTGGAGAGACCTGAAAATGGCTGTCCACCAACGTTCACCATCTAAACTGACGGAACTGGAGAGGATTTGCAAGGAAGAATGGCAGAGGATCCCAAATCCAGGTGTGAAAAACTTGTTGCATCATTACCAAGAAGACTCATGGCTGTACTAGCTCAAAAGGGTGCTTCTACTCAATACTGAGCAAAGGGTCTGAATACTTATGACCATGTGATATTTCAGTTTTTCATTTTTAATAAATTTGCAAACATTTCTACATTTCTGTTTTTTCAGTCAAGATGAGGTGCAGAGTGTACTTTAGTGATAAAAAAAATGAACTTTTTAGAATTTACCAAATGGCTGCAATGAAACAAAGAGTGAACATTTTAAAGGGGTCTGAATACTTTCCATACCCACTGTATCAGTAGTGCACAACAGAGTTCTATGCTGAAATGTGCCCTGCTGTCTCAGTCTGGACCACACTAATAATAAAAATGATTGATCTGCTGGAAGGTCGATTTACCAGCCATACAGGATCTTATCTATCTAAACTATCTGACTTAGAAGCAACCGCCTAGCTAACTATCTCAAATTTCTCAGTATCCAGGACCAGTGTCAGGAGCAGCCTCTCTGTGCTGTTACACTGATAAAATGGTGCTGAAACAACATGTCCGCTCTTTATATGGAGAGGGACATGTGACTTCAGCAGCCACTGACAGAAGCCCTTGTGTCTGGAAGTTGTGGATGGTTTCTGCGCCCTGATTGGCTCGCCGGAATTTGCACACATTAAGTTAAGAAAAAAATAACATTAACAGCCCGCCGCTACTCTGAGTCCCCACACCCTCCCCTCATCAAACACATCCCCCCACTCATCACACAGAACCACTATCCTAGCCAAAGTCATAAAAAATACAGTTGTGGAAGGGCAATCATTTCCTGCTCTTTTGCCGAATTGGGTCGATTTTCAGTAAAAACGCTCAGGTGTCTGATCACGAATCCGAATCTGCAATGTTCATGCCGAATTTGAAAAAAGCAAATGTTTTCCGCACATATTCTCTCGTCTCCACATTTCCAAAAATTAGGGCCATTCACCACCAAAGTGGCATCAACTTCACCAGAGTAGAAATAGTATAATGGGGACTGACACCCCTTCCACTGCAGGAAACACACCAGATGGACACGCAACCAGGAGTCTCCACCTTTAAAAAAATTAGGGGCAGACACACCAAAGTTGCATCAATCTCACTGCAGTAGAAATAGCATAATGGAGACCGACACCTCTTCCACTACAGCCAACCGAGCAGGCGGAGACCCAATCAGGAGACTCCACATTTCAAAAAATTAGGGGCAGACACCACCAAAGTGGCATCAATTTCACTAGAGTAGAAATAGTATAATGGGGACCGCCACCTCCACCACTACAGTCAACCCAGCAGATGGAAACCCATTCAGGAGTCTCCACATTTCAAAAAATTAGGGGCAGACACCACCAAAGTGGCATCAATTTCACCAGAGTAGAACTAATATAATTGGGCACTGACACCCCTTCTACTACAGCCAACCCAGCACATGGAGATCCAATCAGGAGTCTCCACAATTGCATCAATTTCACCAGAGTAGAACTATTATAATGTGGCACTAACAATTATAATGTGGCACTAACAACCCTTCCACTACAGGAAACACACCAAATCAAGACCCAACCAGGAGTCTCCACATTTCAAAAATGTAGGGGCAGACACCACCAAAGTGGCATCAATTTCACCAGAGTAGAACTATTATAATGTGGCACTGACAGCCCTTCCACTACAGGAAACACATCAGATCAAGATCTAACCAGGAATCTCCACGTTTCAAAAAATTAGGGGCAGACACCACCAAAGTTGCATCAATTTCACCAGAGTGGATGAGCTCTGGATACAGGAGAATCTCTGCACAAAAAAAATTAGAAACTGAGAAGTGGCCTGCTGTATGTATCACGGAAGTAACAGAAGAAATTTGATTTTTAACTGTGGAGCCCTGGATACAGCTGAATCTCAGTGCAAAAGAATTACAAGCTCAGATGTGGCCTTGTTTATGTAGCACGATAAGAACAGAAAAAATATAATGTAATGTGCATGGAGCACAATATCAGCACAACATAGTTCTGTGCTGAAATGTGGCCTGGTGTCTCTGTCTGGACCACACTAATAGCAAAAAGGATTGATCTGCTGGAAGATCGATTTCACAGCCACATAGGATTCTATATGAATCATATAAGGCGAATGATGTACTAGAACATAATATTATTCAAAATGCAAAGTTTATTGTAATCCAAGATTAAAAATTGACATACATATTAACTATATGGCGCAGATACATAGGTAGTGGGCAAAGGAAGGTAAGTACTCTAGGTTCAATCTAACACATGATATAGATTGATGATACAAAATCATTAGCATAAGATAGCTATAAATCCAACACATGGTATTCATTAATGGTAAAGATTCGCTGAAAATAGGACATATATGGGTATGGATGTATAAAAACATACCCAGTAGCCAAAGTAGTGTATAAACAGTGAAGTAGGCTCAACTGAGCCATTAAAGTGCACAGTGCATGGCTAACCACAAGAAGATATAGTCACCATAATACAGCAAACATAAGTATAGAGTATTAAGCTTACATGTGTGGATACCAGATGATACGAACCCAGGTACTGTCACCCCTATGCGCGTTTCGGCGCTGTGCCTTCTTCTTAGGGTAATGACATGGCTTAGTTGAGCCTACTTCACTGTTTATACACTACTTTGGCTACTGGGTATGTTTTTATACATCCATACCCATATATGTCCTATTTTCAGCGAATCTTTACCATTAATGAATACCATGTGTTGGATTTATAGCTCTCTTATTCTAATGATTTTTGATCATCAATCTATATCATGTGTTAGATTGAACCTAGAGTACTTACCTTCCTTTGCCCACTACCTATGTATCTGCGCCATATAGTTAATATGTATGTCAATTTTTAATCTTGGATTACAATAAACTTTGCATTTTGAATAATATTATGTTCTAGTACGTCATTCGCCTTATATGATTCACATTTGAGACGTTGAACAGTTTCTGTTTATTTGATATGTGACCTGTATGGTCAAATAATTTTGCTTCGCAGGATTCTATATATCTAAAATATCTGACTTAGAAGCAACCGCCTAGCTAACTATCTCAATCTCTCAGTATCCAGGAGCAGAGTCAGGAGCCTCTCTGCGCTGTTACACTGACAAAATGGTACTAAAACAATATCTTCACTCTCTATATGGAGAGAGACATGTGACTTCAGCTGCCATTGGCACAAGCCCTTTTGTCTGGATGTTGTGGATGGTTCCTGCGCCCTGATTGGTTTGCTGGAATCTGCACACATTAAGTTAAGGGAAAAAAAATTAAGATTAACAGCACGCCGATACTCTGACCTCTCCCCACCCCTCCCCTCATCAAACACGTCCCCCCCACTTTTAATGCAGCACCTCTATCCTTGCCACAGTCATAAAAAATACAGTAGTGGAAACACGATCATTTAACGCACTTTAGCCGAATTGGGCCCATTTTCAGTAAAAATGCTCGGGAGTCCAATCACAAATCCTAATGTGCAATGTTCGTGCCGAGTTTGAAAAACCCGAACATTTTCTGAACATGTTAGCTCATCTCTATTCAGAACTTCTCTGAGAGTTCAGCAATGGTCAATGGAGCAGATCTGTATTCCTGCAGCTGAGGCCATGGTCCCCTAAGCTGACATCCTGTAGAGTCTAAATCTATGTCCCTCTTGATGGAGCCATGTATCCTGGTTGCTGTCCTGAATAGCCTCTCCATCTGAACAGTCTCTCTTGGCTGTAATTTTGTAAAGGTGTTTCTCATCATTCACAGGGCAGGGGCTCATGTCTCATTGTTTGAGCATTTAATAAATTTGCATAGTTTTGGCTGCATATCAACACACTAGCTGCCCTGGTTCAATATGTAATTAATATATTAGCAAACATCGTTGTTCTAGGACCCTCAGTCGCAGTCATCCAGAGATAAGAAGACAATAAAATTGCAGTAAATATCAACTCAAGTGTCAACATTCAGGTGAATTATACAAATAATAGTCTGTCCTTCTTGACCAACCAAAAAAAAAACCCATAAATTCAAATGTTAGCATAAAGATAATAGTGTATTTCCCCTGGCATACTGAATTTACATCAGGATAATTAAGAAGAAATGCTGTGTTATCACATTGTGTACCCGACAGCCACTGAAAGGTGAAAAGGTGAATCTCCTTGCTGGGAACCTATCTAATGTGAATCCTCTCTTAGGATGAAGCCTACATGTATATGGGCAGCCGGGTAAACATGAATTGGCCAATTTATGCGCTTAGTAATCTCAATTATTCCTATTTTCTAGAGCAGTTATGCAATACAAATTTCATATATTTCATGTTTGCATACTGAGTGCTACTTTATTTATTGGCTTTTATATTGGCTATGATACTGCCTCATGTTTGGCTGTGCTATACCATGTCAATGTGATAGCTGTAAATCATTATGGGGAAAGCCACCTGATCATGTCTGAGGTTATGTGCACCTTCTGTGGCTGATAAGATCTGATGCAATGTCTAAAATGGTGGCAGGAATTTTTTTGTCGATTTATGTGTGAATTATTAGTTCATATCTTGTAATCTGTTATTGAATTGGACAAGGGATATTTCCAAATGGTTCAATTGAAAGGTCATAATTGGCAACACAGCAAGGAAATTAAAACTATGACAACTTGCAAGGTGTGGTAAAACAGCAAATATAACTTATTGTGATAGCACCCATAACTAGTGTTGAGCCACCCCTGTAGTGTTCGAGTTCGGTTCGGTTCGTCGAACACCCGTGTGTTCGCCGAACTGTTCGTCGAACACCTTTGAACACCGTTAAAACCAATGGCAGGCAAACAAAAACACATAGAAACACATAGAAAACACCTTCAAAGGTGTCCAAAAGCTGACAAACTGCTCAGAAGACACAACTAACACATGGAAAAGTGACAAGTACATATAGTCATGCGAAAATAAAAGAGGTGGAGGAGTAAAAGGAGGGGGAGACACAGATATAGGCATGTCATGCCCTTCTAAAATCCAAAAAGTGAGAAGCCGACACGGCCAGTCCGCTCCTGCCCATGCCACCTCCGTGTCGCCGGGTTTGTGCCAGAGCCGCGGTGAACCCTGATGGCCAGCCCCCCTCTCCCAATACTGGTGCCTGTCCGCTGGTGGGTCGAGCGAGCCCCCCTGTGGTGGAGGCAGCTCTAAGCTTTTTAATTTAAATTGTCTCTCTAATTTGAATGAATACACTTTAAATCCATTTACAAGGATCTATTGGAGGGCAAGTCTCATGCCAGCAGCCACGTAATTCCAGCTCCAGTAGCGTCCACTAAAGCTGCTGCAGTTAAAAAGCTTTTATAAGGATCGAGCTCGGCTGTCCACCGCAAGGCATCCTACTGCCAGTCCCAGCCCCTATGCCTTGGGGTGCCTCCTGATGCTCTTCACTGAGTATCCCATGGTCCCGAAGCATTTCCTTTGAAAAAATTAAGTGTCTAAACTACAGGTGGTGTAGCTTGCTTAACAGCCGGGATAATCCGCTGACTAGCAGACACTGCTACTAGGCACAAAGTATTTCCTGGGCTAGATGCAGTTAAAAATTTGTAATTAGATACTCTCGTTGGATGCTGAGAAAGCATTCCATAGAGTCTCCTGGCACGCCATATATGATTCTCTTAAAAAGCTTGGGGTAGGGGTCTAGGGGACCCTTTTATAGCCAAAATCATGGCCCTGTATCGCAATACGTCACCTAGGCTGAAGATAAATGGAACTGTAGCACCCTGAGGGCTCGGTTGCTACAGACTTATTGCACCTCACCCAGAGGTGTGATATCTCACTCTCAGGTAAGGATGGAGTGTGGATCAGGACCCGACACCTGCATGCATTACACCACATTGCCATGGGGCAGGGCGACCAATATGCCCCTGAGATGGGCACGACAGTCCCTGTCCCTGGCTGGAGTGGGGGGAGGGAACACTGAGGAAGGGGAACCCTGTAGTGCAGGAGCAGGGAGGAAGCAGTTCCTGGGTGCATTGAGAAGGGAGTATAAAAGGTGGGCACCATCTTAGTTCAGTGCAGAGAAGTCTGAGCAGAAGTGGCAGGGAGCAGGGGCTCTGCATGAGCTCTGCTCCGGAGGCGGGCCTAGTAACAGAGGCCCAGGCCTGGAAGAGGGAGAAGGAAGGAAGAGGAGCGGAGAAGGCTCCAGGAACGAGGAATGAAGGGATCCCAGGGGTGCGGACGGGCGAGTCGCCACCGCACGCCCGAATCCACCTGCGTGGAGGGGTCAGGCCAAAGGGGGAGACCGGTCCCCGAACTAGTGGAGGCAGGAAACGACCCTCAGCTAGAAACCGGAGGCTCTGACATTTTATGTGGCGCAGCCCCTCACTACACCCGCTAGGAAGGCACCACATAGGGTCAGGGAAACTGGCGCCAAGTTTACCAAGAGGAGGCCCGAGGCAGCCGGACAGAAGTGTTGGTAAGAAAGGCCAGACAAAGGACACACAAAGGGGGTCCTGTGAAGTGCTCCAAAGTTATCTGGGAGTTGTCTGAGCCCCTCACCTGGTGAGCACAGTACGACGTGGGCAGCCGTTACCTGCAGACGTGGTCTGGATAATAAGAACTGTGAGTAAAGGCCCTGGACTGCATCACTGACTCCGTGTCGTTACTGCTGCTGCCCTGCACCATCACCCCCATCCTCCGCATACACTGCCCTGAGGCTATACTCCACCCGTGGGGAGTTATGCTACGCTCTGCTGCACCCACAACACCAGCCACAGCGGTCTGCCCTGTAGCGGCGGTTCACTCTGACCGCAATCCACGGGTGGCGTAGTCGGACATTTAAACATCAAAACCACATAAATAGTTCCGCCACTGGTTTGACCGCCCTGAGCCACGGAACCGGGTCGCCGCCACGAAGACTACAACCACCAGCATCCACCAAAAAGGGTCCGGCTCCGGGTGTCCCAAGGCCCAGGGGGTGCGTCAGAACATTTTCATCACCTTTCACAATCACCAATGGGACAAGGCAGGGATGTCCTCTGTCCCCTCTCTTATACATCCTAGTGACGGAGCACCTGCTCTCATCAATTCGCCATAACCCCAATATTAGGTGGATTGAGGTGGGAGGCACCGAGTACAAGTGCTCTCTATTTGCTGATGATGTCCTAGTATATATCACTCAATCACATATATCCATCCATGCTGTTATGGCTGAAATAGATCACTTTGTTACATGGTAAAATTTTAAAATCAATGCAGCGAAGTCTGAGGCCCTCGATGTCTCCCTCCCCAAATCCATATAGGATTCCATCCAGTCCAACTTTCCCTTTGCCTGGCCCTCACAGGGTATCAAATACTTAGGAATTCCTATTCATAGAGACCTCTCCCATCTATGTTAATTTTGGGCCCTTTATTGAACAATTCCATACAGACCACGGTTGGCAAGTTAGAACTGTAAGATTCACTACGTGAACCGCTGGTGTTTTGTGGAAAAGCACATGTACACCGCGTTCCAAATTATTATGCAAAAAGTGTTTAGGAGTGATAAGGGAAGAATTTGTTTGTTTGTCAGTTAAACTCATTGATGGTGATGTGTGTCAGGGCTCTTTATATCACTGTAAGCAATTGCAGACACCTGTGCTAATTAGTTTGGCAGGTGTGTCCAATGAAAGGCAAGACTACTTAAGAAGGCTCTCTCACATTATTAAGCAGCCTACATTTTCTGCCAAAATGGGAAAGAAAAAGGATGTGTCGGCTGCTGAGAAGCAACAAATTGTGGAGTGTTTAGGTCAAGGCATGACTACAATCAACATTGTGCGATGATCAGGATGAAGTGTCTTGGCAATCAAGAAGTATGTAGCTGATTCACAGTACACACTTGTGCGTGCTGATAAGGGCAAATTGAGGACTTTTTCCTACAGGCAATTACGTCAGGTTGAAAGAGCAGCGGCAAAAAAGCCTTGTCATAGCAGCAGACAAGTTTTTGAAGCTGCTTGTGCCCCCAACGTCCCCCGAACAACAAGATGCAGGGTCCTTCAGAGGTTTGCAGCTGTGCATACGCCATCCTGTCGACCTCCTCTATCCACTTCACACAAGCAGAAACGGCTCCAGTGGGCCAAACATTACATGAAGACTGATTTCAAAACTGTTTTGTTCACGGATGAGTGCCGTGCAGCGCTCGATGGTCCAGATGGATGGAGTGGAGGATGGCTGGTTGATGGACACCCCACGCAAACACGGCTACAGCGCCAACAAGGAGGAGGTGGAGTAATGTTTTGGGCTGGAATCATGGGGAGAGAGATTGTCGGCCCCTTTAGGATCCCTGAAGGCGCTAAAGATGAACTCCATAATGTATGTGGATTTTCTCAAACAGCACTTCCTGCCATGGTTCAAGAAGAAGAACCGTGTATTTCACAGCAAGATCATTTTTCTGCATGATAATGCACCATCTCATGCTGCACATAAAACATCTGCATCTCTGGCTGATATGGGCATAAAAGGGGACAAACTTATGGTGTGACCCCCATGCTCCCCTGACCTCTACCCCATTCAGAACCTTTGGAGCATCATTAAAAGGAGTGTCTATGATGGCGGGAGGCAGTTCACATCTAAGCAACAGCTCTGGGAGGGTATTCTGTCCTCATGCAAAACAATTGAAGCAGAAACCATCCAAAACCTGACAAATTCAATGGACGAGAGAGTTCAGAAGCTCCTTTCGAACAAGGGGTCCTATGTGAAAATGTAACATCACCTAGAATAAAGTTTTGAGTTGAAAACTGTTTGATTTCAGTTTCTAACAACCTGCTAATGCTTATAATTTCAAAAATGACCATTTTTTTGGTCTTTATTAAAATGAAAAGGTTGATCGAAAAGTTTGGGGGATCTAAGAGTGTGGCAACCCACTAGTCATGATTACTTTGAATTCTGACAATATGAGGGTCATGCTGCAGGTAGTGCAGCAAGAAGGCACTTATGTGTCTTGTGCATCTCGGAGCCCCAAAACTATTTTCCGGGCTAGATGCAGCTAAAAATTATTTTTAATTTTAAATCTCCTGGAGCTTATTATAGATGGCCTAATAGGATCAGTGCTGCACACTGCTACAAAGCCCAAATTATTTTCCAGTCAAGATACAGATAAACATGATTAGTAATTTGAAAGCTTAAAACGTTTGGTAGGGTGATTTTAACCAATCATCAAGCTTTTACTCTCCCCAGGATGACACAGGGGTAGAAAAGTCGTTTCGGATCCATGATTTGTTCATCTTTATGAACGTGAGTCTGTCTACATTATCAGTGGAGAGCCGCGTGCGCTTATCTGTCAGCACACCACCAGCAGCGCTGAACACACGTTCAGACAGAACGCTGGCTGCGGGGCATGACAAGATCTCCAAGGCGTAAGTGGCTAGCTCCGGCCATTTATCCAGATTGGAAGCCCAAAAAGAGCAAGGGTCCAGTGACACAGTCGTGGCTTCAATGTTTACTTGGAGATACTCCTGTACTATCGTCTCTAGGCGTTGACTATGTGTCAGACTTCTTGTCTCCTGTGGCCTTGCAAAGGATGGGCTAAAAAAGTGGTGAAATGATTCCGCAAAATTGATGTTACCAGCAGATACTGTGGTTCTGTTACGGTTTGAGTGCTGAACACTTGACGGTCCCACGGTTGGCAAGTTGGAACTGTGAGATTCACTACGTGCACCACTGGTATTTTGTGGAAAAGCACATGTAAGATTCTGCAACAGTCTCTGCTGATACTCCTGCATGCGTGCATCCCTTTCTATGGCAGGAATAATTTCTGCAAATTTACTTTTGTACCGGGGATCTAACAGTGTGGCAACCCAGTAGTCAGGATTATTTCTAATTCTCACAATTCGAGGGTCATGTTGCAGGTAGTACAGCAAGAAGGCACTCATGTGTGTTGCGCATCCAGAAGCACCAAGTCCCTGTTGTGTTGGTGGCGAGGTAACAATCATGCTTCCTTCCTCTGTCCTCTCCCCCCAACCTCGCACAACAGAAATGTGATCAAGGTCTCCCTCATCTGATGAGTCTTCCATCAGTTCGTCCTCCACTTCTTCCTGGGCTCCTGCACCTTCCTCACTAGTTTGGCTGCTACCATGCGCCCTGGTAAAACCATCTCCCCCACCCTCACATGCCTGCCGCCTTGGTGCTGCCGACCTTCTGGACCTTGCAGATGTTAGCCATTCCGCAGACAACTCCTCCTCCTCTACTTCCTCCACCTCCTCTTGTGCCACCACCTGACTCCGAATTCTGTTTAACATGTGCTCCAGCATGTAAATCACCGGAATAGTCATGCTGATAATGGCATCGTCAGCACTAAACATCTTCGTCGCCATTTCAAAACTGTGCAGAAGGGTGCATAGGTCCCTGATCTGAGACCACTCCTCCAGCGTGATTTGCCCCACCTCTGAATCTCGTTGGCCCAGGCTATACGTCAGAACGTATTGCACCAGGGCTTGTCGGTGCTGCCACAGTTGCTGCAACATGTGCAGAGTTGAATTCCACCGGGTAGGCACATCGCATTTTAGCCGGTGAAGTGGCAGGCCCAACGACTTCTGTAGAGATGTAAGTCGCTGAGCTGCGGGATGCGAACGGCGGAAGTGAACACACAGCGACCGTGCCCTTTGCAGAAGGCCATCTAGTCTGGGATAGTGGGCTAAAAATTGCTGGACAACCAGGTTCAACACGTGAGCCATACAAGGCACGTGTGTGACATTGCCCCGGCGAAGGGCCGCACCCAGGTTTGCAGCATTGTCGCACACGGCCTTCCCTGGTTTCAGGTCCAGTGGAGACAACCATTCATGAAATTGGTTCTCCAGAGCTGACCACAACTCCTCAGCTGTGTGACTCACATTTCCCAGACATTTCAATGTAAAAACCGCCTGATGACGTTGAGCCCTACTGCCAGCATAGTAAGGAGGTGTGCAGGATCCCTTCTGCGCAGTTAGAAAGCTTGTGGCATGACCAGACAGGCTTTGGGTGCAGGTGGAAGACCGAGAGGAGGTTGAGGAGGCAGAAGCAGTGGAGGAACTTTGACATAAAGAGGATTGACGCACAACTCGTGGGGACGGCAAGACTTGGACAGCAGCCCCTTGTCCTGCTGTCACCATAGTTACCCAGTGCCCAGTCAGCGACATGTAACGCCCCTGTCCATGCCTACTCGTCCAAGTGTCTGTGGTGAAATGCACCCTGTCACACACAGAGTTTCTCAAAGAAGCGGTGATGTTGTGTGCGACATGCTGGTGGAGCGCAGACACACCTTTCTTTGAGAAGTAGTGCCGACTGGGCATCTGGTACTGGGGCACTGCGACGGACATAAGGTCTCGAAAATCCTCTGTGTCCACCAGGCGGAAAGGCAGCATTTCTGTAGCCAAGAGCTTGCAGATGGTGAAATTCAACCTCTTAGCTTTCTCATGGCTAGGAGGAAATGGTCTTTTACTTGTCCACATCTGAGGGACCGAGGGCTGGCTATTGTGCTTAGACGGGGATGATAAGGGTGTCCCCGGCAAACTGCCGGTCTGTGAGGAAGATGCAGGCGGACATGTTAGGTTGCCTTCATCCAAAGGTGGTGCTATCGATGTCGGACAGCGCTCAACACCAGCTGGTGTTACCACCTCCAAAGAAAATGATGACCTGCCAATCACGCTGGCTGTTGCGGGTAAAGAGGTGGCAGGTCTGCGCCCCAAAACAGGTGTGACTGCTGTCCCCCCAGTCACAGAGGATGAAGAGGCCGCGGATGCACAAGATATGGCAGACGGTGGTTGGCCCGGCCGGCTAGGCCGCATTGTAGCACACTGAGCTTCCCACTGCAACTTATGCTTCATGTCCATGTGCCGGTTCATGCATGAAGTACTCAAACTATGTATTTTTTGGCCTCTACTTAGCTTTTGCTGACAAATGTTACAGATAACACGAGTTGGGTCATCTTTATCGATCTGAAAAAATGCCCAGGCTATGCAAGGCTTAGCACCCATGCGACCTGAAGAGCCACCACGACTTGTGGTGAGAGGCAGAGTTGTGTTTGAGGATGCAGTTGTTGACGTGCTTCCAGTACTACGTCTCTGTCCAGGAAGGCGCAACCTGACCTCTTCGTCACTAGCATCTTCCTCCACCTCCTCTGCTGACCTCATCTCTTGGCTGACTGTGGGTTGACAGTAAGTGGGATCTCCGACCTCATCATCATCACCCTGTGCGTTATCACACCCGTCGTCCTCAGAGCCAACCTGTTCCTGCCCTGACAAAAAACTAAAGTTGTCGCTCCAATCAGGTATTTGAGTCTTATCATCGTCTTCCTCATTGTCTCCACCAACAGGAGTTACAGTTTGGGAATGAGGGTCTACATTATGGTCAGAACCTTCTGCGTCTGGTCCTGGATCCGACTCATAAAGATTCTGGGCATCAGTGCAGATCATTTCCTCGTCTGGATTCACAGAAGCGCTGGAGTCGACCTCTGATTCCCAGGCTATAGTATGAGTAAACAGCTCTGCAGACTCAACCATCTGTTCTACCTCATACTCAGACGGGCAGCTGGAGATTTGGGAGCTGTGAGGAAGCAAGTGCGATTTGGGTGACACCTTTGAGGACTGGAGTATTTGTGATGTTGAAGTTGATGTGGAGGAGAGCCCACTTAAAGGAGCACTTGATATCCGTTGAAGCACCTGCTGTTTTTGTGCCTCATCTGGAATTTGTAGCGATTGGCGTGGCCGTAAGAAAGGGATCTTATCACATTGTCCGTTAAAAGAAGTAGACATTTTAGTTTGGCTGGAAGATGGTCTTTCTTCTGAAGATGTTACTGTTGCTTTAACACCTACCCCACGGACACAACCTTTTTTCCCCTTCGCAACACGCCTATTCCCCTTTCCACCAACAGCAGGCCTTTTTCCACTCATTTTGGTGGTTAACTAATTCACAACTCTGGAGTTGTTTGCACAAAAAACAATGGATGGTAACCGAGCGAGCTGAGTGGCCAAACTGTGGTATTAGGCCAAAACTATTGGCTGGGTTAGATGCAGAAAAAAATTATTTTGAATTTGCAACCTGATGGAGGTCAGTATAGATGGACTAATAGAGAAAGTCCGACACACTACTAGAAGGCCAAATATTTTTTCAGAGGTAGATGCAGAAAAAAATATATTCAGTTTGCAACCTGATGGAGGTCAGTATAGATGGATTAATAGAACAAGACCCACACACAGCTAGAAGCCCAATATTTTTTCAGAGGTAGATGCAGAAAAAAATATATTCAGTTTGCAACCTGATGGAGGTCAGTATAGATGGACTAATAAAACAAGTCCCACACACTGCTAGAAGCCCAAATATTTTTTCAGAGGTACTGTAGATGCAGATAAAAATTAGTTTTAATTTGCAACCTGATGGAGGTCAGTAAAGATGGACTAATAGAGAAAGTCCGACACACTACTAGAAGGCCAAATATTTTTTCAGAGGTAGATGCAGAAAAAAATATATTCAGTTTGCAACCTGATGGAGGTCAGTATAGATGGATTAATAGAACAAGACCCACACACAGCTAGAAGCCCAATATTTTTTCAGAGGTAGATGCAGAAAAAAATATATTCAGTTTGCAACCTGATGGAGGTCAGTATAGAGGGACTAATAGAACAAGTCCCACACACTGCTAGAAGCTCAAATATTTTTTCAGAGGTACTGTAGATGCAGATAAAAATTAGTTTTAATTTGCAACCTGATGGAGGTCAGTATAGATGTACTAATAGAATGATGCTATGCCCAAAAGATTTTACTTCACTAGGTGCAGTAAAAAAATTGGTATTCTATACACAGGTGGTATATCTTGCAACACAGATAGGCTACTCCACTGACTAACACACTCTGCAATAGGCCAAAAAGGATTAGCTTTGCTAGATTCAGCCAAATGCTGTGAAAAAAACTTGCACAGCACTGGCACAGACCTGCCTGGCAAAAACTGATAGGAACTCATGTAACCTAGTCCTGAAAAGGACTGCAATTACAATTAGTCTTTACTCCCACAACCGATCTATTTAAGAGCACAGACCTCCCTGATAAAAGTCGTAGGAAATGCTGTAACCTAGTCCTTAAAAGGACTGCAATCACAACTATTCCCTACTCCCAAGCTATCTGTATATTTGTGCGAAAATTGGCTTGAAATTAACAAGGTATAGCGCACACAGCAACAGCGGTGCCGTCTAACACGCAGCTGCAGCAGTGAGAAAATGGTGGCGACGGGGAAAATGGCTTGGTCTTATAGGGCAAGGACATGTGACATACACTGCCAATGACACATGCCCTTGCTTGTGTGAAAAAAAGCACTTCGCTCCGTGTGTGCTCTGCTGATAGGCTGACAGATTGCACCTCCCCACTGTAAATGCGGGAAAGAGAAAAAAAAATGGAGATCTTCATTGTTCCATCCCCTGCCCCTCCCCCCATCCCGCTGTACACTCAAACTGCGTATTAACATTAATTTTCATCATTACTGAGAAAAAATCCAGTTATGATTTTGGTGCACGAACAGTTATCGAACATAACCTCGAACAGCCGAATTTTTCTCAAATTGTTCGTGTTCGCCGAACGGCTCGAACACCGCCCAAAACAGCTCGAATTTGAGATTGGCGAACAGTTCGAGTAGAACAACGCTCATCTCTACCCATAACCAACTACTGCAATAAAGGGACAACCCAATTTGTAAAATAAGAGAGACAAAATGAAGGCACTCACTGTTAATAAAAAGTCTTCTTTATTTTTATTACAAAGTACAAACACAGGTCCACAGGGGAGGAGCAACCTAGGGGCGATGTCGGCAACAGCTATTTCACATGCTCTCACACATCTATGGGATGGTCGGTAACAAAATTAAGGAAGACTTTTTATAGCCAATAACTGCCTTCATTTTATCTCTCCTTTTTTTCTTTTCTTTTTGATCTATGTTGAAAAAGCTATTTTATGTGCCTTGCTGATTTACTCCACCAGTCAGTACTTGGGAAAAATTATCTCAGTGGTCCACAATAGTGCCAAGTCTTCCCTGCTTTATTTAATTTTGACAATCCAATTTGTGCTTACTGCATATTGTGGATTAGCATGAAAGATGATGGGTTAAATCGTACTACTATGCAGTATGGCATCTCACAGCCAAAATTGAAATGTAGCTTCTATCCTACAGTACATATGCAGTATGGCATCTCACAGCCAAAATTGAAATGTAGCTTCTATCCTACAGTACATGGAAAATAATACATAGAGTCTTTTCCATCCTTGAAACAATCTCTGTTCTCGTATTGTTCATTATTATTAAAGTAAATAGGTCTGAGTTTTAGTACCAGACAAAGCCATACATATATAGTTGTTGCTTTGCCAGGTATTGTGGAGAAGCGGTAATAGGACATTTTTCTGCTGATTGGTCGGAACATCGAATGGTCACCAATGTCAAACCTAGGAACCACCCCTTAAATATTTCACACAGTTCCAGATAAATGACAGCTCTGAACAGCTATACATGTTGAAATCCAGATTAAGTGGTAAAGTTATTGTCTGGTCTCTACGGAGGCACATGCCACTTTTCAGATGCTCAAGATTCATCACAAGGCTTGTGTCTCTTAATGAATTGGGAGTGACTGACTCCAACACGCTCCCTCATCAATACCAGCGTTGTTCACACTGGTCTTGATGAATTGATGCTTTAGTTCATAATTTAAAAGAAGATTAAGGCTGTGTGCGCAGGATGCATTTTTCAAGCGTTTATGCTGCGGAATTTCCACAGCGTAAACGCTTGGGAAACGCTTGGTAAACCTTCCCCCATGGTCTCCAATGCAATTCCGCACTTTCAATGCCCATGCTGCGGATTTTTCCGCAGCATTTATGCTGCACTCAAAAATACGCAGCATGTCCATTAATTTTGCGGACACGCAGCGTAATCGCCGCCATTGACTTGCATTAGAACGCCCCAATTCCGCAGGACTGCATCTGTACTTGCGTAATTGGCGCATTCTAATGTGCGGATGGTACCCAAGTCTGGAGGACAGAAGACTCTCCTCCAGACTCGGGTACCATAGAATCTGTAAAAAAAAGATTTTAAAATAAAAAATAAAGTTTATACTCACCTTCCGGTGTCCTCCTGGTTTTTTTTTCCACGCCGTCCAGTCTCTTACAATGCTCGCGCTGTTGTGAAGGACCTGCCATGACGTCACTGAGTCATGTGACCCTTCACATGACTCAATGACGTCACCGCAGGTCCTTCACAACAGCGCTAGCATTGCAAGAGACCGGACGCAGCATAGATGACACCGGGAAGACATCGGAAGGTGAGTATAATCTTTTTTATTTTTTTTTTACCCTTCTTATTCTTTTTTTTAACTATTACTTGGTCACACTATATAAATCCATGCCGGTTGCATGGATTTATATAGTGTGACCAACTTGTCAAGCACTTTTCCAAGTGATGCTAAAATCGCTTGGAAAAGTGCTTGAAAAAACGCATGCGAAAACGCATGTAAAAACGCTGAAAAAATGCTTCTCTCTGGCAGAAAAAACGCATGTAAATCTAAATGCGTTTTTTTCTGCCAGAGAGAGGCAAAAACGCTCTGCATCAAATCTGCTACGTGGGCACATAGCCTAAGGCCCCAGTCTATCATGACCGGCAATGTGCACATCAATCTTGATGAGGGAGCATGTTGGAGTCATGTGCTCCTGATTCATTAAGGCACGTATTAATGAATCATGAGTATCTGACAAGTGGTGTGCGCTTTGCCACTAATCTTAGTCCAGTCGGGGACTTCCAGTGTGTACAAACTCCTACACTATCACAATTCTTTGTTGTATCAAATGCGGCATGTTTGACAACACTACTGTCCTTCACAGATCACCACTCACCTGGCAGGATACAATGAGCCTCATTTTTTTTATATTGCTCTGGTAAAATGAGAGCTGTGTTTGGGTTACTATGGGCAACAAATATGTAAATTGCCTCTTCAGAGAGGAAGAGGACTTGAACTCCAGACCCCTATGATCAAAAAAGACAGTTTTATGATTCATGCAGATGAGCGTATAATTTTTGATCGGACAGCACACTGACCTATGTTACTCAATAGGGCTGTTCAAAAGAGTGATTTTTTCTATCGGTCCGAATTTCTGTGAGAAAAAAATTGGAGCATGCACTATTCTCTTCTGAGTCTTGGATGAGACTCACCCATTCAAGTCCATTCAAGACACAATTTTTTTTTTACCTTGAGAAAGGCGCAGATCTGGTGCTGAAACGCATTGGTATGAATAAAAAACCTTGCTTATACTCTCGGGATTTCATCCTTTCTATTATCGCAGCCCACACATCGTGATAATCTCCACTTTGTCAAACTGCTAACTTGACGACACTATCCTCCAGCCACGGGGCAGCAGCTATGACACATCAGGTTTCTACAGGTGTAGTGTACTTACACAACCCTTACAGATGAGCGCTACCATCACCCTCATCCCATCTTGTCCCTTCCGGTACTACTCTATCTGTGCACCTTTGCCTCATCCAGATCTTCCGAAAGACGGTTTTATGGCTCATGTAGATGAGCGAAAATTTTTGACCAGACAGTACACAGACAGCACACTGACCTATGTTATTTAATAGGGCTGTTCTGAAGAATGATTTTTTCTCTTGGTCTGAATGTTTGTGAGAAAAATGTTGCAGTATGCACTATTCTCTTCCGAGTCTCTGGTTAGATTCACCCATTCAAGAAGATGGGTGCGTAAAACAGAACATCCATGTAGCTTCCGATTTTACGGATACATTTCTATTATTAAACTAGGAAACTCTATTTGATTGTGTATATTTATTAACGTAGATGTTTGAAAATGGATTGCACACGGATGTCACCTGGATATCAGACAGACTTAAAAAATTAACACACGAATGACACATGCATGGCACATGGATTATAGTCAGATAAAAAACAATTTTTTCTACGCTCGTCTGCAGCCAGCCTAACTTTAAGACAGTTCTGATGAATTAGACCTAATAAACATTACCCTAGGGGAAACGAGTTTTTGTGACCTACAGTGTAGCACTGCTCATTAATAAACTAAATATATTTTATCCTTTTGAGCAAAACTTTTTACATTTTTGGTTTTACTTGCAAAACTTTAAGCAGTACTTGTTGGAAAACTCCCTTGATCATGAGGATATTTGGATTCAAGCAAATTGTTAGTGGCCTCATTTTTGGGATCCCTAAAATGAACTATTTTTGTCAACAGAAGATCTAAAAAATCATACTTGCAGTTTTCCAGATCCAACAATTCCAGATGCGGCTTTCGACTCTATGATCTCCATGTGCACTATGGGTGTGTTCACACAGAATTCTAAGACGTGGATTTTGAAGCGGATCTAATCCAAAATCCACATCAAAGAGTATTAAAAGAATATTTGAAGCAGTTTTTGATGTGGAGTTTGGAAAGAATCTAATTCAGAATCCATGTCTAAAAACTCCATTTGAACCCACCCTTGCGGTGAACACAGGATGAGGTTTTCTGAATCAGCCAGCTCTTATATAATGTAATAAACATGAACTTCATGTTGAGACTGATAATCAACAGTGAGCAGTAACATCATATTTGAAAAGATACAATTGTGCTTTAAAATCGTAATCCGCAAATCATTTTATTCTTAGGTTTTCTCTTTCCTACAATATAGTCCAGATTGTCTGCAGTTCTGCACCATCTGCTTCCATATTACAGCTCCCACTGTAAGATAAAATACTAAAACAAGACACATCTACTAATAACAAGTTCAGCGAAAATGTTTCCTTAGTCTCTCATGTGATAAATCTGGGATAACAAGCCGAGCTAAAAATAAATCAAACACAGTCACATCATAGTAAGTAGCAATCCTGAAAATAAAAATGTGTGCTCACGGAGAGCCTTCAAAAATAAATGAAGACTTACAGCACATTATGTAACAATATTTTTAGCATCAGGCAGCAATTTTCCTTCCTCTTTCTTTTTTTCGTATTGTTAAAGGGGATTTTTTCACTAAAAAAATATTATTACATATGAGGGTCCCAAAGTCTCCTATGTGAATGAAGTGGTGGTGTGCCTGGCCTCTATTCACTTCTTTGGGAGTGATGCAATGACTATCTCTACCAATTTGATTGAAGTGAATAGAGTGGTGGTCGAGTATACTTATTGCTAGAGAGGCAGTAAAGTCTAGAAATGTGTTGAATTTATTGAGATAAGAAATAAATTAACTTTTATTTGAGACTCTATGGATTGTGGTGTGCTGCATCACTAGGGTATGTGCATATGACATTTTTTAGTCGTGTGGGTGCCTGCCAAGCATTTCAAGCAGAACACGCTTCAGTAAACCTTGGTGTTTCATTACCTGACCAGGCCAATTTTTTCATTTCTGACCAGTATCATTTTATATGGTAATAACTCTGGAATGTTTCAACATATCCCAGTGATTATTTTTTCGCAACATATTGTACTTAATGTTATTGGTAAATTTTAGTCAATATAATTTTCATTTATTTATAAAAAGATCAAAAATTTGCCAAAAAATTAAAAATGTGAAATTTTCAAACTCTGAATTTTTATGCCCATAAACCAGATATTTATGCCATACAAAATAGATAATAAATATCATTCACCATGTCTACTTTACATCAGCATCATTTTCTACACATAATTTTGTTTTGCTAGGAAGTTAGAAGGGTTAAAAGTTTATCAGCAATTTCTCATTTTTCCAACCAAATTTACAAAACCAATTTTTTTAGGGACCACATCACATTTAAGTAACTTTGAGGGGACTATAAGACAAAAAATACCCCAAAGTGACACTATTTTAAAAAGTACACCACTCAAAGCGCTCAAAACCATGTTCAAGAAGCTTATTAACCCTTTAGGAATTAAAGCAATGTGGAAGGAAAAAAATGAAACTTTTACTTTTTCCCACAAAAATATTGCTTTAGCCCCAAATCTTGCATTTTCAGAAGGATAACAAGAGAAAATGGACCATACAATTTGTTGTGCAGCTTCTCCTGAGTATACCGATAACCATATATGGTGGAAAACTATTGTTTGAATGCATGGCAGAGCTCTGAAGGGAAGGAGCAGCATTCGACTGTTGGAGCACAAAATTGGCTGTAATAGATAGTGGATGCCATGTAGCATTTGCAGATCCCCTGATGTGCTTAAACAGTGTAACCCCACGTAACCCCACTTTGGAAGCTACACCCCTCAAGGAATTTATCTAGATGTGTTGTGAGCACCTTGAACTCACAGGTGCTCACAGAATTTTACAATATTGAGCTTAGAAAATAAAAAAAATCTAATTTTTCCCACTAAAATGTTGCTTTAGCCTCAAGATTTTCATTTCCTCAAGGATACTAGGAGAAAATGGACCATACAATTTGTTGTGCAATTTCTCCTGAGTAGAACGATGCCTACTGTTTGGGTGCACGGCAAGACTCGGAAGGGAAGGAGCACCATTTGACGTTTAAAATGCAAAATTGACTGGAATAGATAGCGGATGCCATTTCACATTTGCAGAGCCCCAAATGTGCCTTAACAGTGGAAACTCCCGCAAGTAACTCTATTTTGGAAACTACACCCCTTAAGTAAGTTATCTAGAGGTCTGGTGAGCACCTTAAACCCACAAGTGCTTCAAAGAATTTTATAACTTTGAGCCACGAAAATGAAAAAATATATTTTTCCCACAAAAATGTTAGTTTTAGCCCCAATTTTTTCTTTTCACAAGGGTAACAGGATGAATTGATGCCAAAAAATTAGTTGTTCATGTTCTCCTGAGTATGCCAATACCCCATATGAGGTGGAAATCTACTGTTTGGGCATACAACAGAGTTTGAAAGGGAGGAAGCGCCAATTGAATTTTGGAGTGCATTTTTGACTGAAATAGATTGCCGATACCATGTCACATTTGAAGTGCTTCTCACATGTCAAAACAGGAGAAACCCCCACAAGTTTTGGAACCTACACCTCTTGCAAAATTCATCTAGGGGTGTAGTAAGCATTTTAACCCTCAGGTGATTCACAGAATTGTATAACATTAATGCACAATTGTCAATGGACAATTAAAATTTTTCCACTAAAATGTTGCTTTGGCCCCAAGTTTTCAATTTTCAAAATGGATAATAGAAGAAAATGAACAGTAAAATTTGTTAAGCCATTTCTCTTGAGAGCGCCAATGCCCTATATGTGGTTGAAACCTACTTTAGAGACGCAGTGCAAAGCTCAGAGGGAAGGAGCGCTATATTGGAGTTCAAATTGTGCTGGAATGGTTTGAGGGGGCCACGTCACATTGGAAGAGCCCCTGAGTTGCCAGAATAGAAGAACCCCTTGTGAGACAGTGAGGGGGATTTTATGCGAGGGCCGTTATGCGAGGGTGCAGTGATCATATTGACACCACAGGTGTGTCACAAAATTTTATATCATTGGGCCGTGTAGAAAAAATTATTACATTTTTATCACAAAAAAAAAGTTGCTTTAGCCCCAGATTTTACGTCAGGTAAAATTGAAACCAAAATATGGCACCAAAAATGTCCACACAATTTCTGCTCAATGTGGCAATTCCCCATATGTGGCTGTACAGTACTGCTTAGCCATACAGGGAGACTCGGGAGGGGTGGAGCGCTATTTGACTTTTGGAGAACAAATTATCATAGAATAATTTGCGGACCCAATATACAGAGCCCCCAAGTGCCAGAAGAGCAGAATCCCCCCCCCCCATCAAGTAACCTAACCCCATTTTGGAAATTACATCCTCTTGGAATTTATCTACAGCTATAGTGAGGATATTGACCTCAGGGGTGTTTTCCAGAAATAAGCAGCAGTGGATGTTTGCTAAGTGAAAATTGCAAATCTGCATTTTTCCCAGGGTGTGCATCTGGAGACATGGACCCCGTAAATTAAGCGGGTTTTCACTGCTACTGAAATGTCAAACATGTGGATTCTAAATGTGGTTTAGGGACACTGTGGGGCTCAGAAGGGAGGAGGGCATTTGGATTTGGGAGCACAGAATTTACTGGAGCTATCGCGCTTTCACAGAGCCTTTGTGCTACCAGTAATGTGGAAGCCCCCTATATTTCCATTGACAGATGATGGACCTGAGTGAGAATTTGATTTTCTGTGGATTAAGTGGAAGCTTTTATTGGGAACATTTTACATAACATTTTGGATCACAATTATCCTGCACTATACTCTGAGCACTTACATCGGGGTTTCCATCTAAATCTCAGAATGATGTGATTCAGATGAAACCCCTAAAGGATCCATTCACTGTAATGAGGCATCAGTGTTACTCTGGACTCCATCTGGCCTCTGTTCAGCAGTGTCCTTTTCAGAGGTGCACAAAACTGTGTAAAGCACAGGATAGATGTGCGCCAAGCCTTACAGCGATCTTTGGGAGGTAGAATGAACAAATCAACAGCAGGTCAACAAATTTTGCTTTATATTTTTTACTCTGCTTCTCATGCGGTATAAGTGATAAGTCAACCTTTTTTTTCGGGTCGGTGCGATTACAGCGATACCAGATTTATAACTTTTTTTACGTTTGGGTATTGTCACACACTAAATAAAGTTTTTGCACCGCCATATTTCGAGAGCAATAATTTTTCTATATTTCTGCTGAAAATCATGTGGGGGCTTGTTTTTTGTGGGACGACTTGACGTTTTTATTGGTACCATTTTCGAGCACATAACTGTTATGTTCTGCTACCAGAGCTAAGGAAAGAGAGGAGATCTGTCCCTACGATAGAACTCAGCTTTATCCCTACGATGTAACAGGGGACCTGATCCTGCGATCAGACCTGCTAAAGTCCTAAGCTAGTCTGTACGGAGACCTATAGATGTGGGGAAGGAATCCCTACAAGTACTAAGGACTGGGAGGAAAAAGGGACACCTCCTAACAGAAATAGTAGCAGACAGACGAACAAACAAAATATATAGAACACAGAGGTCCGTAGACCAAGCAAACTAACAGAGTTAGATACAGAGCACAGGCTAGCTAAAGAGTAGTAATACAATGAAGTCCAGCAAAGCCAGAAGGGCGGAGCAGGATTAAATAGGCCAACAAGGTCATGTGACCAGCAATAGAAAAAACCTAAGAGCAAGGTTCTAACAGTACCCCCCCTTCTAAGAGGATCCTCCGGATCCCCTAGGACCAGGCTTATCAGGAAATCTCCTGTGAAACGCTCTCATAAGTCTGGATGCGGAAACATCATCCGACCTCACCCAAGAGTTATCCTCGGGTCCGAAACCTTTCCAGGCCACGAGATACTGCAAACTACCTCTATACCGTCTAGAGTTAAGGATGCGAGAAATTTCATATTCCCCGTCCTCCACCACCGGAGGAACAGAGGCAGAGGCGTCACAATCCGACACAACAGCTTTTTTCAACAGAGAGACATGAAACACCGGATTAATTCTCCAGGAGGTAGGAACCTCCAACCTAACAGCAGATTGGTTGACAACCTGAAGCACCTTAAAGGGCCCTACAAACTTGGGACCCAATTTCTTAGAAGGAATCCTCA
Source organism: Phyllobates terribilis (assembly GCF_046119375.1). Taxonomy (NCBI): domain Eukaryota; kingdom Metazoa; phylum Chordata; class Amphibia; order Anura; family Dendrobatidae; genus Phyllobates; species Phyllobates terribilis. The sequence goes on along the minus strand of NW_027362763.1, from coordinate 244,690,366 downwards.
ACCGCAGATTCCTAGAGGACAACCAAATCATGTCACCAACAGCGAACAAAACCTCCTGTCGTTTCCTATCAAAGTAGTCTTTAGATTTTCTGTTGGCCTCCTGAAGATTACCACGCACATCCGTCCAAACTCTCTCCAAATCACCGGAAAAATTCTCCTCCTCAGGCACGGCAGATCCCAACTTGGAGAACGACCCAAACGACGGATGTCTCCCAGAACAACAAAAAAAAGGCGAACAACCAGCAGAAGAAGATGTATGATTGTTCAGAGCAAATTCAGCAAGTGGCAGAAACTCAGACCACCCCTCTTGATTGTCTGCCACAAAACAACGCAAGAACTGCTCAACATCCTGGTTTTTCCTTTCTGTCTGGCCATTAGATTCAGGATGATATCCGGATGAGAACGACAAATGAACTCCCAACCAGTCACAAAAGTCACGCCAAAAACGAGCCACGAACTGAGGTCCCCTATCAGAAACAATGTCAGTAGGAACGCCATGAAGTCTGACAATTTCCTTGACAAAGGCCTTAGCGAGAGTTTTAGCGCAGGGCAGTTTGACGAAGGGAACCAAGTGACACATCTTGCTAAAATGGTCCACGACCACCCAGATGACAGTAAAACCCTCAGAGGGGGGAAGGTCAGTTATAAAGTCCATAGCCAAATGTGTCCAAGGAGCACTGGGAACCTCCAAAGGACAAAGTAACCCCGCAGCAGGAGTATGTGAGGACTTAGATCTAGCACATATAGTACATTGACGCACCCACTTAATGACTTCCTTCTGCCATCCAGGCCACCAAAAACTGCGACCCACCAGTCTCTTGGTCTCAGAGATTCCGGGATGACCTGCCAACCGAGATTCGTGACACTCAACAAACAAATCTCTCCTAAAGGTCCCAGGCACAAACAACCTCCCATGGGGAGTGTTAGATGGGGCATTCTCCTGTGCTTTAAGAATCTCATCTTCCAAAACGGAGTCCAAAGCAGCTATCACAACACCTTCTTGTAAAATGTTCTCCTCTTTCTCAGCACCGACTATGGGAGAAAAACTGCGAGACAAGGCATCCGCCTTAACATTCTTAGTACCTGGGATATAAGTAACGGAAAAATTAAACCGCGAGAAAAACAGTGCCCACCTAGCCTGACGGGCATTCAGGCGCTTGGCAGCATCAAGATATATCAGATTTTTATGATCCGTAAAAACCTGAACGGGAAATTCAGCACCTTCCAAGAGGTGGCGCCAGTGTTCAAATGCGAGTTTAATAGCCACTAATTCCCGATTACCAATATCGTAATTCAGTTCAGTCTCCGAAAATTTTTTTGAAAAAAAGGCACAGGGATGTACTCCATCCCCGTTTTCCTGAGACAATACTGCGCCAACCCCCACAGAGGAAGCATCAACCTCAACCAAAAACGGCTTAGTCACATCAGGCTGCATAAGGATGGGAGCAGAGGTGAACCTCTCCTTGAGATACACAAAAGCTTCAATGGCCTCAGAAGACCACTGAACCGCATCAGCACCTTTCCTGGTGAGATCGGTCAGAGGTTTGACAATAATAGAAAATTTTTTTATGAATTTTCTGTAATAATTGGCAAAACCCAAAAACCTCTGTATCGATTTCAAACCAATAGGCCTAGGCCATTCCTGTACAGCTTGAACTTTAACCGGGTCCATCTCAAAACCTTCACTGGAGATAATGTAGCCCAAAAAACTAATTCTCTGTACAGCGAACTCACATTTCTCCAGCTTAGCAAAAAGCGAATTGTCCATTAATAACTGTAATACCTCACGTACGCTCCGCCAATGAGACTCCAGATCCGGCGAATAAATCAAAATGTCATCCAAATACACAACCACATTTTTGCCGATCAAAGGTCTAAGGATGTCATTAATAAGATTCTGAAAAAATACAGGAGCATTAGTAAGACCAAAAGGCATAACCAGATTCTCAAAATGACCCACAGGAGTGTTAAAAGCAGTCTTCCATTCGTCACCCTCCTTCATGCGCAACAGATTGTATGCCCCCCGGAGATCAATTTTAGAGAACCACTTGGCCCCCACTAACTGGTTAAACAGATCAGGAATCAATGGCAGTGGGTACGGATTGCGTACAGTAATTTTGTTAATCTCACGAAAATCCAGACAAGGACGTAAACCGCCGTCCTTTTTTTTTACAAAAAAAAATCCAACCGCCACAGGAGACTTAGAGGGCCTAATGTGACCGGCGGCCAAACTTGTCTGTATGTATTCCTCCAAAGCCTTTCTCTCAGGAATAGTAAGGTTAAATAAAAGACTTTTAGGAAGAGTCGCTCCAGGGACAAATTCAATAGAACAATCATAGTCTCTATGGGGAGGCAAAACCTGCGATTCCTTCTCAGAAAAAACTCTCCAAAAATCCTGAATAGGAACAGGCAATTCCCCTCTATCCACAGCAGCAATACGCCCGTTACAACACTTGTCATAACATTTATGGCTCCAGGATTTAATTTCATTGGTAGACCAATCCAGTACAGGATTGTGCAATTTTAACCAGGGCAATCCCAAGACCACCGGAGAAGGCAAGTTATTCAAGACTACCAAATCTAATTTCTCATGGTGAACACCATTAATAGTGAGAGGAAATTCACAGACCTTGAGAGTAACATTCTTCAAAGGGGAGCCATCCACAGAAACCACAGCAATGGGGGATGATAAAGGTTCGGGTTTTAAATTGAGTCTTTCCAAGAATCCCCCATCAATTACATTCAGAGTAGACCCACAATCAACAAACACCCGAAATTCCATTAATTTTTCCTGAGCAATCGTGGAAGCAGCTAAAAATACACCCTTGGAATTTAAACAGGCAATACGGGCATGACTGACCATTTTTTTTTCTTTCTTCATACGAAGCTCACAGCCTTTAATCAAATGACCAGATTTTCCGCAATAGAAACACAAGCCTTCAGAAAATCTGCGGTCCTTTTCCTGAGAGCGAGGTGCCATCGCTCCAATCTCCATCGGTTCACCACTGTTAGTACACACATTCTCATAACCAGAAACTGACATAGCAGAGGATTTGCTCTCATTAACCCTTGCACGCAGTCTCCTATCCACCCGTATAGCTAATTGCATAGCCTGTTGCAAATCTTCAGGTGTAGGATAAGCAATTAGCAGGTCTTTAACCCTTTCATTGAGCCCAGCAAGAAACAGACTTTTCAGAGCAGAATCGTTCCACCCTGTTTGAGTAGACCATCGACGGAAATGAGTACAATATTTTTCCACATTACCTGATCCCTGTCTCAAACGTCTTAACTCAGTCTCAGCTGATGAGACACGGTCAGGATCATCATATAATAGCCCCAAAGCAGAAAAAAAACTATCCACTGATCTGAAGCATGTATCACTAGGTTGTAAAGAAAAGGCCCACTCCTGAGGCTCTTTGCGCAAAAGTGACATTATGAACCCTATGCGCTGGGATTCATCCCCAGAGGATCTGGGTCTCAAACGAAAATACAATAAGCAAGCATTTTTAAATGAAAAAAATTCTCGGTGTTCACCAAAAAATAAATCCGGCAAACGTACCTTAGGCTCCAAGAAATGTGCTCCAGGACAGTTACTCACGTGCTGACGGAGCTCGGTCACTTCCAGAGAGAGTCCCTGCAGGCGATGAGCCAAATCCTGAACCGACACCATGATGGAACAGAAAAATCTTTCCTTAGAGAATTTGCAGGCTGGACTTACTGTTATGTTCTGCTACCAGAGCTAAGGAAAGAGAGGAGATCTGTCCCTACGATAGAACTCAGCTTTATCCCTACGATGTAACAGGGGACCTGATCCTGCGATCAGACCTGCTAAAGTCCTAAGCTAGTCTGTACGGAGACCTATAGATGTGGGGAAGGAATCCCTACAAGTACTAAGGACTGGGAGGAAAAAGGGACACCTCCTAACAGAAATAGTAGCAGACAGACGAACAAACAAAATATATAGAACACAGAGGTCCGTAGACCAAGCAAACTAACAGAGTTAGACACAGAGCACAGGCTAGCTAAAGAGTAGTAATACAATGAAGTCCAGCAAAGCCAGAAGGGCGGAGCAGGATTAAATAGGCCAACAAGGTCATGTGACCAGCAATAGAAAAAACCTAAGAGCAAGGTTCTAACAATAACATTTTTTTATCGCTTTCTATTCCAATTTTTGGGAGGCAGAATGAAAAAAAATTAGCAATTCAGGAATGTCTTTTTTATGCCATAAACTGTGTGGTAAAACTGATAAGGCAGCTTTATTCTTTGGGTCAGTACGATTACAGCGATGCCACATTTATATTACTTTTTTAATGTTTTGCTGCTTTTACATATTAAAAACAATTTTACAGAAAAATTGTTTTTGCATAACTATATTCTGAGAGCTATAGCTTTTTATTTCTCTGCTGATGGAGCTGTTTGGGGGCTTGTTTTGTTGCTGGACAAGATGACGTTTTTTTATCGATGCCATGTTTATTTACATTCGATTTTCTCTGTCCCGCTTTATTCCTCTTTTTCTTTGGCATGATAAAAAAGCATATCTTTTTGCCTTTTTTTTTACGGTGTTCACTGAAATGGTTAACTAGTGTCATTTTAATAGATCAGGTAATTTTCAGGCAAGTTATGGAGCTGTCGTGTGCACATACCCATACTGAGACTCCATCTTATATTATAGGAAAAGGAAATGGCGTTGCACATGGTTAGAAAATAGTTTGACAAATATATGCATGGAAAAAGTGAAAAAAAGATGAAAGTTAGAAAATATCTCAATATATTTACATAAGGTCAGATTTCATATTCATACACAAAATGACCCAAAAAATAGAGTCTACACATTAAGGGATTACACTATGGTTAAAGGAGTTGTCTGTCCAAACCGATAAGTCTGTAGTCCTTCTGTGTGACTGCAGACTTATAAATCCCATCAGCGCACGCACTGAGCACTGCGGGGATTCGCTGATTTCCGACCTAGGACTGGAGGGTATGTATGAGTTGTACATACTCTCGGCCAGTGGGCGTGGCCTTGCTTCCTTACACTTGTATGGAGCAAGGCCAAGCCCTCTAGTCTGTCATGTCCACTGGCCAACCGGGTCACTACAGGGGTTGCGGCCTCGCTCTATACAAGTGTATGGAGTGAGGCCACGTCCACTGCCCGGGAGTATGTATAACTCATGCATACCCTCAGGTCTCGAGTCTGAAACTGGCGAATCCCTGCAGCCCACAGTGTGTGCACTGGGGGGATTCAAAAGTCTGCAGTCACACAGAGAATTCCTTTCATATTTTTTCCATTTCATTTTTTTTATTTTAGCATAATCTAATCTAAATAAATCATTGTTTTTAATTACCTTTTCCTTTGGGTGTGCTGTTGCATGCACCCCTTTCCCTGCTTATTTCGACAAAGCTTTTCTTGTCTGTGCACCGCCTGGTGGTATGTCCACATCATCAATTGACATCTATGGTGAGCTGGATTTTTTTCCCTTTTTTCAGTGAGGCTGGTACCTACACTCAGAGGAAGCAGAATACCAGCTGCAAAAACACACTACCTCTATCCATGTTATGCATAATAGTTTTATGCTTACCTAGGAGCCCACTCTTTATTTTGCAAGCCATTTTTCTTCTCTGATTAGTAGGGATTACTGATGGCCATACCCGTGACTGTTCGGGTTCGGCTAATTGAGCCAAACAGTTTATTAAAAGTTCGGGTTTGGGTACCAGAATAGTAACCGAACCCCGAACCCGAACACGGACCTCATTCATGTGAATGAGGGAGCCGAATATACCTGGTTTCCCACGCTGTCATTTGCGTGACAGTGCAGGAAACACAGGCTCTGATCAGCAGTAATAGTATTACCGCGGTCAGAGCGCTGTGATGTGTCAGCATGATCCCACAGCTGTGGCAGTGACCCGCGGTAAAAAATTTACCGCAGGTAATAGGCGCCGGCTGATGGTACTACTACCACCATCAGCCGGCGCCTACTGCTATAGGAAATAGCGAGTGCAGGTGCCTCTGGATGGGAGCAGTAGTCTCTCATCCACCGGCGCCTGTGCTGAAAGTAAAAAAAAGAATGTTAAAATGAATAAAAAAATATTCAAATAAAACACATTATACTCACCTACACCTTGTCCCCGATGTTTTCCGCCCCTGCAAAAAAAAAAAACACCATATGCTTACCTTACAGCTAATCCCCGAAGCCCATGATCACCTGTAACAAAGGTAAAATAATAAAGCAACCTCATCCTCACCTGCCTCACCTGTTTGCCGCAGTCCAAATAGCGAGAGTCTCACAATGATTCCAGATAGTTTGGACCCTCACCCACCAGGAGGTGATTTTGCTTCCCCTATAATATGCTGTGTTTTATCAAGATAAAGGTCCTTCTCACGTGTATTAATATGTCTTATATTGAACTATGAAAAAGAGAGCTACAATATACTTAAAGATGATAAATCCTTTATAAAATTTGTTTCTAAATGCTATATTATTTTATATGATATTATCATTGTATTTATTACAATAACAATACTATTGAACACAAATTTGGTAATTTTCCTTGTTTTGTTAAAATTGAATAAACCACAAACCACAGACCGTTTTATGTATTCTTTAGATCTATCTGATGTTTAAGTTGAGCTATTATTGTGGGGACAAATACTTGGGATTCAATGAAGTGTTCCACATTTATGTTATATTCTATAATATGTGATTCTTTTAGACAGGTAGGTATTTGCCAGGCATTCCACATAATTAATTTCCTAATGAGCCCAAATATTTGCCTATTTTAACTGAATGATCCCATTATGGGACTGACAGAGTTTCTGGAACATTAAGGCAGGCATCTCATCCGTACAAACCACCATAAACAATGTTGTATTCAGCATCGAGGAAAGAGGTCCAAGGTCAAGCTTTTTGTCAATGAAGTGTGAGATATATTCTTTGACAGTAACAAAGTGATGTATGGTATGTCATAGACAAAATGTAAAAAGGGACAGCAGTCTTTTGGCCACAGTTATTAGAAGAAACGGCTTGAAGCCAAAGCTCCGTGGGAGCCAATGCTACATATACAATAACAGGAATTTAACCCTCTTCATACAAGACAAGCTGTCAAAACTTTTTTTTATGCGTTTAAGTATGTCAAAGTTCCTACTGTGCGGAATACATTTAACAGATTTGTGCATTTGAAGCTATGAAGCTTATCACTGAAAATACCCATAGGATATGTAGGATATTTTCAACAGTGTTTAATAACAGGAATAGCAGCTTTGAAATTCAGTATTATACATGAACTCACTAAACTGTCCAGAATATGGATGAGTGAATGCTTAAAATTTCAGCTTTCCATTCTCAATTGTAATTCTTAAACTATCAAATCAATTTGACCTCTTGTACTGCCTGTTTTATATTGGTGGGAATCCTCCAAGACTCCATGGAACATAGCAATGCATATAATTTTTGAGCCTGGTACTGTAGCCTAGTCACAATTACTGTGGAGCCTTATTCTGCTGATTAGCCGTTATCTGCGGATTAGAACCCTTTGTATCAGAAATTGATAGAGTATAGTGTCTTTTTATAATTTTGTCATATTTTATATTTACAAGCTGCTCTCTCTAATTCTCTCAACGTTCAGTGAAAAATTGAAAGCAGGAAGAAAAGCTAGTTGTCACATGACCATAAGTATGAAAATTGCAAATGAGTGAAGGGGCCAAGTGATAATTGCTGGAGCCTGCAAGCAGACCTGAATCCTGACAGTGAGTATATTACACACTGTTAGGATTGGCATGCTGCAGGGCTTCATTTTATAATTACATAGTTACATAGGTTGAATAAAGACCTAGGTCCATCAAGTTCAACCTTCCTCCACCAATTGTACTAGTTAAAGGGCTTGTCCAGGTTTGAGATGAAAGTCTGCAGTCACTCTGTGACTGAAGGCTTCTGAATTCTCACAGCGCATGCACTGAACACTTTTAGGATTCTCCTTTGCACAAGTATGCAATCTGTATACTTCTGGTCACATTCTGACTAGATGTGTCGGGCTTCGCTCAATTTGTTTTCATTGAGTGAGGCCACGCATGTCTAGTTGACACGTGATGTTACCGATAGGATACCGAAGCTCATCAGTTCCAAGGATGTCCACCCATTTCTTCTGATACATGTTGGCACCAATGATACGGCAAAGAAGGACCTACCGACAATCTGCAAGGACTTTGAAGCATTGGGGAAGAAAGTAAAAGAACTGGATGCACAGGTAGTTTTTTCTTCTATCCTTCCAGTAGACAGGCATGACGTCAGGAGATGGAACAGGATCCTTGATGTGAACAACTGGCTGAGATGATGGTGCAGACAACAAGGATTTGGATTCCTGGACCACAGTGTGAATTACCTCTATGACGGACTCCTTGCCAGAGACGGACTACACCTCAACAAACCCGGGAAACACACATTCGCCAGGAGACTCGCAACACTCATCAGGAGGGCGTTAAACTAGAAGAAGAGGGGATGGGAAGAAAAATGCCGGACACGAACATGCAACCAGAGAACATACTAATGAAAGATATGAAGTGCGACAAAGAAGGTCCAAGACAAGATACTTGGAAGGGTGGTAAGAAAATTTCTAATACAATCCACAGGGAGAAGATTGGAACAAAACAAAATCGTGTAAACTGCATGCTAGCAAATGCCAGGAGCCTGACAAACAAGATGGATGAACTGGAAGCAGAAATATCTACAGGTAACTATGACATAGTGGGAATAACCGAGACATGGTTAGATGAAAGCTATGACTGGGCAGTTAACTTACAGGGTTACAGTCTGTTTAGAAGGGATCGAAGAAGTCGGAAAGGGGGTGGAGTCTGTCTATATGTAAAGACGTGTCTAAAGCCTACAATACGGGAGGATGTATGGGAGGGAAATGAGGAGGTCGAGTCCTTATGGGTGGAGATACATGGGGCAAAAAACATTAATAAAATTATCATAGGAGTCTGTTATAAACCACCAAATATAGCAGAAGCCATGGAAAGTCTATTAATGAGACAAATAGACGAAGTAGCAAAAAATAACGAGGTGATTATTATGGGGGACTTCAACTACCCCGATATAGACTGGGAAACCGAAAGCTGTAGATCTCAGAAAGGAAACAGGTTTCTGTCAATTATCAAAGACAGCACAACTTGTGCAGGAACCAACAGGAACCAACTAGAGGGACGGCCCTTTTAGACTTAATATTAACTAACAGGCCAGACAGAATAACTGAGGTGCAGGTCGGGGGGCACCTGGGAAATAGTGACCACAACATTATACAATTCCACATGTGCTTCAGTAGGGTGCCCAGCAAGGGAGTCACAAAAACACTGAACTTCAGGAGGGCAAAGTTTGATCAGTTATGAGATGCCCTTCACCTTATAGACTGGGATAGTATCTTCAGTAATAGGAGCACGGATAGAAAATGGGAGATTTTCAAAACAGTCCTACATAGTCACTGTAGAAGGTACATACCTTATGGGAATAAAAGGGCTAGGAATAGGAGGAAGCCAATGTGGCTAAATAAGGAAGTCAAGAGGGCAATGAAAAACAAAAAAAGGGCTTTCGGTAAACTTAAACAAGAAGGCAGCGAGGAAGCGCTAATATCTTATAGGGAAAAAAACAAAATCTGTAAGAAACAAATAAGAATAGCAAAAGAGGAGACAGAGAGACTAATTGCCAAGGAAAGTAAAAGGAATCCCAAACTGTTCTTTAACTATATAAACAGTAAAAGGATTAAAACTGATGTAGTTGGCCCATTGAAAAATAACCTGGGTAAAGTCATAGAGGGCGATGAGGGTAAAGCAAACCTACTCAATAGCTTCTTCTCCACTGTTTTCAGAAAAGAAAACAATTTATCGGAGGAAATGCAGAGCGATAAAGTAAACCCTCCGCTAAATATCACCCACCTAACCCAGGAGGAAGTTCAGAAACGCCTAAATAATATCAAAATAGACCAGTCACCAGGCCCAGATGGCATACACCCCCGGGTACTAAAAGAATTAAGTAATGTGATAGACAGGCCGCTGTATCTTATATTCAAGCACTCTTTATGGACAGGGACTGTCCCACTAGACTGGCGCCAAGCAAATGTGGTACCAATATTTAAAAAGGGGTCTAAAAGTGACCCTGGGAACTATAGACCAGTCAGCTTAACGTCTGTTGTGGGTAAATTGGTTGAAGGATTTCTTAGAGATGCTATTGTAGGATATCTTAATGATAATAACTGTCTAACTCCATATCAACATGGATTCATGAGGGATCGCTCCTGCCAAACAAACCTGATCGCCTTCTACGAGGAGGTGAGCTCACAGCTGGATCGGGGAGAGTCAGTGGATGTTGTATACCTTGACTTCTCCAAAGCGTTTGATAACGTGCCACACAAAAGGTTGGTTTATAAAATGAGAATGCTTGGTCTGGGGTATAATGTGTGCAAGTGGGTAAATAGCTGGCTGAGTGATAGAAAGCAGAGGGTGGTTATCAATGGAGTAAGCTCAGGGTGTGTCAGGGTTACTAGCGGGGTGCCTCAAGGGTCTGTCTTGGGCCCTATATTATTTAATATATTTATTAATGATCTAGTGGAAGGGTTGCAGAGTAAAATAGCAATATTTGCAGATGATACTAAACTTTGTAAAGTAGTTAATACAGATGAGGATAGGGCACAGCTACAGGAGGATTTAGATAAATTGGGGAGTTGGGCCAAAAAATGGCAAATGGGGTTCAATGCTGATAAATGTAAGGTCATGCACATGGGAAAGAAAAACAGCAGTCACCCATACATATTAAATGGGAAACCGTTGGGGAAATCTGACATGGAGAAGGACCCTGGCATCTTGGTAAATAGCAAATTAAATTGGAGTGCCCAGTGTCAGGCAGCAGCTGCGAAGGCAAATAGAGTCATGGCATGCATCAGAAGAGGAATAGGGGCATATGATGAGAACATTGTTCTTCCTCTGTATAAAGCGCTGGTAAGGTCGCACTTAGAATATTGTGCACAGTTCTGGGCTCCGGTGCTCAGGAAAGACATATTGGAGCTAGAGAGGGTACAAAGGAGGGCGACTAAGGTAATAAAGGGAATGGAGGGACTAGAATACCCAGAGAGGTTGTCAAAATTAGGCCTATTTACGTTGGAAAAGAGAAGGCTTAGGGGAGACCTCATAAACATGTATAAATACATCAGGGGGCAGTACAGAGATCTCTCCCATGACCTGTTTATACCAAGGATGGTGACAAAGACGAGGAGGCACACTATGCGTCTGGAGGAAAGGAGGTTCCTGCAACAGCATAGAAGGGGATTCTTTACGGTCAGAGCCGTGACACTCTGGAACTCTCTGGGAGAGGAAGTGGTGATGTCCAACTCACTTAATGAGTTCAAGAGAGGCCTGGACGCCTTTCTTGAGAACAATAAAATTACATCTTATGCTTAGTGATAGTTAATTAATCCAGGGATTTAATCTGACTGCCAGATTGGTGTCGGGAAGTGAATTTTTCCTCAATGATGTAAATTGGCCTATACCGCATGGTTTTTTGTTGCCTTCCCCTGGATCAACGCTGCGGAATAGCTGCAGTGCACAAGAAATAGGCTGAACTGGATGGACGCTTGTCTTTTTTCGGCCTTATAAACTATGTAACTATGTAACTATTTGACTGCATGTATGCAAATCGATGGCATGAGAGAATACTGACAGCGTGCATTGTGCACTGTGAGAATTCAGAAGTCTGCAGTCACATAAAATGACTACAGACTCATCACAAACTCTGACAATCTCTTTAATACTCCTAACATAAAGAAAAATATAAGAATTAGTCATTAATCACAAAAAACTTTTATATCCAGGTACCTTATAGATGACTTTGTTTCTGGAGTCTTTCTCTTTCTTTTCTTCATCTTGTCCAGACACCATGATAAGTACTCATCCACAGCTTATCCACAGTTCGTCTCTGGCGACATCTATCTTTTCCGGTCTTGTGCAGCACATCCCCACAGGGTGCCCTTAAAGACAGCAGTGTCATTATAAAACTCCTGAATAAAAATATCTGCCCTACACTGAACCCCTGAATAAATAATTGACCCTCACTATATTCCCTGCACAAAATATAACCCCCACACTGTCCCCTGTTATAGTACTTGCTCTCCACACTGCCCCATCCTTTCCATACTGAGCCCCCTCTTCACACTGTTTTCTCACATTATGTCCCACCTATAGGGTCCAGTCTCTGTACTGTGCCCCTCACCACACTCCCCCTCCTTGGATTACTATTCCTTCTTGGCTGTGTCCTTATACTGTCCCCCCATGCTACCCCTCCTCCACACACACTATACAGTCTTTATTCTGTGCCCACTTACACTTTTCTCTCCTCATACTGTCTCCTCACACTATTTCCATCAATAGTCTCCACATACGTTTTCCCCTCCCTCATACATTTGCCCTCTCACTTTCCATACTGCCTCCTCACACATCCCCCCGATTCCCCATACTGTGTTTCCTTGCTCCCTAAACTTGTGTCCTCAAATCTTCCCTGTTAAACTAAATCTCCCCCAGCTATGTTACATTAAATCTCCCCCCAGACACTAAATCTCCTCCAGCCTCGTTACACTAAATCTCCCCTGAACAGTAAATCTCCCCCATTCAGTAAATACACCCACACACACCGTAAATACCCCCGTACGTAGTGAGTATATATTTCCCACATTGAACGTTTCTCACTTCTCCCCCATTACATGTAATCTTCTGTGTCTTCAGCTTCATAGCCACAGGAGCACTTACCACAGATGCTCTTCTCATTTCTAGGTACCAGCGAGTGACGTCAGCAGCGTGATCACATGACCTGATCACGCTGCTGGCATCGCTCTGACCCTGCGGTCAGAGCTTCAATTGTACTCTGAAAGATGCGAGTACAATTGATCACTGGACTCTGGAAGCCAACATGCTGCAAGTTCTGTGAGCCGGCTGTCAGCTTGACAGCCGACTCAGAGAACAGCCGACTCCCAGTCCGGAGGTCGGCAGGATGCAGCTGCATTAGGCAACACGACTGCACCCTCCCTGCCGGCTTATATGATATGCCTCTGCGGTGATTTGGAGATGGATTAGACAAAAAACTAATGGAAATGAAAGCAGTGTAGTTTGGCCCATTCAAACCAGTAATATACAAATATTTAGTGCAAAAACATGACTGGCCATTGGCCAACATACAGACACTGATAATAAAAAAACAAGGGGTGTTATAAAGTAAGTATGCTTAATAAATACCAGAAAGAAGAAAAAGTTCACACAAAAAATAAAACACAATTATAAACTTTAAAATTCCACTATCACAAAGGATAAGTTGTAAAATTTACAGATTTTTTTTTTTAAAAATGTGATGGATACAGATTACTTCACAAATGAGAACTTTTTATATACACTGCTCAAAAAAATAAAGGAACACTCAAATAACACATCCTAGATCTGAATGAATGAAATATTCTCATTGAATACTTCGTTCTGTACAAAGTTGAATGTGCTGACAACAAAATCACACAAAAATCATCAATGGAAGTCAAATTTATTAACCAATGGAGGCTTGGATTTGGAGTCACCCCCAAAATTAAAGTGGAAAAACACACTACAGGCTGATCCAACTTTGATGTAATGTCCTTAAAACAAGTCAAAATGAGGCTCAGTAGTGTGTGTGGCCTCCACGTGCCTGTATGACCTCCCTACAACGCCTGGGCATGCTCCTGATGAGGTTGCGGATGGTGTCCTATGGGATCTCCTCCCAGACCTGGACTTAAGCATCCGCCAACTCGTGGACAGTGTGTGGTGCAACGTGACGTTGGTGGATGGAGCGAGACATGATGTCCCAGATGTGCTCAATCGGATTCAGGTCTGGGGAACGGGCGGGCCAGTCCATATGGGAGAAGTCCCAGAAGACTGGAGAAGAGCCAATGTTGTTCCTATCTTCAAAAAGGGGAAGAAGGTGGACCCAGGGAACTATAGGCCGGTGAGTCTGACTTCTATACCAGGAAAGATCTTTGAACAAATTATTAAACAACATGTAGGTAAGTACATGGATAAGAATGAAGTGATTAACCAGAGTCAGCATGAGTTTGTAACTAACAAGTCATGTCAGACTAACTTAATTTCCTTCTATGACAGAATCACTGACTGGGTGGATCAGGGAAATGCTGTAGATATAGTATATCTTGACTTCAGCAAAGCATTTGACAAAGTATCTCACACCATCCTTATTGAAAAAATGACCAAGTATGCAATGGACCAGGCAACTGTTAGGTGGATTCATAACTGGCTTAGTGATCGGACTCAAAGGGTGGTTGTAAATGGCTTCACATCCAGCTGGATGAATGTCTCAAGTGGGGTACCACAGGGCTCCAAGACATAGACAAACTGGAGCAAGTTCAGAGAAGAGCGACCAGAATGGTGACTGGTCTGCAAACCATGTCCTATGAGGAACGGTTGCAGGATTTGGGAATGTTTAGCTTGCAAAAAAGAAGACTGAGAGGAGACTTAATAGCTGTCTACAAATATGTCAAGGGCTGTCACATTGTAGAAGGATCATCTTTATTCTCATTTGCACAAGGAAAGACTAGAAGCAATGGGATGAAACTAAATGGGAGGAGACACAGATTAGATATTAGAAAAAACTTTTTGACAGTGAGGGTGATCAATGAGTGGAACAGGCTGCCATGAGAGGTGGTGAGTTCCCCTTCAATGGACGTCTTCAAACAGAGGCTGGACAGACATCTGTTTGAGATGATTTAGTGAATCCTGCTTTGAGCAGGGGGTTGGACCAGATGACCCAGGAGGTCCCTTCCAACTCTACATTCTATGATTCTATGATTCTATGATATCTTCAATGCCTTCATCTTGCAAAAACTGCTGACACACTCCAGCCACATGAGGTCTGGCATTGTCCTGCATTAGGAGTAACCCAGGCCAACCGCACCAGCATATGGTCTCACAAGGGGTCTGATGATCTCATCTCGGTACCTAATGGCAGTCAGGCTACCTCTGGCGAGCACATGGAGGGCTGTGCGGCCCTCCAAAGAAATGCCACCCCACACCATTACTGACCCACTGCCAAACCGGTCATGCTGAAGGATGTTGCAGGCAGCAGATCACTCTCCACGGCGTCTCCAGACTCTGTCACATATGTCACATGTGCTCAATGTGAACCTGCTTTCATCTGTGAAGAGGTCAAGGCGCCAGTGGCTACTTTGCCAATCCTGGTGTTCTGTGGCAAATGACACACGTCCTGCACGGTGTTGGGCTGTGAGCACAACCCCCATCTGTGGACGTCGGGCCCTCATACCACCCTAATGGAGTCGGTTTCTTACTGTTTGTGCAGACACTGTGGCACCCTGCTGTGCACAGGTACCACAGGACCCAAAAGGGTGCATGGATGGACTTCTCCACAAGAGGCCCTCATTACAAACAAACACCTCCACCCTTCCACCTCATACCACCAGAGGGAGCCCGGATAGGGATATATATATATGGAGGGTGGAGCCAGGCAGTCAGTCAGTTAGTTGTTTAGTCAGAGAGTGTGCTGCCACTGAGAGCAGTGAAGACGCAGCATGTCTGCTGCTGTGTTCTGAGGGCCCCGAGTGTGGAAGAGGAGGGGGCAGAGGAGCATCATAGGCTCACCCCCGAGTATACAAACCGGACACCGGGTCCGCGCCTACAGGGTCCCTTTATACCCAGTAGGGGTCACCGGCATACCAGGAGGACTACAAGTCCCTGGCCGACCTGAAGCTAAACCCATTACAGGACCAGGAACCATGAAGGCCCCTGCATCCAGGGAGAGTGGTTGCCAGAAAAAGGTCCAACTACCAAGCGACAGGTGAAGGAACAGCGAGACACAGAAGCTAGGCCCAGTTGCAGGCTGGCCAGGAGCTTAGAGAGAGGAAAACACAGACCAGGAGGCCCTATACCCGCTCACTGGGGAGAAGTCCTGAAGTGCACCCTTCCTACCGAGTACCCTGGACCGTACCTGACATCCGCACCAGTAAAGGTATTGAAGCAAATCCCCTGTCTCTGTCAGTTACTCCTGCTGCGCCATCCCGACTGCACTACAAGCCCCAGCATCACCACCCACCGTCAAACTTTACACTGCCCTGAGGCCCACTCCACCTGTGGGGACCTGTTACATCCTAGCTGTCTATCAACTGCCTCAGAGGTCTGCAGCAGTGCTGGTACAAATTACCAGAAACCACAGGTGGCGTCACGATCAAACTACAAATCCCATATAAACTATCCCCTTTTTGTTGACCGCCCTGGGCCACGGACCGGGCCAGCCATATTCCCCCCAGCATCCATAGGCCTGGACACCGAGTACCCCACTGCCCTGGGGGCGCATCAACACATGCACATTTGTGGCCTGCTGGAGGTCATTTTGCAGGGCTCTGGCAGTGCTCCTCCTGTTCCTCCTTGCACAAAGGAGGAGGTAGCGGTCCTGCTGCTGGGTCTTTGCCCTCCTATGGTTCCCTTCACATCTCCTGGTATCTGCTCCATGCTCTGGACACTGTTCTGACAGATACAGCTACCCTTCTTGCCACAGCTCGTACTGATGTGCCATCCTGAATGAACTGCACTACCTGAGCAAATTCTGTGGGTTGTACTGTAGACACCGCCTCATGCTACTGTACCTCTAGGGATGAGAGCATGACAAAATGAAAAAGTGACCAAAACAACAGCCAAAAAGGATGAGAAATGGTCTGTGGTCACCACCTGCTGAACCACTCCTTTATAGGGGGTATCTTGCTAATTGCTGATCATTTCTACCAGTTGTCTGTTCCATTTGCACAACAGCAGGAGAAATTGATTCACAATCAGTGTTGCTTCATAACTGGACAGGTAGATTTCACAGAAGTGTTATTAACTTGGAGGTACATTGTGTTGTTTAAGTGTTCCCTTTATTTTTTTGAGCAGTGTAGTTTCTTCCTTGCATTAGTATGAGTTTCTTTACTCATTTTTCTGTCTATTCACTTGTAAGTACCTACAAGTCAATTTAATGTGTACTGTGAAATTGGTGTGTGAAGATTTGTAATATTTTTATTTATTTTCTTCTCAATATAAAGAGATATGCAAAAGAAATTAATTGAGGAAGCTGCACTAGGGGGCAGTTGTATGTATATGTACATACCATGTCAGCTTTCCACAACATCCTAACAAATAAATAAATATATAAAGACATGAATGAAGTATTTGGTATTGACTACTTAATGTATAAATATAAAGGGCCAAGAGAAGAAGTATGTAATGAATCAAAAAGTATGACCTATCCACAGGTTAGGTAATAAGTAGAGATGAGAGAATCAATTTGATGCAAATTGAATTTGTGTTGAATTTTACTAAATTTCCTATTGCCGGCAAATTCGAACAATTTGCAATTTGGCTTGTGTGAATCTCAGTCACAGAAAGCTTAAATGACCTCAAGCATGACAGCGTGGACTTCCCCATAATGCCTTACAACTATCACATCACATGATATAGTGCAGCCAAATTGGAAGGATTATCATAGAATGCATAAAAACTGAAGCAAGGAATACAGTAGCCAATTTTCAGTGATTGAGTATAGTGAGAGGAGGTTGGAGCTCACGGCCCAGCAACAGAGGTGCCTGCAGTAATGTCAGACTCTGAGTGATTGGTCAGCGATATGGTGTAGCTGCCATTTGTCCTGTTACATTTGAATTACATTTACACATTTTTTTCTTCATTTTTAATGCGCTAGAAAGCAGCAGCAAGCCACAGAAAAAAAATTGAAATCAATGTCATACAGAGATGGTGTGCATGCTTTTCACAAGCAACTGTTCGGGAATGTTGCATGTCTTGCACAATAATTTTTGTGAATGGGAGAATAATTGTTTTTTAAAAACATTAAAAAAATTCCACAAAATCCAGATATTTATTTACGTGTGTCTACCTCACACATGTATGTGTCAAAAACCATTATTGTTTTGCACATCTGCTTTACTAGAGAAACTCCTAAAGACACAATTCATGTAAATTGGCTAAAAAAGCACAACTGTATATAACACCAATAAAAATAACTTTTACTGGGACCAAGTAAAATATACAATAATTTTATTTACACAAGTAATGTACATAAACAAATTTCATAAAAACATGATGAGATAACACAGATGAGGCTAAAGACTGGTGAGTAAAATCAGTTAAAGTTTTCTTTATCGGTGTCATCTGCTTTACTAGTCAAATTCTACATCCAAACTCGCCTCACCAAGACAATGCCCTGTTATAGGTACTAGGTTTTTCAACTTTTTGATTAGCATTTCATATTTTTTCACTTATGGAAATGGTAGTTGAATTTTGTTTAAAAAAAGTAGATATTTTACAGCTCATCTCTGTTTTACTAGTCTATTTTGATAACCATACACTGTAGCCTGCTGCCTCATTTTGCTCTATGCATGTGAATCTACCTACATAGGATTTCTCGGAACATCCTTTTTGGCAAAGGTTAAATAATTGGGCTTGAAAAATTAGAATTTGCTGAGAATGTGAGAGCTGCTAACAAGAGCAGAAGCAGCATCACCACCACTGGCACCAGTCATATGGGCAGTGCTACTAATATCCAAATATTCTATTTTTTCCAGTAATAAATGTCTGACCAACAGGTGCACCATTGGCTTTTTCTGGGCACTGGGCCCTATAAAGGAAAAAAATGACATGCAAGCATATACATAGCAAAGAACCAATTCCCTTCAATTCTAACAGAACCTTGGATATTCATTTGGAACTTGCAGAAAAATTAACTATGTACATGTGTAGTCAATGTTTTAGATCACAATAGTATTTGTATATTTTGGTAACATGATAAATCCATTTATATAAAACCCAAAGGGATATTTCTGGATTAAATGGAAAGAACAGTTCTGTACTTTGCTTAATAGAATATTAGCTTTATGTGCCGATTCCCACCCACAAAAGTCTTCCAGATGATTGACCTCATGTGATAAATTAATGTAACTACTACAATTTTCCAAACCATCCCAAATAAGTGTATTCATAGGAACATTACAACAGGGGATTGATTATTCATAAGAAGTAATTTGATAAGGAAGGGAACACAATGTCCATGATACAAATCTTTAGCACAATATTTGCTAAATGTTTTTATGTTTCACATTAAATAAACATCATAAGGCAGAACTGGATAGTCCATTTTAGTAGACCACTTGCTATCAGATAAAGTTCCCTAGGGCTACCTCTTGTAAAAAAAAACAGTACCTGAAACGTATCTATACATATTTTTATGCACAGGCACAATAGTATATCATACATTTGCCATACAGTGTGCCAGTTTATTGTAAAAAAATGTTTCGTGAAAGACCTTTTATAAGCTAAAAAATGTAATTATGGGCTTCGAAGCTCAACATCATCAATGACTAATGCTAAAATTTTAAACCTTTTTATCAATCACATGGAATTGTGAGATATCATTTATATTGTACTTTTGGCATTTCTTGGAAATGACCAATAACCAGTTTCGGAGAGCTACTATGAGGTGTGGATTAGTCTGCAATGTTATTGGTGATAAATAATTTATGACCCAAAAGCATAATTGACCCCAAATGACTTGTTCAGCTCAAAAAGCACTAGTAATTGCTAGTCCCTAAGTTTCTCCCTTTTGTCCACTCCTGATGTCATCTGCAATCTGTCTCTACCCGCAGAGACACCAAGATTAGTTACATGACTGGTCTTTTTTGCTCCTTTTTTTATACTGCATGCAGGAATAATGGAGAGGTGGGCTTTCATTGTGTGGCAGCAAGCCATGCAACAACATCATGTTCAATGTGTGATGGAAGGAGAAGGAAAGGAAGTCCCTGCACCTATAGTGCTGATAGAATGCTGGTGAAGAGGAAAGGCCCATTCAAATAAAGTGGATGGCAAGTTACAGAGCATGAGAATTGAGATCATTCTTAGACATTTCAGACTGATATGTACACTAAATGCTGTTTAAACTTGTGGAGGGTGGTGGCATGTTTTTCTTCTTTTTTTGTATAACATCACAAGTACATTTTAAGGTCAAAAGTCTGTCATATTTTTCACATCATTCAATTATTGCTTTTATTTGTAAATGTTATCATAATATTTAAAACAAAATTTTATTTGCAGCATTCTCCAAAAAGTTTCTAGCTCAGCCTTGGAAGCTGTAGAATCTTGACTAAGAAGAAAGCATGATACTATACTTCCACATCTCTGCTGTCCATTAGTGTACTGCTAACAATTTAAGATAGATATTGTAAACTAGCCTATCGCTTGTAGCTAAAAGGTTGTTTGCTTTCTAGAGGAAATATATTGTAATTCCAGGTCATTTATCTTTGAAAATCTGATTTGTTGCTTATTAGAGTTCGCTAATTATGTTGTGGAAATGGACTGTATCTACATAAATATTGGCATAGCACTGTGTTGTATTGTTTATCATTTGCGCTGACACATTGAGTTTTCACTTGCATTTTAAACAATGACCATTGCAAAAGATTATTTTGCTTCCTTTTATGGATTTAGTCAGTCTTTAACATACTGAATTCATCATGAATGACATAATTAAGTCGTAGAAACACATTGTTTAGATGTGTACATCTGTTGGTCTGTATATACACGTAACCAGTTGGAGGAAATGCTATTACAAATGTCAAGCTCTTTATGATCACAAGACACAACAAAATAGTTGTATAAAAAACAATATTATTAGTCTCTTCATTGTTGCTATTAACCAAGACACAAACATACCAGCAATTAAGAAGTTCTACAGTATTGCACTACGCAACGCTGTGACTGTACTCTCGGCTATAATGGTAAGGAATAAGGATGTTATTTTTGTAAGGATTCTTATATCCTCTACCAAAGGGGCAGTGCTTCCAGGATTCTTTGGCGAGTGCCTTTAGGCTGATATGCAGTGTTACCCTGTGAGCAACGCCCCCTTGGTAAAGATCAAAAGAAATAGCATTAAATCACTAAATAGAAAGGTCAATATCTCTGGAGCGATATGACAGGTTTGAAAAATAAAAATAATACTCATCGAGGAATAAAATAAGAACAAATACTTTTGGTCTGACTTTGGTCAGACTTTTGGTCTGGTGACAGGATTTTTTTAATTAAGTTGAAGGGGAAAACTTTGTAAAACAAATCTAAAAAGTGACAAGTAGTAGGACTAAAAATAAAGAATACTATAATAATAATCTTTATTTAATAAAAATAATCTTTATTTTTTATATAGCGCCAATATATTCTGCAGCGCTTTACAGACATTATCATTGCTTTCCCTTTTGGGGCTCACAATCTAAATTCCCTGTCAGTATGTCTTTGTAGTTTGGGAGGAAACCGGAGGACCCGGAGGAAACCCACGCAAACACAAGGAGAACATGCAAACTCCTTGCAGATGTTGTCCTTGGTGGGATATGCACCCAGGACCCCAGGGCTTCAAGGCTGCAGTGCTAACCACTGAGCCACCGTGCTGTCCTATTACTACTGTTGTTCCATTTAAATGCACTTAAGACGACATTTTTCAATATCTTTTGTGCATTTAACTCCAAAATAGTATCTTATCTGCTGTAGTTTTACTTATTGTAACAACCGTGGTAGTGGAACAACTGTGCCGTGGACTGAGGAAAGCCTGGAGGGGCATGACTAGGCGAACACCTGACTCTTCACTAGAGCCTCTGATGGTGGAGTAAGACCTGGCTCCAGATGGATGCCAGGGGCTACTCCAGGACGGACCTTAGACGCACGGCAGGTGACCCCCAAAGGGGCAGGTAGATGGAATGGCCAAGACTAGATGGAATTGACAAGTACAGGCAGGCACTGCAGGAATACTGAGAAACACGGCATGTGTAGACAGGTACAGCTGCATGTCAGAGTAAACAACACAGACAGGAAACTAAGGGACAGCGGGCACGACTTGTCGGAAGACATGTGGAACCATGAGGACTTGGACAGCAAGCAGTCAAGTAGGGCAGAAAATACCAGAAGATGAGAAAGTATAGTAAGTTCAGGTTTTGTAGCAGCATTTTCAGTATGAACTACTCTAGAGCAAGAGTTTGTTTTGCTTACAGCAGATGAAGGGTAACACAAGCAAATGGATATCTGCTGACTGCAATGAACAGGTAAACTATTTTGTAGAGTTTGTTGTGGCTGAATCATTATGCTTACAGCAGATGAAGGGTTAGCAGCAGGTTTGAGCCAGGGAGTAAATTCAGAGTGAAGAAACAAAAAGAAGTTTGTAGAGATAATTGCCAGCTTATAGATTTGGTTGTTGAGACAAACACCAAGGCACAAATTAACTGGCTATAAAGCTTACACAATACTCTAAGACACATGGGTGTCTGAAACAGTCTTGAAATGCGTTGGCTTATAATGTCTCTGGAGTTCACCAAGAAACTTGTAAAATCAGGTGTTGACCACAGCAAAGTGGTGACAATTAAGCAATGGAGCAGGGCCCGGACATGGAACCGAGACAGATTAATAAAAATGTGGTTTGTGTCGCCTTTCTCTGAAAACCATAAATGTTTTAATTTTCAGTCGATAAACCTGTATGAGGGCTTGTTTTTTGCATGACGAACTCAAGTTTTTATTGAAACAATATCGACGTATATACAAGTGCTTCTCACTAAATTAGAATATCATCAAAAAGTTAATTTATTTCAGTTCTTCAATACAAAAAGTGAAACTGATATATTATATATAAATCATTACAAACAGAGTGATCTATTTCAAGTGTTTATTTCTGTTAATGTTGATGATTATGGCTTACAGCCAATGAAAACACAAAAGTCATTATCTCAGTAAATTAGAATAATTAACACAAAACACCTGCAAAGGCACCCTAAGCATTTAAAAAGGTCCCTTAGTCTGTTTCAGTAGGCTCCACAATCATGGAGAAGACTGCTGACTTGACAGATGTCTAAAAGGCAGTCATTGACACACTCCACAAGGAGGGTAAGCCACAAAAGGTCATTTCTAAAGAAGTTTGCTGTTCAGAGTGCTGTATCCAAGCATATTAATGGAAAAGTTGAGTGGAAGGAAAAACTGTGGTAGGAAAAGGTGCACAAGCATCCAGGATAACCGCAGCCTTGAAAGGATTGTTAAGAAAAGGCCATTCAAAAATTTGGGAGAATTCACAAGGAGTGGACTGCTGCTGGAGTCATTGCATCAATAGTCACCCCACAAAGACGTATCCAGTATATGGGCTACAAGTGTTGCATTCCTTGTGTCAAGCCACTCATGACCAATAGATAACACCAGAAGCGTCTTACCTGGGCCAAGGAGAAAAAGACCTGGACTGATGCTCAGTGGTCCAAGGCGTTGTTTTCAGATGAAAGTAAATTTTGCATTTCATTTGAAAATCAAGGTCCCAGATAGTGTTGAGCCACCTCCGTAGTGTTCGAGTTCGGTTCGGTTCGTCGAACACCCGTATGGTCTCCGAACTGTTCGTCAAATTGTTCGTCGAACACAGTCGAACACCGTTAAAACCAATGGCAGGCAAACAAAAACACATAGAAACACATAGAAAACACTTCAAAGGTGTCCAAAAGCTGACAAACTGCTCAGAAGACACAACTAACACATGGAAAAGTGACAAGTACATATAGTCATGCGAAAAGAAAAGAGGTGAAGGAGTAAAAGGAGGGGGAGACACAGATATAGGCATGTCATGCCCTTCTAAAACCAAAAAAGTGCGAAGCCGATACGGCCAGTCCGTTCCTGTCCATGCGACCTCCATGTCGCCGGGTTTGTGCCAGAGCTGCGGTGGACCCTGACGGCCAGCCCCCCTCTCCCAATACTGGTGCCTGTCCACTGGTGGGTCAAGCGAGCCCCCCTGCAGTGGAGGCAGGTCTAATCTTTTGAATTTAAATTGTCTCTCTAATTTGAATGAGTACACTTTAAATCCTTTTACAAGAATCTATTGGAGGGCAAGTCTCATGCCAGCAGCCACGGTAATTCCAGCTCCAGTAGCGTCCACTAAAGCTGCTGCAGTTAAAATGCTTTTATAAGGATCGAGCTTGGCGGTCCACCACAAGGCGTCCTACCGCCAGTCCCAGCCCCTGTGCCTTGAGGTGCCTCCCCGATGCTCTTCACTGAGTGTCCCGGGGACCCGAAGCATTTCCTTTGAAACAATTAAGTGTCCAAACTACAGGTGGTGTAGCTTGCTTAACAGCTGGGTTAATCCGCTGACTAGCAGACACTGCTACTAGGCCAAAAGTATTGCTTGGGCTAGATGCAGTTAAAAATTTGTAATTAGATACTATCGTTGGATGCTGAGAAAGCATTCCATAGAGTCTCCTGGCACGCCATATATTATTCTCTTAAAAAGCTTGGGGTAGGGGACCCTTTTATAGCCAAAATCATGGCCCTGTATCGCAATCCGTCAGCTAGGCTGAAGATAAATGGAACATTATCATCACCTTTCATAATCACGAATGGGACCAGGCAGGGATGTCCTCTGTCCCCTCTCTTATACATCCTAGTGATGGAGCACCTGCTCTCATCAATTCACGATAACCCCAATATTAGGTGGATTGAGGTGGGAGGCACCGAGTACAAGTGCTCTGCATTTGCTGATGATGTCCTAGTATATATCACTCAACCACATATATCCATCACTGCTGTTATGGATGAAATAGATCACTTTGGTACATGGTCAAATTTTAAAATCAATGTAGCGAAGTCTGAGGCCCTCGATGTCTCCCTCCCCAAATCCATACAGGATTCCATCCAGTCCAACTTTCCCTTTGGCTGGCCCTCACAGGGTATCAAATACTTAGGAATTCGTATTCATAGAGACCTCTCCCGTCTATTTTATCTTAATTTTGGGCCCTTTATTGAACAACTCCATAAAGCTCTTACTTCTTGGACGGTGAAGGATTTTTCCTGGCTCGGCAGAATAAATATACTAAAAATGAACGTCCTACCTAAACTCTTATACCTCTTCCAAACCATTCCCGTGGTAATTCCCTCAAATTTTTGGAAAAGACTACGCAGTAGCTTTTGCAGATTTATCTGGGCAAGTGGGCGTCCACTCATTCGGGGGGACGTTCTGATCAGACACAAACAAAAGGGGGGCCTTAGCCTTCCGGATTGCAGAAGGTATTACATGGCAGCAGTACACGCTAGAATCCTGGACTTCTTCCATCATTTGGAGGGGAAATTGTGGGTCAAAATAGCTCAATCCATTTGTCCTAAAGCTCTTACCACTCTCCCATAGTGCGCCCATTTAATTGTCCCCTCTCTTGGCCTCATGTCATATAGTACTTATGCCACTGCTTTGGCTTTGAGATCCCAAAAAAAAAGCTTATCCTCAATCGACCGCCAGGGCCCCTTGCTCCCGATTTCAGATAATCCAGATTTCCCACCAGGACTATCTGCAAATAGATTTCTCGGTTCGAATAAATCCCATCCGATATTATTTTCTCATGTCATCTCCAATACTTCGCTGCTCCCCCTCAATGACTTGTTACAGGGAAGAGCCACTTCCCCGAAGGCTAATTTTGAATATAGCCAGTTACAACACTTCTATTCAACTGTGAAGAAGTGCACACATCTTCATAGAGATCTCGCAAACTTTGAAAAATTGAGCCTATCATTGTCACCCCCTACACACTCCATCTCCCTACTGTATGATCTCCTCATTGCCCAGGTAACTGACAATAGGCCAGGATTCTGCGGTGCATGGAAAAGGGAACTGGGGAAGTCCTTCTCTGACTCAAAATGGGATAAATGTTTCTTCCTAACACATAAAACCTCAATAGGGTCCAAAGCTCAGGAAACCTCCTTCAAAATTATCTCTAGATGGTACCGGGTACCAGCAGTCCTTCAAAGATGGTATCCAGTGGTCTCAGATAGATGTTGGAGATGTGGGGAGGGGGAAGGGACAATGTCACACATAGAAGCCCTCCTTTTATCAATGTTACCAATAAGTAAACATAGTTATAAAATGTCATCAATAGGCTACCTAATACAGGCGGCTAAGAATGTCATCCCACGACACTGGAAAAGCAGAGACCCACCCACTGTGGAGGAATGGTTTGCGGAGATCTCCCTCCTTAATAGGATGGAGCATTTGATTGCCATCTCATCGGCTGATGTTGATAGATACTGTGTGATTTGGAGGGATTGGATTGATTTGCAAAACTCTGACGCCTACCATCTAGCCCCCAACTAAAGTTATCCGTGATGTTGGCACAACAATGATCATAATCGCACTCTATTGATTGGTGGTCTGCCATGGTCCGCTCGCTCTCTCTCTATCTTTCATATGGAAAAATACATTCTTGATCTGGATATTGATGGAAAACCCTCCCTGTACCCCCCAATGTACTGTCGTTATGCATAGATTTATAGTTATACTACCCCTTTTACTATGTATATTGTATTTTCTTGTACTTTTTCAACACAAAAATAAAAAAAAACTTGAATTTGAAAAAAAAAATTGTAATTAGATCTACAGGCGTTGGCTACTCCGCTGACTAGCAGACACTGAAGCTTTGGAGCAGACCTCTGATTCCCAGGCTATAGTATGAGTAAACAGCTCTTCAGACTCAACCATCTGTGTTACCCCAAGCCATAGTGTATGTAGTTTCTTACTGTTAAAAGGGGGGGGAGAGACCCTACCCACCTGGAATTGACAATGGCAACGTCATGTAAAACACAGCAAGGGGACTCCAAAAAGAGTCTCCATTTTTTCCCAAAATTGTGGCGCAGACACCACTTAAGTGGCATCAATTGTCCCAGAGTTGCTTAAAATGGTTGGTGAGGTGATTTTCCAAAATCCTGAAGCTTTTAGTCTCCCAAGAATGACACAGATGGGGCAGATGGTGGTTGGCCCGGCCCGCTAGGCCGCATTGTAGCACAGTGAGCTTCCCACTGCAACTTATGCTTCATATCCATGTGACGGTTCATGCATGAAGTACTCAAACTATGGATTTTTTGGCCTCTACTAAGCTTTTGGTGACAAATGTTACAGATAACATGAGTTGGGTCATCCTTATTGATCTGAAAAAATGCCCAGGCTATGCAAGGCTTAGCACCCATGCGACCTGAAGAGCCACCACGACTTGTGGTCAGAGGCAGAGTTGTGTTTGAGGATGCAGTTGTTGACGTGCTTCCAGTACTACGTCTCTGTCCAGGGAGGCGCAACCTGACCTCGTCGTCACTAGCATCCTCCTCCACCTCCTCTGCTGACCTCATCGACTGGCTGACTGTGGTTTGACAGTAAGTGGGATCTGCTACCTCGTCATCATCACCCTGTGTGTTCTCACACCCGTCGTCCTCAGAGCCAACCTCTTCCTGCCCTGACAAAAAACTCAAGTTGTCACTCCAATCAGGTATTTGAGTCTCATCATCGTCTTCCTCATTGTCTCCACCAACAGGAGTTACAGTTTGGGAAAGAGGGTCTACATTATGCTCAGAACCTTCTGTGTCTGGTCCTGGAACCGACTCATAAAGATTCTGGGCATCAGTGCAGATCATTTCCTTGTCTGGATTCACAGAAGCTCTGGAGCCGACCTCTGATTCCCAGGCTATAGTATGAGTAAACAGCTCTGCAGACTCAACCATCTGTTCTACCCCATACTCAGACGGGCAGCTGGAGACTTGGGAGCTGTGAGGAAGCAAGTGCGATTGGGGTGATACCTCTGAGGACTGGAGTATTTGTGATGTTGAAGTTGAGGTGGAGGAGAGCCCACTTAAAGGAGCACTTGATATCCGTTGAAGCACCTCCTGTTTTTGTGCCTCATCTGGAATTTGTAGCGATGGGCGTGGCCATAAGAAAGGGATCGTATCATATTGTCCACAAAAAGAAGTAGACATCTTAGTTTGGCTGGAAGATGGTCTTTCTTCTGCAAATGTTACTGTTGCTTTAACACTTACCCCACGGACACAACCTTTTTTCCCTTCCCAACACGCCTATTCCCCTTTCCACCAACAGCAGGCCTTTTGCCACTCATTTTGGTGGTTAACTAATTGACAACTTTGAAGTTGTTTGCACAAAAAACGATGGATGGAAACCGAGCAGAGCTGAGTAGCCAAATTGTGGTACTAGCCAAAAAGGATTGGCTTGCTTAGCAGCAGTAAATCAATTTTATTAGATACACAGGTGGTGGAGCTTGGTATAGATGGCCTAATAAAATGAGTACCAAACACTGCTACAAGCCCAAAATTATTTTCCAGGCAAGATGCTGCTAAAAATTATTAGTAATTTGAAAGCTGGTGGAGCTTAGTATAGATGGCCTAATGGAATGAGTACCACACACTGCTACAGGCCCAAAATTATTTTCCCGGCAAGATGCAGCTAAAAATTATTAATAATTTGAAAGCTGGTGGAGCTTAGTATAGATGGCCTAATAGAATGAGTACCACACACTGCTACAGGCCCAAAATTATTTTCCAGGCAAGATTCAGCTAAAAATTATTAGTAATTTGAAAGCTGGTGGAGCTTAGTATAGATGGCCTAATAGAAAGAGTACCACACACTGCTACAGGCCCAAAATTATTTTCCAGGCAAGATGCAGCTAAAAATTATTAGGAATTTGAAAGCTGGTGGAGCTTATTATAGATGGCCTAATAGAATGAGTACCACACACTGCTACAGGCCCAAAATAATTTTCCCAGCAAGATGCAGCTAAAAATTATTAGTAATTTGAAAGCTGGTGGAGCTTAGTATAGATGGCCTAATAGAATGAGTACCACACACTGCTACAGGCCCAAAATTATTTTCCAGGCAAGATGCAGCTAAAAATTATTAGTAATTTGAAAGCTGGTGGAGCTTAGTATAGATGGCCTAATAGAATGAGTACCACACACTGCTACAGGCCCAAAATTATTTTCCAGGCAAGATGCAGCTAAAAGTTATTAGTAATTTGAAAGCTGGTGGAGCTTAGTATAGATGGCCTAATAGAATGAGTACCACACACTGCTACAGGCCCAAAATAATTTTCCAGGCAAGATGCAGCTAAAAATTATTAGGAATTTGAAAGCTGGTGGAGCTTAGTATAGATGGCCTAATAGAATGAGTACCACACACTGCTACAGGCCCAAAATAATTTTCCAGGCAAGATGCAGCTAAAAATTATTAGGAATTTGAAAGCTGGTGGAGCTTAGTATAGATGGCCTAATAGAATGAGTACCACACACTGCTACAGGCCCAAAATTATTTTCCCAGCAAGATGCAGCTAAAAATTATTAGTAATTTGAAAGCTGGTGGAGCTTAGTATAGATGGCCTAATAGAATGAGTACCACACACTGCTACAGGCCCAAAATTATTTTCCAGGCAAGATGCAGCTAAAAATTGTTAGTAATTTGAAAGCTGGTGGAGCTTAGTATAGATGGCCTAATAGAATGACCACCACACACTGCTACAGGCCCAAAATAATTTTCCAGGCAAGCTGCAGCTAAAAATTATTAGGAATTTGAAAGCTGGTGGAGCTTAGTATAGATGGCCTAATAGAATGAGTACCACACACTGCTACAGGCCCAAAATAATTTTCCCAGCAAGATGCAGCTAAAAATTATTAGGAATTTGAAAGCTGGTGGAGCTTAGTATAGATGGCCTAATAGAATGAGTACCACACACTGCTACAGGCACAAAATTATTTTCCAGGCAAGATGCAGCTAAAAATTATTAGTAATTTGAAAGCTGGTGGAGCTTAGTATAGATGGCCTAATAGAATGAGTACCACACACTGCTACAGGCACAAAATTATTTTCCAGGCAAGATGCAGCTAAAAATTATTAGTAATTTGAAAGCTGGTGGAGCTTAGTATAGATGGCCTAATAGAATGAGTACCACACACTGCTACAGGCCCAAAATAATTTCCCAGGCAAGATGCAGCTAAAAATTATTAGGAATTTGAAAGCTGGTGGAGCTTAGTATAGATGGCCTAATAGAATGAGTACCACACACTGCTACAGGCCCAAAATGATTTTCCCAGCAAGATGCAGCTAAAAATTATTAGTAATTTGAAAGCTGGTGGAGCTTAGTATAGATGGCCTAATAGAATGAGTACCACACACTGCTACAGGCCCAAAATTATTTTCCAGGCAAGATGCAGCTAAAAATTGTTAGTAATTTGAAAGCTGGTGGAGCTTAGTATAGATGGCCTAATAGAATGAGTACCACACACTGCTATAGGCCCAATATTATTTTCCAGGCAAGATGCAGCTAAAAATTATTAGTAATTTGAAAGCTGGTGGAGCTTAGTATAGTTGGCCTAATAGAATGAGTACCACACACTGCTAACATGCCCAAAAGGTTTTACTTGGCTAGGTGCAGTAAAAAAATTGTATTACATACACAGGTTGTGTAGCTTGCAACACAGATAGGCTACTTCACTGACTTACACACACTGCTAATATGCCCAAAAGGTTTTACTTGGCTAGGTGCAGTAAAATATTTGTATTACATACACAGGTGGTGTAGCTTGCAGCACAGATAGGCTACTCCACTGACTAACACACACTGCTAATATGCCCAAAAGGTTTTACTTGGCTAGGTGCAGTAAAAAATTTGTATTACATACACAGGTGGTGTAGCTTGCAACACAGTTAGGCTACTCCACTGACTAACACACACTGCTAATATGCCCAAAAGGTTTTACTTGGCTAGGTGCAGTAAAAAATTTGTATTACATACACAGGTGGTGTAGCTTGCAACACAGATAGGCTACTCCACTGACTAACACACACTGCTAATATGCACAAAAGGTTTTACTTGGTTAGGTGCGTAAAAAATTTCTATTACATACACAGGTGGTGTAGCTTGCAACACTGATAGGCTACTCCACTGACTAACACACACTGCTAATATGCCCAAAAGGTTTTACATTTGCTAGGTGCAGTAAAAATTTTGTATTACATACACAGGTGGTGTAGCTTGCAACACAGATAGGCTACTCCACTGACTAACACACACTGCAAGAAGCCCAAAAGGATTTGCTTAGCTAGATTTAGCCAAATGCTGTGAAAAACACTTGCACAGCACTAAAACAGACCTGCCTGGCAAAAAGTGATAGGAACTGATGTAATTTAGCCCTCAAAAGGGCTGGAATTACAACTAGTCACTACTCCCAACCTATCTGTCTATTTAAGAGCACAGACCTGCCTGCTAAAAGTGATAGGAACTGCTGTAACCTAGCCCTCAAAAGGGCTGCAATTACAAACTAGTCCCTACTCCTTAAACCTTTCTGTCTATTTAAGAGAAAATTCGCTTGCAATTCACAGTTACACAATATAGCGCTAACAGCAGCAGCAGTACCGTCTAACACTCAGCTGCAGCAGTGAGAAAATTGTGGCAACGGGGAAAATGGCTGGGTCTTATAGGGCAAGGACATGTGACATACACAGCCAATGACACATGCCCTTGCTTGTGTGAAAAAAAGCACTTCGCTCCGTGTGTGCACTGCTGATAGGCTGACAGACTGCACCTCCCCACTGTAAATGCGGGAAAGAGAAAAAAAAATGGAGATCTTCATTATTTCTGCAGAGATCCATCCCATGCCCCTCCCCCCGCCCCGCTGTACACTCAAACTGTGTATTAACATTGATTATCAGTATTACTGTGAAAAAATCCAGTTACGATTTTGGTGCATGAACAGTTATCGAACATAACCTCGAACAGCCGGATTTTTTTCAAATCGTTTGAGTTCGTCGAATGGCTCCAACACCGCCCAAAACAGCTCGAATTTGAGATTGGCGAACAGTTCGAGTCGAACACCGCTCATCTCTAGTCCCAGAGTCTGGAGGAAGAGTGGAGAGGCAGACAATCCAAGCTGTTTGAGGTCTAGTGTGAAGTTTCCACATTCAGTGATTGTTTGGGGAGCCATGTCATCTGCTGGTGTAGGTCCACTGTGTTTTATCAAGACCAAAGTCAGCGCAGCCGTCTACCAGGAAATTTTAGAGCACTGCATGCTTCCCTCTGCCGACAAGCTTTTTGGAGATGGAAATGTCATTTTCCAGGAGGACTTGGCACCTGTCCACACTGCCAAAAGTACCAATACCTGGTTTAAAAACAACAGTATTACGGTGCTTGATTGGCCAGCAAACTCGCCTGACCTTAACCCCATAGAGAATCTATGGGATATTGTCAAGAGGATGATGAGGGACACCAGATCCAACATTGCAGACGAGCTGAAGGCTGCTATCAAAGCAACCTGGGCTTCCATAAAACCTCAGCAGTGCCCCAGGCTGATCGCCTCCATGCCACGCCGCATTGATGCAGTAATTGATGCAAAAGGAGCCCCGACCAAGTATTGAGGGCATTTACTGAACATACATTTCAGTAGGCCAACATTTTAGATTTTAAAAACATTTTTCAAGCTATTGTTATAAAATATTCAAATTTACTCAGATAATGACTTTTGTGTTTTTATTGGCTGTAAGCCATAATCATCAACATTAACAGAAATAAACACTTGAAATAGATCACTCTGTTTGTAATGACTCCATATAATATGAGTTTCACTTTTTGTATTGAAGAACTGAAATAAATTAACTTTTTGATGATATTCTAATTTAGTGAGAAGCACTTGTATGATATTTTAATCTCTTTTGGGGGGGGAATTGCATCAACCAAAAGTTGCAATTAAATTTTTCTTGCTTCAGTGTTCACTACATAGGATAAATATATGAATATTTTTATATTTTATTAGTTTGGGCAATTATGCATGCAGCAATATTAAATGTTATTTTTTTATTTTTTACATTTTTCCAATTATATTTGAGATGATTTGAACTTGTATATTTTTTAAAAATATTTTAAAATGTTTTTTTTCTTTCATTTTTAGTTTATCCTCTCAGCTCCAGAGCTCACTTTATACACTGATGGTACATGTATGGCAGCTGTCGCTACAGGGTTAAAAAATAGTGCTCATTTAGGTTAATCATTCCTTGTTAGAAGAGTTCTTTACACAAGATAATAAGCAGAAACCACCAGCAATAGTTTTACACTATTTTACACTATTTATTGCAAGACTGCGGTATTGCAGTATACTGTATAAAACAAGCGATAAAAGGATCATAAGTTCAAGTCCCCTAAGGGAACTTAACAATAAGATGTGAAATTTAAAAAAAAAAGTTTAAAAATTTAAAAATATATATTTATATATAAAAATTCAAATCATTCTTTTCTTTTTCCAGTAAAAAAATAAAGAAAGAAAAAATACATATATTATCATGTCTGTACATGTTTGGTCTATTTAAATATAAAATTAATTAACCTGTTTTGGTAAACTACTTTTTGGTTACCAAACTTCTTTAAAAAGATAGATACAATAATGAGTGATTAAAATGTTGTATGTACTTCTAAAAGGTATTAACAAAGCCATCAGATTGCAATGCAAAAGAAAAGCCTTCACACAGCTTTACCAACAGAAAAATAAAAACACTAAAGGTCTTGGAAAATGACGAGAGAAACAAATTTTTTATATATACATTTCTAAGCATTTTTTACCACTCTATAAAAAAATGTATGCAAGTTTGTCATTGCCACAATTCTACAGACCTGAAGAATCATATTTCCAGGTCAAAAACAAAGTAAAAAAGAATTGCATTTTTTTTTCTCTTTTTCATTTCAATTGGAATTTTTTTTTTTCGTTTTTCCATACATTATATGGTAAATGAATGATGTCATCAAAAGTACAACTTGTTTCAAGAAAGCAAGCTCTTATACAGCGATGCTGATAAAAAAATAAAAAAGTATTGCTCTTGGAAAAATTAAAGGAAAAAACAATAGTGCAAAAATGAAAAAATCATAAACGATCTAATTACTCGAGAAATGGTCATTTTGCTTGTTTGCCGGATGATTGCCTGCATGTTTATAACAGGCGATAATCAGCGAATAAGTGCCATAACAAGCCCTTCTCTATTATTTGTTGATCTAAATAGGTTTTAAGTATTCAATTTCCTTCCAGCACCAGGCCTAAGGTAGTTAAAAGTGTTGGTCTCTTTAAAAAATGTTATTGATCCATAGGGTTACAGAGGTCTAAAATATAACTAGAGAGCTGTTTCTCACTCTTCCTGGGTCCTATGCTACCTCTCCACTGCTGCTTCAGGCTTTGTTTATTGGCTGGAACAGTGACATTCAAACTACAGTGCCTATCATAGTTGCAGCCACCACCGTTAACCTCTGTGATATGTTGCAGCTGTTGTGAGCATAGTAGATGTCACGTCACTGCTGTAGCCAATTAACAAAGACGGGAGCAGTAGCAAAGAGGCCGTACCCGACCTGTGGAACATTAATAACAGTTCCATTTTTTATTTTAAACTTCCACAACCCTATGGCACTGTAAAGATCTGAGGTTGTGGGTTGTAAGTAATCACCTAGGCAGGTTAACGATGCAACAATATTTTATTGATCACAGCCATGGTAATAAAGCAATTCCAGGTAAATGGCCAAAAAAACAGTTCTCTCAGTCCTCAAATTCCCAATCTGGGTTCAGTAGTTCCACTGGCTTTGTATAAGGCCATACTCACTGTCTCCCAACTTTTGGTTGGCCTACAGATTTCATATCTCCAGCCAGTATAGTCTGTAGCCACAGTCCATGATCCTCTAGACGGCAGATAAAACGATGAAAGCACAGGTATCCAGTAGCAGCAGTCCTTTTAAGAAAGTGTAAATCCAAATGACATAATCCATAATGGTAACTTGTTTATCCATTCATCCTTCCAAGTCCACGGTCTCCATCCTCTTTCTTCAATCCTTCCACACAACTCCCTCTAAAATGTGACTCTCCTTTCTTTCCCTGGGATCAGTTCCCTCCCAGGTCAGAAGTGATCACCCTCCCCCTCAAGCATTCACTGTAAGCCAAAAAGCAATGAAGAATTTTCTAGAAGCCTTCATCTGAGACTGCCTGCAAGACCCCCTGTGGTGACGGCTCCACTGTGTCTCAATCCACACTCACCTAATGAGACCATTGGCAGATGAAACAATGGACTCCTGAGATAAAGATGAGATTAGTGGAATGCTGGACATTTTACAAGT
Source organism: Phyllobates terribilis (assembly GCF_046119375.1). Taxonomy (NCBI): domain Eukaryota; kingdom Metazoa; phylum Chordata; class Amphibia; order Anura; family Dendrobatidae; genus Phyllobates; species Phyllobates terribilis. The sequence goes on along the minus strand of NW_027362763.1, from coordinate 244,655,362 downwards.
GAATCTTACATAATGATAAGTAAGCAAAACTATATAAAACATAACAAGTAAATCACTAATAATACACAATAATATTGACAAAAATGGTGGTCCGTTGCTGGAAAAGTATCATAGTCTTTAGTAAGTGTGCAGCTCCTCACAGGCACAATAACATTTTGAAATGGTCAACCCCTTTAAGAATTAGAGTTCCCATTCTAATCAATAGCTTGTCGGTGTAATGCAGATTAAGGACCCATTTAGATAGGCCAAAGCAACCATTAACCACTTCGCGCCAGAGCCTGTTTTTGCCTTCGTGACCAGGCCAATTTTTTCAATTCTGACCACTGTCACTTTATGAAGTAATTACTCTGGAACGCTTCAACGGATTCCTCTAATTCTGTTTTTTCGTGACATATTGTACTTCATGATAGTGGTAAAATTTCTTCGATATCACTTGCGTTTATTTGTGAAAAAATCGGAAATTTGGCAAACATTTTGAAAATTTTGCAATTTTCAAACTTTGAATTTTCATGCCCTTAAATCAGAGAGATATGTCACACAAAATAGTTAATAAATAACATTTCCCACATGTCTACTTTACATAAGCACAATTTTGGAACCAAAATTTTTTTTTGTTAGGAAGCTATAAGGGTTAAAAGTTGACCAGTGATTTCTCATTTTTCCAACAAAATTTTCAAAAACATTTTTTTAGGGACCACATCTTATTTGAAGTGACTTTGAGGGGCCTTTATGACAGAAAATACCCAAAAGTGACACCATTCTAAAAACTTCACCACTCAAGGTGCTCAAAACCACATTCAAGAAGTTTATTAACCCTTCAGGTGTTTCACAGGAATTTTTGGAATGTGGAAGAAAGCAATGAACATTTAACTTTTTTTCACAAAAATGATACTTTAGACCCAATTTTTTATTTTCACAAGGGTAACAAGAAAAAATGGACTAAACAATTTTTAGTGCACTTTCTCTTGAGCGCGCTGATACCCCATTTGTGAGGGAAAACTACTGTTTGGGCGCACTGCAGGGTTCGGAAGGGAAGGAGCGCCATTAGACTTTTTGAATGTAAAATTTGTTTGAATAATTAGCGGACGCCATGTTGCGTTTGGAGAGCTCCTGATGTGCCTAAACAGTGGAAACCTCCCACAAGTGATACCATTTTGGAAACTAGACCCCTTAGGGAACTTACCTAGATGTATGGTGAGCACCTTGCACCCCCAGGTGCTTCACAGAAGTTTATAATATTGAGCTGTAAAAATAAAATTTTCACATTTTTCCCACAAAAAAGTTTTTCATCCCTTAATTTTGCATTATCATAATGGTAATAGGAGAAATTGCAGTATGAAATTTGTTGTGCAATTTCTCCTGAACACGCTGATACCCCATATGTGGAGGAAAACCGCTGTTTGGGTGCACGGCAGGGTTTGGAAGGGAAGGAGTGCCATTTGACTTTTTGAATGTAAAATTTGCTTGAATAATTAGCGGACGCCATGTCGCATTTGGGGAGCCCCAAATGTGCCTAAACAGTGGGAACCCCACACAAGTGACACCATTTTGGAAACTAGACCCCTTAGGAAACTTATCTAGATGTATTGTGAGCACCTTGCACCCCCAGGTGCTTCACAGAAGTTTATAATATTGAGCTGCAAAAATAAATTTTTCACATTTTTCCCACAAAAAATGTTTTTCATCCCCTAATTTTGCATTATCATAAGGATAACAGGAGAAATTGCACCATGAAATTTGTTGTGCAGTTTATCCTGAGTACGCCGATACCCCATATGTGGGGTAAAACCACTGCTTTGGTGTACGGCAGGGTTCGGAAGAGAAAGGAGCGCTATGTTGGCTGGGATAGGTTGCAGACACCATGTCACATTTGAAGAGTCGCTGACATGCCAAAACAGCAGAAACCCCCACAAGTGACCCCATTTTGTAAACTACACCTCTCAAGGAATTCATCTAGGGAAGTAGTGAGTATTTTTTAATTTTTAAATTCATACCATTGGGCAGTGAAGAAAACATAATTATATTTTTACCTCAAAAAAATGTTTTACCCTCAGATTTTACATTTTCACACAGGGCAACGGGTAAAAATGGTGCCGAAATGTGTCACACAATTTCTTCTAAAAGTGACAATACCCCATATGTGGCTGTATTGTACCGCTTAGCCATACGGCGAGATCTGGGAGGGACAGAGCGCTATTTGACAATTGGAGAACAAATTATTGTAGAATAGGCATTTGGATTTGGGAGCACAAAATTTTCTGAATTTCTTTCGGGGGGCAAGTGCCATTTCGCTTTTCCAGAGCCTGCTACCGGTAACTTGGAAGTCCCTTATATTTTTAACAGATAAAGGACCTGAGTGGGGACTAGCTTTTTTTGAGAACTGAGTTGAAGCTTTTATTAGGAACATTTTACATATTGTTTATCCGGCACTCTATGCTGAGCACTTACATCGGAGTTTCCATCTAAATTTCCAAGTGATCTAATTCAGATGAAGCCCCTGCGGGATCCATTCACTGTAATGAGGCAGCAGAGTTACTCTGGACTCTGTCTGGCCTCTGTTTAGCGGTCTCCTTTTTTTCAGAAGTGCACAAAACTGTGGTCAACTGCACTTTTATGCATGCCTAAAAAAACTGACACCGTGGGATCACAGGCCAGACGGCATCCACAGTGGCCTATATCTGCCTCATTACAGGAAATCTTCCGTCATGGGTTCCATCTGAATCACGTATTTCAGAGATTTACACGGAAACTCTGGTGTAAGTGCTCAGTGCAGAGTGCAGGATAAATGTGCACTGAGCCTTACTGCGATCTTTGGGAGACATAATAAACAAATCAGTAGCAGGCGAAGAATTGGTTTTATTTATTTTTTACGCCATTCCTCATGCGGTATAAGTGATGAGATTACTTTATTCTTCGGGTCGGTGAGATTACAGAGATACCTGATTTATATCGTGTTTTTATGACTGACAGCTGTCACACACTAAAAGACACTTTTTTTGCAAAATCTCGCCATATTTTGACAGCTATAATTTTTCCATATTTCGGCTGACAGAGTCATGTGATGGCTTTTTTTTTTGCGGGACGAGTTGACATTTTATTGGTACCATTTTTGGATACGTGACATTTTTTGATCGCTTTCTATTCCGTTTTTTGGGAGGTAAAATTAACAAAAACCAACAATTCAGAATTCAGGAATTGTTTTTGAGGTTTTTTTTTATGCCGTTCTGCGTGTGGTAAAATTGATAAGGCAGCATTATTCTTCGGGTCAGTACGTTTACAGCGATACTACACTTACCGTATATTTTTTCTATGTTTTGGCGCTTTTACACAATAAAACAATTTTATAGAAAAAATATTTTTTTTGCATCGCTTTATTCTGAGAGCTATAACTTTTTTATTTTTCGGCTGATGGAGCTGTATGGCAGGTTTTTTTTTGCGGAACAAGATGACGTTTTCAGTGGTACCATTTTTATTTCCATTTTTCTTTTTGATGGCATTTTTTTCCACTTTTTGTTTGGCAATATGATGAAAAAGCATAGTTTTTTGCTCTGTTTTTTATTTATTTTTATTACGGTTTGCACAGAAGGAGTTAATTAGTGTGACAGTTTTATAGATCGGGTTGTTTCGGACGCGGCAATACCAAATATGTGTACTTTTTTTGTTTTTGCATTAATATACGGATTTATTGGTTTAATATTTTATTTATTTATTTTTATTTATTTTATGATATTTTTTAAACAGTTTGAAAACATTTTTTAGACTTTTTTTTACATTTTTACTTAGTCCCTGTATGGAACATTAATTTTTATTTTTCTAATCACTGTTCTCATGCAATGCAATAGACATGTATTGCATTGCATGACAGCTTTGCTGACAGTTTCACAGTCAGCGTCTCCTGCTAGACTTCAGCTGCAGGCTGAGTCTAGCAGGACACCGTACATGGCAGACCCGGAGGCGGTCATGTGACCTCCGGCTGCCATGACAACGGCAGGTCCTCTCAGACATCAGGGGGCCGTCGGAGAGGTAAGTGGACGACCCCCTCTCCTCTCAGTATCTTCTAAATGCCGCGATCGCTATAGATCGCGGCATCTAGAAGATAGCAAAGGGACTTAACTGGATTGGATCAGGTCCCGATGATGTCCCCTGTCACTGCTACTCATCTGAACCGCAACCGCAGCGTCTGCAGGACCCTGGGGGTCCTGAGCGCTGCGGGACCACCGACCGTTTATAAACGTCGGCGCTGCACAGAGCCCAGGCAGCGCCGACGTTTATGTACAATGGGCGGTCGGGAAGCGGTTAAAAGGCTGCTAATCAGCTTCATTCAAACAAGTCAAAGATAATATAAAGAAATATAAAGGTACATTCATTCTGTGTCCATAGAACATCACGTTATCGGAAGCACATGTCCTGTTTACACAGGCCAATTTGTTGTTGAGAAGCATGAGTTTTAAGCTTGCTTAAAAATGATCTCACCCAACGAGCAAGCCTTTTTACTCATTTGTTTAGATAAGCCAATTACCATTATCATGTGGGTAGTAAAATCAGTGAGGAGAGCAGGGTTGTGTGCCATTACATGTCTCACAGAGAGAATGCCATTTCGTGCATTTTCTGAGGGCATGTTTTTTTATGCCTGCTACTTATAATTGGTCAATGTCTTGCAGATAAAAAGTGAACTCCCCCAGAGATGAATTTCTGCAGACTCCTAGCCTTAGTGGAAATTAGAATCTAAATTTTACAACAGTGGAAATTAAAAATAAAAAATATATTTTACTCAGCTTTGAAGCCACTATTCCATGAAGTAGCCAGTTTAACATGCTAAAACTTGAGAAAGGTCCTCCATCTTTAAATCATTTTTCCATGCAGAGCATTTCCATTACCTTGAATCTCCTTGGGAGGTTACTTGTGAATTACTCACGTCAGTGCACAATACAAGTTTTGAATTGAGTTAAAATGTTATTTCAAAACTGTCATTTTAAGAGTAGCTAATATCTGCATGGCATGGGAAACTGAGTTTTATACTTTCTACAGAGATCCTTTTTAATATTTTTATTATTTGGAATGATTGGTTTATCAATGATTAATATTTGTGAGTGGGTGATGAATGCATCCTAGACATTGAAAAAATATTATAAATATTAATTATATAAAATTACATTTAAGTTATATTATAATTCCTTGAATTGTACACACCTACAGAAGTTGCCTACTTCAGTATTCTGAGAGATGAATGTAATAATAATGTAATCTTACAGTCTTTTTCTAGCCAAAACAACCAATTAAAGAAATTCCAGCAAGTGATTTTTCAACAGACAGAAGATATTACTCATATGACCATTTCCAATCAAGATAATACTGATGTTCCACATAGATTGTATCACTTTCCCGAAGAAGACTTTGAACAGCAATTTATACCCTATGAAAATGTATTTTAAATTAGGAAAAGGTGAAAGAAATAGACCATTTGTCTCCATGTTCTCCATAGTGCACTGCTTAGAGTTTTATTGTGCAAAATTGTTAAACATACAGAAATTGGAGCTCATCAGATTGCAAACAATACCAGTAAAAATATAGGGTCCAAAAATCCATCTACACTTTCATCAATTGCTAGTTATTTGTTGTTCAGGTAAGAAGTCCCATTGTCGTATACCCGACTAGGGAATTTTAAGTTAAAAGTGGGGAGTTCTGCTGTTCTGGATCTTAATTTCTTTATACTCAATGTGAAGAGGCTATTAAGTTTGTCAGTAGTAACCACTGTGGCATCCATGATGTCCCATGATGTCATCCTCTTCAGATTATTATTAAAAAATCACTCACTTTGATGCAACAAGGGTTGGAAGAAGAACAGCAACTTCCTTATGTTCATCGCCACCCTAGGGCAATTGACAACCATTATGGACAATGTTATGTGCATAAGGAGGTGGAGGAGGAGAAGATGCAACTGGTGTATGCGGAGGTCGACATTGTTTTTCGTAGTACCAGGCAGAGGAAGAGGCTGAGTCACTCTGTCATGCTGGTGAGTATAGCAAGCTGCATGTTTAATTGCTTGTGGGATGACAAATGTTGCGTTAGCTTCAACAATGGGATGACTATTGGATAGCTATGCTTTCAGAATCTCGCTAAAAAAAAGCAAAATGAGCTATTTTTTTCCTGCCTTCTGAAAAGGGTGTCAAAATTATTGCATCACGATAATAAGCTGTGTTCCCTGCTTGGCCAAGCTTTTCCTGGACAGACACCTGCCGACTACATATCTGACAACATTTTTCTCTGCTCCCTACCGAACCAATGCTACCTCCGCCCTTGCCAGGACTATAGCTACAACAAGTAGCCAAGGCAGCAGTGATGAAAGTATATACAGTGGGGAAATAAGTATTTGATCCTTTGCTGATTTTGTGTTTGCCCACTGACAAAGACATGAACAGTCTATAATTTTAAGGGTAGGTTAATTTTAACATTGAGAGATATAATATCCAAAATAAAATCAAGAAAATCACATTGTATAAATTAGAGAATTTTTTTTTGCATTTTGCAGTGAGATATACAGCAAGTATTTGATCCCTCTGGCAAACAACACTTCATACTTGGTGGCAAAACCCTTGTTGGCAAGCACAGCAGTCAGTCGTTTTTTGTAGTTGATGATGAGGGTTGCGCAAATGTCGGGAGGAAATTTGGTCCACTCCTCTTTGCAGATGATCTCTAATTCATTAAGATTTTGAGGCTATCGATTGGCAAATCAGAACTTCAAACCCTCCATAAGTTTTCTATGGGATTAAGGTCTGGAGACTGGCTAGGCCACTCCATGACCTTAATGTGCTTCTTTTTGAGCCACTCCTTTGTTGCCTTGGCCGTATGTTTTAGGTTATTGTCTTGCTGGAAGACCCAGCCACAACCCATCTTCAATGCTCTTACTGAGGCTAGGAGGTTGTTGGCCAAAATCTCGCGATACATGACCCCATCCATCTTCCCTTCAGTACGGTGCAGTCGTCATGTCCAATTTGCAGAAAAGCACTCCCAAAGTATAATGTTTCCCCACCATGCTTCATGGTTGGGACGATGTTCTTAGGCTTGTACTCATCCTTCTTCTTCCTCCAAACACGGAAAATTGAGTTAATGCAAAAGAGCTCAATTTTTGCCTCATCTGACCACTGCACCTACTTGCAATAACTCAGAATCATCCAGGTGTTCATTGGAAAACTTCAGACGGGCCGGCACATGGGCCTTCTAGAGCAGGGGGACCTTGCGGGCACTGCAGGATTTTAAACCTTTAAGGAGTAATGTGTTACGAATGGTTTTCTTGGTGACTGTGGTCCCAGCTGCCTTGAGATCATTAACAAGTTCCCCCCGTGTAGTTTTAGGCTGATCTCTCACCTTCCTCATGATCAAAGATACACCATGATGTGAGATTTTGCATGGTGCCCCAGATCGATGTCGATTGACAGTCATTTTGTATTTCTTCCAATTTCTTACTATTGCATCAACAGTTGTCTCCTTCTCACCCAGTGTCTTACTTATGGTTTTTTAGCCCATTCCAGCTTTGTACAGGTCTATGATCCTGTCCCTGACATCCTTAGAAAGCTTTTTGGTCTTGCCCATGTTGTAGAGGTTAGAGTCTGACTGATTGAGTCTGTGGACAGGAGTCTTTTATACAGGTGACTATGTAAGACAGCTGTCTTTAATGCAGGTAACGAGTTGGTAGGAGCGTCTAACTGGTCTGTAGGAGCCAGAACTCATAATGGTTTGTAGGGGATCAAATACTTATTTCTCACTGCAAAATGCAAAAAAAATTATCTAATTTATATAATGTGATTTTCTCATTTTTTTGGGATATTCTATCTCTCAATGTTAAAATTAACCTACCCTTAAAATTATAGACTGTTCATGTCTTTGTCAGTGGGCAAACGTACAAAAACAGCAAGAGATCAAATATTTATTTCCCTCACTGTATGGCATGAAAGACTAAGTGTATTATCTGATGCTACCACAACTTGAGGCACATCAGCAAACGGAGACACACTGAACAGCCAGGTTCAGTGGTACCTAAACTATGATCTTTCTCTGGCAGATACCTTGTACCGTGACCCTATAGATTTCTTGGTCAGCAGAATGGACCAAAAGCAAAAACTGGTTAAGTTTGCCTTGGTCGTACTAATAGAGATTGAGCATCATTTCCAAACAGAAAACCAGGTGCGAACAGGTGCAAGCTAAGAGAGCCACTTCCATATATAACTATGTATCTTCATTTTACATTTTTTCTAGAGCAGCAATGCAATTCCAATTTCATATATTCCACGTTTTCATACTATAGCATTACAGAGTGCAGCTTTAATTTGTTAGTTACATATGGAAGTGGCTCTTTTAGCTTTCACCTGTTCACACCTGTTTTTCTGTTTGGATGTGATGTTCAGTCTTTTATATTTATATACACAGGCCTTTTCATCGAGCACTCCACCCATCGGCCTATGACGGTTTTAATCACAGCTTGTTCCTACCCAGCTATATAATTTGTAGGCTATCAGCCCAGGAGAGGTTTTATATTAGGGTAGATTTTAAGTAAAGAAGGTCGCCTTGTTGATGGCTGTTGGACACACATGAATTGACCAATTTATGCTCTAAGTATTTTAATTTTAACTTTTTTTTCCAGAGCAGCGATGCAATTACAATTTCATATATTCCATGTGTGCATACTATAGTATTACAGAATGCAGCTTTAATTTGTTATTTGCCTTGGGTATACTGTCTTGTCCAGCCTCCAATATGCTGTCAGAGAGGGAATTTATTACAGAATTTGGCTTTTTCACAAGTAGACCATAATGTCATCTGAAAATGCGAAAAACCTTTCATTTGCCCAAAGGAATAAGGCATGGATCAGTGCTATTTTAAATTCACCTATTGGTGGATTCCAATAATTAGATCAGCTATAGAATCTGCCTGCCCATTGTGTTTTATTCTATTGCTGCCAATGCCCCACATTGACTGGCACTTCCTCTTTGACCATCATCTTATATGTATATTGTGCAGCTGCTGTTGGAGTTTCTAGTGCTGGCCCTACAGAGCCCGGCATCTCTTGTCTGTCCCAGCCAATTCTATATTGTGTGCCTCTTTCTTCTGCTATCTCCACTGCTGATAGACAGCCTTACATCTACTGCCTGATCATTGTGATCTATAACTATACTGTACTGCGGCTTTTCCTGCAGCTGCAAGTGCTGGCCCTACACAGCCCAACATCTCCTTGCTTGTCCCATCATATTCCACAATGTGCAAATGCTGCTACTGCCTCTTCCACTACCGATAGACAGCCACACATCTTTTGCTTTTCTATTGTGTTCCATATGTATACTGTATTTTGCTGGAAACTCTAGAGGGTAAAGTAAAAACAACTTAAATACTCCCAAAAATGTGTTTTTAGATATCAATTGAGTCTTCATTTTCTATACAGAAGACTTGTTGAAAAAAGGAATAATTTTGACATGTTGGATTAGTAAAAAGTTGTTACTTCTTCATCTTTCAAACAGCAAACCTGTTGCTGCCCCTAAAAAAATGGATAATGTTTTATGGCTTGTTAAAAAGCCACTGTTTCTTAATTTTAGAAACAGCAAATCAATTCCTGCTTCCAAAAAGTGATAATTTTGGATGTCTTCTAAGACTGCGTGCCCACGTAGCGTTTTTCAAGCGTTTATGCTGCGGAATTTCCGCAGCGTAAACGCTTGTGAAACGCTAGGAAATCCGCACCCCATGGTCCCCAAGGGGATTCCGCATGTTCTATGCACATGCTGCGGATTTTTCTGCAGCGTTTATGCTGCGTACAAAAATCCGCAGCATGTTCATTAATTTTGCGGAAGAGCAGCGGAAGCCCCGCCATTGACTTGCATTGAGACACATAGAATGCGCGTCTGTACATTTGTACAAGCGGATTCTATGCGTCTCTATGTGCGGATGGTACCCAGTTCTGGAGGAGAGAAGACTCTCATCCAGACCTGGGTACCATTGTACCTGTAAAAAAAGAATAAAATAATAAATAAAGTTTATACTCACCTTTCCGAAGGCTCTCTCTGCATGCCGGCAGCGCTGAAGGACCTTCGGTGACGTCACAGTCATGTGACCGCAGGCCCTTCACCGCTCTGTCTCGCGATATGCCGGCAGCCAGGAACCAGCGAGGAAGCAGCGCTGCAGCACACGCCGGGACATCGGGGGTGAGTATAGCTTTATTTTTTTAATTTTACGGTCACACTATATAAATCCATGCCGTTTGCATGGATTTATATAGTGTGACCTAGTTGTCAAGCACATTCCAAGTGATGCTATCACCTGGAAAGCGCTTGTCAATCTGCATGCGGAAACGCATGTGGATACGCATGTGAATCCGCATGTATTCCGCATGTATTCTGCAGGAAAAACGCATGCACAATCTGCATGCGTTTTTTCTGCCAGGGAGATGCAGAAATGCGCAGAAATTTTCTGCTTCATTTCTGCATCATGGCCACATAGCCTAAAAAGCCATTGTTTCTTCATTTTACCAACAATAAACTTGTTGCTGATCCCAATTAAAAAATAATATTTGACAGCTTTATTAAAAGGTGGTGTAAGCCCATGGTGTTTCCTTGGCACATATTACTACACTTAAGACTGTCGTACAAAATGCATAGAACATAGCAGCCTTTTGAGGATTTAAATATGATTAATCATAATTGAACTGGCTTGCATCAAATGCAATGATCAGGTAATGTGTCTTATTGCAGGAAATACAAATATAAATTATTTTACAATATAATATCAAGTACAGAATGACCTCAGTCTTTAATGTTAAAGGAATTGTCCCTTTCCACAAGTGCAGTTAGATATATATAAAAAATACAAATGTAGTTTTACGCACCCTCTCCAGATCCACTGGCTTAGTAAAGCACAGTTTGTTTGTTTTTTGTTTTTTTTTATACCAAAATGTGCTATGTGGATAAGATTAGCTGAAAGGGGACAACTCCTTTAACTGCTACATAGCTTATCTTGTAAGAATGTTTCTTAAAGAAGGAAGCCAAACCACTCACTTCAAATAAAAGTTTAAACCCTGGAGCCTTTTGCTTTTGTTGTCAAAACTCATTAGCGTTGCTGCATACTTCCTCCTGGGCTACCTGAGCAATGACACCTATTATAAACACAGCAATGACAAATATATCTAGTCAGGTAACACTGGAACAGGTGTAGCTTTGAGCACTTGCCAGCTGTTGATTGACAAAAGCAAAATAAGCTGGCTTGCACAAATTTTAAGTGACATACTAATTAAAACTAATTTCATGTTGTTATCTCCCACAAATTGCGTTTTAGTTTATCCATTTTTAAAAATGTTTTTATTAAAATTGTAATCTATTTTTTTCTTACATGTAGTAGAATGATTAGCTTTGATTTATAATGTCTGTTTTTTATTGTGATCTTTAAAGAACCTAAAGAATTCTATATATTTTATGTATCAAATAACTAATTATATACATGATTAGGATAGTTAAAAATGGGCATCTAAAAAATCAAATTGGAAGATTCACTTTACTAGATGCAAAAAATCCTTTTCTTCCTGTCACCAGTTCTCGCACAATGCAAGAGAGGAAGTGACAAAAAAGAAGTTCCTGAGCTTATGTGCCGAATTCATCAAACCTTTCAAGCCAGAATTCTGGAGTAAAAGCTTTGAAAAGTCACAAAATTTAGGCGCAACTCAGACTTGAGCCTACATTTTCCCTTTTTTGTAGTCTTCAGGCCAGTTTTTCCCAGCTCCGTTGAAATGGACAGAGCTAGGGCAGGAAGGGGGTACGACGGGCAATTGACCCCTAATTCATGACAAGCTATGGCATTGCCTATGCCAAAAATCTCACTCCAGCGCCTGATTAGAGTGAGATTTTTGGCGTAGTGCATGGATGTGCATACCACTTGTCAGACGCTCACCTCGTCATGAACCAGGAGAGTCTGACTCGAGCATGCCCCTCATGAAGACCAGCGTGAGCAGTATGATCTTGATGAATCAGGCCCAATGCGTTGGAAAAATACTGATGAAGAGTAAGCAAGTTACTGAGCATAAAAATCTTCACCATTCCTAGATGTATTAGACTAACAGTAGTTTTAACTTGTTGTGGGGGATGAGGACATTGTATCTATTTCTTTATTGGTAAATGTGAGATTTAATGTTTAGGACTTAAGACAAATATATTCAAGAACACAAATTATATTAGACAAAAATTGAATGACACTTCTAAAGGCAGCATAAAAGATTTTTCACTTACTCTGTTGGGAGTTAAGCAGCATGTTTGAAATTCTTTAACCTATAAAGTTTGTTATATAAGTCCTAAAGAGATGTTCAAATAAAAAATGTCTAATAGATCATCTCACTGCCACTTCAGGCAAAGGTGGTTATTCTCTGCTTGATGAATGATATTTTTTTCATTCTTTGTGTAATATGCGATTCTTAGAAAAGGATGAAACAATGTACAAAAATGTTCATTGTAGTGTTCATAAGAGGAATACTTTTTACTGCAACATTTCTCAGTGACTCTTTCCTTGTTTATCTCTATTTACTATCCGGTAAATACATTTATTGTGATAAACAATATGTTAGGCCTCAAAATGTATACCTTATGCATGCAGGATTTTTAAGTATACACTTCTGGGGTCCAAGAAACGAAAAACATAACTAATTATTACACATACAAAAAATGGTAAAAAAATTCAGTAAAGGTCACAAGAACCAGATCAAAAAGCTAGATAAAGGTTAGCCAAGCCTGTCAATTTTTGCAGTATGAATATGAGGCCTTCACACTTGACTTTCCAAATGTCAGATACTCTACATGGACAACATCATTGGGACAATTGCACAATATACCTGCAGGGGCTTTTATGACATCCCATTCTAAATCTATCAGCATTAAAGGGGTTGTTCAGGCACAAAATATTTAGGAAAGGTCACCCATATCAGATTAGTGGGGGTCCGACACATTGAACAGTAGTAAACAGAGAACTGAAGATCAGCTCCTATTCCCTCTAATATGGAGTTGATCTCCCCTTTATAGCTATAATAGGTTTCACTCTTTTCAGAAGGCTTTCTACAAGGTTTTGAAGTGCATCTGTGGGAATTTTTCCTCATTTATCAAAAAGAACATTTGTGAGGTCAAACACTCATGTTAGCCTTGTTTTCAATTGGCCTGGTTTGCAATCTTTATTTTAGTTCAACCCAAAGTGTTTGATGAGGTTGAGGTTAGAGCTCTGTGCAGGCAGTCATGTTCTACCACACTAAACTCACTTAAAAATGCCTTTAGGGATCTTGTATGCCTTTATGGATCTTGTTTTGTGCACTCAACACAGTCATGCTGGAACAGAAAAGGGCATTCCCTAAACTGTTTCCACAAAGTTGGAAGCATGCACTTGTTCAGCATGTCTTAATTTGTTGAACTAAGATTTTCCATCACTAAAACTAAGTGGCCTATGGCAGCACTTGAAAAACAACCTCATAGCATTATCTCTCCTCCATCAAACTTTATAGTTGGCACAGTGCAGTCAGGCAGGTAAAGCTCTTTTGGAATCCGCCAAACTCTGAGCCATTCATCAGATTGCAAGATAGAAGAATTAATCAATATCCAAAATAGACACATCAAGAGATCAATTGCTAGACACTTTGGTTCAACATTTATACCTTAGATCCAAATTACCCACTCAATAGGCTAAGCTCAGGGATAAAAAGTGACTCCAGCTCATGGAAATATGCAAATATATTTAATTTATTAGATACAATAAAATTACAAAGTGATTAAAAACAAGGATATGATGGGGATAAGGGGGAGGGGGACCTCCAATAGAGAGGAGACACAGATATATTTAGCCTTAATCCTAATGCTTCTGTATAGAACAATATCAACAATATTCAGATGAATTACTGACACCTATGTAGCTATTTATATATGAGATGTCTATTTGACCAAATAATTTAAACATTACAAAAAATGTTCAAAACCATATACCATTTTTCATTCATAAAGTGACTTGTGCAAACTTCCAATTAACAAAATGAAATGAAAAATTAAAGTGCATAGTGCCAAATGAACGTAACCATGTATGCAAAATACTGTATTTTTCGGACTGTAAGACGCACTTTTCTCCTCCAAAATTTTGGAGGAAATGGGGGGGTGCGTCTTATAGTCTGAATGTTGGGCGGGGTGTATACATATGTGGGGTATGGGGGAGCGGTAGCGGTGGAGGAGCGGGGCACAGGAGGCAGCAGCCTGTCCGCTGCAGCCTACACTGTCCCCGCTGCTAAAGAAAATGAATATTCAGTGCTCCCCACGCCCATGGACATGGGGAGCACTGAATATTCATGCTCCTTAATAGCGGCACACAGTGTAGCTGCGCTGCGGCTCCTGCTGCTGCCGGAACTGCTCTTAAAGGGTATGAATATTCAACCTCTCTCCACGCCCATGGGCGTGGGGAGGGGGTGAATATCCATGCCCTTTAATTGTTAGAACCTTGCTGTTAGGTTTTTTTTCCTTTGCTGGTCACATGACCTTGTTGGCCTATTTAATCCTGCTCCGCCCTTCTGGCTTTGCTGGACTTCATTGTATATCTACTTTCTAGCTAGCCTGTGCTCTGTATCTAACTCTGTTAGTTTGCTTGGTCTACGGACCTCTAGGTTCTATCTATTTTGTTTGTTCGTCTGTCTGCTGCTATTTCTGTTAGGAGGTGTCCCATATTCCTCCCAGTCCTTAGTACTTGTAGGGATTCCCTCCCCAAATCTATAGGTCTCCGTACAGACTAGATTAGGACTTTAGCAGGTCTGATCGCAGGATCAGGTTCCCTGTTACATCGTAGGGATTCAGCTGAGTCTTATAGTAGGGACAGATCTCCTCTCTTTCCTTAGCTTTGGTAGCAGAACATAACATTAATGAGCGGGCATACCAGATAGCTGGCAGCAGCAGGAGCCGCAGCGCGGCTCCGCTGTGTGCCAGCTATGAAGGAGAGTGAAGTCACTGCTCCCCGCGCACAGAGTCCCGGCGTGGGGAGCAGTGACTTCCAGCAGCTGATCTCTCCTTGTGAGCCGCGCATGGCAGTGACGTCATGCGCGGCTCACATGGAGAGATCAGT
Source organism: Phyllobates terribilis (assembly GCF_046119375.1). Classification (NCBI taxonomy): domain Eukaryota; kingdom Metazoa; phylum Chordata; class Amphibia; order Anura; family Dendrobatidae; genus Phyllobates; species Phyllobates terribilis. Next base: position 244,640,260 of record NW_027362763.1, on the reverse strand, counting down.
GCAGGCAGACAGGACGCAGCGCTGGAGGAGAGTTGAGAGGTGAGTAGGAGTGTTTATTTTTTATTATGTGCAGCATGATGAGGATTAGGGGGACCATGCATACTAGGATAGGGATTGGGGGTACCATGCATACCAGGATAGGGATTAGGGGTGCCATGCATACCAGGACATGGATGAGGGGTGTCATGCATACCAGGATAGGGATTAGGGGTGCCATGCATACCAGGATAGGGATTAGGGATGCCATGCATACCAGGATAGGGATTAGGGGTGCCATGCATACCAGGATAGGGATTAGGGGTGCCATGCATACCAGGATAAGGATGAGGGGTGCCATGCATACCAGAACAGGGATGAGGGGTGCCATGCATACCAGGATAGGGATGAGGGTGCCATGCATACCAGGACAGGGATGAGGGGTGCCATGCATACCAGGACAGGGATGAGGGTTGCCATGCATACCAGGACAGGGATGAGGGGTGCCATGCATACCAGGATAGGGATTATGGGTGCCATGCATACCAGGATGGAGGGGTTCCATGCATACCAGAATGGAGGGATGCCAGGCATACCAGGATAGGGATGGGGACCACGTATAAAAGGAAGGGGGGGCATATATACCAGGATGGGGGATATTGTCAGAATTGGAGGACATTACACCTATACCAGTGTCAGCAGAAGACCCCCTCCCCCTTAAAAGTGCATCATGACCACATTTTTTGCTTAAATTATTATTTTTTATTTTCCTCCTCTAAAACCTAGGTGCGTCTTATGGTCCGGTGCGTCTTATAGTCCGAAAAATACGGTAATAGTTATAGGTTTACTTATATTTTGTAATAAGTGTGTAGATATCAAAATAATCCAAATAAAATAAACTACAATAGAAACCTGCCATGGTTGTAAAATGCAGGTGCATCAGTGTCAGGTCAGAAATGAGGCATAAGCTGATTATTGCCTAAGTTGGCTACAATGATGAAATATTTGTCCAAGTCGCATAGGCGGCTGATGAAAGTTTTTGCCAGAGTTGGCTGCAATACTTGAAATCATCTACTACCTGAATGCAGGGTTATGGATGAGCAAGGGGTATGTGGTATGGCACCGTGTCTTCCTCGCCCCGACACCATTTTGCAGTCGCTTCTTCCGGGGGCATGTACCTATTGTAAAGGGGCTGGTATGTATATACCTGTAAGTAAATCCATACATACTTACTGTACATATTGCAGATTTTTATGTTTACATTTACAGTTTCCAACGAAAATAAAACTAACAATGTGAATGGAGTAGAGTCATAGTCTTCATAATTCATTACTTTTAGAAAATTCCTCCCCGCTGTTATAATTAACTTGTAATTGTGAACAATGCATAAGAAGAAGCTTAGTCCTTTACATGTAATTTAGTAGATCGCCATTATTTTTCCCGGGTAACCGTGAACCTCTTACACGAGTTGCATGTACAGTATGCCCACCTCTACTTTACAATGAATGTGGACAAGAGAGGAAACCAAGCCGACCATAAAAACTAGTGATGAGCGAGCACTAAAATGCTCGGGTACTCGTTGCTCGGGTCGAGCACATTGGAATACTCTGGTGCTCGACCCGAGCAACGAGCCCAATGTAAGTCTATGGGAAACTTGAGCATTTTTCAGGCGGCTCCCCCGGCGGTCTGCAGAGGGCCTAAAAATTGCCCAAATCAATGGGAACAGTGCTCAAATGACATGGGAACAGCATCGGGAAGACCCCTGGAAGCATCTCTGACTCCCAGATCACTGCTGTCAACAACGTTGTCAGAGGTATTGCGCCACTTTTCCGGACTCACAATAAAACATACAAAAACTAAACCAAAATGGATTTTCCTGGGAAATATGTTAAGGAACATCCTTTCCAGGGTAATGACTTGTATATAAGGCAAAATAAATAACCAAAAACAAAAATACTCCTCCACACCTTGGGCTATCTTCACACGTACCGTTTTTGATGCGTTTTTGCACTTTTGCATTGCTTTCAACCAAGACAATTGCATTCACCAGGAAATGTCATTTTAACATTTTACAACCTTATTTGGCCATGTGGTGTGTGAGACATCATCAGACACATGCATACAGTGCTGAAAAGACATGGGAACAACATGGGGAAAACCTCTGGAAGCATCTCTGACTCCCAGGTCACTGCCTAAAAGTGTGCCCATCATAAGTGATCCTTGGCGCATGCGAAGATGCCTCCCGCCATGCACCTGTCGTTGCAGACTTGCAACAATCACCATCCACGTCCTTGTCCCAGTGCAGCATTCAGTTGTCCCGTTTTAGGCTCGTGGAGGCGGAAGCTTTTCATAACCTCATGCCAGCGGCGACCGGATATCCATACTCGGTCCCCAGCCGCCACTATTTGTCCCGGTGTCGTCTTCGCCTTCCACAAGCACGGGTCCCACAACATTACCCGTGCCCTCCCCAGTGTACTTACTGGGAAGGACCGCCTAACCACAAACACGTGGACAGGTGAATGTGGCCAGGGACGGTACGGAGCCAGTCCACAGCTTTTTTTGCTGAGTTGTATTTCACCACAGCCATATTCTTTAACTTGGTGAAAGGACTTGGGAAAAAATATCTACCCAGCTGTCATTTCTCCCAGGAAGTCCTCTAAAGCTGCTTTCACTTGAAATGTGGCCTTTTAGGCTCGTGGAGGCGGAAGCTTTTCATAACCTCATGCCGGCGGCGGCCGGGTGTCCATACTGGGTCGTCAGCCGCCACTGTTTCTCCCGGTATTGTCTCCACCTTCCACAAGCACGGGTTCCACAATATTAACCGTGCCCTCCCCAGAGCACTTACTGGGAAGGACCGCCTAACCACAAACACGTGGACGTACAGAGCCAGTCCACAGCTTTTTTTGCTGAGAGTTGTATTTCACCACAGCCATATTCTTTAGCTCGGTGAAAGGACTGGCATAGAGGGAAACTGTATCTACTCTAGGTGTCATTTCTCCCAGGAAGTCCTCTAAAGCAGCTTGTTGCAGAAGCAATGGCAGCCCGTCCAACATCAATTCACACTTCTCGGTGGTGCTTTGACACACAAACATCTTTCTTTGCGCATTTAATTTCATGACTACAGAGTTGGGCAAAGGCCTGATCTGCAATCCGGTTTGAGAAATAACATGCATAAGCATGGTTGATCCACATTAAAAAAATAGCCATAGAGTGTCCGGGAACCTTCCCCCATACTTTTCTTAGCCAGGGCTCCTTCTCGGCAGGGTTGGATGGACCCACCAGAAAACCGGAGACTCCTCCGATGGGCCCTGGCTTCTCCTTCAGGAGAATTCATTTCATAGTGCCGAGGTGAGGCCATGATGATGATAGAGGCCCCCATCTGCTTAGTTTTCTGTTACTTGGAATGCAAGCGCAAGTATGCAGCCAACCGCCCACCCACAGCCTGCAATACTAAACTGCCAGATTTCTGGGCAGCTGCTTGTACTTGAAATGTGGCCTTTTAGGCTCGTGGAGGTGGAAGTTTTCACAACCTCATGCCTCTTGCCTCGCGTCCGTACTCAGTCCCCAGCCATCACTATTTCTCCCGGTGTTGTCTCCGCCTTCTAAAAGCGCGGGTCCCTGAACATTACTGCTGTTACTTTTCTGTGGGAATTTGCTTGCCTCCTACCAGCCTGAAATATTTACAGTAAACTATGGAACAAGTCCATGGTATTAACACTGCAACCAGTAACAGTAGCGAAGCCATCCCCAATTTCCTTCTCAGGAATTTTATTTGGTAGACTGAGTGGCTGCCCAAATACATTAGTTTCTCACAAAGGAGCTGAAGATAGAGTGGCAGTAGGTGCAAGTATCTCCAGTCTGTTAGATATTAGAGGGTGACTGGCAGCACATTGGATCAGTGGTTAGCACTGAAGCCTTGCAGCGCTGGGATCCTGGGTTCAAATCCCAGCAAGGACAACATCTGCAAGGACTTTCTATGTTCTCCCCATGTTTGCGTGGGTTTCCACCTCAGTAAAAATGCAGCCATAGAGTGTTTGGGAACCTTCCCACACACTTTTCTTAGCCAGGACGGCTTCTCGGCAGGGTTGGACGGTCCCAACAGAGAATCCTCTGGTGTGCCCTGGCTTCTATATCAGGAGAGTTCATGATAGCGCTAACTTTGCAGCTGCTTTGGGGCTCTTGAGCGGGGGAGAAAGGTGAGCCCTCAGAATCAAATCCTCTGGTGGGCACAATGTTTTTCAATCTGAAACAGCTTCTCAGTGGGAGTTGTATTTCACCACAGCCATATTCTTTAGCTCGGTGAAAGGACTGGCATAGAGGGAAACCGTATCTACTCCTGCTGTCATTTCTCCGTCACCAGGTTCCTTGCATTGTCACAGACGACCATGCCTGGCTGTATGTTCAGCGGTGAGAGCCACAGATCAAGCTGCTGTGTTACAGCTTTCAACAACTCTGCAGCGCTGAGTGGTTTGTCACCTAAGCATTAACCATGTCATCTTCAGCACAGCCTGTTGCCGCTTGGCCAAGGCAGTGCTGCAGTGCTTTCAGCTTGTGACTGATGTGGTCATTTTGGAGATGGAGGAGGAGGTGCATTGGTGACTCTGTTTTTATTCTAAAGAAAGATCCTACTGTTGTTTTTTTTTTACGTTATTTTTTAAGGCAAATGCATTCACCAGGAAATGTCATTTTAACATTTTACAACCTTTTCTGGCAATGTGGTGTGTGACACATCATCAGCACATCCTGTTTCATTGATGATGGAGGGACTCTGAAAGACACATAGAGCAGGGCCACAGTAACGAGTATGACATGTTCCCATTAGAAAGGAGTCTGCTATACAGTTATAGGGTATGCAGAGAGTCCAACGGCTGACCAAATTTAGGGAAAACCCCACTAAGAAATTAAAGACACATAGAGCAGGGCCACAGTAGCGACAAATTCCCATTAGAAAGGAGAGAGTCTGCTATACAGTTATAGGGTATGCAGTGAGTCCAACGGCTGACCAAATTTAGGAAAAACCTCACTAAGAAATTAAAGACACATAGAGCAGGGCCACAGTAACGACAAATTCCCATTAGAAAGGAGAGAGTCTGCTATACAGTTATAGGGTATGCAGTGAGTCCAACGGCTGACCAAATTTAGGAAAAACCCCACTAAGAATTTAAAGACACATAGAGCAGGGCCACAGCAACAAGTACGACATGTTCCCATTAGAAAGCTGATGGTCAGCTATACAGTTAGAGTGTATGCAGTGAGTCCAATGGCTGACCAAATTTAGGAAAAACCCCACTAACAATTTAAAGAGACATAGAGCAGGGCCACAGTAATGACAAATTCCCATTAGAAAGGAGAGAGTCTCCCATAGTGTTGGCCTATGCAGTGAATGCAAGGGCTGCCAAAAATTTGGAGGCACTTCAATGCCCCTTGGAAGAGACATCGAGGTCAGAGGGCCTCCTCAAAACAATGTTCCCATTATTAGGAAGTGGGTCTCCCATAGGGTTGCCAAAAATTTGGAGGCACTCCAATGCCCCTTGGAAGAAACCTCACATTATATTACAAAACTTGCTCAAGTTTGGTGCTTGAAAACCCTTTCCATCACCTATCAAGTCAAGCGAAACAAAAATCTAGCTGTGAAAAGAAGCCAGCCCTCCACCAGGAGAAGCTTGGAGTACTACAAGACTAAGGCACCCCAAAGGAGAACCTTCTCTAAAGCCGAGAGGCTCTCGGTGCTGCTAATCGTTCATATTCCAAGGAGCGAACCTTCACCAGGTCACCTAAGATGTTACTACAAACTTCTTCCAATTGGAGGATTTTGCTACTCGTCAAAACTAAAGAGCATGCATTCCAAGTGAAATACCTAACCACTACACTGACTAAGAATAAAGTGGTTCAGTCCCGGCCACCAAGGTCTCCGAATGCCCCATGAGCCCACTCAGGGTAGTAGAGGCAAGCCAGCCGGGGCCAAGCCCATGGAAGCACCCACAATCTTGTAAACCTCTATATTGAAGGGACACCGAAGCAGGAAGTGCTCCATGCTTTCCAACATGTCAGCACAATCCTCCCGAGGACAATTCCTGTCCTCCAAATTCCTGTATGTCAGGTTGTCCCTCACATATAGCTTACCATGGAAACAGCGCCAAGTCAAGTAAAAAAAACTTCAAGGGGATCCTTCTTGAGTTTAAAAGCCGCAACCCCACCTGCAGATCCCGACTTGGGCAATCCCTGAGGGCCAGAGGTTTTTGGAAATGCGTTGACAAGACCCTCTCATCAAGGAGTTTCCTTGACAGAGCTCTTACCTCCCACACTCCCAGGCCCCACCGGCGAATTACCTTCAGGACTGGGGTAACATAAGCCAGGAGATGCCCGTGAGGTATACGAAGATCCTTCACATGCCCCCCTGTCTTCCATTCCTGGAAGAAAGGCTGAAACCACCCCCTGCTGTAGAATACCCATGGAGGAGCCCTCTCCTTCCAGAGGTTTGCAATGTTTGCTTTCAAAAAGGTGTTTGCTATAAACACAACTGGGTTGACCATATCCAACCCCCCTAGTCTCCTCGTATGGTAAGTAACCTCCCGTTTGACTAGGTTCAACCTGTTCCCCCATAACAGTTGGAAGAACAGGCTATAAACCCGCGTCCAGAGAGGTTCTGGCAAGATGCAGACAGTACCCAGGTAAATTAGCAAAGGGAGCAGGAAAGCTTTACACAAGTTGACCCTATCCCTCAGGGTCAGAGACCAACCCTTCCGTTGGTCCACTTTCTGGGAGGCACACGCAAGCCTACCATCCCAGTTTCTAGAGGCGTAATTGACGCGCCCCCTGGGCCTGTGTTGTGTAGCGTTGCGCACGCGGGGAATACCCGGAGCCGGATCTGTCGGGGTTAGTAGTCCTCGTGGCGGTGACCCGGTCCGTGCCCAGGGTGTCAAACTAAGTGGCGGAATTTAGCAGAAGATGTTATAGTGTTCGACTATGCCACCCGTTGAATGCGGTTATGAAGCCGCCACTGCAGGGCAGACCGCTGAGGCCGGTGGTACAGTTGTGCAGCGTGGGTAGTATAACCCCCAACGGGAGGGGTATGGCCTCAGGGCAGCAGACGTGGATGATGGGGATAGCAGAATTGCACGCAGGCACCAGGAACCACTCAGAGACGGTGCGGTGTAGTTCAGGGTCTTTACTGGTGGCAAAGGTAGACCCTCCCGGGAGTACTGGCTAGCGATCGGGGCCTGGTCAGTCCGTGAGCAGATAGGATCTCCCCCGGCCAGGCGGAGTTGTAGGCCTCCCCAACTAATTGTACTCTTCCTGGCTACCTTGCTAGAAGCGGGTAAAAGTAGCCCACGTCCCTGAGTGTACCGTGTGGTGCTCACCCGTATGGCCGGTGACTCGGGGCCTTCTGGTAGCCTCCGCTCCACGACGGCGGTGCTGGTCCCTTGCGTATGACCGTGCCTTCGGGTTTCTTGGCCAGAGGACCTGAAATCCCCTGCCGGACGGTTTCTGCTGCTGGGTATGGAACAGTCCCCACAGCCTCGGACTCCGTGTCCGGTGAGATCTCTTCAGTCAGGACGAGCTCTACAGCTTCCAGTCCTGGACCCCTTTTATCACTGCTCCCACAGAGCTCCTGATCTTGCTCTCCCTGCATCTGCTCCACTCCAGACCAGACTGTGTCTCTGTCTGGGACTCCTCTTCTTTTCTTCTTTTTCTTTTTCTAACCCCACCTCAGCCCCAGTTTATATAGGGGAAGTTCTTCCCCTCCCAGGACTGGGCAGGAGGTGTGGCATGCTTAGGGTTCCTGACCAGGAGACCTCCCACCTGCTCACAGACATAATATTGCTATTACTGTGGTAACCAGAACCCTGGGGTGCCACATAATCACCCTGGCTAAAATCGATGCCTAGGCTTTTGGCATACTCCTGGAGCTCTTGAAGGGTGTCTGGGAGACCAAAACTGGGGTCTTCTCCTCCCAGCCAGAGGCTCTCACACTTGTCCTGATTGACCTTGGACCCGGATGCCTTCGAATAGCTCTCCACTTCTGACATCACCTCTTCAACCTCCCCTTCCGAGGAGATGAAAATAGTGACATCATCTGCGTAGGCTACCACCTTCAGAGTGGCCTCCCACGCCCCCGTGCTACCCATCTTTATCCCCACCAACGGTCCACGATCTAACCTCCTTACAAAGGGATCGATCGCGAACACGTACAGCAAAGGACTAAGAGGACAGCCCTGGCAAACACCAGGACTGACCTCAAAAGGCTGCCCAACCCAACCATTCACCAGCGGAAAACTCTCTGCCCCTCTATACAATTTTTTAAGCCAATCCACAAACCCAGGGGGGAAAACCATACCTCAGAAGAGTAGACCAGAGGTACTCGTGATTAACTCGATCAAAAGCTTTAGCCTGATCCAGGGACCGCATAAACCCCTTCCAAAGGCCTGCCCTGCCCTGCTCCACTGCTTCCTGGACGCCAAGATCAGCACTAAAAGTGCCACTGCCCGGAATATATTAGAGCTGGGCCTCCGAAAGGAGACGTGGTGCAAATTTCACCAGCCTATTGAAAAGGACCTTAGCCAGGACCTTCCTGTCCACATTGAGAAGCGCTATGGGATGCCAGTTCTCAATGTGCGACGGGTCCTTACCCTATAAAAGAAGGATCAAAGCAGACCTCCTCATTGATCTCCGCAGAGAGGACAGACACTCATTAATCACCTGAGTCATTAAGGGGACAAAGGAGTCCTTAAAGTTATTATAAAATTCAGATGTTAAGCAATCTGGACCTGGCGACTTTTTGAGCTGAAGCCCATCAATCGCCAGACTCACTTCCTCTTCTTTGATCACATGGTCTAAAACACCTAGTGAGGGGTCTACCCCTGACATAGGGGTGGCCTCAGCCAGGAAAGCCGGCATCCTGTCCCGATCCAGTTCCTTCCTCCCCAAGAGATGTTGGTAGTGAGATCTGACGACTTCCTGGATCCAAGATCTCGACCTCATCAGAGAACCTGTACCATCCTACAGATCGATCACAACCTTACCATTCACTGACATCTTGCAGCTTCTGTAGGGGTCAGGCGAGCGGTATTTCCAGAAATCCCTCTCAAAAACTATAGATGTGTGCCTATCATACTGACACCTCTTCAGTAAGACTTTCACCCTGGAGATTTCCTCGCGGTCACGTCCAGCCGAGACAAGATACTCGAGTTTCCTCCTCAGGCTCTGATACAAGCTTCTGAGATTAGAGAGCCAGCAGAAGAATCTCGCTACCCGATGTTTAAACATCTCCCACCACTGTGACTTAGTGCTACAAAGACCCAACAACGCTACCTGGCTCTGAAGGAAATCGTCAATGGAGTGTCTCACAGCTAATTCCTAAAGGAGTGACGAATTGAGCTTCCACACACCTCTTCCCATCCGAGGGGTCTCTGTGACATTCAAAGAAAAGAAAATCAAACAGTGATCGGAGAATTCCACCTCCACCACCAATATTGGTGAGGAGACAGCCTCCTACATTAAATAATACCTATCTATCCTGGACCTAATCTGACTTCCTCTAAAATATGTGAACCCCACGTGGCCTGGGTTGATCCTGATGTGGACCAGGCGAGCCTCACTAACTATGCTATTTAATGCGACGCTGTCATTAGCCAGTCGGTCTCTGGAAAACCTCCTCTATCCTGGAGCCTCGAGACATTACTGAAGTCCCCTCCAAAGACCACCTGCCGGCTAGAAAACAGAAAAGGTTTAATCCTCATAAAAAGACTTTTACGGTCCCACTTGGACTGTGGACCATAGATGTTCACAAGCCAAAGCTCTTGTCCCTTCATGAGCACATCCAAGATCAAGCGTCTCCCTATTTCCAACTCAATCACCCGTCGGCATTCAACATTTGAGATTTTAAAAAGAACAACCACCCCGCTATATGGCTCAGCCACAAGAGACCGGTAGGAGGGTGCATGCATCCACTCCCTTCTTGCCTTTCGCCAGGACGTCAGATCTGACAATCTGGTCTCCGGCAAAAATAAAATATCGGTGTCAAGGCGACCGAGAAAATCTAAGGCTGAAACCTAGCCGCATCTGACTTTATGCTGGCTACATTAATGGTAGCCAGCATCAACAGGGTGAGTTCCGCCATCTTGGGCGATTGGGTTCGACAGCAGCCTTTTTCCCACGCACTTGTGAAACATAGTCCTCCTCAGAAGAAGCCACCCGCTTCAGGCACACTGACACATCCATTCCCTCCTTTCATACATCCCCACCTTTGTCTAGTGGGTTCGGACTGGGTACTGGATGACACAGCCTTCTTTACACTGCCTTGGCTTGACCTCCCCATGCTAGCAAAATGCCTGTCATTTTGGAGCTTTTCCAGAAAAGGACCTGAATTCCTTAAGATTTCCTCCTGGAAAGCCCTCAACGCCTCCAATTTCCCTCTCAGGGTTTGCACCTTAACCGCTACTCCCTGACTGGTTCTCCCAGATGCAGGGCTGCCCCCAGACCACTTTGCCTTCTCCACCTTTAACTCCTCTTGGAGACGACTTATATCCCGGCCCGTCTCCCCATAGGTCTTGAACATTTGGGAGATACGGGCTGTGAATGACTCCACGGTATCCCGGGAATCCATGATCCCCCAGTTTTTCCTCAGGGCCATCCGACCGGACCCCCCAGCAGTCACACCACTAGCCATCCTTGGGGCAGATGCACGCCCCTTACCTTGCTGCTGCTGAGTTGGTCCCTCTCTGAGGGCAGGGCCTGTGGATCTCGCGCTCTTCAGCCTAGCAGACCTCCTAGCTAAGTCCTCAGCAGATGAAGATGGCTCCCTGCCCCCCGTCGGTGCAGACCGGGGGGCAGGAGCGGGGGCCACCATGAGCCCTTCCTGGGAAGCCCTGCCTCTCCCTGGGGAGAAGAGATGCAGGACATGGACCCCCTTTCTGGTTCCTGGAGAGTTCTCTCCACACACACAGCACCAGCTCGTGACAGGCTCCTCCCCTTCCTCTTCCCATCTGGAGATGCAGCAAACAGAACTGGGATGGACCCTCTTGCTATATGCACTGCAGTCTGCTATATACCCTGTCTGCCTGCCTAGCACTGAAATCTCTGCAGCTGGATTAGTCCTCAGAAGGACTATTTGTTGAGATGGATATGTGTAGAGAATCTTGTGGGATACCTACACTAACTAATAAACAACCAAATCTCTCCCTAGCTCAGCAGCACCTCTCCCTACACTGCCTGATTGTGGAGTAGACTGACGAGCACCGCGGCGCCAGGTCTGATATAGACCTGATGATGCTGTGCAGCCAGCCAATCACTGTAATGACGCAACCAACATGGCTGAGGCATTACAATGTGTGGCAGACAATCGCTGCATGCTGATTGGGAGGGGACCCGAGCATCCGCCCGAGCATCTCGGAAGTACTTGGCGAGCTCCGAGCATCTCGAGTAATGAGATGCTCAGGCGAGTACAGAGTACTTGCAAGTATGCTAGCTCATCACTATTAGTTATACAAAAAATGCAAGAAGCACACAATGAGGATAATAAAAGTAGCATATACCAATGGGGATTCTTATTTCCATGGTAAAATACAATGACAATTAGTACAGGAAACCATATAAGATGATATATAAATACAGTACAGACCAAAACTTTGGACACATATTCTCATTTAATGATTTTTCTGTATTTTCATGACTATGAAAATTGTACATTCACACTGAAGGCATCAAAACTATGAATTAACACAAGTGGAATTATATAGTTAACAAAAAAGTGTGAAACAACTGAAAATATGTCTTATATTCTAGGTTCTTCAAAGTAGCCATCTTTTGCTTTGATGACTGCTTTGCACACTCTTGGCAATCTCTTGATGAGCTTCAAGAGGTAGTCACTGGAAATGGTCTTCCAGCAATCTTGAAGGAGTTCCCAGAGATGCTTAGCACTTGTTGACCCTTTTGCCTTCACTCTGCGGTCCAGCTCACCCCAAACCATCTCGATTGGGTTCAGGTCTGGTGACTGTGGAGGCCAGGTCATCTGGCGTAGCACCCCATCACTCTCCTTCTTGGTCAAATAGCCCTTACACAGCCTGGAGGTGTGTTTGGGGTCATTGTCCTGTTGAAAAATAAATGATGGTCCAACTAAACGCAAACCGGATGGAATAGCATGCTGCTGCAAGATGCTGTGGTAGCCATGCTGGTTCAGTATGCCTTCAATTTTGAATAAATCCCCAACAGTGTCACCAGCAAAGCACCCCCACACCATCACACCTCCTCCTCCATGCTTCAAGGTGGGAACCAGGCATGTAGAGTCCATCCATTCACCTTTTATGCGTTGCACAAAGACACAGTGGTTGGAACCAAATATCTCAAATTTGGACTCATCAGACCAAAGCACAGATTTGGTGACTCAGATAAACTTTTCCTCAGAAGCAGAGGTGACTCTTGGTCTTCCTTTCCTGGGGCGGTCCTCATGTGAGCCAGTTTCTTTGTAGCGTTTGATGGTTTTTGCAACTGCACTTGGGGACACACTCAAAGTTTTCCCAATTTTTCGGACTGACTGACCATCATTTCTTAAAGTAATGATGGCCACTCATTTTTCTTTACGTAGCTGCTTTGTTCTTGCCATAATACAAATTCTAACAGCCTATTCAGTAGGACTATCAGCTGTGTATCCACCTGACTTCTGCACAACACAACTGATGGTCCCAACCCCATTTATAAGGCAAGAAATCCCACTTATTAAACCTGACAGGGCACACCTGTGAAGTGAAAACCATTTCCGTTGATTACCTCTTGAAGCTCATCAAGAGAATGCCAAGAGTGTGCAAAGCAGTCATGAAAGCTAAAGGTGGCTACTTTGAAGAACCTAGAATATAAGACATATTTTCAGTTGTTTCACACTTTTTTGTTAACTATATAATTCCACTTGTGTTAATTCATAGTTTTGATGCCTTCAGTGTGAATGTACAATTTTCACAGTCATGAAAATACAGAAAAACCTTTAAATGAGAAGGTGTGTCCAAACTTTTGGTCTGTACTGTATGTTTTTCAATATTTCTTATAGCACAAAATGTCAAAGTGCCGAAGTGCCCTGTATAAAGTGCTTGTGTGAAAATCAAATGGAGAGTTGTAAGGACTGCACTTACTGGAAAGTAATAGGGTAGCTGGAGACTCCCACTCCTGAGTGGGGTCCACCCAGATGTGCGTTTAAGCAGTGTCCTTCGTCTGGGGCATTTATGATGTCCCTCCTGATGAAGACCACTGCTGAAACATGCATCGAGTTGACACCACTCAAAAGTGGGAGTCTCCAGCTATTTGACTACAAACTCATATTAAGCCTGTAAGTCATCAATGTCAAACAGTTTACTTACTGGGAATAATGTGCTTAAAAATGTAATCTCGTCTTTGAAAGACTTGGATGCCGATTCATAAGGACTGGCATTGTTCATACTGGTCTTGATGGGGGTTTGTGGAGGTGTCAGACTCTTCTGATTAATTAAGAATAGGGATGAGTGAACCCAAACTGTAAAGTTAGTGTCCGGTACCAAACCCCAAACATGAACTTCTTACTTACTTTTCAGGCTTGGCAGCTTAATAAAGCTTGTTGAAAGGCTGCAGCACAGCCAATTAACAAGCTTTAAGGCTGTGGGCACCTACTGTCCCATCACAGCCATGTCAAGTAATGGCATGGCTGTAATTGGCCGGCGCATCATGTGACCCGGCCTGACAATGTGAACAAAATAAATAAATAATTGTAAAAAACGACGTGTGGTCCGCTCTATTGTTATAACCAGCCAAGAGAAAGCAGACAGCTGTGACCTGGTCCTATTATGCTGGGAAGGGGCCAATATCCATTTAGCTTCCCAGCCTATTAACATTAGTCCCCAGCTGTCTGCTTTGCCTTAGCTGGATATTAAAAATGACGGGACCTTTTAGAAAAATGACGTGGGGTCCCCCCTATTTTCAATAACCAGCTAAAGCAAAGCAGACAGGTGCGGGCTGATATTAATAGGCTGGAAAGACCATGGATATTGGCCCCATCCCAGTCTAATGAGACCAGCCCTCAGCTGCCCCAGAAATGGCGCATTCATTAGATGCGCCAATTCTGGCACTTAGCCTAGGCTCTTCTCGATTGCCCTGGTGCATGGCAATTGGAGTAAATTTCAGCTGTGTAATATCCGCTGACATCAAACCCAGGGGTTAGTAATGGAGAGGCATCTGTCAGACACCCCCATTCCTAACCCCATAGTCGAAAGAAAGACACACACAGAAAAATCCTTTATTTGTAAAAAGCACTCCCCGACAAATTGCCTCTTTTCCCATTTATTAAAAAAATGATAATCCAGAGGGGTAATCCGGCATAATCCAAATGGAGGTCCCACGGCGATCCCCATCTTCCTCCAGTCTATGGAGCCCTGTTTAGAGAAATGCAGCTTCATAGACTGGCACTGGCACTGTGTAACATGAGAACCAGCCGCTATGAACTGAGGTGACCTTACTGACCTCATTTCAGTTCACAGCAGCCGGGTCTTGCATAGTACAGCGCGAGACTCGCCAGTGGCTGCAACTCCAGTCTATGGAGCTTTGTTCTCTGAATGGGGCTCCATAGACTGGAGGAAGCAGACTAGGAATGTCGTGGGACCTCCTTTTGGATTACTCCTTTGGATTATTATTATTTTTTTTTAATAAATGGAGGGAGGAAAGAGGGAATTTGTCAGGTAGTGCTTTTTACAAATAAATGATTTTTCTTTGTGTGTCTTTCTTTCTTTTGACTATGGGGTTAGTAATGGGGGTGTCTGACAGTCTCCTCTCCATTACTAACCCCTGGGCTTGATATCAATGCACATTGCACACCTAACATAAACCCCAATCTCATTACACCGATTGCCAACACAGCAGGGCAATCAGGAAAAGAAGAGGCTAAGCGCCAGAACTGGCGTATCTAATGGATGCGCCATTTCTGGGGCAGCTGAAGACTGGTCTTATTAGGCTGGGATGGGGCCAATATCCATGGCCCTTCCCAGCCTATTAATATCGCTGTCGCTGTCTCCCGCCTTCAAACAAATTGAACATGAAGAGGAAGCCAGGGCTCAGCTGATCTCTGACTTCATCTTCATGTTTAATTCATTTTAAGGTGGGTACAGTGATGCCAGCACTGATTGGGCACCTAGATCACATGTCACAACAACCGCACGAGTGCCTCGGGACTGCGATCGCCAACACCACTGGAATGGCACCGGCACAGGAGGTGAGTATAGATTTTTATATTTTATCAAGGCCAAACATTTAGATCAAGAAGAGGTTGACCTAGTAGTGGACAATCCCTTTAAGCATTATTGTAAGTCATATCAATAACTATCCTATCAATTTAGATACTCAATATACTGTATCTTTGATGGTTTTTTAACATTTATTTTTATGACTACATCATATTATCATATATCTATCTTATGTAATTACTTCCATAGATGTCACTGGATATGAAATATAAGGCTATATCCATGTTTTATCACTGTAAATATTAAAGATTAATATTATATTGATTTATTGTTGATTGCACATGTGTATAAAAGATCAGCAAATACTATCACATGTATGTGTTGAGCTTCTAATATGGTAATTTTTTTTCTTTGTTAGTTTCTTGGGTTAGTTTAAAGTTCATATCCTCTAGAAATAGCTGCACATTTTACTCTGGTGCCTTTAGAGAATATTCAACTGAATAAGCATAATGTCATGTGGCATTTTCTGCATCTCTGGCAGTTTATATCTAAAAGGTTTGTATGTGTCAAGTAATGTTTTAGTTTCCTTGGTTTTTGGCTCTGAGTGATCATTTGTGAAGACATTAATTAAACTAGAAAACATTTGTGGCAGTCCTAGTATGAAATTCTAGGTTTGCTATCTAGATTTTTTCATATAAAGATTAGATTAAATAGGATTTTGTGTAATAATTAAAGATGACCAGCAAATTAATTTGATGCAAATAGATTTATTGTCAAATTCAATAAAATTTGCAGGGCCTGGCAAATTTGAACAATTTGCGATTTGATCTGCAAGAATCAAAAAAGAAAATGTTCACTTCCATTTTACACATTGAAGAAGATTACATCAGCTACAGAAAGCTAATATGACGACAGGCACGACTGTCCAGGCTTTCTCGAAATGCTTTGCAGCTATCACATCACATGGTATAGTGCAACTAATCAGGAGGGACTATCTGAGCTTGTATGAAAGCTGAGGCAGGAAATACAGCAGATATTTTAGGGTGATCTGGGACAGTAAGAGAATGCCAAAGCTCACAGCTCAGCAAAAGACATAGAAACAAAAAGCCCTAAAACATTAGACAAATACTCTAGACAGTTATGTATAGTATAACTACAGCACTGAAGACTAATAAGGGCTAATTCAGTCATAAGTTTTTCTTTTACGATTGCTATCCATGTTTTTCATGGAAGCACTAGTATCTATGACTGCCTATTGGGTAGTTCACCTGTTCCATTTTTCCTTCGGACCGAGTGGTCTACACAAAAGCAGAGGCTTGTCCGACATTGATCCGAATATGGAATGAAACGTGCCAATGCAAGTCTATAGATTTGTGAAAAAAATCATACTGCACTCGGATGTCATCCACGTCTGGTTTTAACAGACTGTTTGATAGGAGAAGCTTGAGAAACCTCCAGCAGCTGATGAAACTTGGACCAAACCATGATGGTAAAACTGACACTGACCAAACTCTCACGACACTGATCAAAAACACTGATGAAATTGCATACAAGAAAAATCACTGATATTTGAGTCACCCCTTATATAGAGATTCAATTTATAGAGGAAGGGATTGACAGGAGAAATGCTAGCAGTAGTGCCAGATTCAGTGTGATTGATCAGTGACATGGCGTAGCTGCCCAGCTGGCATTTGCCTGCTGAATTTAATTAAAGTTACTAAAGATGAGCAGATCAATTTGTAGAAATTAAAGTGAAATTTACAGAAATTAGTGGTTTCACACAAATTTGAACATTTTAAGATTTGAGTCATGGTTCAAAAAAAATATCCTGCATCATTTTCCACTGCTGAAACATCAGAGAGCAGGCAAACTTCATTTTGCAATGCTGCCCAGGCTCTCTCTTCTGTAAAGTGTAAGCTCAAATGGCCAGCAGGGACATCTCTCTCTCTCGCCTGTAAAGTGTAAGTTCTTATGGCCAGTTGAGTCTTCTCCGCTGGCCACTTTACTCACTCCTGTACAGTGTAACTTCTTATGGACAGCGGAGTCTTCTCTCTCCCTTAAGAGCATAAGCTCTTATGGTCAGAAGGGTCCCCTCTCCTGTAGAGTGTAAGTTCTTATGGTTAGCAGGGTCCTCTCTCTCTATCCCCTGTAAAGCATTCTCTGTCTTCCCACCTCGATGTGTATTTTACAAGCAATTACAAGCTTTCCAATATTGAAATTCAAACAAATTTATTCACCACAAGTCAAATTTTGGGGGAATTTGAATTTAAAAAGACTCGCTCATCTTTAACAATGATATTTTTTTTCTTCATTTTTAAGGTACTAAAAAGCAGCAAGCCAGCACAATAATTTTGATCTTGCAAAAGTCCTTTACTAATGCTGCAATTGACGCGCCCCCTGGGCCAGTGCTGTAGTGCGGCGCACGTGTGCGCGGGGGAATACCCGGAGCCGGATCCGATGGGGGTAGTAGTCTCCGAGTGGCGGGGACCCGGTCCGTGCCCAGGGTGGTCAAACTAAGTGTGTGGCAGTCTTTGTAGATGTTGTTTAAGTGTCGACTACGCCACCCGTTGATTTGCGGTCGCAAGGCCGCCGCTGCAGAACAGTCCGCTGAGGCCGGTGGTATGTGTGCAGCAATGGTGGTATAACCCCCAACGGGAGAGGTATGGCCTCAGGGCAGCTGGTGCGGATGATGGGGGTAGCAGGAACCACTCGGAGACGGTACTGTGTAGTTCAGGGTCTTTACTGGTGACAAAGATAGACCCTCCCGGAGTACTGGCTAGCGATTGGGGCCTGGTCAGTCCTTGAGCAGATGGGATCTCCCCTGGCCAGGCGGAGTTGTAGGCCTCCCAAACTAACGATACTCTTCTGGCTACCTTGCTAGAGGCGGGTATAAGTAGCCCACGTCCCTGAGTGTACCGTGTG
This sequence comes from Phyllobates terribilis, assembly GCF_046119375.1. Taxonomy (NCBI): domain Eukaryota; kingdom Metazoa; phylum Chordata; class Amphibia; order Anura; family Dendrobatidae; genus Phyllobates; species Phyllobates terribilis. The sequence continues at coordinate 244,622,168 of NW_027362763.1, read as the reverse complement.
GTGCTCACCCGTATGGCCGGTGACTCGGGGCCTTCGGGTTTCTGGGCCAGAGGACCTGCAATCCCCTGCCGGTCGGTTTCTGCTGCTGGATAGGAGTTAGTCCCCACAGCCTCGGACTCCGGGTCCGGTGATAACTTCTCAGTCAGGGCGAGCTCTGCAGCTGCCAGCCCCTGACTCCTTGTAACACTGCTCCCACAGAGCTCCTGTTGTTTCTTCCTATATTTGCTTCTTTTCTCTGCTTCTTCTCTACTCACTCACCCTGCCTCAGCCCTAGGTTTATATAGGGGAAGTTCTTCCCCTCCCAGGACTGGGCAGGAGGTGTGGCATGCATAGGATCCCTGACCAAGAGACCTCCCACCTGCTCTCAGACATAACATTGCTGTTACTGTGGAAAACCAGACCCCTGGGGTGCCACATTCCCCCCTAGTGAAATTTAGTACTCCGGGACTAAACATATTTTAGAAAAACATAACAAGATATAACAATAACAATAAAGAAACACATAAAGGTGGTCACGGCATGTCCGTAACCGGGTGCAGTCTTTGAAGAAAGCAAGGTGTCCATTTCACCAAAACAGGGAGACGTAACCAGGTAGGGGTCTGTCCTGCCCCGAGTCCTTAACAGTCTTTAGTCCGTCCTGGGTTACGCTCCAACTATGTACAAAGGATTCCCGGTAAATCCACCAAGGACTCCTAAAAATAACTAGAAACACATAATTATACACAAGCAACAATAAACAGGTAACCACAAATAAAACAATTTATACACTTCAAATCCTCCAACGTGCGGGTAACTGGCCCCTAGTGGCCCTAGTGGACCTACGGAGCTGACTGTCTGGCCCTGAACTACAGGGTGTAGGAGCTGTTAAGGGTAAACTGGGCATCGGTCTACGGGCCCTTTGGCTCACTAGGGATATGGCAGGCTCACTGCAAGCAGAGGGTTGATCCTCCTGGTCTGCTGGTGTGGGGTCTTCTGCCTCCTGGACCGTCTGTTCTTCCAGCTCTACCTGTTGCTCCGTAGGTGCTTGGGATGCTGGTTGGAGGAAGGTGAGTACGGGTACCACAACTGCACCATTGACTTGAGTCCAAGACCGAGGGAAGTCTCCGAGCACAGTATTAACCATGTCTTCCCTTTCCTCTATGGGTCGAGGGTCTTCTTGTTCCTCTTCAGGGTTCCGTAGCTGTTCGGGACACTTCTTCAGGTGATCCCGGGATACAATGGTTGTGGTTTCCCCTCCGTCTTTACTGATGGTACAGACCTTTGGGTTGTCGTGGCTTGAGGGCAGTACGGTGTACGGGTCCTTCTCCCACTGGTCGTCCAACTTGTGGAGCCGTCTTTTTCTCTTCAAGACCTGCTCTCCGGGTACCAGGGGAACAGCGGGAGCATACTGGTTGTAAGTTTTCTCTTGTCTTTCCCTAGCCTGACAGAGACTTCGCTCCACGCTCTCCTGTACTCTCCGGTACTGCTGCTGCCTCTCTGTGTCCCAGTCTGCTTCTGGTGAAGTGTCCTCAGGTGTCAGGACTCCCATTTCCAGGTCAACAGGTAACTTACCAGGTCTCGCCCTCATTAGGTAAGCCGGGGTACAGTTGGTGGAACCTACCGGGATGTGGTTGTATAGGTCCACCAGATCGGGCAGCTTCTCAGGCCACAGACTGCGTTCTTCCAGGGGCAACGTTTTCAGAAGATCCATTACCACCTGGTTCATTTTCTCACAAAGTCCATTAGTTTGCGGATGATAGGGTGTCGTCCTTATCTTCCGGCAGCCATACAGAGTGCAGAATTCTTGGAAGACCTCCGCTTCAAAGGCAGGTCCCTGGTCTGTCAACACTTGGTCCGGGTACCCGTGTGGACGGCAGAAATGCTGCTGGAAGGCTCTCGCTGCTGTTCGAGCTATTAAGTCCTTGACGGGGACGACAACCAAGAACCGGGAGTAGTGATCCACGATGGTTAGTGCGTAGACGTAGCCACTTCTGCTTGGGGTCAGTTTTACATGATCCAAGGCTACCAGTTCCAACGGCTGCCGGGTGACGATGGACTGCAGGGGAGTCTTCTGGCTGGCACGGTCCTTCCTTCTTAGGTTGCACGGGCCACAGTCTCTGCACCACCTCTCGATGGTTCCCCTCATGCCTACCCAGTGGAACCGCTCGCGCAGCAGGAACTCCAGCTTCTTCCATCCGAAGTGTCCAGCCCCGTCGTGGTATGCCTCCATCACCATGGCTGCGTCTCTTCGTGGCACCACTACTTGCCAGATTAGTTCATGCGTCCGGGAGTTAACCATTCTGCGGCACAACTTCCCCTTATAAAGGAACAGTCGACTCTTCTCAGCCCACAGTTGCTTGGCTTCCTCCGGAGCGTCTGGGTCAAGGCGAGCCTCTGGCCGAGTCAGCATCTCCTTCACCAGTCGGACGGCAGGGTCACTGTCTTGCGTTTCCTCCCAGTTGTAGTGAGGCAAGGGGTTAAACGTAGCGACTTGCTTACTCCTTACCCGGTGGGAATACTGGATAGTCCCATGCCGGTGGAACGCAGGGAGTTCGACTTCTTCCAGTCCCTCTGGATCTTCTCCTACGTCCGGTAGGTTTGGCATCCTGGACAGGGCGTCCGCGTTGGTATTGGAGCGTCCTGCCCGGTATTTGATTGTGAACTCGTAGTTGGACAGACGGGCCATCCATCTCTGCTCTAGGGCACCGAGTCTTGCTGTGTCCAGGTGTGTCAATGGGTTGTTATCCGTGTACACGACGAACCGGGAAGAAGCGAGGTAGTGCTTAAAGCGTTCGGTGACTGCCCACACCACTGCCAGGAACTCTAGCTTAAATGAGCTGTAATTCTCAGGGTTTCTCTCGGTGGGTCGCAGTTTTCGGCTGGCGTAAGCGATTACTCGTTCTTTCCCCTGCTGGATCTTCCCTGGAGTGGAAACCTGTAAAGACTGCACAGTTCGGGTTAGCGCAGCAACGCTTTTAGCTAGCTCTTGGACCTGATGGTGCAGGTCTGGAGCCGAGTCATTGTTCAAAGCCTGCGCATCAGCTCCCACAGGCCCTGCCGACAAGGGCGCCGCCTCCTGATGGTAGGTGGTAGTGGGGCGTCTGTGGGTCACAACGCCACCTGGTGCCAGTTCTCAGAGCACCCGGATGGCTCTGTCCTTGAACTGTGCAAATCCCAGATGAGGGTCCTGTAAGGCCATTGCCCGCAACTGGGTTCGGTGGGCATTGCAATATAAACCCTCTATAAATTGTTCAGTTAACAGCCTGTCCTCGTCTCCCACGCCGTCAGGGTCGGTCTGCTTAATGGCTCTCAGGGCCTCTTGTAGGTTCAGGGCATAGTCCCTTATACTCTCGTGTGCTCGCTGCTTGCACCCGTAGAATCTAAGCTTGATCTCGGCTGAGGTGCGGGTATCAAAGGTGTCCCTCAGCCGGGTTAGTATCCCTGCGACAGTCCTCCTCCCAGGTGGCCAGGACTTTACCTCCCTTTGGGCTGCCCCGGTTAATTGGGCCACCAGGATGCTCACTTTTTGCTCCTCTGTGAGGGGGTACACCTGGAAGAGGCTATCCAGCTTTTCTCTAAAGTCATGCAGGGTATGTGACTCCCCTGAGTACTGGGGTAGCCAGGCTGCCCCCGGGATATAGGGCATGGTGAAAGGCATGACCGCAACAGCGGTGGTGCTGGCGGGGGTTGAAGCGGTGAAGCTCTCCTCCGTATCCGGCATCCTTCTCCCCCCTAGTGGACCGTGGCCTACCTTGCGATGATCCTTTTCCGTAGGCCGCGGCTCCGCAGTGAATCGTCAGGGTTGAGGACCTTCCGTCGCGCTCCTGTGACGTCGGCGTCTGCTGGGCTCCTTCCAGGACCTTACGCAACGTCCGGACGTGAGGCGGGGCTTCAGTTCTCGCGCGCTTTTGGAGTCCACGCCCCTCTTCTTCCCGCGCGGCGTCTTCAAGATGGCGTCCAACGGCGGGAAAACTCCACGGAAGGCGGGAAGAAGGCTGAAAATGGCGCCGGATGGCGGGAATCTTCACCACTGGTAAGTTTGAACAGTCTTTTTCAGGCACGTCGTACCCGGTGGTTGCGGGCACGAGATCCTGCCGACTACGCCAAAAGTTGACGCGCCCCCTGGGCCAGTGCTGTAGTGCGGCGCACGTATGCGCGGGGGAATACCCGGAGCCGGATCCGATGGGGGTAGTAGTCTCCGAGTGGCGGGGACCCGGTCCGTGCCCAGGGTGGTCAAACTAAGTGTGTGGCAGTCTTTGTAGATGTTGTTTAAGTGTCGACTACGCCACCCGTTGATTTGCGGTCGCAAGGCCGCCGCTGCAGAACAGTCCGCTGAGGCCGGTGGTATGTGTGCAGCAATGGTGGTATAACCCCCAACGGGAGAGGTATGGACTCAGGGCAGCTGGTGCGGATGATGGGGGTAGCAGGAACCACTCGGAGACGGTACTGTGTAGTTCAGGGTCTTTACTGGTGACAAAGATAGACCCTCCCGGAGTACTGGCTAGCGATTGGGGCCTGGTCAGTCCTTGAGCAGATGGGATCTCCCCTGGCCAGGCGGAGTTGTAGGCCTCCCAAACTAACGATACTCTTCTGGCTACCTTGCTAGAGGCGGGTATAAGTAGCCCACGTCCCTGAGTGTACCGTGTGGTGCTCACCCGTATGGCCGGTGACTCGGGGCCTTCGGGTTTCTGGGCCAGAGGACCTACAATCCCCTGCCGGTCGGTTTCTGCTGCTGGATAGGAGTTAGTCCCCACAGCCTCGGACTCCGGGTCCGGTGATAACTTCTCAGTCAGGGCGAGCTCTGCAGCTGCCAGCCCCTGACTCCTTGTAACACTGCTCCCACAGAGCTCCTGTTGTTTCTTCCTATATTTGCTTCTTTTCTCTGCTTCTTCTCTACTCACTCACCCTGCCTCAGCCCTAGGTTTATATAGGGGAAGTTCTTCCCCTCCCAGGACTGGGCAGGAGGTGTGGCATGCATAGGATCCCTGACCAAGAGACCTCCCACCTGCTCTCAGACATAACATTGCTGTTACTGTGGAAAACCAGACCCCTGGGGTGCCACACAATAATAATTTGTATCAACTGGTAAATCATATGCCTAAAGCAGATGTGTACAGCTTTTTTCTGATCCGAGAGCCACAATGTCAGACTGAATCAATCTTTATGAATGGTTTAAAGAGGACCTTTCACTACATTTTTCATGCTGAACTGGATATACCATGTAAAAGTGTCTGAAGACTTTTTTTTTAATAGCAATTAAATATTTAGTACCTTATGAGTTAACGTTAGTCAAGTCCAAGTAGGTATTATTAGTTTTCAAATGGGGTACTGTATGTACTTTTGCCTCCTGTATGATTCTGACAAAACAAAAGCAGGCAGTATCATAGAAGTGCAGCAGGATCTGTGATTATAGCCTCAGGGTCACATGACCAAGGTATAAAAGTTCTGCCAGTCAGAGTGTGCAGACTAAATTAGCACTGAAGATGTATTACACAGCATAAAAGTGTGAAGCTATTAACTCCCATTAACATTTCCACACTTCTGTATTGTGTAATATATCTTCTTCGTCTAGTTCAACATGAAAAATTCAGTGAAAGTTCCTTTTTAATTAACATGATGAGTTCAATGCCAATTTGGTCTCACAATTTCCAAGCTATCTATTTGGTGGAGTCTAATCCTTGCAGGCCCCTTCTTTCAACATACAGAAGATTTACAGGAATGGAAAAAGTTGGGTGAGTGCAGGAAGATATGATTACAGGAGTTTCCACTACTTGGACCCTTCTTACCCCCAAGGTTGGTCCTATTAAAATAAAAAAGCTTATACTCACCTCCTGTGCTGGAGCTGTTCCAGCGGTGTCGGGACTCGTGCTCCCAGGGCTCACGTTAGGTTGTTATGATACGGGAGCCCCTGGTCCAATATCCGCTGCATCTCTGTCCCCACCTTCACACGTATAAGAAATTAACAGGAAGTGAGCGGCTAGCCCTGGGAACACAAGTCCGGTACCATTGAAACGGTGTCAGCATCGGAGGTGAGTATAAGCTGTTTTATTTTAGCAGAGCCAAACAAGGGGAAAGAAAAGGGTTTGCCAAGCAGTGGACAACTCCTATAAGAAAAAAAAATATTTACCCACTTAGTAAAACTCTCCCTTTCTTGATGGTCTTTTTGATTTGTCCTGCAGTGATGACATGCCAGAGACAACTGCATCCAAGCACTGGTCTCAGAAGTAATACTAGCATATGTAACAGTGATGAGGCCAGTGACCTGCTGCTGTATGAACGACAGAAAAATTTAACAGGATAAGCAGGACCACCAGAGAGGTGGAGCTGGAGAAGCGAAGGATTTACTGGGTAGGTAATCTTTTTTGCTTTATTTTTAATAGTTTGTTTTAACTCAACCAAAACCTCTTTAATATTTTGATGACAGCTGGGGAACCTACAAAATATTAGATTAGGCTTTATTGTTATGACTGATGAGTGTATATATAAAATATATAACTATTGAAATAAAAATTTAGAAGGCAAAATCTATGAACAGTTCAGATAAATACTTGTGTCCTTTATTTAATGCTAAGTAATACACATACATTTTAAATGATTTCCAGCAGCATCATTATATAATAGACCGATACAAACATTCTATATTAGCAAATGCTTCTGTAAAGTGCTAGTTGTGTACTATTATGTTAAATATATTAATGTACTTGTCATATTCCTCTTTCTACAACAAGAAAATATTCTTTTGCCACAAATGTTGATTACGTGGACTGATGATGCCCTATTTAACTTTAGCCTAGATATCTAGAAACTATTCTATTTTTACATATAGTCCTAAAAAATAGAACTGCTACTGTAATTCCATTCCTACTATATTTCCAGACATTTGCACTGTCAACCTGTATTACTTAGAAGAGATTTTCAGAATGGTGTTTCTCTATTTAACTGAATATTTGACAAGTATATGGTGATGTTTGAAGACTAAACTGGCTTCAAATGGCTTGTCAGATTTTATAAATAGGTGTCCAGTCCAGCCTACACACTCATAAATCTGTAGGTTCTCTTCGGTGTCGTACATTGACTCAATCATTCTCTTTATCTTTCTGGAGATATTAACTGAAAGCAAGCCATTGAGAGTACTTACTATAATATCATGACAGTTAACATGTCATAAAGAAAATTACTGACTGGTTACTATCCAGTGTAAATGTTGCAATAGTATGTTGAGTCAAGTCCTGCATTTACTTTGGTCCTATAAAGAGCTAATACAGAGTTCAAGGAATTGACTTTAAACCTGTAACCTTAGAATTTTAACATATATAGTATACTATTGACCTCAAAGGAGACTAATAAATTGTAAAATTCTAAAAGCTTCTTCCTATTCGCTCATTTTGGGGCATCATACAGTGTGGCCGTCATTGCTTGCATGATTTTTTCTTTTTGTGCTAGCCTAGTCTTATCCCAACCCTAAATAATTTGTCCCACTCAGTCACAGATTTTCTAGAAAATAATACTGCCATACTATGACAAAAATAGTGCAACCATGCAGGGATCGAATTATAGCACTATACACCGACCAAATATTACTGTGGCAGTGGATGAGTGCACCAGTCTCATGTCATTTTGACCAGAATGGGATTGTTTTAGGTTGTACAGACATAAAACTAACTGCAGCAGCACATCACTGCTATCAGCAATGTCCCAACGGGTCTGGTGGAGGACCAGGACAGATACACAAGAATATGTATGGTAGTTAAATATCTAATATTTAGTATTTTTGCACAATGCTGAACTGTTTTTTTCATTCAGAAAGTAGTGGACTATACCCCTTTAAGTATGTAACTAACAGCCTCTGCTAAATACCGCCATAAAAAATTGCTTGCCAAGGACAAATCACTGTCAAGAGCCCCCATGGATTGCCAATCCCTTTGTTCTCGGCAAAATAAGCCACTGTCAGAGGAGTCTGGCAGAGACTCTCTCATATAGAACAAAGTAGTGTTCAGCAGAGTGAGTACTCATATGTATGCAGGAGTTGAGAGAGATAGCTGCCAGGCTGAATGATTGGCCAAACCATTGTTTGGCCAACAGCTATCTTATATGTATGGAATCCCTTAAGGCCCTGTCACACATAACGAGATCGCTAGCGAGATCGTTGATACGTCACGGGTTTTGTGACGCAATAGCGACATCGCTAGCGATCTCGTTACGTTTGACAGGTAGCAATGATCAGGCCCCTGCTGTGAGATCGTTGATCGTTACAAAGCTTCCTGGACCATTCCTGGGTCGTTGCACTCCCGCTGGGCAGTGTGCATCGCTGGATTTGACACCTAGCCAACGACCTCGTCAGCGATTCAGAGCAGAGACACGTAGGCGTGCATAAATTGGACTTTTCCGCGCCCCTCGTCCCCGCTTGGTGGTCGCTACAGCGTTCTCATTTCCGGCCGCGCATAAAGAAGGCAACAGAATAGCGATTCCGTCCTTTGTTTCTGACCTCGTGCTTGATTGCAGATTCTAGCAGAGTTCTCCGGGCTGTTGATTGCAGATCCTAGCAGAGTTCTCCGAGCTGTTAATATCCGTTCATTGAACTAGTGCTGATTTTTGCGGATCATTGTAGCGTTCTCCAGCTGTGACTCCGCTTTGAACAAATCAGGCATCTTTAGCGAGGTAGGTATTGTTTGAGGTCTCAAATGCGTTTCCATTTTTAATCCATTTATCGCACATTTACCAATTATCTGCTATCTTTGCTCTTCAGGGAGGGAGGGCTTGGCTTCTATCTGTATATATATGCTTTTGCATGGACAGATATTTTAGGGGTCTCATGCACACGTACCCACACAGCACGTTTTCTGTCATGCTCACTAACATAATGGAACATGGTTTTCCATGATATTTTTTATGTACAGTTTCAATACTTGTGTTAATTGTTTTGTTGAAAGTGTTCTCATCTTTTCATGTTATGTTTGCAGTTTGCACATCATGGACGACGGGCAGTGTGCTATTGTGGTTGCTGCATTGCTGGTTGAGGAAGCTTGGCGTCAAGATGAGGCACGAGAGCTACAGAGGCGTTCCAAACGAAAACGTCGCATGTGGACCAGAGAGTGGCTGCAGAAGAGGTCTGAATTGTCCCACATGCAACTTGTAAGAGAGCTTCAGGAGAAGAATCCTCATGATTTCCGCAACTATCTGAGGATGTCAGAGGAATCTTTTAAAGAGTTACTGGAACGAGTTACGCCACGTATTCAACGGAAGGATACAGCGATGCGTGCTGCCATTCCGGCAGATGAAAGATTGGCAGTCACACTGAGATTCCTGGCCACCGGACGCTCACTCCAAGACTACTTGGTTTCCCACCCATCCAATCCTATTGCTTTTCATGAGATAAGCAGACCCAGGAACATATGCAGTCTAATTATCTTTTCTCTCATCATAGAAATTACATTTTGTATGGCCTGAATAGGCATGGTTATGGTGGTATAGAGAGAAATAATGAAAGCAAGTTATCATAACACACTTGTTTCAAATTATTGGTCCATGTAAACATGACAGTCGTCATATGTGATGCGCCCCCAGGGCTGTGATGTACTCGGTAGCCGGGCCGGTCGTTGCTAGGGGAGATGTCACAGTGGCGCTGACCCGGACCGTGACCCAGGGCAGTCAATAAAAGAGGTTTTAAAGAAAAGGATTATAGTTTTTATGTTTAGTGTTCGTGACACCACCTGTGGTATGCGGCTATATGGAGCCGCCGCCTGGGAGCAGGTCCTTTGGAGCTGTTGGTAATGCAGCAGAGATGGTTCAGCTCTCCACAGATAGAGCTTAGCTCCAGGGCAGTGCGATGATGGTTAATGATGAAGTAACTGTTGTTGTGCAGTGTGGTGCAGGGGATGATGGCGCAGCAATAATTCACGGAGACAGTGGGGTGCAGTCTTCAGGGTTTACTCACCATTATCACGTTGCTACTGGTTACAACTGCCGTTCATAACCACCCATGTCGCCCGGTGTTTACTCAGGGAGGGGTTCAGCAAACCCTCAGGTAATTCAAGAGCACTTAAGGGGACCCTTTTCTGTGTGTCCTTCCTGGTCGTCTTCCTGCGCTGGCTCTTACCCTCCTGCCCTGCGCCTCGCAAACAGTGTCCCAAGCCGGTAACCTCAGATCTTGGCGGGCAACCTGGAATTCCCTGGACCCTTTGCGGCTACCTTTTTGGCAATTAATTGCGGCTGTGGCAACTACACCCTGGAAATGTAGAAGCCTCCGGTTTCTAGCTGAATATTGCAATTCTCACTAGTTAGGGGCCGGTCCCCTTTGCGGCCTGATCCTTCCACTCCAGGTAGATTTGGGCGTACGGGTGGCATCCAGCACTTCCCGTACCCCTAGGATCCACTCTTTCCTTCTGGAGCCTTACTTCCTGCTGCTCTCTTCCCTTCAGTCTCTCTTCCTGGGCCTCTCTCACTCAGGCCCGCTCCTCCTGAGCAGAGCTCCTGCAGAGTTCCTGCTTCCACTACTTCTCCTCTGAGACTGATCTGTCCTTTCAAGATGGCTTCCCTTTTTATATCCTCCTTCTCAAGTGCTCCTTTGAACTTTTTCCTCCACCCACGCCCACTACATGGTTCCCCCTCTCTTGGTTCCCCCTACTCCAGCCAGGGACAGGACTCAGCAGCGCAGCAGTGCATCTTGCCCCTCCTGCTGGTCTGGAGTAGTGTAGTGTTGGATGCAGGTGTTTGGGTCCCAGGCAGTACTCCATCCTTACCTGAGAGTGAGATACCACACCTCTGGGTGAGATGCAGTACCTCTGTGGCGACTGAACCCTCAGGGGCGCCACATATGTTTTATACGATCACTTTCGGCAGCATGTTCCCATGTACACAGAGGTGCTGTCAACAATATTCAAACTCTATGGGACACTAACAGTAATATAACCAACCATTTAACACCCAGTTTGTAGCAGCTCATTTAACACAATATCATGTATATGAGCATTACCAGTGGAGTAACTTGAATCTTATAGGCCTCAAAGCAAAAACTCTAACGGGGCCCCTTATTACAAGTCTTTAATAGTAATGGTCTTAGCATATGGGCCAAGGGACCTTTTGGACCTCCTAGGCTCCAGGGCCTGGGTGCGATTGCAACCAATGCATCTGTCTCTAACAGATGTGACCATAGATGAGCTCTGGCCACATTTGTTAAAAATTTGACCACCGCTGTGAATCTCTGACAGCAGCATTTAAAAGGAATGAGCCCTGTTGCTCATGCTTACTGGCTCCCATATCGGTGCAATGTAATGCAATCTCGGGACCCTGATGGATTACTATGGTAGCTGGTGACTTATTGAAGGGCCCCATCACTGACATCTTGTTGTTCCAGGCACAACATGGGTATAACTGCACTGCTGATGAAGATTCCAGGATGTCGATGTGTTCTTAAATATGAATTCATTCTTAAAATTAATTTTATTTGAACAGGTTAAAAGTCAAAGCATTTGGAAGTCACACAGGACTTCTTCCTCATAACCTTTCAGTTATGTCCTGAGGAAGAAGTCCTGTGTTGGAGTGGTAACCCAGTAGTCAGCACTATTTTGAATCCTAACAATACGAGGATCATGTTGCAGATAGTGCAGCAAGAAGGTGCTAATGTTTCGGGCTCTTCCATGAGATCCAAGCCCATGGTGTGTGGGTGGCTGGGTAACACTGAGGCTTGCTTCCTCCATCCCCTCCCACCAACCACGGACAATCGAGAGGGGATCATTATCCTCTTCATCTCCTGACTGTTGCGTGCCCATCACCTCTTTCTCCTCCTCCATTTGTTCTTTGGCTCCAGCACCTTCACTAACAGTTTGTCTGATAGCCCACCTCAATTGCTGTAATCCACCCTTCCTTGGCACCCTCCTGTGTGACGACAGTCTGGAACTTAGAGACATTTTTATCCCTTCCGCATTCTCCTCTGCTTCCTCCTCTTCCTCTGGGACCACCACCTTCTCCTGCAGGCTTTTCAAAGTGTGCTCCAGCATATAGATGACCGGAAGAATGATTCTGATGATGGCATTGTCAGCACTAAGCATCTTAGTAGCCATTTTGAAACTGTGCAGAAGAGTGCAGAGGTCCTTTATCTGTGCTCACTCCGCAATGGTGATTAGCACCATGTCCATACTGTGTTGACCCATGCTATGCAACATCAGATGATGCATCAGGGCTCGTTGCTGCTGCCACAGACACTGCAACATGTGCAGAGTGGAATTCCACCGAGTCGGAACATCACATATCAACTGTAGCAATGCAAGTTGATGACCGGCGGGGTGGGAACGGCAGAAGTGAGCACACAGCGACCGTGCTATCTGCAACAGCGCATCCAGGCAAGGAGAGTGGCAGAGAAATTACTGTACCACCAGGTTGAGGATGTGAGCCATACAAGGCACGTGTGTGAGGTTGCCCCGGCATAGGGCCGCCACCAGGTTCACACCGTTATCACACACAGCCTTCGCTGGCTCAAGGTTCAAAGGAGACAGCAATTGCTCAAACTCGGCCTGGATAGCTGTTTTCAACTCTTGAGCTGTATGACTGCGATCTCCAAGAGATAATAATTTTAACATTGACTGATTGAGGTGATTCCTAGCTGTGCAGTATGGAGGTGGGGGGGAATTCTCTCTGCATTGTTGGAACGCATGTCTCATTAAGGAAGAGGTTGAGGGTGCAGCTGTTGGCCCTAGAGGAGAGGGAGAAGGCAGAAGCAGTGAAGTAAGTGTTACATACAGGGGTTTGTCCCGCAAGTCTTGGGCATTCCAAGACTTGTGGAGCCTGCCCACACAGCCACCAGAGTCATCCAGTGCCCAATCAGCAAGATATAATGCCCCTGGCCATGCTTGCTCATCCAGGTGTCTGCGATGAAATGCACCCTGGCAGACAGAGATTTATTCAAGGAACGGGTGATGTTGCCTGAAACATGCTGGTGTAGTGCAAGCACAGCTTTCTTAGAGAAGTAATGGCGACTAGGCAACTAGTACTGGGGGACTGCGATGGCCATTAGCTTTAGGAAACCGTCTGTATCCACCAGGCGGAATGGTAGTATTTCCATGGCCCACAGAATGGAGATGGTGGAGTTCAACCTATTAGCTTTGTCATGTGTAGGATGAAACAATATTTTACGTGACCACAACTACGGGACCGAGGGCTGGCTGCTGTGCTGAAGAGCGTGGAGCAGGGTAAACACGACAAACTGATGGATTGTGAGTGAGGTGCAAGCGGAGATGATACGGTGGATTGAGAAAGATGTTGTGTGCTTGGTGAAATAAAAATAGCAGGCATGTCCACTTCCGTTACAGCTGATGTGCTCTCACTCACCCTGACTGGAGCAGGTAAACAATTGGAGGTTGTGCAGTGGGAGACCTGTGTGAGAAGACTTGGCATGGTTACGGAGGAGGAGGAAGAAGCAGCCAATGGTTGGTGAGACCCACTAGTCTGCATTTTATCGCCGCGAGATTCCCAGATTGATGTTGACCGCGCATGTGCCGGTTCAGGAGTGTAGTAGTCAAACTATTGCAATTTTTCCTTCTACTGAGTTGTTTCTTTCAAAGTTGGCAGATAACGTGAGTTGGATCATCCTTTGCGGTCTCAAAAAAGGCTCAAGTTAGCCAACCCTTGTTGCCCCTCTGAACTGCAGACCTGCGACCAATGCTGGCCACAGCCACAGTTGTGGCTGAGGATGCAGTACTCATAGTAGTTGAATCATTCCGTGTCTATGTGGGAGGCTGCTACGTAACCTCCTCATCTTCCTCCTCCATCTCCTCTGCTGAGCTACTCAGCTGAATGCCTCTGGGTTCACACCAAGTGGAATCTACAACCTCATCATCATCCTCTCTGTTCTCCCACTCCTCGTCCTGAGAGTCACCCTCCTCCACTTCCTGCCCTGACAGCACAGTACAGTCCATGTGTGCTTCAGGTATCTGAGTCTCATCAGGAACACCTCCCCACAGAGAGGTTAACGAGGGTCAGGATTCTGCTCGGAACCTGCTTCATCCTGCCCCTGATCCAAGAAAAAAAATTTTTGGCCATCAGTGCAGATGCTCTCCTTCTCTTGAGTCTGTGAAACTTTGGAGCAGACTTCTGATACCCATGGCATAGAATGGGTGAACAGCACTGCAGACTCGCCCATCTGTGGTTCCCTACAGTTAGTTGAGTGGTTGGAGAGTTGTGATGGGGAGGAAACAAGGGTAATTGGGGTGCCACTTCTGAGGACTGTACTGTGTGTGATGTTGAGGTGGAGGAAGAAGAGGAGAGGCCACTTGATGCAGTGCTTGCCATCCACTGAAGCACATGCTTTTTCTGTCCCTCAAGTACAAGGCGTACCGCTTTGCAGATGCCAAAGAAAGGGAGTGGAGTAGCCCATCCAGTGACAGAAGCTGTCAGTTGTCTTGGATAGGAAGTGACGGTGTTTATTCAGTAGAGCTTTGACTAACATTACCACCTACCCTACATACACCTTGAACACCAAGCCTATTCCCCCTTCCACCATGACCTCGCTTTTTTCCATTCATGTTGGATGTACCTTTCTCCTCTTTTAACCAGCTGTTTAGCAAACTTATGCCCAGACCTAGCAGTCTCCTGTTACTAAATTACCAATCAATTTTCATTTGCTCAGATAGTGTAGCTGGAGCACGTTATTAGCAACAAAAAATTTGATTTTCTAATGTGGAGCCCTGAATAGAGCAGAATCTTAGCGCAAAATAATTACAAGCTCAGATGTGGCCTGCTTTATGTAGCACAGTAGTACCAGAATAAATTTGATTTTCTAATGTGGAGCCCTGGATACAGCAGAATCTCAGTGCAAAACAATTACAAGCTCAGATGTGGCCTGTTTTATGTTGCATGGTAGTACCAGAAAAAAAATAGTTTTTCTACTGTGGAGTCCTGGAAACTGCAGAATATCAGACCATAACAATTACAAGCTCAGATGTGGCCTTGGCTATGTAGCACGGTAGTAACCGTAAAAATTTGAGTGTACTCCTACATAGAGCACAATATCAGCACAACAGAATTATATGCTGAAATGTGGCCTGCTGTCTCTGTCTGGACCACACTAATGGCAAAAATGATTGATCTGCTGGAAGGTCGATTTCACAGCCACACAGGATCTTATCCATCTAAACTATCTGACTTACAAGTAACTGCCTAGCTAACTATCTCACTCTCTCACTATCCGTTAGCAGCAGCAGGAGCAGCCTCTCTGCGCTGTTACACTGACAAAATGGCACCAAAACAACATGTCCACTCTTTATATGGAGAGGGTCGTGTGGATGGTTTCCCTAATTGGCTGCCAGAATCTCCACATATTAAGTTAAGAAAAAAAAAATTAGGAAAAACAATCCGCCGCTCCAATGACCTCTCCCCAGCCCCTCCCCTTGTGAGGAGCTGCCCACTTACTAAAGACTATGATACTTTTAAAGCAACGGACCACCATTTTTGTTAATATTATTATTGTGTTTTATTAGTGATTTATTTGCTATGTTTTATATAATTCTGCTAACCTGTCAGTATGTGCGCTAGATTCACTTGTAAAATGTCCAGCATTCCACTAATCTGTATCTCAGGATATCTGTATCTGAGGAGTATTTAACCATTGTTCCAACAGCCAATAATCTCATTATGTGTGTGTAGATTGTAGACACAGTGGAGCAGTCATCACAGGTGGTCTTACATGAAGTATCAGATGAAGGCTTCTAGAATATTCTTCATTGTTTTAGCGAACAGTGAATATTTAAGGGGGAGGGTGTGATCACTTCTGACCTGGGAGGGGACTGATCCCAGTGGAAGAAAGTGGAGACATGTTTTAGAGAGTTGTGTGGAAGGATTGAAGTAAGAGAATGGAGACCGTGGACTTGCAAGGATGGATGGATAAACATGTTACCATTATGGATTATGTCGTTTTTCATCATTTTATCTGCCGTCTAGAGGATCATGGACTGTGGCTACAGACTATACTGGCTGGACATACTAAATCTGTGGGCCAACCAAAAGTTGGGAGACAGTGAGTATGGCCTGATACAAAGCCAGTGGAACTACTGAACCCAGATTGGGAACTTGAGGACTGAGAGAACTGTATTGTGGCCATTTACCTGGAATTGCTTTATTACCATGGCTGTGATTAATAAAATATTGTTGCATCGTTAACCTGCCTAGGTGATTACTTACAACCCACAACCTCAGATCTCTACACCCCTCATTAAACACGTCCCCCCCACTCATCATACAGCAACACTATCCTAGCCAAAGTCTTAAAAAATACACTAGTGGAAACATGATAATTTGCCAAACTTTGGTCAAATTTTGCAGATTTGGGTAAAAACCCTTGGGAGTCTGATCATGAATCCGAATGTGCAATGTTCGTGCCGAATTTGAAATTACCAAACATTTTCCGAATATGTTCGCTCATCTCTAGTCACTACTACTTCCTAAAAAATGCAACAAAAACAGATCAAAACATTGTATATAACCAAAAATGGAATCAGTAAAACCGGCAGCTTGTCACGTAAAAATCAAGTCAAATCATCAACCCAAAACAAAAATGTTACAGGTCTCAGAAAATGGTGACACAAACCGCCAAAATGTGACAAATTTCTGAATTTTTTTGTACACTTAATAAAAAAAACTAAAAGCAAAGCCACAATAAGAGGAATTAAAATTCCACCAAGATTCAAGAAAAACACAGTAAAAAAAGGGCTACAGTGTTTACCTGCTCAGGTCTCGCAAGTATGAGGACCCTTAACGCGGGTTGCGAGTTTGCGTATTTTGGCCAAAATATCGGCAAATACCTCATATATTATATACAGGTGCATCTCACTAAATTAGAATATAATCAAAAAGTTAATTTATTTCAGTTCTTCAATAAAAAATGTGAAACTCATATTATATAGAGTCATTACAAACAGAGTGATCTATTTCAAGTGTTAATTTCTGTTAATGTTGATGATTATGGCTTACAGCCAAGGAAAACACAAAAGTCAATAGCTCAGTAAATTAAAATAATTAACAAAAAACACCTGCAGAGGCTTCCTAAGTGTTTACAAAGGTCCCTTAGTCTGTTTCATTCTTCTCTACAATCATGGGGAAGACTGCTGACTTGACAGATGTCCAGAAGGCAGTCATTGACACACTCCATAAGGTCCCAGAGTTCCAATTTTCATTTGGAAATCCAGGTCCCAGAGTCTGGAGGAAGAGTGGAGAGGCACACAATCCATGCTGCATACACAGCCAATGACACATGCCCTTGCTTGTGTGAAAAAAAGCACTTTGCTCCGTGTGTGCCCTGCTAATAGGCTGACAGACTGCACCTCCCCACTGTAAATGCGGGAAAGAGAAAAAAAAATGGAGATCTTCATTATTTCTGCAGAGATCCATCCCATGCCCCTCCCCCCGCCCCGCTGTACACTCAAACTGTGTATTAACATTGATTATCAGCATTACTGTGAAAAAATCCAGTTACAATTTTGGTGCATGAACAGTTATCGAACATAACCTCGAACAGCCGGATTTTTTTCAAATCGTTTGGGTTCGTCGAATGGCTCCAACACCGCCCAAAACAACTCGAATTTGAGATTGGCGAACAGTTCGAGTCGAACACCGCTCATCTCTAGTCACAGAGGCTGGAGGAAGAGTGGAGAGGCACACAATCCAAGCTGTTTGAGGTCTAGTGTGAAGTTTCCACAATCAGTATGGTTTGGGGAGTCATGTCATCTGCTGGTGTAGATCCACTGTGTTTTATCAAGACCAAAGTCAGCGCAGCCGTCTACCAGGAAATTTTAGAGCACTTCATGCCTCCCTCTGCCGACAAGCTTTTTTTGGGATGGAATTTCATTCTCCAGCAGGACTTGGCACCTGTCCACACTGCCAAAAGTACCAATACCTGGTTTAAAAATAACAGTATCATTGTGCTTGATTGGCCAGCAAACTCGCCTGACCTTAACCCCATAGAGAATCTATGGGGTATTGTCAAGAGGAAGATGAGAGACACCAGACCCAACAATGCAGACAAGCTGAAGGTTGCTGTCAAAGCAACCTGGGCTTCCATAACACCTCAGCAGTGCCACAGGCTGATCGCCTCCATGCCACGCGGCATGTTTTTTTGTTAATTATTTTAATTTACTGAGAAAATGACTTTTGTGTTTTCATTGGCTGTAAGCCATAATCATCAACATTAACAGAAATAAACACTTGAAATAGATCACTCTGTAATGACTCTATATAATATGAGTTTCACTTTTTGTATTGAACTGAAATAAATTAACTTTTTGATGATATTATAATTTAGTGAGATGCACCTGTATATGGATTTTTTGCACTTTTTTATTCCAGGGTGCAGCCAGGCCCATCAGTGTTGGCATTGTAAACTAGGGTGCCTTTCCTCATCGGGTGCACTTAGATAGTACTGGACAGCCAGCCTAATCGAAGAGTATGGGAGTTACTAATAGGCTGTAAACCAGATGCAAAACACTACTCATGTGTGAACAGCGCCCTATACAAGCCTTTTGTGTGCAATTTTAATACTAAGCAATCACCCCCTCCATGAACTGGTAGGTTGTGAATGATTGTCTCATCAGTATTTTGCACCTGTGTTGCCGCCATCTTTAATATGTGGGTTTGCTGAATCCTGGTAGTGCATTAGTTCTGAGACCTGGGCAGGTAAACACTGTTGCCCTTTTTTGCTGTGTTTGTCTTGCAAAATGAGGAGGAAAAAAAGGGCAAAAATGAAATTTGATTGCAGAGTGAAGGACGAGGGCTGATTGACTTTTAATGGCTTCCACTGGTTCCTCTTAAGATAGGAAGTCTGCCTATGGTAAAGCACCACTCCAGCGTTTTTTTTATTGCACCATTGCTTTAAATGTAATTCTTCTGCCCCTTCTCTAATACTCACCTGCCGCATTCATCCTTTTCCAGCGTAGCTCCCGTGACCTGCCGGCAGCACAGTGTTTCATGAAGCGCACCGGAGGTCACATTTCGATACATCTATATGAGAGCCTCTTCTGACCTTGTTCTGGCTCTCATAGACTTGCATTGAGCACTTGTGATGTAATTACTGACTTCCATCCAGTCAGAAGTTACAAGCACAAGATGACGCCGCGGGACCGGAGCGGCGTCTGTAAAAGGTGAGTATAAGAACTAGGGCAGGGGGCTTACATTTAAAGCTGCTTTGTTTGTCTATTCAGTAATCTCACTATTGTTTTTTAATGCAATGAAATCCAATTTAGTGACAATCCCTTTTCAGAAGCACCACAAATATTTGATGGAAACCCACATAATGAATGAAAGCTGGGAGCACAGAAATAAAGACAAGATGTAGAATAAAAACGCACAGCAATACTTATATGATGATACCATTTGACTGCACATTTCTGTAGGATGAATACTACGCAGAACATTTTCTGTTTAGAAGAAAACTAAACTGTAATGAGCACAGATACAGTATATAACATAGAGATACAGCGCATATATACTAAATACATGATTAATTTATGGTGTTGTAGTATCGCAGCGGCTGGTACCTAAATATCTCTAGTTCAAAGAGCCCTAAAATATGTGCATTTTTATACAGATTTATTTCCACTGAACAAAGAACAGAAGAAGTAAACTATGTACATACGGTATACACAGAGACTTATTGGAATGCATGCCTGTAAGATGAGTTTTTATGAGCAGCCCCATTATATATACCATCAGGGATTTAAAAAATGGATTATAAAAATGGAAAGTACAGTACTTGTTACTTTTCTAGTGGAGAACACTTCAGTACATTAAATGCTTAGTGGACTTTTGACCTTGCCTGGCTTTTAAAACACTTTGGATGAACTGGAGAAGCCTACGCCGACAAATCTTAGAATATATAGATGGAAAAAAAGAGTTAAGCGCTAATGTGCAGCATACCCCAACTTCAAATAAATCAGGCACTAGTTTGTCAGCTGTAAAATATTAGGAAGTATTTCAGCGGCAGCGGTGAAGACATAATTAATGCTTATGGTTTCCTCACAGAGCAGATTTCTATATGTCAGCAGTCGTTTTTTGCCTAATTGTAGTATCCTTGTCAGCACTTCCCTTTCTCAAGCAGCGTGTTTCTCCCTTCTGGAATGTCACACTTCTTCACTCACTTACTCTTTCCACTTTTGATGATAATGAACTTGATATGGTCACTAATAAATGGACCCTCCCATTATAGGAAGGCGTAGGACAACAACACTGCACAGCAGCATTTATAGTTTATATTTAGTACTAATTTAGTGTTTATTATGTTCCTTATTTAAAATAATTCATACAATTTAATACACATAATGTTTTAATAATAGGGCACCTTCAAATCATCACATAGAATTCACATTCAATGATAACGTTCCAGTTACATGCATAAGGGGCAGCATGGTGGCCCAGTGGTTAGTCAGTGTGCTTACTCTGTGTGCTGGGGTCCTGGGTTCAAATCCCACCAAGGACAACATCTGCAAGGAGTTTGTTTGCATGGGTTTCCTCTGGGTTCTTGTTAGAACCTTGTTCTTAGGTTTTTTCCTTTGCTGGTCACATGACCTTGTTGGCCTATTTAATCTTGCTCCGCCCTTCTGGCTTTGCTGGACTTCATTGTTTAACTACTTTCTAGCTAGCCTGTGCTCTGTATCTAACTCTGTTAGTTTGCTTGGTCTACAGACCTCTATGTTCTATATATTTTGTTTGTTCGTCTGTCTGCTACTATTTCTGTTAGGAGTAGTGTTGAGCCACCCCCGTAGTGTTCGAGTTCGGTTCGGTTCGTCGAACACCCGTGTGTTCGCCGAACTGTTCGTCGAACTGTTCGTCGAACACCTTCGAACACCGTTAAAACCAATGGCAGGCAAACAAAAACACATAGAAACACATAGAAAACACCTTCAAAGGTGTCCAGAAGCTGACAAACTGCTCAGAAGACACAACTAACACATGGAAAAGTGACAAGTACATATAGTCATGCGAAAAGAAAAGAGGTGGAGGAGTAAAAGGAGGGGGAGACACAGATATAGGCATGTCATGCCCTTCTAAAATCCAAAAAGTGAGAAGCCGACACGGCCAGTCCGTTCCTGCCCGTGCCACCTCCGTGTCGCCGGGTTTGTGCCAGAGCCGCGGTGGACCCTGACGGCCAGCCCCCCTCTCCCAATACTGGTGCCTGTCCGCTGGTGGGTCGAGCGAGCCCCCCTGTGGTGGAGGCAGCTCTAAGCTTTTTAATTTAAATTGTCTCTCTAATTTGAATGAATACACTTTAAATCCATTTACAAGGATCTATTGGAGGGCAAGTCTCATGCCAGCAGCCACGTAATTCCAGCTCCAGTAGCGTCCACTAAAGCTGCTGCAGTTAAAAAGCTTTTATAAGGATCGCGCTCGGCTGTCCACCGCAAGGCATCCTACTGCCAGTCCCAGCCCCTATGCCTTGGGGTGCCTCCTGATGCTCTTCACTGAGTATCCCGTGGTCCCGAAGCATTTCATTTGAAAAAATGAAGTGTCCAAACTACAGGTGGTGTAGCTTGCTTAACAGCCGGGATAATCCGCTGACTAGCAGACCCTGCTACTAGGCACAAAGTATTTCCTGGGCTAGATGCAGTTAAAAATTTGTAATTAGATACTCTCGTTGGATGCTGAGAAAGCATTCCATAGAGTCTCCTGGCACGCCATATATGATTCTCTTAAAAAGCTTGGGGTAGGGGTCTAGGGGACCCTTTTATAGCCAAAATCACGGCCCTGTATCGCAATACGTCACCTAGGCTGAAGATAAATGGAACTGTAGCACCCTGAGGGCTCGGTTGCTACAGAGGTATTGCACCTCACCCAGAGGTGTGATATCTCACTCTCAGGTAAGGATGTAGTGTGGATCAGGACCCGACACCTGCATGCATTACACCACATTGCCGTGGGGCAGGGCGACCAATATGCCCCTGAGATGGGCACGACAGTCCCTGTCCCTGGCTGGAGTGGGGGGAGGGAACACTGAGGAAGGGGAACCCTGTAGTGCAGGAGCAGGGAGGAAGCAGTTCCTGGGTGCATTGAGAAGGGAGTATAAAAGGTGGGCACCATCTTAGTTCACTGCAGAGAAGTCTGAGCAGAAGTGGCAGGGAGCAGGGGCTCTGCATGAGCTCTGCTCTGGAGGCGGGCCTAGTAACAGAGGCCCAGGCCTTTAAGAGGGAGAAGGAAGGAAGAGGAGCGGAGAAGGCTCCAGGAACGAGGAACGAAGGGATCTCAGGGGTGCGGACGGGCGAGTCGCCACCGCACGCCAGAATCCACCTGCGTGGAGGGGTCAGGCCAAAGGGGGAGACCGGTCCCCGAAACTAGTGGAGGCAGGAAACGACCCTCAGCTAGAAACAGGAGGCTGTTACATTTTATGTGGCGCAGCCCCTCGCTACACCCGCTAGGAAGGCACCACATAGGGTCAGGGAAACTGGCGCCAAGTTTACCAAGAGGAGGCCCGAGGCAGCCGGACAGAAGGGTTGGTAAGAAAGGCCAGACAAAGGACACACAAAGGGGGTCCTGTGAAGCGCTCCAAAGTTGTCTGGGAGTTGTCTGAGCCCCTCACCTGGTGAGCACAGTACGACGTGGGCAGCCGTTACCTGCAGACGTGGTCTGGATAATAAGAACTGTGAGTAAAGGCCCTGGACTGCATCACTGACTCCGTGTCATTACTGCTGCTGCCCTGCACCATCACCCCCATCCTCCGCATACACTGCCCTGAGGCTATACTCCTCCCGTGGGGAGTTATGCTACGCTCTGCTGCACCCACAACACCAGCCTCAGCGGTCTGCCCTGGAGCGGCGGTTCACTCTGACCGCAATCCACGGGTGGCGTAGTCGGACATTTAAACATCAAAACCGCATAAATAGTTCCACCACTGGTTTGACCGCCCTGAGCCACGGAACCGGGTTGCCGCCACGGAGACTACAACCACCAGCATCCACCAAAAAGGGTCCGGGTGTCCCAAGGACCAGGGGGCGCGTCAGAACATTTTCATCACCTTTCACAATCACCAATGAGACAAGGCAGGGATGTTCTCTGTCCCCTCTCTTATACATCCTAGTGACGGAGCACCTGCTCTCATCAATTCGCCATAACCCCAATATTAGGTGGATTGAGGTGGGAGGCACCGAGTACAAGTGCTCTCTATTTGCTGATGATGTCCTAGTATATATCACTCAATCACATATATCCATCCATGCTGTTATGGCTGAAATAGATCACTTTGTTACATGGTCAAATTTTAAAATCAATGCAGCGAAGTCTGAGGCCCTCGATGTCTCCCTCCCCAAATCCATATAGGATTCCATCCAGTCCAACTTTCCCTTTGCCTGGCCCTCACAGGGTATCAAATACTTAGGAATTCCTATTCATAGAGACCTCTCCCATCTATGTTATCTTAATTTTGGGCCCTTTATTGAACAACTCCATACAGACCACGGTTGGCAAGTTAGAACTGTAAGATTCACTACGTGAACCACTGGTGTTTTGTGGAAAAGCACATGTACACTGTGTTCCAAATTATTATGCAAAAAGTGTTTAGGAGTGATAAGGGAAGAATTTGTTTGTTTGTCAGTTAAACTCATTGATGGTGATGTGTGTCAGGGCTCTTTATATCACTGTAAGCAATTGCAGACACCAGTGCTAATTAGTTTGTCAGGTGTGTCCAATGAAAGGCAAGACTACTTAAGAAGGCTCTCTCACATTATTCAGCAGCCTACATTTTCTGCCAAAATGGGAAAGAAAAAGGATGTGTCGGCTGCTGAGAAGCAACAAATTGTGGAGTGTTTAGGTCAAGGCATGACTACAATCAACATTGTGCGATGATCAGGATGAAGTGTCTTGGCAATCAAGAAGTATGTAGCTGATTCACAGTACACACGTGTGCGTGCTGGTAAGGGCAAATTGAGGACTCTTTCCTACAGGCAATTACGTCAGGTTGAAAGAGCAGCGGCAAAAAAGCCTTGTCATAGCAGCAGACAAGTTTTTGAAGCTGCTTGTGCCTCCAACGTCCCCCGAACAACAAGATGCAGGGTCCTTCAGAGGTTTGCAGCTGTGCATACACCATCCTGTCGACCTCCTCTATCCACTTCACACAAGCAGAAACGGCTCCAGTGGGCCTAACATTACATGAAGACTGATTTCAAAACTGTTTTGTTCACGGATGAGTGCCGTGCAGCGCTCGATGGTCCAGATGGATGGAGTGGAGGATGGCTGGTTGATGGACACCCCACGCAAACACGGCTACAGCGCCAACAAGGAGGAGGTGGAGTAATGTTTTGGGCTGGAATCATGGGGAGAGAGATTGTCGGCCCCTTTAGGATCCCTGAAGGCGCTAAAGATGAACTCCATAATGTATGTGGATTTTCTCAAACAGCACTTCCTGCCATGGTTCAAGAAGAAGAACCGTGTATTTCACAGCAAGATCATTTTTCTGCATGATAATGCACCATCTCATGCTGCACATAAAACATCTGCATCTCTGGCTGATATGGGCATAAAAGAGGACAAACTTATGGTGTGACCCCCATGCTCCCCTGACCTCTACCCCATTCAGAACCTTTGGAGCATCATTAAAAGGAGTGTCTATGATGGCGGGAGGCAGTTCACATCTAAGCAACAGCTCTGGGAGGGTATTCTGTCCTCATGCAAAACAATTGAAGCAGAAACCATCCAAAACCTGACAAATTCAATGGACGAGAGAGTTCAGAAGCTCCTTTCGAACAAGGGGTCCTATGTGAAAATGTAACATCACCTAGAATAAAGTTTTGAGTTGAAAACTGTTTGATTTCAGTTTCTCACAACCTGCTAATGCTTATAATTTCAAAAATGACCATTTTTTTGGTCTTTATTAAAATGAAAAGGTTGATCAAAAAGTTTGGGGGATCTAAGAGTGTGGCAACCCAGTAGTCATGATTACTAGTGTTGAGCCACCCCCGTAGTGTTCGAGTTCGGTTCGGTTCGTCGAACACCCGTGCGTTCGCCGAACTGTTCGTCGAACTGTTCGTCGAACACCTTCGAACACCGTTAAAACCAATGGCAGGCAAACAAAAACACATAGAAACACATAGAAAACACCTTCAAAGGTGTCCAAAAGCTGACAAACTGCTCAGAAGACACAACTAACACATGGAAAAGTGACAAGTACATATAGTCATGCGAAAAGAAAAGAGGTGGAGGAGTAAAAGGAGGGGGAGACACAGATATAGGCATGTCATGCCCTTCTAAAATCCAAAAAGTGAGAAGCCGAGACGGCCAGTCCGCTCCTGCCCGTGCCACCTCCGTGTCGCCGGGTTTGTGCCAGAGCCGCGGTGAACCCTGACGGCCAGCCCCCCTCTCCCAATACTGGTGCCTGTCCGCTGGTGGGTCGAGAGAGCCCCCCTGTGGTGGAGGCAGCTCTAAGCTTTTTAATTTAAATTGTCCCTCTAATTTGAATGAATACACTTTAAATCCATTTACAAGGATCTATTGGAGGGCAAGTCTCATGCCAGCAGCCGCGTAATTCCAGCTCCAGTAGCGTCCACTAAAGCTGCTGCAGTTAAAAAGCTTTTATAAGGATCGAGCTCGGCTGTCCACCGCAAGGCATCCTAGTGCCAGTCCCAGCCCCTATGCCTTGGGGTGCCTCCTGATGCTCTTCACTAAGTATCCCGTGGTCCCGAAGCATTTCCTTTGAAAAAATTAAGTGTCCAAACTACAGGTGGTGTAGCTTGCTTAACAGCCGGGATAATCCGCTGACTAGCAGACACTGCTACTAGGCACAAAGTATTTCCTGGGCTAGATGCAGTTAAAAATTTGTAAGTAGATACTCTCGTTGGATGCTGAGAAAGCATTCCATAGAGTCTCCTGGTACGCCATATATGATTCTCTTAAAAAGCTTGGGGTAGGGGTCTAGGGGACCCTTTTATAGCCAAAATCACGGCCCTGTATCACAATACGTCACCTAGGCTGAAGATAAATGGAACTGTAGCACCGAGGGCTCGGTTGCTACAGACGTATTGCACCTCACCCAGAGGTGTGATATCTCACTCTCAGATAAGGATGGAGTGTGGATCAGGACCCGACATCTGCATGCATTACACCACATTGCCGTGGGGCAGGGCGACCAATATGCCCCTGAGATGGGCACGACAGTCCCTGTCCCTGGCTGGAGTGGGGGGAGGGAACACTGAGGAAGGGGAACCCTGCAGTGCAGGAGCAGGGAGGAAGCAGTTGCTGGGTGCATTGAGAAGGGAGTATAAAAGGTGGGCACCATCTTATTTCAGTGCAGAGAAGTCTGAGCAGAAGTGGCAGGGAGCAGGGGCTCTGCATGAGCTCTGCTCCGGAGGCGGGCCTAGTAACAGAGGCCCAGGCCTGCAAGAGGGAGAAGGAAGGAAGAGGAGCGGAGAAGGCTCCAGGAACGAGGAATGAAGGGATCCCAGGGGTGCGGACGGGCGAGTCGCCACCGCACGCCCGAATCCACCTGCGTGGAGGGGTCAGGCCAAAGGGGGAGACCGGTCCCCGAACTAGTGGAGGCAGGAAACGACCCTCAGCTAGAAACCGGAGGCTCTGACATTTTATGTGGCGCAGCCCCTTGCTCCACCCGCTAGGAAGGCACCACATAGGGTCAGGGAAACTGGCGCCAAGTTTACCAAGAGGAGGCCCGAGGCAGCCGGACAGAAGTGTTGGTAAGAAAGGCCAGACAAAGGACACACAAAGGGGGTCCTGTGAAGCGCTCCAAAGTTATCTGGGAGTTGTCTGAGCCCCTCACCTGGTGAGCACAGTACGACGTGGGCAGCCGTTACCTGCAGACGTGGTCTGGATAATAAGAACTGTGAGTAAAGGCCCTGAACTGCATCACTGACTCCGTGTCGTTACTGCTGCTGCCCTGCACCATCACCCCCATCCTCCGCATACACTGCCCTGAGGCTATACTCCTCCCGTGGGGAGTTATGCTACGCTCTGCTGCACCCACAACACCAGCCTTAGCGGTTTGCCCTGTAGCGGCGGTTCACTCTGACCGCAATCCACGGGTGGCGTAGTCGGACATTTAAACATCAAAACCACATAAATAGTTCCGCCACTGGTTTGACCGCCCTGAGCCACGGAACCGGATCGCCGCCACGAAGACTACAACCACCAACATCCACCAAAAAGGGTCCGGCTCCGGGTGTCCCAAGGCCCAGGGGGTACGTCAGAACATTTTCATCACCTTTCACAATCACCAATGGGACAAGGCAGGGATGTCCTCTGTCCCCTCTCTTATACATCCTAGTGACGGAGCACCTGCTCTCATCAATTCGCCATAACCCCAATATTAGGTGGATTGAGGTGGGAGGCACCGAGTACAAGTGCTCTCTATTTGCTGATGATGTCCTAGTATATATCACTCAATCACATATATCCATCCCTGCTGTTATGGCTGAAATAGATCACTTTATTACATGGTAAAATTTTAAAATCAATGCAGCGAAGTCTGAGGCCCTCGATGTCTCCCTCCCTAAATCCATATAGGATTCCATCCAATCCAACTTTCCCTTTGCCTGGCCCTCACAGGGTATCAAATACTTAGGAATTCCTATTCATAGAGACCTCTCCCATCTATGTTATCTTAATTTTGGGCCCTTTATTGAACAATTCCATACAGACCACGGTTGGCAAGTTAGAACTGTAAGATTCACTACGTGAACCACTGGTGTTTTGTGGAAAAGCACATGTACACCTCGTTCCAAATTATTATGCAAAAAGTGTTTAGGAGTGATAAGGGAAGAATTTGTTTGTTTGTCAGTTAAACTCATTGATGGTGATGTGTGTCAGGGCTCTTTATATCACTGTAAGCAATTGCAGACACCTGTGCTAATTAGTTTGGCAGGTGTGTCCAATGAAAGGCAAGACTACTTAAGAAGGCTCTCTCACATTATTAAGCAGCCTACATTTTCTGCCAAAATGGGAAAGAAAAAGGATGTGTCGGCTGCTGAGAAGCAACAAATTGTGGAGTGTTTAGGTCAAGGCATGACTACAATCAACATTGTGCGATGATCAGGATGAAGTGTCTTGGCAATCAAGAAGTATGTAGCTGATTCACAGTACACACGTGTGCGTGCTGATAAGGGCAAATTGAGGACTCTTTCCTACAGGCAATTACGTCAGGTTGAAAGAGCAGCGGCAAAAAAGCCTTGTCATAGCAGCAGACAAGTTTTTGAAGCTGCTTGTGCCTCCAACGTCCCCCGAACAACAAGATGCAGGGTCCTTCAGAGGTTTGCAGCTGTGCATACGCCATCCTGTCGACCTCCTCTATCCACTTCACACAAGCAGAAACGGCTCCAGTGGGCCAAACATTACATGAAGACTGATTTCAAAACTGTTTTGTTCACGGATGAGTGCCGTGCAGCGCTCGATGGTCCAGATGAATGGAGTGGAGGATGGCTGGTTGATGGACACCCCACGCAAACACGGCTACAGCGCCAACAAGGAGGAGGTGGAGTAATGTTTTGGGCTGGAATCATGGGGAGAGAGATTGTCGGCCCCTTTAGGATCCCTGAAGGCGCTAAAGATGAACTCCATAATGTATGTGGATTTTCTCAAACAGCACTTCCTGCCATGGTTCAAGAAGAAGAACCGTGTATTTCACAGCAAGATCATTTTTCTGCATGATAATGCACCATCTCATGCTGCACATAAAACATCTGCATCTCTGGCTGATATGGGCATAAAAGGGGACAAACTTATGGTGTGACCCCCATGCTCCCCTGACCTCTACCCCATTCAGAACCTTTGGAGCATCATTAAAAGGAGTGTCTATGATGGCGGGAGGCAGTTCACATCTAAGCAACAGCTCTGGGAGGGTATTCTGTCCTCATGCAAAACAATTGAAGCAGAAACCATCCAAAACCTGACAAATTCAATGGACGAGAGAGTTCAGAAGCTCCTTTCGAACAAGGGGTCCTATGTGAAAATGTAACATCACCTAGAATAAAGTTTTGAGTTGAAAACTGTTTGATTTCAGTTTCTAACAACCTGCTAATGCTTATAATTTCAAAAATGACCATTTTTTTGGTCTTTATTAAAATGAAAAGGTTGATCGAAAAGTTTGGGGGATCTAAGAGTGTGGCAACCCAGTAGTCATGATTACTTTGAATTCTGACAATATGAGGGTCATGCTGCAGGTAGTGCAGCAAGAAGGCACTTATGTGTCTTGCGCATCTCGGAGCCCCAAAATTATTTTCCGGGCTAGATGCAGCTAAAAATTATTTTTAATTTTAAATCTGGTGAAGCTTATTATAGATGGCCTAATAGGATCAGTGCTGCACACTGCTACAAAGCCCAAATTATTTTCCAGTCAAGATACAGATAAACATGATTAGTAATTTGAAAGCTTAAAACGGTTGGTAGGGTGATTTTAACCAATCATCAAGCTTTTACTCTCCCCAGGATGACACAGGGGTAGAAAAGTCGTTTCGGATCCATGATTTGTTCATCTTTATGAACGTGAGTCTGTCTACATTATCAGTGGAGAGCCGCGTGCGCTTATCTGTCAGCACACCACCAGCAGCGCTGAACACACGTTCAGACAGAACGCTGGCTGCGGGGCATGACAAGATCTCCAAGGCGTAAGTGGCTAGCTCCGGCCATTTATCCAGATTGGAAGCCCAAAAAGAGCAAGGGTCCAGTGACACAGTCGTGGCTTCAATGTTTACTTGGAGATACTCCTGTACCATCGTCTCTAGGCGTTGACTATGTGTCAGACTTCTTGTCTCCTGTGGCCTTGCAAAGGATGGGCTAAAAAAGTGGTGAAATGATTCCGCAAAATTGATGTTACCACCAGATACTGTGGTTCTGTTACGGTTTGAGTGCTGAACACTTGACGGTCCCACGGTTGGCAAGTTGGAACTGTGAGATTCACTACGTGCACCACTGGTATTTTGTGGAAAAGCACATGTAAGATTCTGCAACAGTCTCTGCTGATACTCCTGCATGCGTGCATCCCTTTCTATGGCAGGAATAATTTCTGCAAATTTACTTTTGTACCGGGGATCTAACAGTGTGGCAACCCAGTAGTCAGGATTATTTCTAATTCTCACAATTCGAGGGTCATGTTGCAGGTAGTGCAGCAAGAAGGCACTCATGTGTGTTG
This sequence comes from Phyllobates terribilis, assembly GCF_046119375.1. NCBI lineage: Eukaryota > Metazoa > Chordata > Amphibia > Anura > Dendrobatidae > Phyllobates > Phyllobates terribilis. Next base: position 244,592,095 of record NW_027362763.1, on the reverse strand, counting down.
CGCATCCAGGAGCACCAAGTCCCTGTTGTGTTGGTGGCGAGGTAACAATCATGCTTCCTTCCTCTGTCCTCTCCCCCCAACCTCGCACAACATAAATGTGATCAAGGTCTCCCTCATCTGATGAGTCTTCCATCAGTTCGTCCTCCACTTCTTCCTGGGCTCCTGCACCTTCCTCACTAGTTTGGCTGCTACCATGCGCCCTGGTAAAACCATCTCCCCCACCCTCACATGCCTGCCGCCTTGGTGCTGCAGACCGTCTGGACCTTGCAGATGTTAGCCCTTCCGCATACAACTCCTCCTCCTCTACTTCCTCCACCTCCTCTTGTGCCACCACCTGACTCCGAATTCTGTTTAACATGTGCTCCAGCATGTAAATCACCGGAATAGTCATGCTGATAATGGCATCGTCAGCACTAAACATCTTCGTCGCCATTTCAAAACTGTGCAGAAGGGTGCATAGGTCCCTGATCTGAGACCACTCCTCCAGCGTGATTTGCCCCACCTCTGAATCTCGTTGGCCCAGGCTATACGTCAGAACGTATTGCACCAGGGCTTGTCGGTGCTGCCACAGTCGCTGCAACATGTGCAGAGTTGAATTCCACCGGGTAGGCACATCGCATTTTAGCCGGTGAAGTGGCAGGCCCAACGACTTCTGTAGAGATGTAAGTCGCTGAGCTGCGGGATGCGAATGGCGGAAGTGAGCACACAGCGACCGTGCCCTCTGCGGAAGGCCATCTAGTCTGGGATAGTGGGCTAAAAATTGCTGGACAACCAGGTTCAACACGTGAGCCATACAAGGCACGTGTGTGACATTGCCCCGGCGAAGGGCCGCACCCAGGTTTGCAGCATTGTCGCACACGGCCTTCCCTGGTTTCAGGTCCAGTGGAGACAACCATTCATGAAATTGGTTCTCCAGAGCTGACCACAACTCCTCAGCTGTGTGACTCACATTTCCCAGACATTTCAATGTAAAAACCGCCTGATGACGTTGAGCCCTACTGCCAGCATAGTAAGGAGGTGTGCAGGATCCCTTCTGCGCAGTTAGAAAGCTTGTGGCATGACCAGACAGGCTTTGGGTGCAGGTGGAAGACCGAGAGGAGGTTGAGGAGGCAGAAGCAGTGGAGGAAAAATGACATAAAGAGGATTGACGCACAACTCGTGGGGACGGCAAGACTTGGACAGCAGCCCCTTGTCCTGCTGTCACCATAGTTACCCAGTGCCCAGTCAGCGACATGTAACGCCCCTGTCCATGCCTACTCGTCCAAGTGTCTGTGGTGAAATGCACCCTGTCACACACAGAGTTTCTCAAAGAAGCGGTGATGTTGTGTGCGACATGCTGGTGGAGCGCAGGCACACCTTTCTTTGAGAAGTAGTGCCGACTGGGCATCTGGTACTGGGGCACTGCGACGGACATAAGGTCTCGAAAATCCTCTGTGTCCACCAGGCGGAAAGGCAGCATTTCTGTAGCCAAGAGCTTGCAGATGGTGAAATTCAACCTCTTAGCTTTCTCATGGCTAGGAGGAAATGGTCTTTTACTTGTCCACATCTGAGGGACCGAGGGCTGGCTATTGTGCTTAGACGGGGTTGATAAGGGTGTCCCCGGCAAACTGCCGGTCTGTGAGGAAGATGCAGGCGGACATGTTAGGTTGCCTTGATCCAAAGGTGGTGCTATCGATGTCGGACAGCGCTCAAGACCAGCTGGTGTTACCACCTCCAAAGAAAATGATGACCTGCCAATCACGCTGGCTGTTGCGGGTAAAGAGGTGGCAGGTCTGCGCCCCAAAACAGGTGTGACTGCTGTCCCCCCAGTCACAGAGGATGAAGAGGCCGCGGATGCACAAGATATGGCAGACGGTGGTTGGCCCGGCCGGCTAGACCGCATTGTAGCACACTGAGCTTCCCACTGCAACTTATGCTTCATGTCCATGTGCCGGTTCATGCATGAAGTACTCAAACTATGTATTTTTTGGCCTCTACTTAGCTTTTGCTGACAAATGTTACAGATAACACGAGTTGGGTCATCTTTATCGATCTGAAAAAATGCCCAGGCTATGCAAGGCTTAGCACCCATGCGACCTGAAGAGCCACCACGACTTGTGGTGAGAGGCAGAGTTGTGTTTGAGGATGCAGTTGTTGACGTGCTTCCAGTACTACGTCTCTGTCCAGGAAGGCGCAACCTGACCTCGTCGTCACTAGCATCTTCCTCCACCTCCTCTGCTGACCTCATCTCTTGGCTGACTGTGGGTTGACAGTAAGTGGGATCTCCGACCTCATCATCATCACCCTGTGCGTTATCACACCCGTCGTCCTCAGAGCCAACCTGTTCCTGCCCTGACAAAAAACTAAAGTTGTCGCTCCAATCAGGTATTTGAGTCTTATCATCGTCTTCCTCATTGTCTCCACCAACAGGAGTTACAGTTTGGGAATGAGGGTCTACATTATGGTCAGAACCTTCTGCGTCTGGTCCTGGATCCGACTCATAAAGATTCTGGGCATCAGTGCAGATCATTTCCTCGTCTGGATTCACAGAAGCGCTGGAGTCGACCTCTGATTCCCAGGCTATAGTATGAGTAAACAGCTCTGCAGACTCAACCATCTGTTCTACCTCATACTCAGACGGGCAGCTGGAGATTTGGGAGCTGTGAGGAAGCAAGTGCGATTTGGGTGACACCTTTGAGGACTGGAGTATTTGTGATGTTGAAGTTGATGTGGAGGAGAGCCCACTTAAAGGAGCACTTGATATCCGTTGAAGCACCTGCTGTTTTTGTGCCTCATCTGGAATTTGTAGCGATTGGCGTGGCCGTAAGAAAGGGATCTTATCACATTGTCCGCTAAAAGAAGTAGACATTTTAGTTTGGCTGGAAGATGGTCTTTCTTCTGCACCTACCCCACGGACACAACCTTTTTTCCCCTTCCCAACACGCCTATTCCCCTTTCCACCAGCAGCAGGCCTTTTTCCACCCATTTTGGTGGTTAACTAATTCACAACTCTGGAGTTGTTTGCACAAAAAAACAATGGATGGTAACCGAGCAGAGCTGAGTGGCCAAACTGTGGTATTAGGCCAAAACTATTGGCTGGGTTAGATGCAGAAAAAAATTATTTTTAATTTGCAACCTGATGGAGGTCAGTATAGATGGACTAATAGACCAAGTCCCACACACCTCTAGAAGCCCAAATATTTTTTCAGAGCTAGATGCAGAAAATTTTTTTATTCAATTTGCAACCTGATGGAGGTCAGTATAGATGGACTAATAGACCAAGTCCCACACACTGCTAGAAGCCCAAATATTTTTTCAGAGCTAGATGCAGAAAAAAATTATTTTTAATTTGCAACCTGATGGAGGTCAGTATAGATGGACTAATAGACCAAGTCCCACACACCGCTAGAAGCCCAAATATTTTTTCAGAGCTAGATGCAGAAAAAAATTATTTTTAATTTGCAACCTGATGGAGGTCAGTATAGATGGACTAATAGACCAAGTCCCACACACCGATAGAAGCCCAAATATTTTTTCAGAGCTAGATGCAGAAAAAAATTATATTCAATTTGCAACCTGCTGGAGGTCAGTATAGAAGGACTAATAGAACAAGTCCCACACACTGCTAGAAGCCCAAATATTTTTTCAGAGCTAAATGAAGAAAAAAATTATTTTTAATTTGCAACCTGATGGAGGTCAGTATAGATGGACTAATAGACCAAGTCCCACACACTGCTAGAAGCCCAAATATTTTTTCAGAGCTAGATGCAGAAAAAAATTATTTTTAATTTGCAACCTGATGGAGGTCAGTATAGATGGACTAATAGACCAAGTCCCACACACTGCTAGAAGCCCAAATATTTTTTCAGAGCTAGATGCAGAAAAAAATTATTTTTAATTTGCAACCTGATGGAGGTCAGTATAGATGGACTAATAGACCAAGTCCCACACACCGCTAGAAGCCCAAATATTTTTTCAGAGCTAGATGCAGAAAAAAATTATATTCAATTTGCAACCTGCTGGACGTCAGTATAGAAGGACTAATAGAACAAGTCCCACACACTGCTAGAAGCCCAAATATTTTTTCAGAGCTAAATGAAGAAAAAAATTATTTTTAATTTGCAACCTGATGGAGGTCAGTATAGATGGACTAATAGACCAAGTCCCACACACTGCTAGAAGCCCAAATATTTTTTCAGAGCTAGATGCAGAAAAAAATTATTTTTAATTTGCAACCTGATGGAGGTCAGTATAGATGGACTAATAGACCAAGTCCCACACACCGCTAGAAGCCCAAATATTTTTTCAGAGCTAGATGCAGAAAATTTTTTTATTCAATTTGCAACCTGATGGAGGTCAGTATAGATGGACTAATAGACCAAGTCCCACACACTGCTAGAAGCCCAAATATTTTTTCAGAGCTAGATGCAGAAAAAAATTATTTTTAATTTGCAACCTGATGGAGGTCAGTATAGATGGACTAATCGACCAAGTCCCACACACCGCTAGAAGCCCAAATATTTTTTCAGAGCTAGATGCAGAAAAAAATTATATTCAATTTGCAACCTGCTGGAGGTCAGTATAGAAGGACTAATAGAACAAGTCCCACACACTGCTAGAAGGCCAAATATTTTTTCAGAGCTAAATGAAGAAAAAAATTATTTTTAATTTGCAACCTGATGGAGGTCAGTATAGATGGACTAATAGACCAAGTCCCACACACTGCTAGAAGCCCAAATATTTTTTCAGAGCTAGATGCAGAAAAAAATTATATTCAGTTTGCAACCTGATGGAGGTCAGTATAGATGGACTAATAGAATGATGCTATGCCCAAAAGATTTTACTTCACTAGGTGCAGTAAAAAAATTGGTATTCTATACACAGGTGGTATATCTTGCAACACAGATAGGCTACTCCACTGACTAACATACTCTGCAATAGGCCAAAAAGGATTAGCTTTGCTAGATTCAGCCAAATGCTGTGAAAAAAACTTGCACAGCACTGGCACAGACCTGCCTGGCAAAAACTGATAGGAACTGATGTAACCTAGTCCTGAAAAGGACTCCAATTACAATTAGTCTTTACTCCCACAATCTATCTATTTAAGAGCACAGACCTGCCTGATAAAAGTCGTAGGAAATGCTGTAACCTAGTCCTTAAAAGGACTGCAATCACAACTATTCCCTACTCCCAAGCTATCTGTATATTTGTGCGAAAATTGGCTTGAAATTAACAAGGTATAGCGCACACAGCAACAGCGGTGCCGTCTAACACGCAGCTGCAGCAGTGAGAAAATGGTGGCGACGGGGAAAATGGCTTGGTCTTATAGGGCAAGGACATGTGACATACACTGCCAATCACACATGCCCTTGCTTGTGTGAAAAAAAGCACTTCGCTCCGTGTGTGCGCTGCTGATAGGCTGACAGATTGCACCTCCCCACTGCAAATGCGGGAAAGAGAAAAAAAAATGGAGATCTTCATTGTTCCTGCAGAGATCCATCCCCTGCCCCTCCCCCCGCCCCGCTGTACACTCAAACTGCGTATTAACATTAATTTTCATCATTACTGAGAAAAAATCCAGTTATGATTTTGGTGCACGAACAGTTATCGAACATAACCTCGAACAGCCGAATTTTTCTCAAATTGTTCGTGTTCGCCGACCGGCTCGAACACCGCCCAAAACAGCTCGAATTTGAGATTGGCGAACAGTTCGAGTAGAACAACGCTCATCTCTAATGATTACTTCGAATTCTGACAATATGAGGGTCATGCTGCAGGTAGTGCAGCAAGAAGGCACTTATGTGTCTTGCGCATCTCGGAGCCCCAAAATTATTTTCCGGGCTAGATGCAGCTAAAAATTATTATTAATTTTAAATCTGGTGAAGCTTTAGTATAGATGGCCTAATAGGATCAGTGCTGCACACTGCTACAAAGCCCAAATTATTTTCCAGTCAAGATACAGATAAACATGATTAGTAATTTTAAATCTGGTGGAGCTTATTATAGATGGCCTAATAGAATCAGTGCTGCACACTGCTACAAAGCCCAAATTATTTTCCAGTCAAGATACAGATAAACATGATTAGTAATTTGAAAGCTTAAAACGGTTGGTAGGGTGATTTTAACCAATCATCAAGCTTTTACTCTCCCCAGGATGACACAGGGGTAGAAAAGTCGTTTCGGATCCATGATTTGTTCATCTTTATGAACGTGAGTCTGTCTACATTATCAGTGGAGAGCCGCATGCGCTTATCTGTCAGCACACCACCAGCAGCGCTGAACACACGTTCAGACAGAACGCTGGCTGCGGGGCATGACAAGATCTCCAAGGCGTAAGTGGCTAGCTCCGGCCATTTATCCAGATTGGAAGCCCAAAAAGAGCAAGGGTCCAGTGACACAGTCGTGGCTTCAATGTTTACTTGGAGATACTCCTGTACCATCGTCTCTAGGCGTTGACTATGTGTCAGACTTCTTGTCTCCTGTGGCCTTGCAAAGGATGGGCTAAAAAAGTGGTGAAATGATTCCGCAAAATTGATGTTACCACCAGATACTGTGGTTCTGTTACGGTTTGAGTGCTGAACACTTGACGGTCCCACGGTTGGCAAGTTGGAACTGTGAGATTCACTACGTGCACCACTGGTATTTTGTGGAAAAGCACATGTAAGATTCTGCAACAGTCTCTGCTGATACTCCTGCATGCGTGCATCCCTTTCTATGGCAGGAATAATTTCTGCAAATTTACTTTTGTACCGGGGATCTAACAGTGTGGCAACCCAGTAGTCAGGATTATTTCTAATTCTCACAATTCGAGGGTCATGTTGCAGGTAGTGCAGCAAGAAGGCACTCATGTGTGTTGCGCATCCAGGAGCACCAAGTCCCTGTTGTGTTGGTGGCGAGGTAACAATCATGCTTCCTTCCTCTGTCCTCTCCCCCAAACCTCGCACAACAGAAATGTGATCAAGGTCTCCCTCATCTGATGAGTCTTCCATCAGTTCGTCCTCCACTTCTTCCTGGGCTCCTGCACCTTCTTCACTAGTTTGGCTGCTACCATGCGCCCTGGTAAAACCATCTCCCCCACCCTCACATGCCTGCCGCCTTGGTGCTGCCGACCGTCGGACCTTGCAGATGTTAGCCCTTCCGCATACAACTCCTCCTCCTCTACTTCCTCCACCTCCTCTTGTGCCACCACCTGACTCCGAATTCTGTTTAACATGTGCTCCAGCATGTAAATCACCGGAATAGTCATGCTGATAATGGCATCGTCAGCACTAAACATCTTCGTCGCCATTTCAAAACTGTGCAGAAGGGTGCATAGGTCCCTGATCTGAGACCACTCCTCCAGCGTGATTTGCCCCACCTCTGAATCTCGTTGGCCCAGGCTATACGTCAGAACGTATTGCACCAGGGCTTGTCGGTGCTGCCACAGTCGCTGCAACATGTGCAGAGTTGAATTCCACCGGGTAGGCACATCGCATTTTAGCCGGTGAAGTGGCAGGCCCAACGACTTCTGTAGAGATGTAAGTCGCTGAGCTGCGGGATGCGAACGGCGGAAGTGAGCACACAGCGACTGTGCCCTCTGCAGAAGGCCATCTAGTCTGGGATAGTGGGCTAATAATTGCTGGACAACCAGGTTCAACACGTGAGCCATACAAGGCACGTGTGTGACATTGCCCCGGCGAAGGGCCGCACCCAGGTTTGCAGCATTGTCGCACACGGCCTTCCCTGGTTTCAGGTCCAGTGGAGACAACCATTCATGAAATTGGTTCTCCAGAGCTGACCACAACTCCTCAGCTGTGTGACTCACATTTCCCAGACATTTCAATGTAAAAACCGCCTGATGACGTTGAGCCCTACTACCAGCATAGTAAGGAGGTGTGCAGGATCCCTTCTGCGCAGTTAGAAAGCTTGTGGCATGACCAGACAGGCTTTGGGTGCAGGTGGAAGACCGAGAGGAGGTTGAGGAGGCAGAAGCAGTGGAGGAACTTTGACATAAAGAGGATTGACGCACAACTCGTGGGGACGGCAAGACTTGGACAGCAGCCCCTTGTCCTGCTGTCACCATAGTTACCCAGTGCCCAGTCAGCGACATGTAACGCCCCTGTCCATGCCTACTCGTCCAAGTGTCTGTGGTGAAATGCACCCTGTCACACATAGAGTTTCTCAAAGAAGCGGTGATGTTGTGTGCGACATGCTGGTGGAGCGCAGGCACACCTTTCTTTGAGAAGTAGTGCCGACTGGGCATCTGGTACTGGGGCACTGCGACGGACATAAGGTCTCGAAAATCCTCTGTGTCCACCAGGCGGAAAGGCAGCATTTCTGTAGCCAAGAGCTTGCAGATGGTGAAATTCAACCTCTTAGCTTTCTCATGGCTAGGAGGAAATGGTCTTTTACTTGTCCACATCTGAGGGACTGAGGGCTGGATATTGTGCTTAGACGGGGTTGATAAGGGTGTCCCCGGCAAACTGCCGGTCTGTGAGGAAGATGCAGGCGGACATGTTAGGTTGCCTTGATCCAAAGGTGGTGCTATCGATGTCGGACAGCGCTCAACACCAGCTGCTGTTACCACCTCCAAAGAAAATGATGACCTGCCAATCACGCTGGCTGTTGCGGGTAAAGAGGTGGCAGGTCTGTGCCCCAAAACAGGTGTGACTGCTGTCCCCCCAGTCACAGAGGATGAAGAGGCCGCGGATGCACAAGATATGGCAGACGGTGGTTGGCCCGGCCGGCTAGGCCGCATTGAAGCACACTGAGCTTCCCACTGCAACTTATGCTTCATGTCCATGTGCCGGTTCATGCATGAAGTACTCAAACTATGTATTTTTTGGCCTCTACTTAGCTTTTGCTGACAAATGTTACAGATAACACGAGTTGGGTCATCTTTATCGATCTGAAAAAATGCCTAGGCTATGCAAGGCTTAGCACCCATGCGACCTGAAGAGCCACCACGACTTGTGGTGAGAGGCAGAGTTGTGTTTGAGGATGCAGTTGTTGACGTGCTTCCAGTACTACGTCTCTGTCCAGGAAGGCGCAACCTGACCTCGTCGTCACTAGCATCTTCCTCCACCTCCTCTGCTGACCTCATCTCTTGGCTGACTGTGGGTTGACAGTAAGTGGGATCTCCAACCTCATCATCATCACCCTGTGTGTTATCACACCCGTCGTCCTCAGAGCCAACCTGTTCCTGCCCTGACAAAAAACTAAAGTTGTCGCTCCAATCAGGTATTTGAGTCTTATCATCGTCTTCCTCATTGTCTCCACCAACAGGAGTTACAGTTTGGGAATGAGGGTCTACATTATGGTCAGAACCTTCTGCGTCTGGTCCTGGATCCGACTCATAAAGATTCTAGGCATCAGTGCAGATCATTTCCTCGTCTGGATTCACAGAAGCGCTGGAGTCGACCTCTGATTCCCAGGCTATAGTATGAGTAAACAGCTCTGCAGACTCAACCATCTGTTCTACCTCATACTCAGACGGGCAGCTGGAGATTTGGGAGCTGTGAGGAAGCAAGTGCGATTTGGGTGACACCTTTGAGGACTGGAGTATTTGTGATGTTGAAGTTGATGTGGAGGAGAGCCCACTTAAAGGAGCACTTGATATCCGTTGAAGCACCTGCTGTTTTTGTGCCTCATCTGGAATTTGTAGCGATTGGCGTGGCCGTAAGAAAGGGATCTTATCACATTGTCCGCTAAAAGAAGTAGACATTTTAGTTTGGCTGGAAGATGGTCTTTCTTCTGCAGATGTTACTGTTGCTTTAACACCTACCCCACGGACACAACCTTTTTTCCCCTTCCCAACACGCCTATTCCCCTTTCCACCAGCAGCAGGCCTTTTTCCACTCATTTTGGTGGTTAACTAATTCACAACTCTGGAGTTGTTTGCACAAAAAAACAATGGATGGTAACCGAGCAGAGCTGAGTGGCCAAACTGTGGTATTAGGCCAAAACTATTGGCTGGGTTAGATGCAGAAAAAAATATATTCAGTTTGCAACCTGATGGAGGTCAGTATAGATGGACTAATAGAGAAAGTCCGACACACTGCTACAAGGCCAAATATTTTTTCAGAGGTAGATGCAGAAAAAAATATATTCAGTTTGCAACCTGATGGAGGTCAGTATAGATGGACTAATACAACAAGTCCCACACACAGCTAGAAGCCCAAATATTTTTTCAGAGGTACTGTAGATGCAGATGAAAATTATTTTTAATTTGCAACCTGATGGAGGTCAGTATAGATGGACTAATAGAGAAAGTCCGACACACTGCTAGAAGGCCAAATATTTTTTCAGAGCTAGATGCAGAAAAAAATATATTCAGTTTGCAACCTGATGGAGGTCAGTATAGATGGACTAATACAACAAGTTCCACACACAGCTAGAAGCCCAAATATTTTTTCAGAGGTACTGTAGATGCAGATAAAAATTATTTTTAATTTGCAACCTGATGGAGGTCAGTATAGATGGACTAAAACAGCAAGTCCCACACACAGCTAGAAGCCCAAATATTTTTTCAGAGGTACTGTAGATGCAGATACAAATTATTTTTAATTTGCAACCTGATGGAGGTCAGTATTAGAGATGAGCGGTGTTCGACTAGAACTGTTCGCCAATCTCAAATTCGAGCTGTTCTGGGCGGTGTTCGAGTTGTTCGACGAACCCGAACGATTTGCAAAAAATTCGGCTGTTCGAGGTTATGTTCGATAACTGTTCGTGCACCAAAAGCGTGTCCTGCATGTCTGGCGCTATATAGAGCACCAATCATGCAGGGATTGTCTGCCACTCACTGTAATGCCACAGCCATGGTGGTTGTGGCATTACAGTGATTGCCCAAATCGATGGGAACAGTGCCAACAGTGAAACATGAAAAGCCGGCAATTCAGCAGCGGCATACACCTGTACCCGACAATTTAGAACCGAAAGAATAGAGCTTCACACATAGATTAGATAGATATAAACATGTCAGCCACATATATACGAAGTACAGTGAAAGTGCTGCTTACTGTACTTGTCATTTAGCGTAAAGGATTTATCAAAAAAAATAATAGTGTTTTCATGCACCGTCTCTTTAAAAAAGCCGGCCGGCAATTCAGCAGCGGTACCCGACAATTTAGAATAGAAGGAATAGAGAATCACACATAGATTAGATAGATAGAAACATGTCAGTCACATATATATGAAGTACAGTGATAGTGTTGGTTACTGTACTTGTCATTTAGTATTAAAATAAAGGATTTATTATTAAAAAAATTGGCGTGGGGTTCCCCTTAATTTTAGGCTCTAGCGGAGGTTAAGCAGACGGCTGGGGCAGATGTTTGAAGCCTGGGAAAGGGGTAATACCCACGGAGCTTCCCAGGCTACTAATATCAGCCCCCAGCTGAATACATAGCCTTTACTAGCTATTAAAATGGGGGACCCCCCCAAAAAAATGACGTGGGGTCCCCCCTAATTTAATAGCTAGCAAAGGCTAGGCAGACAGCTGGGGGCTGATATTAATAGCCCAGGAAGGGAGCCATGAATATTGGCCCCCTCCCAGGCTAGAAACACCAGCCGTCAGCCGCCCCAGAAATGGCGCATTCATAGGATGCGCCAATTCTGGCACTTAGCCTCGCTCTTCCACGCTGCCCTGGTGCTGTGGCAGGGGGTAATAGGGTTGGGGTTGATGTCAGCTTATAATGCCAGCTGACATCAAGCCCAGGTTAGTAATGGAGAGGCGTCTATAAGACACCCCCATTACTAACCCCATAGTCAAAGTTAAAAAAAACACAAACACCCAGAATAAAGTCCTTTAATTGAAATAAAGACACAATCCTTTATTGTTCTAAATTAAACCATACTTACCGTCACGCCCATTCCAGCTGAAGCCAACGATCTCCTGCAATAAAAGAAAAATAATAAAGCAACCTCATCCTTACCTTTCCATGGTTCCCACGACAGCTTCAGCTCTGCTACATCGAGATGACAGGCTGGACCGCAGCAGAACGCTGCCATCCAGCCTCTCATCCCGCAGACACTGAGAAGCGCAGGCTTGCTTGCGCTGCTCAGCGTCTCTCTGTGACGACATCCAGATGAGCTGAGTTCATGTCCAATGAACTCGGCTCACCTCATGCACGTCACTGACAGCGTGGGAAAATTCTCACGCTGAAGCGGTGAGTGCAGGAGAATTCTCCCACGCTGTCAGTGACGTGCATAAGGTGAGCTCATGTCCAATGAACTCAGCTCACCTCCTGCACGTCACTGACAGCGTGGGAGAATTCTCCTGCACTCAGCGCTTCAGCGTGAGAATTCTCCCATGCTGAAGCGCTGAGTGCAGGAGAATTTTCCCACGCTGTCAGTGACGTGCATAAGGTGAGCTCATGTCCAATGAACTCAGCTCACCTCCTGCACGTCACTGACAGCGTGGGAGAATTCTCCTGCACTCAGCGCTTCAGTGTGAGAATTCTCCCACGCTGAAGCGCTGAGTGCAGGAGAATTTTCCCACGCTGTCAGTGACGTGCATGAGGTGAGCCGAGTTCATTGGACATTAACTCGGCTCATCTGGATGCCCTCACAGAGAGACACTGTGGAGCGCAAGCAAGCCTGCGCTTCTCAGTGTCTGCGGGATGACAGGCTGGATGGCAGCGTTCTGCTGCGGTCCAGCCTGTCATCTCGATGTAGCAGAGCTGAAGCTGTCATGGGAACCATGGAAAGGTAAGGATGATGTTACTTTATTATTTTTCTTTTATTTCAGGAGATCGTTGGCTTCAGCTGGAATGGGCGTGATGGTAAGTATGGTTTAATTTAGAACAATAAAGAATTGTGTGTTTATTTCAATTAAAGGACTTTTTTCTGGGTGTTGTGTTTTTTTTAAATACTTTACTAGAAATTCATGGTGGTCATGTCTAATATTGGCGTGACCCCATGAATTTCGGGCTTAGGGCCAGCTGATAATGCCAAGCTGGCCCTAACCCCTTTATTACCCAGTGAGCCACCGCATCAGGGCCCTGGATGAGTTGGGTACAGCGCCAGAAGATGGCGCTTCTATGAACGCGCCATTTTCCGGGGTGGCTGCGGACTGCAATTTGCAGCGGGGGTGGCCCAGAAAGCTTGGGCCTCCCTGCGCTGCGGATTCCAGCCCCCAGCTGCCTAGTTGTACCTGGCTGGACACAAAAACAGGGCGAAGCCCCACGTCAATTTTCTTTAAATTATTTCATGAAATAATTAAGAAAAAAAGGGCTTCCCTATATTGTTGTGTCCGGCCAGGTACATATAGGCAGCTGGTGGTTGGGGGCAGCCCGTTCCTGCCTTCTGCACCTGGCTGGACACAAATATAGTGCGAAGCCCCACGTCAATTTTTTTTAAATTATTTCATGAATTTCCTGAAATAATTTAAAAAAATTGAAGTGGGGCTTCGCACTATATTTGTGTCCAGCCAGGTACAGCAGGCAGGAACGGGCTGCCCCCATCCACCAGCTGCCTATTTGTACCTGGCCGGACACAACAATATAGGGAAGCCCTTTTTTTCTTAATTATTTCATGAATTTCATAAAATAATTAAAAAAAATTGAAGTGGGGCTTCGCACTATATTTGTGTCCAGCCAGGTACAGCAGGCAGGAACGGGCTGCCCCCAACCACCAGCTGCCTATTTGTACCTGGCCGGACACAACAATATAGGGAAGGCCTTTTTTTCTTAATTATTTCATGAATTTCATGAAATAATTAAAAAAAAAGTACGTGGGGCTTCGCCCTATTTTTGTGTCCAGCCAGGTACAACTAGGCAGCTGGGGGCTGGAATCTGCAGCGCAGGGAGGCCCAAGCTTTCTGGGCCCCCCCCCGCTACAAATTGCAGTCCGCAGCCACCCCGGAAAATGGCGCGTTCATAGAAGCGCCATCTTCTGGCGCTGTACCCAACTCATCCAGGGCCCTGGTGCGGTGGCTCACTGGGTAATAAAGGGGTTAGGGCCAGCTTGGTATTATCAGCTGGCCCCAAGCCCAAAATTCATGGGGTCACGCCAGTATTAGACATGACCGCCATGAATTTCTAGTAAAGTATTTAAAAAAAACACAACACCCAGAATAAAGTCCTTTAATTGAAATAAAGACACAATTCTTTATTGTTCTAAATTAAACCATACTTACCATCACACCCATTCCAGCTGAAGCCAACGATCTCCTGCAATAAAAGAAAAATAATAAACCAACCTCATCCTTACCTTTCCATGGTTCCCACGACAGCTTCAGCTCTGCTACATCGAGATGACTGGCTGGACCGCAGCAGAACGCTGCCATCCAGTCTGTCATCCCGCAGACACTGAGAAGAGCAGGCATGCTTGCGCTCCTCACTGTCTCGCTGTGACGGCATCCAGATGAGCCGAGGTCATGTCCAATGAACTCGGCTCACCTCATGCACGTCACTGACAGCGTGGGAAAATTCTCACGCTGAAGTGCTGAGTGCAGGATAATTCTCCCACGCTGTCAGTGACGTGCATGAGGTGAGCCGAGTTCATTGGACATGAACTCGGCTCATCTGGATGTCGTCACAGAGAGACGCTGAGCAGCGCAAGCAAGCCTGCGCTCCTCAGTGTCTGCGGGATGACAGGCTGGATGGCAGCGTTCTGCTGCGGTCCAGCCTGTCATCTCGATGTAGCAGAGCTGAAGCTGTCGTGGGAACCATGGAAAGGTAAGGATGAGGTTGCTTTATTATTTTTCTTTTATTGCAGGAGATCGTTGGCTTCAGCTGGAATGGGCGTGATGGTAAGTATGGTTTAATTTAGAACAATAAAGGATTGTGTCTTTATTTCAATTAAAGGACTTTGTTCTGGGTGTTTGTGTTTTTTTTAACTTTGACTATGGGGTTAGTAATGGGGGTGTCTTATAGACGCCTCTCCATTACTAACCTGGGCTTGATGTCAGCTGGCATTATAAGCTGACATCAACCCCAACCCTATTACCCCCTGCCACCGCACCAGGGCAGCGTGGAAGAGCGAGGCTAAGTGCCAGAATTGGCGCATCCTATGAATGCGCCATTTCTGGGGCGGCTGACGGCTGGTGTTTCTAGCCTGGGAGGGGGCCAATATTCATGGCTCCCTTCCTGGGCTATTAATATCAGCCCCCAGCTGTCTGCCTAGCCTTTGCTAGCTATTAAATTAGGGGGGACCCCACGTCATTTTTTTTGGGGGGTCCCCCATTTTAATAGCTAGTAAAGGCTATGTATTCAGCTGGGGGCTGATATTAGTAGCCTGGGAAGCTCCGTGGGTATTACCCCTTTCCCAGGCTTCAAACATCTGCCCCAGCCGTCTGCTTAACCTCCGCTAGAGCCTAAAATTAAGGGGAACCCTACGCCAATTTTTTTAATAATAAATCCTTTATTTTAATACTAAATGACAAGTACAGTAACCAACACTATCACTGTACTTCATATATATGTGACTGACATGTTTCTATCTATCTAATCTATGTGTGATGCTCTATCTTTCTGTTCTAAATTGTCGGGTACCGCTGCTGAATTGCCGGCCGGCTTTTTTAAAGAGACAGTGCATGAAAACACTATTATTTTTTTAAATAAATCCTTTACACTAAATGACAAGTACAGTAAGCAACAATATCACTGTACTTATTATATATGTGACTGACATGTTTCTATCTATCTAATCTATGTGTGAAGCTCTATTCTGTCTGTTATAAATTGTCGGGTACAGATGCTGAATTGCCGGCCGGCTTTTTTAAAGAGACGGTGCATGAAAACACTAATATTTTTTTTAATAAATCCTTTACACTAAATGACAAGTGCAGTAACCAACACTGTCACTGTGCTTCTTATATGTGTGACTGACATGTTTCTATCTATCTAATCTATGTGTGATGCTCTATTCCTTCTTGTCTAAATTGTCGGGTACCGGTGTATGCCGCTGCTGAATTGCCGGCCGGCTTTTTTAAAGAGAGTGTCTTCTGAGCAGTTTGTCAGCTTTTGGACACCTTTGCAGGTGTTTTCTATGTGTTTCTATGTGTTTTTGTTTGCCTGCCATTGGTTTTAACGGTGTTCGACGGTGTTCTAAGGTGTTCGACGAACAGTTCGACGAACAGTTCGACGAACAGTTCCTCGAACATCCCGGTGTTCGACGAACCGAACCGAACCCGAACACTACGGGGGTGGCTCAACACTAGTCAGTATAGATGGACTAATACAACAAGTCCCACACACAGCTAGAAGCCCAAATATTTTTTCAGAGGTAGATGCAGAAAAAAATATATTCAGTTTGCAACCTGATGGAGGTCAGTATAGATGGACTAATACAACAAGTCCCACACACAGCTAGAAGCCCAAATATTTTTTCAGAGGTACTGTAGATGCAGATAAAAATTATTTTTAATTTGCAACCTGATGGAGGTCAGTATAGATGGACTAATACAACAAGTCACACACACAGCTAGAAGCCCAAATATTTTTTCAGAGGTACTGTAGATGCAGATACAAATTATTTTTAATTTGCAACCTGATGGAGGTCAGTATAGATGGTGTAATAGAGAAAGTCCGACACACTGCTAGAAGGCCAAATATTTTTTCAGAGCTAGATGCAGAAAAAAATTATATTCAGTTTGCAACCTGATGGAGGTCAGTATAGATGGATTAATAGAACAAGACCCACACACAGCTAGAAGCCCAAATATTTTTTCAGAGGTAGATGCAGAAAAAAATATATTCAGTTTGCAACCTGATGGAGGTCAGTATAGATGGACTAATACAACAAGTCCCACACACAGCTAGAAGCCCAAATATTTTTTCAGAGGTACTGTAGATGCAGATAAAAATTAGTTTTAATTTGCAACCTGATGGAGGTCAGTATAGATGGACTAATAGAATGATGCTATGCCCAAAAGATTTTACTTCACTAGGTGCAGTAAAAAAATTGGTATTCTATACACAGGTGGTATATCTTGCAGCACAGATAGGCTACTCCACTGACTAACACACTCTGCAATAGGCCAAAAAGGATTAGCTTTGCTAGATTCAGCCAAATGCTGTGAAAAAAACTTGCACAGCACTGGCACAGACCTGCCTGGCAAAAACTGATAGGAACTGATGTAACCTAGTCCTGAAAAGGACTCCAATTACAATTAGTCTTTACTCCCACAACCTATCTATTTAAGAGCACAGACCTCCCTGATAAAAGTCGTAGGAAATGCTGTAACCTAGTCCTTAAAAGGACTGCAATCACAACTATTCCCTACTCCCAAGCTATCTGTATATTTGTGCGAAAATTGGCTTGAAATTAACAAGGTATAGCGCACACAGCAACAGCGGTGCCGTCTAACACGCAGCTGCAGCAGTGAGAAAATGGTGGCGACGGGGAAAATGGCTTGGTCTTATAGGGCAAGGACATGTGACATACACTGCCAATGACACATGCCCTTGCTTGTGTGAAAAAAAGCACTTCGCTCCGTGTGTGCGCTGCTGATAGGCTGACAGATTGCACTTCCCCACTGCAAATGCGGGAAAGAGAAAAAAAAATGGAGATCTTCATTGTTCCTGCAGAGATCTATCCCCTGCCCCACCCCGCTGTACACTCAAACTGCGTATTAACATTAATTTTCATCATTACTAAGAAAAAATCCAGTTATGATTTTGGTGCACGAACAGTTATCGAACATAACCTCGAACAGCCGAATTTTTATCAAATTGTTCGTGTTCGCCGAACGGCTCGAACACCGCCCAAAACAGCTCGAATTTGAGATTGGCGAACAGTTCGAGTAGAACAACGCTCATCTCTAGTTAGGAGGTGTCCCATTTTCCTCCCAGTCCTTAGTACTTGTAGGGATTCCTTCCCCACATCTATAGGTCTCCGTACAGACTAGCTTAGGACTTTAGCAGGTCTGATCGCAGGATCAGGTCCCCTGTTACATCGTAGGGATAAAGCTGAGTTCTATCGTAGGGACAGATCTCCTCTCTTTCCTTAGCTCTGGTAGCAGAACATAACAGTAAGTCCAGCCCAGCAAATGCTCTAAGGAAAGATTTTTTTTTCTGTTCCATCATGGTGTCGGTTCTGGATTTGGCTAAACACCTGCAGGGACTCTCTTTGGAGGTGACTGAGCTCCGTCAGCACGTGAGTAACTGTCCTGGAGCACATTTCTTGGAGCCTAAGGTACGTTTGCCGGATTTATTTTTTGGTGAACACCGAGAATTTTTTTCATGTAAAAATGCTTGCTTATTGTATTTTCGTTTGAGCCCCAAGTCCTCTGGGGATGATTCCCAGCGCATAGGGTTTATAATGTCACTTTTGCGCAAAGAGCCTCAGGAGTGGGCCTTTTCTTTGCAACCTAGTGATACATGCTTCAGTTCAGTGGATAGTTTTTTTTCTGCTTTGGGACTATTATATGATGATCCTGACCGTGCCTCATCAGCTGAGACTGAGTTAAGACGTTTGAGACAGGGATCAGGTAATGTGGAAAAATATTGTACTCATTTCCGTCGATGGTCTACTCAAACAGGGTGGAACGATTCTGCTCTGAAAAGTCTATTTCTTGCTGGGCTCAGTGAAAGGGTTAAAGACCTGCTAATTGCTTATCCTACACCTGAAGATTTGCAACAGGCTATGCAATTAGCTATACGGGTGGATAGGAGACTGCGTGCAAGGGTTAATGAGAGCAAATCCTCTGCTATGTCAGTTTCTGGTTATGAGAATGTGTGTACTAACAGTGGTGAATCGATGGAGATTGGAGCGATGGCACCTCGCTCTCAAGAAAAAGATCGCAGATTTTCTGAAGGCTTGTGTTTCTATTGCGGAAAATCTGGTCATTTAATTAAAGACTGTGAGCTTCGTATCAAGAAAGAAAAAAAAATGGTCAGTCATGCCCGTATTGCCTGTTTAAATTCCAAGGGTGTATTTTTAGCTGCTTCCACGATTGCTCAGGAAAAATTAATGGAATTTCGGGTGTTTGTTGATTGTGGGTCTACTCTGAATGTTATTGATGGGGGATTCTTGGAAAGACTCAATTTAAAACCCGAACCTTTATCATCCCCCATTGCTGTGGTTTCTGTGGATGGTTCCCCTTTGAAGAATATTACTCTCAAGGTCTGTGAATTTCCTCTCACTATTAATGGTGTTCACCATGAGAAATTGGATTTGGTAGTGTTGAATAACTTGCCTTCTCCAGTAATATTGGGATTGCCCTGGTTAAAATTTCACAATCCTGTACTGGATTGGTCTACCAGTGAAATTAAATCCTGGAGCCATAAATGTTATGACAAGTGTTGTAACGGGCGTATTGCAGCTTTGGATAGGGGAGAATTGCCTGTTCCTATTCAGGATTTTTGGAGAGTTTTTTCTGAGAAGGAATCGCAGGTTTTGCCTCCCCATAGAGACTATGATTGTTCTATTGAATTTGTCCCTGGAGCAACTCTTCCTAAAAGTCGTTTATTTAACCTTACTATTCCTGAGAGGAAGGCTTTGGAGGAATACATACAGACAAGTTTGGCCGCCGGTCACATTAGGCCCTCTAAGTCTCCTGTGGCGGTTGGATTTTTTTTTGTAAAAAAAAAGGACGGCGGTTTACGTCCTTGTCTGGATTTTCGTGAGATTAACAAAATTACTGTACGTAATCCTTACCCACTGCCATTGATTCCTGATCTGTTTAACCAGTTAGTGGGGGCCAAGTGGTTCTCTAAAATTGACCTTAAGGGGGCATACAATCTGTTGCGCATGAAGGAGGGTGACGAATGGAAGACTGCTTTTAACACTCCTGTGGGTCATTTTGAGAATCTGGTTATGCCTTTTGGTCTTACTAATGCTCCTGCATTTTTTCAGAATCTTATTAATGACATCCTTAGACCTTTGATCGGCAAAAATGTGGTTGTGTATTTGGATGACATTTTGATTTATTCGCCGGATCTGGAGTCTCATTGGCGGAGCATACGTGAGGTATTACAGTTATTAATGGACAATTCGCTTTTTGCTAAGCTGGAGAAATGTGAGTTCGCTGTACAGAGAATTCGTTTTTTGGGCTACATTATCTCCAGCGAAGGTTTTGAGATGGACCCGGTTAAAGTTCAAGCTGTACAGGAATGGCCTAGGCCTATTGGTTTGAAATCGATACAGAGGTTTTTGGGTTTCGCCAATTATTACAGAAAATTCATAAAAAATTTTTCTAGTATTGTCAAACCTCTGACCGATCTCACCAGGAAAAGTGCTGATGCGGTTCAGTGGTCTTCTGAGGCCATTGAAGCTTTTGTGTATCTCAAGGAGAGGTTCACCTCTGCTCCCATCCTTATGCAGCCTGATGTGACTAAGCCGTTTTTGGTTGAGGTTGATGCTTCCTCTGTGGGGGTTGGCGCAGTATTGTCTCAGGATAACGGGGATGGATTACATCCCTGTGCCTTTTTTTCAAAAAATTTTTCGGAGACTGAACTGAATTACGATATTGGTAATCGGGAATTATTGGCTATTAAACTCGCATTTGAACACTGGCGCCACTTCTTGGAAGGTGCGGAATTTCCCGTTCAGGTTGTTACGGATCATAAAAATCTGATATATCTTGATGCTGCCAAGCGCCTGAATGCCCGTCAGGCTAGGTGGGCACTGTTTTTCTCGCGGTTTAATTTCTCCGTTACTTACATCCCTGGTACTAAGAATGTTAAGGCGGATCCCTTGTCTCGCAGTTTTTCTCCCATAGTCGGTGCTGAGAAAGAGGAGAACATTTTACAAGAAGGTGTTGTGATAGCTGCTTTGGACTCCGTTTTGGAAGATGAGATTCTTAAAGCACAGGAGAATGCCCCATCTAACACTCCTCATGGGAGGTTGTTTGTGCCTGGGACCTTTAGGAGAGATTTGTTTGTTGAGTGTCACGAATCTCGGTTGGCAGGTCATCCCGGAATCTCTGAGACCAAGAGACTGGTGGGTCGCAGTTTTTGGTGGCCTGGATGGCAGAAGGAAGTCATTAAGTGGGTGCGCCAATGTACTATTTGTGCTAGATCTAAGTCCTCACATACTCCTGCTGCGGGGTTGCTTTGTCCTTTGGAGGTTCCCAGTGCTCCTTGGACACATTTGGCTATGGACTTTATAACTGACCTTCCCCCCTCTGAGGGTTTTACTGTCATCTGGGTGGTCGTGGACCGTTTTAGCAAGATGTGTCACTTGGTTCCCTTCGTCAAACTGCCCTGCGCTAAAACTCTCGCTAAGGCCTTTGTCAAGGATATTGTCAGACTTCATGGCGTTCCTACTGACATTGTTTCTGATAGGGGTCCTCAGTTCGTGGCTCGTTTTTGGCGTGCCTTTTGTGACAGGTTGGGAGTTCATTTGTCGTTCTCGTCCGGATATCATCCTGAATCTAATGGCCAGACAGAAAGGAAAAACCAGGATGTTGAGCAGTTCTTGCGTTGTTTTGTGGCAGACAATCAAGAGGGGTGGTCTGAGTTTCTGCCACTTGCTGAATTTGCTCTGAACAATCATACATCTTCTTCTGCTGGTTGTTCGCCTTTTTTTGTTGTTCTGGGAGACATCCGTCGTTTGGGTCGTTCTCCAAGTTGGGATCTGCCGTGCCTGAGGAGGAGAATTTTTCCGGTGATTTGGAGAGAGTTTGGACGGATGTGCGTGGTAATCTTCAGGAGGCCAACAGAAAATCTAAAGACTACTTTGATAGGAAACGACAGGAGGTTTTGTTCGCTGTTGGTGACATGGTTTGGTTGTCCTCTAGGAATCTGCGGTTGAGGATTCCTTCTAAGAAATTGGGTCCCAAGTTTGTAGGGCCCTTTAAGGTGCTTCAGGTTGTCAACCAATCTGCTGTTAGGTTGGAGGTTCCTACCTCCTGGAGAATTAATCCGGTATTTCATGTCTCTCTGTTGAAAAAAGCTGTTGTATCGGATTGTGACGCCTCTGCCTCTGTTCCTCCGGTGGTGGAGGACGGGGAATATGAAATTTCTCGCATCCTTAACTCTAGACAGTATAGAGGTAGTTTGCAGTATCTAGTGGCCTGGAAAGGTTTCGGACCCGAGGATAACTCTTGGGTGAGGTCGGATGATGTTTCCGCGTCCAGACTTATCAGAGCGTTTCACAGGAGATTTCCTGATAAGCCTGGTCCTAGGCGATCCGGAGGATCCTCTTAGAAGGGGGGGTACTGTTAGAACCTTGTTCTTAGGTTTTTTCCTTTGCTGGTCACATGACCTTGTTGGCCTATTTAATCCTGCTCCGCCCTTCTGGCTTTGCTGGACTTCATTGTTTAACTACTTTCTAGTAAGCCTGTGCTCTGTATCTAACTCTGTTAGTTTGCTTGGTCTACGGACCTCTATGTTCTATATATTTTGTTTGTTCATCTGTCTGCTACTTTTTCTGTTAGGAGGTGTCCCATTTTCCTCCCAGTCCTTAGTACTTGTAGGGATTCCTTCCCCACATCTATAGGTCTCTGTACAGACTAGCTTAGGACTTTAGCAGGTCTGATCGCAGGATCAGGTTCCCTGTTACATCGTAGGGATTAAGCTGAGTTCTATCGTAGGGACAGATCTCCTCTCTTTCCTTAGCTCTGGTAGCAGAACATAACAGTTCTCTGGTTTACTACAACACTCCAAAGACATACTAATTAGTGATGAGCAAGTGTATTTGTTATTATTCGCACAGATAGTATGGTATTCAGGTTACTCACTATATTGCAAGTATTTGTGTACTTGCTTCACTATATTCGGATGTCACACCCTGCAGTCTTGGCTCTTCCTTTGCAGCCACTAAACATGCTTGGCTTCTTAACCAATCACAGTAATGCTGCAGACATCTTGGTTGTGGCATTACTGTGACTGGCTGGCCACCCAGCGTCATAGGGTCTATTTAAGCCCTGCTGCCGCCATTTTGTGCACATTGCATCTGGAGCCTGCATTCTAAAAGCATAGTGAGAGATCGCTGAGCTGCTAATGAGAGAGTTTAGGCCTCTTGATAAAACAAAAGCCGTTTTAAGGGCTACCTGCAGTGTATACTAGTTCTGCGTTTAAAGGAGCCGCTCACTATCTCCCTAATACCACCAAAAAATAGCTCTTTTCAGAGCTGAAGACACACAACAAAGTCAGAGTACAGGGGAGAGCTTGTGTAGGGAGAGGTTAAAGTGTTCTTCCAGTATTCATCTTAAAACAGCTCTTGTCAGAGGCAAAGCAATATTTTTCCACCACACAGAGTAGTAGCATTTTGTGCTGCCCTTTTTTTTTTAAAAGCACTAGTCTACTTTCTCCGCTGTTTTAGGGATCAGAGGCTGCCTTCTGCTGTCCACATTAGTCCACATGAAAAGGCATTTAGTGCCCTACGCAATGCAGTAGTCCAAACATTTCCTACTGCCTTCTACGAAGCACACACCAGACCATTTTCCTCGCTGTTTTTGGGGTGACATCCTGCCTTCTGTCCACATTAGTCCACTTAAAAAAAGCATTTAGAGTGCTACACAAAGCAGTAGTCCAAACATTTCCTACTGCCTGCTACAAAGCATGCACCAGCCCATTTTCCCCGCTGTTTTTAGGGTGACATCCTACCTTCTGTCCACATTAATCCACTTAAAAAAGTGTTTAGTGCCCTACGCAATGCAGTAGTCCAAACATTTCCTACTGCCTGCTACCAAGCACGCACCAGGCCATTTTACCCACTATTTTGGAAGAGATCATCCCAAGGGCCACCAATCACAAATAGTAGTTAGGCTGGAGTAGGAATACTGTCCTGGTTTGTCCACTGCACAAAGTGCATAGGGTTTGTAAAAATTATCCCTATGGGCTGAGTCATGGTTGACGCAGGAAGCCACCATCCCAGGGGCCACCAATCATAAAGAGTAGTTAGGCTGGAGTATTGTCAACTGCACAATGTGCATAGGGTTTGTAAAAATTAGCCCTATGGGCTGAGTCATGGTTAACTCACTATTTTGGCTGTGACAGCTAGCTTGGCTTGTGCCATCAACATCTGAAAATCTGTTAACAAAACCCAAAACTCCAAAAAAGCCTGTTACGCAAGAAGGCACTCAGTCTATGTCAGGTCAGAAGAAGCTTCATGCATCTACTATGTTCCTGGAAAAGTTTCCCGGTCTGGAACGTAAATGTGTGTGGAAGCCAGAAGAGCGAGAGCAGATCCTGTCTTGGATAGCAGACAAGGACTCTACGCATTTGTCAAGCAGCAACAAATCTTCCACGACCACACAGTCTACTGTGGCTACACAGAAGGCTGGCCCATCCAATCCTGAAGCTGGTTCTCCTTCCTCCCGCCATTATCAGTCACAGGAGACATATGACCCCAAGTTTGGCCACTCCAAGTATCTGCTTGGTACGTATCCTTTGGTTTTCTATGGCCTATCACCGTGCAGCATTGAAGAGGGACAAGAGGAGGTGGCGTGCGTTGATGCTCAAGTATTTGAGGACCTACGGCCAGAAGAATGCCTCTTGGAGGAACGTCATTTACTGTCTCCAGAGGTGGAGGCTGATGATGATGAGACACAGTTGCCATCAGGTCAGCCTACAATGTCAACTGGGAAGGAGGATGAGATGGAGGCCCTTGGGATGGTGGATTCCTGCGTCAACCATTAATTTTTACAAACCCTATGCACATTGTGCAGTGGACAAATTTGGAATGTACAGTGGTCCTACCAAACTAATATTTGTCATTGGAGGCCCTTGTCACAGGTTGTGCCACATTGTGACTGAGATAGGGGATACATATTCAATAGAAATGTACTGTCAGTCACCCTATTTGGCAAAAAAACATGCCGGGCTTGTGCCACTTTGTGACTGAGATAGGGGATACATATTTAATAGAAATTTACACTGACTGTTGATGACCGACTGATGTCCCTCTGAAAACTTGAATTGAGGGCCACAACTACTACAGTACTTCATCGTAGATAATGTTTGTCAAGGGAGGCCCTTGTCATGGAATCTTCCTGCATCTATGACACAGCCCCCAGGAGTAATTTTTGGAAATACGATGCACATTCTACACTGTATCAAGTAGTACAGTATCAAGAAGTCTTCTCTTGCTATATAATGTGGGGAATATTGACAATCAAAATCTGAGCCATTTGGAGAAGCTTCTCCAACCCATCCTGGAGGGGGGCACCATATATTCTTTGTCCATTGACTTGCACAAGTGATATATTTGAGCTCGTCATCCAGTTTTATTTTTCCAGTTCACAGAGTTCAGCCATACCTGAGGATCGTAGGCCACACTCGCTGTTACCTTCTAGTACTCCATGTCTCTTGGCCTTTTTCTCTGTGAGGGCACTCTCAAATGTACACAAGCGGGACCTCCAAAATTTCTAGAGGGCACTTCAAAATGTATGTTACAGAGCCACGCGAGTGCTCTCACAAAACTCAGCTTTCCTGCCTACTGCAGGGCCTCAGAACTTTTGAATTTAGGTCCGCAGTATCACATGGTGGTGGAGGAGGAGGAGAAGGAGGGTCAAGCCCAATGCTACAATGGGCACATTGTAAACTGCTATGGAATATGTATTCCACTATCTTAGTGTCAATGATTGAGGGACCGCCCAAATGTCTAAGTAACAGCTGTCCCTCTAAAACGCATGTTACAGAGCCACCTGAGGCCTCTCAGGTCAAAGATCAACATACCTACTGGTACGTTCTAGCTGTGCTTGTAAAGTGCTGGGGAATAGCGAACTAAAAATGATGTATGACAGAGGGACCTACAAAATGTAGAAGTCAGGGCCCTCCAATTGTAAAAGGCGAAAAAAAGCCACAACAGTATGTGTGAACAAAGACTAAAAGGGATTTTTTTTTTTCTGGTTTATTTAGCCTTATATACAAGTGATTGTGAGGAAAAACTGTTTCTTAACCTTTTTGGCCGGTTGAATGCAAATTAGGTTAGGTTTGGTAGTTGTTCTTGTGTGTCTGTAAAAGTGGCGTAATACTGCGACAAACTTATTCCCAGAAACCCTATGTGAGTCAGAAATGCATGCAGACATATTCTCCAGGCTCTTCCCATTCTGTTTCATCGCTTTCCCATCCATTTCAGCCTTTTCCTCAGGCCCCCAGACACCTTTGTAGGGTCCAGCAGAAAATTACTCGCATTTCCCATTGACTTACATTGTACTCGCTATTCGGAATGAATACGTGATTATTACAAAGTACTCGTTACGAATATAGCAATTACAAATATTACGTTACTCGCTCATCACTAATACCAATAGAGAATGTAGATTGTGAGCCCCTATGGGGACAGTGCCCATAAAGTCTGTAAAATTTACTGAATTGTAAAGCGCTGCGGAATATGTTGGCGCTATATACAGTAAATAAAAAGATTGCACACGAGCTACGAATCTCAATTCTGCCAAAACAGCTCAACCAGCTCTACTGATAAGAAAATCTTAAAGGAGAATTTTTTGGAGACTTGTTTTTACTTAAATGCATATAGTTTGGGCTAAAAATCATTTTTCAAATTAGGTTTTATTAAAAACTTTCGCAAAGTTTGCTTTTTATATCCACTGTATTGCTGCCTGTAGAATGAATTGATTGAGAATCCATCAGTGAGCTCCTTATGGTGGTCTTATAGAGATTGTAACTACTTCACCTTTTTGGGCCCCCTTCACACATCAATATAACAATAATCTTTTCATTTATATAGCACCAACATATTCCACAGCACTTTACAATTCAGACAATTTACACTGTCCCCATTGGGGCTCACAATCTAGATTCCCTATCTGTATGTCTTTGGAGTGTGGGAGGAAAGCAGAGAACCCGGAGGAAACCCACACAAACTCCTTGCAGATGTTGTCCTTGGTGGAATTTGAACCCAAGACCCCAGCACTGCAAGGCTGCAGTGCTAAATATTGACCCATCATGCTGCCCATGCATGTACGTGAAAAAACAGTGCCGGTGTCATCAGTGCTTTCCGTGACTGTCATCAGTGTGTCCGTTTTTACCATCAATGTGTCATCAGTGTTTCTGTTTTTACCATCAGTGTGTCCGTTTTTACCATCAGTGTGTCATCAGTGTATTTCCTGTATGGATAAAGAAATAAATAAATTACTAAGTTTCCACTCAACAATGTAAAACATGTACAGCACACAGATTCCATCCATTGACTGTATGTGTTTTTCATGGACCGATAGACTTGTATTGGACTTTGTTATCTGTGCTGCCGGAAAAAAACGGACATGTCTCTGTGTGTTTTACATGGATACACGATTCGTGAAAACCATGGAAATGTGAATAGCACCATAGGTTATAACGTGTACATGTGGTATTCATAAAAAAATTGGATACCACACATACTTGAATGGAAACATGCGTTTAAGTAAAAAAAAAAGTCCTTAAAGATGGACCGCCTAATGTCCATCAATTCTCCAAAATGAACATAGCTCTTTTGTTCTATGAATCCTTAATCTAGTAATTTGGCTTACCTATCCCTACTTTTGACATTTCTACTGTATCAGGTATGAGTAAGGCTGGGTTCAGACAGCAGTATATGTCTGAGTCCATGACCTGGTACGGCCAATATGGTTTCTTACCTGATGGCTTACCTTCTCCCGCCTTACCCGAGGATCCCGTCCCCAAAATAAAAACGCTACAACCTGTTGTTCGTTGGATAAATTTTTGGCCACAGCGGCCATTTTATTAACAAACAACAATAACAATCAAAATTATCAATAAAAAATATATATATAAAGGGAGGGTTCTTGGAGCTAATAGTTTTGGCTTTGAAATAAACTATAAGCACTCAACCGCCATGTTACTCTCAGCCGTACACCACCAGCTCAAGGGCACCAAACTTCCACAGTCCATGAAAGACTAACCAACTAAAAGCTCCCGGGGTAAAACCCCGTCCAGAGCCCAGAACCGACTGCCAGATCACCCCCCACTCAATTTAAACGACCTGGAATTTTCCCAATTCCTTCCACCGACAATTTGGTACCAACTCCAAAAACCCCACCCCCCGCCAACTAAGCCACTGTGACAAGCAGATCTTGTTAATGCATACCACTGGCAAACTAAATCAAAAGACAATAAGCAAAAAAGGATAGGGTGGTTGGGACAATCTTGTTGCTGCTCCTCCAGGAATGGCGGTTTTCCCGCACTTTTTGCTATATACCAGTATCTCCCAACTGCCCGCCCCCTCAAGCTTCCCACTATCCAATCCACACAACCGTAAACTTTTAAAAGTCTGTGAAAGACTAACCAACTAAAAGCTCCCGGGGTAAAACCTCGTCCAGAGCCCAGAACTGACTGCCAGATCACCCCCCACTCAATTTAAACTACCTGGAATTTTCCCAATTTCTTCCACCGACAATTCGGTACCAACTCCAAGAACCCCACCCCCCGCTAACCACGAACAGCCCTGAAACCTTAGGCTCATGAGTGCCCCAAAACCACCAATGCCCTTTCAATCCCCCCCTGTATTGCCAGGGCCCAAAGATCAATACCGATTGCGTTGAGATGAACACCGTCTTCCAACCAGAAATTACCAACCCCAGATTCCAACTCAAAGTGCCTAATGCTTGTCCCACCATTCCTTGACATGAAGGTGGATATGGCCCTATTTAATTTCACTCTTGCCCTATTTATCCCTTTTACCGATCTGGCCGCCCGCCATTTCTTCCTAGGCACTATATCTGACCAAACCGTCAGCACCCCCGGAAACGAAGTCCACAACCTCAAAAAATCAAAACGGATATCCCGAATTAACTCTCTCACGGGCCTAGCCCCCAAATCGTTCCCTCCCATGTGTACAACCAGAATATCAGGTGTTCTGTCCAATCTAGCCGCTTTGTGAAACTCCGACATAACCTGGCTCCATACCATACCCCTAAAACCTAGCCAACGGATAACTATTTGTTCCCTCGGAAAACCCAATTGCCTACCGTCACGCCTTACGTCAGCACGCAGCTCCCCTCAATGCACATACGAATGTCCGAAAATCCAGACTAACAAGGGAACGCCACCTAAAATGAATAATAACAAGCATATTCAACAACTCGCAAATAATAAAAAATCCTGTGGTATTAAACGCCGAATATATGTCAAATAATGGTCCGAACTCCACCTGCCAATCCGCTTTATCACCTCAGCCCCCAAACCCTGCCTAACAGCCTCCGACGCAGCGCCCATCCTAAAAGAATGTGAACCATACACATCTGAGCTAAGGTCTAACTCCTGCACCCCCTTTTTTAAAACTGCTATAAACTGAAATTGGGACAGAAATGCCCCATCGCAGTGACATAAAAGTGGGCCGGATCCCCCCGACCACACCTGCCAATATGCCTCCAAGCACCTTCCTGGACACATCAACGCCCCATCCACTCTACCTAACACCACCCGCTTACCTCTACCCAACTGATCTGTCTTGCACGTCTGATCCAAAAATCGATGCCCCCAGCCCAGCAACTCAGTCTTCCGCTAATAAACCCCCTGCCCTATTCTTGCTGGGGGCAACCAATTCACCTACTCTCACCGCCCCGAAAAAGGCTAAGGAAAAAGCTAACTTAAATAGAGCCGTCTCGAAAGTAGAACAACAAATCCTTTCCAATACAACACCTAACCTTTCCAACATACTAAACGTGACTGGCCTACGCTTATCCAAAATCCTGCTACCTTTCCTAAAACCTCTAAGTGCCTGCTTGACTAAAATGGATTTTGTGACATCAGACACTACCCGCAATTTGAAACTGAATGCAAGCCCGGCAACAAATTTACTGATTCTAGATGCCGACCACCCTAACTCCGCAGCCTTACCAACTAAAAACAAAACCGCCAGTGTTCTATCCTCATCACTACCGCCCCCCTATGGGAGACCCAGCTTTGCCATACTCGCCACGATGCCTCGTATGAAGACCAGGTTGAACTCGCAACTGACTCCTGGATCAATCTTCTGGCTTGTCCGTAATCAGCTGCCACAACTGCGAAGGGCATTCCACTCCTGCGACTTCTGCCTCTGGTGCCAGTGTCCGAAAACGCTCCCACTGGAAGCGAGACAAAGCGTCCGCTATAGAATTTTGCACACCTGGCACATGTACCGCCGATATCCATGCATTCAACTCCAAACACCGAAGTACCAGTTCCCTGACCAGCTTAATAACTGGAGGAGACGAAGCTGACAAGCTGTTAATCACCGCCACCACACCCATATTATCGCAGTGGAACCTGACTCTCCGATTCAAGAAGAATTCACCCCAAATTGAGACCGCGACTACGATTGGGAATAATTCCAACAGAGCAAGATTCTTTGTAAGACTCCTCTCCTTCCACGAATCAGGCCATTTACCAACGCTCCACTTTCCCTTACAAAAGGCCCCATAGCCAGCCCCTCCTGCAGCGTCCGTGTAAATCTCGCAATCAAAGCTATTCAAAAACTCCTGCTGAATCAATGACCTGCCGTTGTAATTGACCAAAAAACGCTTGCACACCAACAAATCCTCTCTGTGCTCTCTATTCAAACGAATAAAATGATGCGATGCCCGCACACCTGCTGTTGCCCTTGACAGCCTGCGACAAAATATTCTGCCCATAGGCATAATCCTACACGCAAAGTTCAATTTCCCTAACAGCGACTGCAGCTCCTTCAACGTCACCTTGCGCAATTTACCGATTCGTTCGGCCTCTTGCCTGAGCAATGACAATTTATCCTCGGGCAATTGACATTCTATTTTTTTTTTAATCAATCAGAATTCCCAAGAAACTCAATACGGTACAGGACCTTCAGTTTTCTCTTTCGCCAAAGGAACACCAAAACGTTCTGCAACCCACACCATGGCTGCTAACAAATTACCACAAACCGACGAATCTGGAGGACCTATGGACAAAAAGTCATCCAGGTAATGAATAACGGACTGCACACCCGCAATATCCTTAACCACCCACTCCAGAAAATTACTAAAAGTCTTAAACAATGAACATGAAATTGAGCAACCCATAGGCAAAGACCTATCTAGATAATAACCTTTGTTGCAAAAACATCCCAATAACGGAATGCTAGCCGAGTGAACTGGAAGCAACCTAAAACCTGATTCAATATCGGTTTTTGCTAACAAAGACCCAGGCCCATACCTGCGTACCCATGACACCGCCACATCAAATGATGTGCATTCTACAGAACATAATTCTCGCGCGATACCGTCATTGACCGAAAAACCTTTCGGGTACGACAAATGGTGAATCAAACGAAATTTATTCAGCTCCTTCTTAGGAACTACCCCCAAGGGAGAAATGATCACCCCTTCACCCGGCAGAATCTCAAACGGCACCGCCATACGACCTAACTCCACTACCTTTGACAACTTCACACTGACTACCTCTGGATACAACAAAGCAGACCTCAAATTCTTAACAGAGAAAGGAACTTTATGATCAGGTGGCGGGATCCTGAAACCTTCCAAAAAATCTTTATGAATAATTGTAGCCTTCTATTGATCAGGATTAGTGTTGAGCGAGCATGCTCGACACTGCTCGGTACTCGCCTGAGCATCTCACTACTCAGGATGTTCGGCGAGCACCGAGCATTTCCAGGTTACTCGGGCGGGAGCTCGGGTCTCCGCCCTGCACGTTTGGCGCTCTTTACAGAGCCAATGAACATGCAGGGATTGCCAGCCAGTCACTGTAATGCCGCAGCCATGTTGTTTGTGGGCATTACAGTGATTGGCTGGCTGCACAGCATCACCTCGAGTATTTAAAACCGGGCGCCGCCATCTTGGACACAGTCGCCCGGGATCAGACAGTGTAGGGTCAGTGCTGCTGAGTTAGGGAGAGATATATAGTGCGAAATAGGTAGTGTAGAGTCTCTAAAGCCTGCCAAATCAAACAAACAGTCATTCTCAGGACTAATATCCATCCCAGATATCAGGCAGGCAGGCAGGTTGTATAGGAGATGCAGTGGTTATACCAACAAACAGTGCATTACAGTCCTGTGTGCTCCTGCTGGTCAAATTGCTAGACTTATCCCCCGGTCTCAGGGGCCAGGAAAAATCCTTTTTTTTTTCATCTAAATCCTGTATTATTTTTTTTTTCCTCAGTCAGACTGTACAAATACGTGTCTTATTAACCTTTGGGTATTTTCCTCCCCCACAAAAAAAATTGAGTGCGTCTGTGACTGTTCAGACACCAATATATCTGTTTAAAAGAGTCAGGTGTAGGCCAGATAACTAGAATTTTGGTTTTGCAGTTCCACGGTTCTAATCTCAGTATTATCCTGCTTTTGGCTTTTTTTCCGTAAAAAAAAAACTGTAATAGTGTCTCCCTGACTGTTCAGACACAAATATATCTGTTTAAAAGATTCTGGTGTAAGCAGGAGAAATAGAACTGTGGTTTTCCTCTTCCACGGTTCTAATCTCCTTTTTATTACCCTTTTTCCATTGATAGTGCGAGTGTAAGCTATTTTAGTTCATTTACAATGGGCAAGGCGCGTGGCAAGGGGCGTGGAACTGGACGTTCTGGTGATGGTGCGTGTAGAGGATGGGGCCGTGGCCAAGGTGAAAATGTGCCACAACCAACAGCCACATCTTCTCGCTCCCACTTCTTGACCGAATTACTAGGTAAGCACACTACAACACCAGTATTGCGAACTGATCAGTGTGAACAGGTTATTAATTGGATTGCAGATAATACTTCCAGTTACCTGGGCACCACCACCTCCGGTCTGTCTTCGACAAGGTCAGGTTTTAGTAGCCGTGAGTCTCGACCGCATACTCCTCCTCACCCTGATGCTCCTTCCTCCCACCATGCCGAGTGTCGTCAGACAACAACTGATCCCACAGTTGGACACTCTGAAGAGCTGTTCACTGGTCCATTTCCATATTTGTGCCCCTCGCTCTGCTCCGCTTGAAGTGGTGGAAGAGGAGATCCCATGTAGTGATGCCCAAATATTTGAACAGCCACGGCCACAGGAAGTCAATGCTGGCAATTTGTCACAAGAGGTGGACGATGACGAAACACAATTGCCACGAAGTAAGGAGGAGGATTGTGGTGCGCAAGTGGAAGAGGAGGAAGTGGTGGATGATCTAGTAACTGACCCAACAAGGCAGGAGGACATGCAGAGCGAGGCCAGCAGCACACAGGGGGAGGGAGGCAGAGTACCCCAACACGCAGGAAGAAGCAGTGTGGTGACCACACACAGAAGGCGGGCAACAGTTCCCCGTAACACCAACACGAGGGTAGTTGCCAGTACAACCGGTAGGTCTTCCAGAGTCTGGAATTTTTTTAAAGACTCTGCTGATAACCCCAAAAAGGCCATTTGTACCACCTGCCATGCCAGCATCAGCAAGGGTGACAAAATTACCAGCCTGACCACCACTAGCATGATCAGGCACACGTCAGCAAAGCACCCGACTTTGTGGGGCGAACCTCAGGGTCCACGACCAGTGTCAGCGAGTGTCACCACTGCTTCTTCCGCTGTTGTGCGTGTAAGAGAACCCCCTGTTGTGCGTGCAAGGCAATCCCCTGTCCATACTGCATGCAAAGATGCCCCCTCCTCTCAGTCTTTACTTGTTATGGCAGTTTCTCAAGAAACAGCATCAACGTCCACGTCCACGTCCCACCGCAACGTTCAATTGTCCATATCCCAGAGCTTTGAAAGAAAGCGCAAATTCGAAGTCAACGCCCCACAGGCCACAGTCCTAAATTCGCACATTCACGACGGCTTGCGTTGGAAATGCTGCCTTTTAGGCTGGTGGAGACGGAATCCTTCCGCAACCTTATGGCGGTGGCCGTCCCTCGGTACTCAGTCCCCAGCCGACACTATTGTGCCAGGTGTGCCATCCCCGCACTACACAAGCACGTGTCCCAAAACATCTGCCGTGCCCTCAACAATCCAGTTACTGGGAGAGTCCACCTGACAACGGACACGTGGACAAGTGATTGTGGCCAGGGACGGTACATCTCCCTGACGGCACACTGGGTAAACATAGTGGAAGCCGGGACCCAGTCGGACCTTGGGACGGAACACATCCTCCCCACACCGAGGATTGCAGGCCCTATGTCAGTCAGAGTTGCCCCCAAAGTGTACAGCTCCTGCGCATCATCCTCCACCTCCTCATGTTCAGCCTCCATCTCAGATATCACATCAGTTACAAGCTGGAAGCACTGCAGTACTGCATCAGCCAAGCGGCAACAGGCTGTGCTGAAACTCATAAGCTTAGGTGATAAACCTCACACTGCTTGTGAGTTGTGGACAGCTGTGAAAGAGCAGCCAGATCTGTGGCAGAGACCGCTGAACCTACATCCAGGCATGGTCGTGTGTGATAATGGCCGTAACCTGGTGGCGGCTCTGAGGCGAGACGAGATCACACACGTACCATGCCGGCTCATGTGCCAGATCTGCTTGTCAAAGTACGCCACCTGTCAGCTCATTTTCGGAAGTCAGCTACAGCTTCCGCCGCCCTTGCTGTGTTGCAGCAGCGTTTGCAGCTTCCAGCACACCGACTGGTGTGTGATGTCCCCACACATTGGAACTCTACCCTCCACATGTTGCAAAGGATTTGTGAGCAGAAGAGAGCAGTTGTGGAGTACCAGCTGCAACAAGGCCGTTAATATTCAGGTCAGACTCCACACATAAGACCTCAGGAGTGTACCTTGATTACTGACATATGTACCATCCTGACAAACTTTGAGGAGTCTACCAAGATGGTGAGTGGCGATGAAGCCATCATTAGCGTCAGCATCCCACTTGTCTGTCTTTTGCAACGCTCTCTGCAGAGAAATAAAAAGGAGGCATTGCAGCCAGAGTATGATGAGATGGATCAAGAAATCGTAAGGGGCGATTACACACAGCCCAGCCTCATCTAATCCCAACATGCATTGGGGGACAATGAGGGAGAGGAGGAGGAGGAGGAGGAAGAACAGGAGCTGGTATCATGCGCTGTAGACGGTAGTACCTGTACAACTGTCATACCGTCGGTTCTGCGTGGGTGGCCTGAGGACAGGGGGGAGGAGGAGGAGGAGGATGGTCAGTCGTCATCTTGGTGAGGACACGGATGTCTTGCCAGTTACCAGTCTGGCACGCATGGCTAACTTTATGTTACGCTGCCTTAACCGTGACCCTCGTGTTGTCAAAATTTTGGATGACAGTCATTACTGGTTGGTGACACTTTTAGACCCCCGCTACAATGAGAACTTTCACTTTCTTATTCCTGAGGTGGAGAGGTCTACAAAAATGTGGCAGTACCAGAAGGACCTTGCTGCAGAACTGTTAAAAAAATTCCAATCTGAACTCGCTAGCGGCAGAGGTCACAGTTCGTTGACCAACCAAGGCGTAGAGGCGAGAGAGACGCAACTCCAATCCAGCAGAGGCAGGGGAACACTGTCAACATTCTGGGACAGTTTCCTGAGACCTGCCCAGCTTACAGGCCCTGTTGCGCGGGGTACTCTCACAAGGAGTGGAAAGTTTCAAAAGATGGTGAGGGAGTACCTTTCCGACCGTACCAGCATCCTCCGTGATTCCTCTGTGCCTTTTAATTATTGGGTATCCAAGCTGGACACTTGGAATGAACTCGCTCTGTACGCCTTGGAGGTCCTGGCCTGCCCTGCCGCTAGCGTGTTATCGGAGCATGTTTTTAGTGCCGCTGGGGGGAATTATAACTGATAAGCGCACTCGCCTGTCAACTGACAATGCTGACAAGCTGACCCTTATCAAAATGAACAAGGGCTGGATTGGGCCAGACTTCTCATCACCACCAAATGACAGCAGAGTAACATAAAGTCAAATCCACTGTGTTGTTTCGGGAGGTGTATTCCCATGCACCGCTTCATACCCACACATGGGTATATGCTTCCTCATTTCAACTGTATTTTGCTCTTCTCTTTTTCCTGAGCCTCCACGACCACTATACCACCAGGGGGGTCCGTATTGCCAGCATTGCAAGTTCCTCTGTCCTATTTTTTGGACACTTTTGCTTGGAAGGCATAGGCAAAGATTATGGGAGACCCACTGCCCAATAATGGGAATAATGTTTTTAATATGTTGTACTGCATGGCTCTTGTTTGCCAGCATTGCAAGTTCCTCCATCCTAATTTTTGGCATCTTTTGCTTGGAAGGCATAGGCAAAGACTATGGGAGACCCACTCCCCAATAATGGGAATAATGTTTTTAATATGCTGTGTTGCATGGCTCTTGTTTGCCAGCATTGCAAGTTCCTCCGTCCTAATTTTTGGCAGTTTTTGCTTGGAAGGCATAGGCAAAGACTATGGGAGACCCAGTCCCCAATAATGGGAATAATGTTTTTAATATGCTGTACTGCACAGCTCTTGTAAGGGGCATTAAAACCGTCTTCTTAAGCTACTGTGACCTCCACCACTCTTCCAAGGGGCAATGATATTGTCTATTTATTCCACTGCGACCTCCACCACTCTTCCAAGGGGCATTAAAACCATCTTGTTAAACCACTCTGAACTCCACAGCTCTTCCCATGTGCATTAAAACCGTCTTGTTAAGCTACTGTGACCTCCACCACTCTTCCAAGGGGCATTAAAACCATCTTGTTAAGCTACTGTGACCTCCATCACTCTTCCAAGGGGCATTAAAACTGTCTTGTTAAGCTACTGTGACCTCCACGACACTTCCAAGGGGCATTGATATTGTTTTTTTTTTCCACTGTGACCTCCACCACTCTTCCAAGGGGCATTAAAACCGTGTTGTTAAGCTACTGTGACCTCCACAGCTCTTCCAAGGGTCATTAAAACCATCTTGTTAAGCTACTGTGACCTCCACCACTCTTCCAAAGGGCACTAAAACCGTCTTGTTAATCTACTGTGACCTCCTCCACTCTTCCAAGGGGCATTGATATTGTCTTTTTATTCCACTGCAACCTCCACCACTCTTCCAAGGGGCATTAAAACTGTCTTTTTGAGCTACTGTGACCTCCACCACTCTTCCAAGGGGCATTAACACCGTCTTGTTAAGCTACTGTAACCTCCACCACTTTTCCAAGGGGCATTAAAACCGTCTTGTTAAGCTATTGTGACCTCCACCACTCTTCCAAGGGGCATTAAAACTGTCTTGTTAAGCTACTGTGACCTCCACGACTCTTCCAAGGGGCATGGATATTGTCTTTTTATTTCATTGCGACCTCCACCACTCTTCCAAGGGGCATTAAAACTGTCTTGTTAAGCTACTGTGACCTCCACCACTCTTCCAAGGGGCATTAAAACCATCTTGTTAAGCTACTGTGACCTCCACTACTCTTCCAAGGGGCATCAAAACCATCTTGCTAAGCTACTGTGACCTTCACATCTCTTCCAAGGGGCATTAAAACGGTCTTGTGAAACCACTCTGAACTCCACATCTCTTCCAAGGGGTATATAAACCGTCTTGTTAAGCTACAGTGACTTCCACGTCTCTTCCAAGGGGCATTAAAACAGTCTTGTTATACCACTCTGAACTCCACGTCTCTTCCAAGGGCCATTAAAGCCATCTTGTTAAGCTACTGTGACCTCCACCACTCTTCCAAAGGGCACTAAAACCGTCTTGTTAATCTACTGTGACCTCCTCCACTCTTCCAAGGGGCATTGATATTGTCTTTTTATTCCACTGCAACCTCCACCACTCTTCCAAGGGGCATCAAAACCGTCTTGCTAAGCTACTGTGACCTTCACGTCTCTTCCAAGGGGCATTAAAACGGTCTTGTGAAACCACTCTGAACTCCACGTCTCTTCCATGGGGCATAAAAACAATCTTGTTAAGGTACTGTGACCTCCACGTCTCTTTCAAGGGGCATTAAAACCATCTTGTTAAACCACTCTGAACTCCACGTCTCTTCCAAGGGGCATTAAAACAGTCTTGTTAAGCTACTGTGACCTCCACGTCTCTTCCAAGGGGCATTAAAACCATCTTGCTAAACCACTCTGAACTCCACGTCTCTTCCAAAGGGCATCAAAACCGTCTTGTTAAGCTACTGTGACCTCCAACACTCTTCCAAGGGGCATTGATATTGTCTTTTTATTCCACTGTGACCTCCACCACTCTTCCAAGGGGCACTAAAACCATCTTGCTAATCTACTGTGACCTCCACCACTCTTCCAAGGGGCATTGGTATTGTCTTTTTATTCCTCTGCAACCTCCACCACTCTTCCAAGGGGCATTAAAACTGTCTTGTTAAACCACTCTGAACTCCACGTCTCTTCCGAGGGGCATTAAAACCGTCTTGTTAAGCTACTGTGACCTCCACGTCTCTTCCAAGGGGCATTAAAACCGTCTTGTTAAACCTCTCTGAACTCCACGTCTCTTCCAAGGGGCATTAAAACCGTCTTGTTAAACCACTCTGAACTCCACAGCTCTTCCAAGGGGCATTGAAATGTTGTTTTTAATTAACTCTAACCTCCACGACTCTTCCAACGGGCATTGCATTTCCTCCTAATTTTAGTCAGCTTTTGCTTTTCAATGCATAGGCGAACACTAAGGGAGACCAATCCCCAATAATGGGTAGAAGGTTTTTAGTACGCTGTAATCCACGTCTGTTTCAAGGGGCATTGCAATTCCTCATAATTTTTGGAAAGCCTTCCATTCACTGCTTAGGCCAACAGTGTACAGGAGACCCAGTTGCTATAAATGGAAAAAACGGTTTAGTTAAGGCCCTCTGACCTCCATATCACTTCCAAGGGGCATTGGAGTGCCCCGAAATTTTTGATAGGCATTGCACTCACTGTATGCCCTATAACTGTTTAGCCGAACCGCTCCTTTTGGTACAGAAACATATCCTACAAGACATGTGTGGTTGACTGGCCTGATATTGATGTGAATGGTCCCTGTTCCTCCAGCTCTTTCTCCTTTGCCACCACCTCATCCATCATTCATCACCTGAAGCTTTGTTTTAACGGGAGTCATAGAACTGGGATAGTAGCGGGAAAACATACAGCAATCCTCGGAGGAGGTAGGATATGCGCCAAAACGCTGACCACCTCAGGCCTAGCCACTACTACATACATCCGCTTGCATTCCAAGGAACAGAAAGCTAAGGAGATGGATGGCCTCATGATCATGAATAATTTACTCATTGTGTAGGAGGCTGACCACTGCTGCTGTCTACCTTCTGAACTTTGTGTTGAAGCCTGATTGACCCAGGACCCGCAATCCTCTATGTCTGGAGGACATGTCGCATCCCAGTGTCCAACTGTGTCCCGGCTTCCACAATATTAACCCAGTGTGACCACTTCAGTCAGATGGACCATCCCTGGCCACATTCACTTGTCCACGTGTTTGTGGTTAGGCTTTCCTTCAAATAGAGGCGGCTGGTGACCGTTTATGGATACCCGGCTGCCCCCAGGCAGCTGGGGACCGAGTATGGACACCCGGCCGCCCCCTGGAGGCTGGGGACCGAGTATGGACACCCGGCCGCCCCCTGGAGGCTGGGGACCGAGCGTGGACACCCGGCCGCCGGGCGGCTGGGGTCTGAGGCTGTCCTTCAAATAGAGACGGCTGAGGACCGTTTATGGACACCCGGCCGCGGGGTGGCTGGGGACCGAGTATGGACACCCGGCCGCCCCCTGGAGGCTGGGGACCGAGTATGGACACCCTGCCGCCCCCTGGAGGCTGGGGTCCAAGCGTGGACACCTGGCCGCCGGGCAGCTGGGGACTGATTATGGATACCAGACCGCCAACACAGCCATGACGTGGTGGCCAGATTCTGCCTCCACATGCCTAAAAGGCCCAATTTCAAGTGCAAGCAAGCAAGCAGTATGGTATTGCAGCCTGGGGGTGGGTGGGTGGCAGGCTGCATACTTGCACTTGCATTGCAAGGAATGGGGGAGGTACAATTGAACACTGCCCTGGGACAAGGACTTGCACGGGGATAGTTGCAAGTCTGCATCTTCTGATGCGGCAAGGATCACTTCTGATGGGCACACTTTTAGGCAGTGACCTGGGTGTCAGAGATGCTTCCAGGGGTCTTCCCCATGCTGTTCCCATGTCTTTTCAGCACTGTATGCATGTGTCACACAGCACATGGCCAGATAAGGTTGTAAAATGTTAAAATGACATTTCCCGGTAAATGCATTTGTCACGGTTGAAAGCAATACAAAAGTGCAAAAACGCATAAAAAATGCTACTTGTCAACATAGCCCAAGGTGTGGAGGAGTATTTTTGTTTTTGGTTATTTATTTTACCTTATACACAAGTCTTTACTCTGGAAAGGATGTTCCTTAACACATTTCACAGGAAAGCAGTTTCAGTTTTGTTTTTAAACGTTTTATTGTGAGCCCGTAAAAGTGACTTAATACCTCTGACCACATTGTTGACAGCAGTGACCTGGGGGTCAGAATTGCTTCCTGGGGCGATCCCCATGCTGTCACCATGTCATTTGAGCACTCTCACTATCGTTTTGGGCACTTTTTAGGCTTTCTACAGACTGCCGGGGGTGCCGCCGCAAAAATGCTCGGGTCTCCCATAGACTAACATTGGGCTCGTTGCTCGGGTCCAGCACCCGAGTATCACGGTGAGCTCGGCCCGAGCTTGGAGCACCTGAGCATTTTAGTGCTCTCTCAGCACTAATCAGGATATCTACTTAGAAAGGGAGCCATCCCTAGCAGATACACTGGAGTCACTCCCTTGACCTGTACCCACAGACAGCTTTCCTTTTCCTTTTTTAAAGCATTTTGAGGCCCCATGGGAGCTCCCGTTGCAATGGGAACAAACATGTTTGAACTTACAGCTGTTCCCGTATTTGCACTGGCCATCATTAAATTGCCAGCACGTTCCAGACTTCTCTTTTCCTCCCTGTGCTCCCTGACTACCCCCCCCCCATCCTGATGGTTGACTCCCGCGCACTCCGCTCCCATGAAAGGACTGCCCGTACCTAGCCGGGGCCATCACTTTCAACCACAGACCAATATCTTTTTGATCCCACTTAATCTCAGGCCGCACCGCCTTCCTCTGCCTGAATTGCTTGTCATACCTCAGCCATGTCTGACCCCCATAAGTACAATGCACTTCCCCAATAGAATCAAAATAGCAAAATAAACCCGAGCAATTCTCGGGAAACTTCTCCCCAATGACACCAGCCAATATAGCAAAAGCTTGAAGCCAATTTACAAATGTCTGAGGGATCAAATGCCACCTGCGCTTCTCCTACTCCTCCTTTTTGCTATCGTCCTTCTTCCCTTTGTCTAGATTAAACTTCTAAGGGAAAGAGGGAGAAAATTTCGACATATTCATCGCGCCAAATATTCTCTTTCAGCTCTTTTTTTAAATGTGCCCCCAGTGGCCCCTCGAAGCACACATACACCTCACCCTTTGCCCTATCATCCAGCCTCACCGTATCTCCTTTGTATTTTTCCGTCTGAACCGACACTGAAACACCCGTAGATGCTACCTCTGTGCCCGCCGCAGACCCAACCACACCATAAATAGACTGTGGCAACACATCCTGTCCTGGCAACCAGGCTCCTACGGGGGATGCCCTTGACCCACTCGCTGCCCTGCCCTCCAATCTAAGCAAAATCTGTGACATACTGTGCAAGATATCCCTAATCCCCGATACCTCTGTGCCACAAGGACAGCCCAAATTCCTCCCCCTTGGCCCTGCAAACTAACCACTACCTCCCCTTAGCAGTACAACCCTGCGGGCGACAAACCAGACATAGAATCATACTCACGCAGCTGCGCAGGTGCTGGTTCCCCGGCAGCCGGAAATCCTGAGTCCTGACGATCTCTTCCTCCATCACGGTCGCCTCTGGAATCAGATCCCTCTGAATCCGGTCGCTGCTCAAGGTCCGCTCCCCTGGCCTCCACGTCACCAGGGGGGACCTGAACAGTCCCGGATGATGCAGGCGGGCTTCTCACAGAGGATCGCTTCCCACCGGACCTCCTTGCACTCCTAGATGAAGCTCTCGACCTTCTCCGACCACCAGACCCAGACGCACGGGCCTGGTCCGTGCTGCCGGGACGAACGCTGCCGGGCAACACGGTGTCGATGCCCGCCTCTACCTCCGCTCTGCGTTGTCCGAGTGAGCCAGGCAGCAGGGATTCCGTAGAATGCTGCTTGCCCGCAGAAGCATGCTGTGCTGTTCCCCTGGTGCTCCTCCCAGCAGGCACCCCGACAGGAGCATCGCCAGTGGTGCCTGCCACATGGGGTGCTTCTCCCTCCGTTCTCCTGGTCCCTCGTCTGCTAATATGGCCCCTATCGCAAGTAACAGCTGGCCCAGCTGCAGTGCGCATGCGCCGTTCGGCCTTGGCCCGGACCTCTGGCATCGGCAGCGCCGCTCCTGCAGGCCGCACATCCGGTGCGGCCCTCACTTCCGGCGTGGCCCTGACTTCCGGCGCGGGCCGCGATCCCCGCTGTGCTGCGCCCACAGGCCATCTGGATGGATTCCTGCCGGGGCGAGCGCGGCGGGAGGGGACCGCGCCATCACACTCATCTCCTGCAGGGTCCCCGGAGAGGCTCCGGAGCCTGCGCCTGTTGCCTCCTGTGACAGTCCCTCCGGGGCCGAGTCCTCCTGCTTCTTTTCCCAGCTCCTGACGGCGCATCCTGATTCCCAGCTGCTCCCAGCAGAGCAAACAGCTGGGCCTCGAGCCATCCACCGCTGCGTGACCGGGCGTTGTCTCTCAGCTGGACCTTCAGGGATTCCATGGACTCCATATTAAGGTACAATCTTGTTGCTGCTCCTCCAGGAATAGCGGTTTTCCCGCACTTTTTGCTATATACCAGTATCTCCCAACTACCCGCCCCCTCAAACTTCCCACTATCCAATCCTCACAACTGTAAACTTTTAAAAGGGAAACCACCCGGCCAATCCCGGTCATGGGGGGCTTCTCACTAGCTGTGCCTGTCTCCAGCCCCCTCCTTGAATGTCAGACTGAACTCAGATGTCATTCGAGTGCAGTTTGATGTTTCACACTCACCCATGGACTTGAATGGGTGCATGTGATCGAAATTGTGGAGCCAGTCGGTGCATGCTGTAATTGCAGAATTATTAGGCAGCTTGCTTTCCTCAGGCAAAATGGGCCAAAAAAGAGATTCAACTAACTCTGAAACATCAAAAATTGTTAAAAGTCCTACAGATGGATGCAGCAGTGTTGAGATTGCTACGATATTGGGGCGTGATCACAGAACCATCAAAAGTTTTGTTGCAAATAGTCAATACCATGAATTTTATTCAGGACAATGCTCCATTGCATGCATTAGCTAACCAGTAAAGGTCTTAAAGATTTAAAAATAATGACATGGCTCCTTCCTGATCTGACTTAAACCTGTACTGAGAACTTGTGGACCCTTCTTAAACCAGAGTTTTATGGTGAAGGAAACCATACACCTCTCTGAAAAGTGCCTGGGAGGCTGTAGTTGGTGATGCCCAAAAATTAATCTGCAACAGATTAAGGCTATGCTCACACATCATGTTTTTCTTTGCGTCACAAATCTGCAGCAAAACTTCATTTTCAGGCTGTGTGCCCACGTAGCGTTTTTCAAGCGTATATGCTGCGGAATTTCCGCAGCGTAAACGCTTGAAAAACGCATGTATATCCGCACCCCATGGTCCCCAATGGCATTCCGCAATGTCAATGCCCATGCTGCGGATTTTTCCACAGCGTATATGCTGCGGTCAAAAATCCGCAGCATGTTCATTAATTTTGCGGAAGCGCAGCGGAATCAATGTGCGGATGGTACCCAAGTCTGGATGAGAGGAGACTCTCATCCAGACCTGGGTACCAAAGAACCTGTAAAAAAAAAGAATAAAATAAAGTTTATACTTATCTTCTGATGTTTTCCCTCCGTCGCGCTGTTGTCTGAAGGACCTGCCACGTCATTGAGTCATGTGACCCACCACATGACTCAATGACGTCACCGCAGGTCCTGCACACAACAGCGTGAGCCGCTCAAGCCTCCGGACGGGGCAGAGAATGCATCAGAAGGTGAGTATAAAGTTTATTTTTTTATTTTTTCCATTCTGAACAAGTTGTCAAGCACTTTTCCAAGTGATGCTTGGAGAAGTGCTTGATAACCCGCATGCGGAAATGCATGCAAAGACGCCTCACAAACGCTTCTACCTGGCGGGAAAACCGCATGTAATATCCGCATGCGATTTTCCCGCCAGGGAGAAGCGTAAAAAATATGCTTCAGGTCCGCAACGTGGGCACATAGCCTCAGGGGCAGAATGTTCAGTATTTTTCTTGCAGTTTTGGTGCTTTTTTTATGCGTTTTTGGTGCATTTTTTCAGTGTTTTTCACTGTCCTTCTGTCTCTATTTATGCATGTACATAAACTTCTGTGAAAAAAAGAACCCATTCTATGTTGACATCAAAAACGTTGATGCAAATTTTGGTGCGTTTTTTCACCATTTTTTCAGCGTTTTTTTTCACCCCCCATTACTTCCTATGGGTGAAAAAACGCTGAAAGAAGTGACATGCTCTATTTTCTAAAAAACCCAACCATGGCACAAAATACATAGTAAAAAAAACATGATGTGTGAACAGAGAATTCTGGTTTCTCATAGACTTTGCTGGAGCTGCAAAACACAGCTGAAAATTTGCATAAAAATCTGCAGCATAAAAA
This sequence comes from Phyllobates terribilis, assembly GCF_046119375.1. Lineage (NCBI taxonomy): Eukaryota > Metazoa > Chordata > Amphibia > Anura > Dendrobatidae > Phyllobates > Phyllobates terribilis. The sequence goes on along the minus strand of NW_027362763.1, from coordinate 244,547,719 downwards.
GGCTGAAAAAAACATCATGTGTGAACATAGCCTTAGAATCTGACAGACTCCATGAATGGAAGGTTTATGACTGTTATTGAAAATAAGGACGGCTATATTGGTCACAGATGTTTTTTTTTTAAATCTCAGAGATTTATTCTTGTACATTTTGAGTTCTTTGGTTATCATTATTACTTTAACAGATGAAAATAAACAACTGAGATGGGAACATTTACGTTTTTTATATAGTTGCATAATAATTCTGCACACTAATAGTTGTCCAATAATTACACGCATAGATACTGTATTCTCCTAAAGACAAAACCTCACTTTCACTCTTAATTATTCAGGTTTATTCACCTTTTGGATCAACCAACAGCACTGCAGTTTTTCACTAATAAAATTAATCATCAAAAATACAAATTGCCTAATAATTGTGCACATAATGTAGTCAGGTCTCTCCCTATAGCCCCCATCTAGCCTTTCAAATTATGTTTTCAATGACATGCCACAGCATTTCAGTGTAAAACATGCATGGCGGCAATCCCACAACCAGGCTAGGAGTCATGCAGCCTGTGGTTCAGATGGCATGAATCAAGTGACAGATTACTTTTAAAGGGAATCTGTCACCAGGTTTTTGCTTTTTAATCTGAAGGCAGTATCAGATGGGGGCTGAGACACTGATTCCAGCGATGTGTCACTTATTAGGTTGTGTGCTGTTGTTTCCATACAATAAGTGTTTTGAGATGATCACTGCCTGGACTAGGTCTTATGTACCTGCTTGACCAATCCTGCCTTCAGCAGTGATTAGCAGCTTACTGTCACTAAACAATGTCCACAGGAAGCTGTGGTGTGGGAGGAGTAGCTTTCTCAGCTTTTCTACATGCTACATCTTGGAACTCTGACTGTATCACAACTGTTGTACCCAGTAATCTAAGTGCTACATTGCTGGAATCAGGGTCTGTTTTCTTACATTATGCTGTTCTCAGATAAGGTAGCAAAAACCTGGTGAGAGATTCTCTTTAAGTACTTGTACTGTAAATCGATCAGCAGTCATTGAGTGGTCAATGTCCAAGCAATAGTGAGCCATGCTCATGGTTCAAGCTAAACATTTGGTTTTCGATCCTTCCTAATTCACTCTTTTAGAAAGAACCTGAAGCAACAGAATTCCATTGGATTCATCAATACTATGATAATGAGGCAATACAAGCTCATACACTTCATGCACATGGCAGAGGTGTATGCAAAAAAACCTGCACAGAAGCAAATGGAATCTCTGCGGCTCTGCACTATGGAGTCTAGGGCACTCCGTGTGACGGTGTATGGCACTGTATTACAGGGACAGCCTCCTCTAAAAGCAATAATTATAGTTAGAAATGTAATATACAATAATATAATACACAATCAGGACACAATTTGTAGTTCAATCAGAGGTATAAAGGAGCAGCTGGGACCCCATTACAGCTCCGTACACCGAGGTTGTATAGTGTGGTATCGCAGAAGTGTACTATATATTGCTGGATTAAACACATAAACTAAAAGTTGAATATATTGAATTACATTCAAATGCAAGTATAAAATCTGCATTAGCTAAGTAATGAATCTATTTACACAACCTAAAACTATCACTTTTCTAATCTGTAGGAGGAAGAATGCTTTGATCTTGCCATTGTTTGGTGATAGCAGAAGCATTTTCCTCCTACTATCTGAGCAATGCAGAGCTGACAGTGTGGAGACTATGAAAGAATTCTAAGAATTCAAATTATGTGGCAATATGAAAATGAAATTGGAATTTTGTTGAGAAAATAAGGTGGCACATTTGTATGTCATTAACACATTAAAGAATAACGCCATAAAAGTATCTCATACTGTATATTTCTCAAACAGTATAATCACACTAGACACTTCACATTTCCTCTTTTAGGTGGACCTTTACTGAAATATTAGGAATAATAACGGACTGTGACTAATATTGCCAAAACATAGGACTAAGAACAATTGACTGTAGTCTACAATGCCCCAAGCACAACATTATAAAAACAGATGTCACCACATATCATTGCAACCATCTCAACAGATCATTAAAGCTAACTTTTCCAGTTTTTTTAAGTAAATTGTTCATAAGACACTGTGCCGTTGCGACGGTGACTACTTTTGGCACACAAGTGTCAATAAGGCTGGTGAGAGCTGTGCAGCTTTTGAATATTAAATCAGTAGAAATACCTAGTAATGCACATTGCCATGTGAATCATCTGAACTGATTCACCTAAATATATCACCATCAGTTTAAAGGGTTTGTCCGGTCTAAAATGAAAAGTCTGCAGTTACTCTTGGTGCTTGAAGACTTGTGAATCCTCCCAGCGCACACATTGAGCACTGAGAGGATTCGCCGTTCTCTGCCCCAGGAATGGCAGTCAGGTATGCGATATGCATACTCCCGGGCAGAACCCATCTGGAGCAGCCTCTCTCAATATACTTGTATTGAGTGAGGCCGTGCCTACTAGACGGGTCCTGCCCGGGAGTATGCATATCGCATACCTGACCGTTGTTTCCAGGGTAGAGAATGGCGAATCCACAGTGCGTGCGCTGGGAGCATTCACAAGTCTGTAAGCACACTGTAACTGCAGACTTTTAGTTTTAGACTGGACAACCCCTTTAAGCATCCTAATCACATTACTCCACTATTACTTTTCTTCTATCCTTCCAGTAGACGGGCATGGCGTCAGGAGATGGAACAGGATCCTTTATGTGAACAACTGGCTGAGACGATGGTGCAGACAACAAGGATTTGGATTCCTGGACCACGGTGTGAATTACCTCTATGACGGACTCCTTGCCAGAGACGGACTACACCTCAACAAACCCGGGAAACACACATTTGCCAGGAGACTCGCAACACTCATCAGGAGGGCGTTAAACTAGAAGAAGAGGGGATGGGAAGAAAAACGCCAGACACGAACATGCAACCAGAGAACATACTAATGAAAGATATGAAGTGCGACAAAGAAGGTCCAAGACAAGATACTTGGAAAGGAGGTAAGAAAATTTCTAATACAATCCACAGGGAGAAGATTGGAACAATACAAAACCGTGTAAACTGCGTGCTAGCAAATGCCAGAAGCCTGACAAACAAGATGGATGAACTGGAAGCAGAAATATCTACAGGTAACTATGACATAGTGGGAATAACCGAGACATGGTTAGATGAAAGCTATGACTGGGCAGTTAACTTACAGGGTTACAGTCTGTTTAGAAGGGATCGAAGAAGTCGGAAAGGGGGTGGAGTCTGTATAAATGTAAAGACGTGTCTAAAGCCTACAATACGGGAGGATGTATGGGAGGGAAATGAGGAGGTCGAGTCCTTATGGGTGGAGATACATGGGGCAAAAAACAATAATAAAATTATCATAGGAGTCTGTTATAAACCACCAAATATAGCAGAAGCCACAGAAAGTCTATTAATGAGACAAATAGACGAAGTAGCAAAAAATAACGAGGTGATTATTATGGGGGACATCAACTACCCCGATATAGACTGGGAAACCGAAAGCTGTAGATCTCAGAAAGGAAACAGGTTTCTGTCACTTATCAAAGACAATTATTTGTCACAACTTGTGCAGGAACCAACTAGAGGGACGGCCCTTTTAGACTTGATATTAACTAACAGGCCAGACAGAATAACTGGGGTGCAGGTCGGGGGGCACCTGGGAAATAGTGACCACAACATTATACAATTCCACATGTGCTTCAGTAGGGTGCCCAGCAAGGGAGTCACAAAAACACGGAACTTCAGGAGGGCAAAGTTTGATCAGCTAAGAGGTGCCCTTCACCTTATAGACTGGGATAGTATCTTTAGTAATAGGAGCACGGATAGAAAATGGGAAATTTTCAAAACAGTCCTACATAGTCACTGTAGAAGGTACATACCTTATGGGAATAAAAGGGCTTGGAATAGGAGGAAGCCAATGTGGCTAAATAAGGAAGTCAAGAGGGCAATGAAAAACAAAAAAAGGGCTTTCGGTAAACTTAAACAAGAAGGCAGCGAGGAAGTGCTAATATCTTATAGGGAAAAAAACAAAATCTGTAAGAAACAAATAAGAATAGCAAAAGAGGAGACAGAGAGATTAATTGCCAAGGAAAGTAAAATGAATCCCAAACTGTTCTTTAACTATATAAACAGTAAAAGGATTAAAACTGATGGAGTTGGCCCATTGAAAAATAACCTGGGTAAAATCATAGAGGGCGATGAGGGTAAAGCAAACCTACTCAATAGCTTCTTCTCCACTGTTTTCACAAAAGAAAACAATTTATCAGAGGAAATGCAGAGTGATAAAGTAAACCCTCCGCTAAATATCACCCACCTAACCCAGGAGGAAGTTCAGAAACGCCTAAATAATATCAAAATAGACAAGTCACCAGGCCCAGATGGCATACACCCCCGGGTACTAAAAGAATTAAGTAATGTGATAGATAGACCGCTGTATCTTATATTCAAGCACTATTTATGGACAGGGACTGTCCCACTAGACTGGCGCCAAGCAAATGTGGTACCAATATTCAAAAAGGGGTCTAAAAGTGACCCTGGAAACTATAGACCAGTAAGCTTAACGTCTGTTGTGGGTAAATTGTTTGAAGGATTTCTTAGAGATGCTATTGTAGAATATCTTAATGATAATAACCGTCTAACTCCATATCAACATGGATTCATGAGGGATCGCTCCTGCCAAACAAACCTGATCGCCTTCTACGAGGAGGTGAGCTCACAGCTGGACCGGGGAGAGTCAGTGGATGTTCTATACCTTGACTTCTCCAAAGCGTTTGATACCGTGCCACACAAAAGGTTGGTATATAAAATGAGAATGCTTGGTCTGGGGTATAATGTGTGCAAGTGGGTAAATAGCTGGCTGAGTGATAGAAAGCAGAGGGTGGTTATCAATGGAATAAGCTCAGGGTGTGTCAGGGTTACTAGCGGGGTGCCTCAAGGGTCTGTCTTGGGCCCTATATTATTTAATATATTTATTAATGATCTAGTGGAAGGGTTGCATAGTAAAATAGCAATATTTGAAGATGATACTAAACTTTGTAAAGTAGTTAATACAGATGAGGATAGGGCACAGCTACAGGAGGATTTAGATAAATTGGGGAGTTGGGCCAAAAAATGTTAAATGGTATTCAATGCCGATAAATGTAAGGTCATGTACATGGGAAAGAAAAACAGCAGTCACCCATACATATTAAATGAGAAACCGTTGGGGAAATCTGACATGGAGAAGGACCTGGGCGTCTTGGTTAATAGCAAATTAAATTGGAGTGCCCAGTGTCAGGCAGCAGCTGCGAAGGCAAATAGAGTCATGGCATGCATCAGAAGCGGAATAGGGGCATATGATAAGAACATTGTTCTTCCTCTGTATAAAGCGCTGGTAAGGCCACACTTAGAATATTGTGCACAGTTCTGGGCTCCGGTGCTCAGGAAAGACATATTGGAGCTAGATTGGGTACAAAGGAGGGCGACTAAGGTAATAAAGGGAATGGAGGGACTAGAATACCCAGAGAGATTGTCAAAATTAGGCCTATTTACGTTGGAAAAGAGAAGGCTTAGGGGAGACCTCATAAACATGTATAAATACATCAGGGGGCAGTACAGAGATCTCTCCCATGACCTGTTTATACCAAGGATGGTGACAAAGACGAGGAGGCACACTATGCGTCTGGAGGAAAGGAGGTTCCTGCAACAGCATAGAAGGGGATTCTTTACGGTCAGAGCCGTGACACTCTGGAACTCTCTGGGAGAGGAAGTGGTGATGTCACTTAATGAGTTCAAGAGAGGCCTGGACGCCTTTCTTGAGAACAATAAAATTACATCTTATGCTTAGTTAATTAATCCAGAGATTTAATCTGACTGCCAGATTGGTGTCGGGAAGTGAATTTTTCCTCAATGATGTAATTTGGCCTATACCGCATGTTTTTTTTTTTTTTGCCTTCCCCTGGATCAACGCTGCGGAATAGCTGCAGTGCACAAGAAATAGGCTGAACTGGATGGACGCTTGTCTTTCTTCGGCCTTGTAAACTATGTAACTATGTAACTATGTAAAGAAGTCATCTGCACTTGAGCTGAAAATAATAGAATACAGTCAAATGGACTCGGCAAAAAAATAATTTATTTTGTTTTGTGACCACAAAGTTGTCATTCCAATTCTGATCACACCCTGAAGCTTCTCGATAAAGACTTATTTTTGAGTATACATTGATGACCCAGGAGGGCACTATGGAATGTTGAGGGTTTGCGATCTGCTGTTCTTGAAGTCCACTTTTCTCCCTGTAGACACCTTCCATGGGCCACTTATCAGCACCTACAACCTCTGTGGCTGAGAATCAATAGATGCAAAGCATAGACATAAAGTACCCTTTTCTTTTAAAGGTACCCTGTCAGCATGTTTTTACAAATGAAAGTAGTGGTAGGGCTACATAAACACTTTTTCTCCAATAAAAATGACACCTTTTAGCACATTTTTCATGTGCTAGTCATGGGAAAGCTAGCATCAAAGCAATATGTAAATGAGGCTGGAGGTGCACTGGAGGCGTGTCAATAGACTTTGATTGATTCTTCCAATTACATTGTCATGCTCCCAGTGCACTTCCAGTTGAACTTAATTTGCAAATGGCTTCTATATCAGATTTCTTATGATGAGCACATCGAATCTGTAGAAAAAAGGGATTACATTTATTGAGAGATAAAAGTCTTTACAACCATACCTGTAAAATGTGCTGAGAGGTTCCCTTTAATAAGAGGGGACATTGTCTTTTTAAATGCAGTTCTGTATATTGTACAAAAGTAATATAAATATTTTTCATCAGATTGCTATCTTTGTATCTTTTCTTTTTTAATTAATGGTAAATGTGCTTTATATTATACTATATTATGTCTCATGTAGTTTTCTACTTCCAATTCTGTATGACAACATTCATCAATATGGAAACTTTGATAAGAAATTTACCAAATGCTTAATTCAGGTTTTTGGGTTAAATGTATTTTTTTTCAATGTTGACAATTTTTTTTCTACATATCACAATCTGTATTGAACACAAGAAATAGAATTCTTGCAAATTTGCACACTGGCTACTGGGACTTTTTTACCCTGTAACTTCCTGTGGTTTCAGGAAACAACATATGTGCATAACCACAATGATCTCAACTCTGTCTTCTTTAATGAAGCATCTAATGAGCATATACAAAAGCCATTGTGAAGGAAAGAGGGAGACGGGCAGCTGTGATATCACCTATCTGATTAGTCATTGTAATCCTGCTTTTGATATAAATCCATGCAGGGGCGGACACAGACTGTAGTGGGCCCCTGTGCAAGAATTTTTTTGGGGCCCCCCCCTGCCCTTCATAGGGGGCATGAAGGGCCCCCCCCGTGCATCTCTCAACCCCCCGTGCATCTCTGATTCCCCCCACTCCTAGTTAATTAATTGTATTTAAAAAAAAATAAAACTTGTTATACTGTACTTACCCCCAGGGCCGGCTCCAGGTTTTTGTGGGCCCTGGGCGACAGAGTTTCAGTGGGCCCCTTTAACACATACCATGATTCATGATGCACAGATACCACAGAGAAATATATATATATATAGTACAAGGCCAAGGATTTCACTTACTACATTACATGAGCGATATCTATTGTAAATTCTACAATAGCTCAGAAACCGGCGAATTCTCGCAGCGCACAGTGCAGACCGGACAGTATAGTCCTCCTTACAGTAATATGGGCACCATATAATGCTCCATACAGGATACTGGTCTCCATATAATGCTCCATACAGGATACTGGTCCCCATATAATGCTCCATACAGGATACTGATCCCCATGTAATGCTCCATACCGGATACTGGTCCCCATATAACGCTCCATACAGGATACTGGCCCCCATATAACACTGCATACAGAATACTGGCCCCCATATAACGCCCCATACAGAATACTGGCTCCCATTTAACGCTCCATACAGAATACTGACCCATATAACGCTCCATACAGAATATTGGCCCCCATATAACGCTCCAAGCAGGCTGTTCCCCCCTTATAATGCCCCATTACACGAGCGATATCTATTGTAAATTCTACAATAGCTCAGAAACCGGCGAATCTTCACAGCGCACAGTGCAGACCAGACAGTATAGTCCTCCATACAGTATTATGGGCACCATATAATGCTCCATACAGGATACTGACCCCCTTATAATGCTCCATACAGGATACTGGTCCCCATATAATGCTCCATACAGGATACTGGTCCCCATATAATGCTCCATACAGGATACTGGTCGACATATAACACTGCATACAGAATACTGGCCCCCATAAATTGCTCCATACAGAATACTGACCCCCATATAACGCTCCATACAGAATACTGACCCCCATATAACGCTCCATACAGAATACTGACCCCCATATAACGCTCCATACAGAATACTGTCCCCCATATAACGCTCCATACAGAATACTGACCCCCATATAACGCTCCATACAGAATATTGGCCCCCATGTAACGCTCCATGCAGGCTGTTCCCCCCTTTATAATGCCCCATGCAGGATGACACCCCCCTTTTAATGCCCTATGCAGGTTGTCACCTCTACCCCCCATAAAATGCCCCATGCAGGATGTCACCTCCCCCCCCATATAATGCCCCTTGCAGGATGTCACTTCCCCCCTTTTCAATGACCCATGCAGTATGTCAGACCACCCCCTCCCTTATAATGCCCCATGCAGGAGGTCACACACCTCCCCTCCTTATAATGCCCCATGCAGTATGTCACACACCCACCCTCCTTATAATGCCCCATGCAGGATGTCAATTCCCCCCTCCCCCTCTTATAATGCCCCATGCAGGATGTCACTTCCCCCCTTCTCCTCTTATAATGCCCCATGCAGGATGTCACTTCCCCCCTTCCCCTCTTAAAATGCCCCATGCAGGATGTCACACACACACCCCCACCTCCATATAATGCCCCCATGCAGGATGTCAATTCCCCCCTCCCCCTCCCCCATATAATGCCCCATGCAGGATGTCAATTCCCCCCTCCCCCTCTTATAATGCCCCATGCAGTATGTCACCCCCCATATAATGCCCCATGCAGGATGTCAATTCCCCCCTCCCCCTCTTATAATGCTCCATGCAGTATGTCACCCCCCCATATAATGCCCCATGCAGGATGTTACACCCCCCTCCCTTATAATGCCCCATGCAGTATGTCACACCCCCCCATATAATGCCCCATGCAGGATGTCGCACCCCCCTCCCTTATAATGCCCCATGCAGGATGTCACCTCTCCCCCCATATAATGCCCCATGCAGGATGTCACCCCCCCATATAATGCCCCATGCAGGATGTCACACCCCCCCTATAATGCCCCATGCAGGATGTCACCCCCCCATATAATGCTCCATGCAGGATGTCACACACCCCCATATAATTCCCCATGCAGGATGTCACACACCCCCATATAATGCCCCATGCAGGATGACACCCTCCCCATATAATGCCCCATGCAGGATGTCACCCCCCCCATATAATGCCCTATGCAGGATGTCACACACACACACCCCCCCACCATATAATGCCCCATGCCCCCATACATGAAAAAAACAAAAAAAATCCAATACTCACCTCACTTCTTACCTGCTGCTGGCGCTGCTCTGGACTCCTGCGTTGTGCACGTCTTCCCGCTCTGCACTGTGACAGCTCAGGAGAGATCGTGCGCGGTGTAAACATATCACCGCGCCCTCTGACTTGAGACGTCACAGTCAGAGGACGCGGAAGACGCTGCGGAGGCACGGGGAGGGGTAAGTATTGTACCGGCGCCGTTACATGACCGGAGATGTCCCTGCGCTCAGCATGGGGCCGGGGGCCCATGCTGAGCGCAGTGACATCTCCGGTCATGTGACGGCGGGGGGTCCTGCGGGTGGGCCCCATGAGGAGACGCACAAGAGGGGGGCCCCAATGGGGCTCCGAGGGGGCCCCGACCGGCCGGGCCCCATGCTGGAGTCAGGGCAGTCATGCCCTGATGGCGGCCCTGCTGGAGGCTGGAGGGGCCCCCTCTCCCTCGGGGGCCCATGTTCAATGAACCGTCTGCACGGGCGGTAGGTCCGCCCCTGAATCCTTGCAGAAAACTCTTCCTGGAAGGCTGGAAGCATGAGTTTAGGAAAAGCCCCACTGGACAGTGTGAAAATAGCAAGATTAATACATTTGTTTTATTATTAAATTATTATATTAAAAAAACATTGCCAATATTTATAAAAAAAACTGAAGCACAAAAATATGATTTGAATAATAGTTCATTTTCCGACCCTTGCTTTTCTGTATGTGTTAAAGTGGGTACTCCAGCAATGGCTAAATTTCCATCCTGTAATGTTACAAAGTTGAAGTGCTAAAACATTAGGTGAAGCCTTCAACTCCTGCATGGTGAAGACAAGATGACATGTTCATGGTTATTTGTGAAAAATGTGAAAAAAAAACAAGTCTCTTTACCTATCGGGATATGGAATCTCTTGAGGCTCATATTTAAGTTAACTGATTGTAATATTACAAGCGTATTCAAAACCTTTTTATGACTTATTTGATAAAGTAGAAAAGAGGTCATAAGTACCTTACTGATCTCCTGGTGCTTCAGATCAGATGCTTTTTCAGTTCCCCATTGGTGTCCTATTCACAGCTGATCTCGGGCCGTCTAGCCATGTGACTCCTATAGAAGCAAAAATTAAACTCTTTTGGCTTGAGTAAGTATTTTTGGTCTGAATGTGATCCGACAAAATATAGGTTCTCTCTCGGACCAAAGTTATAGGGATAGTACAGGGATAGTACAGTTAGATCGTTAGAGAAGAATAGGATGCTAAATAACCCCAAAGTTTTATCTTGCATGCTGACCAACGCAAGAAGCCTGACCAATAAGGCGGATGAGCTGCAGGCGCTTATATCGGAGGAGAGGTATGACATCGTAGGTATAACAGAGACTTGGCTAGACGATAGCTACGACTGGGTGGTAAATTTATTAGATTATAGTTTATTTCGAAGGGACCGGAAACAGGGGAAAGGCGGAGGAGTCTGCTTATATGTAAAGTCATGTCTAAAACCCAGACTAAGGGAAGATATAGGAGAGGGAGAAGAGGGGGTCGAGTCCATCTGGGTAGAGATAGAGGGAACTAAAAATAATAATAAAATATTACTGGGGGTCTGCTATAAGCCACCCAATATAACAGAGGAGAATGAGAATCTGCTATTAGGACAAATAGACAAAGTAGCAAAACATAATGAAGTGATTGTAATGGGGGATTTCAACTACCCGGATATTGACTGGGAAACAGAAACCTGTAGATCTCAGAAAGGAAAAAGGTTCTTGACAAATATTAAGGATAACTATCTCTCCCAACTAGTGCAGGAACCAACGAGAGGGAAGGCCGTGTTGGGCTTAATATTGACTAATAGGCCTGATAGAATAACTGAGGTACAGATAGGGGGGCACCTAGGTAATAGCGACCATAATATTATCGACTTCAAAATGCCCTTCAGTAGGGTTATCAATAAGGGAACAACAAAAACATTAAACTTTAGGAGGGCGAAGTTTGATCAGCTGAAAGAAAGCCTTCAACTTATTGACTGGGACAAAGTTCTTAATCAAGGAAATACGAATAGTAAATGGGAAACCTTCAAAAGAATTCTGAATACTCAGTGCGAGAGGTATATACCGTATGGGAATAAAAGGGCCAGAAATAAGAGGAAACCAATATGGTTGAACAAGAACGTAAAAGGGGCGTTAAATAGCAAAAAAGAGGCATTCAAGAGATTAAAACAGGAAAACAGTAAGGAGGCACTAATGTGTTACAAGGAAAAAACGAGAACCTGTAAAAAACAAATAAAAATAGCAAAGGAGGAAACAGAGAGACGTATTGCTAGGGAAAGTAGATCAAATTCCAAACTGTTCTTTACGTATATAATTAGTAAAAGGATTAAATCGGATAATATTGGACCGATAAAAAGTGAGGAAGGCAAAATCATAGAGAAAGATGAGGATAAAGCTAATCTATTAAATAATTTTTTTTCGACAACTTTCACAAAGGAAATAGAACTAACAGGAGAAATGAGAAGTGACAAGCTTAATTCTCCACTAAGTATGACAAATCTAACCCAAGCTGGGGTACAGAAACGCCTCAGTAACATTAAAATAAACAAATCACCAGGACCTGATGGCATACACCCACGGGTACTAAGGGAACTAAGTGTAACGGGTCTGGGAGGCGGAACCTCTGGGCTACTATACAAGGGAGCGGTCCTTGTAAGGGAGCGGGTGGCGACCAGGCAGGCAGTCACAGCAGGTGACCGGGACAGTCTCTGGGTGTACGGGCAGGAGGTCACGGCAAGTGATCAGGGCAGTCTCTGGAAGAACGGGCTGGAGGTCACGGCAAGTGACCGGGGCAGTCTCTGGAAGAACGGGCTGGAGGTCACGGCAAGTGACCGGGGCAGTCTCTAGGTAAAGGGTAGGTACGACCTGTGATGGCTGAACCTCCAGGTAGGCTAGCAAGGCAGATGGAGGATGTGTGCTCCCAGGTGAGCAAGCGAGAGTCTCTGGAATAGCAGGTGGTCACAGCACGTGACGGCGGAGCCTCCAGGTAGGCAAGCAGGCAGGTAGCGGAGAAGCGCTCCTAGGTGAGCGGGCAAGAGTCTGGAATAACTGGTGGTCACAGCACGTGACAGCGGAGCCTCCGGGCAGGCAAGCAGGCAGGTAGCGGAGAAGCGCTCCCAGGTGAGCGGGCAAGAGTCTGGAATAGCTGGTGGTCACAGCACGTGACAGCGGAGCCTCCGGGCAGGCAAGCAGGCAGGTAGCGGAGAAGCGCTCCCAGGTGAGCAGGCAAGCTGGTCCATAGACAGACTGACCGGAGTTGTAAGGCAGACCGTCGGACCTCAGGCAAGCAGGCAGGTAGCTGATGTGCGCTCCCAGGTGAGCGGGCAAGTTGGTCCTTAGACAGACTGACCGGAGTTGTAAGGCAGACCGTCGGACCTCAGGCAGGCAGGCAGGTAACAGGAAAACAGGCAGGATTAGAACAGCAAGCTGGCAGGAATCTGGCAGGTAACTGGCAGGTAACTGGCAACGGGACCTGAGGGCTGAAGCAGAGTAGAACGGTGCAACAACATTGCTCGGGCACCTCCATTTTGGAGGAGGTGCCTTATATATGGTAAAGTCCTCCGGCCATTGGCCGGGGACTCCTTAGGACGGCGCGCGCGGCCCCTTTAAGAGGGAGGGAGGGCGCGCGCGCGCGCCCTAAGCACAGTGGCCGGGAAGGAGCGCGCGCTGCCAGCAGAGCGGGAGAGGGACGCCGGGCACGGAGCAGAGCGGTGAGGGAAACAGCGTCCCTGCCTAGCAGAGGGCAGGGACGCCGGCACTACACTAAGTAATGTGATAGACAGACCGTTATATCTTATATTTAAGGACTCTGTTGAGACTGGGTCTGTGCCACTTGATTGGCGACAGGCGAATGTAGTGCAAATATTGAAAAAGGGAGCGAAAAGTGACGCCGGAAACTATCGGCCGGTGAGTCTGACGTCCGTTGTGGGCAAAATTTTTGAAAGCTTCATTAAAGAGGCAATTACGGAGCATCTTGATGCTAATAATCTTTTAATCCCGAACCAACATGGATTCATGAGGAATCGCTCCTGCCAAACAAACCTGATTGACTTCTACGAGGAGGTTAGCTCTCGATTAGATCAGGGGGAACCAGTGGATGTCGTGTATCTCGACTTCTCAAAAGCGTTCGATAGCGTGCCACATAATAGGTTGGTATACAAAATGAGAATGATGGGGCTGGGGGAAAATGTCTGCAAGTGGGTAGCTAACTGGCTAAAGGATAGAAGGCAGAGGGTGGTTATAAATGGAATATACTCAGATTGGGTAAGCGTCACTAGTGGGGGTACCACAGGGGTCTGTACTAGGCCCAATGTTATTTAATATCTTTATTAACGACATAGTCAACGGGATAAATAGTAAAATATCAATATTTGCAGATGACACAAAGTTATGTAAAACAATTAATACAAAAGAGGACAGTGCAGACCTACAGAGGGATTTGGATAAGCTGGGCAGGTGGAGCATTAAATGGCAAATGAGGTTTAACGAGGAGAAATGTAAGGTCATACATATGGAAAGGAAAAATGGAAGTCACCAGTACTCACTGAATGGGAAATCATTGGGGAATTCAGAGATGGAGAAGGACTTGGGCATCTTGATTGATAGCAAACTAAATTGGAGTGCCCAAAGTCAGGCTGCTGCTGTAAGGGCAAACAGGGTAATGGGATGTATCAGAAGAGGTATAGCTGCAAAGGATGAGAACATTGTTCTTTCACTGTACAAAGCACTGGTCAGACCACACTTGGAATACTGTGCTCAGTTATGGGCCCCAATATATAGAAAGGATATAAATGAGCTTGAAAAGGTACAAAGGAGGGCAACAAAATTAATAAAGGGAATGGAGGGACTGCAATACCCAGAGAGGTTGGCAAAACTAGGACTATTCAGCCTGGAAAAGAGAAGGTTGAGGGGGGACATAATAAATGTGTACAAATATGTTAGGGGACAGTATAGAGATCTTGCCCGGGATTTGTTCAAAAGGAGGGATATTACGGTAACAAGAGGGCACTCACTAAGACTGGAAGAGAAAAGGTTTCAGCACCAGCATAGGAAGGGGTTCTTTACGGTAAGAGCAGTGAGAATATGGAATTCACTGAGTGAGGAGACGGTAATGTCGGATTCACTACACCAGTTCAAGCGGGGACTGGATGCATTTCTAGATACCAGGCGGATTTCAGCATATACTGAAAAATAAAATAAAATAGTAGGTTGATACAGGGATTTATTCTGACTGCTGGTTTCAGAGTCGGGAGGGAATTTTTCCTCAGGTGAAGATTGGCCAAATCATTTGGGGTTTTTGCCCTCCTCTGGATCAACTTTAGCAATTACAGAACTAACAGGTCGAACTTGATGGACGCAAGTCTTTATTCGGCTTTACAAACTATGTTACTATGTTACTATTATATGGGGCCATGTACATATCCGATTTTTTGCTAGAAAAAATTTTCTTTTTTCTTTAAAAAATTGAAGTATGCACAATTTGCATCCAATATTCGGATCACACTCTACCATGCAAGTCAATGAGTCTGTGGACAAATTGGACGGCATTCGGATGACATTCTGTCAGTCTGATTTTCACAGACTGGAGAAGATGGGTAATTTTTTTTTTATCACACTCTGATCAAATTCTGATCAGAATTTGATCAGAGTGTGATTAGAATAATCGGACCGATTTTCTTAGATGAGAGAAAATACGCTCATGTGAACGTAGTCTACCACATACATTTGGAGCTATTCTATATGTACACACCAAATATATAGATCAAACAGAAAGAGAACTTATGGTACTTATCTTACTTCTGTGATTTTCACTTAGTTGGCTACTTCAGATAACAAATAATAAACAAATGGACCATTGTTTTCCATTGGTGTGATGGCATGTTATGCTGCATTTCCTGCAATAAACATCTGATTGCAGAAACACAATGAAATGAATGCAAAAAGAATTTACATTTGATACAGTCAACACATTTTGAGAACCTTCTGTATAAATGTAATATAATATTATATATAGTTTCTTAATGGCCTGGTTGTCAGTAGGTGAACAGTTGTATCTAATTTTTAGACATGAATCTAAGCATAATTATGGTTTTCTGCTAGCAAACACTGCCCAAGCTTCCAATAGGTTGAATATGTCACAGCATGAGAATAACATGAATTTTTGCCTCAAGCTGAAAAACCTTAGAGTATGAGATTTTGCATACTGTACAATTTGTGTGCATTAAGTATTGTATCATTAAAAATAGATGCCTTTTCAATTATAGGTAAAAGCAGTACAGCAAGAACATGTATTAATAGTAATTTTCTAAAAAAAATAATTGCAATGCTGTTCATTCAGTAGGATACTTGAGTAGGATATCTTTATTACAGTGTCCATTTTAGGACATGATCAGATATCAAAATCAAACATCAGAATGATGTCAGTTTGAGGCTAAATACTCTGTCTGACAAGTGATTTTGACAAATGTTTCTGACGAGTGATTCTGACGAGTGATCCTGACGAGTGATTCTGACGAGTGATTCTGACGAGTGACTTTTACAACTATAATAATAATAAAAAAAAAGCTATATACTCAGTTGTTAAAACCTAGGAGTTCTATTTACTTATATGATTTTCAGCGCAAACTTGTCTATAACTCATTGGGACTTATGCACAGACTGAAAGCAAGCCAAATTCAAATGATGTTTGATTTTGATGTGTGAGTCTGATGTGTGACTTTCTTCAAACATCAGAATCAGAATCACAATGACTTTTAGTCACCCTGAGTATTTTCATGGTTATTGTCATAAGACAAGAAAAACTGCCAGCTACTATCACTTGACTGGATAGTGTAATGGTAAGGCATTAGCCTCTGAAACTACTGTGTAAGAGTTCAAATCCTGATAGGAATAATATATATATTTTTTTACTTATGCCGATTTAGCACACAAACTACAGGGGTGTTTTACTTTTAATATCTGACACTCTGATTGTCATCCTGATGTGTTAAGAGTTTCAGACACGCTGTCTATTTGCATGGTAAATTACATAGCCAAAGTAAATTGGGAGTTTGCAGCCAGTACTTGGGTGGATGGAAATAAAAATGTACAATAAAGATATTTTATCATTACACCCCTTTAAGAAATTATGCAAATATAAAATCACTTGGAAATAGATATGTAGTAAATTAGTGCCCCCCAATTTACTTTGGCTATGTAATTTACCATGCAAATAGACAGCGTGTCTGAAACTCTTAACACATCAGCATGACAATCAGAGTGTCAAATATTAAAAGTAAAACACCCCTGTAGTTTGTGTGCTAAGTAGGCATAATTAAAATATATATATATTATTCCTATCAGGATTTGAACTCTAACACAGTAGCTTCAGAAGCTGATGCCTTACATTTGCTCTATCCAGTCAAGTGATAGCAGCTGGCAGCTTTTCTTGTCTTATGAAATTAACCATGAAAATACTCAGGGTGACTAAAAGTCATTGTGATTCTGATTCTGATGCTTGAAGAAAGTCACACATCAGACTCACACATCAAAATCGAACATCATTTGAATTTGGCTTGCTTGCAGTCTGTGCATAAGTACCAATGAGTTATAGACAAGTTTTTACTAAAAATCATATAACCAAATAGAACTAGGTTTTAACAACTGAGTTTACAGCTTAGTGGTTAGTGCACTGGCTTTGGGACACAGAATTTTGGATTCAAGTCCCATCAGCGAACAGTTACTTTTTTATTTATTATTATTATAGTTGTAAAAGTCACTCGTCAAAGTCACTCGTCAAAGTCACTCGTCAGAGTCACTCGTCAGAATCACTTATTAAAATCAGTTATCAAACAGGGTATTTAGCCTCAAATTGACATCATTCTGATGTTTGAATTTGATA
The DNA here is from genome assembly GCF_046119375.1 of Phyllobates terribilis. Taxonomy (NCBI): domain Eukaryota; kingdom Metazoa; phylum Chordata; class Amphibia; order Anura; family Dendrobatidae; genus Phyllobates; species Phyllobates terribilis. The sequence continues at coordinate 244,530,183 of NW_027362763.1, read as the reverse complement.
TCTGATCATGTCCTAAAATGGATACTGTACTTTATATAACATCTGAACATCTGCCTCATGGGGTTTTTGCCTTTCTCTGGATCAACATGTTAGGTTATAGGTTGAACTCGATGAATTGAATTTATTCTACCTTTAACCTTAAAAAACTATGAAACTATGAAATTTACAAGGAATCTGTCAGAGCCTATACGCCATTGTACAAAATCTGTGTGGCTATGCTGAGGACACTTACATTAGCTTGACTCCTTAGATTTTTCCTTGTCCTTGTTCGTTTTTAATTCTGCTGGCTACATAATGTCTTTCTTCTAGGACAAAGGTTTGTTAGCAATTTTTAACCCCTTTACCCCCGAAGTTGGTTTGCACGTTAATGACGAAGCCAATTTTTACAATTCTGACCACTGTCACTTTGAGGTAAAAACTCTGGAACGCCTCAACGGATCCCACTGATTCTGAGAATTTTTTTTCTTGACATATTGTACTTCATGATAGTGGTAAAATTTCTTTGATATGACTTGCATTACTTTGTGAAAAAATCGAAAATTTGGCGAAAATTTGGAAAATTTATCAATTTTCACATTTTTAATTTTCATGCCCATCAGTGAGATAGGTCACCCAAAATAGTTAATAAATAACATTTCCCACATGTCTACTTTACATCAGCACAATTTTGGAATCTAATTTTTTTTTATTAGGAAGTTATAAGTGTTAAAAGTAGGGCTGTGGAGTCGGTAAGCCAAACCTCCGACTCCTCAATTTCCATGACACCGACTCCGACTTTAACTCCACGACTCTGACTTGGACTCCCTCATACATGGCTCATGTTTAAGTGATAAATTTACTGTAGCACAGATTAATCTCAGCTAAAAGTCTAAACACTTAGATCAGTAATAGGACAGACATTTAGAGGACATTTCATAACTTTCCCAAATTCTTATGAAAAAATATTCCCCACAAACTGCATTGATCTACTGTACCCAATTTATTATATATTTTAGGAGTTGGAGTCGGTCCATTTTATACCAACTCCGACTGCACCAAAATGGATACCGACTTCGACTCCACGACTCCGACTCCGGCTCCACAGCCGTGGTTAAAAGTTGACCAGCGATTTCTAATTTTTCCAACAAAATTTATTAAACCATTTTTTAGGGACCACATCACATTTGAAGTGACTTTGATGGGCCTTTATGACAGAAAATAGCTAAAAGTGACATGATTCTAAAAACTGTGCCCCTCAAGGTGCTCAAAACCACATTCAAGAAGTTTATTAACCCTTCAGGCGCTTCACAGAAATTTTTGGAATGTGGAAGAAAACAATGAACATTTAACTTTTTTTCACAAAAATGTTACTTTAGACTTATTTTTTTTATTTTTGCAAGGGTAACAGGAAAAAATGGACCCCAAAATGTATTGTGCAATTTCTCCTGAGCACGCCAATACCCAATATGTGGGGGAAAACCACTGTTTAGGCACACGGCAGGGCTCGGAAGGGAAGGAGCGCCAATTGACTTTTTGAATGTAAAATTTGCTTGAATAATTAGCGGACGCCCCTGATGTGTCTAAACAGTAGAAACCCACACAAGTGACACCATTTTGGAAACTAGACCCCTCAGGGAACTTATCTAGATATCTGGTGAGCACCTTGAACTCCCAGGTGCTTCACAGAAGTTTATAACATTGAGCTGTAAAAATACAATTTTCACATTTTTCCCACAAAAATATTTTTCAGCCCCCAATTTTGCATTTTCAAAAAGGTATCAGGAGAAATTGCAGCATAAAATTTGTTGTACAATTTTTCCTGAGTAAGTTGATACCCCAAATTTGGGGGAAAACCACTGTTTAAACACAGAGCAGGGTTCGGAAAGGAAGGAGCGCCATTTGACTTTTTGAATGTAAAATTTGCTTGAATAATTAGCGGATGCCATGTCGCGTTTGGTGAGCCCCTGATGTGCCTAAACAATGGAAACTCCCCACAAGTTTCACCATTTTGGAAACTAGACCCCTCAGGGAACTTATCTAGATTTGTAGTGAGCACTATGAATCCCCAGGTGCTTAACAGAAGTTTATAACATAGAGACTAGTGTTGAGCCACCCCCGTAGTGTTCGAGTTCGGTTCAGTTCGTCGAACACCCGTGTGTTCGCCGAACTGTTCGTCGAACTGTTCGTCGAACACCTTCGAACACCGTTAAAACCAATGGCAGGCAAACAAAAACACATAGAAACACATAGAAAACACCTTCAAAGGTGTCCAAAAGCTGACAAACTGCTCAGAAGACACAACTAACACATGGAAAAGTGACAAGTACATATAGTCATGCGAAAAGAAAAGAGGTGGAGGAGTAAAAGGAGGGGGAGACACAGATATAGGCATGTCATGCCCTTCTAAAATCCAAAAAGTGAGAAGCCGAGACGGCCAGTCCGCTCCTGCCCGTGCCACCTCCGTGTCGCCGGGTTTGTGCCAGAGCCGCGGTGAACCCTGACGGCCAGCCCCCCTCTCCCAATTCTGGTGCCTGTCCGCTGGTGGGTCGAGAGAGCCCCCCTGTGGTGGAGGCAGCTCTAAGCTTTTTAATTTAAATTGTCCCTCTAATTTGAATGAATACACTTTAAATCCATTTACAAGGATCTATTGGAGGGCAAGTCTCATGCCAGCAGCCGCGTAATTCCAGCTCCAGTAGCGTCCACTAAAGCTGCTGCAGTTAAAAAGCTTTTATAAGGATCGAGCTCGGCTGTCCACCGCAAGGCATCCTAGTGCCAGTCCCAGCCCCTATGCCTTGGGGTGCCTCCTGATGCTCTTCACTAAGTATCCCGTGGTCCCGAAGCATTTCCTTTGAAAAAATTAAGTGTCCAAACTACAGGTGGTGTAGCTTGCTTAACAGCCGGGATAATCCGCTGACTAGCAGACACTGCTACTAGGCACAAAGTATTTCCTGGGCTAGATGCAGTTAAAAATTTGTAAGTAGATACTCTCGTTGGATGCTGAGAAAGCATTCCATAGAGTCTCCTGGCACGCCATATATGATTCTCTTAAAAAGCTTGGGGTAGGGGTCTAGGGGACCCTTTTATAGCCAAAATCACGGCCCTGTATCACAATACGTCACCTAGGCTGAAGATAAATGGAACTGTAGCACCGAGGGCTCGGTTGCTACAGACGTATTGCACCTCACCCAGAGGTGTGATATCTCACTCTCAGATAAGGATGGAGTGTGGATCAGGACCCGACACCTGCATGCATTACACCACATTGCCGTGGGGCAGGGCGACCAATATGCCCCTGAGATGGGCACGACAGTCCCTGTCCCTGGCTGGAGTGGGGGGAGGGAACACTGAGGAAGGGGAACCCTGCAGTGCAGGAGCAGGGAGGAAGCAGTTCCTGGGTGCATTGAGAAGGGAGTATAAAAGGTGGGCACCATCTTAGTTCAGTGCAGAGAAGTCTGAGCAGAAGTGGCAGGGAGCAGGGGCTCTGCATGAGCTCTGCTCCGGAGGCGGGCCTAGTAACAGAGGCCCAGGCCTGCAAGAGGGAGAAGGAAGGAAGAGGAGCGGAGAAGGCTCCAGGAACGAGGAATGAAGGGATCCCAGGGGTGCGGACGGGCGAGTCGCCACCGCACGCCCGAATCCACCTGCGTGGAGGGGTCAGGCCAAAGGGGGAGACCGGTCCCCGAACTAGTGGAGGCAGGAAACGACCCTCAGCTAGAAACCGGAGGCTCTGACATTTTATGTGGCGCAGCCCCTTGCTCCACCCGCTAGGAAGGCACCACATAGGGTCAGGGAAACTGGCGCCAAGTTTACCAAGAGGAGGCCCGAGGCAGCCGGACAGAAGTGTTGGTAAGAAAGGCCAGACAAAGGACACACAAAGGGGGTCCTGTGAAGCGCTCCAAAGTTATCTGGGAGTTGTCTGAGCCCCTCACCTGGTGAGCACAGTACGACGTGGGCAGCCGTTACCTGCAGACGTGGTCTGGATAATAAGAACTGTGAGTAAAGGCCCTGAACTGCATCACTGACTCCGTGTCGTTACTGCTGCTGCCCTGCACCATCACCCCCATCCTCCGCATACACTGCCCTGAGGCTATACTCCTCCCGTGGGGAGTTATGCTACGCTCTGCTGCACCCACAACACCAGCCTTAGCGGTCTGCCCTGTAGCGGCGGTTCACTCTGACCGCAATCCACGGGTGGCGTAGTCGGACATATAAACATCAAAACCACATAAATAGTTCCGCCACTGGTTTGACCGCCCTGAGCCACGGAACCGGATCGCCGCCACGAAGAGTACAACCACCAGCATCCACCAAAAAGGGTCCGGCTCCGGGTGTCCCAAGGCCCAGGGGGTGCGTCAGAACATTTTCATCACCTTTCACAATCACCAATGGGACAAGGCAGGGATGTCCTCTGTCCCCTCTCTTATACATCCTAGTGACGGAGCACCTGCTCTCATCAATTCGCCATAACCCCAATATTAGGTGGATTGAGGTGGGAGGCACTGAGTACAAGTGCTCTCTATTTGCTGATGATGTTCTAGTATATATCACTCAATCACATATATCCATCCCTGCTGTTATGGCTGAAATAGATCACTTTGTTACATGGTAAAATTTTAAAATCAATGCAGCGAAGTCTGAGGCCCTCGATGTCTCCCTCCCTAAATCCATATAGGATTCCATCCAGTCCAACTTTCCCTTTGCCTGGCCCTCACAGGGTATCAAATACTTAGGAATTCCTATTCATAGAGACCTCTCCCATCTATGTTATCTTAATTTTGGGCCCTTTATTGAACAATTCCATACAGACCACGGTTGGCAAGTTAGAACTGTAAGATTCACTACGTGAACCACTGGTGTTTTGTGGAAAAGCACATGTACACCGCGTTCCAAATTATTATGCAAAAAGTGTTTAGGAGTGATAAGGGAAGAATTTGTTTGTTTGTCAGTTAAACTCATTGATGGTGATGTGTGTCAGGGCTCTTTATATCACTGTAAGCAATTTCAGACACCTGTGCTAATTAGTTTGGCAGGTGTGTCCAATGAAAGGCAAGACTACTTAAGAAGGCTCTCTCACATTATTAAGCAGCCTACATTTTCTGCCAAAATGGGAAAGAAAAAGGATGTGTCGGCTGCTGAGAAGCAACAAATTGTGGAGTGTTTAGGTCAAGGCATGACTACAATCAACATTGTGCGATGATCAGGATGAAGTGTCTTGGCAATCAAGAAGTATGTAGCTGATTCACAGTACACACATGTGCGTGCTGATAAGGGCAAATTGAGGACTCTTTCCTACAGGCAATTACGTCAGGTTGAAAGAGCAGCGGCAAAAAAGCCTTGTCATAGCAGCAGACAAGTTTTTGAAGCTGCTTGTGCCTCCAACGTCCCCCGAACAACAAGATGCAGGGTCCTTCAGAGGTTTGCAGCTGTGCATACGCCATCCTGTCGACCTCCTCTATCCACTTCACACAAGCAGAAACGGCTCCAGTGGGCCAAACATTACATGAAGACTGATTTCAAAACTGTTTTGTTCACGGATGAGTGCCGTGCAGCGCTCGATGGTCCAGATGAATGGAGTGGAGGATGGCTGGTTGATGGACACCCCACGCAAACACGGCTACAGCGCCAACAAGGAGGAGGTGGAGTAATGTTTTGGGCTGGAATCATGGGGAGAGAGATTGTCGGCCCCTTTAGGATCCCTGAAGGCGCTAAAGATGAACTCCATAATGTATGTGGATTTTCTCAAACAGCACTTCCTGCCATGGTTCAAGAAGAAGAACCGTGTATTTCACAGCAAGATCATTTTTCTGCATGATAATGCACCATCTCATGCTGCACATAAAACATCTGCATCTCTGGCTGATATGGGCATAAAAGGGGACAAACTTATGGTGTGACCCCCATGCTCCCCTGACCTCTACCCCATTCAGAACCTTTGGAGCATCATTAAAAGGAGTGTCTATGATGGCGGGAGGCAGTTCACATCTAAGCAACAGCTCTGGGAGGGTATTCTGTCCTCATGCAAAACAATTGAAGCAGAAACCATCCAAAACCTGACAAATTCAATGGACGAGAGAGTTCAGAAGCTCCTTTCGAACAAGGGGTCCTATGTGAAAATGTAACATCACCTAGAATAAAGTTTTGAGTTGAAAACTGTTTGATTTCAGTTTCTAACAACCTGCTAATGCTTATAATTTCAAAAATGACCATTTTTTTGGTCTTTATTAAAATGAAAAGGTTGATCGAAAAGTTTGGGGGATCTAAGAGTGTGGCAACCCAGTAGTCATGATTACTTCGAATTCTGACAATATGAGGGTCATGCTGCAGGTAGTGCAGCAAGAAGGCACTTATGTGTCTTGCGCATCTCGGAGCCCCAAAATTATTTTCCGGGCTAGATGCAGCTAAAAATTATTTTTAATTTTAAATCTGGTGAAGCTTATTATAGATGGCCTAATAGGATCAGTGCTGCACACTGCTACAAAGCCCAAATTATTTTCCAGTCAAGATACAGATAAACATGATTAGTAATTTGAAAGCTTAAAACGGTTGGTAGGGTGATTTTAACCAATCATCAAGCTTTTACTCTCCCCAGGATGACACAGGGGTAGAAAAGTCGTTTCGGATCCATGATTTGTTCATCTTTATGAACGTGAGTCTGTCTACATTATCAGTGGAGAGCCGCGTGCGCTTATCTGTCAGCACACCACCAGCAGCGCTGAACACACGTTCAGACAGAACGCTGGCTGCGGGGCATGACAAGATCTCCAAGGCGTAAGTGGCTAGCTCCGGCCATTTATCCAGATTGGAAGCCCAAAAAGAGCAAGGGTCCAGTGACACAGTCGTGGCTTCAATGTTTACTTGGAGATACTCCTGTACCATCGTCTCTAGGCGTTGACTATGTGTCAGACTTCTTGTCTCCTGTGGCCTTGCAAAGGATGGGCTAAAAAAGTGGTGAAATGATTCCGCAAAATTGATGTTACCAGCAGATACTGTGGTTCTGTTACGGTTTGAGTGCTGAACACTTGACGGTCCCACGGTTGGCAAGTTGGAACTGTGAGATTCACTACGTGCACCACTGGTATTTTGTGGAAAAGCACATGTAAGATTCTGCAACAGTCTCTGCTGATACTCCTGCATGCGTGCATCCCTTTCTATGGCAGGAATAATTTCTGCAAATTTACTTTTGTACCGGGGATCTAACAGTGTGGCAACCCAGTAGTCAGGATTATTTCTAATTCTCACAATTCGAGGGTCATGTTGCAGGTAGTGCAGCAAGAAGGCACTCATGTGTGTTGCGCATCCAGGAGCACCAAGTCCCTGTTGTGTTGGTGGCGAGGTAACAATCATGCTTCCTTCCTCTGTCCTCTCCCCCCAACCTCGCACAACAGAAATGTGATCAAGGTCTCCCTCATCTGATGAGTCTTCCATCAGTTCGTCCTCCACTTCTTCCTGGGCTCCTGCACCTTCCTCACTAGTTTGGCTGCTACCATGCGCCCTGGTAAAATCATCTCCCCCACCCTCACATGCCTGCCGCCCTGGTGCTGCCGACCGTCTGGACCTTGCAGATGTTAGCCCTTCCGCATACAACTCCTCCTCCTCTACTTCCTCCACCTCCTCTTGTGCCACCACCTGACTCCGAATTCTGTTTAACATGTGCTCCAGCATGTAAATCACCGGAATAGTCATGCTGATAATGGCATCGTCAGCACTAAACATCTTCGTCGCCATTTCAAAACTGTGCAGAAGGGTGCATAGGTCCCTGATCTGAGACCACTCCTCCAGCGTGATTTGCCCCACCTCTGAATCTCATTGGCCCAGGCTATACGTCAGAACGTATTGCACCAGGGCTTGTCGGTGCTGCCACAGTCGCTGCAACATGTGCAGAGTTGAATTCCACCGGGTAGGCACATCGCATTTTAGCCGGTGAAGTGGCAGGCCCAACGACTTCTGTAGAGATGTAAGTCGCTGAGCTGCGGGATGCGAACGGCGGAAGTGAGCACACAGCGACCGTGCCCTCTGCAGAAGGCCATCTAGTCTGGGATAGTGGGCTAAAAATTGCTGGACAACCAGGTTCAACACGTGAGCCATACAAGGCACGTGTGTGACATTGCCCCGGCGAAGGGCCGCACCCAGGTTTGCAGCATTGTCGCACACGGCCTTCCCTGGTTTCAGGTCCAGTGGAGACAACCATTCATGAAATTGGTTCTCCAGAGCTGACCACAACTCCTCAGCTGTGTGACTCACATTTCCCAGACATTTCAATGTAAAAACCGCCTGATGACGTTGAGCCCTACTGCCAGCATAGTAAGGAGGTGTGCAGGATCCCTTCTGCGCAGTTAGAAAGCTTGTGGCATGACCAGACAGGCTTTGGGTGCAGGTGGAAGACCGAGAGGAGGTTGAGGAGGCAGAAGCAGTGGAGGAAAAATGACATAAAGAGGATTGACGCACAACTCGTGGGGACGGCAAGACTTGGACAGCAGCCCCTTGTCCTGCTGTCACCATAGTTACCCAGTGCCCAGTCAGCGACATGTAACGCCCCTGTCCATGCCTACTCGTCCAAGTGTCTGTGGTGAAATGCACCCTGTCACACACAGAGTTTCTCAAAGAAGCGGTGATGTTGTGTGCGACATGCTGGTGGAGCGCAGGCACACCTTTCTTTGAGAAGTAGTGCCGACTGGGCATCTGGTACTGGGGCACTGCGACGGACATAAGGTCTCGAAAATCCTCTGTGTCCACCAGGCGGAAAGGCAGCATTTCTGTAGCCAAGAGCTTGCAGATGGTGAAATTCAACCTCTTAGCTTTCTCATGGCTAGGAGGAAATGGACTTTTACTTGTCCACATCTGAGGGACCGAGGGCTGGCTATTGTGCTTAGACGGGGTTGATAAGGGTGTCCCCGGCAAACTGCCGGTCTGTGAGGAAGATGCAGGCGGACATGTTAGGTTGCCTTGATCCAAAGGTGGTGCTATCGATGTCGGACAGCGCTCAAGACCAGCTGGTGTTACCACCTCCAAAGAAAATGATGACCTGCCAATCACGCTGGCTGTTGCGGGTAAAGAGGTGGCAGGTCTGCGCCCCAAAACAGGTGTGACTGCTGTCCCCCCAGTCACAGAGGATGAAGAGGCCGCGGATGCACAAGATATGGCAGACGGTGGTTGGCCCGGCCGGCTAGACCGCATTGTAGCACACTGAGCTTCCCACTGCAACTTATGCTTCATGTCCATGTGCCGGTTCATGCATGAAGTACTCAAACTATGTATTTTTTGGCCTCTACTTAGCTTTTGCTGACAAATGTTACAGATAACACGAGTTGGGTCATCTTTATCGATCTGAAAAAATGCCCAGGCTATGCAAGGCTTAGCACCCATGCGACCTGAAGAGCCACCACGACTTGTGGTGAGAGGCAGAGTTGTGTTTGAGGATGCAGTTGTTGACGTGCTTCCAGTACTACGTCTCTGTCCAGGAAGGCGCAACCTGACCTCGTCGTCACTAGCATCTTCCTCCACCTCCTCTGCTGACCTCATCTCTTGGCTGACTGTGGGTTGACAGTAAGTGGGATCTCCGACCTCATCATCATCACCCTGTGCGTTATCACACCCGTCGTCCTCAGAGCCAACCTGTTCCTGCCCTGACAAAAAACTAAAGTTGTCGCTCCAATCAGGTATTTGAGTCTTATCATCGTCTTCCTCATTGTCTCCACCAACAGGAGTTACAGTTTGGGAATGAGGGTCTACATTATGGTCAGAACCTTCTGCGTCTGGTCCTGGATCCGACTCATAAAGATTCTGGGCATCAGTGCAGATCATTTCCTCGTCTGGATTCACAGAAGCGCTGGAGTCGACCTCTGATTCCCAGGCTATAGTATGAGTAAACAGCTCTGCAGACTCAACCATCTGTTCTACCTCATACTCAGACGGGCAGCTGGAGATTTGGGAGCTGTGAGGAAGCAAGTGCGATTTGGGTGACACCTTTGAGGACTGGAGTATTTGTGATGTTGAAGTTGATGTGGAGGAGAGCCCACTTAAAGGAGCACTTGATATCCGTTGAAGCACCTGCTGTTTTTGTGCCTCATCTGGAATTTGTAGCGATTGGCGTGGCCGTAAGAAAGGGATCTTATCACATTGTCCGCTAAAAGAAGTAGACATTTTAGTTTGGCTGGAAGATGGTCTTTCTTCTGCACCTACCCCACGGACACAACCTTTTTTCCCCTTCCCAACACGCCTATTCCCCTTTCCACCAGCAGCAGGCCTTTTTCCACCCATTTTGGTGGTTAACTAATTCACAACTCTGGAGTTGTTTGCACAAAAAAACAATGGATGGTAACCGAGCAGAGCTGAGTGGCCAAACTGTGGTATTAGGCCAAAACTATTGGCTGGGTTAGATGCAGAAAAAAAATATTTTTAATTTGCAACCTGATGGAGGTCAGTATAGATGGACTAATAGACCAAGTCCCACACACCGCTAGAAGCCCAAATATTTTTTCAGAGCTAGATGCAGAAAATTTTTTTATTCAATTTGCAACCTGATGGAGGTAAGTATAGATGGACTAATAGACCAAGTCCCACACACTGCTAGAAACCCAAATATTTTTTCAGAGCTAGATGCAGAAAAAAATTATTTTTAATTTGCAACCTGATGGAGGTCAGTATAGATGGACTAATAGACCAAGTCCCACACACCGCTAGAAGCCCAAATATTTTTTCAGAGCTAGATGCAGAAAAAAATTATTTTTAATTTGCAACCTGATGGAGGTCAGTATAGATGGACTAATAGACCAAGTCCCACACACCGCTAGAAGCCCAAATATTTTTTCAGAGCTAGATGCAGAAAAAAATTATATTCAATTTGCAACCTGCTGGAGGTCAGTATAGAAGGACTAATAGAACAAGTCCCACACACTGCTAGAAGCCCAAATATTTTTTCAGAGCTAAATGAAGAAAAAAATTATTTTTAATTTGCAACCTGATGGAGGTCAGTATAGATAGACTAATAGACCAAGTCCCACACACTGCTAGAAGCCCAAATATTTTTTCAGAGCTAGATGCAGAAAAAAATTATTTTTAATTTGCAACCTGATGGAGGTCAGTATAGATGAACTAATAGACCAAGTCCCACACACTGCTAGAAGCCCAAATATTTTTTCAGAGCTAGATGCAGAAAAAAATTATTTTTAATTTGCAACCTGATGGAGGTCAGTATAGATGGACTAATAGACCAAGTCCCACACACCGCTAGAAGCCCAAATATTTTTTCAGAGCTAGATGCAGAAAAAAATTATATTCAATTTGCAACCTGCTGGAGGTCAGTATAGAAGGACTAATATAACAAGTCCCACACACTGCTAGAAGCCCAAATATTTTTTCAGAGCTAAATGAAGAAAAAAATTATTTTTAATTTGCAACCTGATGGAGGTCAGTATAGATGGACTAATAGACCAAGTCCCACACACTGCTAGAAGCCCAAATATTTTTTCAGAGCTAGATGCAGAAAAAAATTATATTCAGTTTGCACCCTGATGGAGGTCAGTATAGATGGACTAATAGAATGATGCTATGCCCAAAAGATTTTACTTCACTAGGTGCAGTAAAAAAATTGGTATTCTATACACAGGTGGTATATCTTGCAACACAGATAGGCTACTCCACTGACTAACACACTCTGCAATAGGCCAAAAAGGATTAGCTTTGCTAGATTCAGCCAAATGCTGTGAAAAAAACTTGCACAGCACTGGCACAGACCTGCCTGGCAAAAACTGATAGGAACTGATGTAACCTAGTCCTGAAAAGGACTCCAATTACAATTAGTCTTTACTCCCACAATCTATCTATTTAAGAGCACAGACCTGCCTGATAAAAGTCGTAGGAAATGCTGTAACCTAGTCCTTAAAAGGACTGCAATCACAACTATTCCCTACTCCCAAGCTATCTGTATATTTGTGCGAAAATTGGCTTGAAATTAACAAGGTATAGCGCACACAGCAACAGCGGTGCCGTCTAACACGCAGCTGCAGCAGTGAGAAAATGGTGGCGACGGGGAAAATGGCTTGGTCTTATAGGGCAAGGACATGTGACATACACTGCCAATCACACATGCCCTTGCTTGTGTGAAAAAAAGCACTTCGCTCCGTGTGTGCGCTGCTGATAGGCTGACAGATTGCACCTCCCCACTGCAAATGCGGGAAAGAGAAAAAAAAATGGAGATCTTCATTGTTCCTGCAGAGATCCATCCCCTGCCCCTCCCCCCGCCCCGCTGTACACTCAAACTGCGTATTAACATTAATTTTAATCATTACTGAGAAAAAATCCAGTTATGATTTTGGTGCACGAACAGTTATCGAACATAACCTCGAACAGCCGAATTTTTCTCAAATTGTTCGTGTTCGCCGACCGGCTCGAACACCGCCCAAAACAGCTCGAATTTGAGATTGGCGAACAGTTCGAGTAGAACAACGCTCATCTCTAATAGAGACGTGAAAATAAAAAAAAAAATAAAAAATAAAACTTTTTCCACAAAAATGATCTTTTAGCCCCAATTTTTTTATTTTCACAAGGGTAAGAGGAGTAAATGGACCCCAAACACTGTTGTGCAATTTCTCTTGAGTACGCAGATACCCCATATGTGGGGAAAATACACTGTTTGAGGCGCAGGGCAGGGTTCAGAAGGGAAGGAGCACTGTGTGACTTCTTGAACGCAAATTTGTCTGGAATCGAGAGTGGATGCCATGTTTGGAGAACCTCTGATGCACCTAAACAGTGAACCCCCCCCCCCCCCGAATTTTGGAAACTAGACCCCTCAAGGAATTTATCAAGGGGTATAGTGAATACAGAATTTGATAACAGGTCATCATACTGAATAAGTTGTCATTAGTCTGGTCATTAGTCTTGAGCGCAAGTGCTTGCTATTTGAGTTTGCATCGGGTTCTCAGGTATACACCAAGTATAGCGGGTGCTCGAGTGAGATGCATGGCAGGCAATCCCCGAGTGTTTTTTTGACTGTATAACAGCTGCAAAACATATGGAGCGGAGACTCGAGCATGTCACTCAAGCACCCGTGATACTCAGTGCATATCTGAGCACCCGATGCAAGCTCAAGTAGCGGTGCACTTGCGCTCAACACTAGTCGCCATATCGTAATAATTTTTTTTCTTTACTTTTGAAAAAATCCCAACCCCAACACAACCCTAACCCCAACCCTAATACAACCCTAACCCTAACACAACCCTAACTCCAACCCTAATACAACCCTAGCCTTAATTCTAACCCTAATCCTAACCGTAACCCTAATCCTAACACTAACACAACCTTAACACAACCCTAGCAGTAAAATAACCCTAACCTTAACAAAACCCTAACACAACCCTAACACAACCCTAACCCAACCCTAACCCTAACCCAACCCTAATCTAAACCGTAACTCTAATCCTAGAGTTTAATTTTTACACCATTCCTCATGTGGTATAAGTGATTAGACAACTTTATTCTTCGGGTCGGTGCGATTACAGCGATACCAGATTCATATCGTGTTTTTATGTTTGGCAGCTGTCACACACTAAAAGACGCTTTTTTTTGCAAAGATTAGTTTTTGCAATCATTTTTCCATATTTCGCTGACCGAGTCATCTAAGGGCTTGTTTTTTGCAGGACAAGTTGAAGTTTTTATTGGTACCATTTTCAGGGACGTGACATTTTTTGATCGCTTTCTATTTAGATTTTTCGGAGGCAGAATAAACAAAAACCAACAATTCAGGAATTGTTTTTTTTATATGCCTTTCCGCGTGTGGTAAAATTGATAAGGCAGCTTTATTCTTCGGGTCAGTATGTTTACAGCGATACTACATTTATATAGTTTTTTTATGTTTTGGCGCTTTTACACAATAAAAACTTTTTTATAGAAAAAATATTTTTTTGTATCGCTTCATTCTGAGAGCTATAACTTTTTTATTTTTCGGCTGAGGGAGCTATATGACACATTGTTTTTTTGCGGGACAAGATGATATTTTCAGGGGTACCATTTTTATTTAGATTTGTTTTTTTGATCGCGTTTTATTTTTTATTTTTTGTTCGGCCGTATGATGATAAAGCATCATTTTTATTATTTTTTTTACCGTGTTCACTAAAAAGGGTTAACTAGTGGGACATTTTTATAGGTCAAGTCTTTCCGGGAGCGGCAATAACAAATATGTCTACTTTTTATTGTTTTGTTTGTTTTGTTTTTTTTCCATAATATTTATTCACAGGTGCAGTATATTTTTCTTTTTTATTATTATTTTTTTATTTTCTTTAACATATTTTTACAATTTTTTTTCACTTTTTTTTCTCCACTTTCTGACACTTTTACACTTTGTCCCACTATGGGACTTTCATTTTTTGCATTTTGATTGCTTGTATATTCCTGTGCTATGCAGGCTGTCAGCTCTGCACTGGCACAAGTTAAATAGACCGTGCACTGCGCATGATCTAACTAACTTCCTGATGCCTGGTGACCCGGATGTCGTCATGACGACATCGGGTCACCATGGCAATGATCGGGACCCCGCGCTGACAGTGCGTGTCTCCGATCCAATGTAAGAGGGGCTCTCTTACCTCTGCCTGCACCGGAAATGCTGCGATCGACTTCGGGGGTTATGTGCCAGGAGCGGTGTGGAACTGCTTCTGGCACAGAGTACTGGGTGTCAGCTGTCAGAATCAGCTGACACCCGGGGGTAATTTAACCCCCACAGACTCTGTGCGGGCGCGATCGCCGAGGCGTAATAATACGTACCTGGTCATTACGGCCCAGGTCACAGAGATGTATTATTATGCCTCATGTTAAAAAGGGGTTAAACATGCCTTTGAAATACAACTGTAATAAAAGAAGGATAATTCAGCCCAATGGACATTCAATCTTCTTTATCCAAGTAGGTATCATAGAGAAGACGACTGGTAAAACATTCATGTGAAAATCAAAGATGGCATCTATGCAAAACCAACAGGTGACATGTAAAACCAGTGGACAGAATAGTGCAGTAAGCTGTTTACCTATTCCACAGTGCACCAAGCACCCTAATTAACATAAATGATTAAACCTCAATTTCTGCATATCGGTGCAAGCAATTTTTAAACAGTATAGTTGCAGTCTTTAGAGGAGCTATATGCTTTGGAAGGCTGTAAGCTTATTTTATGCTATCAGTTTGCTCTGACCGACTCCCTTTTAAAATTTGATGAAAATTAATGATTTCAACCAAAACGTTCAATTGTTGGTAAAAACTTAAAGGGGTTGTCTGGCACAGTGCCCTTCCACTTTGGAGGTGGGCAGTGCTGATGACATTATGACCCCACTTTCTTTCCAAGATGCGTACACAATTAACAGGTGTCTTGCTATCATCTTGTTCTAATGAACCTGACTAGAGATGAGCGAACCCGAACTTAAAAGTGTCATAGTGTTCGGAGCTAAACTCTGAACACAGACTTCTGTCGGAAGTTTGTTGCAATGTTCGGAGTTCTGGAGGAAGTCCCTTGCAGAGAGAGAGAGAGATTTTTTTTTTCAAGCTCAAAGGTTCGGGTCTCCATTATTTTCAATGAGGTTTGGGTTCTGGTTCAAGTTCGGGTACAGTTCTGGCATCCAAACCGAACTTTGGAATAAAGTTCAGGTCGCGTACCAGAACCGGAACTTCCACGGGTCCGCTCAGCCCTAAACATGACGTCTGTGGCTGATACCTGCTAATTGTGCACACGTCTTGGCAGGTATGTGGGGGCGTAACAATATCTAACCAAAGTGGAAGTACAGGACAACCCCTGTAACAATCAACAAATGTTTTAGCCTACAGATCACAGACAATCATCACTTGAAATTAAGTTGACCGTATTTGATTTTTAGAACTGTATGATCTTCTGTTCATAGGATGATTGGTAGTCCGTGAATTATCTTTTATTGGTAGAACTTTCCCTAAGGTTAAGTGCACACGTAGCGTTTTTGTTGCGTTTTCATACCAGTTTTTCGCCACAGAAACGCAGCGAAAACGCTTGGTAATCGGTCTACCAACTATTGCAATGGCAATCCTGATGTGTTGTGCAAGTGACGCAGAAATTTCCGCTCAGGATTGCCATTGCGGAAAAAAACGCAGCATGTCATTTCTATGCAGCGTTTCCCACCCATTGACTTTAATTGAACCACAGCAAATCTGCAGGTATAATATTTATACCTGTGGAGTTGCTACATTTCAATTAAAGCCAATTGGCGGCGAAGCGCTGCGGAAATGCTGCAGGTGGTACCCGGGTCAGCAGAGGAGGAGTACTACTCCCCTCATCCGACCTCCGCTCCCGCTGATAACAGCGAGAGTGGTGCAGCTTAGGGGGGCAATAGCCTCCTCAACCGAGTCGGGAACCACTCGCAGTAAAAAAAGAAAAAAAATACATTATTCTCACCTGTCCGGCGGCCCCTGGTCCTCGCGATGTCCCCCAGTGATGTCTTCAGCCCAGCGGACAGCGGTACACTGAGGGGAGTGTGCTCGCTCCCAGCAGTGTACTGCGCTGCCAGGACCTGCGGTCACGTGAGCTCTCAGCTGAAGATCAGCTGAGAGCTCATGTGACCTCACTTTACGGCATTGGTGCTGCATGGGAACATTCTGAAGAATGTTCCCACCAGTACTGGTACTGAGGTCACTGAGGCCGATCAGCTAATCTTCAGCTGATGAACCCCAGTGACCTCACACCTGCAGCAGCATGTACACTGACAGGAGTGATTTTACACTCCTGTCAGTATACATTGCTGTCTTCTACAGCAGTGATATCAGTGATTGCTGATGTCACTGCTATAAAAGTGACGTGGATCGCCGAGGGACAATCATGATGGCGGTAATCGTGGACTACATCGTGACAGTGAACAGGTGAGGGATATGGTTGTTTTTTATTTTACTTTTTTTTCAGAAGATCGAGGGATTTGAGGACTGAGTGTACAATAATTTTTTTATAAGATGATATTATTAGCCGTGGAGAGGGCTAGTATCCATGACCCCTTCACTGGCTATTAATATCAGCTTGCAGCTGTCTGTTTAGCCTTTTCTGGTTAGAATTTATAGAGGGACCCTACGTAAAAATTTTTCTGGGGTCCCCCTGTAATCTAGCCAGTAAAGGCTAAGCAAACAGCTGTGGGCTCATATAAATAGCCAGGGAACATTTTTGGCTAATGGCCCCTTCCCTGGCTACTAATATCAGCCCCCCACGGTTTGCTTTCCCTCTGATGGTTATGCAAATGACGCAGGAACCCAAGCCATTTTTTTTTTCCCATTTTAGGCTATGTGCCCACGATCCGGACATAGCAGTGCTTTGGACGCATATTTTTTGCTGCTTCCAAAACATTGCATTCTATTGAACGCAGGTAAATCCACATGTGTTCACTGAACCATGCAGATTTACCACATTCAATACATTCTAGTGATCAAATTTCTGTTGCAGAGATTGGCGACATTTGCCGCATGTCAGTGTCCACGGGTGATTCGCAGCCTCTGATGCACGCATAGTGGACATGGGATTTCATCCCATCCACTGTGCTGTAACATTTGAACGCCGCAGGATTGACGCTGTATAAACACACTGCATCAAACCTGCCGCGGCTCCTGACCGAGGCAACGTACCCAAACTCACCCGCAGCAACTCAATTTCTGTAGCGGACATGCCAGTCTCTGCTGCAGATTTTGACTGATTCAAGTGTCATTATATGCGGTGGATTCACATGTACCAAGAACAAAAGTACAGCATTAGAACACGCTGCATCCAAGCGCTGCTTATTGCTGTTCGTGGGGACGTAGTGGATACGAAACAGCAGTGAGCTGTTAATAACAGCCAAGGACCATATTTGTCTAATGGCACCATCCTAAGATAAAAATAGCAGCTCACAGCTGCCCCAGAAATTACATGAATGGAAATGCTAATGAATATTGGATGAATGAGATTAGCTGACACCTAGCTCTTTGGTTTGGTGATGACAAGGTGTCAATCAGATCCTTTCATCACCAAACCTAATTAGTAAAGTAAAGAGTTAAATAAACACATAGACACAGAGTAAACACTTTATTTGAAATACAACAGGTGCATTCTTTAATCATTTAAATTAACCAATAAACTCACCCTAGTTCTGAGGGTAATCCAAAAAGCAATGTCCCACCAAATATTAGCTCCGAAAAGCATTCATTGATGTACAATAACACTTCCAAAAACACTTAAAAAAAATGCATCAAAAACCGCAGCAAAACCGCACATTTTTTCCACAGCATTTTTTCTGCCAAGGAGATGCAGAAACACTGCAGAAATTTCTGCTTCAAATCCTGAACGTGCGCACATAACCTAAAAGATCATTCATCTCCCCGTGTGAGTAATCATGCATGGCCCGATTGAACGACTACAATGGGCAATATATATTAAATATGTAGTATTGGCATTATGATTGTCTGTTTAAGGGAATCTGTCAGCAGGTTTTTGCTATGAATCTGAGGACAGTATGAGGTAGGGGTGAAGACACTGATTTCAAGGATGTGACACTTATTGCATTGAAGCAACAGCACACAGCCTAATAAGTGTTTTATCACTGTTAACAGGTACGCGGATGCAACATCGCAGAAAATGAATAGAGAGTGATACGTAAACCGTCAATTATTTATTTGATTAACACAAATATAGGGGTTCCTTAGGCACAATATCAGGGTACTATGTAAACGATGAAAAGGAGGCAAGTTATGTTATAAGGAGAATACAGTAATTAGGATAAACAGGATATTGACATAATGCAATTTACACACTATAGTTCTAGTATTACAACTAAACAGCTGTTATGGCCAGTGAGGTCTTAGTCTTATTACCCTCACCAATAGGGCATCACTATCACTACAGGGCCCGTCACCGTCGTCACTCTCTAGGCAACATAAAATGTCACTTAGCCCTAACAGGGGTCGACTATGCTACTCGCTGGGCCGCAAGTTCCAGATTTGTGAGTTACTTGACACACTTGTCACGCTGGCTGCCTTTGTTCCCTGAAGCACGGCTCCGATCCCCACTTTGTCCCTCCGTTGTGGTCTAGTTGTCTCTCTCTCAGCCCTGGCACTGCTCACTCGGCTCAGCTCCCCCAGTTCTGGTCTCTTTCGGATCTTCACTCGGGTCTGTTTTCTTGGTTCCTTTACTCAGATCTGGTCTCTCGGTCTTCACTCAGGTCTGGTCTCTCGGTTCCTTTACTTGGGTCTGGTCTCTCGTAATGGTGGCTAAGCCAACTCCGCTGCTCACATGACCAGCCTGCTACAGGTCCAGGCGCCAACTCCTCCCATTCTCTGCCTTCTGCGGCTTTTATAATTATCAACTGCACCACAGCTGTCACCTAACCTAGCATCTCCTGAAATCTCTTCCCTCAGGGGACATATACTTCGATTTTCAGTTCCTACTAATCTAGTTCTCTCTGCCTTCTTCTTTCATATGTTTGGTCAGCAGATGGTGATGTTCACTTGCAGACACTCAATTTAGGCATTACTGTGTGTATCTTTTCACTCACTCCCTTACATCACCAGGAGATTATCACTACCTAGACTACATAGTATGTGAGCCCTGGTCCGACCATGCCCCCTCCTATGATAAGTAGTTCATTATCAATAGACTAGATGGTGGCCCGATTCTAACGCATCGGGTATTCTAGAATATGTATGCGGCCGACCGGGTGCGACTAATCAGCGAAGCAGTGCTTAAATGGGTTGTGCACTACTTTAAATTAACCCCCCAATGTATCCCCCCGGGGCCCCTAATGAATTTTGTAATTACGTCATGTTGTCAATACTGCTTGTGACAACATCGCTGACCACGCACAGCCAGCACGTAATTCCCCCGGCTGCAGCCGACTCTTGCTTCCGCTTACATCACGACTATTTGCGGCTGCAGCCAGGGGTCTCCTGTTCGCCGGCTGCGACCAATCAGCGAACCGTGTTAGTGAGGACCGGGGAGCGGCTGCATCGCCGATGACCTCCATGCGGATACCGTCGGGAGATCAGCGGCTAGGGCCGCTGATCTCCCGACGGCAAGTGTGAAGGGAGGACCGGGGAGCGAGGCCGCCTGTCGGGGTACTTCTGCTGAGAGCAGCCGGGAGATGACCAGCTAGCACCGGTCATCTCCCGGCTGTGTCGCCACTGATCTCCCGACGGTGGCCTGCGTGTTTCAAATCCGGCGCCAATTCGCGGCCGGGCTGCGCCAGTCGCTGCACGGCCGAGACCAATCAGCGAAGCGTGTTTCAAATCCGGAGCCAATTCGCGGCCGTACTGCGCTCGTTGCTGATTGGTCGCGACCAATCAGCGAACCGTGTTAGTGAGGACCGGGGAGCGGTTCTGCCTGTGTGGGTACCTCCGCTGCGAGCAATCTCCTGGCTGCATCGCCGCTGACCTCCATGCGGCTACCGTCGGGAGATCAGCGGCTAAGGCCGCTGATCTCCCGACGGCAAGTGTGAAGGGAGGACCGTGGAGCGGTGCCGCCTAGACCGCCGGTCGGGGTACTTCTGCAGCGAGCAGCCGGGAGATGATCGGCTAGCGCCTGTCATCTCCCGGCTGCATCGCCGCTGACCTCCGTGCTGCAGATGAGCCGCTAACAGCCGCCATTTTGTTCTGAAATCCTGCGTCGCTGATTGGCCGCGGCCGGACTAATCAGCGACGCGGGATTTCCTGGATGGACAGACAGATGGGATAAGCCGATTATATAGTAGATAATGTACACATAAATCTGTGGTGTGGGCGGAGTAGCTTTCTGAGCTCTGCTACATACTACATCTAAAAACTCTGATTGTGTCACAACTGCTGCACCCAGTAAATTAAGTGGTACACTGTTAAAATCAGGGCCTACATTCCCTACATTATGCTGCTCTCAGATGTGGTAGCAAAAAGCTAGTGACATATTCCCTTTAAACAATCATTCAACTAGCAACATGCTTTAATCTAATGTGTATGGGGGCCTCTAGTCCAATTCTTTAAAAGTAAAAAAAAAAAGATAATTGTAAGGACTATCAGTTGTTATGTTGAATACAAAATGCAGCAATAAATATAGTGAATGCACTCATTTAATTTTTTACTAATGTATTTCAGACATTTTTTTCTCCAACTTAACAGTATACAATACACGGTCCCCACTGCATTACAGCAATGTTGTGTTACATTACACTTTTAGTGATTGCACTATACAAATTAGCTTCACAACTAATAATTTTGCATTCTTAATTGCCAGAAAAGAATTTTGATGTAGATGTTTACCACACTGTCTCCTTAGAGTGTTGAAAGAATCACATTACTATCAAATCCCCAGGCTTTCCTAGGAGGCAACACCTCTCTTGCTTCTGACATCAGGAATGTTTTCATCTTTCAGACCTTTAAATACTCCTGTCATCCAATTCCAACAAGAGGGAAGCCTGGATTTGTCATAACAAGCCAGATATCGGTATGTGATGGATTCCATTTGCCTTGCCCCTACAAAATAAATTGCTCGTAAACTTGTCCTCTGAAATGTAATAGTGTTCAGAATAGTCATGTATATTCCTTAGACAGGAGATAAATTCATTCTGAAACTGCAAAGTGATTTTCACTCAAGGGGAGACTTGCAGTGAGTGCCCAAACTCAAGTCTATCTATTTACTGGCTTGTAATATTCCTAGGGGAAGTATTTTTTCATTCTGTGACGTAAAGGGTTAAGAAAATAAAAAGACCTATTTTTGCAGAGCTGTTGTTATGGATGTTACCATGGAAAGCATAATTGGAATGTTTAAAAGTTTTGTTTCTCCGCAAACCCACAGGGGTGTAGTCTGAGAGCCTCAACGCGTTTTAATCCTTGTAATTAGCTGCTATGTGGTAGGGTTTATAAGGCTTGATCAGATTAGGTGGTAGCCTGTAGTCATGGGGAGCAGACTCACTATAATGTATGGGTTTAAGGACAAGCAAATGTATTCACATGAGCAATAGAAGGTCAAAAGTAGAAAGCACAATGTATTACATAAAGCATATGTAAAGGTACAATACTCTAAATCCTGCTGTTTCTGACTTCTCTTTAAAACTGAAGCTAAGGTCACATCACGTTTCACCCTTGAATAAAATGACATTAGAACTGCAATGAGAAATTATAATCTGTTCTTAGGCTATGTGCCCACGTTGCGGACCTGAAGCATATTTTTTACGCTTCTCCCTGGCGGGAAAATCGCATGCGGATATTACATGCGGTTTTCCCGCCAGGTAGAAGCGTTTGTGAGGCGTCTTTGCATGCATTTCCGCATGCGGGTTATCAAGCACTTCTCCAAGCATCACTTGGAAAAGTGCTTGACAACTTGTTCAGAATGGTAAAAAATAAAAAAATAAACTTTATACTCACCTTCTGATGCATTCTCTGCCCCGTCCGGAGGCTTGAGCGGCTCACGCTGCTGTGTGCAGGACCTGCGGTGACGTCATTGAGTCATGTGGTGGGTCACATGACTCAATGACGTGGCAGGTCCTTCAGACAACAGCGCGACGGAGGGAAAACATCAGAAGATAAGTATAAACTTTATTTTATTCTTTTTTTTACAGGTTCTTTGGTACCCAGGTCTGGATGAGAGTCTCCTCTCCTCCAGACTTGGGTACCATCCGCACATTGATTCCGCGGCGCTTCCGCAAAATTAATGAACATGCTGCGGATTTTTGACTGCAGCATATATGCTGCGGAAAAAACCGCAGCATGGGCATTGACATTGCGGAATGCCATTGGGGACCATGGGGTGCGGATCTACATGCGTTTTTCAAGCGTTTACGCTGTGGAAATTCCACAGCATATACGCTTGAAAAACGCTACGTGGGCACACAGCCTAAAACCCCTAATTTATCCTACTCAGATAAAACTGTGAAAGCTTTAATTGTAACACTCTATAAATAGACTGCAAACACTTCTATACTATGACAGTAAGGCTATGTTCACACATCATGTTTTTTTCAGCAAAACCTGATCTCTTGCCAAGAGGTTGTTCAGGATTTTTCTTGCTTTTTTGCTTGTTTTTTCAGCGTTTTTTTCACTGTCCTTTTGTCTCTTTTATGCATTTACATACAGTTCAGTGAAAAAAAAAATAATTAATTTTGGTTTTGGCACAAAAAATGCTGAAAAAAATGCTTTTTTTGTGCCTTTTTTCAGCATTTTTTTCACCACCCAATACTTCCAATGGGTGAAAAATGATGAAAAAACGCTGAAAAATATTGAAAGAAGTCACATGCTCTATTTAGCAAAAAAACACGAAAAGCACAAAATCTTGAACATGAAAAAACAGGATGTATGCATGAGATTTCTGGAAAAATGCAGCTGAAAATTTGCATAAAAAAAACACAGAAAAATCCATGATGTAAAAACTTAAAAAAAAATATATATATTCTTTCTGAAAAACAATGCTGCTTTTTAAACTACAACTTTCATTCCTACAAAAATGTCATATTATTACCTTTTGTGCCACCCCTACTTCATAATAGATTGTAAGCTTGTGAGCAAGACCCTCAATCCAAGGAGCATACATATAAATCATGGGGCCCATAGCAGAAGCATTAATTGAGCCCCCCCCCCCCAAAAAAAATGAATGAATAATATAATATTTGTTAGGGTCATAGAAGAGCATAGCTCATAACTTTCCTTGCATTGAAGAATCTAGATTCCGATTTCATTTCCTCCATAAAGTATGATGCCAACAAAAGTGCCCCCCAAACATAGTATGATAACCCCATAGTGAATTCCTCCACACGCTCAGTATAATGACCCTACTAAATACCACCTTCCCTGGCAAAGTATGGTGACCCCAACACAGCCCTCCACACAATTTCATGGCCCTCACACAGCCCTCCATACATTATAATGGCGATCCATACAGAATAATGGCCACAGCTTGTCCTTCAAGCATTAAACTGGCCTCCACACAGCTCTCCAAACAACATAATGCCCCCCACACAGCCATCCACACAGTGAGATGAACCCCTCACAAACCCGATCTCTTGGTATGGGCTCAGCTGCAGAGCTCGCCGAGCGCCTGTGCGGTCTGTCTCTGGAGGTGAATGACCTCCGCTGTGAGGTTCAGCATCAGCATCACTACAGCAGGCTTCATCCAGTGATCCACACAGCTTAAGGTCACATTCACATTCAGTATTTGGTCTGTTTTTAACCTCAGTATTTGTAAGCCAAAACCAGGAGTGGAACAATCAGAGGAAAAGTATAATAGAAACTCGTCACCACTTCTGTATTTATCACCCACTCCTGGTTTTGGCTTACAAATACTGATGGAAAATACTGAATGTGTGAACGTGGCCTTAAAAAGGTGCTTGTGTGGCACCCCAGGGGTCTGGTTTCCACAGTAACAAGCAATGTTATGTCTGAGAGCAGGTGGGAGGTCTCTTGGTCAGGAATCCTATGCATGCCACACCTCCTGCCCAGTCCTGGGAGGGGAAGAACTTCCCCTGTATAAACCTGGGGCTGAGGCAGGGTTAGAGAGTTCAGAGGGAGAGTGCAGCCAGGAGGGCTGACAGGGAGCTGTGGCTCCGGCTGGGCCCAGCTCCTGGGCCATGCCAGAAGTAGAGAAAAAGTAGAGAAGAAGTAGAGACGAGAAACAGTCATAGGAAGAAACAGCAGAAGCTCAGTGGGAGCAATACTACTACGAGTCAGGGGCTGGCAGCTGCAGAGCTCGCCCTGACTGAGAAGCTTTCTTACCGGACCCGGCGTCCGAGGCTGTGGGGACTAACTCTTACCCAGCAGCAGAAGCCGACCGGCAGGGGATTTCAGGTCCTCAGGCCCAGAAACCCGAAGGCACGGTCACACGCGTGAGACCAGCACCGCCATCGTGGAGCGGAAGCCATTAGAAGGCCCCGAGTCACCGGCCATACGGGTGAGCACCACACGGTACACTCAGGGACGTGGGCTACTTATATCCGCTTCTAGCAAGGTAGCCAGAAGAGTACAGTCAGTTTGGGAGGCCTACAACTCCGCCTGGCCAGGGGAGATCCCATCTGCTCAAGGACTGACCAGGCCCCGTTCGCTAGCAAGTACTCCGGGAGGGTCTATCGTTGTTACCAGTAAAGACCCTGAATTACACCGCACCGTCTCTGAGTGGTTCCTGCTACCCCCATCTTCCACGTCGGCTGCCCTGAGGCCATACCCCTCCCGTTGGGGGTTATACTATCACGCTGCACAATTCTACACCGGCCTCAGCGGTCTGCCCTGCAGCGGCAGCTCCATAGCTGCAAATCAACGGGTGGCGTAGTCGACACTCAAATAACATCTATCAAGACTGCCACACACTGAGTTTGACTCCCTGGGCACGGACCGGGTCCCCGCCACTCGGAGACTACAACCCTCATCTGATCCGGTTCCGGGTAAGCCCCCGTGCGCGAGACGCTGCGCGACACAGCAGGCCCAGGGGCGCGTCAACTTTGGCGTAGTCGGCAGGATTCCGTGCCCGCAACCACCGGGTACTGCGTGCCTGAAAAAAGAGACTTTTAAACTTACCATCGGTGAAGATTCCCGCCATCCGGCGCCATCTTCAGCCTTCTTCCCGCCATCGGTGAAGATTCCCGCCATCCGGCGCCATTTTCAGCCTTCTTCCCGCCTTCCGTGGAGTTTTCCCGCCGTTGGACGCCATCTTGAGGACGCCGCGCGGGAAGAAGAGGGGCGTGGACTCCGAAAGCGCGCGAGAACTGAAGCCCCGCCTCACGTCCGGACGTTGCGTAAGGTCCTGGAAGGAGCCCAGCAGACGCCGACGTCACAGGAGCGCGACGGAAGGTCCTCAACCCTGACGATCCACTGCGGAGCCGCGGCCTACGGAAGAGGATCATCGCAAGGTAGGCCACGGTCCACTAGGGGGGAGAAGGATGTCGGATACGGAGGAGAGCTTCACCGCTTCAACCCCCGCCAGCGCCACCGCTGTTGCGGTCATGCCTTTCACCATGCCCTATATCCCGGGGGCAGCCTGGCTACCCCAGTACTCAGGGGAGTCACATACCCTGCATGACTTTAGAGAAAAGCTGGATAGCCTCTTCCAGGTGTACCCCCTCACAGAGGAGCAAAAAGTGAGCATCCTGGTGGCCCAATTAACCGGGGCAGCCCAAAGGGAGGTAAAGTCCTGGCCACCTGGGGGGAGGACTGTCGCAGAGATACTAACCCAGCTAACCGAGGAGGAGCTGCAGTACTACCAATACGAGGAAAGCCAAGAGGACCCGGACGGGTCTGAGGACTACCCTCAGGAGGGAGCACAAAGAGGACATAGCTACTGAAGGGAAGTAGCGTGAATAAAGAGCTGTGAATAGTTACCCGTAAGGGTACAAGGACTGCTGCTAATTAAAATATGGTCCCCGTTGGGATTAGTGAATTGTTCCCCATGTGTCCCTATCCCTTACCAGGCTGAGGACTGTGAGCAGCCATCCCCTATCCCTTACCAGGCTGAGGACTGTGAGCAGCCAATCCTTATCCCCACTGGCCGAGGACTGAGAGCGGCCATATCCTGTAAATAATTATGTGTTTCTAGTTATTTTTAGGAGTCCTTGGTGGATTTACCGGGAATCCTTGTACAATTGGTTGGAGCGTAACCCAGGAATGGACTAAAAGACTGTTAAGGACTCGGGGCAGGACAGACCCCTACCTGGTTACGTCTCCCTGTTTTGGTGAAATGGACACCTTTGTTTTCTTCAAAGACTGCACCCGGTTGCGGACACGCCGTAACCATCTTTTTGTGTTTTTCTTATTGTATTATTATTGTTTATACCTTGTTATGTTTTTCTAAAAATATGTTTAGTCCCGGAGTACTAAATTTCACTAGGGGGGAATGTGGCACCCCAGGGGTCTGGTTTCCACAGTAACAAGCAATGTTATGTCTGAGAGCAGGTGGGAGGTCTCTTGGTCAGGAATCTTATGCATGCCACACTTCCTGCCCAGTCCTGGGAGGGGAAGAACTTCCCCTGTATAAACCTGGGGCTGAGGCAGGGTTAGAGAGTTCAGAGGGAGAGTGCAGCCAGGAGGGCTGACAGGGAGCTGTGGCTCCGGCTGGGCCCAGCTCCTGGGCCATGCCAGAAGTAGAGAAGAAGTAGAGACGAGAAACAGTCATAGGAAGAAACAGCAGAAGCTCAGTGGGAGCAATACTACTACGAGTCAGGGGCTGGCAGCTGCAGAGCTCGCCCTGACTGAGAAGCTTTCTTACCGGACCCGGCGTCCGAGGCTGTGGGGACTAACTCTTACCCAGCAGCAGAAGCCGACCGGCAGGGGATTTCAGGTCCTCAGGCCCAGAAAACCGAAGGCACGGTCACACGCGTGGGACCAGCACCGCCATCGTGGAGCGGAAGCCATTAGAAGGCCCCGAGTCACCGGCCATACGGGTGAGCACCACACGGTACACTCAGGGACGTGGGCTACTTATATCCGCTTCTAGCAAGGTAGCCAGAAGAGTACAGTCAGTTTGGGAGGCCTACAACTCCGCCTGGCCAGGGGAGATCCCATCTGCTCAAGGACTGACCAGGCCCCGTTCGCTAGCAAGTACTCCGGGAGGGTCTATCGTTGTTACCAGTAAAGACCCTGAATTACACCGCACCGTCTCTGAGTGGTTCCTGCTACCCCCATCTTCCACGTCGGCTGCCCTGAGGCCATACCCCTCCCGTTGGGGGTTATACTATCACACTGCACAATTCTACACCGGCCTCAGCGGTCTGCCCTGCAGCGGCAGCTCCATAGCTGCAAATCAACGGGTGGCGTAGTCGACACTCAAATAACATCTATCAAGACTGCCACACACTGAGTTTGACTCCCTGGGCACGGACCGGGTCCCCGCCACTCGGAGACTACAACCCTCATCTGATCCGGTTCCGGGTAAGCCCCCGTGCGCGAGACGCTGCGCGACACAGCAGGCCCAGGGGCGCGTCACTTGCAGGCTCGATAGCAAAGAGGTTGCAAGTTTGTTTCCCTTGTCTAGGAGACCACCCAACCACCCACCTCTGATAGATTGTAGCTGGGACAGGTAACCTAGGCAATTAGCAGTAGACTATAAAATCTAAGGGACTGTCAGCACAGAATGACTGTTCAAACCAAACTTAGGTACTCAGTGCTTCACGGCGACCAATCATTTATATACACCTTCACACCTGCTTGGTTTCCCTCTATGTCTGCCCTTCTCTGTCTCTATGAAGGCAGAGCTGTCAATTAAATAAGGAATTGTGTGTAAACTCAGGGAAAAGAAGCAGGTGTGAAGGTGTATATCAATGTTTGGGCCCTCCATGATGTACCGACCGCCTGTACTTGCTTTGAACATTCAGGGTATGTGCACACCATCCGTAAGGGCAGCGCTTTGAACGCAGTATACTTTGTGCTGCATCCAAAGCGCTGCACGCTGGTGAATCCGCATGTGTTCATTCAACCATGCGGATTCACCGCATTCAATACATTGCAGTGACCTAATTTCTCTTGCGGAGACTAGCAACTCGGCAACAGAAATTTACATTCTACGGTCTGGAAAGACCCCCGTGGGTGTGCTGCAGATGCATAGTGGACATGGGATTTCTACAAATCCCATCCAGTATGCTGTAACAGCTGACCACTGTAAGTCTGACGCAGCATAAACACACAGCTTGAAACCTGCTGCGGCTCCTGTCTGTCTGCATATACAAGTGCTTCTCACAAAATTAAAATATCATCAAAAAGTTAATTTATTTCAGTTCTTCAATACAAAAAGTGAAACTCATATATTCTATACAGTCCTTACAAACAGAGTGATCTATTTCAAGTGTTTATTTCTGTTAATGTTGATGATTATGGCTTACAGCCAATGAAAACACGAAAGTCATTATCTCAGGAAATTAGAATAATTAACAAAAAACACTTGCAAAGGCTTCCTAAGCATTGAAAAAGGTCACTTAGTCTGTTTCAGTAGGCTCCAGTCATTTTCACATGTCTGTGTTTTTTTGAGGACATGTCCAAGTGTGGTCTGATTTTTGGAAGAAATATGTCAATTTGAGTGATTGGGTGTTTTAAAATGGATAGCACATGGATTTCATTCATTTTCAGTGGATGTGTGCTGTTCATTTTTCCCTGACTGATTGCTAGAAAAAGCTTGGTAATCCTCCACCATTTTTTTTTCTTTCGCACACGTAAAACAGATGACACACTGATAGATAAAATGGACAAACAGAACAAAAAGGGATGAAAATCTTTTTTTTTCTCTACGAGATGAAATGACTACATGAATTCTCGGCCTCAGGATAAAAAAGGGCAATCCTTGAGGCATGATTTACTAAAGTTTTATCTCCTCCTGCTAGAGTATGACTCCTTGTGATTCTGAGGTTTTGGACTTTTACTGTAGTCATAGAATTTTAAGTACAGCTGTGAGTATTTAACATTAAAATTGAAATGTTTTGTGTATTTATTTATCTTTGGCTTGACTTTAGTGGTAAAAAAAAATCTAATTTGTTTCCAAAGTAATCTAACTTGCTTGAAAACTACAGAACTTTGATTATCCCTTCTTTATAATCCACAAATAACATTAGTATATAATTAATATTAGATCTTATAAATAATAGTACTGCCATATCAATAGCTACTATATATAAAATAGCAAGCTATATCAGTGTCATAAAAGAAATAGCAGCAAGGTGGCTCAGTGGTTAGAATGGGTTCAAATCCCACAAAGGAGTTTGTATGTTCTCTCCGTGTTTGTGTGGGTTTCCTCCCACACTCTAAAGACATACTGATAGGGAATCTAGATTGTGATCCCCGATGGGGACAGTGATAATGACTTTAGTAAAGCGTTGTGGAATCAATGGCGCTATTTACAGAGTCATTCAGACGTCCATGTTTCATGTACCTATTCTATTCATGTCATTTACAAATAGGACACGTAGGCATTATAATCTATGCTACTAAACACATGTTGGTGATTTTGCGCAGACCGTGTGTTCTTTTATAAATCATGGAGACATGTCTGTTTTTTTTCCAGCAACACGAGAAATGCCAATAAAAATCTATGGGTCCGTGAAAAACAGACAGCAAATGGATGGCATCCGTGTGCTACCTGTGTGCTGTCTGTTTTTTTAACATTGCAAAGGATAAGAGAAGCTTTGTAATTAGAAAAGAGCGAACCCAAACTTAAAAGTTTGGGGTTTATACCGGTCAATTAGGGTTCGGTGCTAATCGCCAAACACTGACTTTTCCCGGAAATCCGTTGCAACGTTTGAAGTTTCGGGGAAAGTCAGGGAGGAGAGAGAGAATTTTGCAAAAAAAAAGTCCGGGTCCCCATTTTCAATGGGTATCGGGTTCTAGTTTAAGTTCGGGTACAGTTCTGGTACCCGAACTGAACTTTGGAATAAAGTTCGGGTTGGGTACCAGAACCCGAACTTCTACGGGTCCGCTCATCCCTATTTATAATTTATTTAATTTTCAATGCATGAAAAACACTGAGAATACTTTGCTTACAGATTGACCAAACACTGAGGACGCAATGATGCAAAATACTCATGTCACACATGAAAAAACTGACGTCTGAATGATGCCCAAGTGAGAAAAATAAATTAAAAAAAATAAAATCAGTGTTCATAGATAGTTTCCACTACAGAACCTCACATAACACTCAGTAAATGTTTCCTGTTTTCTTCTCCATTGTGAACGTACTGTAAATATGAAGGTCTAGGTTTTTCTCAGTTTCTACTGCGACTATTGTGGAATGGAAAGTCTGCATGTTGGCACCAACAAACAGTGAGTGGCAATCAGTTCTTCTTTGGGCTCATGCAGAAGACCGTATCTTCGGTCCGAATGCGATCCGACAAAATATCAGCTCACACTTAGATCAATGTTATTCTTTGGGGCCGTGCACATGTCCGTTTTTTTCCGAGTAGGTCCGCAAAATAAATCTCCACATGCCCGAGTTGGATCCAAAGTCAATGAGTCCATGGAAAACATTGGACTGCACTTGGATGACATCTGAGTGCAGTCCTATTTTCACAGACTATCAGAATGGAGAAGATGGAGAATTTTTTTTTTCTATCTTCTCCTCATCTGAGAAAATTGGAGCACAACATGATCAAAGTCTGATCAAACGCTGGTTAGATCAGAGTATGATTAGCATAAACAGCCCATTCTCTAGGATGAGAGAATATATGCTGCAGTGACCCCGGTCTTAGTGCAATCAAAAAGCATACAGTAATTAAAGAGATGAGTGAGCACAGAATGTAATGACATTTCCAGTAATTACACAAGTGAAGACAGGTCGGCTTAAAAATCTGATTCAATACATTAAGTGGTCATAATAAAGAATAATGATATAATGATATTGTATAATAATTTTATAATAAATATCTATGACCTATTTTGGCTCCAGTTAGACTTAGACTACACATTATATTGGGTATCACTGATATTGTTTTTTTTTCCAGTTTAATTTTATATGTCCATTATTTTTCATTAGTGTATGCAGTCACAGAATGTTATTATATTTATATATGAAGTGCGAAGAATTGTTCCACTACAGAACAATCCAACATATTAATCAATTTGGTGTAGTGTACACAGCTATCTAACAGGTCTAATGTAGAGCAACAAAACCAGTCATCCCTGGAAAGCCAATATGACGGATACTAGTGATGAGCGAGCATGCTGGTCACTACTTGAGACTCGCCCGAGCATCACAGTGCTCGAGATGCTCATTACTCGGTGAGTATTTTTTGAATATTCGGGCGGGAGTTCGAGTCCCCACCCCGCATGTTTAGTGCTTATTAGGCAGCCAATTAACATGCAGGGATTGCCTGACATTCATTGTACTGCCGTAGCCATGTTGGTTGAGGCATTACAGTGATTGGCTGGCCGCATAGCGTCCTCGGATCTATATAAGACCCGGGACCCTATACCCGTTACAGTCTACCCATCAAACAGAGTATGGAGAGGTGCTGCTGAGTGAGGGAGAGAATTGGTGCTTATTTTAAGCAGTGATTCCACACCACTATTATTAATTTCATCTACTCTAACAGTTCTTGTAAGGGCTCATTCTCATAAATATTAATACTGCTGCTAGACGTAGTTGGCAGAGTTTGTGGAGACCTAGTATAGTACATAAAAGGGTCCATTGCACTTTCTTTTTCCTGCTGGAACTCATATCAATAGCCCTAGATATCAGGGCTAATAATTTCTTTTTGATCTTAATCCTGATAATTTTGGTGAAAAACAATATAATACACCATTTGTACTGCTCCATTTGCTGGTTAACAGCATACAACCAGATTTGCTTGATTTGAATACCATTGCTGTATTGTGCAAGCAGAGAAACTTGTACATCATCTCAGGTGGTCAAATATTGCTTCCGTAATAATCCTGAATTTATTTGGAAGCTGACAAATATTATACTCCATGTAAAGTGTGGCAGTTGTGTGTTGAAAACATATCCAGACTTTTCCGCTGACCAATTGCATTGCTATACCACCACTGCAAAAAAAATTGCTCATCAGACGAGATCAAATATTACTGCGGTAATAATCCTGACATTTTTTGCAAGCTGCAAAATATTATACTCCATTTAAAATGGGCAAGGCACTTGGTAAGGGATGGAAAAGTGATGGTGATGATGCATGCAGGGGTTGAGGCTGTGGGCAAGATAAAACTATGCCTGCTGAGGGAGCAGAACAAGCACCCACATCATGCTGACCTACCTTACAGTCCACTTTCTAGGGGGCCGCAGAACATCACTCTTCTCTTGAAGCCAGACTACTGTGGAAAAGTTTTTGGTTGGATAGCAGATAATGCTTCCAGTCAGTTTGCCACCACCACCCTGTTTTCCTCACGGTCCAGTCTCCATAGCCATGAGTCTGGACCACATTTTTCTCACTCTAATTCTCCTTCCTCCCACCATGCCGAGTGCCTGGACACAAGTGATCCCACACTTGGACACTCTGAAGAGCTGTTTACATTTCCATTAGTAGATTCTGGCCTCTCGCTCTGTCCGCTTCAAGCAGGGCATGAGGAGATCGCATGTAGCGATGCCCAAATATTTGAGCAGCCACGGTCATATGAAGGCGACAGTGGGAAAGTGCAATTACTGTCACAAGAGGTGGATGATGATGAGACACAATTGCCAGCAAGTCAGGAGAAGGCCCAGTGTGCATACGTGGAAGACGAGGTGGTGGATGATGAACTAACTGCCCCAACCTGTGAAGGTGACATGCATAGCGAGGACAGCAGCGCAGAGGGGGAGGGAGCCATAGCACCACAACAGGCAGGAAGAAGCAGTGGGGTGGCCACAGACACAAGGCGGGCAACTATTACCCAAAACATTAATACGAGGGAAGCTGCCAGTCCAATGGTTAGGTCTACCCGAGTCTGGCTCTTTTTTAAAGACTGTCCTGTTAACCCAAAAAAGGCCATTTGCAACATCTGCCATACCAGGATCAGTAGGGGCAGCAAAACTACCAGCCTGACCACCACCAGCATGCTTTGGTACATGATAGCAAAGCACCCAACTAGTTGGGCCGAACGCCAGGGTCCAGAAACAGTGTCTGCGGGGGACATCACTGCCAGTTCCGCTGTTGTGCGAGCACTCCAATCCACTGTCCATGATGTAGGCAAAGATACCTCCCACCCTGCACCTGTCATTGCACACTTGCAACCACCACCGTCAGCAACCACGTCCACTTCCCTGTCCCAGCGCAGCATTCAGTTATCCCTACCCTAGTCCTTGGAACGAAAGTGCAAATACGCAGCCACCAACCTACACGCCACAATACTAAGTTGCCACATTTCTAGACTGCTTGCAATGGAAATGTTGCATTTTAGGCTTGTGGAGATGGAAGCTATCCGCAACCTCACAGCGATGGCTGTCCCTTGGCACTCGGTCCCCAGCTGCCACTATTTCTCCCGCTGTGCCATCCCTACCTTATACAAGCACATGTCCAGTACATTAGCCATGCCCTCAACAACGCAGTTACTGGGAAGGTCCACCTAACCACGGACATGTGGAAAAGTGCTTGTATACTTGTGGCCAGGGATGGTATATTTCAATGACTGCACACTGGGTAAATATTGTGGAAGCTGGGACCCAGTCGGACCCTGGGACGGAACACGTTCTCCTGACTCTAAGAATTGTGGGCCCTGGGTCAATCAGGGTTGCCCCCACATTCTACAGCTCCTGCACATCCTCCTCTTCAGTTTCCACCTCCGAAATGACAACATCAGTCACAAGCTGGAAGCACTGCAGCACTGCCTCGGCCAAGCAGCAACAGGTTCTGCTTAAGCTAATTTGCTTAGGTGACAAAGTGCACATCGCTGCAGAGTTGTTGAAAGCTGTAACAGAGCAGGCAGATCTTTGGCTCTCACTGCTGAACCTACAACCAGGCTTGGTCATGTGTGACAATGGCCGAAACCTGGTGGCGGCTCTGAAGCTTGGCAACCTCACACATTTACCATGCCTGGCCCATGTGCTCCCTTTAGTGGTTCAGCAGTGTCTCAAAACCTACCCTGATCTGCCTGAGCTGCTTATGAAAATATGACGCGTGTGTGCGCATTTCCAAAAATCAGCTACAGCTTCCGCCGCCCTGGCAGTGCTTCAGCAGCATTTGCAGCTTTCAGCTCACCGACTGGTGTGTGATATGACCACGCATTGGAACTCAGTGTTGCATATGTTGGGATGGATCTGTGAGGGCATTTGTCGAGTACCAGCTTCAACACGCCTGTTGGTATTCCAGTTAGCCTCCGCACATAAAAGCTGATGCGTGGGCATGGATGTCTGACATCTGTGCCATTCTCCAAAACTTAGAGGACTCGACCAAGATGGTGACGGCGATTATGCCATAATTAGTCACCATCCCATTTATTTGCCTACAGAAACGCTCGCTGCTCACATTTAAAGAGGAGGCTTTCCAGGCAGATCACGATCAGATGGAGCAAGAAACTATACAGGGTGATACTACACAGCCCAGCCTCCTCTCATCTCAATGCGGATTGTGTGATAATGAGGAGGAGGAGTAAGAGGAGAAGGAGGTACCAGAGCTGGTTTCCTGCGCTACAGACGATATTACCCACACCACATTTATCCCGTTTGTGCAGCATGGATGGCCCGAAGAGGGGGAGGAGAGGGAGGATGAGGAGGAGGACCAGGAGGAGGATGAGGAGGAGAACATGGACAGTCATCCTTGGTGGGAACAGGGAAGTCTTGGCTGTTAGCAGTCTGGCAATTTGGATATGGTGATATGGTGGTGGACGATGAGGAGAAGGAGAAGGAGGAGAATGACATAAAATAGACGAAATCCTGAAGAATATACCCATGTCTGGGTGTGAAGGGATGCATGGGAACAGACCCTCAAAAAAACCCCACTTGGTTTGAGTTTATGTTCAGCAGCTATCATCCAGTGGTGGAGAAGTCTGGCCCAATCCAGCCCTTCATTTTGATATGAGTCAGACTGTCAGCATTTTCTGTTGAAAGGTGGATGCGCCTATTATAAAACCCCTGGCGGCACTAAAAGCCTGCTCTGACAAGATGGTACCAGCAGGGCAGGCCAGGACCTCCAAGGCGTAGAGAGGCAGTTCATACCACGTGTCCAGCTTGGATACCCAATAGTTGTAAGGCACAGAGGAATCATTGAGTACGCAGGTACGGTCAACAAGGTAGTCCTTCAGCATCTTGCAAAACTTTTCCCACCTCGTCCCCACACATCAGGGCCTGGGTTTGAGAGAACTTTTCCAGGCCTTTGACAGTGTTCCCCTGCCTCTGCTGCATCTGGTTTGTGTCTCCCTTGCCTGTACTCCTTGGTTACCCAAGGAACTGTGACCTCTGCCGCCAGCGTTTTCAGATGGAAATATTTTTAATAATTCAGTGTTTTCTGGTATTTCAACATTTTATTAGACCTCTTTGCCATGGGAAGAAGAGATAGAAAGTTCTTCTTGTAGCATGGGTCTAGAAGTGTGATCAACAAGTAATTACTTTTGCCCAAAATGCATACAATGCGAGGGTCATGGGAAAGGTAGTGGAATATAAACTCAGCCATGTGTGCCAGACTGCCAACAGCCAAGACTTCCCTTTCCCCACCAAGAAGATGACTGTCCATATTCTCCTCCTCATCCTCCTCCTCTTCAGGCCATCCACGCTGAACAGACGGTATTAATGTGGTGTGGGTAGTGCCGTCTGTAGCACAGAAAACCAGCTCCTGTTCCTCTTCCTCGTCCTCATTATCACTAAATCCACGTTGAGATAAGATGAGGCTGGGCTTTGTAATAACACCCTGTATAGTTCCTTGCTCCATCTTATTGTGCTCCGCCTGCAACACCTCCTATTTAATTGTGAGCAGCGAGCATTTCAGTAGACAGAGAAGCGGGATGGTGACTCTAATTATGGTGTCATCGTTGCTCACCATCTTGGTAGAGTCCTCAATGTTTTGGAGAATGGCACAGAAGTCAGACATCCAAGCTCACTCATCAGCTCTTATGTGTGGAGGCTGACCGGAATATCGATGGGTGTGTTGAAGCTGGTACTCAACAACTGCCCTCTGCTGCTCACAAATCCTTCCCAACATATGCAACGTTGAGTTTCAAAGCGAGGTGACATCGCACACCAGTCAGTGAGCTGGAAGCTGCAAACTCTACTGAAGCACTGCCAGGCAGGGAAGCTGTAGCTGACTTTCGGAAATGGACACACACTTGGCATACTTTCACAAGCAGCTCAGGCAGATCAAGGTTTTAAGAAACCGATGAACCACTAAGTTGAGCACATGGGCCAGGCATGGTACGTGTGCGAGATTGCCAAGCTTCAGAGGCGCCACCAGGTTCTGAACATTGTCATACACAACCATGCTTGGCTGTAGGTTCAGCGGTGAGAGCCACATATTTGTCTGCTCTGTTACATCTTTCAACAACTCTGCAGTGGTATGCAATTTGTCACCTAAGCAGATTAGCTTCAGCAGAGGCTGTTGCCGCTTGGCTGATGCAGTGCTGCAGTGCTTCCAGCTTGCAAATGATGTGGTAATTTATTAGATGAAGGCTGAAGAGGAGGAGGTGCAGGAGCTGTAGAATGTCGGGGCAACCCTGATTGACCCAGGGCCTAGAATCCTCGGCGTAGGGAGTACAAGTTCCGTCCCAGGATCCGACTGGGTCCCGGCTATCACAATATTCACCCATTGTGCCATCAGTGAAATGTACTGGCCACAAACAATTGTCAATGTGTCTGGGGTTAGATGGACCTTCCCAGCAACTGTGCAACATTT
The DNA here is from genome assembly GCF_046119375.1 of Phyllobates terribilis. Lineage (NCBI taxonomy): Eukaryota > Metazoa > Chordata > Amphibia > Anura > Dendrobatidae > Phyllobates > Phyllobates terribilis. The sequence continues at coordinate 244,493,028 of NW_027362763.1, read as the reverse complement.
CCGGTACAAGCAGTCTAGAAATGTGGCAGTTTAGTACTATGGCCTGTGGGTGGGTGGCTGTGTATTTGCGCTTGCATTACAAGAACCAGGGTAGGGAAAACTGAACACTGCGCTAGGACAAGGACATGGTTGCTGACAGTGGTGGTTGCGAGTGTGCAATGACAGGTGCAGGGTGGGAGGCATCTTCACTTGCATCATGGACAGGGGATTGGTGTGCACGCACTACAGCGGAACAGGCAGTGGTGTCAGCTGCAGACACCATCTCTGGACCCTGGCGTTTGGCCCAACTAGTCAGGTGCTTTGCTATCATGTACCTGAGCATGCTGATGGTGGTCTGGCTGGTAGTTTTACTGCCCCTGCTGATGCTAGCCTGGATGATATTGCAAATGTCCTTTTTTGGGTTAACTGGAGTCTTTAAAAAAGAGCCAGAATCAGGAAGACCTAAGAGTTGGCCTGACAACTTCCCTCGCATTGGTGTTTTGGGAACAGTTGCCCGTCTTGTTTCTGTGGCCACCCCACTGCTTCTTCCTGCCTGTTGTAGTGCTGCGGCTCCCTCCCTCTCTGCACTGCTGTCTTCCCTATGCATGTCACCTTCCCAGGTTGGGTCAGTGACTTCATCATCCACCACCTCGTCTTCCACGTATGCACACTGGGCCTCCTTCTGACTTGCTGGCAATTGTGTCTCATCATCATCCACCTCTTGTGACAGTAATTGCACTTTCCCACTGTTGCCTTCATGTGACTGTGGCTGCTCAAATATTTGGGCATCGCTACATGCGATCTCCTCATGCCCTGCTTGAAGCGGCCAGAGCGAGAGGCCAGAATCTACTAATGGAAATGTAAATAGCTCTTCAGAGTGTCCAAATGTGGGATCACTTGTCTCCAGGCACTCGGCATGGTGGGAGTATGGAGGATCAAGGTGAGGAATATGTTGTCCAGACTCACGGCTACGGAGACTGGACCGTGAAGACAACCGGTCTGAGACAAACTGTCTGGAAGCATTATTTGCTATCCAACCAACAACCTTTTCACACTGGTCTGGCTTCAAGAGTGGAGTTTAATATTTTGCAGCCTGTAAAAATGTCTGGATTATTACCGCAGTAATATTTGATCATGTCTGATGACCAATTTTGTTATGCAGTGCCGGTATAGCGCTACTATTGGTCAATGGCTAAGTCTGGATATTTTTCAACGCACAACTACCACACTTTAAATGTAGTGTAATATTTGTCAGCTTCCAAAAACATTCAGGATTATTACGGAAGTAATATTTGACCACCTGAGATGATGGACAAGTTTCTCTGCTTGCACAATACAGCAATGCTATTCAAATCAATCAAATCTGGCTGTATGCAGTTAACAAGCAAATGGAGCAGTAAAATGGTGTATTATATTGCTTTTCATCAAAATTATCAGGATTAAGAGCAAAAATAACATTATTAGCTCTGATATCTAGGGCTATTGATAGGTGTTCCAGCAGCAGAAAGAACGTGCAATGGACCCTTTTCTGTACTACAGTAAGTCTCCACAAACTCTGCTTAACTACTGCTATCAGCAGGATTAACATTCATCAGAATGAGCCCTTACAAGGACTGCTAGTGTAGATTAATAATAGTGGTGTGGAATCCCTGTTTAAAATAAGCGCCAATTCTCTCCCTCGCTCACTTGCAGCTCTCCCTACTCTGCCTATTTGACGGGTAGACTGTGACGAGCATAGGGTCCCAGGTAGTGATGAGTGAGCACTAAAATGCTTGGGTACTCATTGCTCGGGTCGAGAAAATTAGAATACTCGGGTGCTCGACCCGAGCAACGAGCCCAATGTAAGTTTATGGGAAACTCAAGCATTTTTCAAGCGGCTCCCCTCGGCGGTCTGCAGAGGGCCTAAAAGTTGCCCAAATCAATGGGAACAGTGCTCAAATGATATGGGAACAGCATGGGCAAGACCCCTGGAAGCATTTCTGACTCCCAGGCCACTGCTGTCAACAACGTTGTCAGCGGTATTACGCCACTTTTACGGACTCACAATAAAACATAGCAAAACGAAACCAAAATGGATTTTCCTGGGAAATATGTTAAGGAGCATCTTTTCCATGACATGTACAATGTATATAAAGAAAAATAAATAACCAAAAACAAAAATACTACTCCACACCTTGGGCTATGTTCACACGTAGCATTTTTGATGAGTTTTTGCACTTTTGCATTGCTTTCAACAAAGACAAATGCATTCACTGGGAAATGTCATTTTAACATTTTACAACCTTATCTGGCCATGTGGTATGTGACACATCATCAGACACATGTATACAGTGCTGAAAAGAAATGGGAACAGCATGGGGAAGACCTCTGGAAGCATTTCTGACTCCCAGGTCACGGCCTAAAAGGGTGCCCATCATAAGTGATTCTTGGCGCATGCGAAGATGCCTCCCGCCATGCACCTGTCGTTGCAGACTTGCAACAATCACCGTCCACGTCCTTGTCCCAGTGTAGCGTTCAGTTGTCCCTACCCCATTCCTTGGAATGCAAGCGCAAGTATGCAGCCAGCCACCCACCCACAGGCTGCAATACTATACTGCCAAATTTTTGACAGCTGCTTGCACTTGAAATGTGGCCTTTTAGGCTCGTGGAGGCGGAAGCTTTTCACAACCTCATGCTGGCGGCAGACGGGTGTCCCTACTCAGTCCCCAGCCGCCACTGTTTCTCCCGGTGTCGCCTCCGAATTCACAAGCACGGGTCCCACAACATTACCCGTGCCCTCCGCAGTGCACTTACTGGGAAGGACCGCCTAACCACAAACACGTGGACAGGTGAATGTGGCCAGGGACAGTGCGGAGCCAGCCCACAACTTTTTTTGCTGACAGTTGTATTTAGCTCGGTGAAAGGACTGGCGTAGAGGGACACCGTATCTACCCTGCGTGTCATTTCTCTCAGGAAGTCCTCTAATGCAGCTTGTTGCAGAAGCAATGGCAGCCCGTTCAACATCAACTCGCATTTGTCGGTGGTGCTTTGACACACACACACATCTTTCTTTGCGCATTTAATTTCTTGAATACAGAGTTGGACAATGGCCTGATCTGTAACACGGTTTAAGAAATAACATGCATAAGTGTAGCACCCTGAGGACTCGGCTGCTACAGGGGTATTGCACCTCGACCCAGAGGTGTGGTATTCCACTCCCGGGTAAGGATGGAGTGTGGGACTGAGCTCAGTAGGCTGCATGCACTACATACATCCCATTTCCGGGGGACAGAACTACGGTACTCCCACCAAGTATATGTGCAGGTACGACAGCGTCTGTCCCTGGCTGGAGTGGGAGGGGGGTGGAACATCCCAGTAGTGTAGGGGCAGATAGGGGGAGTACTCTGGGTAAAGCTAGGAGCTCATTGGGTGCTGGTCACCTGGGCTCACACATAGAGGGAGTATATATTGTGGGCACCATCTTAGGACAGGGAGAGCTGAGGGAGTCTTTAGGAAGAGTTCAGCCAGGAGGGCTGACAGGGAGCTGTGGCTCCGGCTGGGCCCAGCTCCAGAGCCAAGCCTGCGGAGGAGAGAGGAGAAAGAAAGGCCCAGAGTGGAAGACCAGAGGGAACCCTAAGAACCCAGAATCAGACCAAAAAGGGGTGAAGGGTTGGCGGACACGGGTACCGGAACCCGAACTGGTGGAGGCCACTTATCCTCAGCCAGGAACCGGAGGTCGTGGTCAAGATTTGCCACGACCCTCACCAAATCCACCAGAAAGGCACACCAAATATAGGGTCAGGGAACCCAGAGGAGGTTTGACCACCAAGAGACCCGAGGGAGCCGGCCAAAGGTGGATCCCTGGTGGGAACGGCCAGAGACAGAGAGAGAGAAGGGAGCTCAGGACCACGCTCCGGAACTGCCTGGGAGTTAGCCGAGTCCAGGACCTGGTGGACGCAGCACGGCTCGGGTGGTCACTCAAGGCCAGAGTGACTGAGAGAACACCCGTGAGTAAAAACCCTGAAACTGCATCTCCTGATTCTGACTCTTCTTACTGCACCGTCACAACCCCCATCATCTTCACCTGCTGCGCTGAGGCCATACCCCTCCCGTTGGGGGTTATAACATCATCGCTGCACCCATACCACCGGCCTCAGCGGACTGTTCTGCAGCGGCGGCTGCAAAGCCGCACTCAACGGGTGGCATAGTCGACATCCAAGTTAACATCTACTGCCATAGACTGCCACTTAGTTTGACACCCTGGGCACGGACCGGGTCACCGCCACGAGACTATAACCCTCAACAGATCCGGCTCCGGGTAAGCTCCCGCGTGCGCAACGCAGCGCGACACAGGCCCAGGGGCGCGTCAACTTTGGCGTAGTCAGCAGGATAACGTGCCCGCAACCACCGGGTACTGCGTGCCTGAAGAAAAGTTCATATTTACCGTAAAAAGAAGTCTCCCGCCAATTCCAGAGGGTCCCCGCCATCGGACGTCGTTCGGAGTCGTTTCCCGCCGGTTGCCCGCCATCTGCAGTCTTTTCCCGCCATCCACAGAGTTTCCCGCCATTTGGGAAGATTTCCCACCCTGGCAGAGCGGACGCCATTATGGGCGTGCCAGAGGGTGGCAAGAGGCCACCTCCCATCGTGGGCCAGGACCAAGAATGGCGCCAAAAACGAAGACCGCCCCCACCAGCAGAGACTGCAATGATTGAGATGTCCATCAGCGTGGGGGGTCTGCCCCTGGAACTGACAATCACCAAGTTGCCCCAGGACCGCCCTCAATGGGGGCGGATACAGAACAAAACAGAGAAGATGGGTGCAGCCTGGAGGAGTCTGGAGAAGCCGTACCCGGAGATGGAGGGAGAGTCAGGCAGCACCGACCCTGTGGTCAGGAGCCTGTTGCAAGCTACCACCCCACTAGACCTGGTGGAGATCCTGGCACAGCTCCCCCGAGACCGGGAGCGTGCACAGACCGCGCTGGAGGGCCTCGCACGGAGGATGGCCCAGGTGCAGCGAGAAACGCTGACGGAGTGGAGCAGGGAGATGGCCCAGCAGGCTGGAACCCGCCAGCGAAGCACACCACCCGCAACGAGGAGCACGCCTGCCCCTGAAGAGGATGCAGAAGGGATGGAGGCCGGAGACGGAGGCAAGTAAAGGGGACGTCACTACCCCAAGCCCAGCCACCGTAAGCCTACCCCCGCTCCCCGTCGCAGAGCCCGAAATCCCACCGATCGTGCCCGTTGCCGCACCGCTACCGCTCCAGACTAGGCCTCAAGCAGGAGCCGCGGCCACGCCTCTTGTGACGTCACGCGCCTCAACCCTGAGCGCGGCCAAGCAGGAGACGCCACCGGCCTGGTCGCAGGGTCGAGTACCCCCGGGCGCCGCAGTACCAACAGCGCCCTCTACCGAGCCACCGGCCTGGTCGCAAAGTCAAGTACACCCAGGCGCCGCCGTCTTCACGGTGCCCTTCACCTTCAGGGTGCCCCAGGCCTGGTCGCAAGGCCTGGTGAACCCGGGCGCCGCTACCACCACCGCGCCCTCAACCTCCACAGTGCCGCACCTGGGTGAAGACTTGTTAACCCAGCATATTTGCCCGGATGGGCAGCCCTTTGAGTGGTCACCGGAGTACTACCATCCCCGACTCCGGAAAGAAAGACCCCTGGATGAGCCCCTGATCCCGGCTCCGGCGCCCGCCAAGATCACCCCACTCTCGCTGGAGGAAGCGCAGTTTGCGTGGGACCCCACTGGAGGAGACCTCATCGGGTTCACTCAAGAGACCCGGGCGGCCGCAGCCCAGCGAGCAGAGTGCTGCCGGCAGCAATTAGAGGTTTTCGACCGGGAACGACGAGAGAGGCGGGTCCGCGAGGAGCGGCTGCAAGTGAGGAGTGCAGAACAGAAGAGCCGGACCCGACGGAACCCCCGTGCAGCCCACGGTCCCCGTGCCACCGGGACTGTAATTAAATTCCAACTGCAGCACGGTTGGGGATTCATCCGGGATCACCGCACCCCTGGCGACGTCTTCGTGACCCGCAGGGATGTCGAGTCCCACCTGCCGGAGGGACACAGAGGTCGTGACCTATACCTGGGTGATGAGGTCACCTTTACCCGGCACCAATGTGCCAAAGGACCCTATGCCCTTCATGTACACCGGTTGACGGAGGAAGAGCTGAGGTGTCAGGAGGAGCAAGAGGACCCGGACGGGTCTGAAGAATACAGGGAGGAAGCATCAGGAGGACGCCGTTATTAGAGTACGGTAAAAAAGAACTGTACATAGTTATCCGTAAGGGTATAAGAACTGCTGCTAATTTAAATATGTTCCCCGTTGGGACAAGTGTGAACTTAAACCCGTGAGTCCCCTATCCCTTAACAGGCTGAGGACTGTGAACAGCCATTCCTTTTCCCCACTGGCCGAGGACTGAGAGCGGCCACCTCCCCTTGTATATAGTTGCGCTTTCTAAGGCGCCCCCTACTGGTTTTATAGGAAACTGTTGTTCTTGAACTGACTGTTGCACTTCTACCTGGTCACAAGCGCACAGTGGCCAGTAACTCAAAGAACATTATTATGAAAGAGTTTTATATGAAAGAAAAAGTTTATCTTGTTTAAATCTGATAATGTTTAATGTTTGATATGTTCTTGTATGTTTTGAAAAAAATAGTATGTTTTTGGATATTTTATTCTTTTACAGCCCGAGGACGTGCTGTGATTTACCAGGGGGGAATGTAGCACCCTGAGGACTCGGCTGCTACAGGGGTATTGCACCTCGACCCAGAGGTGTGGTATTCCACTCCCGGGTAAGGATGGAGTGTGGGACTGAGCTCAGTAGGCTGCATGCACTACATACATCCCATTTCCGGGGGACAGAACTACGGTACTCCCACCAAGTATATGTGCAGGTACGACAGCGTCTGTCCCTGGCTGAAGTGGGAGGGGGGTGGAACATCCCAGTAGTGTAGGGGCAGATAGGGGGAGTACTCTGGGTAAAGCTAGGAGCTCATTGGGTGCTGGTCACCTGGGCTCACACATAGAGGGAGTATATATGGTGGGCACCATCTTAGGACAGGGAGAGCTGAGGGAGTCTTTAGGAAGAGTTCAGCCAGGAGGGCTGACAGGGAGCTGTGGCTCCGGCTGGGCCCAGCTCCAGAGCCAAGCCTGCGGAGGAGAGAGGAGAAAGAAAGGCCCAGAGTGGAAGACCAGAGGGAACCCTAAGAACCCAGAATCAGACCAAAAAGGGGTGAAGGGTTGGCGGACACGGGTACCGGAACCCGAACTGGTGGAGGCCACTTATCCTCAGCCAGGAACCGGAGGTCGTGGTCAAGATTTGCCACGACCCTCACCAAATCCACCAGAAAGGCACACCAAGTATAGGGTCAGGGAACCCAGAGGAGGTTTGACCACCAAGAGACCCGAGGGAGCCGGCCAAAGGTGGATCCCTGGTGGGAACGGCCAGAGACAGAGAGAGAGAAGGGAGCTCAGGACCACGCTCCGGAACTGCCTGGGGGTTAGCCGAGTCCAGGACCTGGTGGACGCAGCACGGCTCGGGTGGTCACTCAAGGCCAGAGTGACTGAGAGAACACCCGTGAGTAAAAACCCTGAAACTGCATCTCCTGACTCTGACTCTTCTTACTGCACCGTCACAACCCCCATCATCTTCACCTGCTGCCCTGAGGCCATACCCCTCCCGTTGGGGGTTATAACATCATCGCTGCACCCATACCACCGGCCTCAGCGGACTGTTATGCAGCGGCGGCTGCAAAGCCGCACTCAACGGGTGGCGTAGTCGACATCCAAGTTAACATCTACTGCCATAGACTGCCACTTAGTTTGACACCCTGGGCACGGACCGGGTCACCCCCACGAGACTACAACCCTCAACAGATCCGGCTCCGGGTAAGCTCCCGCGTGCGCAACGCAGCGCGACACAGGCCCAGGGGCGCGTCATAAGCATGGCCGATCCACATTAAAAAAGCAGCCATAGAGTATCCGGGAACCTTCCGCCACACTTTTCTTAGTCAGGCCTGCTTCTCGGCAGGGTTGGACGCGCCCACCAGAGAACTGAAGACTCCTCCGGCGGGCCCTGGCTTCTCCTTCAGGAGAGCTCATAGTGCCGAGGTGAGGCCATGATGATGATAGAGGCCACCATCTGCTTAGTTTTCTGTTACTTGGAATGCAAGTGCAAGTATGCAGCCAGCCACCCACCCACAGGCCGCAACACTAAACTGCTAGATTTCTGGGCAGCTGCTTGCACTTGAAATATGGCTTGTTAAGCTCATGGAGGCGGAAGCTTTTCACAACCTCATGCCGGCGGCGGCCGGGTGTCCATACTCGGTCCCCAGCCACCACTGTTTCTCCCGGTGTCACCTCCGCCTTCCACATGCACGGGTTCACAACATTACCCGTTCCCTCCCCAGTGCACTTACTGGGAAGGACCGCCTAGCCACAAACACATGGCCAGGTGAATGTGGCCAGGGACGGTATGGAGCCAATCCACAACTTTTTTTTGCTGAGAGTTGTACTTAGCTCGGTGAAAGTACTGGCATAGAGGGAAACCGTATCTACTCTGGCTGTCATTTCTCCATCACCAGGTTCCGCCCATTGTCACACACGACCATGCCTGGCTGTATGCTCAGCGGTGAGATACACAGATCAGGCTGCTGTGTTACAGCTTTCAACAACTCTTCAGCGGTGGGCGGTTTGTCAATTAAGTATTAAGCAAGTTATCTTCAGCATAGCCTGTTGCCGCTTGGCCAAGGTAGTGCTGCAGTGTTGTCAGCTTGTGACTGATGTAGTAATTTCGGAGATGGAGGAGGAGGTGCATGAGCTGAATACTGTGATTACATTGAGGTTAAATTGGTGACGCTGTTTTTTATACTAAAGAAAGATCCTATTGTTTTGTTTTTGCATTCACCGGGAAATGTCATTTTAACATTTTACAACCTTATCTGGCAATGTGGTGTGTGACACATCATCAGACACATCCTGTTTTATTTATGATGGAGGGACTCTGAAAGTCATAAAGCCTATTGTTATAGGGACATCAGATGGCCCTTACTATTCTTAATAGGCCAGCAGTCGGCCCTCGCTATTGTTAGCCGGATATGCTTTGTTGTTCCATTATTAACAAGTGGGTCTCCTGTTATTGCGTATCCAGTGACTGCAAGGGCTGCCCAAAATTTGGACGCAACCCAATACCCCTTTGAAGAGACATAGAGGAGGGTCTCAGTAAAAAAAATGTTTACATTATAAAGGAGCGGGTCTCCTATAGTGGTAATGCCCATGCTGTGACTGCAAGGGCTGCCAAAATTTGGGAAAAACCCCACTAAGAATTTAAAAACACATAGAGCAGGGCCACAGTAACGACAAATTCCTATAAGAAAGGAGAGAGTCTGCTATACAGTTATAGGGTATGCTGTGAGTCCAACGGCTGACCAATTTTAGGAAAAACCCCACTAAGAGTTTAAAGACACACAGAGCAGGGCCACAGTAACGGGTATGACATGTTCACATTATAAAGGAGAAAGTCTGCTATACAGTTATAGGGTATGCAGTGAGTCCAACGGCTGACCAATTTTAGGAAAAACCCTACTAAGAATTTAAAGACACACATAGCAGGGCCACAGTAACGAGTACAACATGTTCTCCTTAGAAAGGAGAGAGTCGACTATACAGTTATAGGGTATGCAGTGAGTCCAACGGCTGACAAATTTTAGGAAAAACCCCACTAAGAATTTAAAGACACACAGAGCAGGGCCACAGTAACAAGTACGACATGTTCCCATTAGAAAGGAGAGAGTCTGCTATACAGTTAAAGGGTAAGCAGTGAGTCCAACGGCTGACCAATTTTAGGAAAAATCCCACTAAGAATTTAAAGACACATAGAGCAGGGCCACAGTAACGACAAATTCCCATTAGAAAAGAGAGAGTCTGCTATACAGTTATAGGGTATGCTGTGAGTCCAACGGCTGACCAATTTTAGGAAAAACCCCACTAAGAATTTAAAGACACATAGAGCAGGGCCACAGTAATGACAAATTCCTATAAGAAAGGAGAGAGTCTGCTATACAGTTATAGGGTATGCAGTGAGTCCAACGGCTGACCAATTTTAGGAAAAACTCCACTAAGAATTTAAAGACACACAGAGCAGGGCCACAGTAACGAGTACGACATGTTCCCATTATAAAGGAGAGAGGAGTCAGCTATACAGTTATAGGGTATGCTGTGAGTCCAACGGCTGACCAATTTTATGAAAAACCCCACTAAGAATTTAAAGACACACAGAGCAGGGCCACAGTAACGAGTACAACATGTTCCCATTAGAAAGGAGAGAGTCGGCTATACAGTTATAGGGTATGCAGTGAGTCCAACGGCTGACCAATTTTAGGAAAAACCCCACTAAGAATTTAAAGACACACAGAGCAGGGCAACAGTAACAAGTACGACATGTTCCCATTAGAAAGGAGAGAGTCTGCTATATAGTTAAAGGGTGAGCAGTGAGTCCAACGGCTGACCAATTTTAGGAAAAACCCCATTAAGAATTTAAAGACACATAGAGCAGGGCCACAGTAATGACAAATTCCCATAAGAAAGGAGCGAGTCTGCTATACATTTATAGGATATGCAGCGAGTCCAAAGGCTGACCAATTTTAGGGAAAAACCCACTAAGAATTTAAAGACACACAGAGCAGGGCCACAGTAACAAGTAAGACATGTTCCCATTAGAAAGGAGATTGTCTGCTATACAGTTATAGGGTATGCAGTGAGTTCAACGGCTGACCAATTTTAGGAAAAACCCCACTAAGAATTTATAGACACATAGAGCAGGGCCACAGTAACGTCAAATTCCCATTAGAAAGGAGTCTCCCATAGTGTTGGCCTATGCAGTGAATGCAAGGGCTGCCAAAAATTTGGAGCCACTTCAATACCCCTTGGAAGAGACGTGGAGGAGGGCCTCATAAAAAAGTGTTCCCATTAGAAAGGAGTGGGCCTCCTATACTTGTAATGCCCATGCACTAAGTATATGTGCTGACAAACATTTACCCCTGGGGGGTATACATGAACATACTGTATAAAAATTTTTTTTTTACGGGCATCATAAACACCCTTTAAAAAAATTATATGGGGAGGACAAGAGCAAATAGCCAAAATCAGGAAGCGTATACCCATGTGTGTGTGTGAAAAGGTGCATGGGAATACACCTCCCAAGTAAAGACACTGGATTTGAGTTTATGTTACACTGCTATCATTCAGTGGTGTTGAGAAGTCTGGCCCAATCCAGCCCTTGTTCATTTTTATAAGAGTCAGCCTGTCAGCATTTTCAGTTGACAGGCGGATGCGATTATCAGTTATAATTCCACCAGCGGCACTAAAAAACCCGCTATGATAAAATGCTGGTGGCAGGGCAGGCCAGGACCTTCAAGGCATAGAGAGCCAGTTCATTCCATGTATCCAGCTTGGATACCCAATAATTATAAGGCACAGAGGAATCACGGAGGACGTTGGTACGGTTGGCAAGGTACTCCCTCAGCATCTTCCAAAACTTTGCACTCCTTGTGAGAGTACCCCACGCCTCAGGGCCTGTGCGATGGAAGGGTCTGAGAAAACTCTCCCAGAACTTTGACAGTGTTCCCCTGATTGGAGTTGTGTCTCTCTCGCCTGTACTCCTTGGTTGTCCAACAAAGTGTGCCCTCTGCCGCCAGCGTTTTTACATGGGAATTTCTTTAATAGTTCTGCAACAAGGGCCTTCTGGTACAGCCCCATTTTTTTAGACCTGTCCGCCTCAGGAATAAGAGATATAAAGTTCTCCTTGTAGCGTGGGTCTAGAAGTGTCACCAACTAGTAATGACTGTCACCCAAAATTTTGAGAACGCGAGGGTCATGGGAAAGGCAGCGTAACATAAACTCAGCCATGCGTGCCAGACTACTAACAGGCAAGACTTCCGTGTCTCACCAAGAGGATGACTGACTATGCTCTCCTCCTCCTCCTCCTCTCTGTCCTCTGGCCATCCACGCTGAACAGATGGTATGACAGCTGTGCAGGTAGTACCGTCTATAGCGCATGAAACTAGTGCCTGTCCTTTCTCCTCCTCCTCTTCCTCATTGTCACCCAATCCACGTTGGGATGAGATGAGACTTGGCTGTGTGTAGTCACCCTGTATGGTTCCCTGCTCCATCTCATCATGCTCCGCCTGCAATGCATCCTCTTTGATTGTGAGCAGAGAGCGTTTCAGAAGACAGAGAAGCGGGATAGTGACGCTACTTATGGCGTCATCGCCGCTCACCATCTTGGTGGAGTCCTCAAAGTTTTGGAGGATGGTCCATATGTCTGACATCCATGTCCACTCCTGAGGTCTTATGTGTGGAGTCTGAACTGAATAGCGACGGCCTTGTTGATGCTGGTACTCAACAACTGCCCTCTTCTGCTCACAAATCCTTCCCAACATCTGCAGTGTAGAGTTCCAACACGTGGGGACATCACACACCAGTCTGTGAGCCGGAAGCTGCAAACGCTGCTGAAACAATGCAAGGGTGGCGGAAGCTGCAGCTGACTTTCTAAAATGGGCACACAGGCGGCGTACTTCAACAAGCAGATCCCGTAGCTCCGAGTAGGATTTGAGAAACCGCTGAACCACGAGGTTAAGCACATGGGACAGGCATGGTACGTGTGTGAGCTCGCCTTGCCTCAGAGCCGCCACCAGGTTCCAGTCATTGTCACACATGACCATGCCTGGCTGTAGGTTCAGCAGTGTGAGCCACAGATCTGCCTGCTCTTTCATAGCTGACCACAACTCTTCAGCATTGTGCGTTTTTTCACCTAAGCATATTAGATTCAGCACAGCCTGTTGCCGCTTTGTCGAGGCTGTGCTGCAGTGCTTCCAGCTTTTGACTGATGTGGTCATTTCGGAGATGGAGGCTGAAGAGGAGGAGGAGGCTGAGGCTGATGAGGTGCAGGAGCTGTAGACCGTGGGGGCAACCCTGATTGACCTAGGGCCCGCAATCCTTGGCGTCGGGAGGACGTGTTCCGTCCCAAGGTCCAACTGGGTCCTGGCTTCCACTATGTTAACCCAATGTGCCGTCAGCGAGATGAACCATCACTGCCCACAAGCACTTGTCCACGTGTCCGTGGTTAGGTGGACTTTACCGGTAACTGCGTTGTTGAGGGCACGGCTAATGTTTTTGGACACGTGCTTGTGTAATGCGGGGACGGAACACCGGGAGAAATAGTGGCGGCAGGGGACCGAGTATTGAGGGATGGCCACCGCCATCAGGTTGCGGAATGCTTCGGTCTTCTGGAGCCTAAAAGGCAACATTTCGAGTGCAAGCAGTCGTGAAATGTGAGAATTTAGTAGTGTGGTCTGTGGTGCGTTGGCAGCATATTTGCGCTTGCGTTCCAAGGACTGGGGTATGGACAACTGAAAGCTGCGCTGGGACAAGAACATGGACGTGCTTCCTGATGCTGCTACTTGAGAGTGTGCAACTACAGGTGCAAGGCAGGAGGCATCTTCACATGCACCATGGACAGGGGTTTGCTTGCATGCACAACAGCGGAAGAAGCAATGGTGCCACCCGCAGACACTGTTCCTGGACCCTGGGGTTCGGCCAACAAAGTTGGGTGCTTTGCTGCCATGTGCCTGATCATTCTGGTGGTGGTCAGGCTGGTCGTTTTGCCACCCCTGCTGATGCTGGCCTGGTAGGTGGTGCAAATGCCCTTTTTGGGGTTATCGGCAGAGTCTTTAAAAAACAACCAGACTCGGGAAGATCTAACAGTTGCACTGGCAACTTCCTTTGTGCTGGTGTTACGGGGAACGGTTGTCTGCCTTCTGTCTGCAGCCACCACACTGCTTCTTCCAGCCTGTTGGGGTGCTCTGCCTCCCTCCCCCTGTGTGCTGCTGTCCTCGCTCTGCAAGTCCTCCTGCCAGGTTGGGTCAGTTACTATATCATCCACCAGCTCGTCTTCCACTTCTGCACCCTTGTCCTCCTCCTGACTTTCTGGCAATTGTGTCTCATCATAGTCCACCTCTTGTGACACTTTCCCACCGTTGCCTTCGTGTGACCGTGGCTGCTCAAATATTTGGGCATCGCTACACGCAATCTCCTCTTGCCCCACTTCAAGTGGATCGGACAAGAGGCCCGAATCTATAAATGGAAAAGTAAACAGCTCTTCAGAGTGTCCAAGTGTGGGATCAGCTGTCTCTGGGTACTCGGCATGGTAGGAGGAAGGAGGATCAGGGTGAGGAATATGCGGTCCAGACTCACGGCTACTGAGACTTGACCGTGTGGAAGACAGGGTGGTGGTGGTGGCTAAGTGACTGGAAGCATTATCCGCTATCCAACCAACAACCTTTTGACACTGCTCTGGGTTCAATAGTGGTGTGCTGCGGTACTGTAGAAATTGGGACAGGAAGTTACGGCGAGAAGATGTGGGTGTTTGTTGTGGCACAATTTCGGCTTGCCCACAGTCTTGTCCTTGGCATCTGCATGCACCATTACCATCACGTCCAGTTCCTCGTCCCTTGCCACGTGCCTTGCCCACTATAAATGGAGGACAGTATCTTCCACGCTCACTACAAATGATGAAGTTTGGAGCGAACTTATATGTGATCCGTGTGACGGAGAAAACAGAGTTTTAAATACCTGGCCAGTAGGTAAGTAGTTTGAGCAGCAAACTGCCGTGAATTGCTTCACTGACACACTAAAGGAAATTTTTAATGGAGGCCAGAAATGGCAGTATTTTCTGACAATGTATATGTGATCCATGTGATGGAGAAAACAGAGTTTTAAATACTTGGCCTGTAGGTATGTAGTTTGAACAGCAAACTGCTGTGAATTGCTTCACTGACACACTAAAAGGAAATTTTCAATGGAGGCCAAAAATGGCAGTATTTTCTGACAACGTATATGTGATCCGTTTGACGGAGAAAACACAGTTTTAAATAGCTGGATTTCTAGCGCTGTAATATGGAAAGGACCTGGCTGTATTCTGCAGTGCCAGCAAGCAAATGGCGCAGAAAAACGGTGTTCTCTGGATTGCTATTTAAGTAAATAAAGAGGATTAAGATCCAAAAAAAAGTATTCCTGGCCCCTGAGACCTGGGCTTTTGTATAGAAATATCTAACAGCAGCAGAAGGCAGATTTGGAATGGAGCCTCTTGTGCTATATGCACTGCAGTCTGCTATATACACTGTCTGCCTATACACCCTGCCTGCCTGATATCTCTGCAGATGGATTAGTCCTCAGAAGGACTGTTTGTTAAGATGGATATGTGCAATGTACGTTTTTTCTCCCTACACTACCTAATACACAAGCAAATCTCTCCCTGACGCCGCAGCACCTCTCCCTACACAAGCAAATGGCGCAGAAAAACGGTGTTCTCTGGATTGCTTTTTAAGCAAATAATGAGGATTAAGATCCAAAGAAAAGTATTCCTGGCCCCTGAGACCTGGGCCTCTGTGCCGAAATATCTAACAGCAGCAGAAGGCAGAATTGGAATGGAGCCTCTTGTGCTATATGCACTGCAGTCTGCTATATACACTGCCTGCCTATACATCCTGCCTGCCTGATACCTCTGCAGATGGATTAGTCCTTAGAAGGACTGTTTGTTAAGATGGATATGTGTAATGTACATTTTTTCTCTCTACACTACCTAATACACAAGCAAATTTCTCCCTGACACAGCAGCAGCTCTCCCAACACTGTCTGATCCGGAGTGACTGTGACGAGCATGGCGGCTCCAGGTCTGATAAAGACCTGATTACGCTGTGCGGCCAGCCAATCACTGTAATTCTCACAACCAACATGGCTACGGCATTACAGTGCATGGCAGGCAATCCCTGCATATTCATTGGCTCTCTAAAGAGCACCAAACATGCAGGGAGGGGACCCGAGTTCCTGCCTGAGCAACCCGGAAATACTCGGCCAGCGCCGAGCATCTCGAGCAGTGAGATGCTCGGGTGAGCACCGAGCAGTAGCGTGCATGCTTGCTCATCACTAGTCCCAGGTCTTATATAGACCAACTGATGATGCTATGCGGCCAGCCATTCACTGTAAAGTCACAACCAACATGGCCAATGCATTACATACAGTCAGGCAATCCCTGCATGTTAATTGGCTGCCTAACATGTGCCAAACATGTGAGACGGGGACTCGAGCTCCCACCCGAACATTCAAAAAATACTCGCCGAGTAACAAGCATCTCGAGCACTGTGATGCTCAGGCAAGTAGGAAGTAGTGACAAACATACTCGCTCATCACTACCTAGCACCTGTCCCTATTTTAAATGCAGCTATCATCAGCTGGAAATGAGTGTTCATTCTGGTCACATACATATCTTCCACAGTGCATAACTTGATTGATTCTTTCCATGCACTCATTGACTGAATTATAATTTTTAACAGTGATTGATTTGTAATTAGAAATTCATCAAAGCAGGCAGGGTTGCTTGCGTTCATTCACAGTTGGGTGCTGCTACGTACCAAAAAAAAACCTATTAAAATCTATTTTATATTCTACAATATTACCTCTCTTTTCTGCAATTCGTGTATGGGTGAGCTATCGCATTATGGATAGCATATTACACGGATCCAGACAGAGATTATTGCCTTACACTGCATACTGCTGCTGCAGCAAAAAATCTATTCTATTCCCTATTGATACCATTATTAGCTGCATTTACAATAGCGACAGGTGCTATGTGGTAACATAAGTGTTCATTCTGGTCACATACATCTCTTCCACAGTCCATCACTAAACTGATTTTTTTTTCATACACTCAATGACCGATTCATAATTTTTTACGGTGATCTGTACTTTATCAAAGTTGACAGAAATTTATTAAAGTTGACTACCTCTTGAAGCTCATCAAGAGAATGCCAAGAGTGTGCAAAGCAGTCATCAAAGCAAAAGGTGGCTACTTTGAAGAACCTAGAATATAAGACATATTTTCAGTTGTTTCACACTTTTTTGTTAAGTATATAATTCCACATGTGTTAATTCACAGTTTTGATGCCTTCAGTGTGAATGTACAATTTTCATAGTCATGAAAATACAGAAAAATCTTTAAATGAGAAGGTGTGTCCAATCTTTTGGTCTGTACTATATAAGAAAAAAATAATTATTTTTGCTGAAGATTCAAAAGAAATGTCCATGTTTGTCCTAGGCCTTTAAAATGATGGTCCCTTAAGGGCCTGCATCAGATGTTAGTTTGATGCAGTTTTGGAATTTATTGCGAGGATTGGATAAGAAAGTAAAGGGAGTATATACAGTAGGAAAGGTTGGCTTAAAAAATGCATCAAAATGGCACGTTTTAAAGCACTGCAAATTCCATGGCTTGGAATGTATCAGGCTATAGACCCTAGTGCACCGCAGTTGTTAAGGTGGAAGCCTCAACATCTGAATGACTCATCATCATGAACATTGTGAAGGTTAAACAATGATTTATAGGGCTCTTAAAGAGGACCTTTCACCAGTTTAGCATGTCTAGCTGGCCACACCATGGAATAGTGCTGCAGAACTGAATACAATTTATTTTTCATTTGTTTATTTGTCATCTTTATTGCTGAAATTTTAGCTTGCAAAGTTTAGATTATAATGTTAATTTTCCCTGCATGACATTGACCAATCATGAGCATGAGGCATCATGCAGAGTAAAAAAGAACACGCCCCCAGAAGGTTAGAAGAGCATGCGTTTTCCTGTGAGATGTAAAGTTATAGAACTATGCTCTCATCCTTGTTCTCTGCACCTATTGTGTTGCACAGAGCAGAGCTGAATGGGATCACAAGCATCTCTAGCAGCTTTCATCTCAAGGTGGTCAGTGTTGTGGGAAGTGGGAGTAGAGCTGAGCTACGTGCCATTTAAAACACATCTTCAGCTTCAGCTTTTTTCACAGCACTGTCAGCTCTCTCCCTACACTAATTGCCCTGAAAGCAAATCTGGAGGTGTTTTTAATCACACTCAGTTCAGCTGTACTCTACACAGTAGCTGCAGAGATCAGGGCTGAGAGAATGACTCTGCTTCATGTAATGCAGCGACTTGCTGGCATTACGGTAATGGTCCAGGATGTGTTTTACCTGACCATGTACCTTCCCCCTCAGGTGACTGGTCACATGATTGTGACATAGCACAGGTCCTGCGCGCACAGAATGTCTGTCTGATCACATGACTGTGACATCAGCAAGGTCCTGTCTGTGTGTGTGTGCAAGGGATGGATATATAAACCCTGCTTGATGGGAGACAGGTGTGTTCGGCGTGTTGGGCGTGAGGCCTGTTTCCCATGTGTGTGGGACACCGTGATACAGTGAAGCCTGGCAGCCTGAAAGGTCGAGGCTGGATCTTGTGTAGATGCCAGTGGCCTTGGAAGGCAGCGGCTTGGTGAAGAGTCCGGAAAGGCACAGACTGGATGTGTGTGAGTGAAACATTCCAGTAGCCTTAGACGGGAAAACGGCTAGAGACCCCCTACCTGGGAAAGCCTTAAAGCCACAGTGGTGGCGGATTAAATGGACTGCAGCAACTAAACCCGGCAAAGGTAATACACTTTGTTATATGGACAATATTATAGACATTGCTATAGTATTACCTTGCTGAAGGCTGTAACTTGGGCCAATTGGGCCTGTCTGCTACTTGAGAGACTCCCGGATGTTAAGTGTGTAAACATGCCGGTGATAAACTAAGAAGGACTGTGTGATATGCGGTTTATGATAATATAATAAACTGCTGTATTGAGAAAATACCGGAAGGACATTGCACGTGTGCTTAATTTACCCGGTGCAGTGAGTATCCCCCATTATGATGACTAGTGCTGCCTTACATTCATTACATCTCACAGTACCAGGGAAGTTCGTCTAAGCATCTCTGGGGACAATGTTCTTTTCTTCCCTGCATATTGTTGACCAATCATATGCAGGAGGTATCATGCAGAGGAAAAAAGAACATGCCCCAAAGACAAATATGTGGTAACATCCTTTTGGACTTATCATAAATTATAACCTAAAAATTACAAACTAATATCTCAGCAATGGAGAGTAGAAATTAAATAACAAAACTTACATTTTACCCAGCTCTGTAACCCTAATTCCATGATGCAGCCTGCATATCATGCTCACACTGGTGAAAAGTCCTCCCTCTTTCAACCATTCCTTCATGAGAAACATTTTCAGTCCCTTGAACCTTATTGGGAAGTTACTTGTGAATTATTCACATCAGCACACACTACCGAGTCTGAATTGGGATAAAATGTCATTACAATACTGTGACTTTATGTTCTTACAACCAATTTATAAGATCAAGAGCTGCCTTTTCCTGCTTGCTGGACATCTTCCAGATTGAAATCCGACTTCATGTTCATGACCAAAATCTAAATGGTTGTGCATGCATATTCTCCCTACACATCTAACATTGAGCATGGAGAGGCACTACTGCATGCTGGGCCATACAGTTTCCATGACAACCTTCTGGTACCCAGCTAGTATTGTCCACTGATCCTAATAATTAGAATAGGACCTTTGCATGATGCACGCTGGGTTTTGGGTGGTGTCTTGGCAACTGTGCCACACAGAATGCAATGGCATCTCTGCACATCAAAGGGGCAGGAGAGTATGCCTGCACAATCACTTTAACACAGTTTATATCTGATCTGTGATTTTTCGTCTTCTCTGTTACCATTTTCCCCAGTGTCCAGAGGTAGTACACTTATTCTCTTCCTGGGATTTTATTTTCCGTTTTCACAGTTTCCAACTTTTTTCTAATTATTGCCAAGATCCTAACAAGAAAAGTTTACATGTATATGTAACGGGGCCGGGAGGTGGAACCTCTGAGCTGCAATACAAAGGGGAAGTCCTTGTAAGGAAGCGGGTGACTCCCAGGGAAGGCAAGCAGGTAGCCACAGCAAGTGACGGGGACAGTCTCTGGGTAAGCAGGCTGGTGGTCACGGCAAGTGACGGGGACAGTCTCTGGATAGACAGGCATGTGGTCACGGCAAGTGACGGGGATAGTCTCTGGGTAGACAGGCAGGTGGTCACGGCAAGTGACAGCAGGATCTCCAGGCAGGCTGGCAGAAAGCAAGCAGGTGCTCCCAGGAGAGCGGGCAGACAGACGAGGCGGATACCTGACAGGAAACTGGCGGGCGCTCCCAGGTGAGCGGGTTGACGGAGACAGCAGGTAACAGGCAGGTAACTGGTGGACGCTGCCAGGTGAGAAGTCAGACAGACGAGGCAGGTGACAGGCAGGTAACTGGTGGACGCTCCCAGGTGAGCGGTCTGACAGACGAGGCAGGTGACAGGTAGGTAACTGGTGGACGCTCCCAAGTGAGCGGTCTGACAGACGAGGCAGGTGACAGGTAGGTAACTGGTGGACGCTCCCAGGTGAGCGGTCAGACAGACAAGGCAAGTGACAGGCAGGTAACTCGTGGACGCTCCCAGGTGAGCGGTCTGACAGACGAGGCAGGTGACAGGTAGGTAACTGGTGGACGCTCCCAGGTGAGCGGTCAGACAGACAAGGCAGGTGACAGGCAGGTAACTGGTGGACGCTCCCAGGTGAGCGGTCAGACAGACAAGGCAGGTAACTGACGGATAACAGGCTGGCAGGCAGGACGAGAAGTCAGGCTAGCAGCGGGACCTGAGGGCTGAAGCACAGGAAGACACAGTGCAAACAACTTTGCTCGGGCACCTCCATTTTGGAGGAGGTGCCTTATATATGGGAGATCCTCCGGCAATTGGCCGGGGACTCCTTAGGACGGAGCACGCGGCCCCTTTAAGAGAGAGGGAGCACGCGCGCGCCCTAAGCACAGTGCCTGGGAAGCAGCGCGCGCTGCCAGCAGCGCGGGAGGAGGACGCCGAGCACGGAGCAGAGAGGTGAGGGGAACAGCGTCTCTGCCTAGCAGGGGGCTGAGATGCCGATGCTACAGTATATACCCTGAAACTTAATTATTAACTGCAGAGAGCAAAACACCAGCAAAAGATTACCATTTACTTTGGTTGTATTTAAAAATATTTGTAGGGGGTTCCAAACAATTTTTATCCATTTATTTAGAAGAATATTTGAATTACATTTGTCCTAGTATTTTAGAAAAGGACAAGGCAAGGCATCGGTCAATCAGCAACTGTCCTACGCAGCGTCTCAGGGGTACAGTTTGTGCATGCGTCCTCTTGTGATGGTCCTAGTGTCTTATACGGAGACCTGCTCCCTATAAGACACTAGGACCAACACAAGAGGTCAGCTGGTGTCCCGATGATGATACTGCATCGTGAAGCATGTGCTGAACTGATAGAGAAGGCTTCAGTCACACTGCTCGTGAGGGATTAAGGTAAGGTGAGTGTAAGTTTTATTATTTGGGGGTGAGAAATGGGGCATTATCAGATGTTAGATGGCACAAAAGGCAGACATTTTTATTGTGTAGGGCAGTATACAATATTGCCTTCCGTTCCAGAACAGAGGGGCATGTGACCATACACATCTATCCCCAGTCCCCAATTACACTGCTCAGAAACGAGTAACTGTGCATTAAGTGCGGAGTGTTATTCAATGATGGCTGCTGAAGGTCATGTCTGTCATGTCTGTCCACAAACTGGTCTGGTCACAATGGGTCTACTCATATACCTCTCCATTAGTGATGAGCGAGCACTAAAATGCTCAGGTCCTCGTTGCTCGGGTCGAGAAAATCGTAATGCTCGGGTGCTCGGCCTGAACAACGAGCACAATTTAAGTCTATGGGAAACTCAAGCATTTTTCCAGCGGCAACCCCGCCGGAAGTCTGCAGGAGGCCTAAAAATTGCCCTAATCGATGGAAATAGTGCTCAAATGACATGGAAACTATAGCGCCGGCGTCCCTGCCCTCTGCTAGGCAGGGACGCTGTTCCCCTCACCCCACTGCTCCGAGCCCGGCGTCCTCCTCCCGCTCTGCTGGCAGCGCGCGCTCCTTCCCGGCCACTGTGCTTAGGGCGCGCGCGCGCTCCCTCCCTCTTAAAGGGGCCGCGCGCGCCGTCCTAAGGAGTCCCCGGCCAATGGCCGGAGGACTTCACCATATATAAGGCACCTCCTCCAAAATGGAGGTGCCCGAGCAATGTTGTTGCACTGTTCACTACTCTGCTTCAGCCCTCAGGTCCCGTTGCCAGTTACCTGCCAGATTCCTGCCAGTTTGCTGTCTGATTCCTGCCTGATATTCCGCTTACCTGCCTGCTAGCCTGAGGTCCGACGGTCTGCCTACCGACTCCTGTCAGTCTGTCTAAGGACCAGCTTGCCCGCTCACCTGGGAGCGCTCCTCTGCTACCTGCCTGCTAGCCTGAGGTCCGACGGTCTGCCCTCCAACTCCTGTCAGTCTGTCTATGGACCAGCTTGCCCGCTCACCTGGGAGCGCACATCTGCTACCTGTCTGCTAGTCTACCTGGAGGCTCCGCTGTCACGTGCTGTGACCACCCGCCTGTCCAGAGACTCCTGCCCGCTCACCTGGGAGCGCTCATCTGCTGCCTGTCTGTTGGTCTACCTGGAGGCTCCGCCGTCACATGCTGTGACCACCCGCTTATCCAGAGACTCTCGCCTGCTCACCTGGGAGCTCACATCTACCATCTGCCTGCTAGCCTACCTGGAGGCTCAGCCGTCACAGGTCGTACCAACCCTTTACCCAGAGACTGCCCCGGTCACTTGCCGTGACCTCCTGCCCGTTCATCCAGAGACTGCCCCGGTCACTTGCCGTGACCTCCTGCCCGTTCATCCAGAGACTGCCCCGGTCACTTGCTGTGACCTCCTGCCCATTCATCCAGAGACTGCCCCGGTCACTTGCCGTGACCTCCTGCCCGTTCATCCAGAGACTGCCCCGGTCACATGCCGTGACCTCCTGTCCGTTCACCCAGAGACTGTCCCGGTCACCTGCTGTGACTGCCTGCCTGCCTTCCCTGGTCGCCACCCGCTCCCTTACAAGGACCTCCCCCTTGTATAGTAGCTCAGAGGTTCCGCCTCCCAGACCCGTTACAGTTTGCTCGGGCCGTGGAACCCGGTGGCACCCAAGCTCCTTCACTCTCGGACCTGTGTCATGAACTGTCCCATCAGAGGTCCCAACAGGAGTCCATCCTGGGTCACCTGCGGAATGTCAATTCTCGCCTGGACACTCTGACTGCTCCACCAGCAACCACCGCCCGTGCCATGACTCGCAATCCGCCAGCTCCGCTGCCCACCAATACTATGGTATCCTACCCCGGACCCCGGCTTTCTGCACCTCCTCGCTTCGGAGGCGACTCCGCTCAGGCTCGGGGCTTTATAAATCAGTGCACCCTGCACTTTGAACTCCTGTCCCACCAGTTTAACTCCGACCAGGCCAAAATTGCCTTCATCATGTCCCATCTCACCGGGGAGGCCCTGGTCTGGCTAAATCCTCTATGGGAGAGAGGAGACCCCCTGGTGTCCGACTTGCCTGCCTTTTCACGGCTTTCCGGAAAGTCTTCGACGAACCCGGACGGAAGACCTCATCCGCATCATCTCTGCTACGCCTCCGTCAGGGAAGTCTCACCGTGGGCCAATATGCCATACGGTTCCGTACCCTTGCCTCGCAGCTGACCTGGGATAACGACGCTCTGGTATCTGTCTTCTGGGAGGGTCTGTCCGGCCGTATTAAAGATGAACTCGCCGGTCGAGACATTCCTACCACTCTCGATGACCTAATAACTCTTGCCACCCGGATTGACCTACGGTTCCAGGAGCGTGCCAAAGAAGTCACCCGTGAGAGGAGGTTTCCACGTCTAGCTCCTACTTTTCAGAAACCCGTCACTCCCTCCGTTTCTCCCCAGGTACACTCTCCTGAGCCTATGCAGGTCGACCAGACCAAGATGGTCAAAACCCGGCAGGACTTACGCCGTGCCGAGGGGAGCTGCTTCTACTGTGGCAGTAAGGAGCACCGGATCCGTACCTGCCCGGAGAGGTCGGGAAACGCCTGTGTCTAGGTTCGCTCAGAGAGGTCGACCTAGACAAGAATAAATCCTCTCCATCTCTGCTGCTGTCAGTCTCAATTATCTGCGGGGAGAATCGTTATTTCGAACTAGCCCAACTTGACTCTGGAGCGGCCGGGAATCTTATTTCACAGGCCCTGGTAGAAAAATACCGCATTCCCACCAAACCTCTGGCTATACCATTATCTGTCGCTGCTGTGGATGGGGGCCTCTTACCACGTCCCATCCAACTCATCACCGAATCCATAACTCTGCAGGTGGGAATGCTGCATTCTGAGAGCATCTCTTTTCATGTTCTGCCTGGACTCTCTCACGCCCTCTTACTAGGTCTACCTTGGCTCCAGAGACATGCACCCGTGCTTGACTGGCAGACCGGAGAAGTCCTTCGCTGGGGACAGGACTGTCATAAGACTTGTTTGGTTCCTGTTCATCCCGCCCGTCCTTCTCCTACCCCAACTAATCTACCTGGACTTCCGATTCCCTATTGGTCATTTGCTGATGTCTTTAATAAAAAGGAGGCAGAGACATTACCCCCTCATAGACCATACGACTGTCCTATCGACCTGTTACCCGGTACTACGCCTCCCCGTGGGCGTATTTACCCATTGTCCGCTGCTGAGACCCGGTCGATGTCCGAATATATTGAGGAGAATTTGGCCAGGGGATTCATCCGGAAATCTACCTCCCCAGCGGGAGCAGGCTTCTTTTTCGTAAAAAAGAAGGACGGCTCTCTTCGTCCCTGTATAGACTATAGAGGCCTTAACCAGATCACGGTGAAGAATAAGTACCCCCTTCCGCTCATTCCAGAATTATTTGATCGTCTGAGGGGGGCTAGAATCTTCACCAAACTGGACCTCCGTGGGGCGTACAACCTGGTCCGTATCCGTCAAGGGGATGAATGGAAGACTGCATTCAACACCCGGGACGGCCACTATGAATATCTGGTAATGCCCTTTGGTCTCTGTAACGCTCCTGCCGTCTTTCAAGAGTTGGTCAATGACATCTTCCGGGACCTTCTCTACTCCTGCGTAGTGGTGTACCTGGACGACATCTTGGTCTTCTCTCCGGATCTCCAGACTCACCGGAGGGATGTTCGTCAGGTCCTGCTCAGGCTCAGGCAGAATCACCTCTTCGCTAAATATGAGAAGTGCCTCTTTGAGCAGATCTCGCTTCTGTTTTTGGGCTACATTATTTCTCAGACCGGCCTACGAATGGATCCAGAGAAACTGTCTGCCATCGAGAAATGGCCCCGACCGGAGGGGTTGAAGGCCATCCAGCGGTTCCTGGGCTTCGCCAACTACTACCGCCTCTTCATACCGCACTTCTCTTCCCGGACTGCCCCAATTTCCGCGCTCACCCATAAGGGCACTAATCCCAGAGAGTGGCCGCCCGAAGCAGAGGAGGCCTTTCTTTCCTTAAAACAGGCCTTCTCTTCTGCCCCGCTGCTGCATCGCCCAGATGGCAACAAGCAGTTCTTCCTGGAGGTTGACGCCTCCTCCTCTGGAGCCGGAGCGGTACTTACCCAAAAATCATCTTCCGGGAGAATGGTAACTTGTGGCTTCTTCTCCAAACTCTTCTCCTCTTCTGAGCGCAACTATTCCATAGGAGATCGAGAGTTATTGGCCATCAAACTGGCATTGGAGGAGTGGCGTTACCTACTCGAGGGGGCTCTTCACCCGGTAATAATCTACACTGACCACAAGAACTTGGCTTACCTCCAGCATGCCCAGAGACTTAACCCGCGCCAAGCCCGGTGGTCCTTGTTTTTTGCTCGCTTTGATTTTATTCTTCATTTTCGCCCGGCTGACAAAAACATCAAGGCGGACGCCTTGTCCCGATCCTTTCTGGTGTCTGATCTCGAGGAGGAACCGAAACACATCATCGATCCCGCCAGAGTAATGCAGGTGGCTCCCGTGAGTCTAAATCGTCTCCCTCCCGGTAAGACGTTCGTATCAGTACCTGATCGGGAGAAGATCCTACACTGGGGTCACTCGTCTAAACTAGCTGGCCACGCCGGTCAGAAAAAGACCCTCCAGCTTATTACCCGGCACTACTGGTGGCCTACCCTGCACAAGGACGTAATAGACTTTGTTTCTGCCTGTGTGTCCTGCGCCCGCAACAAGGTTCCAAAACATCTGCCAGCCGGTCGCCTCCTTCTGCTCCCAGTACCTGCTGCCCCCTGGCAGCATATAGCAATGGACTTTATAACTGATCTCCCCGTCTCTGCCGGTTGTACGGTCATTTGGGTGGTCGCTGACCGCTTTTCCAAGATGGCTCATTTCGTTCCCCTGCCAGGACTCCCGTCTGCACCCGAGCTGGCTAAAGACTTTATCCGCCACATCTTCCGTCTTCATGGACTGCCCCTCCACATAGTGTCGGATCGTGGGGTACAGTTCACCTCACGCTTCTGGAGAGCCACTTGTAAACTGCTAGACGTCACCCTGGACTTCTCCTCCGCTTACCACCCACAGTCTAATGGTCAAGTGGAGCGGATCAATCAGAACCTGACCAGTTACCGCCGGCACTTCGTTAATGCCCACCATTCAGACTGGGTGGATCTCCTGCCATGGGCCGAATTTTCTTACAACAATCACGAGAGTGAATCATCCTCCAAAACCCCGTTTTTTGTTGTCTTCGGTCAGCATCCTCGGATCCCATTTCCCGTCTCCACCTCGGTGGACAATCCGGCTGCGGAATCTCTTGTTAACAAATTTTCCTCCATATGGGAGAGCACCCGGTCCGCACTCCTTCTGTCATCCGAGCGTATGAAAAGACATGCTGACAAAAAACGTCTGGATCCTCCTCAATTCCGTCCAGGGGATAAGGTCTGGCTCTCGTCCAAGTATGTCCGGCTCAAGATTCCTTCCTATAAGTTAGGGCCTCGGTTCATCGGTCCTCTGGAGGTCATCAGTCAGATCAACCCGGTGGCCTATAAATTGAAACTCCCGGCCAACTTGCGGATCCCTAACTCCTTCCATGTATCTCTCCTCAAACCTGTGGTACTTAACTCTTTTTCCAAGTCTACAGGTACGCCTCCTGCTCCGGTTTCCGCTGAAAAAGAATTTGAGGTAGAGAACATTCTGGCCACCAAAAGGGTAAGAGGGAAGACCTTTTTTCTAGTAGATTGGAAGGGGTTTGGTCCTGAAGAGAGAACGTGGGAGCCCCGGGAGAACATCCATGCCCCTCTCATCCTAGCTAAATTTCTCTCTGGCCTAAAAAAGGGGGGGCCTAAAGGGGGGGGTACTATAGCGCCGGCGTCCCTGCCCTCTGCTAGGCAGGGACGCTGTTCCCCTCTCCCCACTGCTCCGAGCCCGGCGTCCTCCTCCCGCGCTGCTGGCAGCGCGCGCTCCTTCCCGGCCACTGTGCTTAGGGCGCGCGTGCGCTCCCTCCCTCTTAAAGGGGCCGCGCGCGCCGTCCTAAGGAGTCCCCGGCCAATGGCCGGAGGACTTCACCATATATAAGGCACCTCCTCCAAAATGGAGGTGCCCGAGCAATGTTGTTGCACTGTTCACTACTCTGCTTCAGCCCTCAGGTCCCGTTGCCAGTTACTTGCCAGATTCCTGCCAGTTTGCTGTCTGATTCCTGCCTGATATTCCGCTTACCTGCCTGCTAGCCTGAGGTCCGACGGTCTGCCTACCGACTCCTGTCAGTCTGTCTAAGGACCAACTTGCCCGCTCACCTGGGAGCGCTCTTCTGCTACCTGCCTGCTAGCCTGAGGTCCGACGGTCTGCCCTCCAACTCCTGTCAGTCTGTCTATGGACCAGCTTGCCCGCTCACCTGGGAGCGCACATCTGCTACCTGTCTGCTAGTCTACCTGGAGGCTCTGCCGTCACGTGCTGTGACCACCCGCCTGTCCAGAGACTCCTGCCCGCTCACCTGGGAGCGCTCATCTGCTGCCTGTCTGTTGGTCTACCTGGAGGCTCCTCCGTTACATGCTGTGACCACCCGCTTATCCAGAGACTCTCGCCTGCTCACCTGGGAGCTCACATCTACCATCTGCCTGCTAGCCTACCTGGAGGCTCAGCCGTCACAGGTCGTACCAACCCTTTACCCAGAGACTGCCCCGGTCACTTGCCGTGACCTCCTGCCCGTTCATCCAGAGACTGCCCCGGTCACTTGCCGTGACCTCCTGCCCGTTCATCCAGAGACTGCCCCGGTCACTTGCCATGACCTCCTGCCCGTTCATCCAGAGACTGCCCCGGTCACTTGCCGTGACCTCCTGCCCGTTCATCCAGAGACTGCCCCGGTCACTTGCCGTGACCTCCTGTCCGTTCACCCAGAGACTGTCCCGGTCACCTGCTGTGACTGCCTGCCCGCCTTCCCTGGTCGCCACCCGCTCCCTTACAAGGACCGCCCCCTTGTATAGTAGCTCAGAGGTTCCGCCTCCCAGACCCGTTACACCTATTATTAAGGAGCGGATTCCCTATACTATTATTGCATATGCAGTGACTTCAAGGCCTGCCCAAAATTTGGAAAAAAAAACAATACACTTTTGAAGAGACATAGAAGGCCTCATTTAAATTTTTTTTTTACCAGTATTAAGGAGCGGGTCTCCTATACTGTTATAGCGTATGTAGTAACTGCAAGGCCTGCACAAAATTTAGAATAACCCCAATGCACCTTTGAAGAGACATAGAAGGTTTCATTTGAAATTATTTTTTACCATTATTAAGGAGCGGGTCTCCTATACTGTTATAGCATATGCAGTGACATCAAGGCCAGGCCAAAATTTGGAAAAACCCCAATACCCCTTTGAAGAGGCACAGAAAGCCTCATTTAAAAAAAAAATTCCCATTATTAAGCATCGGGTCTCCTATAGTGGTAATGCCCATGCAATGACTGCAAGGGCTGCCAAAAATTAGGATGCACTCCAATACCCCTTTGAAGAGACGTAGAGGTCCTCATTAAAAAAAATGTTCCCCATTGTTAAGGAATGAGCCTCCTATACTGGTAATGCCCATGCAGTAACTGCAAAGGCTGTCAAAAAATTGGAAACACTCCAATACCCCTTTGAAGAGACGTAGAATAGGCCCTCATTAAATTTTTTTTACCGTTGTTAAGGAATGGGTCTCCTACATGGGTAATACATGAGGTCTCCAGGGGGGTATACATGAACATACTGTATGACATACAGAATGTTAGAGGTAGGCAGGCATCTAAAAAAATTTCCTGCGGGCATCATAAACACCCTTACAAAAAAATTATGTGGGTGTGGCATCACGGTCACCCTGGTGATGTGGTGGTGGAGGATGAGGAGGAGAAGGAGGAAGACAACATAAAATAGAAAAAATCAGGAAGCGTATACCCATGTCTGGGTGTGAAGGGGTGCATGCGAATAGACCCCCAAAAAAGCCACTGGATATGATTTTATGTTTTGCTGCTATCATCCGGTGGTAATCAGAAGTCTGGCCCCATCCAGCACTTGTTCATTTTGATGAGTCAGCCTGTAAGCATTTTGAGTTGACAGGCGGATGCACCTATCAGTTATAATGCCCCCGGCAGCACTAAAAACACGCTTTGAAAAATTGCTAGCGACAGGGCAGCCCAGGACCTCCAAGGCGTAGAGAGACAGTTTTTGCAACGTGTCCAGCTTGGATACCCAATAATTATAAGGCACAGAGGAATCACAGAGAATGTTGGTACGGTCAACAAGGTAGTCCTTCAGCATCTTCCAAAAATTTTCCCTCCTTGTCAGAGTACCCTGCGCATCAGGGCCTGGGTGCTGGGAGGGTCTGAGAAAACTGTCCCACACCTTTGACAGTGTTCCCCTGCCTCTGCTGAATTGTATTTGTGTCTACCTCGCCTGTAGTCCATAGTTGTCCAAGGAACTGTGACCTCCGGTGCCAGCATTTTCAGATGGGAATTCTTTTATTAATTCTGCAACAAGGGCCTTTTGGTACAGCAACATTTTAGTAGACCTCTCCGCCGCGGGAAGGAGAGATAGAAAGTTCTCCTTGTAGTGTGGGTATAGAAGTGTGACCAACCAGTAATTACTGTCGGCCAAATTGCGTACAACGGTCACAGAAAGGCAGAGAAACATAAAGTCAGCCATGTGTGCCAGACTGGTAACAGCCAAGTCTTCCCTGTGCTGACCAAGAGGACGACTGTCCATGCTCTCCTCCTCATCATCCTCATTCTCCCTTTCCTCAGGCCATCCACGCTGAACAGATGGTATGAATGTGGTGTGGGTGGTACCGTCTGTAGCGCAGGAAACCAGCTCCTGTTTCTCATCATCCTCTTCCTCCTCAAGAGCACCCAATCTGCGTTGGGATGAGATGAGGCTGGGCTGTGTGGAATCACCCTGTATGGTTCCTTGCTCCATCTCATCGTGCTGCGCCTGCAATGCCTCCTCTTTAATTGTGAGCAGCGAGCATTTCAGAAGACATCGCCGCTCACCATCTTGGTGGAGTCCTCAATGTTTTGGAGGATGACACAGATGTCTGACATCCATGCTCACTCATCAGTTCTTATGTGCGGAGGCTGACCTGAATGCTGACGGGTGTGTTGAAGCTGGTACTCAACAACTGCCCTCTGTTGCTCACAAATCCTTCCCAACATCTGCAACGTTGAGTTCCAATGCGTGGTGAAATCGCAAACCAGTCGGTGAGCTGGAAGCTGCAAACGCTGCTGAAGCACCGCGAGGGCGGCCGAAGCTGTACGTGACTTTCGAAAATGGGCACACAGGCGACGTACTTTGACAAGCAGTTTAGGCAGATCCGAGTACATTTTGAGAAACCACTGAACCACTAGGTTGAGCACATGGGCCAGGCATAGCAAATATATGAGAAGTTGCCTCGCTTCAGAGCCGCCACCAGGTTCCAGCCATTGTCACACATGACCATGCCTGGCTGTAGGTTCAGCGGTGACAGTCACAGATCTGTCAGCTCTGTTACAGCTGTTAACAACTCTTCAGAGGTGTGCACTTTGTCCCCTAAGTATATTAGCTTCAGCAGTGCCTGTTGCCGCTTGGCCAAGGCAGTGCTGCAGTGCTTCCAGCTTCCGACTGATGTGGTCATTTTGGAGATGGAGGCTGAGAAGGAGGAGGAGGTGCAGGAGTTGTAGAATGTGGGGGCAACCCTGATTGACCCAAGGCCCACAATCCTTGGCATCGGGAGGATGTGTTCCATACCAGGGTCCGACTGGGTCCCGGCTTCCACTATATTAACCCAGTGTGCTGTCAGCGAGATGTACTGCCCCTCGCCACAAGCACTTGTCTATGTGTCCGTGGTTAGGTGGACCTTTACCTGTAACTGTGCAGTTGAGGGCACTGCTAATGTTCTGGGACACGTGCTTGTGTAATGCGGGGACGGCACACCTGGAGAAATTGTGGCGGCTGGGGACCAAGTACTGAGGGACGGCGGCCTCCATCAGGTTGCGGAAAGATTCCATTTTCATGAGCCTAAAAGGCAACATTTCAAGTGCAAGCATTCAAGAAATGTGTGAGTTTAGTAGTATGGCCTGTGGGACGTTGGCTGTGTATTTACGCATGCGTTACGAGGATCTAGGTAGGGACAACTGAACGCTGCGCTGGGACAAGGACATGGACGGTGATGGTTGCAAGTGTACAACAAGAGGTGCAGGGCAGGAGGCATCTTCACCTGCACCATGGACAGGGGATTGGTATGCACGCACAACAGAGGAACAGGCAATGGTGTCACCTACAGACACTGTTTCTGGACCGTGGCATTCGGCCCACCTAGTCTGGTTCTTTGCTGTCATGTGCCTGAGCATGCTGGTGGTGGTCAGGCTGGTAGTTTTGCTGCCCCTGCTGATGCTGGCCTGGCAGATGTTGCAAATGGCCTTTTTTGGGGTTATCTGGACTGTCTTTCAAAAAGAGACAGCCTTGTGTATGTGGCGACCCCACTGCTTGTTCCTGCCTGTTGTGGTGCTACGCCTCTCTCCCCCCGTGTGCTGCTGTCCTCGCTATGCATGTCACCTTGACAGGTTAGATCAGTGACTTCATCGTCCAACATCTCGTCTTCAACTTTCGCACCTTGGTCCTCCTCCTGACTTTCTGTCAATTATGTCTCATCATCATCCACCTATTGCGACAGTAATTGCACTTTCCCACCGTCGCCTTCATGTGACCATTGCTGGTCAAATATTTGGGCATCACTACTTGCGATTTCCTCTTGCCCCGCTTACAGCTGGTTGGGTGAGAGTCCCGAATCTATAAATGGAAAAGTGAACAGCTCTTCGGAGTGTCCAAGTGTGGGATCAGTAGTCTCTGTGCACTTGGCATGGTAGGAGGAAGGAGGATCAGGGTGAGGAATATGTGGTCCAGACTCACGGCTACTGAGACTGAACCGTGTGGAAGACAGGGTGGTGGTGGCAAACTGCCTGGAAGCACTATCTGCTATCCATCCAACAACCTTTTCACACTGGTCTGGCTTCAAGAGTGGTGTTCCGCGGCCCCCTAGTAATTGGGACAAGAAGGTATTTCGACATGATGTGGGTGTTTGTTGTGCTCCCTCAGCAGGCACAGTTTCATCTTGCCCACGGCCTCAGCCTCTGCGTGCACCATCACCATCACGTCCACTTCGCCGTCCCTTGCCACGCGCCTTTACCATTTTAAATGGAGTGTAATATTTGGTCTGCTCTACAAAATGTCTGTTATTACCGCAATAATATGGGATCATGTCTGATGACCACAATTTTAGGAAGTGGCCTTATAGATATGGTATTGGTCAGCGGCCAAGTGTGAATAGGTTCAACAAAACACAGATGGCTGACTTTAAATGGAGTGAAATATTTGGCACGCTCCACAAAATGTCACGATTATTACCGCAGTAATATGGGATCACGTGTGATGATGGAAAAATTTCTCTACTTAAACAATACAGCAATGTGAATAAAATCAAAAAAATCTGCCTGTATTCCGCTAACAAGCAAATGGAGCAGTACAATTGAGTACTGTAACACTTTTTAAGCAAATAATCAGGATTAAAAGCAAAAAAACTAGCCATGATATGTAGGGCTATAGATATCTGTAACAGCAGCAGGCAGAACATGCAATAGACCCTATTGTGCTGTATACACTGTCCACAAACCCTGCCTACCTAACTACTGCTATCACCCTCACCAGTAATATTCGCAGCTGGATTAGTCCAGAGAAGGACTGTTAGTTTAGATGTATATATTGCTGTAGAATACATGACTAAAACAAGCAACAATTCTCTCCGTCACTCAGCAGCAGCTCTCCCTACTCTGCCTGTTTCCGGGGTAGACTGTGACTAGAATGTTGTCACCAGATCTTATATAGGCCTGATGACGCTATGTGGCCAGCTAATCACTGTAATGTCACAACCTACATGGCTACGGCATTACTCTTGTCTAAAGAGTTCAAATATGCTGGGAGGGGACCCAAGTTCCCGCTCGAGCAACCCGGAAATACTCGCTGAGCATCTCGAGCAGTGAGATGCTCGGGTGAGTACCGAGCAATGGCGAACGCGCTCGCTTATCACTACTCTCCATCAATGATTTTTTCTGGACAGAAGCTCCATACTTGAGAGGCAACACTTTTAAAAAAAAGTGCTGCTCTGGTATTGGAATTATAATAGTAAATAGATTTAATTGGATATTTCCTGCATTTTTGTAATTATGAGTAGAAAGTGGACAACCCCTTTACCTGTACTGTAAGCCCTTATAAACTCTGTTGAATGCCTGAGTAAATTCATTAAATTTTCAATATATCGTAATAACGTTGGATCTTGTATAGTGGTTTCCATTCATTTTGGTAATGCGTTGTATTATTGAATCACTGTAGTAGTAACGGCAGTGATCATGGTGTGGTAATATTATTTGGACCTTGATTGGCATCTTTGGCTATACTGTTTTTGCCATATGATTGTAATATTTCTCTTGGTATAGTGGTATTTTTTGATAATTATTTGTGTGTACAAATTTTCATTGTGTTTGTGGAGGGTAGCATAAAGCTTGGGGTACATGCCTCTGATTTTTTAGGAACATTCCTGGCACACCATCTAAATTTACTTCACTCTCTTTAGGAAAAAGAGCAATTCCAGCATCAGAGTCATGCAATGACTAAAAACGGTTGTCTAAGATTTTCTATGTTTTTTATCACTTTGTTGTAGGATTTATATTTAAGCATTTACTTGTAATGTGATGAAAGCCGGCCGGTGGGTGCAGCTCTCTGGCGCCCCCTTACCTCTCAGGTCAGTCAAGGTACTGCACCTAGAGAAAGTAGTGCCAGGAAGCTGCAACCAGCGCAGGGAACACGGTAGAGTGTTATCCCTTCAACGTCACTAAACCGTAACGTCACTACACAGCACAACTCGCTAGCGCCCTCTTAGCCTCAGGTCAGTCAAGGAACTGCACCTAGGATAAGCGGTCGCCAGGGAGACTGTCCTGTAACCTACTGGGTATCGGGGCCCTCTGTAGTGAGGGCGGTATATATATCTTCCTTGGCCGCGCCAGGAATATATATATCTGAACCTCCGACCGTCACTACCAGCCTTCCCCAATCCCCAGTTGGTATGCTGCCACCAGTCCCTATTTTAGATATACGCCCAGTCCGTGAATGGGCCTATATCGGGTCAGGAACCAACCCTGGGTAGCGTTTTTGGCTTGAGCCGAGCTCACACGGACGTGCGTTCGTTATGCAGAATAAAAGGCAGGCCCACAATTACTTGAGGTAATTGATTATAATAATACACTAGATACACGATATACAACTAAATATACGCGGGTATAAGGTCAGGCTAAACTATACAACAATGGAATACAACACACAGAATCACCACAGCATATCAGTTACCGGTTTCTTGATTTTCTTGTGACGCAGGGAGAGGATTCTGCGGTCGCAGGCACGGTTCTTTGTTACAGGCTGAGGCCTACCACCGCATGGTCAGACTGCTCCTCCCCTTGGTGGCCTCAGCTGGTGCTCAGATGTTCAGCACTCTCCTCTCTCATCTCAGTCTATCGTCCTACACGTGCCCTCCGTTCCACAAATGACCTAAGGCTAACATCCCCCATAATCCGAACCTCACACCTCCGTCTCCAAGACTTCTCTCGTGCTGCACCAGTTCTCTGGAATGCTCTACCCCAGACGATCCGATTGATGCCTAGCCCCGATGTCTTCAAGCGCGCTTTAAAAACCCATCTCTTTAAACAAGCCTACCACCTCAACTACTCAGTAAACTAACTTTCCCCTGTTCCCTCCTAAATACTATTCAGAATCTGCACCCTACTGTTCACAACCCAAAGCTGTGCTAAAATTTTGCAACTTTTGGCCTTCATGCCAATTTCGCCCAACTCTGACAAAGCGGGATCAAATCTAATTTGCGACGAGTTACAGTGTTCCTTAAGGCACAAATCTTACTCAAACACCTGATGAAGGTGCACACCACTTGTCCAACAGTCTGATCAAGCACACTCTCTTATCAAGACTGACATGAACAATGCCGGTCTTCATGAATCGGGGCTTGTGCGTGTCATCTGTTCTACACTCTCCTCTAATTGAGTATTGCACTTTAACATACAGGCTGATGACCGGATCATACAGCTTTATATGATAATCCCGACTTATTATAATTGCCAGACCTGAAATAACAAGCACTTTCCACCTATTGTGTCCCCCCATTTCCATGTAGATTGTAAGCTTGCGAGCAGGGACCTCACTCCTGATGTAACTGTTAAACTGTCTCACCTTGTATTGAATTTATTGTTTGTACATGTCCCCGCTTAATTGTAAAGTGCTGCGGAATATGTTGGCGCTATATAAATAAAAATTATTATTATTATTATTGTAACCAAAACAAATAAAGTGCAGCGGAGGAACCCTTATTTCGGCATTTTTCTTAAAATCTTTTTATTCTTCAACAATCCTCTCAAGACCTAGAAAGAACATCATTCCTTTTCAGACCAGATATGTACATACAGTGGGCACTTTATGGCAGTGTAGAGGTCTCAAGACCTAGAAGAAGACCTATATGGTTGAAACGCGTAGTCTGTTCCTAGACAGCTGTGTCCTCTACACTGCCATAAAGTGCCCACTGTATGTACATACCTGGTCCGAAAAGGAAAGATGTTCTTTTAAGGATTGTTGAAGAATAAAAAGATTTTAAGAAAAATGCCGAAATAAGGGTTCCTCCGCTGCACTTTATTTGTTTTGGTTCCAAGAGATTGCAGGAGGGTGTGTCTCTGTGTGGATCCCAGGCAGATGATCGGACCAAGGAGAAACTACGATCTGGGTAAGCTGGCTACTATTGAATTTCAGCATTTAGGTTCTACCTTTAAGTTTGCCCAGGGCCACACTTTGTCTTTTAGTAACCTTGCCCATACATTTACATTTTTTCTCATTTCTCAGCTTTGAATAGCACATATGTGTACACAGACATATCTGCTAGATAACAGCTCTGTCCTTAGCCATGAAAACACAACCCTTCATCCAAATCTTAATCAGTTTTACAGCGGAGCCAAGAATGGAGGCAGATATAGGTAACATACTATAACATTATACAATATTTATTTGGCGCATAAAACCTTCACTATATTGTATCGAGCTATCTGTCACAGAGCAGGCTGCTTGTGCTTCTAATAAGATGAACTACATATTGCACTGTTGTTTTATTCAGCGAGCACTTAACTACTCTAGATAAAAAACAGCACACCTTTTCTTTTCAAGCTATGTGATGTGGAGAATAACCATGTGATGGCTTGTGCTGTTCTCCTGTTGTATAAGAAAAAAATGTGTATTCAGTAAATTGCTTAAATGTACTAATAATGACTCAAACCAGACCCTAGCATATAGTAATTATGTCAAAGCTTCAAAGCACTCTGTTTGTAGCACAACATGGTTTTATGATAGAAGTATGTAGAACATTTGAAGCACTAATAACTCAAAATAAGATATATTTAGGGCACGATTCATCAGAGCTTTTATCCAAGAGTTGTGTAGTAAAAAGCTTTGAAAAGTCTCAAAATGTTGGCACAACCCAAAGCTGTGCTAAAATTTTGCAACTTTTGGCCTTCATGCCAATTTCGCCCAACTCTGACAAAGCGGGATCAAATCTAATTTGCGACGAGTTACAGTGTTCCTTAAGGCACAAATCTTACTCAAACACCTGATGAAGGTGCACACCACTTGTCCAACAGTCTGATCAAGCACACTCTCTTATCAAGACTGACATGAACAATGCCGGTCTTCATGAATCGGGGCTTGTGCGTGTCTATGGTCGTATGTCCTCTAATCTACTGTATCCTGGCTTGTATTCTATACTTATATGAACTATAGAAGTTGATTGTTGTTCCTAACCTCCATAATATTCCTTTAATTTACACTTAAAGGGACTTTGACATAAGTATTGAGGAA
Source organism: Phyllobates terribilis (assembly GCF_046119375.1). NCBI lineage: Eukaryota > Metazoa > Chordata > Amphibia > Anura > Dendrobatidae > Phyllobates > Phyllobates terribilis. The sequence goes on along the minus strand of NW_027362763.1, from coordinate 244,455,814 downwards.
TCTAAACTGCCATAACTCCTCTACAGTTGCTAGAGACACATATTAGAGGCTATCCGCATAAAGCATACCTTTGAAAATGTTTTGAAGGATTAAACCATATGCAATTTATTTTTGAAGTGGCACATCTTCTACAGGCAAGTCTCTTGCAATCTTAACAACAACCTCTTCTACCTGGGCTTAACTGACAGCGCTGGTACCTCTATTGTCCCTACTGTTACATACAAAGGGATTCCAATCTAGCCTAGATAGAAGGGGTTGTAGTTGAGATCATTTTATACCTGCCTGCTGAGCATACAAACTTGTTGGTGGCACTGTCTTATTAGCGCTTCCAGCATGTGGTCGCTGTCTCCCCAGTCACTGCTATGCAGGTTAAAACATGTCATGTCAGTCCATTTGTGACTATAGTGTGAAAACAATGACTGCCCCACTTGTGATCTTCAGGAAAGAAAAACTGCATGCAGTAATTCATTTTTTGACTGCTGATATTTATCACTTTGTGTTCAGTATGGAGAAAGAATTTTGCCACAAAGAAGTGTGTATGAATGGATAGAGAAGGTCAAGGAAGGGCACACAAGTGTCAGCCATGAAGAAGGAACCAGACACCTGTCCACATCCACAAATCATGACAACAATGAGGGTGAATGTGAACTTTTTTCTTTGGATTGGATTATCACCTGTTTGGTCCCCCGATAGAAACCCTACGAGGACGAAGAGGTGAAGACAGTGGTGTATTTGTGGTTCACCACTCAGCCTAAATTTTTTTTTTAATGTGGGAATACAAAAGCTTTATTTTCTGAAAATTCATTTAAATAAAGTTTCCAGCCGGAGTGCGGATATTATTTTTGCTTACCCTCAAATATTTAGCAGACTCTGATTAAGGCTATGTTCATACGGGACACTGAATTTAACGGACCAGTCACCTCCATATACACAGACATTACTGGCTCTGTGTGGAGCATCTTGTGCATGTTCAAAAGCAGACAGCAGCAGAAGCTTCCTGACTCTACATAAATCCCAAAAAATAGTGCATGCTATGATTTTTTACAAGCCAGCCTGAGATCCATATAGAAAATAACCAATGTGGGTTTTTTTTCTAGTATTTTCCCATAGACTTTTCAATAGTACTATAAAAATGCCAGAAAAAAACGTATTTATGAAACAATAGAAAACATAAGAAAAAAGAAAAACCTTGAAAAATAAACAATGTAAACACTGGAAATTCATATTTTCTTAAAGTGTTTTAAAACATTGAGAGAAAATGTGCGTAAACGTGTGTGGACAATACTTTACTCTAGTTTGGATCATTTAGAAGTTTAGAATAGTGATCCAAGTAATCCATTCTATATTTAATTCTAATACCTGGGATTAAACCACTTACCGTCAGCCTGTGAGCTTTAAGGGAAAGCATAAATCAATACATAGAGTCGCGTAATATGTATTAGAAATTTGCATTTTCTGGTCTTTAACATCAGTGTGCTGTAAATCATTTAATCTCAGTACGCAGAACGGGGGAGAGCAGGTAAAACCCTAGAGAGGTTGTATAATAGTACACTTCAACCAAAGGTAAAAAAGAAATAACACGGAAAATTTTGTTACAGTAGAAGCCTATGCTGTTTTATTTACTTCACAGTGTTTCCACCTTTCCCGAAAACATGTTAAATGAGGGCGAAAAACACAGAGCTCCATGTGGCGCATCCAAGTCAGGTGGTTATTTGAACGCAAGGACTATACAAATGCGGTATGCTCGCTGCGGATATTTGTTTGCATAAGCTCTCAGAGTTCAATGAGGTCATTTTCTCATCTTCCTTGTGTTTTCCTGTATGTTCCACAAACCTGTCAGCCTTAAACAACAGCCTCTTTCTTCACATTGGAAATAGAAACACGTCCTCTGCAGGAATTTTCCACTTAATAGCTCCTGCTTTCCTAGCTGGTGCCTCTGAGCACCACCACTGCAATGCTGTATTTCTTTCCACTGCAGTTTGACATTTAGCAGCCAAGCACAAGGATGTGTATTTAGTCAACCTCTGTCTTAAAGGAGTACACATTCGAGCAAAATCACAAAAAAACGAAAAAAGAAAAGGCGAAGCGCATGGCGATAACAGGCTACAGACGGATGCAGCAGAGTTGGACTGTTTGGGGGGTTTCCTATTCTGTACCATCCGCAGACTGCATTAAATGAATGTATTGGGTTAATCTGCAGTCCTATGTAAAGTCAGAGGCCATAAATCACATTGCGATTGCGTCAAATGACAAACTCATCTCAGCTACATCTGTACGACATAACCATTTATTACTCTATTTGGCCGAATCTCTTTGATTTCTGCTCTTTAATAAATGAAAAATTTTGCAACACAATTTCCTTTGCGAATGTTTTTCCTTTTTCTATATTTATTTGCGTACATTTGCTCTATTTTATCGTTCGTATTTCTCCTTTGTCTGGTTTTTATTTGTGTACGTTTGCTATATTTTCCGTCAGATATCCATAAGCAACCACATGCTTCTGCTGACAGATCCTCATATGTGTTATCAAAACCTTAAATTTTGCCCAAAAGGGGACAAATTGCTTGAACGCAGCGCATTTCGCAAACTGTTTCAGCTACCTAACTGTTGTTCAGCTCTCCCCGAGCGCTTTAACTTGGGACTTTTCCATTTAGATGACAAAAATATAACCTTGGTATTATAAAGGCCTACAAAGTAACGCTTTGTGTTCTCATCTGAAGGATGATTTTATAAGAGGGTAGCAGCCGTGCTTCTACTTCAGCATGGTGTCAGAGTTCAAGGGAAACCTCTTTGGAAACCAAGGTTACCCCTGTCTGCACGTAGTGGTAGATTCTCAGACAGCTAGGTCCCACTAGGTCAGACAGACACGTTGTATTGTGTATCAAATGAAAGTAGGATTGGAGGGAAAGGAAAGGAGGGAGGGAGTTTAGTAGACATAGAGTGTGGGTTTCTCTATAAAGGAAAAAATAGCAAAAAAAAAAAGAAAACGATTGATGATTTGCAGGACACCTAGGGAATTTCTTTCAGTCGCAATGCTTCTACTTTTAGCTCTGAACAAGGGCTGGTAAGGAAAAAATAAGAAGGGCTGACAGATTGTGCTGATCAAAGGATCAGCGTATTGAATGCTTTGCGCCGCTCGCTATTTATTAGAATAAGGGGAGGGATCCTTTTCTATTCTAATAAGGAAAGAAGGATTAAAGATCAGAAAAGCCTTGGAATGCCTCAACCACTATTGTGAAGCAGAATGTATTGCTTTATTTTTTTTTTTGCTGGGGGGGGGAGTTGCAGTGCAATCAATTATTCTGCTTTCTAGCTATGGCCTTTGTGTCTGCTCTCTAGAGTTCAGAAGATGAACTATGGCATTTTTTTATGTGGCCAAGTGGCCTCTTGGGAACCTAGTTAACTGTCTTTTAGCCTGATTAACCTGGCATATAAAGTTTAACTATGCTGCAGGGATTCTATCCGAATCATCACTTCACGTGGGTATAAAGGCGCTGGTGTAAAAAATATTATGTGTTATTAGTGATCTCACATCCAAAAAATGATTATCCTCAGCAGCGTAAAGAGGATTACAAGGTGAGATCTACATCAGAAATAAGATTTCCAAGAACACTACTGCATAATGCGTCATGACTATGCATAACTGCAGCTCAGTTCATTGTTTCCGCTGCTGAGTAGCATATATATGTATATTATATATATATATATATATATATATATATATATATATATATATATATATACTTCTCAAAAAATAAAGGGAACACTCAAATAACACATCCTAGATCTGAGTAAATGAAATATTCTCATTGAATACTTTGTTCTGTACAAAGTTGAATGCGTTGACAACAAAATCACGCAAAAATCATCAATGGAAATCAAATTTATTAACCAATGGAGGCCTGGATTTGCAGTCACCGCCAAAATTAAAGTGGAAAAACAGACTACAGGCTGATCCAACTTTGATGTAATGTCCTTAAAACAAATCAAAATGAGGCCCAGTATTGTGTGTGGTCTCCACGTGCCTGTATGACCTCCCTACAATGCCTGGGCATGCTCCTGATGAGGTTGCGGATAGTCTCCTGCGGGATCTCCTCCAGGATGGCACATCAATACGAGCTGTGGCAAGGTTTGCTGCATCTGTCAGTGTAGTGTCCAGAGGCTGGAGGCGCTACCAGGAGACAGGCCAGTACACCAGGAGACATGGAGGGGGCCGTAGGACAGCAACACCCCAGCAGCAGGACCGCTACCTCCTCCTTTGTGCAAGGAGGAACAGGAGAAGCACTGCCAGAGCCCTGCAAAATGACCTCCAGCAGGCCACAAATGTGCATGTGTCTGCACAAACGGTTAGAAACCGACTCCATGAGGGTGGTATGAGGGCCCGACGTCCAAAGATGGGGGTTGTGCTCACAGCCCAACACCGTGCAGGACGCTTGGCATTTGCCACAGAACACCAGGATTGGCAAAGTCGCCACTGGCGCCCTGTGCTCTTCACAGATGAAAGCAGGTTCACACTGAGCACATGTGCAGACGTGACAGAGTCTGGAGACGCTGTGGAGAGCGATCTGCAGCCTGCAACATCCTTCAGCATGACCGGTTTAGCAGTGGGTCAGTAATGGTGTGGGGTGGCATTTCTTTGGAGGCAGCACAGCCCTTCATGTGATCGCCAGAGGTAGACTGACTGCCATTAGGTACCGAGATGAGATCTTCAGACCCCTTGTGAGACCATATGCTGGTGCGGTTGGCCCTGGGTTCCTCCTAATGCAGGACAATGCCAGACCTCATGTGGCTGGAGTGTGTCAGCAGTTCCTGCAAGATGAAGGCATTGAAGCTATGGACTGTCCCGCCCGTTCCCCAGACCTGAATCCGATTGAGCACATCTGGGACATCATGTCTCACTCCATCCACCAACATCACGTTGCACCACAGACTGTCCAGGAGTTGGCGGATGCTTTAGTCCAGGTCTGGGAGGAGGTCCCACAGGAGACCATCCGCAACCTCATCAGGAGCATGCCCAGGCATTGTAGGGAGGTCATACAGGCACGTGGAGGACACACACAATACTGAACCTCATTTTTACTTGTTTTAAGGACATTACATCAAAGTTGGATCAGCTTGTAGTGTGTTTTTCCACTTTAATTTTGGGGGTGACTCAAAATCGAGGCCTCCATTGGTTAATAAATTTGACTTCCATTGATGATTTTTGTGTGATTTTGTTGTCAGCACATTCAACTTTGTACAGAACAAAGTATTCAATGAGAATATTTCATTCATTCAGATCTAGGATGTGTTATTTGAGTGTTCCCTTTATTTTTTGAGCAGTGTATATATATACAGTACAGACCAAAAGTTTGGACACACCTTCTCATTTAAAGATTTTTCTGTATTTTCATGACTATGAAAATTGTACATTCACACTGAAGGCATCAAGACTATGAATTAACACATGTGGAATTATATACTTAACAAAAAAGTGTGAAACAACTGAAAATATGTCTTATATTCTAGGTTCTTCAAAGTAGCCACCTTTTGCTTTGATGACTGCTTTGCACACTCTTGGCATCCTCTTGATGAGCTTCAAACGATAGTCACCGGAAATGGTCTTCCAACAATCTTGAAGGAGTTCCCAGAGATGCTTAGCACTTGTTGGCCCTTTTGCTTTCACTCTGCGGTCCAGCTCACCCCAAACCATCTCGATTGGGTTCAGGTCTGGTGACTGTGGAGGCCAGGTCATCTGGCATAGCACCCCATCACTCTCCCTCTTGGTCAAATAGCCCTTACACAGCCTGGAGGTGTGTTTGGGGTCATTGTCCAGTTGAAAAATAAATGAAGGTCCAACTAAACGCAAACCGGATGGAATAGCATGCCGCTGCAAGATGCTGTGGTAGCCATGCTGGTTCAGTATGCCTTCAATTTTGAATAAATCCCCAACAGTGTCACCAGCAAAGCACCCCCACACCATCACACCTCCTCCTCCATGCTTCACGGTGGGAACCAGGCATGTAGAGTCCATCCGTTCACCTTTTCTGCGTCGCACAAAGACATGGTGGTTGGAACCAAAGATCTCAAATTTGGACTCATCAGACCAAAGCACAGATTTCCACTGGTCTAATGTCCATTCCTTGTGTTCTTTAGCCCAAACAAGTCTTTTCTGCTTGTTGCCTGTCCTTAGCAGTGGTTTCCTAGCAGCTATTTTACCATGAAGGCCTGCTGCACAAAGTCTCCTCTTAACAGCTGTTGTAGAGATGTGTCTGCTGCTAGAACTCTGTGTGGCATTGACCTGGTCTCTAATCTGAGCTGCTGTTAACCTGCGATTTCTGAGGCTGGTGACTCGGATAAACTTATCCTCAGAAGCAGAGGTGACTCTTGGTCTTCCTTTCCTGGGGCGATCCTCATGTGAGCCAATTTCTTTGTAGAACTTGATGGTTTTTGCAGCTGCACTTGGGTTGTTTCACACTTTTTTGTTAAGTATATAATTCCACATGTGTTAATTCATAGTTTTGATGCCTTCAGTGTGAATGAACAAGTTTCAAAGTCATCAAAATACAGAAAAATCTTTAAATGAGAAGGTGTGTCCAAACTTTTGGTCTGTACTGTATATATTTTTTTTTACAGGACCGTATTTGCCACTAGGCATGTTGCAGGGGGTGGCGCCATCATGAAGAAGTAAAGAAAAAAACATTTTTTTTTAAATTTGCCCCTTTTTCTCTGATTGACATAGTGTCAATAACGCCGTTTTAGTTTGATGGGGAAATGGAGAGGAAAGGTGGTGAAAGTTAATGAGCGCTGCATGGGCAGAGCAGCAGTAATAAACTCCTTGCCAGGATGGAAGAGACAATTAATGCTAAAGGTGAAGGACCTGTAAGACTCATGTCCATGTGACTCCTATGGGAGGAACCATCCTAGAGATTGCAGGAAGTGAAACTTTTTCCCATGCAGGTCAAGAAGCAGCAGCAGCACTAGCTGGAGAAGATGGGGGCTCAAGTGACAGGTAATCAGGGTACAGGGGTCCATGGGGTGCAGGCTGTATATGGAGATGTGCAGGCTGTATATGGGGATGTGCAGTCTCTATATGGTGGTGTGCAGGCTTTATATGGGGGGGGGTGCAGTAGGTATAATGGGTTGCAGTTTATAAATGGGGGTGTGCAGGCTGTATATGTGGGGGAGCAGTCTGTATATGGTGGTGTGCAGGCTTTATATGGGGTTGCAGTCAGTGTATGGGAGGGTGCAGTTTGTATATGGGGGTACATGGGGTGCATGCTGTATGTGTGGGGGGTGAGGGTTGTATATAGGGTTGCAAGGTATATATGGGGAGTACATGGGGTGCAGGCTGTATATGGAGGTACGTGGGGTGCAGGGTGCATATGCAGAAAGATGCAGGCTGAATATTGGGGTACATCGTGTTCAGGATGAATGTGGGGGGGTGAAGGTTGTATATAGGGGTGCAGGTTGTATATGGGGGTACATGGGGTGCAGGCTGCATTTGAAGGGGGATGCAGGCTGTATATGGAGGTACATGGGGTGCAGGCTGAATGTGGGGGAGTGCAGATTGTATATGGGCGTGTAATCTATGGATATGTGAAGTCTGTCTATGGGGATGTGCAGGCTGTATATGGGGGTGTGCAGTCTGTATATGGGTGTACAGGCTGTATATGGGTGGTACATGGTGTGCAGTCTGCATATGGAGGTGGATGCAGGCTGTATATGGGGGTACATGGTGTGCAGGCTGAATGTGGTGGTGCTGGCTGTATATGGGGGGGATCATGGGGTGCAGGTTGTATATGGGGAGTACATGGGCTGCAGGCTGTATATGAGGATACATGGGATGCAGGCTGTATGTGGGGGATGCCGGTTGTATATGGGGTACTGGCTGCTTTGGGGTTACATGGGGCGCTGACTGTGTGGAGCTTAAATGGGGGTGCTGGCTATGTGCAATAGAGTGCAACAAAGGAGGGGAAGGTAAGGGCTCCTTAGTGGAGTTGAAGATTCAGTAAGTGAACAGTATTGGAGGCAGTATACAAAAGGAGGAACATTCTATAGGCACAATATGGAGGGAGTACAGTGTGAAGAGGAGGCATTGTGCGGAGGGGCACTGAAGATGGGGACAGTGTGGAGGCCAGAGTTCATACCGTAGGTACAGTGTGTAGGAGGGACAATGTAAAGGGCACAGTTCTTAAGGGGGTGTGGTTTGACAGTTCTTGTTAATAAGAAAAGACAGTGTTGGCCATAGTTTATGGGGGGGGGGGGGGATGGTGGTTATGGTATATAAGAGGGGATGGGGGGAGGCAATATTTTATAGGAGAGGAGGTCACGTGTCATAAGATAGACCGTGTGGGTGTTATTTTTTTGTGCATGGAGCACAGCGAGGGGCAATTAATTATTCAGGGGTACAGTGTAGGGCTTATTTAGGTAACAGTAGGGGAAGATATTTTTATTCAGGTGGCATTATAATGACTCTTTTATTTTTAAGGGCACGTAGCATTTGACTGTCAGCCGAACACTTTGATATTGGCGAGTGTGGCCGATGTTAGTCTAGTGTGTGTATAGGGGACCTTAAAAGAGTTATCCATGACTATATCTTTTTTTTTTTACTATGGGCCTAAAAACGAACAGGCAAGTAGTTGCTAACCTGCCTGTTCTACCCGTCGCCGATCTCAACTGGCACAGAGAGGTCACAGACCGTTCATGCCGGCGATTCTGCTGAAATCACTTTAACAGAGCAGCAGCTTCTCTTTCGCTCTGCCTTGTTAATGGGGCGTGACCTGCCAATGTCATGGTGATTGACAGCCGGTTCCCCACTGCCTAACTGCAGGAAGCCGACTGTCAATCAGCATGATATTGGCAGTCATGCCTCGTCAACAGAGCAGCCCGGAAGAGCTGCTCTGTTGATGTGGAGCAGCTGAAACCCCAGATGGCATCAGATAGAACAGGCATGTAGTAAGCATGTATATATATATATATGTATGTGTGTGTATATATATATATATATATATATATATATATATATATATATATATATACACACATACACACACACACATACATACACAAACACAGTATCTATATATCTATACATATAAAGAGATATAAATAGAGTTCAGGCAGTCTCTGGGTTATTAACTAGATGCATGCTGCTGTTAACCTGCGATTTCTGAGGCTGGTGACTCAGATAAACTTATCCTCAGAAGCAGAGGTTACTCTTGGTCTTCCTTTCCTGGGGCGGTCCTCATGTGAGCCAGTTTCTTTGTAGCGCTTGATGGCTTTTGTAACTGCACTTGGGGACACTTTCAAAGTTTGCCCAATTTTTCGAACTGACTGATCTTCATTTCTTAAAGTAATGATGGCCACTCGTTTTTCTTTACTTAGCTGCTTTTTTCTTGCCATAATACAAATTCTAACAGTCTATTCAGTAGGACTATCAGCTGTGTATCCACCTGACTTCTGCACAACACAACTGATGGTCCCAACCCCATTTATAAGGCAAGAAATCCCACTTATTAAACCTGTCAGGGCACACCTGTGAAGTGAAAACCATTTCCGGTGACTACCTCTTGAAGCTCATCAAGAGAATGGCAAGAGTGTGCAAAGCAGTCATCAAAGCAAAAGGTGACTACTTTGAAGAACCTAGAATATAAGACATATTTTCAGTTGTTTCACACTTTTTTGTTAAGTATATAATTCCACATGTGTTAATTCATAGTTTTGATGCCTTCAGTGTGAATGTACAATTTTCATAGTCATGAAAATACAGAAAAATCTTTAAATGAGAAGGTGTGTCCAAACTTTTGGTCTGTACTGTATCTGCGCCCAAGGACTTAAGAGCCTGATATGTATTAGTACGCCCTAGCTTTAATGCGGTCCCGCGACCAAAGTCGCGGTGATCGTATTAAATTTCCGGCACCATTTTACCTCATGGTAGATGGTGCCATCATCCCGGGGGGTGTTGCTGCACGGTCGCTGTGATTGGCTGTTCAATTCTGAACAGCCAATCACAGCATTACTCACTCAATCAGATTGCCGGAAACAGTGATGTGTGTAGCGTTGGCTTCTCTGCCTCCTGCTGGACAGAGACCCCGTTCCCCTCACTTCCGCGGTCACGGTCCGGCGTCCTCCAGCTGCCCTGCTCCTGCTGCCGCTGCTGTTGCACGTACCGCACGCAGCTTTCCGGGCACTCTGCTTAGGGTGCGCTCGCTCCCTCCCTCTTAAAGGGGCTGCGCGCGCCGTCCTTAAGAGTCCCCGGACAATGGCCGAAGGACCACTCCTATATAAAGCACCTCCTTCTAAATGGAGGTGCCTGTGCAAGGTTGTTGTTTGCATGCTAACACTCTCAGCCCTCAGGTTCCAGTGCCCGCCAGCCTGTCTGTCAGCCATGCCCACCAGCCTGTCTGTCAGCCGTGCCCACCAGCCTGTCTGTCAGCCATGCCCGCCAGCCTGTCTGTCAGCCTTGCCGGCCAGCCTGTCTGTCAGCCGTGCCGACCAGCCTGTCTGTCAGCCGTGCCGGCCAGCCTGTCTGTCAGTCGTGCCGGCCAGCCTGTCTGTCAGCCATGCCGGCCAGCCTGTCTGTCAGCCGTGCCGGCCAGCCTGTCTGTCAGCCGTGCCGGCCAGCTTGTCTGTCAGCCGTGCCGGCCAGCCTGTCTGTCAGCCGTGCCCGCCAGCCTGTCTGTCAGCCGTGCCCGCCAGCCTGTCTGTCAGCTGTGCCCGCCAGCCTGTCTGTCAGCCGTGCCCGCCAGCCTGTCTACCCGGATCAACTGTCAGGCCACCTGCCGTGCCTGCCTGCTTGCCAACCCAGATCACCTGTCTGGCTACCTGCCATGCCCGCCTGCTTGCCAACCCGGATCACCCGTCTGGCTACCTGCCGTGTTCTCCCGCTGTACCTTTCAGCTGCAGCCATCTGACCTGTGGGAGTTGCCTGCTCTCACACAAGGTCGGCCCCTGAGTGGCACCTGGTCCACCTGCCCGGTCCCTCCTTGGTTCACGGAGTCGACTAAGTCACCGTGCGACCAGGGTCGGTCCGAGTAGGCACTTAGTTATGCCACTCTGGTCCCTCCTTGCATCCCAGCACAGAGGTTCCACCACCCAGATCCGTAACAGTTTGCACAGGACATAGAATCCGGTGGCTCGCAGGCTCCTTCACTCTCTGACCTGTACTAAGAGGTCTCTCGCCAGAGATCCCAACAGGATACTATTCTGTCCTATCTGCGGACAGTCAACTCCCGCCTGGACGCGCTGGCGGCACTTCAACGCAGTGGTGCTGTGGCACCCAGCTTTGGACCCCGGCTTTCTGCACCTCCACGTTTTGGTAGTGACCCCGTCCTGTGTCAGGGCTTCATAAATCATGGATGCTGCACTTTGAACTCCCGGCGCACCAGTTCACCTGCGACTGGGCCAAGGTGGCGTTCATCATGTCTCACCTCACCAGAGAGGCGTTAGCGGTGCTTAACCCTCTGTGAGAGAGAGAGGATCCTCTGGTGTCCGATCTCCAGGCTTTCCTCGTGGCTTTCCGGAAGGTGTTCGATGAGCCCGGATGAAAATCTTCTACTGCCTCCTCACTTCTCTGACTCCGCCAATGGAGTCTCACTGTGGGCCACTATGCCATACGTTTCCAAACCCTTGCATCTGAACTTGCCTGGAACAATGAGGCCCTGGTGTCCACCTTTTGGGAGGGCCTTTCCGGACGTATCAAGGATGAGCTAGCCGGTCGTGACATACCTCTCTCCCTGGACGACCTGGTGTCATTAGCTACTCGGATTGACATCTGTTTCCTGGAACGCGCTAAGGAGATGACCCGTGAGAGGAAACCTCTGCGCCTTGCTCCCGTCCTCCAAAGTCCAGTCTCGCAACATGCACTCCCCTGGGTATCTTCTCCAGAGCCGATGCAAATTGACCAAGTCAAGATGGCCAAGTCTCGCCAGGAGACCCGTTGTGCCGAGGGGAGTTGCTTCTATTGTGGCAATATTGAGCATCAGATCCGCTCTTGCCTGGTGAGACCGAGAAACTCCAGTGTCTAGGACCGCTTGGAGAGGCCATCCTAGGCAAGAGTTCTTCCTCTCCGGCCTTGACTCTGTCCGTTTCTGTTACCAGTGGTGAGACCCGCTTCTTCGAGACTGCCCATCTGGATTCCGGAGCCGCTGGGAATTTCATCCAACAGGCCGTTGTGGAGCGTTTTCAGATTCCTACCATACGTCTGGCGGACCCTTTAGCAGTTTCTTCTGTAGATGGAAAGCTTCTCCCTGAAACCATCTTGTTGGTCACTGAGCCTGTAACTCTTCAGGTGGGAATGCTGCATTCGAAGATCTCCTTTTACGTACTGTCCGGTCTCTCTCATCCTATCTTGCTTGGCCTGCCTTGGTTACAGAGACATGAGCCCATCCTGAATTGGAGCTCAGGAGAGGTCCTCCGTTGGGGTCAGGAATGCCATAAGACCTGTCTGGTTCCAGTTCGACCTGCTCGACCCCCGTCTACTCCGGCTAACCTACCTGGCCTGCCAGCACCCTACTGGTCCTATGCGGACATTTTTGATAAAAAGGAGGCAGAGACACTACCACCTCATAGGCCGTATGATTGCCCCATCCACCTAATACCTTGTCGCTGGCCGAGACCCGTGCTATGTCTGACTATATTGAAAAAAATCTTGCTAGGGGATTTATCCAGAAATCCACCTCTCCAGCTGGAGCAGGATTCTTCTTTGTCAAGAAGAAGGACGGCTCTCTTCGTCCTTGCATCGACTATAGGGGCCTAAACCAGATTACCATCAAGAATAAGTACCCCTTGCCTCTCATCTCGGAGCTGTTTGACCGCCTAAAGGGCGCAAAGGTCTTCACTAAGCTTGACCTGCGTGGGGTGTACAATCTGGTCCGGATCCACAAGGGAGATGAGTGGAAGACGGCATTCAACACCTGGGATGGTCACTACAAGTACCGCATGATGCCCTTCGGTCTCTGTAATGCTCCAGCTGTCTTCCAGGAGTTGGTAAATGATATCTTTCGAGATCTCCTGTATTCCTGCGTGGTGGTGTACCTGGACGATATCTTGGTGTTCTCAACTGATCTGCCCTCTCACCGGAGGGATGTTCATCAGGTACTGCTGAGGCTCCGGAAGAATCGCCTGTATGCTAAGTACGAGAAATGCCTCTTTGAGCAGACCTCCCTGCCATTTCTGGGGTATATCATCTCGGAGACCAGACTGCAGATGGATCCCTAAAAGGTGTCTGCCTTCTTAAAGTGGCCCCGACCTGAGGGGTTGAAGGCTATTCAGCGGTTTCTGGGATTCGAAATTACCGCCTCTTCATTCCTCATTTCTCCTCCCTGACAGCTCCCATCTCTGCTCTTACCCGTAAGGGAACAAATCCCAGGGAGTGGTCTCCCGAGGCAGAGAATGCCTTTATCTCTCTTAAACAAGCCTTCTCTAGTGATGAGTGAGCACTAAAATTCTTTGGTACTCCGTTGCTCGGGTCGAGCACATTGGAATACTCAGGTGCTCGACCCGAGCAACAAGCCCAATGTAAGTCTATAGGAAACTCGAGCATTTTTCAGGCCGCTCCCCCCGGCGGTCTGCAGAGGGCCTAAAATTGCCAAAATCGATGGGAACAGTGCTCAAATGATATGGGAACAGCATGGGGAAGACCCCTGGAAGCATCTCTGACTCCCAGATCACTGCTGTCAACAACGTTGTCAGAGTATTACTCCACTTTTACGGACTCACAATAAAACATACAAAAACGAAACCAAAATGGATTTTCCTAGGAAATATGTTAAGGAACATCCTTTCCAGGGTAATGACTTTTATATAAGGCAAAATAAATAACCAAAAACAAAAATACTCCTCCACACCTTGGGCTATGTTCACACGTAGTGTTTTTGATGTGTTTTTGCACTTTTGCATTGCTTTCAACCAAGACAAATGCATTCACCGGGAAATGTAATTTTAACATTTTACGACCTTAACTGGCCATGTGGTGTGTGACACATCATCAATCCTCAGACACATGCATGCAGTGCTGAAAAGACATGGGAACAGCATGGGGAAGACCTCTGGAAGCATCTCTGACTCCCAGGTCACTGCCTAAAAGTGTGCCCATCATAAGTGATCCTTTCCCGCATGCGAAGATGCCTCCCGCTATGAACCTGTCATTGCAGAGTTGCAGCAATCACCATCCACGTCCTTGTCCCAGTGCAGCGTTCAGTTGTCCCTACCCCATTCCTTGGAATGCAAGCGCAAGTATGCAGCCAGCCACCCACCAACCCACAGGCTGCAATACTATACTGCCAAATTTTTGACAGCTGCTTGCACTTGAAATGTGGCCTTTTAGGCTCATGGAGGTGGAAGCTGTCCAAAATCTTATGGCGGCGGTGACCAGGTATCCATACTCGGTCCCCAGCCGCCACTATTTGTCCCAGTGTCGTCGCCACCTTCCACAAGCACGGGTCCCACAACATTACCTGTACCCTCCCCAGTGCACTTACTGGGAAGGACCATCTACCCACAAACACGTGGACAGGTGAATGTGGCCAAGGACGGTACGGAGCCAGTCCACAGCTTTTTTTGCTGAGAGTTGTATTTCACCACAGCCATATTTTTTTAGCTTGGTGAAAGGACTGGCATAGAGGGAAACCGTATCTACTCTGGGTGTCATTTCTCCCAGGAAGTCCTCTAAAGCAGCTTTTGCAGAAGCAATGGCAGCCCATCCAGCATCAACTCGCACTTCTCGGTGGTGCTTTGACACACAAACATCTTTCTTTGCGCATTTAATTTCATGACTACAGAGTTGGGCAGTGGCCTGATCTGCAATCCGGTTTGAGAAATAACATGCGTAAGCACGTCCGATCCACATTAAAAAAAAACAGCCATAGAGTGCCTGGGATCATTCCCTAACACTTTTCTTAGCCAGGGCTGCTTCTCGGCAGGTTTGGATGGACCCTCCATAAAACCGGAGACTCCTCTGTTCAGCCCTGGCTTCTCCTTCAGGAGAGTTCATAGTGCCAAGGTGAGGCCATGATGATGATAGAGTCCACCATCTGCTTAGTTTTCTGTTACTTGGAATGCAAGCGCATGTATGCAGCCAACCACCCACAGGCTGCAATACTAAACTGCCAGATTTCCGGGCAGCTGCTTGACTTGAAATGTGGCCTTTTAGGCTCGTGGAGGCGGAAGCTTTTCACAACCTCATGCCTCGTGTCCATACTCGGTCCCCAGCCATCACTATTTCTCCCGGTGTTGTCTCCGCCTTCTACAAGCGCGGGCCCCTGAACATTACTGCTGGTAATTTTCTGTGGGAATTTGCTTGCCTCCTACCAGCCTGGAGTATTTCCAGTAAACTATGGTACGATGCCATGGTAGAAGCACTGCCCCCAGTAACAGTAGCGAAGCCATCCCCAATTTCCTTCTCAGGAATTTTATTTGGTAGACTGAGTGGCTGCCCAAATACATTAGTTTCTCACAAAGGAGCTGAGGATAGAGTGGCAGTAGGTGCAAGTTTCTCCAGCCTGTTAGATATTAGAGGGTGAACGGCAGCACATTGGATCAGTGGCTAGCACAGAAGCCTTGCAGCACTGGGATCCTGGGTTCAAATCCCAGCAAGGACAACATCTGCAAGGACTTTGTATGTTCTCCCCATGTTTGCGTGGGTTTCCACCTCAGTAAAAAAGCAGCCATAGAGTGTCCGGTAACCTTCCCACACACTTTTCTTGACCAGGACTGCTTCTCGGCAGGGTTGGACGGTCCCAACAGAGAATCCTCTGGTGTGCCCTGGCTTCTACATCAGGAGAGTTCATGATAGCGCTAACTTTGCAGTTGCTATGGGGCTCTTGAGCGGAGGAGAAAGGTGAACCCTCAGAATCAAATCCTCTGGTGGGCACAATGTTTTTCAATCTGAAACAGCTTCTCAGTGGGAGTTGTATTTCACCACAGCCATATTCTTTATCTCGGTGAAAGGACTGGCATAGAGGGAAACAGTATTTACTCCGGCTGACATTTCTTCGTCACCTGGTTCCGCCCATTGTCACACACGATCATGCCTGGCTGTATATTCAGCTGTGATAACCACAGATCAAGCGGCTGTGTTACAGCTTTCAACAACTCTGCAGCGCTGGGCAGTTTGTCACCTAAGTATTAAGCATGTTATCTTCAGCACAGCCTGTTGCCGCTTGGCCAAGGCAGTGCTGCAGTGCTTTCAGCTTGTGACTGATGTGGTCATTTCGGAGATGAAGGAGGAGGTGCAGGAGCTGAACAATGTGATTTCATTGAGGTTACATTGGCGACTCTGTTTTTATCCTAAAGAAAGATCCTACTTTTTTTTTACGTTATTTTTTAAGGCAAATGCATTCACCGGGAAATGTCATTTTAACATTTTACAACCTTATCTGGCAATGTGGTGTGTGACACATCATCAGACACATCCTGTTTCATTGATGATGGAGGGACTCTGAAAGACACATAGAGCAGGGCCACAGTATAGGGTATGCAGTGAGTCCAACGGCTGACCAAATTTAGGAAAAAACTCATTAAGAATTTAAAGACACATATTGCAGGGCCACAGTAACAAGTACGGCATGTTCCCATTAGAAAGGAGAGGGTCTGCTATATAGTTATAGGGTATGCAGTGAGTCCAACGGCTGACCAAATTTAGGAAAAACCCCACTAAGAAATTAAAGACACATAGAGCAGGGCCACAGTAATGACAAATTCCCATTAGAACGGAGAGAGTCTCCTATAGTGTTGGCCTATGCAGTGAATGCAAGGGCTGCCAAAAATTTGGAGGCAATTCAATGCCCCTTGGAAGAGACATGGAGGTCAGAGGGCCTCCTCACAACAATGTTCCCATTATTAGGAAGTGGGTCTCCCATAGTGTTGACCTATGCAGTGAATGCAAGGGTTGCCAAAAATTTCGAGGCACTCCAATGCACCTTGGAAGAGACTTGGAGGAGGGCCTCATAAAAAAATATTCCCATTAGAAAGGAGCAGACCTCCTATAGTTGTAATGCCCATGCACTAAGTGTATGGGCTGACAAACATTTACCCCTGGGGGGTATACATGAACATATTGTATAAAAAAAAAATTTTCCGGGCATCATAAGCACCCTTTGAAAACATTATGTGGGTGTTGCATCACGGACCACGGTCACCCTGGTGATATGGTGGTGGAGGATGAGGAGAAGGAGGAAGACTAGAGCAAATAGCCAAAATCAGGAAGCGTATATCCATGTCTGGGTGTGAAAAGGTGCATGGGAATACACCTCCCAAGAAAAGACACTGGATTTGAGTTTATGTTACACTGCTATCATTCGGTGGTGTTGAGAAATCTGGCACAATCCAGCTCTTGTTCATTTTTATGAGTCAGCCTGTCAGCATTTTCAGTTAACAGGTGGATGTGTAGCGCCCCGAGGACTTGGTCCCTACAGAGGTATTGCACCTCATCCAGAGGTGTGATATCCCACTCCCGGGTAAGGATGGAGTATGGATCAAGGCTCAGTAGGCTGCATACAGCACACACACCCCATTTCCGAGGGACAGCTCAACGGTGCTCCCACTAGACAGAAGTGCAGGCACGACAGCATCTGTCCCTGGCTGGAGTGGGGAGGGGGGAGGAAAACCCAGTGATGTAAGAGCAGGAGGGGACGGTCTCTGGGCATGGGTGGGAGCCCATTGGTTGCAAGTCACCTGGGCTCATACACAGAGAGGGAGGTGTATAAGGTGGGCGCCATCTTGGGACAGTGTGAGTTCAGAGAGGAGTGCAGTCCGAGGAGAAGTGACAGGGAGCAGAGCTGCTCCAGGGGCTCTGCTCCACTGGCAGGCCTTGTCTGGAGGCCGGAGCAAAAGAGAGAGAGGAGAAGGAACAGCAAAGGAAGTAAGAAAGGAAACAAGGAACTGGAACACAGAGAAAGGCCCAGAGACACGAAGGCAGAAGGAACCCCAAAGGCCCAGGAGATTGCGGGTGAAGGGTTGACAAAGCAGGGTACCGGGACCCAAATTGGTGGAGGCAACAGATTCCTCAGCCAAAGACCGGAGGTTGTGACCACATCTTGGTGCGACCCCTCACTACATCCACCAGGAAAGCATACCACGTAGGGTCAGGGAAACCGGAGATAGGTTTCGCCAATAGAAGGCCCGAGGAAGCTGGACAAAGGTGGGTCACTGGTGAGGACGGCCAGAGAAGGGAAGAGAAGGGAGCCCTGTGCCACGCTCTGGAATTGCCTGGGAGTTGGTCGAGTCCCCTGCCTGGTGGACGCAGCACGGCTTGGGCAGTCATCGCCTGCAGGATTGACACGAATAACAACTGTGAGTAAAGCATTGGAAACTGCAACCCCACGTCTCTGTGTTTCATCGCCGCACTGGCACCATTAGTACTGGGACGCTCACACCATCACTCCCATCATCCACACTAGCTGCCCTGAGGCAATACTTCTCCCGTGGGGAGTTATCCCATACTCGGCTGCGCAAACAACATCAGCCTCAGCGGTCTGCAGTGCAGCGGCGGTCCCCACTGACCGCAATCCACGGGTGGCGTAGTCGGACATTTGTTATTACACTAAGACTGCCACTGAATTGACCACCCTGGGCACGGACCGGGTCGCCGCCACACTGAGACTACCACCCCCAGCATCCCACCAGAGGCCCGGTTCCGGGTTCCCCACGCAGCCCAGGGGGCGAGTCAACTTTGGCGTAGTCGGCAGGATTCAAACCAACCCGCCACCAACGGGTATTGCGTGCCTGAAGAAGATTGTACATGTGCCTTGAAAAGAAGTCTCCCGCCATTTCCAGAAGTTTCCCGCCATCCGGAGCCGATTCCCGCCATCAGACGCCATCTTGGACCGTTTCCCACCATCTTCATCTGTTTTTCCCGCCCTGGCAGAGCGGACGCCATTATGTGCGCACCAAAAGACAACAGGAAGCCGCCTCACATCGTGGGCCAGGTCCCAGAGTGGCGCCAAAGAAGGAGCCCGCCCCCAGCAATAATGAGTGCAGCAATGGAGATGTCCATCAATGTAGGGGGGCTGCTCCTAATGGTGATTGTCAGCAGATGCCCCCAAGACCACCCCCCATGGGGGCGGATAGGAAAGAAAACTGTGGGGCCGGGCGCGGCCTGGATCAGTCTGGACCTACTGCACCCGGAGATGGAGGGAGCAGCGAACCCCACCAGCACCCTGGCCCGCAGCCTGCTGCAAGCTGAGCCACCTTGCAGCTTAACGGAATTGCTGGCACAGCTGCCCAGAGACCCGGACTGCACGCGAGCTGCGCTGGAGGACTTGGACCGGAGGATGGTCCGGGCGCAGCAGAATGCGTTGGCCGAGTGGGGAAGAGAGATGGCCCGGCAGGCTGGAACCCACCAGCAGGAGGCGCCACCCGCAACCTGGAGCATGCCTGCCTTCGAGGATGGTGCAGGAGGGACGAAGGCCGGAGACGACGCCGCAGAGGGAGCCGCGAGGACTGAGGCAGGTAATGGGGACGTCACCACCCCGAGCCCAGCAGCTGCAAGCCTGCCCCAGCCTCCCGTCGCAGAGCCCGAAGCCCTACTCACCACACCCATTGCCGCGCCGCCACTGCTCCCAACTAGGCCTCAAGCGGCAGGAGCCGCGGTCACGCCCTGTTCCGCGCCACGCCCCTCGACCCCGGGCGTGGCAAAAGAGGAAGTACCACCGGCCTGGTTGCAAGGCCTGGTGACCCCGGGCTCCGCTGCCCCTCCAGCGCTCTCTTCCTCAACAGTGCCACCCCCAGGCCCAACTGGAAATTTCCCGGCCTTGTCGCAAGGCCGAGTGCCCCCGGGCGCTGCTCCCCGACCGAGGCCCGTGGTGCCACCCTTGGGCACAGACCTCTTTGCGCAACATACCAGCCCGGACGGGCTGCCCTTCGTGTGGCCACCGAAGTACGTCAACCCCCGTCTCCGGAGAGAACAACCCCTGAGCGAGCCTCTGATCCCAGCCCCGGAGCTCGCCAAAATCGCTCCTCCTCCGCTGGAGGATGCCAAATTTGCATGGGATCCCACCGGCGAGAGTCTCATGGGGTTCACCCAGGAGACCCGGGCGGACGCAGCCCGGCGCGAGGAGAGCTGCCGTCAACAGCTGGGGTTGTTCGAGAGGGAACGGCGGGAGAGGCGGATCCGAGAGGAGCAGCTGCAGGCCCGGAGTGCGGAGCAGAAGCACAGGGACTGACAAGACCCCCGAGCCGCCCGCGGTCCCCGAGTCAACGAGACCGTAATAAAGTTCCAGCTGGAGCATGGCTGCGGCTTTATCAGGGACCATAGAACCCCTGGCGACGTCTTTGTCACCCGCAGGGACGTCGAGAGCCACCTGCCGGAGGGACACCGCAGACGCGATCTCTACCCGGGTGATGTGGTCACCTCCCGGCACAAGGGTGCCAAGGGGCCGTACGCTCTCCACGTTCACCGGCTCACGGAGGAGGAACTGCAGTACCGCCCAGACACAGAGTACCCTGAGGGTCCGGACGGACCTGAAGATTACCCGGAAGAGCAAGGAGCAACAGGAGGACACCGTTACCAGTGAACGTTAAAATTGTAACTGTATATAGTTACCCGTCTGGGTACAAGGACTGTTTTTGGAACTGTTCCCGTTTTTGAAAGTGTGGTCCCCGTTGGGACAAATAGTGAACTGTTGACTGTTTAAAAATTGCCCCTTCCTAAGTTACTAGGCTGAGGACTGTGAGCAGCCATTCCTCCTTCCCAAAACTGGCCGAGGACTGAGAGCGGCCATCCTGTAAATAGTTGCACTTCTTAAAGCGCCCCCTACTGGTTTTATAATGAAGCAGAACCTCTACCTCAAGCACCCTTGAGAACAGTGAATACCTGGTTGCCAGTTGCACAGCGGCCAGAAGTCAAGAATGTGTTTTTGAAGAATGTTTTACTTGCAAAAGTTTTATAATGTGTTTTATGGTAAAAGAGTTCCGGAAGTAATAACCAAAAGTGTTTCATCTGAGTGTTTCCCATGAAGGGAATTGTACAAGTGTGTCTGTTTCCTGATGTAAGCAGTTATTGAAAAAGTTTTTGCATACCCTGTGAATTGTTTTTACTCTGTTCCAGCCCGAGGACGTGCTGTGCTTTACCAGGGGGGAATGTAGCGCCCCGAGGACTTGGTCGCTACAGAGGTATTGCACCTCATCCAGAGGTGTGATATCCCACTCCCGGGTAAGGATGGAGTATGGATCAAGGCTCAGTAGGCTGCATACAGCACACACACCCCTTTTCCGAGGGACAGCTCAACGGTGCTCTCACTAGATAGAAGTGCAGGCACGACAGCATCTGTCCCTGGCTGGAGTGGGGAGGGGGGAGGAAAACCCAGTGATGTAGGAGCAGGAGGGGACGGTCTCTGGGCATGGGTGGGAGCCCATTGGTTGCAAGTCACCTGGGCTCATACACAGAGAGGGAGGTGTATAAGGTGGGCGCCATCTTGGGACAGTGTGAGTTCAGAGAGGAGTGCAGTCCGAGGAGAAGTGACAGGGAGCAGAGCTGCTCCAGGGGCTCTGCTCCATGGGCAGGCCTTGTCTGGAGGCCGGAGCAAAAGAGAGAGAGGAGAAGGAACAGCAAAGGAAGTAAGAAAGGAAACAAGGAACTGGAACAAAGAGAAAGGCCCAGAGACACGAAGGCAGAAGGAACCCCAAAGGCCCAGGAGATTGCGGGTGAAGGGTTGGCAGAGCAGGGTACCGGGACCCAAATTGGTGGAGGCAACAGATTCCTCAGCCAAAGACCGGAGGTTGTGACCACATCTTGGTGCGACCCCTCACTACATCCACCAGGAAAGCATACCACGTAGGGTCAGGGAAACCGGAGATAGGTTTTGCCAATAGAAGACCCGAGGAAGCTGGACAAAGGTGGGTCACTGGTGAGGACGGCCAGAGAAGGGAAGAGAAGGGTGCCCTGTGCCACGCTCTGGAATTGCCTGGGAGTTGGTCGAGTCCCCTGCCTGGTGGACGCAGCACGGCTTGGGCAGTCATCGCCTGCAGGATTGACACGAATAACAACTGTGAGTAAAGCATTGGAAACTGCAACCCCACGTCTCTGTGTTTCATCGCCGCACTGGCACCATTAGTACTGGGACGCTCACACCATCACTCCCATTATCCACACTAGCTGCCCTGAGGCAATACTTCTCCCGTGGGGAGTTATCCCATACTCGGCTGCGCAAACAACATCAGCCTCAGCGGTCTGCAGCGCAGCGGCGGTCCCCACTGACCGCAATCCACGGGTGGCGTAGTCGGACATTTGTTATTACACTAAGACTGCCACTGAATTGACCACCCTGGGCACGGACCGGGTCGCCGCCACACTGAGACTACCACCCCCAGCATCCCACCAGAAACCCGGTTCCGGGTTCCCCACGCAGCCCAGGGGGCGAGTCAGATGCGCTTATCAGTTATAATTCCACCAGCGGCACTAAAAACCCGCTCTGATAAAATGCTGGCGGCAGGGCAGGCCAGGACCTCCAAGGCATAGAGAGCCAGTTCATTCCACATATCCAGCTTGGATACCCAATAATTATAAGGCACAGAGGAATCACGGAGAACGTTGGTACGGTCGGCAAGGTACTCCCTCAGCATCTTCCCAAACTTTGCACTCCTTGTGAGAGTACCCCACGCCTCAGGGCCTGTGCGATGGGAGGGTCTGAGAAAACTCTCCCAGAACTTTGACAGTGTACCCCTGCCTCTGCTGGATTGAAGTTGTGTCTCTCTCGCCTGTACTCCTTGGTTGTCCAACGAAGTGTGCCCTCTGCTGCCAGCGTTTTCAGATGGGAATTTTTTTAATAGTTCCGCAACAAGGGCCTTCTGGTACAGCCCCATTTTTGCAGACCTGTGCGCCTCCGGAATAAGAGATATAAAGTTCTCCTTGAAGTGTGGGTCTAGAAGTGTCACCAACCAGTAATGACTGTCACCCAAAAGTTTGAGAATGCGGGGGTCATGGGAAAGGCAGCGTAATATAAAGTCAGCCATGCGTGCCAGACTACTAAGAGGCAAGACTTCCGTGTCCTCACCAAGAGGATGACTGACCATGCTCTCCTCCTCCTCTCTGTCCTCTGGCCATCCACGCTGAACAGACGGTATCGCAGCTGTGCAGGTAGTTCCGTCTATAGCGCATGAAGCTAGCTCCTGTACTTCCTCCTCCTCCTCATTGTCACCCAATCCACGTTTGGATGAGATGAGGCTGGGCTGTGTGTAATCATCCTGTATGGTTCCTTGCTCCATTTCATCGTGCTCCGCCTGCAATGCATCCTCTTTGATTTTGAGCAGAGAGCATTTCAGAAGAAAGAGAAGTGGGATGGTGACGCTAATTATGGCGTCTTCGCCGCTCATCATCTTGGTGGAGTCCTCAAAATTTTGGAGGATGGTACATATGTCTGACATCCATGTCCACTCCTGATGTCTTATGTGTGGAGTCTGAACTGAATACCGACGGCCTTGTTGATGCTGGTACTAAACAACTGCCCTCTTCTGCTCACAAATCCTTCCCAACATCTGCAGTCTAGAGTTCCAACGCATGGGGACATCACACACAAGTCTGTGAGCCGGAAGTTGCAAGCGCTGCTGAAACACGGCCAGGGCGGCGGAAGCTGTAGCTGACTTTCTAAAATGGGCACACAGGTGGCGTACTTTAACAAGCAGAACCGCAGCTCCGGGTAGGATTTGAGAAACCAATGAACCACGAAGGTTAAGCACATGGGCCAGGCATGGTACGTGTGTGAGCTCGCCTCGCCTCAGAGCCGCCACCAGGTTCCTTCCATTGTCACACATGACCATGCCTGGCTGTAGGTTTAGCGGTGTGAGCCACAGATCTGCCTGCTCTTTCATAGCTGTCCACAACTCTTCAGCATTGTGCGGTTTGTCACTTAAGCATATTAGCTTCAGCACAGCCTGTTGCCGCTTGGCCGAGGCAGTGCTGCAGTGCTTCCAGCTTATGACTGATGTGGTCATTTCGGAGATGGAGGCTGAAGAGGAGGAGGAGGTTGAGGAGGATGAGGTGCAGGAGCTGTAGACCGTGGGGGCATCCCTGATTGACCTAGGGCCCCCAATCCTTGGCGTCGGGAGGACGTGTTCCGTCCCAAGGTCTGACTGGTTCCCGGCTTCCACTATATTAATCCAGTGTGCCGTCAGTGAGATGTACCGTCCCTGCCCACAAGCACTTGTCCACGTGTCCGTTGTTAGGTGGACTTTCCCGGTAACTGAGTTGTTGAGGGCACGGCTAATGTTTTGGGACACGTGCTTGTGTAAAGCGGGGACGGCACACCGTGGTGGCTGGGGACCGAGAACGAGGAACGACATGCCGCCATCAGGTTGCGGAATGCTTCCTTCTCCACGAGCATAAAAGGCAACATTTCGAGCGCAAGCAGTCGTGAAATGTGAGAATTTAGTAGTGTTGCCTGTGGGTCGTTGGCTGCATATTTGCGCTTGCGTTCAGAGGACTGGGGTATGGACAACTGAACACTGCGCTGGGACAAGGACATGGACGTGCTTCCTGATGCTGCTACTTGAGAGTGTGCAACGACAGGTGCAGGGCAGGAGACATCTTCGCATGTGACGCGCCCCCTGGGCCAGTGCTGTAGTGCGGCGCACGTGTGCGTGGGGGGGAATACCCGGAGCCGGATCCGATGGGGGTAGTAGTCTCCGAGTGGCGGGGACCCAGTCCGTGCCCAGGGTGGTCAAACTAAGTGTGTGGCAGTCTTTGTAGATGTTGTTTAAGTGTCGACTACGCCACCCGTTGATTTGCGGTCGCAAGGCCGCCGCCGCAGAACAGTCCGCTGAGGCCGGTGGTATGTGTGCAGCAATGGTGGTATAACCCCCAACGGGAGAGGTATGGCCTCAGGGCAGCTGGTGCGGGTGAAGAGAGTGATAGAAAGGGCGTCCCGGTACCTTTAGTGCTGGTAGTGCGATGGAACACAGAGACTGATTGCAGTTTTCAATGCTTTACTCACAGATGTTATCAGTGTCAGTCCTGCAGGTGATGACGACCCGAGCCGTGCTGCGTCCACCAGGTACGGGGCTCGACCAACCCCCAGGCAGTTCCAGAGTGTGACCTTGAACTCCTTTCTCCGTTCCTTTCTCTGGCCGTCCCCACTAGGGACCCACCCATGTCCAGCTTCCTCGGGCCTTCTGGTGGCGAAACCTATCTCCGGTTTCCCTGACCCTATGTGGCGTGCCTTCGTGGTGAGTGTAGTGAGTGGTCGCGCCAAGACGTGGCCACGACCTCCGGTTCCTGGCTGAGGATAAGTGGCCTCCACCAGTTCGGGATCCGGTACCCTGATCTGCCAACCCTTCACCCGCTGACTCCTAGCGTGTTCGGGTTCCCTCTTCCTTCATGTCTCTGGGCCTTTCTCCAGGTTCCATTCCTTCCTTGTTCCTTGTTCCTTTCCTCTTGTCTTTCTCTCTCTTGCTCCCTTCAGGAGCAGCACCCAGCCAGGGCTGCTGCTCCCTGTCACTACTCTTCTCCTCTTCTTCTGTCTGACTGAACTCCTAAGATGGTGCCCACCTTTTATACTCCCTCTGACACCCGAGCCCAGGTGACTAGCCACCAATGGGCTCCTTCCTATGCCCAGAGTCCCTCCCCTGTCTGCTCCTACACTACTGGGATGTTCCTCCCCCCCCCACTCCAGCCAGGGACAGACGCTGTCGTACCTGCACATCTATCTGGTGGGAGTACCGTTGATCTGTCCCCCGGAAATGGGATGTATGTGGTGCATGCAGCTAACTGAGTTCTAGTCCACACTCCATCCTTACCCGGGAGTGGAATACCACACCTCTGGTTCGAGGTGCAATACCCCTGTAGCAGCCGAGCCCTCGGGGTGCTACATTCCCCCCTGGTAAACCACAGCACGTCCCCGGGCTGAAATAGAGTAAAAACAATTTTTAAAGTGTACGTACACATAAAACACATCAACTTTCATCCATCCCTTTATGGGAGGTTTTCTCAACAGCTGGCTAATGCCACCGGAACTCTTTTACAAAAACACTAAGTAAAACTTTGGCATCATATCAAATTTCACATTAAGGCATTCTCAAATAAAACATTCTTGAATTCTCGGGTTCTTGGGATCTTGGGATCTGGCCGCTCTCAGTCTTCGGCCAGGTAGAGGGAAGGGATGACCGCTCTCAGTCCTCGGTCAGGTTAGGGATTAGGGCAAAAATAGGCAACAGTTCTCTTTCTGTCCCAACGGGGACCACACTCTTAGTGGAAACAGTCCCACAACAGTCCTTATACCCGGTCGGGTAACTATTTACATCTCCTCTTTTACCGTTTACGATTAACGGTGTGCTCCACACGCTCCTTTCTCTTCCTCAGGTTCAGACCCGTCCGGGCCCTCTTTCTCCTCCTCCTCCTGGTACGATTGCTCCTCTTCTTCCTTGACCCGGTGGACATGAAGGGCGTACCACCCCTTCACTCCCTTATGCCTGGTATAGGTGACGGTATCTCCAGGCACCAGGTCCCGTCCACTGTGCCCCTCCGGTAGGTGGGACTCTACGTCGCTCCTGTTTACAAACACCTGGCTTATGGTCTTCGGGTCTTGGATGATGCCCCAGCCACATGCCATGTGAAACTTAACAACAGTCCCGGTGACTCGGGGACCGTGAGCTGTACGGGGGGGTCCTGGCGGGTCCTTGTCTTCTGCTCCACGTTTTTAATATGGAGCCACTCCTCCTTCACTTTCCTCTCTCTCCGCTCCCGCTCAAACGTTGCCAGTTGTTGGCGGCAGGTCTCATAGCGCCGGGCGGCGCCCGCCCGGGTCTCCTGAGTGAACCCCATCAGGTCTTCTCCAGTGGGGTCCCCCTCGAATTGGGCGTCCTCCAGCGGGGTGAAGAGAGGTCCACGGGCTCCGGAGCTGGGATTAGCGGTTCATCTGGGGCCCTTGCTCCTACGGGATGACTCTTCCTGGAGCGGGGGTTGGTGTACTCAGGCGGCCAGACGAATGGTGTCCCATCCGGGCAGGTGTGCTGCTCATACAGGTCTTTCCCCAATGATGGCACGACTGGGGGACCCGGCTGGGGTGCAGCGCCCGCGGGCACTCGGCCTTTTAACCAGGCCGGTGACTTTCTGATCGTGCCCGGTGTTGGGGAGCACGGTTCAGGGCGAGGCTCCGCTGCAGAGCTTGCTGCTGGAGGGCTGACTACTGGTGGTGGAGGTACGGTGGGCGGTGCGGCACCCAGAGCTTCGGGTCCCGCGGCGGGAGGTAGGGGCAGGTCCGCGGCCTCAGGGCCCGGAGTAACGGCGTTCCCCTTACTTGTCGTTGCGGCCTCCCCCGCGGCGTCGTCCCCGGCCTCCGGTCCGCTTCTGCTGCCTCTCGGGATCGACGCGGTGCTGGATGGTGGCTGCACCTCCGGTTGGCAGGTCAGCGTGTGCCGGGTCAACTCCTCCTTCCACCCGGCGAGCACGTCTCGTTGCGCCCAGATCATCCTCCTGTTCAGCTCTTCCAGCGCGGCCTGCGCGTACTCCGGTTCTTCCTTCTGGAGCACCGCTAGCAGCTCTGCAATCTGGTATGGCGGCTGTGGCG
The DNA here is from genome assembly GCF_046119375.1 of Phyllobates terribilis. NCBI lineage: Eukaryota > Metazoa > Chordata > Amphibia > Anura > Dendrobatidae > Phyllobates > Phyllobates terribilis. Next base: position 244,428,335 of record NW_027362763.1, on the reverse strand, counting down.
GTGAAGCTCTCCTCCGTATCCGACATCCCCCTCCCCCCTAGTGGACCGTGGCCTACCTGGCGATGATCCTCTTCCGTAGGCCGCGGCTCCGCAGTGGATCGTCAGGGTTGAGGACCTTCCGTCACGCTCCTGTGACGTCGGCGTCACTGGGCTCCTTCCAGGACCTTACGCAACGTCCGGACGTGAGGCGGGGCTTCAGTTCTCGCGGGCTTTCGGAGTCCACGCCCCTCTTCTTCCTGCGCGGCATCCTCAAGATGGCGTCCAATGGCGGGAAAACTCCACGGATGGCGGGAAGAAGGCAGAAGATGGCGTCGGATGGCGGGAATCGGCTCCAGATGGCGGGAAACGACTCCGGACGGCGGGAAACTTCACCACAGGTAAGTAAAAAGTCTCTTTTTCAGGCACGCAGTACCCGGTGGTTACGGGCACGAGATCCTGCCGACTACGCCAAAGTTGACGCGCCCCCTGGGCCAGTGCTGTAGTGCGGCGCACGTGTGCGCGGGGGGGAATACCCGGAGCCGGATCCGATGGGGGTAGTAGTCTCCGAGTGGCGGGGACCCGGTCCGTGCCCAGGGTGGTCAAACTAAGTGTGTGGCAGTCTTTGTAGATGTTGTTTAAGTGTCGACTATGCCACCCGTTGATTTGCGGTCGCAAGGCCGCCGCCGCAGAACAGTCCGCTGAGGCCAGTGGTATGTGTGCAGCAATGGTGGTATAACCCCCAATGGGAGAGGTATGGCCTCAGGGCAGCTGGTGCGGGTGAAGGGAGTGATAGAAAGGGCGTCCCGGTACCTTTAGTGCTGGTAGTGCGATGGAACACAGAGACTGATTGCAGTTTTCAATGCTTTACTCACAGATGTTATCAGTGTCAGTCCTGCAGGTGATGACGACCCGAGCCGTGCTGCGTCCACCAGGTACGGGGCTCGACCAACCGCCAGGCAGTTCCAGAGTGTGACCTTGAACTCCTTTCTCCGTTCCTTTCTCTGGCCGTCCCCACTAGGGACCCACCCATGTCCAGCTTCCTCGGGCCTTCTGGTGGCGAAACCTATCTCCGGTTTCCCTGACCCTATGTGGCGTGCCTTCGTGGTGAGTGTAGTGAGTGGTCGCGCCAAGACGTGGCCACGACCTCCGGTTCCTGGCTGAGGATAAGTGGCCTCCACCAGTTCGGGATCCGGTACCCTGATCTGCCAACCCTTCACCCGCTGACTCCTAGCGTGTTCGGGTTCCCTCTTCCTTCATGTCTCTGGGCCTTTCTCCAGGTTCCATTCCTTCCTTGTTCCTTGTTCCTTTCCTCTTGTCTTTCTCTCTCTTGCTCCCTTCAGGAGCAGCACCCAGACAGGGCTGCTGCTCCCTGTCACTACTCTTCTCCTCTTCTTCTGTCTGACTGAACTCCTAAGATGGTTCCCACCTTTTATACTCCCTCTGACACCCGAGCCCAGGTGACTAGCCACCAATGGGCTCCTTCCTATGCCCAAAGTCCCTCCCCTGTCTGCTCCTACACTACTGGGATGTCCCCCCCCCCCCCACACTCCAGCCAGGGACAGACGCTGTCGTACCTGCACATCTATCTGGTGGGAGTACCGTTGATCTGTCCCCCGGAAATGGGATGTATGTGGTGCATGCAGCTAACTGAGTTCTAGTCCACACTCCATCCTTACCCGGGAGTGGAATACCACACCTCTGGTTCGAGGTGTACCCCTGTAGCAGCTGAGCCCTCGGGGTGCTACACATGCACCATGGACAGGGGATTGACTTGCATGCACAACAGCGGAAGAAGCAATGGTGCCACCTGCAGACACTGTTCCTGGACCCTGCTATCAAATTAATAACCTGTTCACACTGATCAGTTCACAATAGTGGTGTTGTTGTGTGCTTCCCTAGTAATTCCGCCAAGAACCTGGAGCGAGAAGATGTGGCTGTTGGTTGTGTCACATTTTCATCTTGGCCACGGCCCCATCCTCTGCAAGCACCATCACTAGAAAGTCCAGTTCCACGTCCACGTAAATGAAGTAAAATAGCTTACGCTCGCACTATCAATGGCAAAAGGGTAATAAAAAGGAGATTAGAACAGTGGAAGAGGAAAACCACAGTTCTATTTCTCTGGCCTACACCAGAATCTATTAAACAGATATATTTGTGTCTGAACAGTCAGCGAGACACTCAAACTGTTTTTTTTTTCATGGAAAAAAGGCAAAAAAGTGGATTACACCCAGATTTGAACCGTGGAAGAGGAAAACCACGGTTCTAGTTATCTGGCCGAAACCAGTCTCTTTTAAACAGATATATTTGCGTCTGAACAGTCAGGTAGACACTATTACTGTTTTTTTACGGAAAAAATGCCAAAAGCAGGATAATACAGAGATTTGAACCGTGGAACTGCAAAACCACAGTTCTAGTTATCTGGCCTACACCAGACTCTTTTAAACAGATATGTTTGTGTCTGAACAGTCAGGGAGACACTATTACTGTTTTTTTTTACGGAAAAAAATGCCAAAAGCAGAATAATACAAAGATTTAACCCGTGGAACTGCTAAACCTCAGTTCTAGTTATCTGGTCTACACCAGACTCTTTTAAACAGATACATTGGTGTCTGAACAGTTACAGACACACTCAATTTTTTTTGGGGGGGGGAAATACCAAAAGGTTAATAAGACCCGTATTTGTACAGGCTGACTGAGGGGAAAAAAAAAATACAGGATTTAAATGAAAAAAAAAGGATTTTTCCTGGCCCCAGAGACCGGGGAATAAGTCTAGCAATTTGACCAGCAGGATCACACAGGACTGTAATGCAGCGTTTGTTGGTATAACCACTGCGTCTCCTATACAGCCTGCCTGCCTGATATCTGGGATGGATATTATTCCTGAGAAGAACTGTTTGTTTGATTTGGCAGGCTTTAGAGACCCTACACTAACTATTTCAGAGTATAAATCTCTCCCTACCTCAGCAGCACTGACCCTACACTGGCTGATCTGGAGCGACTGTGTCCAAGATGGCGGCGCCCGGTTTTAAATACTCGAGGTGACGCTGTGCGGCCAGCCAATCACTGTAATGCCCACAAACAACATGGCTGCGGCATTTCAGTGACTTGGTGGCAATCCTTGCATGTTCATTGGCTCTGTAAAGAGCGCCAAACGTGCAGGACGGAGTCCCAAGCTCCCGCCCGAGTAACCCGGAAATGCTCGTTGCTGGCCGAACATCCCGAGTAGTGAGATGCTCGAGTGAGTACCGAGCAGTGTCGAGCATGCTCGCTCAACACTAGATATCATTGCAGAATACTCTGGAAAAATTCCAGTATTATTTGAAGGAACAAAAGCATAAATACTTTGTAAGGGACTTGCAAGAGTTCAAGGATAATAAAGCGTATGTGTTTCAATCTTGCAGGGGCTTCAGGATTCCAGAGACAGATATCTCGTCTAGGGATACCGAAATTTCAGACTCTGAATCTAGATTCAAACCACAGAGGGGGAAACAGAGAGGGAAAGGGGGCCAGAACCGTAATAACAACAGGATGTCACTGGTCAGAGGACATTTTTTAGAAGAGGGGTACCCGTTGAAAAGCCGATTCAATCTCTCCAACCCGCTGGGCCCATAACGAACCTACAGATTATTAATCTCTCATCAAGAGTCCTGAGTGAACCTGAAATGAGAGTTTTAAGCAAGGGTCTTATTTTTGTTCCCACCACAGACTACAACTCATTTGAAGCAGTAAAAGATCTTAATCTGTTCATACGTAAGGTAACGTGGCGCAAACATTACATTTGTATGAATAGACATACCTGCTCTGTGTTGGGGGTCCCGGATGATCTATTGATGGATATTAGGACACTATTTGAGTTGGGTTTACCTAACCCTAATTTGGAAGGTAGGGGTCCATTCACAGACTTGCAATCAAAACGCACAAAAATGCCACCACCACAAGCTGATTTGGGCCCGATTGATGTATTTCTAAGCTTAGTCACAGATGATTTGTCTAGATTGGATGAGCGTAATGTTAGATCTAGATTCAATATGACTAAAGCAGAAATGCGGGCCTTATGCACTCTTGAAAAAGATGAGTCAATAACAATTAAGCCTTCGGACAAAGGAGGCAACGTGGTGTTAATGGATACTAAAGATTATCATCAAATGTGTCTCAATTTATTACAAGATAAAGGATGCTATGGAGTACTGAGGAGCAATCCTACAGATACTTCTCTAAATGAGTTGAGACTATTGGCTCAGGATGGTCTAAATAGTGGAGTCATCAGTAAGAAGGAGCACAATTTCATCTGCCCTAACTTTCCCATTATGGCCACATTCTATAGTTTACCAAAAGTACATAAAGGGACTAATCCCCTTAATGGACGACCTATTATGGCCGGAGTGAACAGTATCACTCGTACATACGAGTATCTCAACTCATACATATGGGACACCAGCGAACTATTGAGGAAGCTTGATTGCATTTCTGTGGACCCCGGCATCATACTTGCTAGCATTGACGTGGAGTCCCTATATTCATCAATACCCCATAAAAAAGGCATGGAAGCAGCTGGTTACTTTTTGCGCAGTAGAGGCCGCCAATTTATTGAGCACAATGCTTTTGTCCAGAGATCACTGGAATTCTGTCTTAACAGGAATATCTTTCTGTTCGACCGTGTATACTTCCACCAGCTCAGGGGTACGGCGATGGGGAGCCCCTGTGCCCCATCGTACGCTAATCTGTACCTGGGCTGGTGGGAGCAGACGGTCGTCTTCGGGGACAACCCAATCGAAGGCAGTGAGAGGGTAGCATTATGGGTACGCTATATAGATGATATCCTGATCTTTTGGAAAGGGGATTCTACACAGTTTGACATCTTTGTAAACAGATTGAATCAGAATCACTTGAACCTACACTTTACCTATGAAGTGGGTGGAGACACCTTACCATTTCTTGATATCCTCATACGTAAAGAGGTGAGTGGTGAAATTGCAACCCAGACCTATTGGAAAAAAATAGCTACCAACTCACTGCTAAGATGGGAGAGCAACCATCCCCTCCCATTAAAGAAATGCATTCCAAAGGGACAATTTATGAGAGTTCGCAGGAATTGCTCAAATGACACTGCTTTTCATCATCAGGCAGCTGAACTGCGCAGAAGGTTTACTGAAAGAGGCTAACCAAATAGGGTTCTAACTAAGGCCTATAAAGAGACTCTGGCAAGAGAACGTACGGCTTTGTTAAATCCGCCCTTTAAAGAACAGTAGAGCGGTGATATCTGTAGTTTGGTTACCACATTTTCAAATAAGTCTAATGAAGTTAGACTAATTCTTCAGAAACATTGGCCAATTGTACATATGGATGAGGACGTAGGCAAATATGTGAAATCATCCCCTCAGATCACATATAAGAAGTGTAGGTCCCTGAGAGACAGACTCGTACATAGCCACTACGTCCAAAAATCGGAGACCAACTGGCTTCAAACCCCTATTGAAGGATGTTATAAATGTGGCAGCTGTGTTGCATGTAAGGCCATTACCCAAGCTAAAACATTTGATAGTAAATTGACTGGAAAGGTGTACAAAATTAATACATTCATCAATTGTAGGTCTAAAGGGATTATATATAAAGCTACATGCCAATGCAATGTTGAATACGTGGGAAAAACCAGGAGAGAACTTAGGAGGATGATTTGTGAACATTTGCGAGATATAATCAACAAGAGGGATACACCTTTAAATAAGCATGTTAATTTATTACATCAGGGACGTACGAACTGCATCAAATTTATTGGTATTGATAAGATAAAATCCCCATTAAAAGGGGGTGACTGGGATAGGATTATCCTACAGAGAGAAACAAGATGGATACACGATCCATGGTACCCAGGGGATTGAATGAGCAGGTATCATACAAATGTTTTCTCTAAGATGAGGGACAGGAGAGTAGGGTCAACCGCCGCAGAGTGTGGGCGCCATTGCGCAGGTTGAGGGTGCCAACCTCCACTGTCAGGTAGAGTTAGATGTTGAGAACAAGTTTTAGGTCTGAGATAGATGCACCCTTTTCTTCACACCCTGTTCCATTAGATATTTCTCCATAGTCATACCACTAGTCTGCCCCTCACCATCTGTTATGTGTACAGAGCCTCTCCAGTGACAGTTGACATTGCATATACTCCTGAGGGTAGCTCTTTTCTCTTGCCAGAGTCCCAAATACTTTCTATTAGGTTATCTTATATCTGTTTTGGACACGCATGGGTGTGGGAGGACCTTATGCTCATTTTTATCCCTCTACATATTTATTACTGTGGCTAGAATACAAGCCATACTTCAGGGGGTGGGTGGCACACGTTGAGCATGGATATATATCTTTATCCGTGTCCCCCCTTTCTTATCCCTATTTAGGCTACTTTGGATCCAACATCTGATGGTATATTGTTATGTCATTTTGGATGGGTGGCTATTTATCTCTTAAGAGGGACTGAGGACTGAAGATTATATGTGTATTTAGTTCACCTCTGCCCTGCTTATGTGCGGTCCCCAAGTTATGTGTGACTGCCCCTAACATAGCGCTGCTTCTCTGCGGTCCCTAAGTAGCGTATGACCGCCTAGAATATAGCACTGCCTCTGAGTGCACAAGTGCGTTCCACTGCTATATTATGCGTTCCGGTGACTGGCGGCAGCACTACGTCACCGGAAATGATGACCAGGTGGCTGAGGATGCGCTCCACAGCTGAAGCTTGAGCTCCAGATGCCGGAAGTAGGTCAGACACGACCAGAAATGACGCAGTCGTGAACTCTAAGGGTGGCTGGCATAAATAGCAGCTCCATGGTGGGAGCTATGATGTCGCTCATGGTCAAATGTGACCTCTTGGGAGGATAACGACTGGATGGTCAGTTATGCTGGAGCATTCCCAGTCATGAAAGTCTCCCCTGATGAATCTGGATGAGAGGAAACGCGTAGGGAGCACCGCAACGCTATGTGTTTTCTGTGGTAATTTGTGTATTTAGATGTTTGTCCAGTATGTTTGTTATCTTAAGGATAGGTGTGCAGCACAGAAGCACCTTTTATTATACTGATTTCGGACTCTAAATTATCAGTGTTCCTAAGTGCAATTTGCGTACACCTGGTCACCATTTGCCTAGGTTCTTAGGTAGGTGTATAACTCTATTATCTTTAACCTACCTTACTGCAACATCTTCTGGGTATGCACTGAATCTGCATGTGTATAGACTTTGGCTAAAGTCATACTCATTTAAGGGGTTGATATATATACTTAGTAACATTTCCGCTGTAGAATTTTATATCAGTACATGCACCTGTCTCTGGATTTGGGGTCATGAGGACCTTGAGTGTTTAATTTGTAATTTGAGTAGATACGCACTTTGATCTATTTTATTACATATCAAATAAAAGTTACATTTTAATATTACCACATCTTGCTTTTACATTATATAGGGGGGTGACATCCTGCATAGGGCGTTATAAGGGGGGGATGTGACATTCTGCATGGGGCATTATGAGGGGGGAAGTGACATCCTGCATGGGGCATTATAAAGGAGGGGGGGAAGTGACATCCTGCATGGAGCATTATATGGGGGGAATTGACATCCTGCATGGGGCATTATAAGGCTGTGACATAATGCATGGGGCATTATAAGGAGGGAAGTGATATCCTGCATGGGGCATAATATGGGGGGAAACAGCCTGCATGGGTTGTTACAAGGGGGGGACAACCTGCGTGGGGCATTATGTGGGGGGAACAGCCTGCATGAGGCATTATGTGGGGGGAACAGCCTGCATGGAGCATTATATGGGGGCACAGCCTGCATGGAGCGTTATATGGGGGCCAGTATTCTGTATGGAGCGTTATATGGGGGCCAGTATCCTGTATGGAGCATTATAAGGGGGCCAGTATCCTGTGTGGAGCGTTATATGGGGGCCAGTATCCTGTATGGAGCATTTTATGGGGCCAGTATCCTGTATGGAGCATTATATGGGGACCTGTATCCTGTATGGAGCATTTTATGGGGGCCAGTATTCTGTATGGAGCGTTACATGGGGGCCAGTATCCTGTATGGAGCATTAAAAGGGGGCCAGTATCCTGTATGGAGCATTATATGGGTGCCAGTATCCTGTATTAAGCATTTTATGTGGGCCAGTATTCTGTATGGAGTGTTATATGGGGGCCAGTATCCTGTATGGAGCATTATAAGGGGGCCAGTATCCTGTATGGAGCGTTATATGGGACCAGTATCCAGTATGGAGCATTTTATGGGGCCAGTATCCTGTATGGAGCGTTATATGGGGGCCAGTATCCTGTATGGAGCATTTTATGGGGGCCAGTATTCTTTATGGAGCGTTACATGGGGGCCAGTATCCTGTATGGATCGTTAAAAGGGGGCCAGTATCCTGTATGGAGCGTTATATGGGGGCCAGTATCCTGTATGGAGCATTTTATGGGACCAGTATCCTGTATGGAGCATTATATGGGGGCCAGTATCCTGTATGGAGCATTTTATGGGGGCCAGTATTCTGTATGGAGTGTTATATGGGGGCCAGTATCCTGTATGGAGCATTATAAGGGGGCCAGTATCCTCTATGGAGCGTTATATGGGGCCAGTATCCTGTATGGAGCATTTTATGGGGCCAGTATCCTGTATGGAGCATTATATGGGGGCCAGTATCCTGTATGGAGCATTTTATCGGGGCCAGTATTCTGTATGGAGCGATTCACCGGTTTCTGAGCTATTGTAGAATTTGCAATAGATATCACTCATGTAATGTAAGAAGTGAAATCTTCAGCATTGTACTATATATAGTTCTCTACGGTATCTGTGCATCATGAATCGTGGTATGTGTTAAAGGGGCCACTGAGACTCTTTCTCCCAGGGCCCGCAAAAACCTGGAGCCAGCCCTGGCATCAGTCTACATGGCAAGAAAGGCATTCTTCTGAAAAAAATCAATCACTGTGCCTTACTGTGGAGTAGACTATATTATTCTCTACTCTCTTTGGTTGGGCTGCAAATTAGATCAAATGAGATTATTGTCTAAGATCATGCAAAAATCGGAAACAATTTACACATGGTGCAACTTCAAAGACATTGAACCAAAGAAGCCCATACCTGCTTTCAAGCATCCAGCATTATGTGCTTGTCTGACTATCATGGCGCCTACTGTAGTTGATAGATATGGAATCATTGTTGTATATAATTACTTCTAAATTATGATACTTTAATATACACTTTAAAGGGAATCTGTCAGCAGGTTTTTGCTAGCTCATCTGAGAGCAGCAGGATGTAGACAAAGAGACTGTGAATCCAACGCTGTATTGCTTAGTTTACTGAGTGCAGTCTTTCTGACACAATCAGAGTTTTTAGATTTAGGAATGCAGCAGAGCTGAGAAAGCTAACCACGCCCACATCAGGCTCTGTATATTAAATGTCTATAGACAGTGAGATGCTTATCACAGGAGGGGGTGGAGTCAAACTACCAGGCACATGCTGCTCTAGTCCACCAATGATAAGCTCCTAGTGATAAAACAATCAATACAAGTAAATAACAGCACAGAGCTTGATAAGAGAGACATCACTGAAATCTGTGTTTTAACTCATACAGCATGATGTCTTCAGATTACATAGCAAAAACCTGCTGACAGATTCCCTTTAAAACTATATATTACATTCAATATAATATATTCTGCTGTTCAGAATCAGAGAAGATGGTAGAAAGGACAAGAACACATCCAGAATTTAAAACAATTGTACCATATATCACATGTAAATTATTATATATACTGAATCATTAGTAGGGTCAAATTTTTCATTAAACAAATCAATGAAATTTAGTAGTTTCACTATATTACCGACAGTAAAAAACTTTGATGTTATGCTCCATTCACATACATACTTGTTAGCAGAGCAGTTTCATGGCTGCAGTGCCAGTTTGATGAGAGCTGTTTCTTGTCCTTTGACCAGAATTTATAGTATTGTTGCCTTAGCCTTCATGGTGGCCTGTATTTGTATTCTTTACCCTACTGACAAGGCTTCATTGGCTTCACTATAAAACATTATCTGTATTGCCGGTTACAGTTTTCCTTTTTTATAATATTTGTGCAAATATTCCATATTGAATAGTATTCCGTGTTCACTAACATAATCTTCACCCACAAAGGGCATAACGCTGTCATTCTGCATCAGCTCTAGCAATGATGATTTTGCATTCACCCGTAAAACAATGCATATGTGTAAGGGTAATACATTGCCCAGAACATGATTTATATCCTAAATCGTAATATACGTATGAAACGGTTTTATACTGCTGGGCACATGAGTCATCTTGGCTATAGATCAACTTTACAAGTATAAATAAACTGGAATAATGTATACTATATGTAATGTAGACACAGTATGTAACAAATGTAAAATGACATGGAAGTCTTGCCTCTGGCTTTCACGGTGTTACAGATGCAGCTTAAAAAAAAACATATGACAATATCCATCTTCTTTCTCTCTTTGTACATGTACTGTATGTATATCGTATGTTTCTATTTCTATCTATTTATCTATTCACTCATTCATTCATCCATGCATCCATCTATTTATCTTTGAAATGAAATACACTGCTCAAAAAAATAAAGGGAACACTTAAAACATAGAATATAACTCCAAGTAGATCAAACTTCTGTGAAATCAAACTGTCCACTTAGGAAGCAACACTGATTGACAATCAATTTCACATGCTGTTGTGCAAATGGAACAGACAATAGATAGAAATTATTGCCAATTATCAAGAGGGCCGCACAGCCCTCCATGTGCTCGCCAGAGGTAGCCTGACTGCCATTAGGTACCGAGATGAGATCCTCAGACCCCTTGTGAGACCATATGCTGGTTCAGTTGGCCCTGGGTTCCTCCTAATGCAGGAGGTGCTGGCGTGGTTTCAGTTACTGTTCTGTGACTAGAGAACATTGGCTGTAACAGCGCCCCCAACACTGATGACTCTAATGCTGATCTTGCTGTCAGTCAGTGCCAGGGGTGCTGTTAGGGCCGTTGCTCACTATACACAGATCAGTGACTGAAACCGTTCCAGCACCGCCCCTGTGACTGGAAGCCAAATGCTGCCTAGTGGAATAAAAGTTAATGTCCTCCCGGCAGCAGTTCCAGACGCCACACTGTGTCAGAACACTATTAACCTGCAGATTATCCCCATATCTGCAGGTTAATAGCGTTATTTTACATGACACGTTCCCATTAAATGTCTTTAATAGAAGCTATAATCAAATTACTATACATGTCTTGTAATCTTAATCTCTTTATCTCATTTAATGTTTGAATTAATCTTTGCTTTGTAAACTTTTGCTATAGCTTCAATTTTATCCACCATGGTTCTTAAGGTGAACACAGATAAGATGGTCAGCCAGTCCTGGTAAAATCGGCAGGTTCGGCACACTTTTTTTTAATGTGTAAACAAATATATTTTTATTTTCTGATTGTGGATGTTTTTAAATTCTCTATCATCTGTGCAAAGGTTATTGTGCAGGGAGTATGAGGAGGTGGGCTGTGTCATCTATTGTAAATGGTGAATCCTGTGTAAGGCCTCATTCACAAGTCCTTGTTTAAACACGTATGTGAATAAATGGTACTGGTGTCATCAGCCTTTTGGATCAGTGTGTCATCCGTGTGTCCATTTTTACCATCAGTGTGTAATCAGCGTTTTTCACGGATGGATAGATAAATTTCAAATCTTCTCCTATACATTGAAATGTTAAATACGTTCAGCACACGGACTGTACACGGATGCCATCCATGTGCTGTACATGTTTTTTACAGACCCATAGACTTATATTGGCACTTTTCATCCGTCATACTAGAGAACAACAGATAAATGAGTTTTGCACGGACACACGGTCCATCCGTGTGCTGTAACTGTTTTTCACTGACTCATAGACCACTATTGACCCTTTTCATCTGTGCTGCTGGAAAAAAATGGACATGTCTTTGTGAATTTTGCACATACACAAGGTCCATGAAAAACATGAACATGTGAATAGCACCATAGATTATAAATGGTGTATGTTCTATCTGTGAAAAAACTGATGCAACATGGATGTCTTAGTGAAGCGTAGAACATGTACCCATTATTATCTTCGGTGCGATTCACATATCCGTGTTTTTTAATGGACCGTGTGTCCGTGCAAAACTCATTTATCTGTTGTTCTCTAGTATGACGGATGAAAAGTGCCAATATAAGTCTATGGGTCTGTAAAAAACATGTACAGCACATGGATGGCATCCGTGTACAGTCCGTGTGCTGAACGTATTTAACACTTCAAAGTATAGGAGAAGCTTTGTAATTTATTTATTGTTCCATCCATGAAAAGCACTGATGACACACTGATGGTAAAAATGGGCACACGGACCATACACTGATGGTAATAATGTACCTACATACATAGATAGATGACACACCGGTCCAAAACACTGATGACACCAGTAACATTTTTCTTGTCCGTGCTTAACCCCTTTCCTGCCCAATGCGTACTAATACGTACCTGCGCCCTGGAACTTAAGAGCCAGGTACGTGTTCATACTCCCTGGCGATTTCGCCCACACACAGGCTGTGCGGGCGAGATGGCCGCCAGGTGTCAGCTGATTGTCACAGCTGACACCCGGTGCTATGGGCAGGGAGCGGTCCCGCAATGCTCCCTACACATTAACCCCCGAAATGCTGCAATTGAAATCGATCGTAGCATTGCAGGAGCAAGGGGGAGGTAAGCGTGATACTTACCTCCTCTCCGGCTTCCCGCGGCGTCTGAGTACGGTCCCGGATGTTGTCTTGGTGACCCGATGTCATCATAACAACATCCGGGTCACCAGGAGACAGGAAGTTACTTTGGTCATGTGCAGTGTTCGACCAAAGTAGCTTCTCCTTGTGCAGCACTGACAGGCTGCATAGCACAGGGATGGTGTTGCATTCCTGTGCTATACAGCCGATCAGGCTGCAAAAAGTGAAAGTCCCATAGTGGGACAATGTGTAAAAGTAAGAAAAATGTCATAAAGTGAGAAAATAAATAAAAAAAAAATTGTAAAAATATAAAAAAAATGAAAAAAATAATCTAAAAAAATATATATATATATTGTACCCATAAATAAATAATCTTATGAAAAAAAAAATGAATCAATAAAAGTACACATATTTGGTATTGCCGCGTCCAGAACGACCTGACCTATAAAACTGTCCCACTAGTTAACCACTTTAGTTAACACGGTAAAAAAATAAAAAACTAAGCAAAAAACGATGCTTTATCATCATACTGCCAAACAAAAAATGGAATAAAATGCGATGAAAATGAAAAATGTAAAGAAAAATGGTACCGCTGTACGTCATCTTGTCCCGCAAAAAACAAGCTGCCATACAGCTCCAAAGGCCGAAAAATAAGGCCGAAAAATAAAAAAGTTATATCTCTCAGAATAAAGCGATGCAAAAACAATTCTGTTTTCTATAAAATAGTTTTTATTGTGTAAAAGCGCCAAAACATAAAAAAAATATATAAATGTGGAACCGCTGTAAACGTACTGACCCGAAGAATAAAGCTGCCTTATCAATTTTACCACACGCGGAACGGCATAAAAAAAAAAAAAAAAAAAAAAAACAATTCCAGAATTGTTGGCTTTTGTTTATTCTGCCTTAATCAGAATAGAAAGCGATCAAATTATGTCACGTGCCCAAAAATGGTACCAATAAATATGTCAACTTGTTCCGCAAAAAACAAGCCGTGACATGACTCTGTCAGCCAAGATATGGAAAAATTATAGCTCTCAAAATATGGCGATGCAAAAACTAGTCTTTGCAAAAAAAAAGGACTCACAATAAAACATACAAAAACAAAAACAAAATGGATTTTCCTGGGAAATATATTAAGGAACATCCTTTCCAGGGTAATGACTTGTATATAAGGCAAAATAAATAACTAAAACCAAAAATACTCCTCCACACTTTGGGCTATGTTCACACGTAGCGTTTTTGATGCATTTTTGCACTTTTGCATTGCTTTCAACCAAGACAAAGGCATTCACTCGGAAATGTCATTTTAACATTTTACAACCTTATCTGGCCATGTGGTGTGTGACACATCATCAGACACATACATACAGTGCTGAAAAGACATGGAAACAGCATGGGGAAGACCTCTGGAAGCATTTCTGACTCCCAGGTCACTGCCTAAAAGTGTGCCCATCATAACTGATCCTTGGCGCATACGAAGATGCCTCCCACCATGCACCTGTCATTGCAGACTTGCAAAAATCACCGTCCACGTCCTTGTCCCAGTGCAGTGTTCAGTTGTCCCTACCCCATTCCTTGGAATGCAAGCGCAAGTATGCAGCCAGCCACCCAGCCACCCACAGGCTGCAATACTATACTGCCAAATTTTTGACAGCTGCTGGCAAGTGAAATGTGGCCTTTTAGGCTCGTGGAGGCGGAATCTTTTCATAACCTCATGCCGGCAGCAGCCGGGTGTCCATACTCGGTCTCCAGCCGCCACTGTTTCTCCCGGCGTCGTCTCCGCCTTCCACAAGCACGGATCCCACAACATTACCCGTGCCCTCCCCAGTGCACTTACTGGGAAGGACCGCCTAACCACAAACACGTGGACAGGTGAATGTGGCCAGGGACGATACGGAGCCAGTCCACAGCTCTTTTTGCTGAGAATTGTATTTAGCTCGGTGAAAGGACTGGCATAGAGGGAAACAGTATCTACCCTGCGTGTCATTTCTCCCAGGAAGTCCCCTAATGCAACTTGTTGCAGAAGCAATGGCAGCCCATCCAACATCAACTCACACTTGTCGGTGGTGCTTTGACACACAAACGTCTTTCTTTGCGCATTTAATTTCATGAATACAGAGTTGGACAATGGCCTGATCTGCAATGCGGTTTAAGAAATATCATGCATAAGCGTGTTCGACCCACATTAAAAAAGCAGCCATAGAGTGTCCGGGAATCTTCCTCCACACTTTTCTTAGCCAGGGCTGCTTCTCGGCAGGGTTGGACGGGCCAACGAGAGAACTGGAGACTCCTCCGGCGGGCCCTGGCTTCTCCTTCAGAAGAGTTCATAGTGCTGAGGTGAGGCCATGATGATGATAGAGGCCACCATCTGCTTAGTTTTCTGTTACTTGGAATGCAAGCGCAAGTATGCAGCCAGCCACTCACCCACCCACAGGCCTCAATACTAAACTGCCAGATTTCTGGGCACCTGCTTGCACTTGAAATGTGGCCTTTTAGGCTCGTGGAGGCGGAAGCTGTCCACAATCTTATGGCGGCGGCAACCGGGTATCCATACTCGATCCCAGACGCCATTATTTTTCCCGGTATAGTCTCGGCCTTCCACAAGCACGGGTCCTACAACATTACCTGTGCCCTCCCCAGTGCACTTACTGGGAAGGACCGCCTACCCACAAACACGTGGACAGGTGAATGTGGCCAAGGACTGTATGGAGCCAGTCCACAGCTTTTTTTGCTGAGAGTTGTATTTAGCTTGGTGAATGAACTGGCATAGAGGGAAACCGTATCTACTCTGGGTGTCATTTCTCCGTCACCAGGTTCTGCCCATTGTCAGATATGACCATGCCTGGCTGTATGTTCAGTTGTGAGAGCCACAGATCAGGCTGATGTGTTATAGCTTTCAACAACTCTGCAGCGCTGAGTGTATGCAGTGAGTGCAACGGCTGACCAATTTTAGGAAAAACCCCACTAAAAATTTAAAAACACATAGAGCAGGGCCACAGTAACAAGCAATGAGAAATTCCCATTAGAAAGGAGAGAATCTGATATACAGTTATAGGGTATGCGGTGAGTCCAATGGCTGACCAATTTTAGGAAAAACCCCACTAAAAATTTAAAGACACATAGAGCAGGGCCACAGTAACAAGGTACGACAAATTCCCATTAGAAAGGAGAGAATCTGTTATACAGTTATAGGGTATACAGTGAGTCCAACGGCTGACCAGTTTTAGGAAAAACCCCACTAAGAATTTAAAGACACATAGAGCAGGGCCACAGTAATAACAAATTCCCATAAGAAAGGAGAGAGTCTGCTATACAGTTATAGGGTATGCAGTGAGTCCAATGGCTGAACAATTTTAGGAAAAGCCCCACTAAGATTTTAAAGACATATAGAGCAGGGCCACAGTAACGACAAATTCCCATTAGGAAGGAGTGAGTCTGCTATACAGTTATAGGGTATGCAGTGAGTCAAAAGGCTGACCAATTATAGGAAAAACCCCACTAAGAATTTAAAGACACATAGAGCAGGGCCACAGTAACAAGGTATGACATGTTCCCATTAAAAAGGAGAGATTCTGCTATACAGTTATAGGGTATGCAGTGAGTCCAACGGCTGACCAAATTTAGGAAAAACCCCACTAACAATTTAAAGAGACATAAAGCAGGGCCACAGTAACGACAAATTCCCATTAGAAAGGAGAGAGTCTCCGATAGTGTTGGCCTATGCAGTGAATGCAAGGGCTGCCAAAAATTTGGAGGCACTTCAATGCCCCTTGGAAGAGACGTGGAGGAGAGCCTCATAAAAAAATGTTCCCATTAGAAAGCAGCGGGCCTCCTATACTTGTAATGCCCATGCACAAGTGTATGGGCTGACAAACATTTACCCCTGGGGGGTATACATGAGCATACTGTATAAAAAAATTTTTTTACAGGCATCATAAACACCCTTTAAAATAATTATGTGGGTGTTGCATCACGGACCACGGTCACCCTGGTGATATGGTGGTGGAGGATGAGAAGAAGGAGGAGGACAAGAGCAAATGGCCAAAATCAGGAAGCGTATATCCATGTGTGGGTGTGAAAAGGTGCATGGGAATACAGCTCCCAAGAAAAGACACTGGATTTGAGTTTATGTTACGCTGCTATCGTTCGGTGGTGTTGAGAAGTCTGGCCCAATCCAGTCCTTGTTCATTTTTATAAGTCAGCCTTACAGCATTTTCAGTTGACAGGAAGATGTGCTTTTCAGTTATAATTCCACCAGCGGCACTAAAAAGCCCCCTCTGATAAAACGCTGGCGGCAGGGCAGGCCATGACCTCCAAGGCATAGAGAGCCAGCTCATTCCACATGTCCAGCTTGGATACCCAATAATTATAAGGCACAGAGGAATCACGGAGGACGTTGGTGCGGTCGGCAAGGTACTCCCTCACCATCTTCCAAACTTTGCACTCCTTGTGAGAGTACCCCGCGCCTCAGGGCTTGTGCGATGGGAGGGTCTGAGAAAACTCTCCCAGAACTTTGACAGTGTTCCCCTGCCTCTGCCGGATTGAAGTTGTGTCTGTCCGCCTCAGGAATAAGAGATATAAAATTCTCCTTGTAGCGTGGGTCTAGAAGTGTCACCAACCAGTAATGACTGTCACCCAAAATTTTGAGAACGCGAGGGAAATGCAGCATAACATAAACTCAGCCATGTGTGCCAGACTACTAACAGTCAAGACTTCCGTGTCATCAATAAGAGGATGACTGACCATGCTCTCCTCCTCATCCTCCTCTCTGTCCTCTGGCCATCCACGCTGAACAGACGGTATGACAGCTGTGCAGGTAGTACCGTCTATAGTGCATGAAACTAGCTCCTGTCCTTCCTCCTCTTCCTCATTGTCACCCAATCCACGTTGGGATGAGATGAGGCTTGGCTGTGTGTAATCACCCTGTATGGTTCCTTGCTAAATCTCATCGTGCTCCGCCTGCAATGCATCCTCTTTGATTGTGAGCAGAGAGCGTTTCTGAAGACAGAGAAGTGGGATGGTGACGCTAAATATGGCGTCATCGCCGCTCACCATCTTGGTGGAGTCCTCAAAGTTTTGGAGGATGGTACATATGTCTGACATCCATGTCCACTCCTGAGGTCTTATGTGTGGAGTCTGAGCTGAATACCGACGGCCTTGTTGATGCTGGTACTCAACAACTGCCCTCTTCTGCTCACAAATCCTTCCTAACATCTGCAGTGTAGAGTTCCAACGCACACATCAGTCTTGGAGACGGAAGCTGCAAACGCTACTGAAACACGGGAAGGGCGGCGGAAGCTGTAGCTGACTTTCTGAAATGGGCACACAGGCGGTGTACTTTAACAAGAACAAGCAGATCCGGCAGCTCCGGGTAGGATTTGATAAAACGCTGAACCACGAGGTTAAGCACATGGGCCTGGCATGGTATGTGTGTGAGTTCGCCTTTCCTCAGAGCCTCCACCAAGTTCCAGCCATTGTCACACACGACCATGCCTGGCTGTAGGTTCAGCGGTGTGAGCCACAGATCTGCCTGCTTTTTCAGAGCTGTCACAACTCTTCAGTATTGTGCGGTTTGTCACCGAAGCATATTAGCTTCAGCACAGCCTGTTGCCGCTTGGCCGAGGCAGTGCTGCATTTCTTCCAGCTTGTGACTGATGTGGTCATTTCGGAGAAGGAGGCTGAAGAGGAGGAGGAGGCTGAGGAGGATGAGATGCAGGAGCTGTAGACCATGGGGGCAACCCTGATTGACATAGGGCCCGCAATCCTTGGCGTCGGGAGAACTTGTTCCGTCCCAAGGTCCGACTGGGTCCCGGCTTCCACTATGTTAACCCAGTGCGCCGTCAGCGAGATGTACCATCCCTGCCCACATGCACTTGTCCTCGTGTCCGTGGTTAGGTGGACTTTCCCGGTATCTGCGTTGTTGAGGGCACGGCTAATGTTTTGGGACATGTGCTTGTGTAATGCGGGGATGGCACACCGGAAGAAATAGTGGATGCTGGGGACTGAGTACCGAGGGAAGGCCGCCGCCATCAGGTTGCGGAATGCTTCCATCTCCACTAGCCTAAAAGGCAACATTTCGAGCGCAAGCAGTCGTGAAATGTGAGAATTTAGTAGTGTGGCCTGTGGGGCGTTGGCTGCATATGTGCTCTTGCGTTCCAAGGACTGGGGTATGGGCAACTGAATGCTGCGCTAGGACAAGGACATGGACGTGCTTCCTGATGCTGCTACTTGAGAGTGTGCAGCGACAGGTGCAGGGCAGGAGGCATCTTCGCCTGCACCATGGACAGGGGATTGGCTTGCATGCACAACAGTGGAAGAAGCAATGGTGCCACCTGCAGACACTGTTCCTGGACCCTGTGGTTCGGCCCACAAAGTCAGGTGGTTTGCTGCCATGTGCCTTATCATGCTGATAGTGGTCAGGCTGGTCGTTTTGCCACCCCTGCTGATGCTGGCCTGGCTGATGGTGCAAATGGCCTTATTGGGGTTATCGGCAGAGTCTTTTAAAAACAACCAGACTCGAGAAGACCTAACAGTTCTACTGGCAACTTCCTTCGTGTTGGTGTTACGGGGAATGGTTGCCTGCCTTCTGTCTGCGGCCACCATTCTGCTTCTTCCTGCCTGTTGGGGTGCTCTGCCTCCCTCCCCCTGTGTGCTGATGTCCTCGCTCTGCATGTCTTCCTGCCAGGTTGGGTCAGTTACTATATCATCCACCACCTCGTCTTCCACTTCCGCACCCTGGTCCTCCTCCTGACTTTCTGGCAGTTGTGTCTCATCAGCGTCCAATTCTTGTGACACTTTCCCACCGTCGCCTTTGTGTGAACGTGGCTGCTCAAATATTTGGGCATCGCTACACGCGATCTCCTCTTGCCCCGCTTCAAGTGGACCGGGCGAGAGGCCTGAATCTATAAATGGAAAAGTGAACAGCTCTTCAGAGTGTCCAAGTGTGGGATCAGTTGTCTCTGGGCACTCGGCATGGTGGGAGGAAGGAGGATCAGGGTGAGGAATATCCGGTCCAGACTCACAGCTACTGAGACTTGAACGTGTGGAAGACAGGGTGGTGGCTAAGTGACTGGAAGCATTATCCGCTATCCAACCAACAACCTTTTTACACTGCTCTGGGTTCAATAGTGGCGTGCTGCGGTCTCCTAGGAATTGGGACAGGAAGGTCAGGCGAGAAGATGTGGGTGTTTGTTGTGGCACAATTTCAGCTTGCCCATGGCCTTGTCCTCGGCCTCTGCATGCACCATCACCATCACGTCTTGTTCACTGTCCCTTGCCACGTGCCTTGCCCATTTTAAATGGAGGATAGTATCTTCCACGCTAGCTACAAATGACTGAGTTTGGAGCGAACTTATATGTGATCCGTGTGACAGAGAAAACAGAGTTTTAAATACCTGCCCTTTAGGTAACTAGTTTGAACAGCAAATTGTTGTGAATTGCTTCACTGACACACTGAAAGAAATTTTTAATGGAGGCCAGAAATGGCAGTATTTTCTGACAACGTATATGTGATCCTTGTGACGGAGAAAACAGAGTTTTAAATACCTGGCCTGTAGGTAAGTAGTTTGAACAGCAAACTGGTGTGAATTGCTTCACTCCACTGAAAGAAATTTTTAATGGAGGCCAGAAATGGCAGTATTTTCTGACAACGTATATGTGATCCGTTTTATGGAGTAAACACAGTTTTAAATAGCTGGATTTCTAGCGCGGTAATATGGAAAGGACCTGGCTGTATTCTGCAGTGCCAACAAGCAAATGGCGCAGAAAAACGGTGTTCTCTGGATTGCTTTTTAAGGAAATAATGAGGATTAAGAGCCAAAAAAAGGATTCCTGGCCCCTGAGACCTGGGCCTTAGTATAGAAACATCTAACAGCAGCAGAAGGCAGAACTGGAATGGAGCCTCTTGTGCTATATGCACTGCAGTCTGCTATAAACACTACCTGCCTGCCTATATACACTGCCTGCCTGATATCTCTGCAGATGGATTAGTTAGTCCTCAAAAGGACTGTTTGTTGAGATGGATATGTGTAATGTACATTTTTTTCTCCCTACACTACCTAATACACAAGCAAAGCTCTCCCTGCTGCAGCAGCACCTCTCCCTACTCTGCCTGATTTCGGAGTGACTGTGACGAGCACAGCGGCGCCAGGTCTGATATAGACCTGATGACGCTGTGCTGCCAGCCAATCACTGTAATGCCACAACCAACATGATTACGGCATTACAGTGAGTGGCAGGCAATCCCTGCGTGTTGATTGGCACTCTAAAGAGTGCCAAACATGCAGGGAGGGGACCCCAACTCCCGCCGAGCAACCCCGGAAATACTCGGCGAGCGCCGAGCATCTCGGGCAGTGAGATGCTCGGGTGAGCACGGAGCAGTAGCGAGCATGCTCGCTCATCACTAGTGACAGCTTATTTAATATGATGACTAGTGTTGAGCGAGTATGTTCTGTTTACCCTTTCGCCGAGTATGCTCGGGCCGAGCTCCGAATATTTATAGCTGCTCGGTGATATGCTTGAATAACTCCGTGTGCATGATTTGCGACTGTTTGACAGTTTTATTACATGGGAGGAATGTTTATTTCTTACACATTCCTCACATGTAATAAAGCTGCCAAACAGTTGCAAAGCATGCACACGGGAGCGATTCAAACATATCACCGAGCAGCTATAAATACTCGGAGCTCGGCCCGAGCGTACTCGGACACAACATACTCACTCAACACTAATGATGACCTAATGTTATCAAATTCTGTGTCGTACCTCTGGGTTCAAAATGTTCACTATACCCCTTGATAAAATCCTTGAGGGGTGTAGTTTCCAAAATGGAGTCGCTTGGGGGGGTATCCACTGTTTAGGCGCATCAGGGGCTCTCCAAAAGCAGCGTGGCGTCCACTAAGCAATTTTTACATTCAAAA
Source organism: Phyllobates terribilis (assembly GCF_046119375.1). Taxonomy (NCBI): domain Eukaryota; kingdom Metazoa; phylum Chordata; class Amphibia; order Anura; family Dendrobatidae; genus Phyllobates; species Phyllobates terribilis. Next base: position 244,406,673 of record NW_027362763.1, on the reverse strand, counting down.
AGTCAAGCAGCATGCTCTCCCTTCCGAACCCTGCCATGCGCCCAAACAGTGGTTTTCCCCCACATATGTGGTATCTGCTTACTCAGGAGAAATTGCCCAACAAATTGCATGGTGCAATTTCTCCTGTTACTCTTATGAAAATGCAAAATTTGAGGCTGAAAATCATTTTTGTTGGAAAAATGTGAACATTTTATTTTTACAGCTCAATGTTATAAACTTCTGTGAAGCACCTGTGGGTTGAGGGTGCTCACCACACATCTAGATAAGTTCCCTGAGGGGTCTACTTTCCAAAATAGGGTTACTTGAGGGGGGTTTCCACTGTTTAAGCACATCAGGGGCTCCCCAAACGCAACATGGCGTCCGCTAATTATTTAAGCAAATTTTAAATTCAAAAAGTCAAATGGCGCTCCTTCCTTTCCGAACCCTGCCGTGTGCCCAAACAGTGTTTTTACCCCAAATATGGGGTATCCGCGTTCTCAGGAGGAATTTCACAAAAAATTTTGGGGTTCACTTTTTAATGATAATCTTGCGAAAATAAAAAAAATTGGGGTCTAAAGTAACATTTTTGTATGTTCATTTTTTTCTTCCACATTCCAAAAATTCCTGTGAAGCACCTGAAGGGTTAATAAACTTATTGAATGTGGTTTTGAACACCTTGGGGTGGGTGCAGTTTTTAGAATGGTGTCGCTTTTGGGTATTTTCTGTCATAAAGGCCCCTCAAAGTCACTTCAAATGTGATGTGGTCCCTAAAAAAATGGTTTTGTAAATTTTGTTGTAAAAATGAGAAAACGCTGGTCAACTTTTAACCCATATAGCTTCCTAACAAAAAAAAAATTTGGTTCCAAAATTGTGCTGATGTAAAGTAGACATGTGGGAAATGTTATTTATGAACTATTTTGTGTGACATATCTCTGTGATTTAAGGGCATGGAAATTCAAATTTTAAAAAATTGAGAAATTTTCGCCAAATTTACTTTTTTTTCACAAATAAACGCAAGTTGTATAGAAGAAATTTTATCACTATCATGAAGTACAATATGTCACGAAAAAACATTCTCAGAATCAGCGGGATCCGTTGAACCGTTCCAGAGTAATTACCTCATAAAGTGACAGTGGTCAGAATTGTAAAAATTGGCCTGGTTATTAACGTGCAAACCACCCTCGGGAATAAAGGGGTTAAACACAGACATGTTAATGAGGCCTTATCTATATATAGGTGATATCTTTCATTGTAATCCTGCCTGTGATGATAATGAGGTGACAACTGAAAAATTTTTTTAGAGCAAAAAGCTTTAGCTTAATGTCTGGCATAGTAACCAGTGAAAATTGCAGATGTTTGAGTTATTGTGTCAATATAGTGACATAAAAAATATAAAAATGTGTTTAACATAAAAATTCAATCTATTCAATGGGTCACTTTCTGGTGACATATTCTCTTTAAGACCTTATACGCATAGTTCTGATACAGTCCTATACAGCCCCTGAGTTATATGAAGCAACAATGTTGTGCCAAAAAATCTGTATGAGCCATTAGTGTACCTCTATTTACCTTCAATTTCATAATGTGGCATACTGGAAATTTTCAACTAGAAGGGATATCATTGATTCTAGTGGGGAAAAGCTCACCTCACCACTAATGGCACACTAAAAAGCATTGAGATTGGATGTTTTTTTAAAGGGAATCTGTCATCAGGTTTTTCTATAAAGTGGCTGAATTTTGGATGAAGTATCACAAACTTGGTATTTAGATTGAAATCACCTTGTTTTAACACATCTCTGTGCCATGTTCACACTTGTTTGATGCATAATAATCATGCATGTCGTATCTGTATCATAGATTTTGCAATGGGGTTTACATTTGTGATATAAGGTTCACATGCTATAAAATTCAACTTGTTTATAAGGGTATCTGTCACAAGGTTTTTGTCTAACTAATCTGAGATCAACAATGTCGGGGCAGAGACCCTGTCGCTTACTGGGCTGCTTGCTGTAATTTTGATAAAATCACTGTTTTATTAGCAGGATACTATCACTAGAGGACTAGTAAACCTGCTTCCAGGTAGTCCTCCATATTCATGAGCTCTTATTAACCCCCCCCCCCTTTGATTGGTTGCTTTATGACTATGCACAATCTATACAGAAAGCTGCCAATCAGTGAAGTGGACAGGGCTATGCAGTCCTCAGTATTCAGAGAATGGGTAGATTTGCAGCAGATAAAATGGCGATTTTATAAAAAATACAACACACAGCTCAGTAAATGATATATCACTGGAATCAGGGTCATCATGCTGCTCTCAGATGGGGTAGCAAAAACCTGTTGACGAATCCTCAATTAATTAGACAGATCTCCCGTATAACTATATGAAAGAATCTTGCCTGTATAAATGTATAAATGATCATATCTCACACCAAACATAAAAAGAGCAAGGTTTTGTTACAAAAATGTGAAGCCTCCACACTTTTTGGATAAATGCTTACAGAGCCTGATTTTATTATTTGAAGATCTGAGGAAATCCTGATAAATTCGGTAGAATTCGAGAATCCTTCAGATGGTGCAAAATATGCCTGAATTATTCCATTTGCATTTTGTTTGGCTCAGCTTAATAAAGTATATGAAAGGCAGACTAAAATGGTGAGGGCACAGGCATGAACTATGGTCTTCTGAACTGGTGTGATTATTGCTAATTACACACATTTCACATTGCAGTTGCTTGAAGCATGAGTGACAGAGATCATGCATGATCCTTTTATGTAGTTACATACATACATCCTGGCTGGTCCTTCTCATTAGAAAACTTGCAGGGAAATATACTTTGATCGGTCTCATATGCCAGCGGTCTTAAATTATTTAGCAAACTTCGCACAAATCAACTGACATTAACTTTGCCATTAAAAACTCCTCTATATTCTTCCAATGTCATCCTTGCAGATCACTGAGCCAATACTCAATTTCCATGTGGGCATTTATTATTTCTGCTTTCTGTGATTTACTAATTATGTCTGGATTTTACAATTCTCCTTAAATTCATATTTTCATTTTGTAAAATTACCAAAACTTAATTCCCTGATTTAAGTCTCTGATTTATGCTGCCCATAGAATGAACAGCATGAATCATGTGATAAGTTACCTTTAAAAAATGATGTTCGTTTCAATATCATGAAAAGTATGAATTTTGGTAGAAGTACCACCAACCTGGTATTTATATTATTATTATTATTATTATTATTATTATTATTATTATTATTTATTTATATAGCACCATTGATTCCATGGTGTTGTACATGAGAAGGGGTTAAATACCAAATTCAGATATAATTTACATTAAATGAACTAACAATGATAGGTACAGAGGGAAGAGGGCCCTGTCCTTGCGGGCTTACATTCTACTGGATAATGGGGAAGGAGACAGCAGGTTGGGTGGTTGCAGCAGCTCTGGTGGTAGTGAGGCGACAGCGTGGTCATTGCAGGTGGTAAGCTTGCTTGAAGAGATGGGTTTTCAGGTTCCGTCTGAAGGATCCGAAGGTGGCAGATAATCGGATGTCTTGAGGCACAGAATTCCAGAGGATCGGGGATATTAGGGAGAAGTCTTGGAGGCGATTGGATGAGGAACGAATAAGTGTGGAGGAGAGGAGGTGGTCTTGGGAGGACGGGAGATTACTTGAGGGAATATATTGGGACAATAGTTCAGAGATGTACAAAGAAGAAAGGTTATGGATGGCCTTATAGGACAGTGTTAGTTTGAAATGGATACACTGGGCAATTGGGAGCCAGTGAAGGGATTGCAAAGTGGGGTAGCAGAGGAGTAGCGAGGAGAGAGATGAACTAGTCGGGCAGCAGAGTTAAGGACAGACTGGAGAAGTGCACAAGTTTAGCAGGTAGGCCACAGAGGAGGATGTTGCAGTAGTCGAGGCGGGAGATGATGAGGCCATGCACAAGCAGTTTAGTAGATTGAGGGTTGAGGAAAGGACGGATTCTGGAAATATTTTTGAGCTGGAGGCGACAGGAGGTGGCGAGAGCGTGGATGTGGGGTTTGGAGGACAGAGCAAAGTCAAGGGTTATGCCGAGGCAGCAGATTTTTGGTACAGTGGAAAGCGTGGTGTCATTTATTGTGATAGATAGATCAGATGTGGAAGATACGTGAGATGGAGGAAAGATGATGAGTTCAGATTTGTCCACATTGAGTTTGGGGAAGCGTGAGGAGAAGGAGGAGGATATGGCTGATAGATACGCTGGGATTCTGGACAGTAGAATTGTGACGTCTAGGCCAGAGTGGTAGATCTGAGTGTCATCAGTGTACATGTGGTACTGAAAGCCATGGGACTTTATGAGCTGTCCCAGGCCAAGGGTATAGATGGAGAAGAGTAGGGGCCCTAGGACAGAGCCTTGAGGGACTCCAACAGAAAGAGGGCGGGATGAGGAGGTGGTGTGGGAGTGTGAGATGCTAAATGTGCGGTTGGAAAGGTATGAGGAGATCCAGGATAGGGCAAGGTTTTTGACACCAAAGGAAGAGAGAATCTGTACTAGGAAGCAATGGTGAACTGTGTCGAAGGCAGAGGACAGGTCTAGAAGGAAGAGTATGGAGAATTGTCTATTAGCTTTGGCTGTAAGTAAGTCATTAGTAATTTTGGTCAGGGCAGTTTCAGTGGATTGTTGGGGATAGAAGCCAGATTGTTGGTTGTTGAAGAGAGAGTTAGATGAGAGGTGAGAGGAAAGTTCAGTGTGAACATGTTGCTCAAGCAGTTTGGAGACAAATGGGAGCAGCGATATGGGGCGATAGCTGGACAAAACGGTTGGGTCGAGGAATTGCTTTTGAGCATGATTGTGGCATGTTTTAAAGCAGAGGTGAAGGTACCAGAAGTTAGTCATAGGTTAAAGGTATGGGATTAGTGTGGGGAGTGAGGTTGGGGAGGAGGTGGGATGGGATGGGGTCCAGTGCACAAGTGGTGAGGTATGATTTGGAGAAGAGGCGAGTAAGCTCTCCTTCAGTGATGTTGGAGAGGGAGATTATGGGGGAAGGGCAATGGTCTGGAAAACAAAGGGGTTGTGGTAGTCTGACAATAAAGGCTTTCCTTGTTATTGAAACCCCCTTGTTTCAACACACCTCTGGACCATGTTAACACTTATGTGATGAACAATAGTGATGAGCGAGTATGTTTTGTTAACCCTTTCGCCGAGTATGCTCGGGCGAGCACTGAGTAGTTACAGCTGCGCGGTGTTATGTTTGAATCACTCCCGTGTGCATGATTTGCAACTGTTTGACAGCTTTAATACATGTGAGGAATGTGTAAGAAATAGACATTCCTCACATGTATTAAAGCTGTAATAATCATGCATGTTTTATCTGTATCATAGATTTTGCAGTGGTGCTTACATTTATGATATAAGGTTCACATGTTATACAATTTACCTTGTATATAAGAGAATATGTCACAAAGTTTTTCCAACTAATCTGAGAGTAGAATGATGTAGAAACAGAGGCCCTTATTCCAGCAATGTGTCACTTACTGGGCTTCTTGCTGTAGTTTAGTGATAAAATAGTGATTTTAACAAAAGGACTAGTAAACCATCTACCTTGTAGTTCATAATATTCATGAGTTCTGTATAATCAATGCCCTCACCACTGATTGCCAACTTTCTGCCCATACACAGTGCACACAGAAAGCTGCCAATCTGAGGTGTGAGAAGCGTTATATAGAGCTCAATATTCAAAGAACTGGTAGATCTGCCACTAATTAATCATGATTTTATCAAAACTTCAGGAAACAGTCTTCATTTAGAATTTGCTTTTAGAATTCAGAATTCATTGCTCTATTAATGATGACAAACCTTCATGGCTCAAATGCAAATCTTTTTGGAGAGTAGTGGCTTTGTCTTTACAATCCCACCATGCACACCATTGATGTTCATTGTCCACCTGATGGTGGACTCGTGAACATTAACATTAGCTTAGGTAGGATACGCCTTTAGTTGCTTAGAGAATACCTTGTGTTCCTTTGTGACCTTGTGGACCATTCTACGCCTTGGTCTTGGAGTGATCTTTTGTTGGTCAGTCACTCCTGAAAAGGGTAATAATAGTCTTAAATCTTCTCCAATTGTACACAATCAGGCTGACAAAAAAATAGTGGAGTCCCAGCTCTTCAGAGATAGTAGTTTTGTTCACTTTTTCCAGCCTTATGAGGTACAAGAACTCTTCTTCTGAGTTTAGGGCAATCTCCTTTATTCATATCATAAGATAAGATAAGATAAGATATACTTTATTTTTTTATCCCGGAGGAAATTGCGGAATTTATCCCAGAGGAAATTGTGATATACAGTGACAGTTTGGGTACTCCTGGTCAAAATTACTGTTATTGTGAACAGTTAAGCAAGTTGAAGATGAAATGATCTCTGAAAGGGCTACAGTTAAAGATGACACATTTCTTTTGTATTTTAGCAAAAAATAAATATATTTTCATATTTTACATTTTAAAAATTACAAACAGGAAAATGGGCCAAATCAAAAGTTTGGGCACTCTGCATGGTTAGTATCTAGTAGCACCCCCTTTTGAAAATATCAAAGCTTCTAAATGCTTTCTGTAGCCAGCCAAGAGTCTTTCAATTCTTGTTTGAGGGATTTTCATCCGCTCTTCCTTGGAAAATTCTTCCAGTTCTGTGAGATTCTAGGTTGTCTTGCATGCACTGCTATTTTGAGGTCTAGCCACAGATTTCTAATGATGTTTAGATCAGGGGACTGTGAGGGTCATTGTAAAATCTTCTGCTTGCGCCTTTTGAGGTAGTCTGTTGTGGATTTTGACATGTGCTTAGGATCATTATCCATTTGTAGAAGCCATCGTCTTTTTAACTTCAGCTTTTTTACAGATGGTGAAATTTCATTGAATCCATTCTTCATCTACCCGTGAAATGTTCCCCGTGCCATTGGCTGCAACAAAAGTCACAAAGCATGATTTATCCACCCCCATGCTTAATGGTTGGCGAGATGGTGTTTTCCTGAAATTCTGTGCCCTTTTTTCTCCACACATACCTTTGATCATTGTGGCCAAAGAGTTCTAGTTTAACCTCATCGGTCCACAGGACTTGTTTTTAAAATGCATCAGGCTTGCTTAGATGTTCTTTTGCATACTTCTGATGCTGAATGTTATGGTAAGGACACAGAAGAGATTTCCTTCTGATGACTCTTCCATAAAGGCCATATTTGTGAAGGTGTCTCTGAACATTAGAACAATGTACCACAAATCCAAAGTCTGCTAAATCATTCTGAAGGTATTTTGCAGTCTAGTGGGGGTTCTGATTTGCCTCTCTAGCAATCCTATGAGCAGCTCTCACTGAAATGTTTGCTTGGTCTTCCAGACCTTATCTTGACCTCCACTGTTCCTGTTAACTTAATTACATTTCAATCTGAGGAAAGGACAACTTTAAAATGCTTTGCTATCTTCTTATAGACTTCTCCTGCTTTGTGGGCTTCCATCATTTTTCAGAGTGCTGGGCAGCTGCTTAGAAGAACCCATGACTTCTTTTTTTTGGCACAAGGTTAGAGGAGGCTGGGTGTGACAGAACAGCTTATAATCTTAATCAGCCAGACGATTAGATTTGTTAAGCCAAGATAAATACACTATTGTATTTTTGTTGACTTATGTATGTAAATGTAATGTAAATGTAAATGTATGTGTATTTCTGTGGCTGGTCAAGAAGGACAGATCAGTATTTGTATAACCCTGATTGTTGTCTTCTATTGGTCTCTGAACAATGATGTTTGTTACTATGCTAATTGCATATTATACTAAGCTAGCTAGTTTATTTACAAAAGCCCCACTGCTATACCAACTATGTAAATTGATTAAATGCACAAACAATGAGACCTGAGACATGTGGAATAATATCATCCCTAACCCTTGACCTGTGGATGTGTACTTAAAAGTATATGTGCCTCTGTAGCAGGCATACTTTACAAGAAGAATCAAAGATCAGAGACTCTTCAGGATACCAGCCTGGTAGCATGGCTCCATACAAAGAGACACATACAGCAAAGCCACACTAAGAATTAAAATTCCCCCAAAAATTCAAAAAAAACCACAGCAAAAAAGGGCAACAGTGTTTACCTGCCCAGATCTTCAAAACCATGTTCCCATGGGGTGCACTTGGATAGTACTGAGCAGCCCGCTTAGTCTAATAGTATGGGTGTAACTAATAGGCTGTAAGCCGGATACTGTGCACAACCCTAGTATGAACAGCACCCTATACAAGCCTTTTGGTGTGCAATTCAAATACTAAGCAGTCACCCCCTCCATGAAATGGTAGGTTGTGAGTGGTTGTCTCATCAGTATTTTGCACCTGTGTAGTCGCCATCTTATGTGGGTTTGCTGCACCCTTATAGTGCATTTGGTTTTGAAGATCTGGACAGGTAAACACTGCTGTCCTTTTTTGCTGTGTTTTTTTCTTGAATTTTTGGGGGAATTTTAATTATTTTTAGTGTGGCTCTGTTTGTTTGTTTTTAGAGTAGGACTCGTAAGCATGAGGACCCTTGTCGTGGGTTACGAGCTTACAGTATTTTGGCCAAAATATCAACTAATACCTCATATATTATATATATGTATTTTTGCACTTTTTTATTCCAGGGTGCAGCCAGGCCCATCAGTGTGGGCATTGTAAACTGCGGTGTCTGTTCCCATGAGGTGCACTTGGATAGTACCAGGCAGCCCACCTAGTCTAATAGTATGAGCATAACTAATAGGTTGTAAGCTGGATACTGTGCACTACCCTAGTGTGAACAATACCCTATACAAGCCTTTTTGTGTGCAATTCAAATACTAAGCAGTCACCCCCTCCATGAAATGGTAGGTTGTATGTGGTTGTCTCATCAGTATTTTGCACCTGTGTAGCCATCATCTTTATGTGGGTTTGCTGCACCCTGATGCATTTGGCTTTGAAGATCTGGGCAGGTAAACACTGCTGCCCTTTTTGCTGTGTTTTTTCCATACAAAGAGACACAGATTGACTGGAAAAATATGGATCTGCTCCATTGACCATCAGAGAGCCAATGGATATGGTTGGGGAGACCAGGTTGGAACAATGAAGTCACCTGGCGCCATGGATATGTTGTTTGGGGTTGCCAGGTGGCACCCTTTGGTCTCCTGGAACCCATGGAGACATTCGGAGAAGCCAAATTGGGACCAGCCAGTCGTCTGGCCCCATGAAAACTCTCAGAGAGGCCAGGGTGGGACCCTCAGGTTTCCTGGCCTTGTACCTTGATGGTCTGCTAGCTTCCGAAGCTTGCAGCTATCTTCTCTCCTTCTCTCTGTGGGGGCCCATGAGAAGCGTGGGGCCACTGGTTGAGGTAGTTGGCCCTGGAAGTCCCAAAGTCAAAGCTGTTCTCTCCCAGGCGGGCAGAGCGGAAGGGTGAGACTGTCTAATGTTGTACCATCTTGGGTATGTGCTGGGACTGTTCTATGTGTTTATTGCCTTTTTTGTCGTTCAATAAAGTATTGCCACACTGTTTTACCCTCATCCTGCATTGTCTGAATAGTATTACGCTCACGGTAGACCCCAGGTCTTCACACTTGCATGATACCCTAGAGTTTAAATTTAGCTTATTCTGTAAAGCAAGTGAAATTAATATGTCTTTAGTAGTCATTTTTGTTTAGGCTCTAAGTGTGATCTGAACAGAATGTTTTAGAACTGGTTTTATCTCTCACATGTTAAATGCTGTGTAACATTTTGTAGGGTAGAAACACTTCGGGGAACTGTATGAAAGATAGATTAGCTCATCCAATTAATCTTTAATTTCTTTGCATTAAGTTTGCAATTTGTGGCAAATTTTGTACTTTTAAGCATTGTATGACCTTAATAAAAGTTTAATGCTTTCACACTTGAATATTTTACTTGTTAGCATTTTCATGCAGGTTTAGCTGTCTATGAAGGCCTTGGCTATCTGTGGACGTGACATACCAATGCTAATCATCATAGGTCCTTATTAAGCTTTCATGAGATTTCATCACACTTAGGCTGTGTGCCCACTATGCGTTTTTTAAGAGTTTCTGCAGCGGCAATTCTGCTGCAGAAACGCTTAAAAAACACTTGGTAGAAGGTTTGCCATGTTCCCCAATGACAATCCACATGTGCTGTGCACATGCTGCGGAAATTTCCGCTGCGGATTATCATTGCGGAAAAATCTTGCGGAAGCGCGGCGTTTTCGCCGCCATTGACTTGCCATTGGAACGCATGGAATCCGCATCACTGCATCTGTACATGCGGATTCCATGCGTTTCAATGTGCGGATGGTACCCGGGTTTGGAGAAGAGGAGACTCTCCTTCGGATCCGGGTACCATAGTACCTGTAAAAAAAATAATAAAATAAAAAATAAATATTATACTTACCTTCTGATGGCCCCCGGTGTCCTTGTCTCGGCTTGCCGGCAGCTCGCTGTGGACTCAAGGACCTGCGGTGATGTCATTTAGTCATGTGACGGGTCATGCGACCACTGACGTTGGCAGGCCCTTTAATCTACCGTGAGCTGCCGGCAAGCCGAGACAAGGACACCGGGGGCCATCAGAAGGTAAGTATAATATTTATTTTTTATTTTTTACCATTCTGTCGGTCACACTATATAAATCCATGCCGTTTGCATGGATTTATATAATATGACCAAGTTGTCAAGTATTTTGCTAGTGATGCTAAAATCGCTTGGAAAGTGCTTGTCAACCCGCATGCGGAAATGCATGTGAAGAACGCTTCACATCCGCATGTCCCTGGCAGGAAAAACCCATGTACAATTCGCATGCGTTTTTTCTGCCAGGGAGATGCAGAAACGCTCAGGAAAAATCCAGAGCATTTCTGCATTGTGGGCACATAACTTGAAACATACTTTTTTGATATGGTAAACAATTCCATTCAGAAGAACATTCACTAAGAACAGATGGATTACTTATGACTATTTAGAGTGAGTGTCCACTCGCACTGGAGGCAGCTGTCTCATGCCTCATGCCTCAGTGATGTTGCAGTATTAGGCTGCATGCCCACAAAGCATTTTCCAAGCTGCGGAATTTACGCAGCGTAAACGCTTGGGAAGCGCTTGGTAATCAGTCCCCTATGGTCCCCAATGACAAGCCGCAATGTCAATGCCCATGCTGCGGATTTTTCCGCAGCATTTATGCTGCGCTCAAAAATCCGCAGCATGTCCATTAATTTTGCGGACACACAGCGTAATCTCCGCCATTGACTTGCATTGGACCGCATGACATCAGCATCACTGCATCTGCACAAGCGGATATCACATGGTTCAATGTGCGGATGGTACCCAGGTCTGGAGGAGAGGGGACTATCATCCAGACCTGGGTACCATAGAAACTGTAAAAAAAACGAATTTAAAATAAAAAATAAAGAATATACTCACCTTCTGATGTCCTCCCGGTGTTTTCTCCCCTTCATCTGGTCTGCTCTGTGGGTCGCGGTGTTGTGAAGGACCTGCCATGACGTCATTGAGTCATGTGACCTGTCACATGACTTAATGACGTCACCGCAGGTCCTTCACACCACCGTGAGCAGTGCAAGAGACCGACGCAGCGGAATAAACACCGGGAGGACATCGGAAGGTAAGTATAATCTTTATTTTTTATTTTTTACCATTCTTATTCTTTTTTTTTTTCAACTAACTTGGTCACACTACTATAAATCCATGCCGGTTGCATGGATTTATACAGTGTTAACAAGTTGTCAAGCACTTTTCCAAGTGATGCTAAAATCGCTTGGAAAAGCGCTAGAAAACCCGCATGCAGAAATTCATGCAAAAACGCTTGACAAGCGCTTCTGCCTGGCGGGAAAAACGTATGTAAAAGCCGCATGCGTTTTTCCCGCCAGGGAGAGGGAAAAAAATATGCAGCATTTCTGCATCGTGGGCACATAGCCTTAAGCAAATTGATAGACAAGATATGCGGATTGTTGACTATTATGTCTAGGTAACATGAATGCTTTCAAGATTTCTTAACATCAAAAATCTAGTTTTATAAAAAAAAATATATATATATATATATATATCTGTCTGTGTGTGTTTACTTATTTGAGATAGACTTTCAAAACAGTCAGTAACTATCTAAAAACCTTTCTTTTTGTACCTATTTTTCAGTGGAAGCATGCTACAATTCTGTGACTAGCTTGATTTCTCACTGATACCTTTGCACTACGCATGTTCCTAATGCGTATGTGCAGGCAGAGAGTCCGGAAGCACTCCGCTCTTGGGTCCATACCATTAGAGTATATTTCTCTTCCTGTGTGCAGCTTCACTATATATCATTCACAAGTTTTCACGGGATCTCACTGTTTAGTGAGGAAAAAGAGTCCAGGAACTGTTCCTATAGGCATGGGACATCGCCGCACTTTATTAGAAGACCGAACATTGCCGCTCCCCTGGCCTTCACTAGTGATAAGTATATTATTACAGTTGTCCCAGCCTGTCAGCAGCTAGTCTGTCTATCACTATTACACTGGTCTTTGTCCTGATCACAGCATTTTCACTCAGATCAGAGCACAGACCAGTCTGACAATGGTAGATAGTGAAGCTGCGGACAGGCAGGGAAAAGTCTTCTAATAAAATAGTAGCAGTATGTCACTCACTCCAAAACACTGGACATGGCCTCTGCTCTGAGCAATGAGACCTGGCTGCTCAGAACAGATACATCACTTCTGTGTTATGGAGTGACATAGCGCTGCCATATATGTCAGGAAATAACGGCCACTTTTGACTGATAGCCGGATTAGCATATCATTTGCTTTGCATATCTATTCCCATAGCAATAAATGCCATTTCCTCACTGACCTTTTAATAACTTAAATTTTAGTTTTTTTGTTTCATCAGTTGTATATTAAAATAAAAAAGGGAGCGGTCATTTTTCATGATAGGAACTGTTTAATGGAAGAAAACATTCTCTGGCTACACTTACTGTATTCTAATACTGTAAGTAGCTACATGAAATCACTATACATTTTGGAAAATTCTGCTCCAGTATAAATGTATAACAATGAAATAAGTATGTCTAAATGCTTATGTTGAGCATCATCTGCACAGACCAGATGTGGCAAAATATGTAAGTTTAAGGGGTTGTCCAGGTCTCCGATATGAATGACCTCACCTCAGCTGACATTGAGGTTGAGCTGCAGTACCTAAGAATAGCCACTGCAAAGTGTATGGGGAAGTAGCGTAGCTACCGGGGGTGCAAGGAGTGCAGTTGCCCACCCGGACCTACCACTACCCTTAACTACATCGATGTGCACAGCGTGCCGATATAGTTAAGCTGTGCAGTAGTGCAAGGAAACATGATTCCACTGCACTACCACTCTCCATTGGCGATACAGTGGTAGAGGTGCTTAATGTTATCACTTTCCTATGGAAAGTGAATGACTTACTCAAATTAATGGTTTCAGGCACCAAAGTATTCTAAACTACACTAGGATGAAGTCAGTAGGTCTTTGTGGCATTTCTTAGCTGCACTAACTCATTCTTTGTAATCTGCAGCAATTGTGTCTACATTTTCTTTTATAATTTCAGCTATATGTGCTCTACACCTGGTAAAGGAAGTAACTGGGTGATATTAATTATTACACGTTACCATCACTAGATCAATCATAAGGTTTTCTTCCAATCATTTATTACATTCCTCTGGTAATCAATTTAAGGGAATCTGTTACACCCTTGGACATTTCTAACCTATTACTATGGGCATACAGGTTTTAGAATGCTTAAAATTCTCACCTGTATGCCTCATGTCTGCGGTCTTGTGCAGAAATCATCTTTTATTCCTTTATGTTAATGAGTTCTTCATGGGTCTGGGGCGTGCAGTGCCTGGAAGAAAACTCTGCCTCTGGTCTTCATTAGCGCGTACCTGTTGCCTCCCCACCTGTCCCGCGCCTGCGCCCTGCAATTGCGATATTCCACCTTATTGCACCCTTCTTTTGCGCAAGTGTCCAAAAGGTTACAACTTCATGACTGCATGACGTGTGCCATGACCTTACGTGCGAGACATGTAACTAACACAGAACAGTAGAACTGAATTTGTCTCATAACAAACATGTTAGATGCTGCAGCTCTCACAGCTCTGATTTATTGCAACAATATTCCAACACTGGCTGCCCTGTGAGATGAAAGCTGAAGCTGAGAGGAGCCTGCAGATGTGTCAGGTATAGTCACACACAGCTCTGCAGTGAGATCAAATGTGCAAAGAGCAGCCATTACACATCCCACTGGTAATGCCTCTTTCATTTATAATAATCCCTGGAGGCAGATTCTCATGCAGATCAGTGTCCGGCCCATAGTCCTGAACAGCTCATTTACATATAAAAAATGTGGATTTCTCTGGAATAAGACATCAGATCGCAGATATCAAGGTATCATTTTATTCATCTTCCTATGACGTGTTGCAATATTGACAACTCAGGAGGGTTGGTCCTACTGACCGATGCTCTTTAAAAGTTTAAGAAAAATAAAAAAATTTACATATTATCACAGATATCAAGGTATCATTTTATTCAGCTTCCTATGACCTGCATGCCCATATCAGGATTCTACTGAGTTGATCCTACTGACAGATTCCCTTTAATGGCCCCCTTTAATTCAAAGCGAATTACAAAAAAATCTATATTTCGGCAAATGTGAATATTTGTAAAATTCAAGTAGAATTAAATTCTACGTATTCGTTCAGCTATAGTAAAATATTTTTTTTTGCACATAAAAGTACACTTTTTAAGGATATCAGATAAAGATAGTTGATGGTTGGTTTTGCAGTAGAAATTGTCTGAGCATAAAATAACAGATGACTATATATCTGTAATTGCATTTGGTGTCACAGGCAACTATGTAATCATTATGAAGCATTTTGATAAGAGAAAGCTCCTGACCAAAAATGAAAACATGTTGCTTGAGTTTTCAATTTTTACCAGGTCATAGAGTTTCTTGAAATTACTGCCAATAAGTAATTGTTTCTGGACGTTTTACTCCAAAGTTTATGTTGGAAGATTCTCTTTAATAAAATCAAGACTATCCTTCATATTGAGCTTAATGATTTTAAATTAATAACTTTAATGCTCTGGCTATATGTCGTTTTGTACTTCATCTTTTGGAGATTGGTCATGTCATCTGGCACTCATCAGAGCCATTGCTATCCATCTGTGGTTATTGCTGAAGATTCCAGAGCATGTTTTCTTCTACATAAGCACAGGATACTATTACCAGAACAACTCATGTTCTGTAAGGGATTCATAGAGTGTCTCAGATCTGACTGCAAGAAAATCTAGGGCACTGCCCTTTCCCATGACCTTGACTAAAATTCCTGTCTACATTGACCAACAGAATGAAAACATGAATGAAACCTGTTTTTCTTTTAACATCCAAGTTCCCTACCACCATCCTGCACGGAAGGAATTAGCTATTTCTAACAATCTTCTTTTGTGCAGTGCAAATATTTATTCTTGATCCTAGAATTAAGGCTTATGAATTTCTGTTTCTAAATGTAACATTTTTTTCCTGTCAAACATTGTATATATGCAGTGACTAAAAATGTACAAATTCTTTTGCCTATAGTGAACACTGGATAAAAAATAACATATCAACAAGTAACGAGCCATAGCTTCATTTTGCCAGAAGTGACTTAGTATAGTATATATTAAAACCATGCAAGCGTACTAAGTTTATATTTTTGGTAATTATATTTGATTAGACAAACACTTTAAGTATAACATTGTATAATTATCATCTCTGAAATACAAAATCCAGTAGAAAACGACCGATTTTTTTTGAGGGATGTTTCTATTTTATCTATCTATCTATCTATCTATCTATCTATCTATCTATCTATCTATCTATCTATCTATCTATCTATCTATCTATCATTCTATCTACTGTATCTATCTATCTATCTATCTATCTATCTATCTATCTATCTAGAGTAAACAATGGTGCAGCAGTCTCAGGGAGCGCCAAAGGAATACTGGACAATTTAATAGATGTCAACCGACTTTTATTCTTCCTCCAATACCACTGCCACAACGCGTTTCAACGGTCTAAGCCGTCTTCATCAGGTGGGGTGATGTGTGAGGACCTGCGGTTATCCAGCCACCGGGTTAAACTACTGAGGACCTGCGGTGACGTGGTATCTGGTCCAGCAGGATCGTGTGACCACTTGAGGAGCACGGAGTTGCGAGGCAAACACCGACAGGACGGTACTACAAATAGAGGCGACCCGGAGCCTCATTAATCACACGCTTAATCTTGGTTGTGTAGACGTACACAACCATCACAGGTGAGTGTACTGGCACTTTTTAAATTATTTAAATAGCCCTGTGAGTCTACACATGCGCCCTTTCTTTTCTTTTCGTATCTATCTAGAGTGGCACAAGATTAGGTGCTAAAGCCTCCTGGATATATACCCAGTTTATCCACTTCAATATATAGCAAAAAAATAAGAGACTGCACTCAATTAAATTGTGCAAAAAAGTGGACCTTATTAGTCATGTGGGGATGTTTTGTTCCTATCAAAGAATCTTTTCCAAGCAATTATTTTTTTATAGTTTTGTTCTATCTATTTATCTATCTATATGTCTTTTCTTTGAGGCTCCCTGGCATATATCTGGCATTGCATTGTAATTTCCATTTAGGTTTAGCTAAAATACCAGAGGGAAAATTATGAAGGAACCTATCCCATTGTTAGCTATGTAATTCTTCTTACTTATCCGGTGCACTATTTGTTGCAACACACAGGTCCAGGATCTGGTTCGGGGCCCGGATCACAACATTTGATGCAACGTTTTGATCCAGCCCTCCAGATCGGTGCCTGGAAGAAAAGGATAAAAAAAAGCATTATTTAGCTGATTCATTTTTGCATCAATTTTGTCATTATTTTTATCATTTTAGGATAAAAAAACCTGACCTGATACAACTGATATTTATCTAGTCCAGTGTTCCCCAAACTTCAGTCCTCACGATCCCCAACAGGTCATGCTTTCAAGATTTCCTTAGCATTGGAAAATTGGCTATGTTAATTAAGTATTGTGCCATCTGAGAAGTTAAGACATCTTTATGTTAGGAGCATTGATTATAAAATGAAGCAAGCCAAAACCTAAAAGCATGTTATATATTTGAAGTCAGGTATAGGTGCTGTTTGCCAGATACAGCAGTCCCCACATGACTAATCATATGGGATTTTCATTCTTTTGTTATATGCTTTCTTAACAAAACAGGTGCGTTGGTTTTTTAACTGAACATTGAGAGAATTGGGAAAAGAAGCTAGTGAATGTAAGTATGCAAATAGCATATGAGCGGTCGAATGACGACTTCTCAAACCACTTAAGCTATGCACTAATCTGAATTTTTGCCCCGGATGCAGGAAAATCTAGATTTGTAAAAATCTCTGTCAATTACACCAATTTGGTTGATAAGTGCTTATATTAAATCCATGTCCCACAAGTCCATTCCTCTTTTAATACATCACAATATATTTATCTCTATCAATATTTCCAGCTTCAGAAGCCACTGATTGCCATTGCATGCTGCTAATTAGTCTTTGATCTACAAATACACCTAGATCCTTCTCTACAAGTGACTCTACTAGTGTTACTCCCTTCTAGAACATATGGTGCCCTCAGGTTATTAGTGACCAGATACATAACTTTGCATTTATGCACATTGCATCTCATTTGCCAACACTTCTGGTGTTGGCAAATTCTTCTGGTAAGGGCTAATACACCATAGTCTTTTATTCAATTAAAGTACTTCCATCAAAGTTTTGATCCTCTTAATATATTGAAGTCATCATATTATATAGCACTATATACTTATAATTGCTCATTTTACCTTTCTGTCCAGTTAAGCCCTATCTTTACCATTAGGTCTATGACATCACATGTTTAGAAACAGACTGAATCCTTCTTAACGCTATGTATGAACAAGAAGTCTCTTTTCCCTGCTTGAGTAAGGATTAGAACTATAATCCTGAGTCAGTGCAAAGTCCCTGGCAGAGGAAAGAAGCAGAGGAGTTGGGCGAAAGTTTGAAGAGGAAGTAGAGCTGGGCTGCCAGGTACTATGTGGTAACGTAAGATTGTACTTCTAATGATGACTCATGCAGGGAAAAGATACTTCCTGTTTCTACATAGAGCTTAGAAGGATTCAACTAGTCTGCTTTAAAACATGTGACGTCATAGACCTAAAAGAAAAGAGAAGAATTAACTGGGTAGAAGCAAATGATCAATTGTAAGTACACAGTGCTATATAATAATGACGCGCCCCCTGGGCCGTGGGGTACTCGGCAGCCGGGCCTCTTATGGATGCCAGTGGGGAATATCACGGTGGCTGGCCCGGTCCGTGACCCAGGGCGGTCAGTAAAAGGTGAATATTTATAGAGGATTTGTAAAGTTTGTGACGCCACCTGTGGAATGCGGCTAAAGGGGGCCGCCGCTGCGGAGCAGTCCTCTGGAGCTGGTGTTACGGCAGCAGGGATGGTGTGGCTCTCCACAGGTAGAGCTAGCTCCAGGGCAGTATAGGGGTAGATGGTGGATGCTGGGGAGAGACGGCAGGACAGTCCCGGAGGAAAGATGGACACTCACACGGGGGGTAAGCTTCAGTACCTTTACTGGTGATGATGCAGGCACGGTCCAGGGTACTCCGGACAAAGGGCGCACTTTTGGACTCTCCCCAGTGAGCGGGTATAGGGCCTCCTGATCCGTGGCTTTACTCGCTAAGCTTCTGGCCTGCCTGGAACTAGGCCTAGCTTGGTTACTGTCTCTCTCTCCCTTGCACTTGCTGACCTGGTGGTAGGGCCTTCTTTTGGAGATCACTCTCCCTGGACGCTGGGGCCTCCGTGACTCCTAGCCCTGGTACTGTAGTCAGCGTTTGGTGAACCTGGGACCTGTAGTCCTCCAGGGGTTCCGGTGGTCCCTACTGGGTATAAAGAGTCCCCATAGGCGCGGACCCGGTGTCCGGTATATATCTCGGGGTGAGCCTGGTATGCTCCTCTGCCCCCTCGCTACTTCTTCCTTCTCCTCTCGCCTTCGGCCACACTCGGGGCCCTCACACGTGCTGTAGGCCTTGGCTTGCCAAAGCACAGCAGTCAGCGTGCTGCCTCTTCGCTGCTCTCTGAGCGTCAGCACGCTCTCAGACTCTCTCTGTCTCACTCTAAACTCTAACTGAATTCACTCTAAAAACTGAGCTGCCTGGCTCCACCCTCCCTATATATATCCCTAACGGGCTCCCTCTGCTGGTCTGAGGTGGTAGGGTGGAGGTGTGTGAATGTATGAGGGCCTCTTGTGGAGAAGTCCATCCATGCACCCTTCTGACTTTTGTGGCACCAATGCGCAGCAGGGCACCACATTCCCTCCTAGTAAAACTCAGTACTCTTGGACTGAAGCATTTTTCTCAAACCGGTTAAACAATAACATTTCTTCCCTTTATGGGAGGCACTTTTCTTGAACGTTACAGGTAACATTAAAATACAATAATAACAATTATAAATGACATTAATTAAGTCACAGTAAGTCCCGTAACCTGGTGTCCATTTCACCGATGAAGGAACATGAGGGACCGCCTGAAAACCCTCAACGTAGGCCCTGGGCGTGGCTACAGGGAATAGGTGATCCAGGTGCTGGGCCACGCCAAACGGGTTTTTGCTCCATGGTCACTTAAGGGGTGCTCCAGGGAGTGTAACTATGTACATGACAGTTTTTGGGCTGCTCACAGTCCTCAGCCACCGAGTCCTTTATATATACCCTTACGGGTAATTAAATAAACACATATAGTTAATTTCAGTTTATACAATAAACAATACAGTAAGCAATGCACAACTGGGTAACTATTTACACTGCAGGTTTCTCTATTCACTCTCTATACCTGACAGGGGTCTGGCCTTTTGTGCTACGCGATGACCTACGTAGTACTGGGATGCGTGTAGTGTGGATGCTTGCGCTATTTTCCGCTCTATGTGTTGGTGGACTGCAAGACTGCCTTAACCTCTCTACGGGACTGGCAAGTACACTAGTTACTGGGCCTACAGGCTCTGCTTCTACCGGTGATCCTTCTTCCGGGGATTCTTCCTGAGCAAGCTCTTCTGGGGCACTTACAGGTCTTACTTGCAGTCGAGAGTCTTCTGGCTGTTGGTAGAAGTGTAGCACAGGTATTTTTACCGCTCCATCCAGTTGAGGCCAATCTGCCGGGAAATTTCCTAAGACAGTATGGAGTACTTCTTCTTTAGGCTCCTCCGGTACGGTGAGAGGCACTTCCTCCTGGGGCTTCAGCGGACTTGGGCACAACTTCAGATGGTCTCTTGATACCGTTGCAGTTGTTCTTCCTCCGTCTTTGCTGATTAGACAGGTTTTCCTATTGTCGAACCTGGAATTCAACACAGTGTAAGGTTCCCTTTCCCACTGGTCGTCAAGCTTGTGGCTTCTTCTCTTTCGTTTCAGCACAACTTCTCCAGGTGTCAAGGGTTCGGCTGGTGCACTCTTGTACTGTGCTTCCTGCTTATCTCTCACCCTATTTAGACTGTCTTCGACACAGGCCTGTACTCTCTTGTACTGCTCCTGTCGGGTCACATCCCAGTCTTCAGTGGTCATATCTGCTTCTGGCTCTACCACTCCAAGCTCCAGGTCCATGGGCAACTTTCCGGGTCTTGCTCTCATGAGGTACGCTGGAGTACAATTGGTGGAACTCACAGGTATGTGATTGTACAGATCTACCAGGTCAGGTAGTTTGTCTGGCCACTGGTTTCTTTCTTCTAAAGGTAAGGTCTTCAACTGATCGATGACTGTGTTATTCATCTTTTCACATAACCCATTGGTTTGGGGGTGGTACGGTGTAGTCCGTATCTTCTTACACCCGTACAGATGGCAAAACTCTTTGAACAGCTCGGCTTCAAAGGCAGGGCCTTGATCCGTCAGCACCTTATCCGGGTATCCATGGGGCCTGCAGAAGTAGGCTTGAAACATCCTTGCTGCAGTTTCTGCCGTCAGATCCTTGACGGGGGCTACCACCAGGAACCGGGAGTAGTGATCCACCATGGTCAGGGCATACGAGTAGCCTGACCTGCTGGGTGACAGCTTGGCGTGATCCAGGGCGATGATATCCAGGGGCTGGGTTGTCTTCATGGACTGCAGGGGTGCCTTCTGGCTGCTGTAGTCTTTTCTTCTGAGGCTACAGGGTCCACAATCCCGGCACCACCTCTCTATGGAACTCCGCATTCCAACCCAATAAAACCGATTCTCCAGGAGGGTTTCCAGCTTCTTCCAGCCAAAGTGCCCTGCTTGATCGTGGTAGGCCTCCAGTACCATCTGGATGTCTGTCCTGGGCACTACGATCTGCCATACCATCTCATGGGTCTTTGGGTTGACATACCTTTGGCACAGCTTCTCTCTATAGATGAACAGCCGGCTTCTCTCATTCCACAGTTGCTTGGCTTGTGTAGAAGCGCCCTTCTCCAGGGAGGAACCTTCCTGGGTTATCAGTTCTTTGATACGGCTGACAACCGGGTCGCTGTCCTGGGTCTCCTTCCAACTGTGGTGAGGTAAAGGCTTTAGTGTCTTACCACGATACCTCCTGGAGGTGCGCTGCTTGTGGACCATCCCATTTCTGTGGAAGGCAGGTAGCTCAATCTCCTCCAGGTCATCCACTTCATCTTCAGTGTCCGACTGGTGAGGCATTCTGGATAGGGCATCGGCGTTGGCGTTCTTGTGGCCTGCCCGGTACTTGATGGTGAACTGATAGTTTGACAGCCGGGCCATCCACCGTTGTTCCATGGCTCCCAACTTGACTGTCTCTAGATGTGTCAAGGGGTTGTTGTCAGTGTAAGCCGTGAACTTACTGGAGGCCAAGTAGTGCTTGAATCGTTCAGTGATGGCCCAGACCAAGGCCAGGAACTCCAACTTGAAGGAGCTATAGTTGTCCGGATTTCTCTCGGTCGGACGAAGCTTCCTGCTAGCATAGGCAATCACCTTGTCTTTGCCATACTGCTTCTGACTCAACACAGCTCCTAGTCCCTCATTGCTGGCATCAGTGAACAACAGGAAAGGTTGGCTGTAGTCAGGGTAGGCCAGGATTTCTTCGCCGGTCAGGATCTCTTTCATCACTGCAAAGGACTCAGCCTGCTCTTTACCCCACTGGAATGGGGGTTCTTGCCTCTGTTGGACTGTCCTACCAGGAGATCTTGCAAAGGCGCTGCCTTCTTGGTGTAGTCCTTTACAAACCTCCGGTAATACCCGACCAGTCTCAGGAACTGACGTACCTCCTTGAGATTCTTTGGTTCCGGCCATTTCTGGATGGCAGTGACCTTCTCCGGGTCTGGTGCTACTCCTTCTGGACTGACGATGTGCCCCAGGTACTGAACCTTCTGTTTGAGCAGGTGGCACTTGGAAGGCTTCAATTTCATCCCATACCGGGACAACGGCTCAAATACTTCCGCCAGGTGCTGCAAATGGTCCTCATATGTCTTGGAGTACACTATCACGTCATCCAGGTATAGCAGCACGGTCTCGAAGTTACGGTGTCCCAAACAGCACTCCATCAATCTCTGGAACGTTCCATGGGCGTTGCAGAGTCCGAACGGCATACTATTGAACTCGCAAAGTCCCATCGGGGTAGTGAAGACCGTCTTCTCCCGGTCCTCTTCAGCAACTGCTACTTGCCAGTACCCACTAGTGAGGTCAAGGGTAGAGAAGTAATTTGCAGACTTTAGTGCAGCCAGGGATTCCTCTATACGGGGCAAAGGGTATGCATCTTTATGTGTTATGCGGTTTACCTGTCTGTAATCTACACACATCCTCATGTTTCCATCCTTTTTCCTGACCAGGACCAGGGGAGCTGCCCAGGGGCTACAGCTATCTCTTATTACCCCTGCTTTCTTCATGTCATGCAACATTTCCTTCGCTTTCTGGTAGTGTGCTGGTGGGATTGGCCTGTAACGTTCTTTGATGGGTGGATGGTCACCTGTGGGTATATGGTGTTGTACCCCTTTAATCCTCCCAAAATCATGTGGGTGTTTGCTGAATACCTGCTCGTATTCCTGGTCCACCCTGTATACACCTTGTTTTTGATGGACAGGAGTGCCGTCAGTCCCAACATGGAGCTCTTGACACCAATCCTCCAACTGAGCTTCGGAGTCATTGTCTTCCACTGTATCTGGTGGGGTCAAGGATTCCACTGTATGTATGGCCTCATCATTCACAGTATACAACCTGGCAACAGTGACGTATCTTGGTAATTTAACTTCATCCTCCCCACAATTTAGGAGACGTACGGGTACCCTCCCATTGCGTACATCAACCACCCCCCTGGCAGTTAAGAGTGTAGGTCTGTGCTCTGAGCTAATGGGCTCTGAGCTAATGGGCTCCACTACCGCCTGGTAGTTCTGTCCTTTGAGACCTATTGCTGCCCTACACCAAATCAGCATTTCACTCATCGGGGGAATCACAATGGGTATCGGGTCTGTCACCCGTACATTACCAATTTCACAACCTGTTAGCTTTACCTGTTGCTGGTACAGGAGGGCTCGTATCTCTGGAGCACCTTTCTCTGCCCTGGTTTGGCAGTGTCAGCAATCTGTTGGAGCAAAAACAACACTTCTCCCAAACAGTTAACGACAATATTTGTACCAAGTATCATATACAAGTCTGTATCTCCAGGATTAGACTCCACTACAGTCAGTCCTTGGTCCTTTAGTTCCGCTCTCCCCACCTTCACTGTCACGTTCTTAACCCCTACTAGGTTAAGAGGAAGGCCGTTAGAGGGATACACGGAGAGGTTCGGGGCTGGCGGTTGAAGTTCATCTATGGACCAGTACCTTTTGTAGAGGACATCAGGTATGATGGTTACCTGAGATACAGTGTCCAGCAGGGCAGGTGTTGTGATGCCATCCAGCACAATGGACAGGAAAGGTCTTCCTCCCACGAACCGATGGTACCAGTTGATGGGCCTGCTTGATTTACTCCTGGGTGTCGGCCCTCGGCCCCAGGGTTTGCTCGTTTAAAGGACAGTTCCGTGCTGTGTGGCCTGCCTTCTGGCAGCGGTAGCAGATGAATTCTCGTGGAGGGTGACGTTGGTCGTTGGTCCTCCCACGGGGTGGCGTTTTCCTCCTCCGGGGCGGCGTTGTCCTCCTATAAGGTGGCGTTGTCCTCCTTTTTCTCCTCATCCAGGGGACGTCCTCAGGCCTGTCGGCCAGTAGGATCCTTCCTTCCGGCTCAGGCTCCGTTTGTAGCTGCAGGGTGCTCAGTACAGTGGCCAGTGTTTTACTTAACTGGCGCACTTCAGAGCGTAGGCTGTCCAGCTTGCTAGGAGGCACTGTTTGCATCTTTGTTTCAGCCGTTAATGAAGGAGCAGTGGGTGCTGCAGCCACTGGGGAGGCCCCACCCTGGCAATGCTGGATAGCAGTGTCTGTTGTTTCCAGAGGCTGCAGCCCCTTTATAGCCATGTCCTTAAGGGTGTCAAAGGTGGCATCTGGATGGTCTAAGGCCCACCACCGTACAGTTCTGCTCTCCTCCTGGGACCTCAACCCCCGGATGAACTGTTCCGTCAGCATTTTATTTTCGTTTTGTATGCTGGCTGGACTAACCTGTTTCAGGGCCCGCAGGGCTTCCTGTAAGCGCCAGGCGTAGTCCCGGACACTGTCCTCAGGTTTCTGGACACAGTGGTAGAACCTCATCTGGAGATCTGTCTCAGTGCGGTGTTCAAACACAGTTTGCAGTCTCTCAAAGATGATGGATACTGATTCCTGGTCTGCGGCTGGCCAGGTTTCAACTTCTCACTCTGCGGCACCAGTCAATTGTCCCAGCACAACAACGGCTCTCTGCTTACCAGTCATAGAATACATGTCTAGCACACCGCATATTTTTCTCTTGAATCCGGACAGTGTGCCTGGTTTGCCATTATACTGGGGAAGCCATTTAGCTCCAGGGATATACGGCAGGGCCATGGGTATCAACGGAGTCACGACCCCTGCTGGTGGAGCGGTTGCTCAGGCCTGTGCAGCGCCGGGTGCAGGTTGGGCATCAGGAGCGTTAACCGGTGCTCCGGCAGCTTGCTGGTCGTCGGCCATGGTTGCGGCCCCCTAGTTTACCTTCTTCACTTTCTTTTTCAGGTAGGCCGCAGCTCCGCGGGTGACGGTCTTCTTCCAGGACCTTGCGTCGCTCGCTTCTGACGTCAGAGCGTCCTCTGGGCTCCTGCCAGGACCTGATGCTTCCTGGTTCGATGTCAGGGGCAGGGCGTGTCCTGGGCTTCGCGCACTTCCAGCGGTTACGCATCTCCGATTCCTGCGGTTACGCCCCTCTTCTTCCCGCGCGGCGACAGGAAAATGGCGGACAATGGCGGGAAATCTCAGGAATGGCGGGAAACCTTCACCACAGTGAGTATTACAGTCTTTTTAAGGCGCACAGTACCCAGTGGCAACGGGCACGGAATCCTGTTCGAGACGACAAGGCTGACTTGCCCCCTGGGCCGTGGGGTACTCGGCAGCCGGGCCTCTTATGGATGTCGGTGGGGAATATCACAGTGGCTGGCCCGGTCCGTGACCCAGGGCGGTCAGTAAAAGGGGACTATTTATAGGGGATTTGGAAAGTTTGTGACGCCACCTGTGGAATGCGGCTAAAGGGGGCCGCCGCTGCGGAGCAGTCCTCTGGAGCTGGTTTTACGGCAGCAGGGATGGTGTGGCTCTCAACAGGTAGAGCTAGCTCCAGGGCAGTATAGGGGTAGATGGTGGATGCTGGGGAGAGACGGCAGGACAGTCCCGGAGGAAAGATGGACACTCACACGGGGGGTAAGCTTCAGTACCTTTACTGGTGAT
This sequence comes from Phyllobates terribilis, assembly GCF_046119375.1. Taxonomy (NCBI): domain Eukaryota; kingdom Metazoa; phylum Chordata; class Amphibia; order Anura; family Dendrobatidae; genus Phyllobates; species Phyllobates terribilis. Next base: position 244,380,879 of record NW_027362763.1, on the reverse strand, counting down.
GATGCAAGCACGGTCCAGGGTACTCCGGACGAAGGGCGCACTTTTGGACTCTCCCCAGTGAGCGGGTATAGGGCCTCCTGATCCGTGGCTTTACTCGCTAAGCTTCTGGCCTGCCTGGAACTAGGCCTAGCTTGGTTACTGTCTCTCTCTCCCTTGCACCTGCTGACCTGGTGGTAGGTCCTTCTTTTGGAGATCACGCTCCCTGGACGCTGGGGCCTCTGTGACTCTTAGCCCTGGTACTGTAGTCAGCGTTTGGTGAACCTGGGACCTGTAGTCCTCCAGGGGTTCCAGTTGGTCCCTACTGGGTATAAAGGGTCCCCGTAGGCACGGACCCGGTGTCCGGTATATATCTCGGGGTGAGCCTGGTATGCTCCTCTGCCCCCTCGCTACTTCTTCCTTCTCTCGCCTTCGGCCACACTCGGGGCCCTCACACATGCTATAGACCTTGGCTCGCCTAAGCACAGCAGCCAGCGTGCTGCCTCTTCGCTGCTCTCTGAGCGTCAGCACGCTCTCAGACTCTCTCTGTCTCACTCTAAACTCTAACTGAACTCACTCTAAAAACTGAGCTACCTGGCTCCACCCTCCCTATATATATCCCTAACGGGCTACCTCTGCTGGTCTGAGGTGGTAGGGTGGAGGTGTGTGAATGTATGAGGGCCACTTGTGGAGAAGTCCATCCATGCACCCTTCTGGGTTCTGTGGCACCAATGTGCAGCAGGGCCCCACATTAACTTGATTGCAATTTTTAAAAGGATAAAAACTTTGATGGGAGTGCTTCTTTAAATAATGAAATAATGAAATATTATTTGTTTTAAATATCTAAGATAAATAGTCTGTCAGTAAAAATGTTGTCTGTCAATGATTGTGGATAAGCTGTCCAGAAAAATAAAAATTCACTTTAAAAATTAAACAGAATACTTTAAAAAAAATTCTACATATGTAAATTATGTAATAAACTGTGTATCCAGGTCATAGATTTCTTATTTACAGATACTTTACATTTCTTCTTATTCCTTTCCCTGTTTTGATGCATTGAAAAACAATCTACTATACTGTATAAAACAAATACGACTTGGTCACAGCATGAATATGTTTGGATGAGGCATACAGCCGTGTTACTCTGACAATCCATATTTTCTGGTATTTTATCACTTGCTGTATGTGGAAGTGATGAAGTGTAAAATATTATTTTCAGCTTGTTTTTTTCCTATGTGTAGCACTCATTCAATGGCTTCAGACCAGGGACTGGTGGAGCCTAGTAACACCACAGATATGCTGTGGCAATTTTGAGTTCATGTAGCATGACTAAAAATACAGCATTGAATCATGTCATGGCTCCATGGCTCCTGGATGTTTCAGAACAGCTGATTCTGATCAACGGCCAAGTGGTCACCCCCAGATGAGCAGGAGAAACTGAACAAGCACGTGTACAATATCTTGTTTGGCTAATTGAATAATAATTAAACAGTAATATAACTGATAGTATTCAATATCAAAACTTGTATCTTGTAAATATACAGTACATTACAACATTTTTATTTATTTATGTCTTAATATTTTTGCTTTTATATGATAAGAGATAAAGAAGTAATCCGTATCAGTTTCTAACACAGTAATTTTACAGCCGTACTTATAGCTTCACTAGTATGACTAATGTCTTACCTCTTCCATGATATTGTTCTATTCTTTCCTAATCTAACCCTGATTTCTTAATTTTTAAAGGGAATCTGTCAGTAGGATTAACCCTCTAAGGCTTCTATATGGGCATGTAAGTAATAGAAATCTGAACAAAATGATACTCTCATATCTGCGATCTGATGTTTTATTCTCCGGGGGCAGATTCTCATGCAGATCAGTGTCCTGTCCATAGTCCTGAACAGTTCATTTACATATAGAAAAATGAGGATATCGCTGGAATAAGACATCAGATTGCAGATATCAGGGTATCATTTTATTCAGCTTCCTATGACCTACATGCACATATAGACGGCTTAGGAAGGTTGATCCTTCTGACAGATTCCCTTTAAAATTTTATTCAAAAAATCACGTTATCCTTAAGATGGGAGGTAATTTGCTGATTATTGGGGGTGCAACCACTGGGACCCCAAGTGATCCCACGATCGGTCTCTAGAACCAAAAGAGTGGCCTCTGCAGCCCAGTCTTGTATGGACCAGAGGTGCGCATGTTCAACGTTTACTCCTATCATTATCTATGGGACTGCCAGAAGAAGCCAAGTGCTATAATAATAACTTTATTTCTATAGCGCCAACATATTCCTCAGCACTTTACAATTCAGAGGAGCTTGAACAGACAATAATGACATAACAGAGTTACAAATAAATCAACTCATACCAGGAGGAGTGAGGGCCCTGCTCGCAAGCTTACAATCTACAATATGAGGAAATAGGGGAGACATGAAAGGTATATGGTAAAAAGTGCTTGTATTGTACGGTCCTGTCATACATCAATATACGCTTCTCAAAAAAATAAAGGGAACACTCAAATAACACATCCTAGATCTGAATAAATGAAATATTCTCATTGAATACTTTGTTCTGTACAAAGGTGAATGTGCTGACAACAAAATCACACTAAAATCATCAATGGAAATCAAATTTATTAACCAATGGAGGCCTGGATTTGGAGTCACCCCCAAAATTAAAGTAGAAAAATGTACTACAGGCTGATCCAACTTTGATGTAATGTCCTTTAAAAATAGTCAAAATGAGGCTCAGTATTGTGTGTGGCCTCCACATGCCTGTATAACCTCCCTACAATGCCTGGGCATGCTCCTGATGAGGTTGCGGATGGTCTCCTGTGGGATCTCCTCCCAGACCTGGACTAAAGCATCCGCCAACTCCTGGACAGTCTGTTGTGCAACGTGACGTTGGTGGATGGAGCGAAACATGATGTCCCAGGTGTGCTCAATCAGATTCAGGTCTGGGGAACGGGCTGGCCAGTCCATAGCTTCAATGCCTTCATCTTGCGGAACTGCTTACACACTCCAGCGACATGAGGTATGGCATTGTCCTGCATTAGGAGGAACCCAGGGCCAACCGCACCAGCATATGGTCTCATAAGGGGTCTGAGGATCTCATCTCGGTACCTAATGGCAGTTAGGCTACCTCTGGTGAGCACATGGAGGGCTGTGTGGCCCACCAAAGAAATGCCACCCCACACCATTACTGACCCACTGCCAAACCGGTCATGTTGAAGGATGTTGCAGGCAGCAGATCGCTCTCCACGGCGTCTCCAGACTCTGCCACGTCTGTCACATGTGCTCAGTGTGAACCTGCTTTCATCTGTGAAGAGCACAGGGCACCAGTGGCGACTTTGCCAATCCTGGTGTTTTGTGGCAAATGCCAAGCTTCCTGCACAGTGTTGGGCTGTGAGCACAACCCCCATCTGAGGATGTCGGGCCCTCATACCACCCTCATGGAGTCGGTTTCTAACCGTTTGTGCAGACACATGCACATTTGTGGCCTGCTGGAGGTCATTTTGCAGGGCTCTGGCAGTGCTCCACCTGTTCCTCCTTGCAAAAAGGCGGAGGTAGCGGTCCTGCTGCTGGGTTGTTGGCCTCCTATGGCCCCCTCCACGTCTCCTGGTGCACTGGCCTGTCTCCTGGTAGCGCTTCCAGCCTCTGTACAGTACGGTGACAGACACAGCAAACCTTCTTGCCACATCTCACATTGATGTGCCATCCTGGATGAGCTGCACTACCTGAGCAACTTCTGTGGGTTGTAGAGTCCGTCTCATGCTACCACGAGTGTGAAAGCACAACCAACATTCAAAAGTGACCAAAACATCAGCCAGTAAGCATTGGTACTGAGATGTGGTCTATGGTCCCCACCTGCCGAACCACTCCTTTATTGAGGGTGTCTTGATAATTGCCAATCATTTCCATCTATTGTCTATTCCATTTGCACAACAGCATGTGAAATTGATTATCAATCAGTGTTGCTTCCAAAGTGGACAGTTTGATTTCACAGAAGTTTGATTTACTTGGAGTTATATTCTGTTGTTTAAGTGTTCCCTTTATTTTTTTGAGCAGTGTAATAAATAGGGTACTCAAATGGTGCTGCATGAACCGGTCACCAGGCAGAAACTGTACAAATACAAATTGTCTCTTCAGAGAGGAAGAGGACTAGAACTCTAATGCCACCTATAGGAAGTAGCAATTGTAAAAGTCAACATTGACTATCCAACGAGCATTTTCACATGACTTTTAGGATTGCTATTTCCTATAGGTGGCACTAGAGTTCTAGTCCTCTTCGTCTCTGAAGAGACAATTTGCATATTTCCCAGATGAGCATTGAGGGTTAAAAGTCTCCTTACCTTGACATGCTTAACATTACCGTTACTCCTTGGATTCCTGTACAAATACAGACAAAGAGGACTATTAAGTGCATAATGCATGTATAGTATGTAAATAGATGCTACGAAGCACCAGATTCTGAGGAAAACATAGGAAGGGCAAAAAGGGGAATAGTTAGATTAGGGACATGTTGCGATAAGCCAGTCAAAAGAAAAGTGTTTTTAGAGCAGGCTTAAACCTGTGGATACTGGTAATTAATAGAATTGTCAGGGGCAGTGCATTCCAGAGAACTGGCGCATCATGAGAAAAGTCTTGAAGAGGGAGAGATTCGGTTTATTGAGGATGTTAGTATTAGGTCATTAGTGGAACAGCGAGCATGAGTAGAGTGATAGACAGAGATGAGAAAGAAGATAGAGGGTGGTTCTTTAGTCTGCTATATGCGGCAATCCCATTGACAATGAATGAGGTAGAGACTTAGCATGCACACCTTTGCTCCATTCCAGAAATCCGATTATGTGGCCCTCAGCGATCAGCAAGATATTCCCTATTCCACGGATTCAGCGAATAACCCTTTAATCAAATGAAGAAATGCATTTTATAATACACATACCAACTGCTGTAAAAACGATTGAAAATAAAATTAGTTTCCAGTGATGCTCCTCCGCAAAGAATTTCTGCAGCAGCTGACAAGCTCATTTCTTTTTTTTTGCATCAATCTAAAATGCTGAAGAGGTTAACTTGTGAAAGCATCCTTCTACCCATCTTTCCCTGCCTTTTTTGTTTCTTTATAACCATCCATCTTAAAGAAACATTGTTTCAGAATGATTGTACTTTTAGAAGTCAGAATAATAACATTGCTGTGATATATTTATTTGACTTGATTCTGGTCCTAAGTTTGCGATTGTGCAACATTTTCAATCACTGGAACTATAAAAAAAAATAGCTGACAGCTTATAGCAACAAAATACGTATTTTTCTCTTCAAGTGCTTGTGTGTAATTCACTTTAATGATGCTTTAGTCTTCTCTAGTTCTCTTGTGCCTACAGGGTAGATACTATTAACTGATTTTCTTTGTACAGTAAGTTCCAATAACAAATAACCACATAAAATGTCAAATAGGAAAGCTGAAACTTCATTTTATTAAATATACCTAGTAAAATAAAATATTTTGAGAATTAAGCGTGCAAAGGGATGCTAGCTTAATCTCACATCAGCAATGTTATTTATCTGAGGGAGTAACTTTATAATAATTGATGTAGACAAACAATTAAACTTCATCATTGCTGACATAACAAATACAATATTTGACTGTATAATAAACAAATTAACATATAAAGTTAATATAACAATGGGACTGTATTATATGTCCTAATACATGAAAAATAATGTGGTAAAATGAACAGAGAGACCAATAAAACAATAAACAGAAGAACAATAAAAGAAGATTAAACCAAATGATTCATGGAGATGACTTGATAAATAGAGATGAGCGGTGTTCACCAATCTCAAATTCGAGCTGTTTTGGGCTGTGTTCGAGTCGTTCGACGAATTCGAACGATTTGCAAAAAATTCGGCTGTTCGAGGTTATGTTCGATAACTTTTCGTGCACCTGAAGCATAACTGGATTTTTTCACAGTAATACTGTTAATCAATGTTAATAGACAGTTTCAGTGTAGAGTGGGTGGGGGGAGGGGCAGGGGATGGATCTCTGCAGAAATAATGCCGATCTCCGTATTTTTTTTTCTTTCCCATATTTACAGTGGGGAGGTGCAATCTGTCAGCCTATCAGTAGCGCACACACGCAGCGAAGTGCTTTTTTTTCACACAAGAAAGGGCATGTGTCATTGGCTGTGTATGTCACATGTCCTTGCCCTATAAGACCCAGCCATTTTCTCCGTCGCCACCTTTTTCTCACTGCTGCAGCTAAGTGTTAGACGGCACCGCTGCTGCTGTGGGCGCTATACAGTATAACTGTGTGAATTGCGAGCAAATTTCCAGTTACATAGAGAGATAGGTTTAGGGAGTAGGGACTAGATGTAATTGCAGCCCTTTTGAGGGCTAGGTTACAGCAGTTCCTAGCACTTTTTGCCAGGCAGGTCTGTGCCAGTGCTGTGCAAGTGTTTTTCACAGCATTTGGCGAAATGTAGCTCAGCCAATCCTTTTGGGCCTGTAGCAGTGTCTGGTAGTCAGTGGAGTAGCCCATCTGAAGCAAGCTACACCACCTGTGTATCTAATAACAATTTTTTACTGCATCTAACCCAGTAAATCCTTTTGGGCATAGTAGCAGTGTCTGGTAGTCAGCAGAGTAGCCCACCTGTGAAGGAAGCTACACCGCCTGTGTATCTAAATCTAATTTTTCACTGCATCTAACCCAGGAAATCTTTTTGGGCCTAGTAGCAGTGTCTCGTAGTCAGCGGAGTAGCCCACCTGTGAAGGAAGCTACACCACCTGTGTATCTAATTCTAATTTTTTACTGCATCTAATCCAGGAAATCTTTTTGGGCCTAGTAGCAGTGTCTGGTAGTCAGCGGAGTAGCCCACCGGTGAAGGAAGCTACACCGTCTGTTTATCTAATTCTAATTTTTTACTGCATCGAACCCAGGAATTCCTTTTGGGCCTAGTAGCAGTGTCTGATAGTCAATGGAGTAGCCCATCTGAAGCAAGCTACACCAACTGTGTATCTAATAACAATTTTTTACTGCATCTAACCCAGTAAATCCTTTTGGGCATAGTAGCAGTGTCTTGTAGTCAGCGGAGTAGCCCATCTGTGAAGGAAGCTACACCGCCTGTGTATCTAATTCTAATTTTTTACTGAATCTAACCCAGGAAATCCTTTTGGGCCTAATAGCAGTGTCTCGTAGTCATTGGAGTAGCCCAGCTGTGAAGCAAGCTACACCGCCTGTGTATCTAATAAAATTGTTTTACTGCATCTAACCCAGCCAATCCTTTTGGGCTAGTACCACAGTTTGGCCACTCAGCTCTGCTCGGTTTCCATCCATCGTTTTTTGTGCAAGCAACTACAGAGTTGCCAATTAGTTAACCACCAAAATGAGTGGCAAAAGGCCTGCTGCTGGTGGAAAGGGGAATAGGCGTGTTGGAAAGGGAAAAAAAGGTTGTGTCCGTGGGGTAGGTGGTAAAGCAACATTAACATCTGCAGAAGAAAGACCATCTTCCAGCCAAACTAAGATGTCTACTTCTTTTCGTGGACAATGTGATATGATCCCTTTCTTATGGACACGCCCATCGCTACAAATTCCAGATGAGGCACAAAAACAGCAGGTGCTTCAACAGATATCAAGTGCTCCTTTAAGTGGGCTCTCCTCCACCTCAACTTCAACATCACAAATACTCCAGTCCTCAGAGGTGTCACCCCATTTGCACTTGCTTCCTCACATCTCCCAAGTCTCCAGCTGCCCGTCTGAGTATGGGGTAACACAGATGGTTGAGTCTGCAGAGCTGTTTACTCATACTATAGCCTGGGAATCATAGGTCTGCTCCAAAGCTTCAGTGTCTGCTAGTCAGCATAGTAGCCCAGCTGTGAAGCAAGCTACACCGCCTGTGTATCTAATAACAATTTTTTACTGCATCTAACCCAGCCAATCATTTTGGGCTAGTAGCAGTGTCTCGTAGTTAGCGCAGTAGCCCATCTGAAGCAATCTACACCGCCTTTGCATCTAATAACAATTTTTAACTGCATCTAGCCCACGCAATACTTTGGGCCTAGTAGCAGTGTCTGCTAGTCAGTGGAGTAGCCCAGCTGTTAAGCAAGCTGCACCGCCTGTAGATCTAATTGCAAATTTTTAACTGCATCTAGCCCAGGCAATACTTTGGGCCTAGTAGCAGTGTCTGCTAGTCAGCGGAGTAGCCCAGCTGTTAAGCAAGCTACACCGCCTGTAGATCTAATTACAAATTTTTAACTGCATCTAGCCCAGGCAATACTTTGGGCCTAGTAGCAGTGTCTGCTAGTCAGTGGAGTAGCCCAGCTGTTAAGCAAGCTACACCACCTGTGCTTTGGACACTTAATTTTTTCAAAGGAAACGCTTCGGGCCCCCAGGACACTCAGTCAAGAGCATCGGCGAGGCGCCCCAAGGCAAAGGGGCTGGGACTGGTGGTAGCATGCCTTGCGGCGGACCGCCAAGCTCGATCCTTATAAAAGCTTTTTAACTGCAGCAGCTTTAGTGGACGCTACTGGAGCTGGAACTCTTTTTTTATTATAAAAATAGAAAACCATACAAAATACATATTCCACACTTAACCAATTCCCGTACCACAACCCAACCATAAACACAAAACCATAACGAAACATGTCCTCATCTGGATCCACACTAAAATGGGAAAGAAAACATATAAACTTTATAGACCTTATACAAGGCCCGTATGACCTCAGAAATAAACACCCTAGCAGAGTTCAAAGAGATTTTTAGGAGTCCCGGATGTCCATCAGGCTCTGTCAAAAAGTTTCCTTACCGGAGGGAAAATTAGAGTCCATGAGTCTTTGAGTCCTAGAGTCTCTTGTAAGTCCTGGCATGGGTAAACAAAAGTCCGTTTCCCAGCCTGCTCTGCTCTGATCCTTTCCTCTCCTTAGTTTTAGTTTATATTTCACTCCTTAGCTTACTCCTCTTCTTCTCCTTCTCCTTCTCCTCCTCTTTGACTCCTTAACCCTTCTCCTCCTCCCGAGCTCCTCACCCTTCATCCTCCAGGCTCCGACATAGGACAAGGAGAGAAAAAAAGAGAGAAGGGCCCGCATTACACACTATCACACTTCCTTCACTTCTCAACCTACAAAAAACCCCGGTCCACCGCCCCAACATAATTCATATGGCAATCCGCCAAACCAAACTATAACTAAAACTTATCCCATCCACACTATATATATATATTTATATATATACCGATATATATTATTATTATATATTTTTTTATTTATTATTTATTTATTTTTTTTTTTTACTTTTTTTTTGTTTTATTTTTTATTTATTTTTTATTTTTTCCCAACTCTTATCACAAAAGAAAGGATCATAACTTTAACACCTAAAACATATATAACACATATAACGCATATAACACATATATAACACCTCAAAACACATATTTACTCTTACCCATCAACCTAACCTGTGGGGTTTACCTTCACCCCACTACTGCAATTTCCCCTAATATTTATCACAGCCGACTAACAGCTGTGCACATTTCTCCCAGAACAAAATGGCATAACAACATTACATCTCACCAAAAACAATACATTTCTCAGCCATGGCTCGGTGCTTGCGAGCCCCAAACATTGCCTAGAGTTTTGAAAACAAAAGACTGCGGTGGAAGTTGACAGCCCACCACCAGGAGCCGGAAAGACAGGCACTTTCCCTACTACACAAAAATAAACCTATCTTACCCTCACTATCTCAAAACTGCCCCTAATTAAAAACCTATCCCTATCTATCCCTATCTATCCCTCCCTGCCCCTATCGCTCTATCTACCTCACCACGTGCCTAACTATCTTTCCCTCCTCTGTCCCTAGCTGTCCCTATGCATATCTCTCCCTACTGCCTGAATACCTGCCCCTACTGCTGTAACACTGAAAATAATCTGGCCCTCAAGGCACTTCAAATGAAAGACCCCTCCAGAGGCGGGAGGCGTTCTTAGTGCCCAGCCTGTCAAATTCCAGCGAGCGCACTTTACCGAGGTCACCCAGAATGTTCCTAACCACCTCATCCATGGGGAGGGTTTTCTGCTGGGTGGACACTAGACAGCGTGCATTCCACGTGTAGAAGCTGACCACTAAACTAACTAGGAATAACGTGCACCGATCTCGGCCACCCAGGGACCCGAATGCTCCGTACGCACACTCCGGATAGGAGAGGTGAGCCAGCCTAGGCCAGCCTATGGAAGCACCCACCCTGTTGTAGACCCCTGTATTAAAGAGGCATTGAAGGAGGAAGTTCTCCATGCTTTCCAGCACGTCACAGCATTCCTCACGGGGGCAACCCCGGTCATCGGAATTCCTGTACTTCAAATTGCCCCTTACATACAGCCTCCCGTGAAAGCAGCGCCAGGCCAAGTCCCAAAACTTCAAGGGGATCCGAGTAGAATTTAGCAACCTCAGCCCCCCCTCCAGATCCCGACCTGGGCAATCCTTGAGGACCAGAGGCTTCTGGAAACAGGTCAACAGAACCTTTCTGTCAAGGAATTTCCTCGGCATAGTTCTGATCTCCCACATTCCCAGACCCCACTGGCGGATCACCTTCAAAACCAGGGTAGCATAAGCCGGGAGATGCCCGTGCGGTGTACGTAGGTCCCTCACTCGCCCTCCTGACTCCCATTCCTGGAAGAAGGGTCGAAGCCATCCCCTGCAGGAGAAAACCCACGGAGGAGCGCTCTCTGGCCAGAGGTTCCCTATGTTGGTTTTAAGGAAGGCATTCACTAAGAATACCACCGGGTTGACCATACCCAACCCACCTAGTCTCCTCGTACGGTACGTGACCTCCCTCTTGACTAGGTTGAGCCTGTTTCCCCATAACATCTGGAAAAACAGGCCGTAGACCCGTGTCCAAAGAGGTTCTGGCAAAATGCAAACGCTGCCCAAATAGTTCAGCAAAGGCAGAAGGTAACCCTTGATCAGGTTCACCCGCTCCCTTAGGGTCAAAGTCCAACCCTTCCACTGGTCCACCTTTTGAGCGGCGATTTTTAGCCTGCCCTCCCAATTTAGCTGGGGGTAATCACCATGGCCGAAATTGATACCTAAGATCTTTGCTGTGGCTTGAGGTTCTGGGAGGGTGTCCGGGAGACCGAAACTAGGGTCTCCCCCTCCCAGCCAGAGACTCTCACACTTCTCCTGGTTGATCTTAGACCCAGATGCCTCCGAGTAGCGATCAACCTCAGACATCACCCAGTCCGCCTCCTCTTTCGAGCATATAAACAAGGAGACATCATCGGCGTACGCCACTGCCCTCAAGGTGGCCTCCGGGGCCGCCCGGTCCATCCGGACTCCCGCCAACGGTCCACCCTCGATCCTCCTTAAAAAGGGGTCAAGGGCGAACACGTATAACAGCGGGCTCAACGGACAGCCCTGGCGAACCCCAGATTCCACCTCAAAAGGGCGGCCAGACCAACCATTCACCAGCGGGAAAGTCTCAGCCCCTGCATACAATGCCTTTAACCAATTTACAAACCCCCCAGGCAGACCGTACCTCAAAAGGACAGACCAGAGGTAGTCGTGGTTCACCCGATCAAAAGCCTTTGCCTGATCTAGGGACAGCAGAAATCCCTTCCAGAGGCCAGCCCTACCCTGCTCCACTGCCTCTCGGACACCGAGTACAGCACTAAATGTGCTGCGGCCTGGAACAGAGCAATGCTGGGACCCCGAGAGGAGCCGGGGTGCAAATTTCACCAACCGATTAAAAAGCACCTTTGCCAGAACCTTCCGGTCCGTATTGAGAAGCGCTATGGGACGCCAATTCTCAATATGGGACGAGTCCCTACCTTTTGACAGGATAATCAGGGCAGACCTCCTCATTGAACGGGGAAGAGCACCCGAGGAAAGGCACTCGTTGAACACCTCCGTCAAGAGGGGGACCAAAGAGTCCCTAAAGGTCTTATAAAATTCAGACGTTAAGCCGTCTGGACCTGGCGATTTCTTGAGCCGAAGCCCATCAATGGCCAGTCTCACTTTCTCTTTCCTGATTGCCTCAGTCAAAACGCCGAGAGAGGGGTCATCCCCTGGCTCAGGAACGGCTTCGGCCAGGAAAGTCGACGTCACGTCTCGATCTAGTACCCTCTTTCCCAAGAGGCGTGAGTAGAACGACCTGACGACTTCCAGGATCCCTGATTTGGATCTGTTCAGGGAACCTGTACCATCGATCAGGCCGGTCACTATTTTACGATTCACTGACATCTTACAGTTTCTGTAGGGGTCAGGCGAGCGGTACTTCCCGAAATCCCTCTCAAAAACCAAAGATGTGTGTCTATCATACTGACTGCTCTTGAGCAAAGACTTCACTCTGGAGATCTCCTCACGGTCACCTCCAGTCGAGACGAGCTGCTCAAGTTTCCTCCTCAGGCTCTGGTACAGGCGGTACCTGCTCAGGCTCCTGAGGCTAGAGAGCTGGCGGAAGAAACTCGCAACCCGATCTTTGAACATCTCCCACCACTCAGACTTAGTGCTACACAGATCCAACAGCGGTACCTGGCTCTGAAGAAAATCCTCAAAGGATTGTCTCACCTCCGCTTCTTCCAGTAGTGATGAATTCAGCTTCCATAGTCCTCTCCCCATCCGGGGGGTTTCTGAAACATTCAAGGAAAAGAAAGTTAGACAGTGATTGGAGAATTCCACCTCCACAGCGGACACTGCTGAAGAGACGGCCTCCTCCTTTAAAAAAAACCTGTCTATTCTAGATCTACTACTACCCCTATAATAGGTGAAACCACTGTGACCTGGGGTGTGCCGGATGTGGACATCCACCAGGCGAGCATCACTAGCTATACTATTCAGAGTCACGCTATCGTAAGCCAGCCGGCCATTGGAGCCTCCCCGGTCACGTAATCTTGTGACGGTGTTGAAATCCCCTCCAAAGACCACCTGCCGACTCGTAAAAAAATAGGGCTTGATCTTCAGGAGGAGACATTTGCGGTCCCACTTTCATTGGGGACCGTAGATGTTTATGAGCCGAAGCTCCTGTCCCCCCATGAAGACATCTAAAACCAAGCACCTCCCCATTTCTACTTCGATAACCCTCCGGCATTCTACCACTGCGGTCTTAAAAAGGACCGCCACCCCGCTATACGGCCCGGCCGCAAGAGACTAGTATGAGGGCCCACACCTCCACTCAATCCTTGCCTTGTGAATGGCCCCCATGTCAGTTAGTCTGGTCTCCTGCAAAAAATAAAATTTTAGCCTCAAACCGGGTGAGAAAATCAAAGGCCGTAAATCTAGCCGCATCTGATTTTATGCTGACGACATTAATGGATGCCAGCGTCAACGGGGTGGGTGCAGCCATTGGGTGATCGAATTAGATGGCTTTCTTCTTCCCTCCACCCCCCTCACCGTCCGACAAAGACCCCTTGCTGTCACGCTCACGGCGTTTGAGGGACACTGTCATATCCATAGCACCCCCCTCTCCCCTTTTTTCCTCACCCCCAGGTTCAGGGACAGTCCCTCACCCAGAGGAAGATGGCATACCCCCCGAGGGAAGGACCTCGCCGTCCCCCACAGGCCCCTCAGGTGGCTCCCCCGGCTCTTTGCCCTCGACCCCCGCCACATCAGGGTCCTCGAGGACTCCAAACCGGTTGGAGACAGAGATCAGAGGGGAGATCGTGGAGCCCTCCGCCGGCACCTTGCTGGTCAAGGGGGGGGGGGCAGATTTTTTAACCCCCTTCCCATTGATCTTCCTCGTCCTCCTTCGCCTCTTTTTTTGGGTTTCACTGTCACCCTCTGCTGTATGCTGAGCGTCCACGTCCTCCTCAACACTTTCATATTGGGAGGAATCTGAGAGCGCAGCTGCCTCCTCCTTCTCCATCCTCCTGGTCTCCTCACTCAGCGCCTCCTCCCCCAGGGCCTCAGTGGCACCGGTCGAGACCCCCGGAGGGGGGCAGTCATCACCCCAGTTGACTGGGGATCCCCCTGCCCTTCCCCAACCAGGCGCCTCTCCTGCCTCCGATGATAAGAGGGGCCCCGAACCTTCTGGTTCTTCACTGGCCCCTCAGCCCCCCCGCTTCCACCAGCCTCAGGCTCAGCAGAGGGCGCACTGCTGGGAACCACCCCGACACGGCCACCCTCCGCCTGACCAAAGACAGCGTTGGCGAAGGAACGGGGGCAGCGACTGAACGGATGCCCGACGGCATCATACAGGTGGCACCGAACCGTACCACAGGAGGCGGCGAGATGGCCTATCCCACCACACAGGGTGCATTTCTGCACCCTGCATGCTGCACTAAAGTGCGTGGGATCACTGCACCTGTGGCACACTTTCTCCTGCCCCTGGTAGAAAACCAGGATCCTGTCCCTCCCAAGGAAAGCCGAGGAAGGGATGTGGGTGACAGTGCCGCCGGACCTCTTCAACCTCATCATGAAGGTCCAGCCCCCTGACCAAATGCCCTCGTCCATGATCTTTTTTTGGTGCCTCCACCACTTCTCCGTACCTGCTGAGCCAGGTCATGATATCGACTCCCGAAAGTGACTCATTGCACGTCAGCACGGTCACCTTCTTAGGGGCCATTCTGGCGGGATATGGCCTCCGCGACAAGACCCCGCCAGCCGGGCGTCTCTTTTGCCAGCTCATAGTTCGACTAGAAAAGCTCCATACCCTCCGGCCGAACAAAGCTAACATCAAAGATGGAGGCGCCAAAAGGATGTATCAGGGAAAAAATGTCATTCGCCCTGAATCCCATCTCCAGGAGGAGCTTCACTACCCTTGATCTTGGTGGGCACGCATCATTACCCCTCCGCCGGAGACGGACCACATATCTCCTGGACACCCCCCGCCCGGCTGTAGGGAGAGACCATACAGTCTCTCCCCCCTTTTTCTCTTGGAAAGCGGCCTTTCCAAATTTGTCCAACCAAAAGGACAGGTCCACATCCCTCCCCTCTACTTGGATCGTCCGATCCCCACGCCTCAGGGCCTGCACGAGATGGCGGTGGAAATCTCCCTCTCCTGAGCCTGAAGGTGAGGAAGACCCCGCCACAGCCAGTGAAAAATTCATTCCGGCGCCGGCACCCCTCACTTGATTGGACGGTGGACCGGCCCTCATCACCTCACCATTCACCCCCCTTGTATCACCAGCCTCACCACTCACCCTGCCCCATCCCAAAACTGGCCATTCATCCATTTCCACGCATTCCCCATTTTCTCCATTTTTTCCATTTTCACCATTTTTTCCATTTTCACCATTGGCGCCATTCACACCATAAACCTGCATTTTTTCTCCCCCCCCCTGCATTTTTCCCCTCCCCCCACTCATATCCTGCCCCTCCCCTGCCACTCTCACACCAGACCCCGTCTCATTATTCCCTCCTTTGTTATTATATTTCATATTACTCACATTAATCATAGTGTGCTGATTAGGAGCAGCTGGTGTTATCCTATGGAGCCTGGGCTTAGGAATGGGTGGTATGGGTGCCTTGGGTGTAGTCTCCTCTTTCCTTCCACAGTCCTCACTGCTGCCGACCAAACTGGACACGCCCCCTGTCTTAGCAGAGCCTGCAGCCACAGTGGGAGCTGCTGCAGAGCGTTGCTCCTCCATTCCCGCCTGCAGAACGTTTCCCCTGAGGGGACCAGCCACCGCCGAGGACCCCACCGACCCAGGTAAGACCATGCCAGCGGGGGCCCCCAACGGTGCGACCCCCCCTCCCGTGGATGGGGGCGGGGCCACAGTTGCTACTGTAGTTTTAACTGTTCTTACTGATTTTGCTGATGTTTTTGCTTCTCTGGGTTTTAAAACTGGCACCGGGACTTCTGCAGACCCTGGTAGCGCCGTGCCCCCTGCCAAAGTGGCAGTCAGGGACACGGCCGGCTGTGTAGCCGCAGTTTCAACCCCCAAACGCCCGCCCTCACTCACTGCCGGCGCCGAGGCCCCTATGGCCCCAGATGGTGGCAGGCACACAGGGGACCCTGGCGACACCACCCCCACCGCCGGTGGTGCGGTCCGGGACATGGCCGGCTGCACCTCAGCCACGACAGACCTCTCGCCCCTTGATGTTACCGGCGCCAAGGCCCCCGCAGCCCCAGGTGGAAACAAGCCAGCAGGGGGCCCCGGCTGGCCGGCCCCCTCCGCCGAGCGTGCGGGCGGGGGTAGGATGGCGGCGGCTATCACAGCCGACCCCTTGCTGTTACTAGCCGGCCCCGGGGCCCCCGCAGACCCGGTAGATGACGCACTTGCCAGGGACCTCGGTAGCACAACCTCCCCCACCAAGGTGGGGTCGCGGGTCAGCCGGACCTCCGGCACCATCTTCATGTTAGGTACCCTTCCCCCATCCATGCTACAGCCAGCATGGATGGCAGCCTTCACCATAGTTACATTTTTCTTCCCGCCTCCTTGCACTGGCCCACACCAGAAACCAGGCCGGGGTGGGAAGCGGGCACATAGTGGGACCCGGGGGTCCCAGGAAGGGGGACATACACTAGTTTTTCTTCCATTCTGATTTTATTCCTCCCTTTTTTCTTCCTCACCTTCCCAGTTGCCTCATCCAGGCAGCCCTCGCCCCCAAATGTAAACTAGGAGAAATCCACTCCCAGGGACTCGAGCCGCCGGATCTGGCGCATGAGTTAACCCCCCTCGCCACCACTGTCACTACTCCCACCATCATCCTCCACACTACTGGCGTCCGATGGGAGCGTGACTTGGTGAGGGTCTAATAGCCCACTATGTGTGACCTGGTGATCACTTACCAGGTCCCCAGGCAGGCTGTCCGGCTTCTCCTCCTCCTCCTCCATGGCAGACTCCTTGATCTTGGCAGGCTCCTTGGCCTCCTCCACCTCTGCCTGGGTCGGACAACCAGACCCCACTGGTGCCCCCCAGAACCTTTCATCGTTTATTAGTTTCTCTTTGAAGGGTCCCGCATTCAACACTAATTCTGCCTTCCTGTCCTCCGCCAGTGTGATGGAACTTTTCAGCTCTTCAACTAGGGACGACAGGGCTGGTCTCCGGTTCTTCGAAGCGTAGTTTGCAGCCTGCCGGGCACACCGCAGCTCTTCCCGGAGTCGCTTCAAGATCTTGCATACCTCTTTGTGCTCGCTGAGGTACAAGTTGAGGCGGGAGCCATAGGTGGTTATAGGCTCCCCCGCGGCCTGGACACCCCAGTCCTTGGGGACTGCCGCTGAACCCCAGCAAGCACCAGGTTCCCCTCCGGGAGGAGAGATCCCCTCTGCCCCCAGCCCAGCTGCAGCCCGCGCCCTGCCGCCTCTCTCCGGCTGCACTGCCTTGGCCTCTTTGGCCACTTTGGCCTTTTTGGTGCCCCTCATCTCAGGGGAGGCCTATAGAAATAATAATAAAAATAAAAGTCCCAGCAAGTCCACACAGTCCAAAAAAATGGGACTCCCACCCCCGGTATCAACCGAGGGGTGGGAGACAGGGGACAAGCCCCACTATAGTCCACCAACCCCCCTCCTTCATCCGGATCCAAGGGGGGGGTCATTCCAGGAAAAAAAACCTTCCGGCCCAGGAGCTCCAAAATCACAACCACTCTCCTCAGCAGCAGTCCTCCCACTGACCAACCAGGAAGTACCGCGGCTGCTGGGATCAGACTTGCCCTCCAATAGATCCTTGTAAAAGGATTTAAAGTGTACTCATTCAAATTACAGAGCCAATTTAAATTAGAGAGCTTAGACCTGCCTCCACCGCGGGGGGTCTCGACCCACCAGCGGACAGGCACCAGTATTGGGAGAGGGGGGCTGGCCGTCAGGGTCCACCGCGGCTCTGGCACAAACCCGGCGACACGGAGGTTGCACGGGCAGGAACGGCCTGGCCGTGTCGGCTTCGCACTCCAGCGTAGTCCCTCTGTCCGCTCACGCCCGTAACCTCAAAGGGATGCGCAAGCGGCTTTTCTTCCCAGGGCTGTTCCCCGCCCAGCAGGAACGTGGGGGAGCTCAGGTCGGCCTTCCACCGTACTCTCTTACCTCCCTCGCCCTCTTTCCTTCTTCCGTTCTCCATATAATCCCTCGGCTCTGTGGTTTCCGCTCTCCCTCCAGCTCTCTCCTTCTCATAGTTGGACTACCGCATGTATTCACACTGTGGTGAATCTTTTGGGCCCAGGCATAAGAAGTAATGGATAATATGTGCCCCCTTAGAAACGTCCATGACGACCCATTAGAGGAAGCAACTAAACGCCTCAAATAGTGAGCAGGATATGGAGCACCCCATGGGCAAACAGCGATCTATATAGTATGCTCCTTCCCAGAAGCAGCCCAATAGGCGGACACTATTCGGAGGCACAGGTAGTAAGTAACCGGAATGCCCCCTCAATGTCTGTTTTGGCCATTAGGGTGCCCCTTCCCAACTTCTTGACCCACCTGATTGCCTTGTCAAAGGAGGTACAGTATATACTACTGTACTTGGTTCCGCGTCGATGTTGTCGTTTACTGACCTGCCCCTTGGATATGACAAATGGTGGATTAGTCCGAATGTATTGGGTTCCGTTTTTGGCACGACTCCCAACGGGGATACCACTACGTCTTGTAAGGAAAGTGTTCTGAATGGAACCGCCATTCTACCTAAAGATATTTCTTTTTTTAATTTTCTCGTCACGACGTCTGGGTGTTGGTAGGCTGATTTTAGATTTTTACTCCAGCCTTTCTTGATTTTAGAAGGGCATGACATGCCTATATCTGTGTCTCCTCCTCCTTTTACTCCTCCACCTCTTTTCTTTTCGCATGACTATATGTACTTGTCACTTTTCCATGTGTTAGTTGTGTCTTCTGAGCAGTTTGTCAGCTTTTGGACACCTTTGAAGGTGTTTTCTATGTGTTTTTGTTTGCCTGCCATTGGTTTTAACGGTGTTCGACGGTGTTCGACGAACCGTTCGGCTAACATTCCGGTGTTCGACGAACCGAACTGAACCCGAACACTACGGAGGTGGCTCAACACTATTGATAAATAAAGGTCTTATGAACAATAGTAGTCATGCACATTAACCACTTACCAACATATGCCGTAATGGTACGTCATACGTCAGCTCCCTGACTTTCAGTACCATAGCCCAAATGTTTGCTGGCCTATGATAGTTAAATACCTCTTTCAACCTGTGACAGCTGCATTTTACAGCACCCAGCCTGGGGGGGGGGGGGGGGACGCTGTTCTAACCTCCCATCAGCCTCCTCATTACACGATTGCGGTGCACTGATGGATTGTCAAGACAGTTGAGTCTGTTCAAGACCCCCAATGCTGTTATGATCATACTCCTGTGAAAGCCAGCCCATGACTGGCATTCATGGGACACTATGATTTTTGCTACATACAGCAATACTATAGTATATAATACAAGCAATTAGACAATTGCAGATTCAAGTCCCCTGAGGTGACTACAAGACATAGTAAAAAAATTAAAAAATATGACAAAAATATAAAAAACAAACATTCAAATCACCCACTTTTACCACATTGAAAATAAAGAATTAAAAAAATACACACATGTAATATCACTGTGTGTGTAAGAGTCCAATTTATCAAATCATAAAATGAATTAACCCAATCTGTTAATGGCGCAATGAAAAAAAAAATCAAAACACCAAAATTGTGTTTTTTGGTTGCTTCAACACCTGAAATAATGCAAGAAGAAGACATCAAAACATCGTATCTACCCCAAAATTGTATCAATAAAAACATCAGCTAAAGGTGGAAAAAACAAGCTCTTACTCAGCCGCAATGTTAAAAAATGTTTACCGGTCTTAAAAAATTACGACGCAAGCAAATTTATTTTTTCCAAAATTCTGAATTTTATTTCTCCACTTAAATAAAACATGCTTGTTTGGTATTGCCGTAATTGTATTGCCCTGTAAAATCATACTGCCAGGTAATTTATACTGCATAGTTAATGCTGTAAAACATATGCCTAAAAACAATTGCAGAATCGCAATTTTGCCGCAGTTGGAATTTTTTTTCTGCTTTCTAGTACATCACATGATAAAATGGATGGAGTGATTCAAAAGTACGACTCATCCTGCAAAAACAACCCCTCATATGGCTATATCAATGGAAAAATAAAAAAGTTATGGCTCTTGGAAGAAAATGGGGAAAAAACAAAAGCGCAAAAACTGAAAATTATCTTGAGGTTAAAGCAATTTAAAACACCCTTTCAGGGTAGTAAAACTTCTGAACTGATTGCACTACTGGATAGCTTCCGATTTTGAAGAGAAGTAAGCAAGATGTACAGTGGTGAGCAAAAGGGTAACAATGTTTTCAACTTTTGACTTTCAGGCTCCATATCTCACCATCCACCACTGCTTTGAAGACAACCATAATTTTATAGACAATCATCTTGGCTATCTCATTCATAAATTTGACTAGTTATGCAAATTCTTGTCATGTCACTGCATTGTTACTGTTCTGCTCCTAAAAATTAAAATTTTACTTTTTATTATTTTGTTAGTATTTTTTAAATCCACTTTTGCCTTTCAACGCTGCCTGAATCCTTCTGGGCATGGTCTCAATCAGATTCAAACATGTCTCTACCAAAATCTGATGCCAGGTCTCTTCTACGTGTTCCCAAAGTTGGTGGATACTGGTCAACTCACTTGGCAGTTGCGTATGTGTCCAGTTTTTTCTTCAACTCTACCCACAAGTGTTTGATTGAGTTGGGGTCTGGGCACTGTGGGGGCCAATCCAGCACCTCTACTTCATTGTCATTGAACCATTTCTTTGCCAATCTCGATGTATGCTTCTGGTCGTTGTCTTGCTGGAACACTATGTCATCCTTTTTATAGCCATAGTACTCGAGTGTACGAAGTAACTCGTCTTGTAGGATACTCACATATAGCTCAGCATTGAGACCACAATCATTCCTGGTCAAGTATCCAACACCTCTGGCTATGAATCAACCCCATATCATCAGGCTTCCTGCACTCAATTTGACAGTTCCTTCAATTTCTCAATCTGTTAGCCCATTTTTCCCTTGTTTTTTCCAGACCCATTTGTACCCATCAGAGCCTAGTCTATTGACTTTCGTGTCATCACTCCAAATCACCCGTTTCAAATTTTCCACTGTCCACTTTTCCTACTTTTTTGCAAACTTGAGCTGATGCTTCTTATGACGATATTGAAGTCAAAGCTGCTTCACCTTTTTTCAGGACACCATTCCAGACTTGGGCAATGTGCATCGCACAGTGCTTGCATGGACGTCTGTGATAGCAATATTATGAAGCATACGAGCCACCTCCATTGACATGTTTGTCGAGCCAGAACTGATAGACCTTGCGATGAGCCGACTAGTTGACTCCGATATTTTGCCTGGACATCCACCTTTTGGCTTTTGGATGGATGGACAGACTTCATTTCGTATTCTTCCAACTGTCATGGCACTCACTTGAAGCAGTTTGGCAATTTTCTTGGGCGAGAGACCGCTATCGATGAGCTGGATGATGCTGTTTCTCTTTTCTTGGGAAACCTTCTTCTTTGATTCAAATCAGTGACCTTTTGCTTAGGAATCAACCTAATAACACACTGAGCTATTAGGGAATGTGAGAACAGGTTGTGATTTGTAGTATACAGGAAGAAAAAGATTTTTGCACCACCAGGAGCAAAACAGAAACAAGGCAGCAGCAAGACAGTAATCTGCATAAATAATCATATGCTAAATAGTTGCAAGTCAAATTTATGTATGAGATAGCCAAGATGATTGTCTATAAAATGATGGTAGTCTCACGTTCGAAGCAGTAGTGGATGGTGAGATATGGAGCCGGAAAGTCAAAAGTTCAAAACATTGTTACCCTTTTGCTTGTCACTGTATCTTTCATCTGCTGCACTAAGTTTCCTTGGCCAATCACTATGTCCACCGTCCTCAACGTTGCCAATTTCTTGATGTTTTCAATATTGAGAAATACTTATTCATCATGCAATGCCATCAGGGAGGCATCTGATTGGCCCCAAATTTATTCTGCAACAGGACAATGATCCCAACCATACAACCAAAGTCAACAAGCACTTCTGCAAAAGAAGAACATGGAGTCCTGGAAGTGCTAAACTGGCCCCCACAGAGCCTTGATCTCAACATCATCAAGTCAGTGTAGGATTACATGAAGAGACAGAAGGATGTATATAAGCCTACATCCATAGAAGTCATTGGTCAACAAAATTTGACTTTTTTTCCTGTTTAAAAATATGTTGTCTTCTTGTGGGTCAAGCTGCTAATTTCATATACAGTTGTGCTCAAAAGTTTACATACCCCGGCAGAATTTTTCCTTTCTTAGCCTTGTTTCAGAGAATATGAATGCTAACAAAAAAACTTTTTCCCCACTCATGGTTATTGGTTGGGTCAAATCATTTATTGTCAGACTACTGTGTGTTCTCTTTTTAAATCCTAATGACAACCAAAAACATCCAAATGACCCTGATCAAAAGTTCATACCCTGGTGATTTTGGCTTATAACATGCACAGAACTTGACACAAATGGGTTTGAATGGCTACTAAAGTTAACATCCTCACCTGTGACCTGTTTGCTTGTAATCAGTGTGTGTGCATAAAAGCTGAGTGAGTTTCTGGGATCCAGAGAGACTCTTGCATCTTTCATCCAGACACTGACATTTCTGGATTGTGAGTCATAGGAAAGCAAAAGAATTGTCAACGGATCTACGGGAAAAGGTAGTTGAACTGTGTAACACAGGAAAGGGATACAAAAAAATATCCAATGAATTGATCATGCCAGCCAGCAGCATTTAACACAAACACCCAGAATAAAGTCCTTTAATTGAAATAAAGACACAATTCTTTAATGTTCTAAATTAAACTCTGCTTACCGTATCGCCCATTCCTGCTGAAGCCAACGATCACCTGCAATAAAAGTAAAATAATTATCCAACCTCATCCTTACCTTTCCATGGTTCCCAGGATGGCTTCAGCTCTGCTACATTGACATGACAGGCTGGATCGTAGCAGAACGCTGCCATCCAGCTTGCCATGCTGCAGACACTGAGAAGCCTCTCAGTGAAGCTCCTCAATGTCTGGCTGTGACGGCATCCAGATGAGCCGAGTTCATGTCCAATGAACTCAGCTCACCTCATGCACGTCACTGACAGCGTGGGAGAATTCTCCTGCTCAAGCATGCCTGCGCTCTGCAGTGTCTATGAAGGATGACAAGCTGGATGGCAGCGCTCAGCCTGTCATCTCAATGCCATCCCATCGCGGGAGAATTCTCCTGCTCAAGCGCTGAGCGCAGGAGAATTCTCCCATGCTTTCAGTGACGTGCATGAGGTGAGCTGAGTTCATTGGACATGAACTCGACTCATCTGGATGCCGTCACAGCGAGACACTGAGGAGCTTCACTGAGGAGCTTCTCAGTGTCTGCGGCATGGCAAGCTGGATGGCAGCGTTCTGCTACGATCCAGCCTGTCATGTCAATGTAGCAGAGCTGAAGCTGTCCTGGGAACCATAGAAAGATAAGGATGAGGTTGGTTTATTATTTTACTTTTATTGCAGAAGACATTGGCTTCAGTTGGAAAAGGCGATACGGTAAGTAGGGTTTAATTTAGAACATTAAAGGAATGTGTCTTTATTTCAATTAAAGGACTTTATTCTGGGTGTTTGTGTTTTTTTTAACTTTGACTCTGGGGTTAGTAATGGGGGTGTCTTATAGACGCCTCTCCATTACTAACCTGGGCTTGATGTCAGCTGGCACTATAAGCTAACATCAACCCCAACCCTATTACCCCACTGCCACCGCTACAGGGCAGTGGGGAGAGCGAGGCTAAGTGCCAGAATTGGCGCATCCTATGGTGTTTCTAGCCTGGGAGGGGGCCAATATTCATGGCACCCTTCCTGGGCTAATAATATCAGCCCCCAGCCGTCTGCCTAGCCTTTGCTAGCTATTAAAATAGGGGGGACCCCAGGTCATTTTTTGGGGGGGTCCCCCATTTTAATAGCTAGTTAAGGCTAGGTATTCAGCTGGGGGCTGATACTAGTAGCCTGGGAAGCTCTGTGGGTATTACCCCCTTCCAGGCTTCAAACAGCTGCCCCAGCCATCTGCTTAACCTCCACTAGAGACTAAAATTACGGGGAACCCCACGCCAATTTTTTTTTAATAAATCCTTTATTTTAACACTAAATGACAAGTATAGTAACCAACACTGTCACTGTACTTATTATATGTGTGACTGACATGTTTCTATCTATCTAATCTATGTGTGATGCCATATTCTTTCTGTTCTAAATTGTCGGGTACCGGTGAATGCCACTGCTGAATTGCCGGCTTTTCATGTTTTACTGTGAGCACTGTTCCCATCGATTTGGGCAATCACTGTAATGCCACAACCACCATGGCTGTGGCATTACAGTGAGTGGCAGACAATCCCTGCATGATTGGTGCTCTAAATAGCGCCAGACATGCAGGATGGGAACCCGAGCTCCTGCCCGAGCACCGCGCAAGTACTCGTCGAGCTCCGAGCATCTCGAGTACTGAGATGCTTGGGCGAGTACCGAGCAGTGGCGAGCATGCTCGCTCATCACTAAAATGTGACTGACATGTTTCTATCTATCTAATCTATGTGTGATGCTCTATTCTTTCTGTTCTAAATTGTCGGGTACCGGTGTATGCCGCTGATGAATTGCCGGTCGGCTTTTTTAAAGAGACGGGTGCATGAAAATCGGAGGGCACTAGTGTGTCCTGAGTGCCCTACTATGTTTTTCATGCACCCTCCTATATACCCTGCCTGCCTGTCTGCCTATATATTCTGCCTGCCTGACGTTTAATTGAGCACTGTTCCCATCAATTTGGGCAATTTTTGACCTTCTGCAGACCGCCGGGGGGGACCGCCAGAAAAATGCTCGAGTTTCGCTTAGACTTACATTGGGCTCGTTGAACGGGTCGAGCACCCGCGTATTCCAATGTGCTCGACCCGAGCTTCGAGCACCCGAGCATTTTAGTGCTCGCTCATCACTAGTAAATAACAATGCCACATATAACAGAGACCAGCTTTGTCATAATATACAGCACTCATGTCGTGCCTAATCAGGCAGCACATTGATCACTCACATCCAGACATGGCTGGCGTTTGGCCTGTTTCCATGACAATGCAGCCTAATATATATTAGCAGTAAAGACTAGTGATGGCGAGCACTAAAATGCTCGGGTGCTCGATGCTCGGGTCGAGCAAATTGGAATACTCGGGTGCTCGACCCGAGCTACGAGCACAGTGTAAGTCTATGGGAAACTCGAGCATTTTTCAGGCGGCTCCCCCCCAGCGGTCTGCAGAGGGCCTAAAAATTGCCCAAATCGATGGGAACAGTGCTGAAATGACATGGGAACAGCATGGGGAAGACCCCTGGAAGCATTTCTGACTCCCAGGTCACTGCTGTCAGCAACGTTGTCAGAGGTATTATGCCACTTTTACGGACTCACAATAAAACATACAAAAACTAAACCAAAATGGATTTTCCTGGGAAATATGTTAAGGAACATCCTTTCCAGGGTAATGACTTGTATATAAGGCAAATAAATAACCATAACCAAAAATACTCCTCCACACCTTGGGCTATGTTCACACATAGCGTTTTTGATGCATTTCTGCACTTTTGCATTGCTTTCAACCAAGACAAATGCATTCACTGGAAAATGTCATTTTAACAATTTACAAACTTATCTGGCCATGTGGTGTGTGACACATCATCAGACACATGCATACAGTGCTGAAAAGATATGGGAACAGCATGGGGAGGACCTCTGGAAGCATCTCTGACTCCCAGGTCGCTGCCTAAAAGTGTACCCATCATAAGTAATCCTTGGCGCATGCGAAGATGCCTCCCGCCATGCACCTGTCATTGCAGACTTGTAACAATCACCATCCACGTCCTTGTCCCAGTGCAGCGTTCAGTTGTCCCTACCCCATTCCTTGGAATGCAAGCGCAAGTATGCATCCAGCCACCCACTCACCCACAGGCTGCAATACTATACTGCCAAATTTTTGACAGGCTCGTGGAGGCGGATTCTGTCTACAATCTTATGGCAGCGGTGATCGGGTAGCCATACTCGGTCCCCAGCCACCACGGTTTGTCCAGGTGTCATCACCGCCTTCCACAAACACGGGTCCCACAACATTACCCGTGCCCTCCCCAGTGAACTTACTGGGAAGGACCGCCTACCCACAAACATGTGGTCAAGTGAATGTGGCCAGCAACGGTACGGAGCCAGTCCACAGCTTTTTTTGCTGAGTTGTATTTCACCACAGCCATATTGTTTAGCTTGGTGAAAGGACTTGAAAAACCATATCTACTCCAGCTGTCAATTCTCCCAGAAAGTCCTCTAAAGCTGCTTTCACTTGAAATGTGGCCTTTTAGGCTCGTGGAGGTGGAAGATTTTCATAACCTCATGCTGGCGGCAGCTGGGTGTCCATACTCAGTCCCCAACCGCCACTATTTCTCCCGGTATCGTCTCCGCCTTCCACAAGCACGGGTTCCCCAACATTACCCGTGCCCTCCCTGGTGCACTTACTGGAGAGGACCGCCTAACCACAAACACGTAGACAGGTGAATGTGGCCAGGGACAGTACAGAGCCAGTCCACAGCTTTTTTTGCGGAGAGTTGTATTTCACCACAGCCATATTCTTTAGCTCAGTGAAAGGACTGGCATAGAGGGAAACCGTATCTACTCTGGGTGTCATTTCTCCCAGGAAGTCCTCTAATGCAGCTTGTTGCAGAAGCAATGGCAGCCCGTCCAACATCAACTCGCGCTTGTCAGTGGTGCTTTGACACACAAGCATCTTTTTTTGCGCATTTAATTTCAAGACTACAGAGTTGGACAATGGCCTGATCTGCAGTGCGGTTTGAGAAATAACATGCATAAGCACATCCGATCCACATTAAAAAAGCAGCCATAGAGTGTCCGGGAACCTTCCCCCACACTTTCCTTAGCCAGGACAGCTTCTCGGCAGGGTTGGACGGGCCCACCAGAAAACTGGAGACTCCTCCGGTGGGCCATGACTTCTCCTTCAGGAGAGTTCATAGTGCCGAGGTGAGGCCATAATGATGATAGAGGCCACCATCTGCTTAGTTTTATGTTAATTGGAATGCAAGCGCAAGTATGCAGCCAGCCACCCACCCACTTAGCCACAGGCCTCTATACTAAACTGCCAGATTTCTGGGCAGCTGCTTGCACTTGAAATGTGGCCTTTTAGGCTCGTGGAGGCAGAAGCTTTTCACAACCTCATGCCTCATGTCCATACTCGGTCCCCAGCCACCACTATTACTCCCAGTGTTGTCTCAGCCTTCTACAAGCTTGGGTCCCTGAACATTACTGCTGGTACTTTTCTGGGGGAGATCTACTTGCCTCCTACCAGCCTGGAATATTTCCAGTAAACTATGGTACGACGCCATGTTATTAGCACTTTCCCCAGTACCAGTAGTGAAGCCATCCCCAATTTCCTTCTCAGAAATTTTATTTGGTAGACTGAGTTGTTGCCCAAATACATTAGTTTCTCACAAAGAAGCTGAAGATAGAGTGGCAGTAGGTGCAAGTTTCTCCAGCCTGTTAGATATCAGAAGGTGAACGGCAGCACATTGGATCAGTGGTTATCACTGAAGCCTTGCAGCGCTGGGCTCAAATCCCAGCAAAGACAAAATCTGCAAGGATTTTGTATGTTCTCCCTGTGTTTGCGTGGGTTTCCACCTCAGTAAAAAAGCAGCCATAGAGTGTCCGGGAACCTTCCCACACACTTTTCTTAGCCAGGACTGCTTCTCGGCAGGGTTGGATGGTCCCACCAGAGAAGCCTCTGGTGTGCCCTGGCTTCTACATCAGGAGAGTTCATGATAGCGCTAACTTTGCAGCTACTATGGGGCTCTTGAGCGGGGGAGAAAGGTAAGCCCTCAGAATCAAATCCTCTGGTGGGCCCAATGTTTTTCAGTCTGAAACAGCTTCTCAGTGGGAGTTGTAATTCACCACAGCTATATTCTTTAGCTCGGTGAAAGGACTGGCATAGAGGGAAACCGTATCTACTCCGGCTGTCATTTTTCCGTCACCAGGTTCTGCCCATTGTCACACACGACCATGCCTGGCAGTATGTTCAGCGGTGAGAGCCACAGATCAGGCTGCTGTGTTACAGCTTTCAACAACTCTGCAGCGCTGTACGGTTTGTCACCTAAGCATTAAGCATGTTATCTTCAGCACACCCTGTTGCCGCTTGGCCAAGGCAGTGCTGCAGTGCTTTCAGCTTGTGACTGATGTGGTCATTTTGGAGATGGAGGAGGAGGTGCAGGAGCTGAACAATGTGATTACATTGAGGTTACATTGGCGATGCTGTTTTTTATACTAAAGAAAGATCCTACTGTGTGTTTTGTTTTTTACGTTATTTTTTAAGACAAATGCATTCACCGGGAAATGTCATTTTAACATTTTACAACCTTATCTGGCCATGTGGTGTGTGACAAATCATCAGACACATCCTGTTTCATTTATGATGGAGGGACTCTGAAAGTCACAAAGTCTATTTTTAGAGGGCCATCAGGTGGCCCTTACTATTCTTAAAAGGTCAGCAGTCGGCCCTCGCTATTGTTAGAGAGCCATCAGCTGCCTATGCTTTGTTGTTCCATTATGAACAAGTGGGTCTCCTATACTGTTATTGCGTAGGCAGTGACTGCAAAGGCTGCCAAAAATTTGGACACAACCCAATACCCCTTTGAAGAGACATAAAGGAGGGTCTCAGTAAAAAAAATGTTCCCATTATAAAGGAGTGGGTCTCCTATAGTGGTAATGCCCAAGTTGTGACTGCAAGGGCTGACCAAAATTTGGGAAAAACCCCACTAAGAAGTTAAAGACGCATAGAGCAGGGCCACAGTAATGACATGGTTCCATTACAAAGGAGCTGGTGTGCTATACAGTTATAGGGTATGCAGTGAGACCAACGGCTGACCAAATTTAGGGAAAACCTCACTAACAATTTAAAGACACATAGAGCAGGGCCACAGTAACGAGTGTGACATGTTCCCATTAGAATGGAGAGGGTCTGCTATACAGTTATAGGGTATGCAGTGAGTCCAACGGCTGACCAAATTTAGGAATAACCCCACTAACAACTTAAACACACATAGAGCAGGGCCACAGTAACGACAAATTCCCATTAGAAAGGAGAGGGTCTCCCATAGTGTTGGCCTATGCAGTGAATGCAAGGGCTGCCAAAGATTGGGAGGCACTCCAATGCCCCTTGGAAGAGACTTAGAGGGCCTCATAAAAAATGTTCCCATTAGAAAGGAGCGGGTCTCCTATACTTGTAATGCCCATGCACTAAGTGTATGGGCTGACAAACATTTACCCCTCGGGGGTATGCATGAACATACTGTATAAAAAAAATTTTTTTACGTGCATCATAAACTCCCTTTAAAAAAATTATATGGGTGTTTCATCACGAAACACGGTCACCCTGGTGATATGGTGGTAGAGAATGAGGATGAGGAGAAGGCGGAGGACAAGAGCAAATAGCCAAAATCAGGAAGCGTATACCCATGTGTGGGTGTGAAGAGGTGCATGGGAATATACCTCCCAAAAAAAGACACTGCATTTAAGTTTATGTTACGCTGCTATCATTCGGTTGTGTTGAGAAGTCTGGCTCAATCCAGCCCTTGTTCATTTTTATAAGAGTCAGCCTGTCAGCATTTTCAGTTGACAGGAGGATGCGCTTATCAGTTATAATTCAACCAGTGGCACTAAAAACTCGCTCTGATAAAACGCTAGCGGCAGGGCAGGCCAGGACCTCCAAGGCGTAGAGAGCCAGTTTATTCCACGTATCCAGCTTGGATACCCAATAATTATAAGTCACAGAGGAATCACGGAGGATGTTGGTACGGTTGGCAAGGTACTCCCTCAGCATCTTCCAAAACTTTGCACTCCTTGTGAGAGTACACCACGCCTCTGGGACTGTGCGATGGGAGGGACTGAGAAATTTCTCCCAGAACTTTGACAGTGTTCCCCTGCCTCTGCTGGATTGAGGTTGTGTCTCTCTCGCCTCTCTAAACTTAGCCATGCATGCCAGACTGCTAACAAGCAAAACTTCTGTGTCCTCACCAAGAGGATGACTGACCATGCTCTCCTCCTCCTCCTCTCTGTCTTCTGGCCATCCACACTGAACAGACGGTATGACAGTTGTGCAGGTAGTACCGTCTATAGCTCATGAAACTATCTCCTGTTCTTCCTCCTCCTCTTCCTCATTGTCACTCAATCCACGTTAGGATGAGATGAGGCTGGGCTGTGTGTAATCACCCTGCATGGTTCCTTGCTCCATCTCATCTTGCTCTGCCTGCAATGCATCCTCTTTGATTGTGAGCAGAGAGCATTTCAGAAGACAGAGAAGCTAATTATGGCATCATTGCCGCTCACCATCTTGATGGAGTCCTAAAAGTTTTGGAGGATGGAACATATGTCTGACATCCATGTCCACTCCTGAGGTCTTATGTGTGGAGTCTGAACTGAATACCGACAGCCTTGTTGATGCTGGTACTCAACTGCCCTGTTCTGCTCACAAATCCTTCCCAACATCTGCAGTATAGAGTTCCAATGCGTGGGGACATCACATACCAGTCTGTGAGCCAGAAGCTGCAAATGCTGCGGAAACACGGCAAGGGCGACGGAAGCTGTAGATGACTTTCTAAAATGGGCACACAAGCGGCGTACTTTAACAAGTAGATCCGGCAGCTCTGGGTAGGATTTGAGAAACCGCTGAACCACAAGGTTAAGCACATGGGCCAGGCATGTTACGTGTGGGAGCTCGCCTTGTCTCAGAGCCGCCACCAGGTTCCGGCCATTGTCACACATGACCATGCCTGGCTGTAGGTTCAGCGGTGTGATCCACAGATCTGCCTGCTTTTTCAGAGCTGTCCACAACTCTTCAGCATTGTGCGGTTTGTCACCTAAGCTTGGCTGAGGCAGTGCTGCAGTGCTTCCAGCTTGTGACTGATGTTGTCATTTTGGAGATGGAGGCTGAAGAGGAGGAGGAGGCTGAGGAGGATGAGGTGCAGGATCTGTAGACTGTGGGGACAACCCTGATTGACCTAGGGCCCGTAATCCTTGGCGTTGGGAGGACGTTTTCCGTCCCAAGGTCCGACTGGGTCCACTATGTTAACGCAGTGTGCCATCAGCGAGATGTACCATCCCTGTCCACAAGCACTTGTCCTCGTGTCCGTGGTTAGGTGGACTTTCCCGGTAACTGCACTGTTGAGGGCACGGCTAATGTTTTGGGACACGTGCTTGTAATGCGGGGATGGCACACCACGAGAAATAGTGGCGGCTGGGGACCGAGTACCGAAGAACAGCCGCCGCCATCAGGTTGTGGAATGCTTCCGTCTCCACAAGCATAAAAGGCAACAGTTCTAGTGCAAGCAGTCACGAAATGTGGGAATTTAGTAGTGTGGCCTGTGGGGCTTTGGCTGCGTATTTGCGTTTGCGTTCCAAGGACTGTGGTATGGACAACTGAACGCTGCGCTGGGACAAGGATGTGGATGTGCTTCCTGATGCTGCTACTTGAGAGTGTGCAATGACAAGTGCAAGGCAGGAGGCATCTTCGCATGCACCATGGACAGGGGAATGGCTTGCATGCACAACAGTGGATGAAACAGTGGTGCCACCCGCAGACACTGTTCCTGGACCCTGGGGTTCAGCCCGCAAAGTCAGGTGCTTTGCTGCCATGTGCCTGATCATGCTGGTGGTGGTCAGGCTGGTCGTTTTGCCACCCCTGCTGATGCTGGCCAGGCAGGTGGTGCAAATGGCCTTTTTGATGTTATCTTTAAAAAACAACCAGACTTGGGAAGCCCTAACAGCCTAACAAGCCCAAATGGCAAGTTCCTGTGTGTTGGTATTACGGGGAAAGGTTGCCTGCCTTCTTTCTGCGGCCACCACACTGCTTCTGCCTGCCTGTTGGGGTGCTCTGCCTCCCTCCCGCTGTGTGCTGGTGTCCTCGCTCTGCATGTCCTCCTGCCAGGTTGGGTCAGTTACTATATCATCCACCACTTTGTCTTCCACTTCCACACTCTGGTCCTCCTTTTGACTTTCTGGCAATTGTGTCTCATTATCGTCTACCTCTTGTGACACTTTCCCACCATCACCTTCGTGTGACCGTGGCTGCTCAAATATTTGGGCATCGCTACATGCAATCTCCTCTTGCCCCGCTTCAAGTGGACCGGGTGAGAAGCCCGAATCTATAAATGGAAAAGTGAACAGCTCTTCGGAGTGTCCAAGTGTGGGATCAGTTGTCTCTAGGCACTCGGCATGGTGGGCGGAAAGAGGATCAGGGTGAGGAATATGCGGTCCAGACTCACAGCTACTGAGACTTGACCGTGTGGAAGAAACGGTGGTGGTGGTGGCTAAGTGACTGGAAGCATTATCTGCTATCCAACCAATAACATTGTCACACTGCTCTGGGTTCAATAGTGGTGTTCTGCAGTCCCCTATTAATTGAGACAGGAAGGTCGAACGAGAAGATGTGGGTGTTTGTTGTGACACAATTTTAGCTTGCCCACGACCTCGGCCTCTGCATGCATCATCATCACCATCATGTCCAGTTCCCTGTCCCTTGCCACGTGCCTTGCCCATTTTAAATGGAGGACAATATCTTCCACGCTCACTACAAATGACTGAATTTGGAGCAAACTTATATGTGATCCGTGTGACGGAGAAAACACAGTTTTAAATAGCTGGATTTTTAGCCCTGTAATATGGAAAAGACCTGGCTGTATTCTGCAGTGCCAACAAGCAAATGAAGCAGAAAAACTGTGTTCTCTGGATTGCTTTTTAAGCAAATAATGAGGATTAAGATCCAAAAAAAAATGTATTCCTGGCCCCTAAGACCTGGGCCTATTTCTAGAAATATCTAAGAGCAGCAGCAGACAGAAACTGGAATGGAGCCTCTTGTGCTATGTGCACTGCAGTCTGCTATATACCCTGCCTGCCTGCCTATATACACTGCCTGCCTGATATCTCTGCAGATGGATTAGTCCTCAGAAGGACTGTTTGTTGAGATTAGTATGTGTCGCTAATATAGTTTGGTACACCTACAGTAACTAGAAACAAGCAAATCTCTCCCTAGCACTGCAGCACCTCTCCCTACACTGTCTGATTCCGGAGTGACTGTGACGAGCATGGCGGCGCCAGATCTGATATAGACCTGATGACGTTGTGTGGCCAGCTAATCACTATAATGCCACAACCATCATGGCTACGGCATTACAGTGAGTGGCAGGCAATCCCTGCATGTTCATTGGCGTTCTAAAGAGCGCCAAACATGCAGGGAGGAGACCCGAGCTCCCTTCGAGCAACCCCGGAAATACTCGGCCAGCGCCGAGAATCTCGAGCAGTGAGATGCTCGGGCGAGCACCGAGCAGTAGCGAGCATGCTCGCTCATCACTAGTAAATACGTATGGGTCTTTCTTGGTGATGTCTATTTCAATGATTATTTAATAAGCAGGAAAACCGTTTAATAAATCTAAATATAATTAGCTAACAAGCTGTAGAATGTTGCACCAATGTCGCAATTGCAGTGAAATATTTTGTTGCATATGTGGTGAGTATACCTAGAAAACACAGAAATGGAGCGTGACTGAAGTTGTTTAGAAGGTATATGAAGGTGCAGACATGTGATTGGTGCAACCTGTGCGGACACACATGGTCCCAAGAGGTGAGAATGCCCATTTACACCTCTAAAGCAGGTGGAATTGTTCATTATGATGAACTATTGGGCTGCAAAGGGCCCATATATTGTTCTTGCACTGGTGCCTTCTTCTGTCTGTCTACACCAGCGAGTATATAAGTTATACTTCAGGTGCAAAATTGGTGCCCAGGAAAACCATGGGCTCCTCACGTATTTTTCGGATCTTGTACTACTAGTTTGTGATCTTGGCTGAAGGTTGTGAGACTATCCATGCCGATTGCCCTCCCAATAATCTGTAGGGAACTGATTGTTTTTTCTGCATGATGAATGAGTCAGGATTTTCTACAAAGAACAGTAGGTTTATTGAGTATCTCAACCTTGCCTCGGCAATGAGACTTGTGCCACATGATGAAAGTCTCCCTATTATAAAACCGCCATGGGTGTGGACAATAGAGGATGAGGAGGCAATAATGGTTGAGTCAATAGACATGAAAGCTGCTGCTGATCCTGACTTTGAGATATCAACAGCAAACGGTCCTCATTAGTGTTGAGTGAGTATGTTCTGTTCCGAGTATGCTCGGGCCGAGCTCCGAGTATTTACAGCTGCTCGGTGATATGTTTGAATCGCTCCCGTGTGCATGATTTGCAACTGTTTGACAGCTTTATTACATGTGAGGAATGTGTAAGAAATAGTCATTCCTCACATGTATTAAAACTGTCAAACAGTCGCAAATCATGCACACGGGAGCGATTCAAACATATCACCGAGCAGCTGTAAATACTCGGAGCTCGACCCGAGCATACTCGGCGAAAGGGTTAACAGAACATACTCGCTCAACACTAGTCCTCATATAATAGCTCAAGCAAGGCTCAAGAATTTGGTCAGAGATTTTGTATCTATCAAAAAGTCACGCAGCAGTTCTTGGATCAAGGTTACAAGGTTGGAATCTGTTGCAGTCAGGTACAAAAATGTTAGTATTGTACCAGAACTGACAAAATATTTTGTGCAAGTTGTAAATATTATTTCTTTAGCTTTGCTAATATAGCGCCATCATATTCTGCAGCACTTTACACTCATCATCATCACTGTCCCCATTGGGGTTCACAATCTAAATTCCCTATCAGTATGTCTTTGAAGTATGGGAGGAAACCAGAACAACTAGAGAAAATCCACGCAAACTCCTGGCAGATGTTGTCCTTGGGCGGATTGGAATCCAGCGCTGCAAGGCAACAATGCTATCCAGTGCACTTTTTGCAATGACATCAGTGCATTGTTTTCTGTTCTCAGATGTGACCATGAAAGCACCATTCCAACGTTTTTTTTTTATTTTACTGCTCGAGTGGTGTTTCTAATCTAAGGTTCCTGACCCTATTCTAATACTCAACTGCTGGCGTCTTCACCTTTTATCATCACCACTCCCATCATACTCCAGCAGTATTTGACCTGCGGGATCGCTTGAGTGTTTGCTGGGTCAGGCCGGAGGTCACAACTTAATACTCAATGCAAGTCTATAAGAGCCTCGTTCTGGCTCTCATAGCCTTGCATTGAAAGCTTGTGATGTAACTTCTGTCTTCCCGGAAGTCGTAAGTTGCAACCAGAAGATGGCGCCGAAAAAAAGGTGAAAACGCCGGAGAGTGAGTATATGACTGAGGGCAGGGACCTTACATTTGAAGTACCACTCCAGAGCTAAGAAAAAAAAGCTGGAGTGGTGCTTTAAGTTTTATGTTTGTTTTGCTGCACAACAGCAATATTTACC
Source organism: Phyllobates terribilis (assembly GCF_046119375.1). Taxonomy (NCBI): domain Eukaryota; kingdom Metazoa; phylum Chordata; class Amphibia; order Anura; family Dendrobatidae; genus Phyllobates; species Phyllobates terribilis. The sequence goes on along the minus strand of NW_027362763.1, from coordinate 244,345,551 downwards.
ACATCATCCACACCTCTTCCACATGTCATTCATATGAAGAAAACATGCAGCTTCTACTTGACCACATACTCAAGGAATATCTGTGGTGAACTCAAGATAGTTGAAATTCTACTGACTCTACACCAAGGATATATCAAGTTCAGATGTTTCTTTTATACAGTTGTGCTCAAAAATGTACATACCCCTGCAGAATTTTCCCTTTCTTGGCCTTGTTTCAGAGAATATGAATGATAACAAAAAAACTTTTTCTCCACTCATGGTTATTGGTTGGGTGAAGCCATTTATTGTTTTCTCTTTTTAAATCTTAATGACAACCAACAAACATCAAAATGACCCTGATCAAAAGTTCTCATACCCTGGTGATTTTGGCCTGATAACATGCACAGAATTTGACAAAAATGGGTTTGAATGGCTACTAAAGGTAACAACCTCACCTGTGACCTGTTTGCTTGTTATCAGTGTGTGTGCATAAAAGCTGAGTGAGTTTCTGGGATCCAGACAGACTCTCTTGCATCTTTCATCCAGCCACTGATGTTTCTGGATTGTGAGTCATGGAGAAAGCAAAAGAATTGTCAATGGAACTTTTTCTCCACTCATGGTTATTGGTTGGGTGAAGCCATTTATTGTCAAACTACTGTGTTTTCTCTTTTTAAATCTTAATGACAACCAAAAACATCCAAATGACCCTGATCAAAAGTTCACATACCCTGGTGATTTTGGCCTGATAACATGCACAGAATTTGACACAAATGGGTTTGAATGGCAACTAAAGGTAACATCCTCACATGTGACCTGTTTGCTTGCAATCAGTGTGTGTGCACTAATTGATTGTATTTCAGAGTCCTTCATGAAATACAGGCTACAGGCAGATACTTATCCATCACGCAATACCATCAGGGAGGCATCTGATTGGCTCCAAGTGTATTCTGCCGCAGGTGAACGACCCCAAACATGCCGCTAATGTCATTAATAACTATCTTCAGCATAAAGAAGGACAAGTAGTCCTGGAAGTGATGATATGGACTCCACAGAGCCCTGATCTCAAAATCATCAAGTCTTTTTGCCATTACAGAAGAGACAGAAGGTTTTGTACAGACCTACATCCACAGAAGATCTGTGGTTAGTTCTCTAGGATGTTTGGAGTCACCTCCCTGCTGAGTTCTTCAACAACTGTTCAAGTGAATTGATGCTGTTTTGACGGCAAAGGCTGGTCACACCAAATACTGATTTGATTTAGATTTCTCTCCTGTTCATTCACTTTTCATTTTGTTAATTGCTAAAAATAAAATGAAAATAAAGTAAACTATAAACACTTCCATTTTCGAAACATTCTTACTTTGCCAGATTTTTTTCACACCTGCCCAAAACTTTTGCACAGTATTTTATAAAAGTGGATTATAAATTCATGAAAATTACTAATTGCAAAATGGCAAGTTGGACAGTGTACCAGCCTAGTTTAACAGTAATCTAGTGTTCAGTTGTGATACGATCACTGTTATATTTGATGTACAGTGCTATAGAAAAGCATTTGCTTCTTTTATTGCATAATTGTCACACAAAAAAAGCAATAAATATATCAGACTTTAGCAATCTATCTATAGTTTTCCATAAGATCACTGATACATTTCTACCTAATAATATTTAATGCGTCCAACTTAATCTATGAGATAGGAAATATTGTTATATAATCAGGGGTGGATTAAGAGTAGCAAGGGCCCCGGGCAGTTTAGAAGGCGCGGGGCCCCCCTCCCCCACACACCTGATTTATCACGTGACATGTCACATGATCCCCTGTGATAGATCATGTGATAGTTCACGGGAAATTAATTTGGCACAATATTAATTGTGCTGCCTCATCTGAGAGCAGCACAATATTGGGGCAGATACCCTGATTCCAGCGATGTGTCACTTTTTCAGCTGCTTGTTGTCATTTTGAGAAAATCACCGTTTTATCTGCTGCAGATCTAGCAGCTCTCTGAATGCTGCGCTCTGTATAGCCCCACCCACACCACTGATTGGCAGCTTTCTGCCCATGCTCAGTGTACACAGAAATCTACTGATCAGTGATGGGGGTGGGGTCCTACAGAACTTACTAGTCATCTAGTGATAATTACCTTCTGACAAATCAATGATTTTATCAAAACAACACTAAGCAGCCCAGTAAGTGACACATTACTGGAATCAGTGCCTCTAACCCTACATTATGCTGCTCTCAGATTAGGTGGCAAAAACCTGATGACAGATTCCCTTTAAAGGAGCTGTAAACACAAAAAAGTTTGTATTAAAAAAAATACAAGCCATTTGTGAAATTAACTTTTTTTCATTGTTAATTCACATTAGACTGTATCTTCAACACTTTTGTCAGCAGGTCTTATTACAGACTCTGAATAGGGCAGCTCTCTCCCTCTCCCTCAGCAGAAAGTCACAGCATGGTTAAAAAATGGGATCTTTTATGATTTTCTCATAATAAATAAAAAAGGACATGCAAGTCCTCCAAACTATTTTCCGTTTCTGTATAGGGGAGGTCCTAAATCTTTCTTGTTCTTTAGTTGATCACATGTCAAAAAGGCAAAGCATTTACTATGAACTCGCCTAAAAAAATATACACTTGGAGAGTAATATCATCATCTGCATGTAAATATTCCTTGACTCTAAGGGCTCGCTCACACTGTCGTATAACACGGCCGAATGCTATGTGATGTTTTATCGGATAGGACTCAGCCCTATGTTATACTATGGGACAGTGCAGATCTGCGATTATTGGCATGAGAAAATAATCTCATTCGATATTCGGACCATGTGCATCCATACAAGTCTATGGGTGCACGTAAAACATTGGACTGCACTCGGATGTCATCCAAGTGCAGTCCGATGAACACTCACAGAGACTATGGAGAAGATGGAGAAATTAAGTTCTCCATCTTCTCCATATCTGTGCTGCGAGAGAATCGGATCACACTCAGTTGAAGCTCTGACAGAGTTTGAGCCGAGTGTCATTAGCATAATTGGCCCTATTCTCTTGCATGAGAGAACATATGGCTTAGTGAGTGGACCCTAAAACTGAATAGTAGTGACGGACAGGCACCTCACAAGCGGGATCCATGTAGCTCTCAGATGTCATGTAGGTAGGGCTTCATTCCATGGGGTAGGGCTTAATTTCAAGGTATATAAAAAAAATGGACTTCAAATAAAAATTAAATGAACACAAAAAGCACTAATTGAATTATTTTTTTCGAGGACCAAGGCACATATATGTCCCATAGTTTTAAACTGGAAAAAAATTTGATTGAATAAAATTTAAGGTCCTCGAAGGTTTAAGTAGGTCATAAATTCATATGAATACTTGCTCATACAATTGCACATGCCATAAGATGAAGAAGAACAGAATAAAAAATATGACATTAAGTGGAGCACTTACAGGTATTCAAGGTGAAAGAGACCAGCAAAGGCATCGTCTCGAATGGCAGTAAATGAGTTAGAATTCAGCAAGCTGAAAATGAAGACAGCAGGTTAGAAGCGAACCAGACTTTATGGTGCTCAGAATTAGTCAAGCAGAATTTATTGACTGCTCTTGCAAAGCACTGAGACTCCTGCTGTGTATAGATGGCGCCGTGCGGCCTCCCGCTGTGTATAGATGGCACCGTATAGATGGCTACGTGTGGCCTCCTGCTGAGTATACGTGTATAGATGGCTACGTGCGGCCTCCTGCTGAGTATAGATGCCGCACGGCGCTCCCCCCAGAGACAGCAGGAAGCCGCACAGCGCCATCTATACTCAGCGGGAGGCCGCACATAGCCATCTATACACAGCAGGAGGCCGCATGGCGACATCTATACTCAGCGGGGGGGCGCAAGTAGCCATCTATACACAGCGAGCGGCGCACGTAGCCATCTATACACAGTGGGGGGCTGCATGGCACCGTCTATACACAGCGGGGGGCCGCACGTAGCCATCTATACACAGTGGGGGGCCGCACGTAGCCATCAATACACAGCGGGGGGCCGCACGGCGCCCCCCCAGTGACGTCAGGAGGCTGCACGGCGCCAACTATACTCAGCAGGAGGCCGCATGCAGTCATGCACACACACAAACTTATACAGACACGCATAAACACATTTGAAACACAAAAATACATACAAACAGACATCACACAATGACATCTGCCCACACACACACACACACACAGACAGACATCACACACACACACCTGCCCACACACACACACCTGCCCACACACACACACACCTGCCCACACACACACACACCTGCCCACACACCTCTGCCCACACACACATCTGTGTGTGTGTATGTATAGTGTGTGTTTGTGTGTGTGTGTATATGTGTGTATGTATAGTGTGTGTGTGTGTATAATTTGTGTGTGTGTATTTTTTTTTTAAGTTAAAAACAAGTAAAATGCACGTGGCATCAATATCAAAACTCCAGATATAAGGGCCTATTCACACTGAATTTTGCAATGCATTCATCTCCTCTTTCCAGGCTTCTATCTAAATCCCTGAAAAATGGCATTCAGATGTGCCTTGACATAGCCATTGATTTGAACAAAGGCAAACCGAGGCTAAAGTCTGAATCTTCAGGCTCCATTTGCTCTGCTTTCAGATGTCTCATTTCAGACAGCACAATCCTGAATTTCAGGGATTCAGTTGTAAGCCTTGTGTAAAGACCTGAATGCAGCGCTGAATGTAGTGTGAATAGGTCCTTACATCCTACACCACCTCAGGGGATTGTTGTTATGGAGTATTGCCCCTGGGTGGCCGCAGTTATGACCACCACCAGGGCTCGCGGTCACCCACCCTAGCTTTGGCATTCTGGGGAGCTGGTATAATGAATATCTGAGAAGAGCCCTAGAGAAGCAAGAACATTGGACAGCCAAGAGGTGGTGGCCTCAAGTCAGGTGTAGTGTTCAACAGGGCAAGACTTTCTAACCTGCTCACACACACACACACATCTGCCCACACACACACACACACACACACACCTGCCCACACACACACACACCTGCCCCCCCCCACACACACACCTGCCCGCACACACACACACCTGTCCGCACAGACACACACACACACACCTGCCAACACACACACACCTGCCCACACACACACACCTGCCCACACACACACACACACCTGCCCACACACACACCTGCCCACACACACACACCTGCCCACACACACACACCTGCCCACACAGACACACCTGCCCACACAGACACACCTGCCCACACAGACACACACACACACACCTGTCCACACAGACACACACACACCTGCACACACACACACACACCTGTCCACACAGACACACACACCTGCACACACACACACACACCTGTCCACACAGACACACACACCTGCCCACACAGACACACCTGCCCACACAAACACACCTGCCCACACACAGACACACCTGCCCACACAGACACAAACACACCTGTCCACACAGACACAAACACAAACACACCTGTCCACACAGACACAAACACACCTGTCCCTGTCCACACAGACACACACACACACACCTGTCCACACAGACACACACAGACACACACACCTGCCCACACACACACCTGCCCAGACGCACCTGCACGCACACACACATGTGCCCACACACACACACACCTGCCCACACAGACACACACACCTGCCCACACAGACACACCTGCCCACACAAACACACCTGCCCACACACAGACACACCTGCCCACACAGACACAAACACACCTGTCCACACAGACACAAACACACCTGTCCACACAGACACAAACACACCTGTCCACACAGACACAAACACACCTGTCCCTGTCCACACAGACACACACACACACACCTGTCCACACAGACACACACAGACACACACACCTGCCCACACACACACCTGCCCAGACGCACCTGCACGCACACACACATCTGCCCACACACACACACACACCTGCCCACACAGACACACACACACACACCTGCCCCCACACACACACCTGCCCACACACACACACACCTGCCCACACACACACATCTGCCCACACACACACACACCTGCCCACACACACACACACACACACCTGCCCACACACACACACACACCTGCCCACACACACACACACCTGCCCACACACACACATCTGCCCACACACACATCTGCCCACACACACACACACACACACACACCATCCCCCGGCTCCATTCCTCCTGCCTGCTCTCTCTCTTCTCCTGCAGGCTCGGGGCCCCGGGCGGTCGCCCAGATTGCCCTCATTATAATCCGCCTATGTATATAATTATGACCTTACAGGTTTCCCTGAAAACCACCTGATATGAAATCCATGTTGCAAACACAATTGAAGATGATGATGCCAACGTTCTGTAGGACATTGGTGCCTCTCTGTGAGTAGAATCAAGATATACGTCACTCCAAGTGATGGTGCACGGAAAGGAAACCACTCCTTAATAACATATAAATAGGATCCGGCACTTTAATTTGCAATAAATGTTGATTTATTCATGAGAATATGATCCATAAAGATTTAATGAAATACAATCCATAAAGTAGCGTTTCGGTGAAACAACTTCGACCTTCATCAGAAGGTATTACAGTCTGATGAAGGTCGAAGTTGTATGACCGAACCATTACTTTATGGATTGCATTTCATGAACCCTTTCTGGATCATATTCTCATGAATAATTCAACATTTATTGCAAATTAGAGTGCCGGATCCTATTTCTATGCCTCTCTGTGAGTGGTGTTATAAATTTAGCAACAAATTTACTTATCTTTTTTATTTATGTAATCATTTTACATAAAAATATCTTTAAAGTGGATCTGTTACTGAATTTCACAAGCTAAACTGCATACATTATTAAGTAGATCTCTTAAACTGACTAGGCTGGTCAACATACCATGAAAATCCATGTCAATAAGGCTGTATGATCTTTTTATAAGTCAAAATTCAATCTCCGCCTACCGAGCCTGATTGACAGCTCCTGCTGAGATCTCACATTGCTGAGTACAAGCTGTAGCTGTCATTCAGACTGGATGTGCAGAGATTGAGAACATATTGACCTTGAGTAATCGCCGATTTCCTCACCCGTCGTGATGGGAGGTCGTGTAGGAGTTAGACACTCCTGATACTTTAATGGGCGCATGCCTCATAATGACTCCAGCATGTCTGATGAGTGGTGTGCATTTCTTTGGCTAAAGAAGGATTTCTGGTGTTAGCAATGTCACAGCTCATCATGAATTAATTGAGCTGTGTTATCACACCCCGACGTACTCCTGTCCCAACTTAGCACCACCTTTTTTGATGGAGCTTAGAGAAACTTACATGAAAATACAAAAATATGCAGCTTTTTTGTACAACTATGAATTCCACAAAAATATTTACAACTGTTCAAAGCAATTTACTCCAAAAAACAGGCAAAATTGATGAATTGTGACCCTAGACACATGCTCTATCATCACTCTTTTGCTGGCCTCACAAAATGCTCATCAGGATAAAACAGCCAATCTAACATGGATTTTCAAATACAGTAAGTATACCAGACTCAAGAGGTCTAAGATCTATTTAATAATGTACACAGTTTATATAGTGAAATCTGGAGAGAGATCCACTGTACTCTAAAACCAATTGGGTCAATTAGGAGAAGGTTTATCAAATATTCTGAAATATCAGAAAAGCATTGAAAGGTATATAAAACTATCTAGCAAGGATAAGGAATTATCAGAAATAAAATAAAAAATGTTAAAGATGCTAAAACCAAAATTATTTTTTGGGATGAATTTCCTAATTGATGTTTCATTCAGTCTGGTTTTATGAGAATCCAGATTACATGACAGAACTGAGCCAGAAATATTGTATTATATTACAATTATATGTCTTTTTGCATTAAGTATCTCTGTCTCTACATAAAAGCATTACTTTTTGACTGATTTTCATTGAACCTGTTTGTTCAAAGGGCATAAAACATAACTGCTTCCTTTCTTTAGCCTTCAATATACATTACACAGAAGACTAGTCGTACAGACAAATGGTGTTATTATTGTTATTACAGTAGCTGAGCTTTTTCATTTATTGAAGACAGTTATGTAACATGATCATGCTACTTGCTACCGTATAAGGCTTAGTAAATTTAATGTTATAATAACAGCTACAACTATAGTATTAACACTTGACCCGAAACCACTCAACTTTCCGATGATGAATGTTTTTCTTTGTGCTACAGTAAAGGCAGCTAAGTAGATTTCTAGCCATGTTATTTATATATATTTATATATTCCAACAATCTAAATATGCAAGAGCACTGAAACTCACAACACTTAGCTGTGTAATTTACTACCATTCTTCAAAGAATCAAAATCATAATCATTAATTACCAGCAAGGGGAAAACTCCCAGTGGTCGGATAAATAAATGAATGTTTATCATGTTTATAGGACATGTAATGAATATGTTGAATACAAATTGCTACAGATTATACAGTATTTAAGAAGTCTAATAAATCCAAGTACTGTACGTAAACTGAATGCAGTGTACACAGAAAAAATATCAAGAAGAATAAATGCAAGTGGTTACAGCAGTCACAAATGAGAGCCAAAAATATTCCTAAAACAGTAACCATAGTAATTAAAGTAAATGTTAAGCTTCATTAAGGGGTTGTCATGTTGGAATATATTGATGAACTATCCACATCAGATCGGTGGGATCCAACAGCTAGCATCACATGATCAGTTGTTACAAGCTCTGGCGGTGACCGGATGTAAACAAGTGGAACAGAGCAGCTCTGCGCAGATCCATTCAAGATGTAGCAGATACTATTTAAAAGTATAGGAGCTGTTATTCAGTACCTTACAGAATAGGAGCTGTTCTCTAGTACTCGGGAGTGGCCACTACACATTGATTGGAGCTGCGCAGTGTAGCTGTTCTGCAGTACCTGGCAGAATAAAGAACATTCTGCAGTACCAGACAGCTACCACTACACTTTGGATGGAGCTGTGCAGTGCAGCCATTCTGCAGTACCTGGCAGAATAGGAAATGTTCAGCACTACCAGACAGCGACAACTACCCATTGGATGGAGCTGCGCAGTGCAGCCATTCTGCAGTACCTGGCAGAATAGGAAATGTTCTGCAGTACCAGACAGCGACGACTACGCATTGGATGGAGCTACACAGTGCAGCTGTTCTGCATACCTGGCAGAATAGGAAATGTTCTGCAGTACCAGACAGCGATGACTACGCATTGGATGGAGGGTTGTAATCTCGTGGCGGTGACCCGGTCCGTGCCCAGGGAGTCAAACTAGACGGCAGTCTATTAGTAGTAAATAGTTGATGACTACGCCACCCGTTGAGTGCAGCCAGGAAGCTGCTGCTGCAGGGCAGACCGCTGAGGCCGGTGGTAGGATTGTGCAGCGTGATAGTATAACCCCCAACGGGAGGGGTATGGCCTCAGGGCAGCCGACGTGGATGATGGGGGTAGCAGGAACCACTCAGAGACGGTACGGTGTAGTTCAGGGTCTTTACTGGTAACAACGACAGACCCTCCCGGAGTACTTGCTAGCAAACGGGGCCTGGTCAGTCTTTGAGCAGATGGGATCTCCCCTGGCCAGGCGTAGTTGTAGGCCTCCCAAACTGACTGTACTCTTCTGGCTACCTTGCTAGAAGCTGATGTAAGTAGCCCACGTCCCTGAGTGTACCGTGTGGTGCTCACCCGTATGGCCGGTGACTCGGGGCCTTCTAATGGCTTCCGCTCCACGATGGCGGTGCTGGTCCCACGCGTGTGACCGTGCCTTCGGGCTTCTGGGCCAGAGGACCTGAAATCCCCTGCCCGACGGATTCTGCTGCTGGGTAGGAGTTAGTCCCCACAGCCTCGGACTCCGGGTCCGGTAAAGAATCTTCTTAGTCAGGGCGAGCTCTGTAGCTGCCAGCCCCTGACTCCTTGTAACTCTGCTGTTTCCTATGCTGCTTCTCTTCTCCACTCTCCTTGTCTGACTCACCCTGCCTCAGCCCCGGGTTTATACAGGGGAAGTTCTTCCCCTCCCAAGACTGGGCAGGAGGTGTGGCATGCACAGGATCCCTGACCAAAGGACCTCCCACCTGCTCTCAGACATAATATCTCTATCACTGTGGCAACCAGACCCCTGGGGTGTCACACATATATATGTTAGTGCATATAGTGTACTGTTGCACTCTTCAGTTAATACTGATGACTTATTCATAGAATCTCATATTGCTGAATTACTCTACCGATCGGTAGGTGTCTACCACTTGCCATCCTTAATGATCAGCTGTTACAAGCGCTGCTGACAGCCAGATTTTAACACGTGGAATAGAACAGAACTGCACAGCTCCATCCAATGTGTAGTGGTTGCTCTCTGATGCTGGTTCCCTAGTTTGCCAGGTACTGCAGAACAGCTGCCCTGTGCAGCTCCATCCAATGCGTAGTCATCGCTGTCTGGTACTGCAGAACATTTCCCTGAACTACACCGTACCGTCTCTGAGTGGTTCCTGCTACCCCCATCATCCACGTCGGCTGCCCTGAGGCCATACCCCTCCCGTTGGGGGTTATACTATCACGCTGCACAATCCTACCACCGGCCTCAGCGGTCTGCCCTGCAGCAGCAGCTTCCTGGCTGCACTCAACGGGTGGCGTAGTCATCAACTATTTACTACTAATAGACTGCCGTCTAGTTTGACTCCCTGGGCACGGACCGGGTCACCGCCACGAGATTACAACCCTCCACGGATCCGGCTCCGGGTAAGCTCCCGCGTGCGCACCGCAGCGCGACACAGGCCCAGGGGCGCGTCAACTTTGGCGTAGTCGGCAGGATTTCGTGCCCGCAACCACCGGGTACTGCGTGCCTGAAAAGCAAAGACTGTTCAAACTTACCAGTGGTGAAGGTTTCCCGCCATCCGGCGCCATCTTCTACCTTCTTCCCGCCATCCGCGAAGTTTTCCCGCCATCCGGCGCCATCTTCGACCTTCTTCCCGCCATCCGTGGAGTTTTCCCGCCATTGGACGCCATCTTGAGGACGCCGCGCGGGAAGAAGAGGGGCGTGGACTCCGAAAGCGCGCGAGAACTGAAGCCCCGCCTCACGTCCGGACGTTGCGTAAGGTCCTGGAAGGAGCCCAGCAGACGCCGACGTCACAGGAGCGCGACGGAAGGTCCTCAACCCTGACGATCCACTGCGGAGCCGCGGCCTACGGAAGAGGATCATCGCAAGGTAGGCCACGGTCCACTAGGGGGGAGGAAGATGTCGGATACGGAGGAGAGCTTCACTGCCTCAACCCCCGCCAGCGCTACCGCTGCTGCAGTTATGCCCTTCACCATGCCCTATATCCCGGGAGCAGCTTGGCTACCCCAGTATTCAGGGGAGTCACATACCCTGCATGACTTTAGAGAAAAGCTGGATAGCCTCTTCCAGGTGTACCCCCTCACAGAAGAGCAAAAAGTGAGCATCCTGGTGGCCCAACTAACCGGGGCAGCCAAAAGGGAAGTAAAATCCTGGCCACCTGGGAGGAAGACTGTCGCAGGGATACTAACCCGGCTGAAGGACACCTTTGATACCCGCACCTCAGCCGAGATTAAGCTTAGATTCTACGGGTGCAAGCAGCGAGCGCATGAGAGTATAAGGGACTATGCACTAAACCTACAAGAGGCCCTGAGGGCCATAAAGAAGACCGACCCTGATGGGGTGGGAAACGAGGACAGGCTGTTGACTGAACAATTTATAGAGGGTTTATATTGCAATGCCCACCGAACCCAGTTGCGGGCAATGGCCTTACAGGATCCCCATCTGGACTTTGCACAGTTCAAGGACAGAGCCATCCGGGTGCTCCGAGAACCGGCACCAGGTGGCGTTGTGACCCACAGACGCCCCACTACCACTTACTACCAGGAGGCGGCGCCCTTGTCAGCAGGGCCTGTGGGAGCTGATGCGCAGGCTTTGGACAATGACCCGGCTCCAGACCTACACCATCAGGTCCAAGAGCTAGCTAAGAGCGTTGCTGCGCTAACCCGAACTGTGCAGTCTTTACAGGTTTCCACCCCAGGGAAGATCCAGCTGGCATCCGGACCGGAGGACATCCGGTGGCGTCGACCAAGGAGGACCCCACCGGCCAGAGGAAGACCCAGTGACCGATACAGTGAGGACGGACGACCCATCTGCCGCCGCTGCAATCAACCCGGACATATGGCAAGGTACTGTTCTTTAAACGGGCACAACCTGGGGTAGAGGGCCAACCCCCAGGAAAAAGATCACCAGGCCCATCGAACTGGCGCGACAGATATGTGGGAGGACGTCCAGTCTTGCCTGTGGTACTGGATGGCATTCCCATGAGTGCCCTACTGGACACCGGGTCACAGGTCACCACCATCCCGTACGTGCTCTTCAAGCAGTACTGGAATGACTCGGATATTACCCGCTACCCCGACGACGACTTGAGTATCATCGCCAGCAATGGTCAGCCCGTGCCACAGATCGGATTTAAAGAGGTGACCATCAAAATTGGTAGAGTCGAACTGGCCGCACAGGGACTGATCATTGTAGATATCGATAAACATGAGAGTCACCCAAAAATAACTCTAGGAACTAATGTAATTGAAAATTGTCTTGCAGAGGTGATTTTCCTTTTACAGCAGGTTGCCAAGAATGCCAGCTCCGGCGAGCAGCGGGTGCTCCAGAAAGAGATCCGGGCACTGATGCAACGGCAACAAGTGGAACTCTCCGGCGGTGAGATTGGTAGCGTAAGAATGTGTGACCCTTTTCCTATTGCCATGCCCCCAAAAAGTGAAATGATGATTTGGTGCCGGGCAGCTATTGGTCTGAGAGGTAGAGATTACCAGGCAATGGTAGAACCAGTTTACTCAGACAGTAGGCCCACCATTTTGACAGCACGGGGGGTGGTCAATGTACGCCATGGGAGGGTGCCCATTCGCATAATAAATATCGGGGAGAGGGAAGTGTACCTGCCCCGGTATGCCACGCTAGCCAAATTATATACCACTAATCAAAGTTCTATACAATCTGTGGAACCCTTGCCTCCATCTCACCCGGAGGAAGGTAACGGCTCTAAGAAAGACATGGAGGACTGGTGTCAGCAACTACATTTGGGTACTGACTCCACTCCCTCACATCAGAAACAAGGAGTCTATCGGGTGGTTCAAGAGTATGAGAGAGTGTTTAGTAAACACCCGTTAGACTTCAGGCGAGTCAAGGGGGTAGAACATCGCATCCCCACGGGAGATCATCCTCCCATAAAAGAGAGGTATCGACCCGTACCCCCTGCACATTACCAACACGCCAAGGGGATGCTTAGAGATATGAAGGAGGCTGGGGTAATCCGGGATAGTTGTAGCCCCTGGGCAGCCCCATTAGTTTTAGTCAAAAAGAAAGACAACACCATGAGGATGTGTGTAGATTACCGGAAAATCAACCGTATCACACACAAGGATGCGTACCCCTTACCAAGGATAGAGGAGTCATTGGCTGCTTTAAGATCTGCTAACTTCTTCTCTACCTTGGATCTCACTAGCGGGTACTGGCAGGTTCCTGTAGCAGAGGCGGACCGGGAGAAGACCGCATTCACCACCCCGATGGGACTTAGCGAGTTCACCTGCATGCCGTTCGGACTCTGCAACGCACCAGGAACCTTCCAACGCCTAATGGAGTGTTGTCTGGGCCACAGAAACTTCGAGACGGTCCTGTTGTACCTGGACGATGTCATCGTATATTCCAAGACGTATGAGGACCACCTGAAACACCTGGCGGAAGTGTTCGAGGCTCTGGCGAGTTACGGCCTAAAGGTGAAACCCTCCAAGTGTCACCTCCTGAAACCAAAGGTGCAGTACCTGGGACACGTGGTGAGCGCTGACGGAGTGGCTCCCGACCCCGATAAGATCACCGCAATTAAGGGATGGCCAAGCCCCTCCAGCGTAAAAGAAGTGCGGCAGTTCCTCGGGTTGGTAGGCTACTACCGAAGGTTTATTCCCGGTTTCACCAAAAAGGCAGCACCTATGCAGGACCTCCTGATAGGCCAGTCCCGGAAGGCCAAGAACCAGAAGCCGCCCTTCAAATGGGAAGAGCTGGAAGAAGAGTCCTTCCGCCAGCTGAAGATGGCCCTCACGGGGGATGAAATCCTGGCGTACCCGGATTATAGCCAGCCCTTTATCCTCTACACCGACGCCAGTAACATCGGGCTAGGAGCCGTACTGTCCCAGATCCAGCAGGGGAAGGAACGAGTAATCGCCTACGCCAGCCGAAAACTGCGACCCACCGAAAGGAACCCCGAGAATTACAGCTCATTTAAGTTAGAGTTCCTGGCCATAGTATGGGCAATCACTGAGCGCTTTAAGCATTACCTCGCTTCTTCCCGGTTCACCGTGTACACGGATAACAACCCGCTGACACACCTGGACACGGCAAGACTCGGTGCCCTGGAGCAGAGGTGGATGGCCCGTCTGTCCAACTACGAGTTCACAATTAAATACCGGGCAGGACGCTCCAATACCAACGCGGACGCCCTGTCCAGGATGCCCAACCTGCCGGACGGAGGAGAAGATCCGGAGGGACTGGAAGAAGTTGAACTCCCTGCGTTCCACCGTCATGGGACTATTCAGTATTCCCACCGGGTAAGGAGTAAGCAGGCTGCTACGTTGAACCCTTTACCCCACTACAACTGGGCGGAAACGCAAGACAGCGACCCTGCCGTCCGACTGGTGAAGGAGATGCTGACTCGGCCGGAGGCTCGCCTTGAAGCAGACGCTCCGGAGGAAGCCAAACAACTATGGGCAGAGAAGAGTCGACTGTTCCTTTACAAAGGGAAGTTGTGCCGCAGAATGGTTAACTCCCGGACGCATGAATTACTCTGGCAAGTAGTGGTGCCACGAAGAGACGCAGCCATGGTGATGGAGGCATACCACGACGGAGCTGGACACTTTGGGTGGAAAAAGCTGGAGTTCCTGCTGCGCGAGCGGTTCCACTGGGTAGGCATGAGGGGAACCATCGAGAAGTGGTGCAGAGATTGTGGCCCATGCAACCTGAGAAGGAAGGACCGAGCCAGCCAGAAGACTCCCCTGCAGTCCATCGTCACCCGGCAACCGTTGGAACTGGTAGCCTTGGATCATGTAAAACTGACCCCAAGCAGAAGTGGCTACGTCTACGCGTTAACCATCGTGGATCATTACTCCCGGTTCTTGGTTGTCGTCCCCGTCAAGGACTTAACGGCTCAAACAGCAGCTAGAGCCTTCCAGCAGCACTTCTGCCGTCCACACGGGTACCCGGACCAAGTGCTGACGGACCAGGGACCTGCCTTTGAAGCGGAGGTCTTTCAGGAATTCTGCAATCTGTATGGCTGCCGGAAGATAAGGACGACACCCTACCATCCGCAGACTAATGGACTTTGTGAAAAAATGAACCAGGTGGTAATGGATCTTCTAAAAACGTTGCCCCTGGAAGAACGCAGTCTGTGGCCTGAAAAGTTGCCCGATCTGGTGGACCTATACAACCACATCCCGGTAGGTTCCACCAACTGTACCCCGGCTTACCTAATGAGGGCAAGACCTGGTAAGTTACCTGTTGACCTGGAAATGGGAGTCCTGACCCCCGAGGACACTTCACCAGAAACAGACTGGGACACAGAGAGGCAGCAGCAGTACCGGAGAGTACAGGAGAGCGTGGAGCGAAGTCTCTGTCAGGCTAGGGAAAGACAAGAGAAAACTTACAACCAGTATGCTCCCGCTGTTCCCCTGGTACCCGGAGAGCAGGTCTTGAAGAGGAAGAGACGGCTCCACAAGTTGGACGACCAGTGGGAGAAGGACCCGTACACCGTACTGCCCTCAAGCCACGAGAACCCGAAGGTCTGTACCATCAGTAAAGACGGAGGGGAAACCACAGCCATTGTATCCCGGGACCACCTGAAGAAGTGTCCCGAACAACTGAGGAACCCTGAAGAGGAACAAGAAGACCATCGACCCGTGGAAGAAAGGGAAGATATGGTTAGTACCGTGCTCGGGGACTTTCCTCAGTCTTGGACTCAAGTCAATGGTGCAGTTGTGGTACCCGTACTCACCTTCCTCCAACCATCATCCCAAGAACCTACGGAGCAACGGGTAGAGCTGGAAGAACAGCCGGTCCAGGAGGCAGAAGACTCCACACAAGCAGAACAGGAGAATCAACCCTCTGCTTATAGTGAGCCTGCCGTACCCCTAGTGAGACAAAGAGCCGGTAGACAGCTGCCCAGTTTACCCTTGACAGCTCCTACACCCTGTAGTTCAGGGCCAGACAGTCAGCTCCGTAGGTCCACTCGGGCCACTAGAGGCCAGTTACCCGCACGCTGGAGAATTTAAAGTGTATAAATTGTTTTATCTATGTTTTTCTGTGTCTTGTTGCTTGTGTATAATTTTGTGTTTCTAGTTATTTTTAGGAAACCTTGGTGGATTTACCGGGAATCCTTGTATATAGTTGGAGCGTAACCCAGGATGGACTAGAGACTGTTAAGGACTCGGGGTAGGACAGACCCCTACCTGGTTACGTCTCCCTGTGTTGGTGAAATGGACACCTTTGCTTTTCTTCAAAGACTGCATCCGGTTGCGGACACGCCGTAACCATCTTATGTGTTTTTCTTATAGTATTGTTATTGTTATACTTTGTTATGTTTTTCTAAATGTGTTTAGTCCCGGAGTACTAAATTTCACTAGGGGGGAATGTGACACCCCAGGGGTCTGGTTGCCACAGTGATAGAGATATTATGTCTGAGAGCAGGTGGGAGGTCCTTTGGTCAGGGATCCTGTGCATGCCACACCTCCTGCCCAGTCTTGGGAGGGGAAGAACTTCCCCTGTATAAACCCGGGGCTGAGGCAGGGTGAGTCAGACAAGGAGAGTGGAGAAGAGAAGCAGCATAGGAAACAGCAGAGTTACAAGGAGTCAGGGGCTGGCAGCTACAGAGCTCGCCCTGACTAAGAAGATTCTTTACCGGACCCGGAGTCCGAGGCTGTGGGGACTAACTCCTACCCAGCAGCAGAATCCGTCGGGCAGGGGATTTCAGGTCCTCTGGCCCAGAAGCCCGAAGGCACGGTCACACGCGTGGGACCAGCACCGCCATCGTGGAGCGGAAGCCATTAGAAGGCCCCGAGTCACCGGCCATACGGGTGAGCACCACACGGTACACTCAGGGACGTGGGCTACTTACATCAGCTTCTAGCAAGGTAGCCAGAAGAGTACAGTCAGTTTGGGAGGCCTACAACTACGCCTGGCCAGGGGAGATCCCATCTGCTCAAAGACTGACCAGGCCCCGTTTGCTAGCAAGTACTCCGGGAGGGTCTGTCGTTGTTACCAGTAAAGACCCTGAACTACACCGTACCGTCTCTGAGTGGTTCCTGCTACCCCCATCATCCACGTCGGCTGCCCTGAGGCCATACCCCTCCCGTTGGGGGTTATACTATCACGCTGCACAATCCTACCACCGGCCTCAGCGGTCTGCCCTGCAGCAGCAGCTTCCTGGCTGCACTCAACGGGTGGCGCAGTCATCAACTATTTACTACTAATAGACTGCCGTCTAGTTTGACTCCCTGGGCACGGACCGGGTCACCGCCACGAGATTACAACCCTCCACGGATCCGGCTCCGGGTAAGCTCCCGCGTGCGCACCGCAGCGCGACACAGGCCCAGGGGCGCGTCATATGCAAGCATGGAATACGTGAAATTTATACTGCATTACTGCTACATACACTGTGTTTCAAATTATTATGCAAATAATATTTTCTCAGATTTTCCCAAATTACCTATATGAATTGCAGTCATTATAATTTTTCAGTCAAATAACTATTAGAGTACAATTGAAAGGTTTTTGTACAAAACTGCCTATGATAACAGTATATTTTTAAAAAAATAAAAAACTCAAACTGCACTCAAAATGCATGTTCCAAATTATTATGCACAGCAGAGTTTTCAACCGTTTCATTATAATAAAGAACAAAAAAATGGTCATTTTTGAAATTCTAAGCATTAGCAGGTTATTACAAACTGAAATCAAACAGTTTTCAACTCAAAACTTTATTCTAGGTGATGTTACATTTGCACATAGGACCCCTTGTTCGAAAGGAGCTTCTGAGCTCTCTCGTCCATTGAATTTGTCAGGTTTTGGATGGTTTCTGCTTCAATTGTTTTGCATGAGGACAGAATACCCTCCCAAAGCTGTTGCTTAGCTGTGAACTGCCTCCCGCTATCATAGACACTCCTTTTGATGATGCTCTAGAGCAGGGGTCTCAAACACGCGGCCCGCGGGCCGCATGCGGCCCCTGAGGCTGCTTTATGTGGCCCGCAGGCACAGACCCCTTGATGATCCCGACCAGGTCCAGGAGGAGCCGCCGACAGCAGCGCTGCATTGCCACACAGAGACTGTTTCCCAGCACTGCATTTCCAATGTCAGCCGCCGGCCAATCAGAGACCAGCAGCTGATATCTGCGTGTCGGCGCAGCGAGTATGACGTCATTGCCATATGCAGATGTCAGCTGCTGGCCTCTGATTGGCCGACGGCTGACATTGAAACTGCTGTGCTGGGAGACAGTCTCTGTGCGGCAATGCAGCGCTGCTGTCGGCGGCTCCTCCTGGACCAGGTCGGGATCGTCAAGGGGTCGGACTCTGTGGTGCCTGCGGGCCACATCTGCAGGAAGGACGCCGAGGGAACGGAGGACAGGTGAGAATCATCTTTTTTTTTTTTTTTTTTTTTTTAATGTGTGTGAAGAACAGCACAGGGGGCACAGAGCCACAACATGGGGACCTGGATGGGGCACATAGCCACAAGAGGGGACCTGGATGGGGCACATAGCCACAAGAGGGGACCTGGATGGGGCACATAGCCACAAGAGGGGACCTGGATGGGGCACAGAGCCACAAGATGGGGACCTGGATGGGGCACATAGCCACAAGAGGGGACCTGGATGGGGCACATAGCCACAAGATGGGGACCTGGATGGGGCACATAGCCACAAGATGGGGACCTGGATGGGGCACATAGCCACAGGATGGGGACCTGGATGGGGCACATAGCCACAGGATGGGGACCTGGATGGGGCACATAGCCACAGGATGGGGACCTGGATGGGGCACATAGCCACAGGATGGGGACCTGGATGGGGCACATAGCCACAGGATGGGGACCTGGATGGGGCACATAGCCACAGGATGGGGACCTGGATGGGGCACATAGCCACAGGATGGGGACCTGGATGGGGCACATAGCCACAGGATGGGGACCTGGATGGGGCACATAGCCACAGGATGGGGACCTGGATGGGGCACATAGCCACAGGATGGGGACCTGGATGGGGCACATTACTACAAGATGTTTGCCATTATTACTATATGATGCTAATTGTAAGACAATATTACTGAATGTGGCCAATTGGGGGAAACAAAATTGTAAAAATCAAAAAAATAAAAATAAAGCATGAAAAAATATTGTGCACTAAAAATGCTGTTTTATATGTAAACTAAAGTAAACACAAAAAAGTGCACGTTTATTATCGCCACATCCATAACGACCCAAGCCATAAAAAAATAAACACGGAAAAAATGTTCAAAAGGTGTATACAAAAAAAAATGGTATCACTAAAAATGTCACATTGAACAAAGAATGCAGCCCCCCAAATTCAAATTTTTTCCATGTGCGGCCCATATACCCAGCCGAGTTTGAGACCCCTGCTCTAGAGGTTCTCAATGGGGTTGAGGTCAGGGGAGCATGGGGGCCACACCATAAGTTTGTCCCCTTTTATGCCCATTGCATCCAGAGATGCAGATGTGTTATGTGCAGTGTAGAATATACTTGGCTGAATATGCAAGATATACGTACGTATAATATACAAATTAGCCAATTTGTGTCTGCCCATCAAATATGACGAGATGTACTATTCTTTGATGGGACCATAAACATTTCTATCTCATGTCTCTCTCGAACCAAAAACCTAAAAATTTAAAGGGCAATGCTAATTAAAACTGCCTTAGACAGATTTGAGGAGTGCTCAGGCAACTAAGGAGGCAGGTTTGTATATTATACAGTCAAAGCAGCTTGCACCTCTTTACTCTTCCTTCATTCTGTTGGGAGCTGCTGATCAGTTTTTGCTTCTTTGTAGATCACTATATTCTGACCAGACAAGCCCCTTTAATCTAAACAAAGATAGTATGAAACTGAATAAAAAGAAATAGCATAATTGGGTTGTCAAGTGCTGGAAAACTCTATTTTTCCATAATTTGATATAGTGCTGTTTATAAAAACACACAAAAAAAAAACTTTTTTTCTAATCTAGGGCAACTCATTTTTATATTATCTTCTCTGGGCATTACAGAACACAAGGAATAGGCACACATTTTGCTAAATATTAAAATGAAGTACAGTAATTCAAACAGCTAAAGGATAGTTAGTTATGTCGCACAAAGGAGATTGCATAACTAAAGGAACTAGACATGTTAAATATAGTGTGATACAATATTAAGGTAAATGGCTTTATTGAAAGACTTAACTACACAATTTCCTTACCTGTTGTCTGAGCATATGGTATACGGTATCTAATAGAGATGAGCGTTGTTCTACTCGAACTGTTCGCCAATCTCAAATTCGAGCTGTTTTGGGCGGTGTTCGAGCCGGTCGGCGAACACGAACAATTTGAGAAAAATTCGGCTGTTCGAGGTTATGTTCGATAACTGTTCGTGCACCAAAATCATAACTGGATTTTTTCTCAGTAATGATGAAAATTAATGTTAATACGCAGTTTGAGTGTACAGCGGGGTGGGGGGAGGGGCAGGGGATGGATCTCTGCAGGAACAATGAAGATCTCCATTTTTTTTTCTCTTTCCCGCATTTGCAGTGGGGAGGTGCAATCTGTCAGCCTATCAGCAGCGCACACACGGAGCGAAGTGCTTTTTTTCACACAAGCAAGGGCATGTGTCATTGGCAGTGTATGTCACATGTCCTTGCTCTATAAGACCAAGCCATTTTCCCCGTCGCCACCATTTTCTCACTGCTGCAGCTGCGTGTTAGACGGCACCGCTGTTGCTGTGTGCGCTATACCTTGTTAATTTCAAGCCAATTTTCGCACAAATATACAGATAGCTTGGGAGTAGGGAATAGTTGTGATTGCAGTCCTTTTAAGGACTAGGTTACAGCATTTCCTACGACTTTTATCAGGCAGGTCTGTGCTCTTAAATAGATAGATTGTGGGAGTAAAGACTAATTGTAATTGGAGTCCTTTTCAGGACTAGGTTACATCAGTTCCTATCAGTTTTTGCCAGGCAGGTCTGTGCCAGTGCTGTGCAAGTTTTTTTCACAGCATTTGGCTGAATCTAGCAAAGCTAATCCTTTTTGGCCTATTGCAGAGTGTGTTAGTCAGTGGAGTAGCCTATCTGTGTTGCAAGATATACCACCTGTGTATAGAATACCAATTTTTTTACTGCACCTAGTGAAGTAAAATCTTTTGGGCATAGCATCATTCTATTAGTCCATCTATACTGACCTCCATCAGGTTGCAAACTGAATATAATTTTTTTCTGCATCTAGCTCTGAAAAAATATTTGGGCTTCTAGCAGTGTGTGGGACTTGGTCTATTAGTCCATCTATACTGACCTCCATCAGGTTGCAAATTAAAAATAATTTTTTTCTTCATTTAGCTCTGAAAAAATATTTGGGCTTCTAGCAGTGTGTGGGACTTGTTCTATTAGTCCTTCTATACTGACCTCCAGCAGGTTGCAAATTGAATATAATTTTTTTCTGCATCTAGCTCTGAAAAAATATTTGGGCTTCTAGCGGTGTGTGGGACTTGGTCTATTAGTCCATCTATACTGACCTCCATCAGGTTGCAAATTAAAAATAATTTTTTTCTGCATCTAGCTCTGAAAAAATATTTGGGCTTCTAGCAGTGTGTGGGACTTGGTCTATTAGTCCATCTATACTGACCTCCATCAGGTTGCAAATTAAAAATAATTTTTTTCTTCATTTAGCTCTGAAAAAATATTTGGGCTTCTAGCAGTGTGTGGGACTTGTTCTATTAGTCCTTCTATACTGACCTCCAGCAGGTTGCAAATTGAATATAATTTTTTCTGCATCTAGCTCTGAAAAAATATTTGGGCTTCTAGCGGTGTGTGGGACTTGGTCTATTAGTCCATCTATACTGACCTCCATCAGGTTGCAAATTAAAAATAATTTTTTTCTGCATCTAACCCAGCCAATAGTTTTGGCCTAATACCACAGTTTGGCCACTCAGCTCTGCTCGGTTACCATCCATTGTTTTTTTGTGCAAACAACTCCAGAGTTGTGAATTAGTTAACCACCAAAATGAGTGGAAAAAGGACTGCTGCTGGTGGAAAGGGGAATAGGCGTGTTGGGAAGGGGAAAAAAGGTTGTGTCCGTGGGGTAGGTGCAGAAGAAAGACCATCTTCCAGCCAAACTAAAATGTCTACTTCTTTTAGCGGACAATGTGATAAGATCCCTTTCTTACGGCCACGCCAATCGCTACAAATTCCAGATGAGGCACAAAAACAGCAGGTGCTTCAACGGATATCAAGTGCTCCTTTAAGTGGGCTCTCCTCCACATCAACTTCAACATCACAAATACTCCAGTCCTCAAAGGTGTCACCCAAATCGCACTTGCTTCCTCACAGCTCCCAAATCTCCAGCTGCCCGTCTGAGTATGAGGTAGAACAGATGGTTGAGTCTGCAGAGCTGTTTACTCATACTATAGCCTGGGAATCAGAGGTCGACTCCAGCGCTTCTGTGAATCCAGACGAGGAAATGATCTGCACTGATGCCCAGAATCTTTATGAGTCGGATCCAGGACCAGACGCAGAAGGTTCTGACCATAATGTAGACCCTCATTCCCAAACTGTAACTCCTGTTGGTGGAGACAATGAGGAAGACGATGATAAGACTTAAATACCTGATTGGAGCGACAACTTTAGTTTTTTGTCAGGGCAGGAACAGGTTGGCTCTGAGGACGACGGGTGTGATAACGCACAGGGTAATGATGATGAGGTCGGAGATCCCACTTACTGTCAACCCACAGTCAGCCAAGAGATGAGGTCAGCAGAGGAGGTGGAGGAAGATGCTAGTGACGACGAGGTCAGGTTGCGCCTTCCTGGACAGAGACGTAGTACTGGAAGCACGTCAACAACTGCATCCTCAAACACAACTCTGCCTCTCACCACAAGTCGTGGTGGCTCTTCAGGTCGCATGGGTGCTAAGCCTTGCATAGCCTGGGCATTTTTTCAGATCGATAAAGATGACCCAACTCGTGTTATCTGTAACATTTGTCAGCAAAAGCTAAGTAGAGGCCAAAAAATACATAGTTTGAGTACTTCATGCATGAACCGGCACATGGACATGAAGCATAAGTTGCAGTGGGAAGCTCAGTGTGCTACAATGCGGTCTAGCCGGCCGGGCCAACCACCGTCTGCCATATCTTGTGCATCCGCGGCCTCTTCATCCTCTGTGACTGGGGGGACAGCAGTCACACCTGTTTTGGGGCGCAGACCTGCCACCTCTTTACCCGCAACAGCCAGCGTGATTGGCAGGTCATCATTTTCTTTGGAGGTGGTAACACCAGCTGGTCTTGAGCGCTGTCCGACATCGATAGCACCACCTTTGGATCAAGGCAACCTAACATGTCCGCCTGCATCTTCCTCACAGACCGGCAGTTTGCCGGGGACACCCTTATCAACCCCGTCTAAGCACAATAGCCAGCCCTCGGTCCCTCAGATGTGGACAAGTAAAAGACCATTTCCTCCTAGCCATGAGAAAGCTAAGAGGTTGAATTTCACCATCTGCAAGCTCTTGGCTACAGAAATGCTGCCTTTCCGCCTGGTGGACACAGAGGATTTTCGAGACCTTATGTCCGTCGCAGTGCCCCAGTACCAGATGCCCAGTCGGCACTACTTCTCAAAGAAAGGTGTGCCTGCGCTCCACCAGCATGTCGCACACAACATCACAGCTTCTTTGAGAAACTCTGTGTGTGACAGGGTGCATTTCACCACAGACACTTGGACGAGTAGGCATGGACAGGGGCGTTACATGTCGCTGACTGGGCACTGGGTAACTATGGTGACAGCAGGACAAGGGGCTGCTGTCCAAGTCTTGCCGTCCCCACGAGTTGTGCGTCAATCCTCTTTATGTCATTTTTCCTCCACTGCTTCTGCCTCCTCAACCTCCTCTCGGTCTTCAACCTGCACCCAAAGCCTGTCTGGTCATGCCACAAGCTTTCTAACTGCGCAGAAGGGATCCTGCACACCTCCTTACTATGCTGGCAGTAGGGCTCAACGTCATCAGGCGGTTTTTACATTGAAATGTCTGGGAAATGTGAGTCACACAGCTGAGGAGTTGTGGTCAGCTCTGGAGAACCAATTTCATGAATGGTTGTCTCCACTGGACCTGAAACCAGGGAAGGCCGTGTGCGACAATGCTGCAAACCTGGGTGCGGCCCTTCGCCGGGGCAATGTCACACACGTGCCTTGTATGGCTCACGTGTTGAACCTGGTTGTCCAGCAATTTTTAGCCCACTATCCCAGACTAGATGGCCTTCTGCAGAGGGCACGGTCGCTGTGTGCTCACTTCCGCCGTTCGCATCCCGCAGCTCAGCGACTTACATCTCTACAGAAGTCGTTGGGCCTGCCACTTCACCGGCTAAAATGCGATGTGCCTACCCGGTGGAATTCAACTCTGCACATGTTGCAGCGACTGTGGCAGCACCGACAAGCCCTGGTGCAATACGTTCTGACGTATAGCCTGGGCCAACGAGATTCAGAGGTGGGGCAAATCACGCTGGAGGAGTGGTCTCAGATCAGGGACCTATGCACCCTTCTGCACAGTTTTGAAATGGCGACGAAGATGTTTAGTGCTGACGATGCCATTATCAGCATGACTATTCCGGTGATTTACATGGTGGAGCACATGTTAAACAGAATTCGGAGTCAGGTGGTGGCACAAGAGGAGGTGGAGGAAGTAGAGGAGGAGGAGTTGTATGCGGAAGGGCTAACATCTGCAAGGTCCAGACGGTCGGCAGCACCAGGGCGGCAGGCATGTGAGGGTGGGGGAGATGATTTTACGAGGGCGCATGGTAGCAGCCAAACTAGTGAGGAAGGTGCAGGAGCCCAGGAAGAAGTGGAGGACGAACTGATGGAAGACTCATCAGATGAGGGAGACCTTGATCACATTTCTGTTGTGCGAGGTTGGGGGGAGAGGACAGAGGAAGGAAGCATGATTGTTACCTCGCCACCAACACAACAGGGACTTGGTGCTCCTGGATGCGCAACACACATGAGTGCCTTCTTGCTGCACTACCTGCAACATGACCCTCGAATTGTGAGAATTAGAAATAATCCTGACTACTGGGTTGCCACACTGTTAGATCCCCGGTACAAAAGTAAATTTGCAGAAATTATTCCTGCCATAGAAAGGGATGCACGCATGCAGGAGTATCAGCAGAGACTGTTGCAGAATCTTACATGTGCTTTTCCACAAAATACCAGTGGTGCACGTAGTGAATCTCACAGTTCCAACTTGCCAACCGTGGTCTGTATGGAATTGTTCAATAAAGGGCCCAAAATTAAGATAACATAGATGGGAGAGGTCTCTATGAATAGGAATTCCTAAGTATTTGATACCCTGTGAGGGCCAGGCAAAGGGAAAGTTGGACTGGATGGAATCCTATATGGATTTAGGGAGGGAGACATCGAGGGCCTCAGACTTCGCTGCATTGATTTTAAAATTTTACCATGTAACAAAGTGATCTATTTCAGCCATAACAGCAGGGATGAATATATGTGATTGAGTGATATATACTAGGACATCATCAGCAAATAGAGAGCACTTGTACTCGGTGCCTCCCACCTCAATCCACCTAATATTGGGGTTATGGCGAATTGATGAGAGCAGGTGCTCCGTCACTAGGATGTATAAGAGAGGGGACAGAGGACATCCCTGCCTTGTCCCATTGGTGATTGTGAAAGGTGATGAAAATGTTCTGACGCACCCGCTGGGCCTTGGGACACCCGGAGCCGGACCCTTTTTGGTGGATGCTGGTGGTTGTAGTCTTCGTGGCGGCGATCCGGTTCCGTGGCTCAGGGCGGTCAAACCAGTGGCGGAACTATTTATGTGGTTTTGATGTTTAAATGTCCGACTACGCCACCCGTGGATTGCGGTCAGAGTGAACCGCCGCTACAGGGCAGACCGCTAAGGCTGGTGTTGTGGGTGCAGCAGAGCGTAGCATAACTCCCCACGGGAGGAGTATAGCCTCAGGGCAGTGTATGCGGAGGATGGGGGTGATGGTGCAGGGCAGCAGCAGTAACGACACGGAGTCAGTGATGCAGTTCAGGGCCTTTACTCACAGTTCTTATTATCCAGACCACGTCTGCAGGTAACGGCTGCCCACGTCGTACTGTGCTCACCAGGTGAGGGGCTCAGACAACTCCCAGATAACTTTGGAGCGCTTCACAGGACCCCCTTTGTGTGTCCTTTGTCTGGCCTTTCTTACCAACACTTCTGTCCGGCTGCCTCGGGCCTCCTCTTGGTAAACTTGGCGCCAGTTTCCCTGACCCTATGTGGTGCCTTCCTAGCGGGTGGAGCAAGGGGCTGCGCCACATAAAACGTCAGAGCCTCCGGTTTCTAGCTGAGGGTCGTTTCCTGCCTCCACTAGTTTCGGGGACCGGTCTCCCCCTTTGGCCTGACCCCTCCACGCAGGTGGATTCGGGCGTGCGGTGGCGACTCGCCCATCCGCACCCCTGGGATCCCTTCATTCCTCGTTCCTGGAGCCTTCTCCGCTCCTCTTCCTTCCTTCTCCCTCTTGCAGGCCTGGGCCTCTGTTACTAGGCCCGCCTCCGGAGCAGAGCTCATGCAGAGCCCCT
This sequence comes from Phyllobates terribilis, assembly GCF_046119375.1. NCBI lineage: Eukaryota > Metazoa > Chordata > Amphibia > Anura > Dendrobatidae > Phyllobates > Phyllobates terribilis. The sequence goes on along the minus strand of NW_027362763.1, from coordinate 244,318,667 downwards.
GCTCCCTGCCACTTCTGCTCAGACTTCTCTGCACTGAACTAAGATGGTGCCCACCTTTTATACTCCCTTCTCAATGCACCCAGGAACTGCTTCCTCCCTGCTCCTGCACTGCAGGGTTCCCCTTCCTCAGTGTTCCCTCCCCCCACTCCAGCCAGGGACAGGGACTGTCGTGCCCATCTCAGGGGCATATTGGTCGCCCTGCCCCACGGCAATGTGGTGTAATGCATGCAGGTGTCGGGTCCTGATCCACACTCCATCCTTATCTGAGAGTGAGATATCACACCTCTGGGTGAGGTGCAATACGTCTGTAGCAACCGAGCCCTCGGTGCTACAGTTCCATTTATCCTCAGCCTAGGTGACGTATTGTGATACAGGGCTGTGATTTTGGCTATAAAAGGGTCCCCTAGACCCCTACCCCAAGCTTTTTAAGAGAATCATATATGGCGTGCCAGGAGACTCTATGGAATGCTTTCTCAGCATCCAACGAGAGTATCTACTTACAAATTTTTAACTGCATCTAGCCCAGGAAATACTTTGTGCCTAGTAGCAGTGTCTGCTAGTCAGCGGATTATCCCGGCTGTTAAGCAAGCTACACCACCTGTAGTTTGGACACTTAATTTTTTCAAAGGAAATGCTTCGGGACCACGGGATACTTAGTGAAGAGCATCAGGAGGCACCCCAAGGCATAGGGGCTGGGACTGGCACTAGGATGCCTTGCGGTGGACAGCCGAGCTCGATCCTTATAAAAGCTTTTTAACTGCAGCAGCTTTAGTGGACGCTACTGGAGCTGGAATTACGCGGCTGCTGGCATGAGACTTGCCCTCCAATAGATCCTTGTAAATGGATTTAAAGTGTATTCATTCAAATTAGAGGGACAATTTAAATTAAAAAGCTTAGAGCTGCCTCCACCACAGGGGGGCTCTCTCGACCCACCAGCGGACAGGCACCAGTATTGGGAGAGGGGGGCTGGCCGTCAGGGTTCACCGCGGCTCTGGCACAAACCCGGCGACACGGAGGTGGCACGGGCAGGAGCGGACTGGCCGTCTCGGCTTCTCACTTTTTGGATTTTAGAAGGGCATGACATGCCTATATCTGTGTCTCCCCCTCCTTTTACTCCTCCACCTCTTTTCTTTTCGCATGACTATATGTACTTGTCACTTTTCCATGTGTTAGTTGTGTCTTCTGAGCAGTTTGTCAGCTTTTGGACACCTTTGAAGGTGTTTTCTATGTGTTTCTATGTGTTTTTGTTTGCCTGCCATTGGTTTTAACGGTGTTCGAAGGTGTTCGACGAACAGTTCGACGAACAGTTCGGCGAACACACGGGTGTTCGACGAACCGAACCGAACTCGAACACTACGGGGGTGGCTCAACACTAGTATCTAATTCAATACACTAAGAGGGTTGAAGTACAACATGCTTGAAGACGGTCATATAGGTACAGACAAAATGTCTAAGGAGAATCTGCATCTTTTGGTATATATGATAGACATGGTGTGAGTCAGGGAGTGATAAGAAACACTCATAGAGCCATGGACCTCCGACGTGACACCTTCAGCACAGATTGTTATAGAGAATGACAGCTGATTGATACAATTATTCTATATTTCCTATAAGCAATTCTATTTTCATTCCTCCATGAAAACTGCAATGAATCTACATTTATCATAAGAAATCATTGCGGGTCCTCCTCTTAGAGACTGAAGAAGAAATGAATAATGAATGCATACATTTTATTTTGAAGACATAATGGAGTTTAATGACAATTTTAATGGCTGCAGGGGTCAGTTCATAACTATCGAAACTAATTTTAACCTATTACATGTATTACATCACTTGTTTTTAGGTGGGATATTATCAAAGTCAGTGATCATATTCCTCGTAATAACTGCAGTGATTTAGAAGCCTTTAAAGAGTGACTAAACATTCATTCATATATATATATATATATATATATATATATATATATATATATGTATATATATATACAGTACAGACCAAAAGTTTGGACACACCTCATTTAAAGATTTTTCTGTATTTTCATGACTTTGAAAATTGTACATTCACACTGAAGGCATCAAAACTATGAATTAACAAATGTGGGATTATATACTTAACACAAAAGTGTGAAACAACTGAAAATATGTCTTATATTCTAGGTTCTTCAAAGTAGCCACCTTTTGCTTTGATGACTGCTTTGTACACTCTTGGCATTCTCTTGATGAGCTTCAAAAGGTAGTCACCGGAAATGGTTTTCACTTCACAGGTGTGCCCTGTCAGGTTTAATAAGTGGGATTTCTTGCCTTCTAAATGTGGTTGGGACCATCAGTTGTCTTGTGCAGAAGTCTGGTGGATACACAGCTGATAGTCCTACTGAATAGAATCATAGAATCATAGAATGGTAGAGTTGGAAGGGACCTCCTGGGTCATCTGGTCCAACCCCCTGCTCAAAGCAGGATTCACTAGATCATCTCAGACAGATGTCTGTCCAGCCTCTGTTTGAAGACGTCCATTGAAGGGGAACTCACCACCTCTCGTGGCAGCCTGTTCCACTCATTAATCACCCTAACTGTCAAAAAGTTTTTTCTAATATCTAATCTGTGTCTCCTCCCATTTAGTTTCATCCCATTGCTTCTAGTCTTTCCTTGTGCAAATGAGAATAAAGATGATCCTTCTACAATGTGACAGCCCTTGACATATTTGTAGACAGCTATTAAGTCTCCTCTCAGTCTTCTTTTTTGCAAGCTAAACATTCCCAAATCCTGCAACCGTTCCTCATAGGACATGGTTTGCAGACCAGTCACCATTCTGGTCGCTCTTCTCTGAACTTGCTCCAGTTTGTCTATGTCTTTTTTAAAATGGGGTGCCCAAAACTGTACACAGTATTCCAGATGAGGTCTGACCAAAGAGGAGTAAAGACCGATAATGACTTCACGTGATCTAGACTGTATGCTTCTGTTAATACATCCCAGAATTGTATTTGCCTTTTTTGCTGCTGCATCACACTGTTGACTCATGTTCAGTCTATGATCTATTAGTATACCTAAGTCTTTTTCACATGTACTGTTGCTTAGCTCTATTCCTCCCATTCTGTATATGCTTTTTTCATTTTTATTGCCCAGATGTAGTACTTTGCATTTTTCCCTGTTAAAAACCATTCTGTTGGTTTCTGCCCACTGCTCCAGTTTATTTAGGTCTTTTTGAATCCTCTCTCTCTCTTCTCTAGTATTAGCTATCCCTCCTAGCTTTGTGTCATCAGCAAATTTAATCAGTTTACCCTCAATTCCTTCATCTAAATCATTGATAAAGATGTTGAACAATACAGGTCCCAGGACGGAGCCCTGTGGTACCCCACTTGAGACATTCATCCAGCTGGATGTGAAGCCATTTACAACCACCCTTTGAGTCCGATCACTAAGCCAGTTATGAATCCACCTAACAGTTGCCTGGTCCATTGCATACTTGGTCATTTTTTCAATAAGGATGATGTGAGATACTTTGTCAAATGCTTTGCTGAAGTCAAGATATACTATATCTACAGCATTTCCCTGATCCACCCAGTCAGTGATTCTGTCATAGAAGGAAATTAAGTTAGTCTGACATGACTTGTTAGTTACAAACCCATGCTGACTCTGGTTAATCACTTCATTCTTATCCATGTACTTACATACATGTTGTTTAATAATTTGTTCAAAGATCTTTCCTGGTATAGAAGTCAGACTCACCGGCCTATAGTTCCCTGGGTCCACCTTCTTCCCCTTTTTGAAGATAGGAACAACATTTGCTCTTCTCCAGTCTTCTGGGACTTCTCCTGTTCTCCAAGAATTTTCAAAGATTATGGAGAGTGGTTCTAAAATTTCTTCTACAATCTCCTTCAGTACTCTGGGGTGTAATTCATCTGGACCTGGAGACTTGAACTCATTTATGTTAGCTAAATATTCCCTCACAATCTTTCTGTTTACTGATAACTTGGATTCCTCTATTCCTTTAAATGGACAGTGAAGATCAGTTGATGTCAATAGACTGTTAGAATTTGTATTATGGCAAGAAAAAAGCAGCTAAGTAAAGAAAAACGAGTGGCCATCATTACTTTAAGAAATGAAGGTCAGTCAGTCCGAAAAATTGGGCAAACTTTGAATGTGTCCCCAAGTGCAGTTGCAAAAACCATCAAGCGCTACAAAGAAACTGGCTCACATGAGGACCGCCCCAGGAAAGGAAGACCAAGAGTCACCTCTGCTTCTGAGGATAAGTTTATCCTGTCACCAGCCTCAGAAATCGCAGGTTAACAGCAGCTCAGAATAGAGACCAGGTCAATGCCACACAGAGTTCTAGCAGCAGACACATCTCTACAACAACTGTTAAGAGGAGACTTTGTGCAGCAGGCCTTCATGGTAAACTAGCTGCTAGGAAACCACTGCTAAGGACAGGCAACAAGCAGAAGAGACTTGTTTGGGCTGAAGAACACAAGGAATGGACATTAGACCAGTGGAAATCTGTGCTTTGGTCTGATGAGTCAAAATTTGAGATCTTTGGTACCAACCACCGTGTCTTTGTGTGACGCAGAAAAGGTGAACAGATGGACTCTACATGCCTGGTTCCGACCGTGAAGCATGGAGGAGGAGGTGTGATGGTGTGGGGGTGCTTTGCTGGTGACACCGTTGGGGATTTATTCAAAATTGAAGGCATACTGAACCAGCATGGCTACCACAGCATCTTGCAGCGGCATGCTATTCCATCCGATTTGCGTTTAGTTGGACCATCATTTATTTTTCAACAGGACAATGACCCCAAACACACCTCCAGGCTGTGTAAGGGCTGTTTGACCAAGAAGGGGAGTGATGGGGTGCTACGCCAGATGACCTGGCCTCCACAGTCACCAGACCTGAACCCAATCGAGATGGTTCGGGGTGAGCTTGACCGCAGAGTGAAGGCAAAAGGGCCAACAAGTGCTAAGCACTCCTTCAAGAATGTTGGAAGACTAACACTGAAAAAGACACGAGCAGTCTATAATTTTAAGGGTAGGTTAATTATAACATTGAGAGATAGAATATCCAAAAAAAAATCAACAAAATCACATTGTATAAATTAGATAAATCCTTTTCCATTTTGCAGTGAGAAATAAGAATTTGATCTCCTACAAACCATTATGAAGTTCTGGCTCCTACAGACCAGTTAGATGCTCCTAATCAACTCATTACCTGCATTACCAGTCACCTGTATAAAAGACTCCTGTCCACAGACTCAATTAATCAGTCAGACTCTAACCTCTACAACATGGACAAAAGAGCTTTCTAAGGATGTCAGTGACAAGATCATAGACCTGCACAAAGCTGGAATGGGCTTCAAAACTATATGTAAGACGCTGGGTGAGAAGGAGACAACTGTTGGTGCAATAGTAAGAAAATGGAAGAAATACAAAATGACTTTCAATTGACATTGATCCGGGGCACCATGCAAAATCTCACCTCATGGGGTATCCTTGATCATGAGGAAGGTGAGAGATCAACCTAAAACTACACGGGGAGAACTTATTAATGATCTCAATGCAGCTGGAACCACAGTCACGAAGAAAACCATTGGTAACACATTACGCCTTAAAGGTTTAAAATCCTGCAGTGCCCGCAAAGTCCCCCTGCTCAAGAAGGCACATGTGCAGGCCCATCTAAAATTTGCCAGTGAACACCTGGATGAAACTGTGAGTTATTGGGAGAAGGTGCTGTGGTCAGATGAGACAAAAGTTGAGCTCTTTGGCATTAACTCAATTTGCCATGTTTGGAGGAAGAAGAAGGATGAGTACAACCCTAAGAACATCGTCCCAACTGTGAAGCATTGTGGGGGAAACATTATACTTTGGGGGTGCTTTTCTGCAAAGGGGACATGACGACTGCACCGCACTGAAGGGAAGATGAATGGGGTCATGTATCGTGAGATTTTGGCCAACAACCTCCTTCCCTTAGTAAGAGCATTGAAGATGGGTCGTGGCTGGATCTTCCAGCAAGACAATGAACCAAAACATACAGCCAAGACAACAAAGGAGTGGCTCAAAAAGAAGCACAGTAAGGTCATGAAGTGGCCTAGCCAATCTCCAGACCTTAATCCCATAGAAAACTTATGGAGGGAGTTGAAACTTTGAGTTGCCAAGCGACAGCCTCAAAATCTTAATGATTTAGAGATGATCTGCAAAGAGGAGTGGACCAAAATTCCTCCTGACATGTGCGCAACCCTCATCATCAACTACAAAAAACGTCTGACTGCTGTGCTTGCCAACAAGGGTTTTGACACCAAGTATTAAGTATTGTTTGCCAGAGGGATCAAATACTTATTTCTCACTGCAAAATGCAAAAAAAATTATCCAATTTCTACAATGTGATTTTCTTGATTTTTTTGGGATATTCTATCTCTCAATGTTTAAATTAACCTACTCTTAAAATTATGGACTGTTCATGTCTTTGTCAGTGGGCAAACTTACAAAAACAGCAAGGGATCAAATACTTATTTCCTTTACTGTATACATAAAACATTGTAGGCACTTTAAATACCTGTAGATCAGTGGGGTTCGGATCCTGGTACCTCCACCGATTGCTCAAATGATGGCTTGGAAATGTGCCTGAGAAGTAAGCAGCTTGGGAGGAAGAAGCACACAGAGGGGATTCAATAAAAAGGTTATGCCTTCTTGCAACAGAAACTGGTTAACTGCAAAATAGTAAGTATGAATAGGAAAACTGGTTACTAGCTTGCAGCGATGCGTTATCTTGACTGTAAGGCTATGTTCACACATGTTAGGTTTTTCAGCGTGACAAATCTGCAGCAAAACCTAATCTCTGGCAGGAAATCAGCTGCGTCAAAATCACAGGTTTTGCTGCGTTTTTTGTGCATTTTTTCAGTGTTTTTTTCACTGTCCTTCTGTCTCTATTTATACATGTGCATAAAGTTCTGTGAAAAAAAAGAACCCCATTCTATTTTGCTATCAAAAATGCTGAAAAAACACTAAAAGAAGTGACATGCTCTATTTTCCAAAAACCCAACCAAGGCACCAAATACGCAACAACAAAAAACCCATGATGTGTGAACATAGAATTCTGGTTTCTCATAGACTCTGCTGGTACTGCGAAACGTAGCTGAAAATTTGCATAAAAATCTCCAGAAAAAAACACTGAAAAACCCTACATGTGTGAACATAGCATAAAGACTGAGATATGAACAGTGCCAAGAACATTTACGAGAAGTTTATATTCTGGAAACTTGATTAGATAGAAAGGTATGGACTAAGCTTAAGTAAGTTGGACTGAGTTTGGAAATAAATGCTGGTAGTTGAATCGAAGTCAGCAAAAAAAGAGATAATCAGACACTTGTCTGAAGCTTGAGCTCAGTGTCAAGTTATTCAAACTCCTAACAAACATATTGTTGCTGAGAGCAATGTTATTTCAATACTCACACAGCACATGGCTGCCTGAGCATGCCTTAAAAGACCTTGGGTAATGATAGTGGATACCGGGTTAGCACATGGAGTAGTTTAAAGTTAGTCAGCCACAGGGGAAGGAAACAAGGCCCGGCACCTGAGCAGGGACAGGTAAGTAACCTAAATGTGATCTATCTGAAAATAACAATACCTAAACAATTTACATTGGGGGTGAACAATGAAGGAAAAAAAATGGATCTTCAAGGACAATATGGAGAAATGGACCATCAAGATCTTGAAGATTGTGAATAAATTCACATTTTTGTGGATTTTTTTTTGCTTGCTTTTACGGATTGGTAAGCATCCAGCCAAGTTTAACAAGAATCAACCTGGCATTTCCTAGATACTATTGGTCACACATAATGCACGAAAGTAGTTTATTTTGTCTTTTCAGAAATATATAAATTTCACTCCAGAATTCATAGTTTTCCTGTTAAATATAATGAATACAAAGGATACATCACAAAGGCTTAAATGACAGAGCAATAATTTATATCCTGGATATTAGTATAAAATACAGCAATATTTTTTTATTTTTTTCTTTTCACAAAATGCAATGATAGCGTTAAATCAGAGTCTGACATTGTGTATTCTGCTAAATATTTTAAAATAAACTTTCATGAATGTAATTGATGTAAGAAGATCCCATAATCACAATCAAAATATAAATTTTTTTTTTTTTACAAATGTGTTCTCACAAGGCAAGCGGAAAACCTGCAGCATTAAATAATGTGACAAGATAATGCTAAGAGCCACAACTTGTTCCCTTAGAAACATAACATTGCACAATTACGCTGTTCATTTGGCTGCACTGGATATACAGTTGTTTGATTTCAAGGAAGAAACAGCTTTAAGTTGTAATTATTGGCGTTTAACAGACATCTCTCTCTAATTGCCAGAGGCTGGAATTAATTCTTCCCTAAATGGTATTTCTTTATTTCTCTCATATATTCTCATCAGTGTGGCACATACTTGTTCTTCGTCTGTCAGTGAGCATTTCTTGGAAACACCTCCTCGGTAAAGCTAATAACTAGGTAGATTTCTTCGTAGACATGCATCTAATGAAGCTGGTTGTCAGTATATTAGATACAGTTTATATCTATCAGTGATGTTACTAGGGAGAGTTGCCTGCGTGTTGTACATATCCATCATGTTGTCAGCATTGTAGCACTAGGTTAACACATCATAATATCCATGGAAAGGTTTGATGACTTCACCCCACAAAAACAATATGCTTGTACTATACAGTAATTGAATGGAATCCAAGATGTTCATATCCATCTCAGGAGCTATCATCATGGGCCAGTAATTGTCAGATATTCTGGTTAAATATAAGGGATTGCTACCTTGACACTAATAACTCATCATTGAAATAAATTAATAAAACAGTATAACAATACCAACTGCTTTTCACTTTTCCGAGAATAAAGAAATGTTTTGCCACTTGGTCACTTACTGTGCTAATGACCGGTATGGTAAAATGTGGGCAGCATGGTGACTCAGTGGTTAGACTGTTGCTCTGCAGCACTGGGGTTTAAGGACAAAATCTGTATGGAATCTGTATGTTCTATTGCATTTGCATGAATTTCCTTTGGATACTCCGGCTTCCTCCCACTCTCCGCAGACGTGATGATAATGTCTGTAAAGTGCTGTGGAATAGGATGGCGCTATATAAATAAAATAAAACCTGAAATCTTTTATTTTCACTAACAATCACAAATGAGATCAGCCAGTGAAAAATCAATTATTTTGTGCATAGTTCTCTTCTAACACTCCATGGAGACATACAGGTGCATTTCACTAAATTAGAATATCATCTAAAAGTTAATTTATTTCAGTTCTTCAATACAAAGAGTGAAACTCATATATTATATAGAGTCATTACACAGTGATCTATTTCAAGTGTTTATTTCTGTTAATGTTGATGATTATGGCTTACAGCCAATGAAAACACAAACGACATTATCTCAGTAAATTAGAATATTTTATAACAACAGCTTGAAAACTGTTTTTAAAATCTGAAATGTTGGCCTACTGAAATGTATGTTTAGTAAATGCACTCAATGCTTGGTCGGGGCTCCTTTTGCATCAATTACTGCATCAATGCGGCGTGGCATGGAGGCGATCAGACTGTGGCACTGCTGAGGTGTTATGGAAGCCCAGGTTGCTTTGATAGCAGCCTTCAGCTCGTCTGCTTTGTTGGGTCTGGTGTCTCTCATCTTCCTCTTGACAATACCCCATAGATTCTCTATGGGGTTAAGGTCAGGCGAGTTTGCTGGCCAATCAAGCCCAGTGATACTGTTTTTAAACCAGGTATTGGTACTTTTGGCAGTGCGGACAGGTGCCAAGTCCTGCTGGAGAATGAAATGTCCATCTCCAAAAAGCTTGTCGGCAGAGGGAAGCATGAAGTGCTCGAAAATTTCCTGGCAGACAGCTGCACTGACTTTGGTGTTGATAAAACACAGTGGACCTACACCAGCAGATGACATGGCTCCTCAAACATCACTGATTGTGGAAACTTCACACTAGACCTCAAGCAGCTTGGATTGTGGCCTCTCCACTCTTCCTCCAGACTCTGGGACCTTGATTTCCAAATGAAAATTGGAACTCTGTGGAGTGTGTCAATGCCTGCCTTCTGGATACCTGTCAAGTCAGCAGTCTTCCCCATGATTGTGGAGCCTACTGAAACAGACTAAGGGACCTTTTTAAACGCTTAGGACGCCTTTGCAGGTGTTTTTTGTTAATTGTTTTAATTTGCTGAGATAATGACTTTTGTGCTTTCATTGGATGTAAGCCATAATCATCAACATTAACAGAAATAAACACTTGAAATAGATCACTCTGTTTGTAATGACTCTATATAATATATAAGTTTCACTTTTTGTATTGAAGAACTGAAATAAATTAACATTTTCATGATATTCTAATTAAGTGAGATGCACCTGTATGTTGATGGAAAGAAAAAATTGACACTTTCAAATTTAGCAGCATTGGTGTTTGCAGAATGGGGATGTTTAAAGGGAACCTGACAGCTGATACATACTGCCCAATCCACTGGAAGAATATATCAGGCATTGGCTGTATGATCTCAGTCAGGTATGGTTGACTCTGAAACGCTGGGGTGTTTCAGAGAAATGCATATTTTAAAAGCTCGGTGCCTGCTGCCCTGGATAGACAAGTCTCTGCCTACATGCACAGTGGGAGAATCTGCCCGAGCTGCTCCAGTCCCGAAGATCATTCACCTGGTGCCTGATACATGCCGGATTGGGCAACATGTATCAGCTGTCAGGTATACTTCAAGGGCTCGCTCAGAACAATGTTACTCAATGGGGCAGTGCAGATTTGCGTATATTTTCTCAGCATGAGAGAAAAATCGCAGCTTTCTGCAATTTCACTCAGAAATCTAATGGGTGTGAGAAAAAAAATCAGATGTCCTACGGACCATCAGTATGGCATCTGATTTTTACAACTGTATTACAATTCTGTAGCATTGGAAGCTGTAAATGGTCTGCTACACTATACATTATTAATACCTTATGAGTAAAAAACAGATTGCACATGGATGGATGACAATTGACAAAAAATCATCCTACTCTCCTGGATGAGAATGGGACCAATTTTTTATACGCTAGTGTGAGCGAACCCTTAGTCTGACCTTCAGTCCCACATGAAGTCCCTAAAATCCACACAGAAACACCAACCAAATCAAGCAAGGTGCCTACTTTAGGGTAGGAGTTTACATAATCCCCAGGATTACATACAAAACATATGAACAATCCTAGTAAATTCACTACTGTTAGCAACTATTTCAATCCAACTGTTCCTTTTTTTCCCTATTTGCAATGCACATTGAACCTGTAAACTCGATTGAGTCAAACATGTATGATTATAGTGAAGTTTGGAAAAATAATTGTCGGCCCAATAAGCTGTAGTGGAAGTATCAGGCATTTGAATGGACTGTGTGCCCCATGTATGAGACATTATTCCTTCACTTATAAAAAAAAATAACTAGAATTAGGATTCCAGAATTTTAACCACTCCCAAATATTGTAGCTACCAGACATCTTTCAAAGGCCACAGCCTCACTATCAGTACAACCCCTGGCAAAAATTATGGAACCACCGGGCTCGGAAAATGTTCATTCAGTTGTTTAATACTGTTGAAAAAAAAGCAGATCACAGACATGGCACAAAACTAAAGTCATTTCAAATGGCAACTTTAGGGCTTTAAGAAACACTAAAAGAAATCAAGATTAAAAATGTGTTACTCAGTAAGGGTAATTTTTTTCAGACCAAGCAGAGGGAAAAAATTCTGGAATCACTCAATGCTGAGGAAAAAATTATGGAATCACCCTGAAAATTAAGTTGATAAGATGAGCAATGGGAATAGTGAATACATCATGATAATGAAACTAGGAAAGCAAAGAAAAACAAACAAAGCAAACACCATGGGTACAAAGTTTGTAATGGAAAAAGAGATTAATCAAAAGCACATTATTACAGTGCAATAATAGTGTTAATTAAATATCAGTGAGGTGTGAAAGGTGACTCAAAGAAGTGCACAATCTAAATGTAGTGGACACCACAAATATCAGAGTACTGAGAACACATTAGTGAAGAAAAAAGAAACAAAAGTATGCTAAAATGGTTGAGAGTTAGTCCTCATAACCCCCATGAACAAGATCAAGTGTGCTTTCAATGTGGTACGAGGAATAAACATCTGTCAGAAAGGAGTCTAGCAGGGGCTAATCTAATGTAGGAAAAAGGATCGGACATCTTAAATCAAAAGTATTTGTGTCTGCTTCGTCAAGGTGTTTTCAGCAGTTTTCTGATGAAAAACACCTTTAAATGTGAGGCTATGTGCCCACGAAGCAGAAATGCTCCGGATTTTTCCTGACCGTTTCGGCATCTCCCTGACAGAAAAAACGCATGCGGATTTTACATGCATTTTTTCAGCCAGGGACAAGCGTTTGTCACGCGTTTTGCACATGCGATTTCGTTTACAGGTTGCAAAGCGATTTTAGCACTTGGAAAAGTGCTTGACAACTTGGTCACACTATATATATCCATGCAACTGGTATGGATTTTATATAGTGTGACCAAGTTAGTTAAAAAAAAGAATAAAAATGGTAAAAAATAAAAAGAAACATTATACTCACCTTCCGATGGCGGCTGGTCTCCTTCTTCGGTGTCCCCGGTGACTCGCTGTGGTGTAAAAGGACCCTCCATGACGTTATTTAGTCATGTGACAGGTCACGCGACCACCGACCGCGGGCCATCAGAAGGTGAGCATAATTTTTTTTTATTTTAACCGTTTCCCGACCGGCCACTGTACATAAACGTCGGCGCTGCCTGGGCTCTTTGCAGCGCCGACGTTTATGAACGGTCGGTGGTCCCGCAGCCCTCAGGACCCCCAGAGTCCTGCAAGTACTGCGGTTGCGGTTCAGAGCAATAGCTCTGATAGGGGACATCATCGGGACCTGATTGGATCAGGTCCCAATGATGTTAACCCTTTGCTATCTTCTATATGCCGCGATCTATAGTGATCGCGGCATTTAGAAGATAGTGAGAGGAGAGGGGGTTGTCCACTTACCACTCCGACGGCCCCCTGATGTCTTCCAGGACCTGCCGTTGTTATGGTAGCCTGAGGTCACATGACCGCCTCCGGATCTGCCATATATGGTGTCCTGCTAGGCTCAGCCTGCAGCTGAAGTCTAGCAGGAGACAGACAGTGTGAAGCAGTCAGCAAAGTTCTCATGCAATGCAATACATGTCTACATGTCTACTGTCCCTCCCAGATCTCGCCGTATGGCTAAGCGGTGCTATACAGCCACATATGGGGTATTGCCACTTTTAGAAGAAATTGTGTGACATATTTCGGCACCATTTTTACCCATTGCCCTGTGTGAAAATGTAAAATCTGAGGGTAAAACATTTTTTTGTGGCAAAAATATAATTATGTTTTCTTCACTGCCCAATGGTATAAATTTAAAAATTAAAAAATACTCACTACTTCCCTAGATGAATTCCTTGAGAGTTGTAGTTTACAAAATAGGATCACTTGTGGGGGTTTCTGCTGTTTCGGCATGTCAGCGACTCTTCAAATGTGACATGGTGTCTGCAACCTATCCCAGCCAACATAGCGCTCCTTTCTCTTCCGAACCCTGCCGTACACCAAAGCAGTGGTTTTCCCTCACATATGGGGTATCGGCGTACTCAGGAGAAATTGCACAACAAATTTCATCATGCAATTTCTCCTGTTATCCTTATGATAATGCAAAATTAGGGGATGAAAAACATTTTTTGTGAGAAAAATGTGACAATTTTATTTTTACAGCTCAATATTATAAACTTCTGTGAAGCACCTGGGGGTGCAAGGTGCTCACCACACATCTAGAAAAGTTCCCTATGGGGTCTAGTTTCCAAAATGGTGTCACTTGTGTGGGGTTTCCACTGTTTAGGCACATTAGGGGCTCCCAAAATGCGACATGGCGTCCGCTAATTATTCAAACAAATTTTACATTCAAAAAGTCAAATGGTGTTCCTTCCCTTCCAAACCCTGCCGAGCGCCCAAACAGTGGTTTTCCTCCACATATGGGTTATCGGCGTGTTCAGGAGAAATTGCACAACAAATTTCATGGTGCAATTTATCCTATTACCCTTATGATGATGCAAAATTAAGGGATGAAAAACGTTTTTGTGGGAAAAATGTGAAAATTTTATTTTTACAGCTCAATATTGTAAACTTCTGTGAAACACCTTGGGGTTCAAGGTGCTCACCACACAACTATATAAGTTCTCTAAGGGGTCTATTTTCCAAAATGGTGTCACTTGTGGGCGGTTTCCACTGTTTAAGCACATTAGGAGCTCTCCAAACGCAACATGGCGTCTGCTAATTATTCAAACAAATTTTACATTCAAAAAGTCAAATGGCGCTCTTTCCCTTCCAAACCCTGCAGTGCGCCCAAACAGTGGTTTTCCCTCACATATGGGGTATCAGCACGCTCATGAGAAATTGCACTACAAATTGTGTATTCCATTTTTTCCTGTTACCCTTGTGAAAATAAAAAAATTGGGTCTAAAGTAACATTTTTGTGAAAAAAAGTTAAATGTTCATTGTTTTCTTCCACATTCCAAAAATACCCGTGAAACACCTGAAGGGTTAATAAACTTCTTGAATGTGGTTTTGAGCACCTTGAGGGGTGCAGTTTTTAGAATGTGTCACTTTTGGGTATTTTCTGTCATAAAGGCCCCTCAAAGTCACTTCAAATAAGATGTGGTCCCTAAAAAAATGTTTTTGTAAATTTTGTTGGAAAAATTAGAAATCGCTGGTCAACTTTTAACCCTTATAGCTTCCTAACAAAAAAAAATTTTGGTTCCAAAATTGTGCTGATGTAAAGTAGACATGTGGGAAATTTTATTTATTAACTATTTTGTGTGACATATCTCTCTGATTTAAGGGCATGAAAATTCAAAGTTTGAAAATTGCAAAATTTTCAACATTTTTGCCACATTTCAGATTTTTTCACAAATAAAGGCAAGTGATATCGAAGAAATTTTACCACTATCATGAAGTACAATATGTCACGAAAAAACCGTCGCAGAATCAGGGGAATCCGTTGAAGCGTTCCAGAGTAATTACTTCATAAAATGACAGTGGTCTGAATTGAAAAAATTGGCCTGGTCACGAAGGCAAAAACAGGCTCTGGCGCAAAGTGGTTAAATTCTTTTTTTTTACAGGTACTATGGTACCCGGGTCTAGAGGAGAGTCTCCTCTTCTCCAAGCCCGGGTACCATCCGCACATTGAATCGCTTAATATCCGCATGTGCACATGTAGTCATGCGGATATTAAGCGATTCAATGCAAGTCAATGGCGGCAGAAACGACTCGCTTACGCAAAATATTTGGTAGTGCTGCGGATTTTTCCGCAATGATAATCCGCAGCGGAAATTTCCGCAGCATGTGCTGATTATCATTGGGGAACATTGCAGACCTTCTACCAAGCATTTTTTAAGCGTGTCTGTGGCAGAATTGCCACTGCGGAAACGCTTGAAAAGCGCATAGTGGGCACACAGCCTTGAAATATTACTCCTTGAAATATTTCAATTTTTTTTGTGCAAATCAAAGTTTTCATACCAGTTTCAGCCAGCTCTGCCAAAGTGGTTAAGTCCTCCTGGCAAATTCTTAAAAATGTACAACACTTTAGTGGCATAAAGTAACCCAGAAATATACTGTACACTAGCCCCAGACTGAAGTAACATTACTGGCAGAGGTGTGTGGAAGTTGTAAGATGTACCTAATTCATGAAGATGCAATCACTTCTTAATGAAATAGGATCATCTTACTCCATCATTACCTTCATTAAAACTAGCGTAGAAAATGTCAGTCTTAAAGGGGTTGTCTGGTCTCAATTGATAAGTCTGCAGTCACTGTGTCACTGCAGACTTATCAATTTAGACAGGACAACCCCTTTAATGAATTGGGTGTGTAATCTTTCTTTATCTGACATCTACTGTTGGGAGAGAGTTAGGACACTCTCATACTTAGTAGAAGGTGAGCTGGTCCAGCCAAAATTGTAGTTCAGATCACTTACTTCACTGGTGGACACAGACAAAAAAGGCCCCCTGTGCAAGAACAGTATATGGGCCCTTTGCAGTCCAAGAGCTAAAAATGAAAAATTGCAACTGCTTTGGAGGTCCCCTTACCTCTTTGGCCCCTGTGCAGCCGCACAGGTTGCACCAATGATATGTCCTCCCCTGACATACTTCTAGTATTTTTGGATACCTTAACACAAACTGGAAATCTTCTAATGTTTATAGATGAGATATCATCACCATATGTGCTGTTATATAATGGGTTATTTTTTGCCTTAAAATAGGTGATCAATGAAAACGTATACTATAACAATTTTTCATAATCTTAGTGCCCTTAAAACTATCTTAACCCTTTCTCTCCGCAGACAATTTTTGTTTCTGCGTTTTAACTTGTTCCTCTCTTTTTCAAATAGCCATAACATTTTTATTTTTACACTGACATGGACATATGAGGATTTGTTTTTTTGTGGGTGAAGTAGTGGTTCATTTTTCCATATAGAGTAAGGTGAAATTGCAAACAAATTCCAAGTGCAGTGAAATAGAGAAAATTTGCAATTCCCCCTGGCTGAGTGTTTGGGTCATTGTCATGCTGGACATTCTCCCATTCCTCCTCTGGATCATCCAGATGGTTATTGGCAAACTTCAAATGGGCCTGGACACGTACTAGGGTGACCAGGGGGACCTTGTGTGCCCTGAAGGATTTTAATCCATGACGGTGTAGTGTGTTACTAATGGTAATGTTTGAGACTGTGGTCCC
The DNA here is from genome assembly GCF_046119375.1 of Phyllobates terribilis. Classification (NCBI taxonomy): domain Eukaryota; kingdom Metazoa; phylum Chordata; class Amphibia; order Anura; family Dendrobatidae; genus Phyllobates; species Phyllobates terribilis. The sequence goes on along the minus strand of NW_027362763.1, from coordinate 244,301,860 downwards.
AGCTCTCTTCATGTCATTGACCAGGTCCTCCCATGTAGTTTTGGGCTGATTCCTGACCTTTCTCAGAATCTTCCTAACCCCACGAGGTGAGATCTTGCATAGAGCCCCAGACCGAGGAAGATTCATAGTCATCCTGTGTTTCTTCTATTTTCTAATAATTGCACCAACAGTTGTTGCCTTCTCACCATGCTGCTCACCTATTGTACTGTAACCCATCCCCGCCTTGTGCAGGTCTATAATTTTGTCCCTGGTGTCCTTAGACAGCTCTTTGGTCTTGGCCATGGTGGCGAGGTTGGAGTGTGATTTATTGAGTGTGTGGACAGGTGTCTTTTATACAGTTAACGAGTTCAAACAGGTGCAATTAATACAGGCAATGAGTGCCAAGTAGGAGGGCTTCTTAAAGAAAAACTAACAGGTCTGTGAGAGCCAGAATTCTTGCTGGTGGGTAGGTGACCAAATACTTATTTCATGCAATAAAATGCAATTTAATTATTTAAAAATCATACAATGTGATTTTTGGGGTTTTATTTTTAGATTCTGTCTCTCACAGTTGAAGTGTACCTATAATAGAAATTACAGACCTCTTCATTCTTTGTAGGTGGGAAAACTTGCAAAATCGTCAGTGTATCAAATACTTATTTTCTCCACTGTATGTATGAGAGATAGGTGGGTCTCGCTGCTCACATATCTCCCTTCTGGGTGTGGTTAAGAGGTTAAAATTGAGTCTGTTGCTTGACCCATGGTCTGTGTGTAAGGTGCCCCTGCGAGGTAGTCGTGGGCGAGCTGTAGCCCCCTCTCGCTCTGACACCCTACAGACAATTCGTGTCCTCCCTCTGAAGTGTGGCTGTGTATGTGGTGCTCTCCACTTACTTCAAACCATCCGATCGCGGCTGTCTCCAGGCATTTCTCTTCTGGGACCAAGGCAGCAATAAATTCTGAGGACACGAGGTTCTTAACCAGAACTTGGACTTTACTTGGGGAAGAGGTATATGTACAGTATTTACAGGCAGATATAATGGATAAGGCCCGACAGGTTATTATCTCTCTCACAGGCGCTGGCAACATCTTCAGCCCTGGTTCCCTCTTTGAGTGAAGCATCTCTGTGACTCTATCTCTAGCCCAAGAGACTCTTCTGCAATACCAACAGTGATCTGGATCCGATCTCTGCCCCACGTCTTAGCCTGCAGTCCTATTTATCTTCCTCTGCTTCCTGCAGACTAGAAGTGCCCCGGGTCCTCAACACTTCCTTTGAGTTTCTCCGGCCGGCTAACAGGACTCTTGCTCTTGCGTAGGGAGACTTTCACACTAGTGATCCCACTGTCTGAGGGTATGGAGCTCCCGTCTACCCTAGCAGCCACCATATATTCAGGCTGTCCGCACGGTTCAATGTCCTATCTCTTACTGTTCATCACTTCCTGCTTCTGGAAACTGAGCAGAGATTTTCCTAATGTGCCCACCCTCGGTGGACTGTCATCACACAGCATTAACCCCATCACTGTCTGTAACACTGCTAGCAGACTCTACCTGACATCTGCACCCAGGACAGTGGCATCTTGTGGCTGATTACAAGTACTGCAGCCCACAAGGAATTATGCCAGGAACAAGCTCTATAACTCTCAAGGCTTGATCAGGGCACTAAGTTCCCCCTCTACTCTACTGACTGGACCACTGAAGCTAACCCCTTAGCTTGGCCTACCAACAGTTCAGAGAGGTCTAAGTACAGGAACACTTACTTTAACTACTTCAGTGCCAAGGGAAGGCTACGTCCTTCCTCACTATTACATGTGTATGGAGGGTGACAGCCTCCTGTGTGCTTTATCCAAACTAAGCCAGGGTACTGGATTCGATACAGCCTGTGTGACCAGGACTGGCTAACCAGACTTTGTCCAAAGGACTGTTTTCTTTGTTTTGCCTGCACTGAAAACTGTTTATTTTCTTCTGCTTATGGATGGTTTATGAAGCAGTAATAATAATAAACCAACATGGACTTTTAAATGGAAACGCTTCCTGTTTTTCCTCCCGATGCACCCAAGTGAGTAGCAATCCCTACAGTACCTACGATAAAAGTTACAGACCTCTCCATTCTTTGCAGGTGGGAAAACTTGCAATATCGGCAGTGTATCAAATACTTATTTTCTCCACTGTACATATATTGATTACTCCTTATTGAATTGTTTTATATTATTCTGGCTAAAAAAAAACTGCAATTCTGGTGTTATGATTTTCCTCTCTACAGCATTTACCGATAGGCTTAACTACATTTATATTTCGATAGATCGAACTTTTCTGAACGGAGTGATATCAAATACATTTATATATCCAGTATACTGAACAAAAATATAAAGGCAACACTTTTCTTTTTGCTTCCATTTTTCACGAGCTGAACTCAAAGATCTATGACTTTTTCTATGTACACAAAAGGGATATGGTTCACAAATTTGTCTGCATCTGTGTTAGTGAGCACTTCTCCTTTACTGAGATAATCCTCACATGAGTGGCATATCAATAACTGATTAGACAGGATGATTATTGCACACGTGTGCCTTAGGCTGGCCACAATAGGAGGCCACTCTAAAATGTGCAGTTTTCCAGTGTTGGGAGGTCCAATGGGGTCAGAAAATCAGTCAGTATCTGGTGTGACCAACATTTGCCTCATGCAGGTCAACAGATATCCTTCGCATAGTTGATCAGGTTGTTGATTGTGGCATGTGGAATGTTGGTCCCTTCCTCTTCAATGGCTGTTTGAAATTCTTGCATGGTCAGTATACTGAAAGGACATGTCACCCATTGACCATGTTTGGGGTGCTCTGGTTCGGCACATACAACAGTGTGTTCAAGTTCCTGCCAATATCCAGCAACTTCGCACAGCCATTGAAGGGGAGTGGATCAACATTCCACAATCAACAACCTGATTAACTCTATGAGAAAGAGATGTGTTGCACTGTGAGAGACAAATGGTGGTCACACCAGATACTGACTGGTTTTCTGCCCACCCCTTTCCCCCATCCCGGATCTGCTCAATACTGTAAAACTGCACATTAAAAACTTTCTTTTCTACTTTTTTTTTGTCCCTTATGGGATTTGAAACTGAGATCGTCTGATTGCGTATATGTGTCACCCTACCTGGATGCCACAAGTGTAATAAAGCTGTGTCTGAGAGCAAGGGGGAGGTTCTCTGGTTAGGGGAACATTAGCATGCAATGCCTCCTGTCTCAGGCCAGTAGGGGGAGCAGGCTGCCCCTATAAAAGCTGGTACTGGGGACAGGGTTAGGGAGAACTGGATTGCCTGTCTCAGCTTTGAGACGTGTCCCAGAGTGGAGCAGGGACAGACAGTTGATTGCACCTAAGAGGAAGTGTGGCAGTAGGAGAGAGCCACCAGCCAGAGACAAGAGGCGAAGAGAGCCTGTCTTGGCAGAGAAAAGACTTAATTTTACCAGACTTTGGTGTCTGAGGCTGGAAGGATTCCACATCCCCCAGCAGAGAACCAGTCCGCAAGGGACTGTACATTCCTTGGCCTAAGAAGCCTGGAGACCCTGCCACAACCGAAGGGACCAGTAAAGCCGTACAAGGCTGGGAGCAAAAAGGAACCCACGTCGCAGGCCATACAGGCGAGAAAGCATGGAAAGCTCGGAAACGTGGGCTGTTATCCTATCAGGAGGAGATAGTCAGAAGGAGCGCAGAAAGCACGGTAGGCCTACACCCTCACCCTGACCAGGGTCAATTTCCCCGTTGCTCTCAGACATCCAGGTCCCCTCCTAGCTGGGACTGTTTGTGGGTCAGTTTACCTGTTTAGTAAAGACCCTGGACTGCAACCTGTTGTCTGTGTGCTCCTTGCTCCTCCAGCACTACCATCACTCCCACCATCCACTATACTGCCCTGGGGCCGCACTCTTCCCGTGGGGAGTCACACTACCATAGCTGCACACCTCATCAGCCCCAGCGGTCTGCATGCAGCGGCGATTCCTAATAACCGCAATCCACGGGTGGCGTAGTCGGACATAATCATCAGCACATAACGGACTACCACTGGCCTGACCACCCTGAGCCACGGAACCGGGTTGCCACTACGACTCCCATCGTTTCCCTAATTGCCCGGATCCAAGTGCCCCACGGCCCAGGGGGCGAGTCAGCTTTGGCGTAGTCGGCAGGATTTCATGCCCGCAACCACCGGGTACTGCGTGCCTGAAAAAGACTGTTTTAAACTTACCTGTGGAGAAGTTTCCCGCCATCCGGAGCCGATTCCCGCCATCAGACGCCATCTTGGACCTTTTCCCGCCGTCTTCTGCTGTCTTCCCGCCATCCGCAGCTGTTTCCCGCCATCGGACGCCATCTTTAGGACGCCGCGCGGGAAGAAGAGGGGCATGGACGTCAAAACCGCGCGAGATCCGAAGCTCCGCCCCACGCACCGATGCTGCGCAAGGTCCTGGAAGGGAGAGAGAGCGACGCTGACGTCATCGGAGTGCGACGCCAGGTCCTCGTCCAGAGCAGCAGCGGAGCCGCGGCCTACAGAAGAGGATCGTCGGAAGGTAGGCCACACTTCACTAGGGGGGGAGGAAGATGTCGGACACAGAGGCGCCCACTACCGCCAACGCAGCTGCAGCAGCGGTGATGCCCTTTTCCCTGCCCTACATCCCTGGACCGGCCTGGCTGCCCAAATACTCAGGGGAGCCCCATGCCCTAACTGACTTCAAGGAAAGACTGTATAGTTTGTTCCAAGTCTACCCCCTGACAGAGGAACAGAATGTCAGCATATTGACAGGGCAGTTAACAGGCGCAGCCCAAATGGAGGTAAAATCATGGCCCATTGAGGAGAAAGGGACTGTGAAGGGTATTCTGGCCCGGCTGCGGGGTACCTTTGATACACGTACCTCCGCTGAGATTAAAATGAGGTTCTATGGATGTAAGCAGCGGGCACAGGACAGCATCAGAGACTATGCCCTAAATTTACAGGAAGCCTTGAGGGCTATTCAACAAACTGACCCTGGCAGTGTGCAGGAAACCGATAAGCTGCTAACAGAACAATTCATAGATCGTCTGCTGTCCAGCGCCCACAGGGCCCAGCTGCGCCTCATGTTCTTCCAGAACCCCGACCTGACCTTTGCCCAATTTAAGGACAGGGCCATAAGGGTGCTCCGTGAATCTGCAACCAGTGGCGCTATAAACCCCCGGCGCCCTGCTATCACCTACCACCAGGAGGCGACGCCCTCCTCTATGGACTCCGTGGAGGCTGATGCACAGGCCCTGAACCAAGCCCCGTCGAAAGGACTGCACCACCAAGTCCAGGAGCTGACCAGGAGCGTCGCGGCGTTGACCAGGACCGTCCAGGCGTTGCAAGTGGACCCGTCAAGACCCATCGAGCTGGCTTCAAGTCCGGAGGATGTCCCGTGGCGTCGACAGAGGAGGATCCCGTCGTTCCGAGGGAGGCCCACAGACCGCTACGCAGAGGATGGACAGCCCATTTGCTGTCGATGCAACCAGCCCGGACACATTTCCAGGTACTGTAATTTAAACGGGTCCAACCTGGGGCAGAAGGCCAACCCCCAGGCATAAGATCACCAGGCCCTTATAATTGGCGTAATAAGTACGTTGGGGGGCGCCCGGTTTTACCCGTGGTGCTGGACGGTATCCCCATGAGCGCCTTGCTGGATACTGGGTCGCAAGTAACCACAATCCCTTATGTACTTTTTAAGCAATATTGGACTGATGCTGATATCACACGGTATCCAGACAGTAACTTGAGCATCATCGCCAGTAATGGCTTACCCGTGCCGCAGATGGGGTTCAAGGAGATGACCATTAAAATTGGTAAAGTTGAACTGCCGGCACAGGGAGTGATTATTGTGGACATTGACCGTCATGAAAGTCACCCTAAAATAACTGTGGGTACTAACATAATTGAAAATTGTCTTTCAGAGGTAATTGTAATTCTACAACAGGTGGCGGTGAATGCTAGTTCCAGCCAAAAGAGAGTCCTCAACAAGGAGATAAAAGCCCTGATGAGACGGCAGCAGGTAGAACTGTCTGGTGGTGAGATCGGTAGCGTAAGACTCAGTGATCCATTCCCCATTTCCATGCTTCCCAAAAGTGAAATGATGATCTGGTGTCGGACTGCAATCGGGTTGAGAGGTAGAGACTATCAAGCCATGGTAGAACCCGTGTACTCAGACAGCAGGCCCACCATTTTGACAGCCCGGGGGGTGGTTGATGTCCGTCATGGGAGGGTGCCCGTCCGCATCCTCAATATTGGGGAGAGGGAAGAACACTTACCCAGGTACGCTACACTCGCCAAACTGTTTGTTGTCGAACACCAAGCTATCAGGGCCGTGGAACCCTTGCCTCCATCTCCTCAGGCGGAGGGTAATGGCTCCCAGAAACAAAAGGAGGACTGGTGCCAGAAACTCCACGTGGGTGCTGACTCCACTCCCCTGCACCAAAAACAAGGAGTCTACCGGGTGGTACAGGAGTACGAGAGAGTCTTTAGTAAGCACCCGCTAGACTTCGGCAGAGTAAAGGGGATAGAACACCACATCCCCACAGGGAGCCACCCACCAATAAAAGAGAGGCACAGACCTGTACCCCCTGCACATTATCAGAACGCCAAGGGTATGCTAAGGGAGATGAAAGAAGCTGGGGTCATTAGAGACAGCTGTAGCCCCTGGGCAGCCCCCTTGGTTCTGGTCAAAAAGAAAGACGGCACCATGAGAATGTGCGTGGACTATAGACAAATCAACCGTATCACCCACAAAGACGCATATCCGCTGCCTAGAATAGAAGAGTCTTTAGCCGCACTAAAATCTGCTAACTTCTTTTCTACTTTGGACCTTACTAGCGGGTACTGGCAGGTTCCTGTGGCAGAGGCTGACAAGGAGAAGACCGCCTTCACCACCCCGATGGGACTGAGCGAATTCAGCTGTATGCCTTTCGGGCTCTGCAACGCACCAGGGACCTTCCAGCGGCTGATGGAATGCTGTCTAGGGCACCGAAACTTCGAGACGGTCCTCCTTTACCTGGACGACGTGATCGTCTATTCGAAGACCTACGAGGACCATCTCAAGCACCTGGCTGAGGTGTTCGAAGCCCTGGCAGGCTATGGCCTGAAGGTGAAACCATCGACGTGTCACCTGCTGAAACCAAAGGTCCAGTACCTAGGGCACGTGGTAAGCGCGGAAGGAGTGGCCCCCGACCCTGACAAGGTCACGGCAATCAAGAGCTGGCCAAGCCCCTCGAACATCAAAGAGGTGAGACAGTTTCTCGGGTTGGTAGGCTACTACCGAAGGTTCATCCCCGGGTTCACTAAGATGGCAGCTCCTATGCAGGACCTCCTGATCGGACAGTCAAAGTCCAGAAGTCAAAAGCCACCCTTCAAGTGGGATAAACCGGAAGAGGAGTCCTTCCGCCAGCTAAAGTTGGCCCTCACGGGGGATGAGATCCTGGCCTACCCTGATTACGGCCAGCCTTTCATTCTCCACACAGATGCCAGTAATGTGGGACTGGGAGCCGTACTGTCCCAAAACCAACAGGGCAGAGAACGGGTGATCGCATACGCCAGCCGGAAGCTGAGGCCCACCGAGAGGAACCCGGAGAATTACAGCTCCTTCAAGCTAGAATTCTTGGCGGTGGTGTGGGCCGTGACGGAACGCTTCAAGCATTACCTGGCCTCTGCAAAGTTCACCGTTTACACGGACAACAACCCGTTGACACACCTGGACAATGCAAGACTGGGTGCCCTGGAACAGCGGTGGATGGCCCGTCTCTCCAACTATGACTTCGTGATCAAGTACCGGGCAGGCAAAACCAACGCCAACGCGGACGCCCTATCAAGAATGCCTCACTTACCTGAAGGTGACGAAGACCCAGAAGAGCTGGAGGAGGTAGAACTCCCTGCGTTTCACCGGTATGGAGCCGCTCAACACTCTCACCGCGTGAAGGAGGAGGATCTAACAACTGTGATGATGAATCCCCTACCTCACCACAGCTGGGCCGAGACCCAAGATAGTGACCCTGCAGTCCACCTGGTGAAAGATCTGCTGACCCGGGAAGACGCCCGCCTAGATCCAGATGCCCCAGAGGAAGCCAAGCAGCTATGGAAGGAGAAGAGCAAGCTGTTCCTCTATGAAGGCAAGTTGTGCAGAAGGATTGTCAACCACCGGACGCACGAGCTGACCTGGCAAGTCGTGGTCCCAAGGCGAGATGCAGCTATGGTCCTGGGAGCTTACCATGACAGAGCGGGACACTTCGGTTGGAAGAAACTGGAGTTCCTACTAAGAGGAAGGTTCTTTTGGGTCGGCATGAGAGGAGCAGTAGAAAAGTGGTGCAGAGACTGTGGCCCTTGTCACCTGAGGAGGAAGGACCGCACCAGCCAGAAGACACCCTTGAGGCCCATCGTCACCACGCAGCCTCTTGAGCTGGTAGCTCTGGACCACGTCAAATTGGCTCCAAGCCGGTCCGGATACATCTACGCCCTGACAATCGTGGACCACTATTCCCGTTTTCTAGTGGTGGTCCCGGTAAAGGACTTGACAGCCCAAACAGCGGCCCGAGCCTTCCAGCAATACTTCTGCCGTCCACACGGGTATCCGGAACAGGTCCTGACAGACCAGGGTCCAGCGTTCGAGGCTGAAATCTTCCAGGAGTTCTGCAACCTCTATGGCTGTAAGAAAATACGGACAACGCCTTACCACCCCCAAACCAACGGGATGTGTGAGAAGATGAACAATATAGTCATTGATCTCCTGAAGACGTTGCCCCTGGAGGAATGCAGCCTGTGGCCAGAAAAACTGCCGGACCTGGTAGACATGTACAACAATATTCCGGTGAACGCTACAAACTGCACCCCGGCTTACCTGATGCGAGCCAGACCGGGTAAGCTGCCCGTAGACCTGGAGATGGGAGTCCTAATACCTGAGGACACCTCCCCGGATGCGGACTGGGATACAGAAAGGCAACTGCAGTACAAGAAGGTACAGGAGAGTGTGGAGAAGAGCCTGGCCCAGGTGAGAGAGAAGCAAGAAAGACTCTTCAATCAACACGCCCCTGCTGGTCCCCTAGAACCTGGTGAGCAAGTCCTGAAGCGGAAGAGAAGGCTACATAAGTTGGACGACCAGTGGGAAAGGGAACCCTACACCGTACTGCAGTCTGACCACGACAACCCAAAGGTGTGCATAATCACCAAGGACGGAGGAGAAACCACTAGTGTCATCTCCAGAGACCATCTCAAAAGGTGCCCCGAGCAACTCCGTAGTGCAGAAGAGGATCAGAGTGACCTTGAACCCGCAGAGGACAAGAAAGAAATGATCAGCACCGTTCTCGGAGAGTTCCCTCAGTCCTGGACTCGCATAAATGATGCCATAGTGGTACCTGTCCTGCATTTCCTGCAACCGGCACAGCAACAACAAACACCAGAGCCTGAAGGTGAAGAGGAGCAAGCGGTTCCAGAGGCAGAAGAGCCTGTTCCAGCAGCCCAGGAGAGTCAACCCTCTGCTGACAGTGAGCCTGCCATGCCTGCGGTAAGCCAAAGGACCCGCAGACAGCTGCCTGCCCTACCTGTACACCCAGCTGGTAGCTGTACCCCTAACGCTAGTGGGGAAAACCAGGTTGGTCCACCACCAGACAGTGGGCTACGTAGGTCAACCAGGAGCACAAAGGGGCAGATACCCGCTCGCTGGAGAATATAGAGTCTACTAAGATTGTAAATAACCTTGTTGCCAAATGTTAAAATGTTTGCCAAAGTTACCTGCATGTTTATTGATAGTGTGTTTCAGTTTCTTGCAGCAACCGTAAGGACTCACAGGTTATGGACTTTTTATAACCGGGACCTTGTGTGGACTGCATTCTGAGCCTAACCAAGGAACGGACTAAGACTGTGAAGGACTTGGGGTAGGACAGACCCCCACCTGGTTAAGGCTCCCCGTTGTTTTGGTGATATGGACACCCGGTCACAGGCCACACTGTGACCTTAAGAACTCAATTTGTGCGTCATCTGTCTATTAATGTTTTATTGTTATGCATATTGTCTTTGTTTACTGTTTAGTCCCGGAGTACTAAATTTCACTAGGGGGGAATGTGTCACCCTACCTGGATGCCACAAGTGTAATAAAGCTGTGTCTGAGAGCAAGGGGGAGGTTCTCTGGTTAGGGGAACATTAGCATGCAATGCCTCCTGTCTCAGGCCAGTAGGGGGAGCAGGCTGCCCCTATAAAAGCTGGTACTGGGGACAGGGTTAGGGAGAACTGGATTGCCTGTCTCAGCTTTGAGACGTGTCCCAGAGTGGAGCAGGGACAGACAGTTGATTGCACCTAAGAGGAAGTGTGGCAGTAGGAGAGAGCCACCAGCCAGAGACAAGAGGCGAAGAGAGCCTGTCTTGGCAGAGAAAAGACTTAATTTTACCAGACTTTGGTGTCTGAGGCTGGAAGGATTCCACATCCCCCAGCAGAGAACCAGTCCGCAAGGGACTGTACATTCCTTGGCCTAAGAAGCCTGGAGGCCCTTACACGACCGAAGGGACCAGTAAAGCCGTACAAGGCTGGGAGCAAAAAGGAACCCACGTCGCAGGCCATACAGGCGAGAAAGCACGGAAAGCTCGGAAACGTGGGCTGTTATCCTATCAGGAGGAGATAGTCAGAAGGAGCGCAGAAAGCACGGTAGGCCTACACCCTCACCCTGACCAGGGCCAATTTCCCCGTTGCTCTCAGACATCCAGGTCCCCTCCTAGCTGGGACTGTTTGTGGGTCAGTTTACCTGTTTAGTAAAGACCCTGGACTGCAACCTGTTGTCTGTGTGCTCCTTGCTCCTCCAGCACTACCATCACTCCCACCATCCACTATACTGCCCTGGGGCCGCACTCTTCCCGTGGGGAGTCACACTACCATAGCTGCACACCTCATCAGCCCCAGCGGTCTGCATGCAGCGGCGATTCCTAATAACCGCAATCCACGGGTGGCGTAGTCGGACATAATCATCAGCACATAACGGACTACCACTGGCCTGACCACCCTGAGCCACGGAACCGGGTTGCCACTACTACTCCCATCGTTTCCCTAATTGCCCGGATCCGAGTGCCCCACGGCCCAAGGGGGGAGTCATATACATATAGTAAAAATGACAATCTCCTATGATGCCCATCCACTGGCTGAGTGTCATAGAAAAGATCACATGACAGTCACGCAGGCATTCAGCTGGCCCTCGGCTGTTATAACAACACATTGGCTCCCTTCAATCGTATTATTGGGGGCCAACGAGTGCCTGAACTAACGTCCTTACCACCAATCACTTAGGCAGATGCAGGCTGTATAATATATTTGAAAAATTCCCCACCAAGATGTAGTACTTGAGTACAGCGGGAATGAAATAAGAGCAAAAACTGGACACTGATTTTGTGACAGATCCTCTTTAATATTGGCTCTGTACTTTCCTCAACAAGTTTACCCCATATGTAGCATTCAGTAAGCAACAACTGTATGTGCATACTGAGCTCTTTTTAGACATGATATCTCACCTACATATCTGCCTCTGCCCACTGCGAGCTCTACAAATGATGAGTAGGCAGAATGACTGTGGTTTTTTTTAGAAATAGAGTCGCTTTACAAGACAAATGAAAAAAAGCCAAAGACTATCAGAATAATTCTAATATGTAAATTGTCTTATTAAATAGAAGAACAGAACAAAAGCAGAAGGTGGAAAGAGAACTGTTGTAAAATGATCAAGGAGATACAAGGTCATACTGTATATTATATAACTGTGGTAGTCTGAAGCACCGGTTAATGCAATTTTCTCTTTATGCTATTTTCAACTTTTTGTGTAGTGCTGACAAGACGCCCAGTGCTGATTTACCGGCACAATGAATCCCTGCCCTGAAGAGCATTCAAGAGCCAAAGAAGACAAACGTGATGTGCCAAAGGTTACCGAGGCTGCTGTTCTTGGGACTTCAGCCAGGCTTATGCTTCTAGTCAATGTCCTCACCAGTGAGATAATCCTTAAACCCATATTGTAGAAAGATGTCCACAGGGGAAATGTCAGTAATTACTAAAAAACATTTATAAGCATTAAATGGCACAAAGGACAACACTGATATCAATCGGAGCGTAAAATCATGAGTACAGGTGTCTCAACAAAAGTGTGAATCAGATACCTGATGCAGTGACTGTGATGACAGATCCCATACTTGGTTATCAATACCATGGAATTATTAACTCTCTGGATAATTGCCAACAGTGATTGCAGATTGCATACAAATAAAGCATGTACAAAGATAATTCTTTGTGGGAAATATCCAGTTCATTATTGAGAACAGAAGAATTGTTGTCAGAAGGTATTATGATTACTGTCACAGACATCAGTTACCCCATAGCACTTACTACACCTGGAAATGGTTCATGGCAGACAGAATAACAAAGCCGTACTACCGACAGTGGATGACTCACAACAAAGCTGGGATTGGACAGAAATCAATACATTTTCTCTGTGTGTGACTTCACCCTCCTTTGTCTGTTTGTTCTTTCTTCGTGAAAGTAACGGATGACAGTGGGATTAGTTTTTTGAAACAGTGATTATTGAAATATTGGTCTGCAAATGTAAATGTAATTAAACAAATGAAATAAGGAACAGGCGGATAGCACACATGCATATAGGTAGTTTGGGGTGATTATTACCCATGTAGTACACAGTATGTATATGTCCTTAATAATGTGTATGCCTCCTGGATATAATGGACAGACCAATCAGACAATATAGCAAACCAATACAAACAAAAACACAAATTAGTGGTCCAAAGTACAAAAATGTGATGGATAAATCAAATATATTTATTGATAATACAAGTGGGTACGTGGTGGCATAGAGAGAACACGCACCATGAAAATAATAACAATAAATATGTATAAAAATCCAATAATGCTGATGGAGCCAGCAAAGACAAAATAAAAGGGTAAAAGGGTAACTCAAAAAAGTAAAAGGGTGACTCAAATATTATCAAATAAGGACAATGCAATTCCCAAGTATATAATTTTCAGAAGAAGCAAAGTGTAATTGTGGGGAGACATGCTAAAGTGATAATGTGCAAAAGTAAATACATAGCAGTCATTAATATATATATACTGCTCAAAAAAATAAAGGGAACACTTAAACAACAGAATATAACTCCAAGTAAGTCAAACTTCTGTGAAATCAAACTGTCCACTTAGGAAGCAACATTGATTGACAATCAATTTCACATGCTGTTGTGCAAATGGAACAGACAATAGATGGAAATTATTGGCAATTATCAAGACACCCTCAATAAAGGAGTGGTTCTGCAGGTGGGGACCACAGATCACATCTCAGTACCAATGCTTTCTGGCTGAAGTTTTGGTCACTTTTGAATGTTGGTTGTGCTTTTACACTCGTGGTAGCATGAGACGGACTCCACAACCCACAGAAGTTGCTCAGATAGTGCAGCTCATCCAGCATGGCACATCAATGCGAGCTGTGGCAAGAAAGTTAGCTGTGTCTGTCAGCGTAGTGTCCAGAGGCTGGAGGCGCTACCAGGAGACAGGCCAGTACACTAGGAGACGTGGAGGGGGCCGTAGGAGGGGAACAACCCAGCAGCAGGACCGCTACCTCCGCCTTTGTGCAAGGAGGAATAGGAGGAGCACTGCCAGAGCCCTGCAAAATGACCTCCAGCAGGCCACAAATGTGCATGTGTCTGCTCAAACGATTAGAAACCGACTCCATGAGGGTGGTATGAGGGCCTGACGTCCACAGATGGGGGTTGTGCTCACAGCCCAACACCATGCAGGACACCAGGATTGGCAAAGTCTCCACTGGCGCCCTGTGCTCTTCACAGATGAAAGCAGGTTCACACTGAGCACATGTGACAGACGTGACAGAGTCTGGAGACGCCGTGGAGAGCGATCTGCTGCCTGCAACATCCTTTAGCATGACCGGTTTGGCAGTGGGTCAGTAATGGTGTGGGGTGGCATTTCTTTGGAGGGCCGCACAGCCCTCCATGTGCTCGCCAGAGTTAGCCTGACTGCCTTTAGGTACCGAGAAGAGATCCTCAGACCCCTTGTGAGACCATATGCTGGTGTGGTTGGCCCTGGGTTCCTCCTAATGCAGGACAATGCCAAACCTCATGTGGCTGGAGTGTGTCAGCAGTTCATGCAAGATGAAGGCATTGAAGCTATGGACTGGCCCGCCCGTTCCCCAGACCTGAATCCGATTGAGCACATCTGGGACATCATGTCTTGCTCCATCCACCAACGTCACGTTGCACCACAGACTGTCCAGGAGTTGGTGGATGTTTTAGTCCAGGTCTGGGAAGAGATCCCACAGGAGACCACCCTCAACCTCATCAGGAGCATGTGGAGACCACACACAAAACTGAGCCTCATTTTGACTTGTTTTGTAAGGACATTACATCAAAGTTGGATCAGCCTGTAGTGTGTTTTTCCACTTTCATTTTGGGGGTGACTCCAAATCCAGGCCTCCATTGGTTAATAAATTTGATTTCCATTGATGATTTTTGTGTGATTTTGTTGTCAGCACATTCAACTTTGTACAGAACAAAGTATTCAATGAGAATATTTCATTCATTCAGATCTAGGATGTGTTATTTGAGTGTTCCCTTTATTTTTTTGAGCAGTGTATATAATAATAATGCTAGTTAATGCATACTTCCACCATGAATGTAAGAGTAATACTAGTTCATATTGAATGTGTGGCACATTGGTGCATACTAAGACCAAATACACATAGTAGAACAAAGAATAGTATACCTTCCAGGGATTCCAGCAGAGAGTGTGGAGCTCACACCCCGATGCGTGTTTCTGTATATACCTTCGTCAGGGGCCATTAAGATACATTCACATAAGTTGCTTGTGGATTTGCCTTAGTGATCGTTGTTGCTTATTGCTTATTAATTCCAATGTATCGCACAATTTAATTTAAATTTTCTTTGTTAAGTTACACACATGTATGTTTTCACACAACCTTCCATTCGGAGATTATCCTTAGCAAGATTCTAACTCAACATCACAGTGCTGCAGGACAGCAGTGCTAATCTCTGAGTCACAGTGTTGACCAATATAGCAAAAAAATAAAATGATAATAATATTTTGTGCATTTTAAGGTCTTGCCATTTTTAAGTACTGCAGCAAGACCAGTCACGTATGAACATGAAGATTTTAGATAAATTATGGCCCTTAGCAAAATAAAATGTAGGACCCCACATCTGAAGTGTGGTAACAAAAACACAGTCATATACTATTGTCACAATCACCTTACAAATACCAATATTACCACCATACAGCAACAACACAGTGACAGATACCATTTCCACACCGGTGCTATGCAGAGTATATAATTAAATGCAGTAGAGGTAAATCACATCTGACTGCAGCTTAGGCATTGATAACAACGCTTCACTGAATTTATACTATGTTCACGTTATATTCCAGTTTAATTAATGGTGATGGTAGTACTCTAAAAACAAGTTGTAGATGTATTTCAAGGCCCCCGTGCTACTGAGAAATGGGCTCATGGAGTCTTAAAATATTTAGCAGATTTTAGCATATAATACTTTATTTCAAATATTTAACTGAATAGAAAATGTGTTATTTTGTTATTTAAACAATGGTAAACTGGAGGAATCAAAATTGCCATTTTGTTATTACCTTTTTCAATTTCAAGCTTTTTTTCTTCTTTTTATTAGACCCCTAGACAGCCTTGAGTCTTCTAGAAGGACAAAGATGACAGACAAGGAAGCCTTCCTTAGACTCCTGATGGTCATGACAACCGGTTGCCTATATGACTGTTGTGTGAACCCCACTGATTCGCTGAACCTCCAAGTGTGGATGGCTCTTCCCTTTTACTGTAGGGGAAAGTGTCTTCACTTTTTGTGAGAAGTGTATCTGCCATGAAGTGTGGCACTTCACAGGTACCTATGAAGACAGAAGAGGCAGAATGGCGCTGCTACAAATGACAGGCAGACACACAGAGGTAATTGCTGCTTTTAGTAGGGTTTCTTCTATTAATACCGGATGCACAGTAGCTCTGCTTAGTACTGGTGTATAATGCTCTGTCTGCTGCTGCTGCTGTTGCTGTTGCTTTTGTGTAATATTTGTCTAGATAGATATAGAGGATATCTTTGTCCCTATGTGTTGTGAATGTGTAGCACCCTGAGGATTCGGCTGCTACAGGGGTATTGCACCTCAACCCAGAGGTGTGATATTCCACTCCCGGGTAAGGATGGAGTGTGGAACTGAGCTCGGTAGGCTGCATGCACTACACACATCCCATTTCCGAGGAACAGGCCGACGGTACTCCCACTTAGAAATGTGCAGGTACGACCGAGTCTGTTCCTGGCTGGAGTGGGAGGGGGGTGGTACATCCCATGTAGTGTAGGGGCAGATAGGGGGAGCAGCCTGGGTAAAGTTAGGAGCTCATTGGGTGCTGGTCACCTGAGCTCACACATAGAGGGATATATAAGGTGGGCACCAACTAGAATCAGGGTCAGACGCAGAGAGTCAGATGCAGAGAGGATCAGCTGCAGAAAACAAGTTAGGAGAGGAGAGAAGAAAGACCAAGACCCAGAGTGAGAGAGGAGAAAAGAGAAAGACCCAGAGCACAGAAGAGAAGGGACCCAAGAACCCAAATCAGAGCACCGGGTGAGGAGTCAGCATCAGGGTACCGGAACCCAAGCTGGTGGGGGTAAAAACAATCCCCAGCCAGAGACCGGAGACCGTGGGCAGTGTCTGTCACGGTCACCCACTACATTCACCCCGAAGGCACACCACATGAAGGGTCAGGGAACCCAGGGCCAAGGGTGTCCCAACAGAAGGCCCGAGGGAGCTGGACCTAGGTGGATCACTGGTGGGGACGGCTGAAGAAAGGACAGAGGGAGAGCTCAGGGCCACACTCCGGACTTGTTTGGGGGTTGGCTGGATCCAGGACCTGGTGGACGCAGCACGGCTCGGGTGGTCACTAGCAGCTGGAGTGACCAGTACAACATCTGCAGTAAGTAAACATCCTTAACTGCACAACCCGACTCTGTCTTCACTGCCGTCTGCACTACACCACCACAACCCCCATCCTCTGCGCCTGTCCCCTCTGAGGCTATACCCCTCCCGTTGGGGGTTATCTCACCAAGCTGCGCACCCACCATCAGCCTCAGCGGACCCTGCTGCAGCGGCGGCCACAGTGACCGCATCACAACGGGTGGCGTAGTCGACACAAAAGAACTTTAGTAACATCTGTAGAACTGCCACATCACACTGAGCTTGACGCCCTGGGCACGGGGCCGGGTCACAGCCGCTCGGAGACTACAACCCCCCATCTGATCCGGTGCCGGGTATTCCCCTCAAAAAGGAATATGTCCCAGGGGGCGCGTCAACTTTGGCGTAGTCGGCAGGATTACGTGCCCGCAACACCCGGGTACTGCGTGCCTGAAGAAAAGTGCAAGTTTACCTCAGAAAGAAGTCTCCCGCCGGTTCCGGAGGGTCCACGCCATCGGACCCCATCACAGGTCGTTTCCCGCCGATTGTCCGCCATTTCCAACTTGTTCCCGCCATCTGCAGAGTTTCCCGCCACTGGGCGACGCTTCCCGCCAAAACCGCAGATTTCCCGCCTTGGAAGAGCAGCGGACGCCATTATGGGCGTGCCAAAGGAGGGCAAGAGGCCACCTCCCATCGTGGGCCGGGACAGAAAATGGCGCCAAAAGTGGAAACCGCCCCCACCAACAGAGACTGTGATGCTGGAGGTGTCTGTCAGCGTGAAAGAACTACCCCTGGAGCTGACAGTCACCGAGTGGCCCCGGGACCGCCCTCTAAGTGGGAGGAGACGAAAGAGAAGAGAAAAGATGGGTGTCGCTTGGAGCAGTCTGGAGCGAGCGCACCCGGAGGCAAGAGGTCTAACGAGGAGTAGCGGAGGAGCTTACCCGGAGATGGAGAGAAAGCAGAACAGCACCGGCCCGCTGGCCAGGAGTCTGCTAGAGACCGAGGAAGGAGAGCAGAGCAGCACCGACCCGATGGTCAGGAGCCTGCTAGAGTCCACAACCCCGCTAGGTCTAGCGGAGATCTTAGCGCAGCTCCCCCGAGACCGGGAGTGTGCACAAACTGCCTTGGAGGGCCTCGCAAGGAGGATGGCCCGGGTGCAGCGCGAGATATTGGCGGAGTGGAGCCGGGAGATGACCCAGCAAGCTGAGACCAGTCAACGGAGCACGCTACCCTGGAAGAGGAAGCAGACCGCCTCTGAGGATGGCGCGGGAGGACCCAAGGCCGGAGACGACGCCGAGAAGGGAGCCGAACGCATGGAGGCAGGTAAAGGGGACGCCTATACCCCAAGCCGAGAAACCGCCCACCTGCCCCAGCTCCCCGTCGCAGAGCCCGAAAGTCCCCCTGCTGTGCCCGTAGCCGCCATGTCACCGCTATGGACTAGGCCCCGACCGGAAGCCGCCGCAGCGACCCCTGTGACGTCACGCGCCTCGACCCGGAGCGTGACAAAGCAGGAAATACCACCAGCCTGGTCGCAAGGCCTAGTACCCCCGGGCGCCGCATCACCAACAGCGCCCCCTACCTCCGCGGAGCCTCCGGCCTGGCCACAAGGCCAGGTAGCCCAGGGTGCCGCCGTCCTAACGGTGCCCTTCACCTTCCAGGTGCCCCAGGCCTGGCCGCAAGGCCTGGGCAACCCGGGCGCCACCACCACCGCGCCCGCGCCCGTAAAACCAAGGGTGCCACACCTGGGGGAGGACTTGTTCAGCCAGCTCACATGGCCGGACGGGCGGCCCTTCATCTGGCCCGAAGGATACCATGAGCTGGAGCGGCAACAAAGACTAGGGCCCTTGTGTGAGCCCCTGATCCCGGCTCCGAAGCCCGTGACTCGGGTCTCGCCTCCTTTAGCAGTCGCCGCTGAGCGTACTGAGTGCTGTCGTCAGCAGCTAGCAGAGTTTGCCCGAGAACGGGAGGAGAGGCGGGTCAGAGAACAACAGGCCCAAATCCGGAGCGCGGAGCAGAAGAGCCGGACTAGGAGGAACCCCCGTGCAGCGCACTGTCCCCGCACCATCGGGACGGTGATAAAGTTCAACCCGCAGCATGGGTGGGGCTTTATTCGGGACCGTAACAACCGCGGTGACGTTTTTGTGACCCGCAGAGACGTCGAGTCCCACCTGCCGGAAGGTCACAGAGGCCGTGACCTCTACGTAGGAGACGAGGTCACTTTCACCCGGCACAAGTGTGCCAAAGGACCTTACGCCCTCCACGTACACCGCTTGACGGAGGAGGAGTTGCGGTATGGGGAGGAGGAGCAAGAGGACCCGGACGGGTCTGAAGCAACACCGTATCGCCAAGAAAAAGCAGGAGGGAGCCGTCGTTGAGGACGGGAGTAGAGACTGTATATAGTTGCCCGTCGGGGCACAGTGAACCGTTGCTGCTAAAATAGTCCCCGTTGGGACCAGTGAACTGTTTACCCGTTAACCCCTTCATCCTACAGGCTGAGGACTGTGAGCAGCCATTCCCTTCCCTCTACTTGGCTGAGGACTGAGAGCGGCCAATTTCCCCTGTAAATAGTTGCGCGTCCTAAAGCGCCCCCTACCGGTTTTATAAAAAAAAAAAAAAAAAAAACCCAGTTTTTCGAAGAGACTGTCGCACTTTTCCCGGACACACGTTGCACAGTGTCCGGAGGAGGAACCTGAAACAGGAGACGACGAGAAAGTTTTATCTGCTAAGATATGTTATTTATATAATGTTTTTTATATGTTTTATATGTTTATATGAAAAAATTTTGTATGTTTTGGTGTTTTTGTCTTTACAGCCCGAGGACGTGCTGTGATTTACCAGGGGGGAATGTAGCACCCTGAGGATTCGGCTGCTACAGGGGTATTGCACCTCAACCCAGAGGTGTGATATTCCACTCCCGGGTAAGGATGGAGTGTGGAACTGAGCTCGGTAGGCTGCATGCACTACACACATCCCATTTCCGAGGAACAGGCCGACGGTACTCCCACTTAGAAATGTGCAGGTACGACCGAGTCTGTTCCTGGCTGGAGTGGGAGGGGGGTGGTACATCCCATGTAGTGTAGGGGCAGATAGGGGGAGCAGCCTGGGTAAAGTTAGGAGCTCATTGGGTGCTGGTCACCTGAGCTCACACATAGAGGGATATATAAGGTGGGCACCAACTAGAATCAGGGTCAGACGCAGAGAGTCAGATGCAGAGAGGATCAGCTGCAGAAAACAAGTTAGGAGAGGAGAGAAGAAAGACCAAGACCCAGAGTGAGAGAGGAGAAAAGAGAAAGACCCAGAGCACAGAAGAGAAGGGACCCAAGAACCCAAATCAGAGCACCGGGTGAGGAGTCAGCATCAGGGTACCGGAACCCAAGCTGGTGGGGGTAAAAACAATCCCCAGCCAGAGACCGGAGACCGTGGGCAGTGTCTGTCACGGTCACCCACTACATTCACCCCGAAGGCACACCACATGAAGGGTCAGGGAACCCAGGGCCAAGGGTGTCCCAACAGAAGGCCCGAGGGAGCTGGACCTAGGTGGATCACTGGTGGGGACGGCTGAAGAAAGGACAGAGGGAGAGCTCAGGGCCACGCTCCGGACTTGTTTGGGGGTTGGCTGGATCCAGGACCTGGTGGACGCAGCACGGCTCGGGTGGTCACTAGCAGCTGGAGTGACCAGTACAACATCTGCAGTAAGTAAACATCCTTAACTGCACAACCCGACTCTGTCTTCACTGCCGTCTGCACTACACCACCACAACCCCCATCCTCTGCGCCTGTCCCCTCTGAGGCTATACCCCTCCCGTTGGGGGTTATCTCACCAAGCTGCGCACCCACCATCAGCCTCAGCGGACCCTGCTGCAGCGGCGGCCACAGTGACCGCATCACAACGGGTGGCGTAGTCGACACAAAAGAACTTTAGTAACATCTGTAGAACTGCCACATCACACTGAGCTTGACGCCCTGGGCACGGGGCCGGGTCACAGCCGCTCGGAGACTACAACCCCCCATCTGATCCGGTGCCGGGTATTCCCCTCAAAAAGGAATATGTCCCAGGGGGCGCGTCAAATGGAAGAGATCATGGCATCTTGTCTCTGTCCCTTTTGGAGCTGAGCCCAGGGAAAACTGATAGAAAGCCGCAAAGGCGGGAGGGGACTGCTGAAAACTAGTAGATGCAAGTCATATTGTGGCTTGAATTTGGTTATTTCTAGTTCATACAGGATGCTTATTCTGAAAATTCACCTTATATGACACTTGACACTTTAAGACTTTTGTACTTTAGCCCCACCTTTTCTTACTATATCATTTCCCATATTATTCTTACTACAATCTTTATTTGCAGCCCTGGAATGGATCCAGCACTGATTTTACAGTGATCATCTAACCATGCTAATCTACATTAGTTCTGGACTTGGCACACTGCTTTACATATGATAGCATGCAACATACTCAGATTAGTATAGAAATGCCTGATCAGTCAACTAGTCTAATGTTAAATAATTCCCAGAATCTTGTAAACTATACATTTCACTGTTTGAGCAGATGTCCAGTGTAAGAATCCAATGTATGCCCTTATCAAAATTGTCTGTGCTTGATCCTTGTTCACACAAAGAGAATTTTGGCTAGAAATGTACAGAATAATAAGGAGCAGACAAGTTTTATTGGTGCAGAAGGCAGTGATTTCAGAATTTCTTCACCACCCTTGATACAGGAAAAACATATATCTTTGTACCGTGTTAGCCAGTAGATTGAAAAATATTAAGATTTGAGAGTCCTCAGTAGTTGATACTAGTGTTGAGCATTCCGATACTGAAATATCGGGTATCGGCCGATATTCACTGTATCGGAATTCCGATACTTAATTCCGATACTTTTATAATATCGAATACCGGAATCGGAAGTTCCCAAAATGCCTGCGCTCTGCAGTGTCTGTGAAGGATGACAAGCTGGATGGCAGCGCTCAGCTGCGATCCAGCTTGTCATCAGAATGCCATCCCAGCGTGGGAGAATTCTCCTGATTGTTTAAAAGCCGGCGGGCGGTAAAAAGCCGCCGGCTTTTAAACAATCACACAGCCCCATACTGCTTCCCCGCAGCCTCCCACCCCGATCCTCCGCTCCCCTCGCCACCTCCAATCCCAATCGTAAATTAGGACCGGGCGGGGAGCGCAGCACCAAGGAGCGAAGGACCCGGGCGGGGAAGCCGGCAGTGAAAAGACTTCACCGCCGGCTTTCCCGTTCTGTGCTGCGCTTTCCCGCCGGTTATTTCAAATGAACAGCTGAGGTATCAGGTGATGCCGATCAGCTGTTCATTTAAAGTAGCCGCAGTGCCCTCAGAGGGTTCATGTGAGTTCATGCTTGACTGCATGAACTCACATGAACTTTCCCACGGCCGCACAGGTCAGCCTCACCTCCCAGACCCGTCATGATTAGTGTGTGCGGGGTGTGTGTGTGCGGGGTGTGTGTGTGTGTGGGGTGTGTGTGCGGGGTGTGTGTGTGCGGGGTGTGTGTGTGTGCGGGGTGTGTGTGCGGGGTGTCTGTGCGTGCAGGCAGACATAGGCCGATGTGACACTACTACTCCCATCGGCCTATGTCTGTCCCCCATCCACTCGTGCCAGCAGGATCAGCTCGATGGGAGCAATAGTTCCCATCAGCCTGATCCTGCTATATAAATTGCCCTACTGTGTCCCCAATAAATGTTAGATACATGTCATTGGTGGCCAGTGGTTACCTAAAAGAAATTAGTTTATACATTACCTGTCCCCGCCGATCGCCACCTAAAATAAAGTAAAAAATAAAAAACTACACCTATACTCACCTAGACACCTAATTCCCCGAAGCCATCGATCT
This sequence comes from Phyllobates terribilis, assembly GCF_046119375.1. Lineage (NCBI taxonomy): Eukaryota > Metazoa > Chordata > Amphibia > Anura > Dendrobatidae > Phyllobates > Phyllobates terribilis. The sequence goes on along the minus strand of NW_027362763.1, from coordinate 244,279,047 downwards.
CCTGTAATAAAATATAAAATAATAAACCACAACCTTATCCTTACCCCTCCGTAGCAGTCCACGAGTGTCCCACGAAGATCTCCAGTTCAGAGCAGCCACATAGAATGTGACCGCTCTGAACCGCTGCCGCCGCTAGAATGACGGGGCCGTAAGGGTTCACCAGAGTTAAGGCAGCGCTGCTCCGGTTAGCTGCTTTACGGCACTGCTGTATCGTGAGAAATTCCCACGGTACAGCACTGCCGTAAAGGAGGTCTCCGGAGCTGCGCTGCCTGAATGCACTCCGGTAACCTCAGTCAGTGGCTCCCGCTGCCGGAAGCGGACGTGTTCCCGGCAGCGTGAGCTTACAGCAGCCATGCACAGCTGTCACCATCTCCAGATGTGACAGCTGTGCATGGGAGATCAGCGCAGGAACGTGGACAGGTAACTATTTTTTTTTAGTAAACTAAGAATTAAATAAAATGGTGTTTTATTTCAAATAAATTATTTTTTTCTGGGTGTAGTGTGTTTTTTCTTTTTAACACTTTGTAGGTTAGTAATGGGGGTGTCTTATAGACACCCATCATTACTAACCTGGGCTTCATGGCAGCTGGCGCTGACATGAACCCCACCACTATTACCCCCTGCCACCGCACCAGGGCAGCGTGGAAGAGCGAGGCTAAGTGCCAGAATTGGCGCATCCTATGGATGCGCCATTTCTGGGGCGGCTGACGGCTGGTGTTTCTAGCCTGGGAGGGGGCCAATATTCATGGCACCCTTCCTGAGCTATTAATATCAGCCCCCAGCTGTCTGCCTAGCCTTTGCTAGCTATTAAAATAGGGGGGACCCCACGTCATTTTTTTGGGGGGGGTCCCCCATTTTAATAGCTAGTAAAGGCTAGGTATTCAGCTGGGGGCTGATATTAGTAGCCTGGGAAGCTCCGTGGGTTTTACCCCCTTCCCAGGCTTCAAACATCTGCCCCAGCCGTCTGCTTAACCTCCGCTAGAGACTAAAATTATGGGGGATCCCACGCCATTTTTTTTTTAAATAAATCCTTTATTTTAACACTAAATGACATTTGAGGACTTAATAAAGATGCAGTCCCTAAATTATTATTTATTTTTTAATAAATTTTTCCCAAAACTTTTGACGTGGGCTTCGCCATATTTTTGTATGCCAGCCAGGTACAGCATCCAGCTTCTATGAACGCGCCATTTTCCGGGGCGGCCGCGGACTGCAATTTTCAGCGGGGGGGGGGGGGGCAGAAAGCTTGGGCCTCCCTGCGCTGCAGATTCCATCCCCCAGCTGCCTAGTTGTACCTGGCTGGACACAAAAATAGGGAGAAGCCCCACGTTTTTTTTTTTTTAATTATTTCATGAAATTCATGGAATAATTAAGAAAAAAAGGGCTTCCCTATATTGTTGTGTCTGGCCAGGTACAAATAGGCAGCTGGTGGTTGGGGGCAGCCCGTTCCTGCCTGCTGTACCTGGCTGGACACAAATATAGTGTGAAGCCCCACGTCAATTTTTTTTAAATTATTTCAGGAAATTCATGAAATAATTAAAAAAAAAATATGTGGGGCTTCGCCCTATATTTGTGTCCAGTCAGGTACAGCAGGCAGGAACGGGCTGCCCCCAACCACCAGCTGCCTATTTGTACCTAGCCGGACACAACAATATAGGGAAGCCCTTTTTTTCTTAATTATTCCATGAATTTCATGAAATAATTAAAAAAAAAAATGTGTGGCGCTTCGCCCTATTTTTGTGTCCAGCCAGGTACAACTAGGCAGCTGGGGGCTGGAATCTGCAGCGCAGGGAGACCCAATCTTTCTGGGCCCCACCCGCTGCAAATTGCAGTCCGCAGCCGCCCCGGAAAATGGCGCGTTCATAGAAGCGCCATCTTCTGGCGCTGTACCCAACTCATCCAGGGCCCTGGTGCGGTGGCTCATTGGGTAATAAAGGGGTTAAGGCCAGCTTGGCATTATCAGCTGGCCCTAAGCCCGAAATTCATGGGGTCACGCCAATATTAGACATGACCGCCATGAATTTCTAGTAAAGTATTTAAATAAAACACAAACACCCAGAAAAAAGTCCTTTAATTGAAATAAAGACACAATTCTTTATTGTTCTAAATTAAACCATACTTACAGTCACGCCCATTCCAGCTGAAGCCAACGATCTCCTGCAATAAAAGTAAAATAATAAAGCAACCTCATCCTTACCTTTCCATGGTTCCCAGGACAGCTTCAGCTCTGCTACATCGAGATGACAGGCTGGACCGCAGCAGAACGCTGCCATCCAGCCTGTCATCCCGCAGACACTGAGAAGCGCAGGCATGCTTGCGCTCCTCAGTGTCTCGCTGTGACGGCATCCAGATGAGCCGAGGTCATGTCCAATGAACTCAGCTCACCTCATGCACGTCACTGACAGCGTGGGAAAATTCTCCTGCACTCAGCGCTTCAGCGTGAGAATTCTCCCACGCTGTCAGTGACGTGCATGAGGTGCGCCGAGTTCATTGGACATGACCTCACCTCATGCACGTCACTGACAGCGTGGGAAAATTCTCACGCTGAAGCGCTGAGTGCAGGAGAATTCTCCCACGCTGTCAGTGACGTACATGAGGTGAGCCGAGTTCATTGTCGGCTCATCTGGATGCCGTCACAGCCAGACACTGAGGAGTGGAAGTATGCCTGCGCTTCTCAGTGTCTGCGGGATGACAGGCTGGATGGCAGCGTTCTGCTGCGGTCCAGCCTGTCATCTCGATGTAGCAGAGCTGGAGCCGTCGTGGGAGCCATGGAAAGGTAAGGATGAGGTTGCTTTATTATTTTTCTTTTATTGCAGGAGATCGTTGGCTTCAGCTGGAATGGGCGTGATGGTAAGTATGGTTTAATTTAGAACAATAAAGAATTGTGTGTTTATTTCAATTAAAGGACTTTTTTCTGGGTGTTTGTGTTTTTTTTAAATACTTTACTAGAAATTCATGGTGGTCATGTCTAATATTGGCGTGACCCCATGAATTTCGGGCTTAGGGCCAGCTGATAATGCCAAGCTGGCCTTAACCCCTTTATTACCCAGTGAGCCACCGCACCAGGGCCCTGGATGAGTTGGGTACAGCGCCAGAAGATGGCGCTTCTATGAACGCGCCATTTTCCGGGGCGGCTGCGGACTGCAATTTGCAGCGGGTGGGGCCCAGAAAGCTTGGGCCTCCCTGCGCTGCAGATTCCAGCCCCCAGCTGCCTAGTTGTACCTGGCTGGACACAAAAATAGGGCGAAGCTCCACGTTTTTTTTTTTTTTAATTCATGAAATTCATGGAATAATTAAGAAAAAAAGGGCTTCCCTATATTGTTGTGTCCGGCTAGGTACAAATAGGCAGCTGGTGGTTGGGGGCAGCCCGTTCCTGCCTGCTGTACCTGACTGGACACAAATATAGGGCGAAGCCCCACATCAATTTTTTTTAATTATTTCATGAATTTCCTGAAATGATTAAAAAAAAAAAATACGTGAAGCTTCTCCCTATTTTTGTGTCCAGCCAGGTACAACTAGGCAGCTGGGGGATGGAATCTGCAGCGCAGGGAGGCCCAAGCTTTCTGCCCCCCCCCCCCCCCCGCTGAAAATTGCAGTCCGCAGCCACCCCGGAAAATGGCGCGTTCATAGAAGCTGGATGCTGTACCTGGCTGGCATACAAAAATATGGCGAAGCCCACGTCAAAAGTTTTGGGAAAAATTAATTAAAAAATAAATAATAATTTAGGGACTGCATCTTTATTAACTCCTCAAATGTCATTTAGTGTTAAAATAAAGGATTTATTTAAAAAAAAATTGACGTGGGGCTTCGCCCTATATTTGTGTCCAGCCAGGTACAGCAGGCAGGAACAGGCTGCCCCCAACCACCAGCTGCCTATTTGTACCTAGCCGGACACAACAATATAGGGAAGCCCCTTTTTTCTTAATTATTCCATGAATTTCATGAAATAATTAAAAAAAAACATGCTTGGGGCTTCGCCCTATTTTTGTGCCCAGCCAGATACAACTATGCAGCTGGGGGCTGGAATCCGCAGCGCAGGGAGACCCAAGCTTTCTGGGCCACCCCCGCTGCAAATTGCAGTCCGCAGCCGCCCCAGAAAATGGCGCGTTCATTGAAGCGCCATCTTCTGGCGCTGTACCCAACTCATCCAGGGCCCTGGTGCGGTGGCTCACTGGGTAATAAAGGGGTTAAGGCCAGCTTGGTATTATCAGCTGGCCCTAAGCCCAAAATTCATGGGGTCACGCCAATATTAGACATGACCACCATGAATTTCTAGTAAAGTATTTAAAAAAACACAACACCCAGAAAAAAGTCCTTTAATTGAAATAAACACACAATTCTTTATTGTTCTAAATTAAACCATACTTACCATCACGCCCATTCCAGCTGAAGCCAACGATCTCCTGCAATAAAAGAAAAATAATAAAGCAACATCATCCTTACCTTTCCATGGCTCCCACGACAGCTTCAGCTCTGCTACATCGAGATGACAGGCTGGACCGCAGCAGAACGCTGCCATCCATCCTGTCATCCCGCAGACACTGAGAAGCGCAGGCATGCTTGTGCTCCTCAATGTCTGGCTGTGACGGCATAAAGATGAGCCGAGGTCATGTCCAATGAACTCAGCTCACCTCATGTACGTCACTGACAGCGTGGGAAAATTCTCCTGCACTCAGCACTTCAGCGTGAGAATTTTCCCACACTGTCAGTGACGTGCATGAGGTGAGCTGAGTTCATTGGACATGACCTCACCTCATGTATGTCACTGACAGCGTGGGAGAATTCTCACGCTGAAGCGCTGAGTGCAGGAGAACTTTCCCACGCTGTCAGTGACGTGCATGAGGTGAGCTGAGTTCATTGGACATGAACTCGGCTCATCTGGATGACGTCACAGAGAGACACTGGGGAGCGCAAGCATGCCTGCGCTTCTCAGTGTCTGCGGGATGACAGGCTGGATGGCAGCTTTCTGCTGCGGTCCAGCCTGTCATCTCGATGTAGCAGAGCTGGAGCTGTCCTGGGAACCATCGAAAGGTAAGGATGAGGTTGCTTTATTATTTTTCTTTTATTGCAGGAGATCGTTGGCTTCAGCTGGAATGGGCGTGATGGTAAGTATGGTTTAATTTAGAACAATAAAGAATTGTGTCTTTATTTCAATTAAAGGACTTTACTCTGGGTGTTTGTGTTTTCTTTTAACTTTGACTATGGGGTTAGTAATGGGGGTGTCTTATAGACGCCTCTCCATTACTAACCTGGGCTTGATGTCAGCTGACATTATAAGCTGACATCAACCCCAACCCTATTACCCCCTGCCACCGCACCAGGGCAGCGTGGAAGAGCGAGGCTAAGTGCCAGAATTGGCGCATCCTATGGATGCGCCATTTCTGGGGCGGCTGACGGCTGGTGTTTCTAGCCTGGGAGGGGGCCAATATTCATGGCACCCTTCCTGGGCTATTAATATCAGCCCCCAGCTGTCTGCCTAGCCTGTGCTAGCTATTAAATTAGGGGGGACCCCACGTTATTTTTTTGGGGGGGTTCCCCCATTTTAATAGCTAGTAAAGGCTAGGTATTCAGCTGGGGGCTGATATTAGTAGCCTGGGAAGCTCCGTGGGTATTACCCCCTTCCCAGGCTTCAAACATTTGCCCCAGCTGTCTGCTTAACCTCCGCTAGAGCCTAAAATTAAGGGGAACCCCACGCCAATTTTTTTTTAAATAAATCCTTTATTTTAACACTAAATGACAAGTACAGTAATCAACACTGTCACTGTACTTCATATATATGTGACTGACATGTTTCTATCTATCTAATCTATGTGTGATTCTCTATTCTTTCTGTTCTAAATTGTCGGGTACAGATGCTGAATTGCCGGCCGGCTTTCTTAAAGAGACGGTGCATGAAAACACTATTATTTTTTTAAATAAATCCTTTACACTAAATGACAAGTACAGTAAGCAACACTGTCACTGTACTTCATATATATGTGACTGACATGTTTCTATCTATCTAATCTATGTGTGATTCTCTATTCTGTCTGTTATAAATTGTCGGGTACCGCTGCTGAATTGCCGGCCGGCTTTTTTAAAGAGACGGTGCACGAAAACACTAATATTTTTTTTAATAAATCCTTTACACTAAATGACAAGTACAGTAAGCAACACTGTCACTGTACTTCATATATATGTGACTGACATGTTTCTATCTATCTAATCTATGTGTGATGCTCTATTCTTTCTGTTGTAAATTGTCGGGTACCGGTGTATGCCGCTGATGAATTGCCGGCTTTTCATGTCATTCTACATTATTCTTAGTTGTTTTACTTCATGTAGAATTAACCTACAAGGAAAGAAAGGGTTTATTTTCATTCCGATATTTGTGTCCCATTGACTTGCATTGGTTTCCGGTATCGGAATCGGCGATATCCGATACTTTTTGGGTATCGGCCCGATCCAATCCGATACGATATTTCCTGATATCGGAAGGTATCGCTCAACACTAGTTGATACCTTTTAACAGCTAACTGAAAAGTGGTAAGAAATTGCAAGCTTTCAAGACTACTCAGGACTCTTCATCAGGCATAGAATAACACAAAATCTGAAGAGTCACATATTTATACACAACAGGACACAGAAATAATGCATTATACCTGTGTCCTGTTGTGTATAAATATGTGACTCTTCAGATTTTGTGTTATTCTATGCCTGATGAAGAGTCCTGAGTAGTCTTGAAAGCTTGCAATTTCTTACCACTTTTCAGTTAGCTGTTAAAAGGTATCAACTTGATACCTTTTAACAGCTAACTGAAAAGTGGTAAGAAATTGCAAGCTTTCAAGACTACTCAGGACTCTTCATCAGGCATAGAATAACACAAAATCTGAAGAGTCACATATTTATACACAACAGGACACAGGTATAATGCATTATTTCTGTGTCCTGTTGTGTATAAATATGTGACTCTTCAGATTTTGTGCTATTCTATGCCTGATGAATATTTTTCACCACCCTTGGTCATTTAAATTCAAGATGATAGCTGTCAGATGGAAAATCATTCACCCTGTTTCCACCAATTCCTAAACATTCCTATTTACAACACATACTCCATATCTCCCTCCACCTCAATTCATCCACAACTCTCAAATTGGTTGTACATAGATATTTAAAAGCATGAAAACTATGCCCCTCCACTTAATAGTACCCTAGACTGCTGCCTACTCTCTTGGTCCTGGTGTTGTGTATATTTTATTATTTGCACATGTAGTAAACTATTGTACAGTTGAAATCAGCAGCCATGAATATACACTTTGAGGATCACCCACATAGCGAAATCATTTAAAATGCTTGATACATCGTATGTTCTTCCAGTGAAACAAATTCTATAATTTCTGTAGATATAATATTGCTAATGCAAAACAAAAAAAAATGTTGCTCCAGCATAGAATAAAAAAGTTTTCAATCTTTATTTGGATACATATTAATAATCCATGGCAAACAAATATCGCAGGACCTCTGATGCATTTCAAACATCACAATGTGTTCTTGGTCGTAGTTGTCGGTCACGCAAACATAAATGTGATATACTGTGTAATGCTCCCAATCAATGAGAGCTAATGCAAACACTTATTACTGACCAACATATATATATATAATAATAATATATATTTCCATACTAAAGGCAGCGTAGCTGGCAAAACTCAAATTCACAAAATTGTTTATTTTTTATCTGTAAACTCGATTTGCAGGAAAGTTATTCTCTGTGAATTGAATGTTCCCTATCAGACACTGGGTTCTCTCCAGGTCTCAGACCATAATAAACGTTTAAAATAAATAATACTCATCTCACCACTCACCTGTTCCGGCATCCCCACTACCTCCGGGCCCACTGTCCTCTCATCCGGTCCTCAGAGTCTATTCTTTTTGCAGACGCGTGCCGGAGTATTCACTCTATAGGAAGGCTTCTGGCCGTGACCAGGCTTCCGAGGTCATGGCTCATCGTAACATGACATTACTATGTGCCTTGACCACCAAAGATTGGTCATGGCTGGAAGTCCTTTTCTAGAGTGAAGACACCGGCGCACAAGTGTGGAAAGAAGAGGCACTGAGGTCCATATTGTCCGCAACGGTCATCGGAGGCAGCGGGTGAGCGGTGAGGTTAGTATTTTTTATTTTTTTTTAACCTTTTGCCTGCCCTCCTCAGCTCAGCAAAATGGTGGCTGCAGCTGGCTGGGATTTTGTTAAATTTGTGCTGAGAAAATTATAAAAAAAATGGGATCTGGAAAATACGAATTTTTTGTAAAATTCAAGTCAAATTCAATTATACTCTAAGAAATTCACCCATCTCTTGTCTATACCTTTACATTATCAAACATTTCCATTTCTACAGTTATTGACATAATTTAAGGTTATTCCAACTTTGTCAGAAATAAAGCCATGCGCCTTCCTTGCTGCCATTCCCAAATACCTTGTTCACACACTTCCCTCACTATTACACACCTGCACACCTTCTTCAACCAACCAACAATCTAAAATCTGCCTTACTAATATCCTCATGCACCTACTGATATCCTCAAATGCATCTTTCTATATCCTCATGTTATGATAAAGCAAGCAGCATGACATGAGCTATTTGGAGATGTAAGCTGCCATCTAGAGGTAGTCACTGGTAGTAAGTGCTTCTGATGGATTGCATGCTCCTACCATAATAAAACATGTTTTATGATGGTAATAATTTTGTCAAGTTAAATTGAGCAGAAATTTGTTTACTTTTTATTATAATCCTAGAAGCCATGCATATAATTCTAAGGAAAAGGTAATGTACTAGAAATAATAGACTCAAGTTTGTTGTTTCTCTTCACAATCGTATCAGCCAACAATCATTAAATCATTGTCTTTTACCTTTACATAAATCTTAATTTGCTAGGAAGTTGTTTTTACAGTACCTGATGTCAATGATTATCTCAGAGAAATAAGTAAAATTCCTAATAAATATTTTTAATTCACCACTAATTATACGGTTCCATATTTTATGGCTTTTATTTTAGACATTTAGAGGCTATTAAAGTGAACCTGTCATGTAAAAAAAAAACACTATTAACCTGCAGATATGGAGCTAATCTGCAGGTTAATAGCGTTCTAAAGTCATGCAGCCGCCGCACTGAAAGCCCCGCTGCTGGGAGAAAAGAAACTTTATTTCTTCTGGCAGCCTCCGGTTTTCAGTCATAGAGTACAGAGCTGGCTGTAAGGCTATGTGCACACATTCAGTATTTAGTCAGTTTTTTACCACAGCATTTATAAGCCAAAACCAGGAGTGGAACAAGTATAATAGAAACGTGCACTATTTCTGCATTTTCCACCCACTTCAGGTTTTAGCTTACAAATGCTGAGGTTAAAAACTCACCAAACACTCAATGTGTGCATGTGGCCTAAGTCAGCGCTGCGTCGTGGTTACACGTGCAGTTCATTGTGTACTGAGAGGTGACTGAAGCCACGCTGGCCACACTTCTATGACTGAAAGCCAGAGGCTACCAGTAGAAATAAAGTTTATTTCCTCCAGCAGACATCCACTCAGTGTGACAGCCGCATGGCTTTAGAACGCTATTAACTTGCAGATTGATCCCATATCTGCAGGTAAATAGCATTTTTTTACATGACAGGTCCTCTTTAAGACTGGTGTTGTGCTCGTCAGTCTTAATGAAGGGCTCGCTCTAGTATGCGCTGAATTCATTAGGAAGTGCACACCACTTAATGAACTCGGCACATTTTCTCAGTGGCGTGCACCTCCACGAGCCTCGACAGAAATGCTACTTTAGTCAGGTAGAGAAGTACCATTTCTGGTGTAAGAAATATTGTCAGCTTTAATGAATTTAACATGTGGTAGTAGCCATGCCATGTCCCCACCCCTCCTCAGCTCTGTTCATTTTGGTGTCAAAATGCCAAAAGACGCAAGATTTTTGTGCAATTTTGTGGTGCGCAAACATTTAGCGATTTGTAAAAGTGTTTTACTCCAGTTCTGGTGCAAACACTTTATATTGTAAAAGTATGATGGGGCTGATTCATCAATCAAAATGTGCACAGCACTCAATATTTTTACAAAATTTATGGTTAATGTGACATTTAAAAGAGAGAAAACAAGATCTTATAATTCTTTACAAGTCTCTTTGCTCTTTCTCTGGTTCATTGTACTATGAATAAACTAATTAGGTCTTAGTTCAGATTGGTTGCTAGGAAACCCTGCTTGACAACACCAGATGGTGGTTGTTAGGCAAAGAGTCCCTAGCAACGGCATGACATCACTAAATAATTGAGTACCACATAGGTGTTTTATAACCTATAATGTCGCTTACTACAGGTGGAGCCGCACATGTTTATTTCTATTAAATTTAATTTATTTAATTTCCATTTGGTAACAATTTTGCAATGCTTCACAAACCTTGGGGGTTATCGTAGTATGATATCCCTTATTATGTGGAGATGCCTCTAAATCATTGCCATGTCCCTGATTTTACCCCTATTATAAGACATGCTGTTTATTTTGTAGAGCTTAATTTTTAGATGATGATGCCCTAAACAAAAAAGTTTCAGAAGCCATTGGAGCTGAGAAGTTTGCATATGGAAAGTCATCCAAAGAGAATTTTAATTGTTGCAGATTGCTATCCCTATATTAACACCTTCACACTTCACTACTTCTCACTGCTTTAACACTTTTTGACTTATCACAAAATAAGTAACTCAAATTCTCACCAAAGTTCATTTCAGGCTTTAAACTTTAAGAAGAAAAGTTAAAAGAAAGTTGACTATTATATATTTTCCATAGGGAAACAATTGTTACATATATTTTATATCCAAGTCTGGAAAAAAACTTGATCCTAGCACATATGGCATAATTTTTTCTGATCACACCAACTAAAAGCTCTTTTAACAATTTTGTTTAAATCACCACTCCAACGTTTATTTTTTTAATTGCAGCACTGGAGTGGTGCTACTGATCTAAGTTCCCTGCCCATTGTATTATACTTACCAGCCTCTGTCTTCAGCTGTTCCAGGAGATGCTGCAGTCCCGCACCGCCATCTTGTGACCACAACTTCTGACTGACTGGTCAAACTCTATGTGTCTCTACGAATCTATGAGGCTTTGTTCTGGCCTTGTTCTTGCTCTCAGAGACTTACATTTTTTGATGAGTTGTGACTTCCGGATTGCCCAGCAAACACTGGACTGATCCAACAGTTTACAAGCTCATGGAGACTGACCGGAGCTGCTGGAAAGTATAATACTGGGGGCAGGAGACATAGATTAGTAGCGCTAATCCAACACTACAATAAAAAAATGCTAAAGTGGTGCTTTAAATTTACTCAAACGTTTGCCTGTAAAGTAATTTTGTCTTCTTGTATGACGAGATAGAGAAGAAGCATGGCAAAGCTGCTGTCTGTTCAGAAAACTGATTCCATGGAAAGTCTCAAGTGAGAAATTTGTATTAATGAAGTTGTAAGTGGAACATCAATGTCAAGAACTAACCACATGATTCAATAGTTTTAATAATGAATGAATTAGTCACATGTGCTTTGTTCAAAAGTCACATGTATAGATGAGGGGATCATTCTAATTTGCCGGTTTTGCCAAATTTTTTCCAAAATTCAAATTGCAGCTAATAAATTTGCACAAATCTCAATATTACTATTATTATTATTTATTGCCATAGCGCCATTTATTTCAAGGCGCTTTACATGTGAAAAGGGGTATAAATAATAAAAACAAGTACAATAACCTTAAACAATGGAAGTCACCGACTGGTACAGAAGGAGAAAGGACCTTGCCCGCAGGGGTTCACTATTAGAACTCTCCTGTTAGTTTTTTTCTGTTTTGGTCATGTGACCTGCTGCCTATTTATTCCAGCTCCGCCCTTCTGGCTTTGCTGGACTTCAGTGTTATTTGACTCTCTTTCTAGCCAGGTGCTTTTGTACCTATCTCTCTAGTTCGTTTGGTCCTTTAGACCTCTAAGTACGTTTTGTCTGTTTGTCTTTTTGCTCCGCTACAACATCTGCTAGGAGGTGTTCAATTTTGTCCCAGTCCTTAGTTATTTTAGGGACCCCTCCCTTTATTCTATAGGTCTGCGTTCAGACTAGCTGAGGACGAAGGCGGGTCTGTTCACAAGGAACAGGTCGCCCGCTGCAATGTAGGGAATCAGCTCAGTCTTATTGAAGGGACAGATTCCCTTTCTTTCCATAGTTCTTGTAGCAGATCATAACATTCACAGTCTACGTATACTGGAAAGCTTGTTATTGCCCGGAAAACACATGTGGGGGAGAGGAGAGAGAAACCCGCTGATTATAAGAGCTTACACAATAAAGAAGAGAAAAAGAAACAGAGAGCACACCGCTGATCATAAGAGCTTACACCCTTTGCCTGCGCTCTGATACTTCAGCAGTGAGGGAAATGGTGATACTGCGAATCGAATCTCAAAATGTTCAAATTCACATGAAACCAAGAAATTCAGGAAATTCATCTCAAATTCGATCCTCCGCAGATTGATCCACTTATCTCTAGTCATGTGATTAAGATCTCATACTGTATTCTTGGATACCTAATGTACTGTAATGTGTGTACATAAACTAAATTACTAACAATTAAGTTGGAAACATCACAGCACATTGCATGCATCTGTCATTGATGAAATGTATCATTTATATCTTTTAACAATTTCCCATATTTGCATACTGTTTAATTCAGCTTGCTTAGTGACATAGAACAGGCCCGTATTTGCCACTAGGCACCCAAGGTCATATATGTGGGGGGAAGGGTTGAAAGTCACCATAGTAAGATCATTTATTTAAAAAAAAATATATATATACTAGCTAATGAACCCGTTTTATGCCCGGGTGGCGAGCATTTTTATTGGTACATGCTCCCCCATCCTGTTACGTGCCGCCCCCATCCTGTTACGTGCCGCCCCCACCCTGTTACGTGCAGCCCCCATCCTGTTATGTGCAGCCCCATCCTGTTACGTGCAGCCCCATCCTGTTATGTGCAGCCCCCATCCTGCTATGTGCAGCCCCCATCCTGCTATGTGCTGCCCCCATCCTGTTATGTGCTGACCCCATCCGGAGGCCGGGGGAGGAGTGTGGCGCCTGAGTATGTGTGTGCCCATACCGCACTGTCCAGCGTCAATGTGTCTTCAGAAAAATAGCGCTGGATAGCGCGCTATGCGCATGCACCGATTCCGACGCCGCACTCCTTCCCCGGACTCCGGCCAAAACTGAGGTGCCGCAGCAACATTCCTTCGGATCACGTATGTACTTATGGCGCCGGAGCTCGCTGTATGCATTCAGTGTCTACGCATACCGCGATCTCCGGCACCATATACTTCTCTTACCAGTAACGGCTAGATGCGTTCTTCTGTCTGGAGCCAGACTGCGCAGGTGCGCCACGCATGTGCAGTCTATAAAGGCTTCGGACAGAAGGACACATCCCTGGTTATATTATAGATGTCCCCAATTCTGTTAATATCCCCCATTCTGGTATATGGCACCCCTCCATCCCGGTATGCATGGCACCCCTGATCCCCATCCTGGTATGCAAGGCACCCTCATCCTTATATGCAAGGCCCCATCATCCTTATCCTGGTATGCAAGGCCTCCCTCAATCCTATCCTCGTATGCATGGCACCCCTCATCCTTATCCTGGTATACATGGCACCCCTCATCCCTATCCTGGTATGCATGGCACCCCTCATCCCTATCCTGTTATGCATGGCACCCCTCATCCCTAGCCTGGTATGTATGACACCCCTCATCCCTATCCTGGTATGTATTGGACCCCTCATCCCTATCCTGGTTTGTATGGCACCCCTCATCCCTGTCCTGGTATGTATGGCACCCCTCATCCCTAACCTGGTATGTATGGCACCCCTCATCTCTATCCGGGTATGCATGGCACACCTCATCCCTATCCTGGTATGTATGGCACCCTTCATCCCCCAATCCTGGTATGCATGGCACCCCTCATCCCCAATCCTGGTATGCATGGCCCCTCATCTCTATCCTGGTATGTATGGCCCCTCATCCGTATCCTGGTATGCATGGTTCCCCCTCATCCCCAATCCTGGTAAGCATGGTTCCCCCTCATCCCCAATCCTGGTATGCATGGTTCCCCCTGACGTGCCCCCGGGGCTGTGGGGTACTCGGCAGCCGGGCCTATGGATGCTGAGGGGGTATGTCACAGTGGCTGGCCCGATCCGTGGCCCATGGCGGTCAACCAAAAAGGGGTTTGGAACTTGGATAAAAATAAATAAATAGTTTGTGACGCCACCTGTGGCACCTGGTAAGGTTTACCAGCGCTGCTGCAGACCTCCGGGGGGGTGATGGGATGGCAGCAGAGGTGTTTCTGCTCCCCACAGGTGGAGCGGGCCCCCGGGGCAGTGTGGAGTTTGATGGTGGTGATGCTGGGACTTGTAGTGCAGGTGGATCGCGCAGCAGGAGTAACTGACAGAGACAGGGGATTCGCTTCAATACCTTTACTGGTGCGGATGTCAGGTACGGTCCATGGTACTCAGTAGGATGCGTGCACTTCAGGACTTCTCCCCAGTGAGCGGGTATAAGGGTATGTACCCACGTAGCGTTTTTCAAGCGTATATGCTGCGGAATTTCCGCAGCGTAAACGCTTGTGAAACGCTAGGTAATCCGCCACCCATGGTCCCCAAGGGGATTCCGCAAGTTCAATGCCCATGCTGCGGATCTTTCCGCAGAGTTTTTGATGCGCGGAAAAATCCACAGTGTGTCCATTAATTTTGCATTTCCGCAAGCGGAATTGCCTTTGCAATGCAATAAAAAACGCAAGGCAATTCTGCATGTGGAAATCGCGCGGTAAACGCACGATAAACGCGTGCGGAATTCCGCATGCGTTTTTCCGGGAATGGACATGCAGAAATGAAGCAGAAATTTTCTGCTTCATTTACGCAACGTGGGCACATAGCCTAAGGCCTCCTGGTCCGTGTCTGCCTCTCTGTATGCTCCTGGCCAGCCTGCAACTGGGCCTAGCTTATGTGTCGTGCTGTTCCTTCACCTGTCGCTCGGTAGTAGGACCTTCTGCTGGTAACCACTCTCCCTGGATGCTGGGGCCTTGAGGTTCCTGGTCCTGTAATGGGTCTAGCTTCAGGTCTGCCAGGGACTTGTAGTTCTCCTGGGATGCCGGTTATCCCTACTGGGTATAAAGGGACCCTGTAGGCGCGGACCCGGTGTCCGGTTTGTATATCAGGGTGAGCCTATGATGCTCCTCTGCCCCCTCAACTCCTCTCTCCTTTCTCCTCTTGCCTTTGGCCACACTCAGGGCCTCAATACGGCAGCAGCAGACGCGCTGCGTCTTCGCTGCTCTCAGCGTCAGCACGCTCTCAGACTCTCTCTCAGTCTGACTCACAACTCACGGACTGCCTGGCTCCACCCTCCAGGGCTCCCTCTGGTGGTATGACATGGAAGGGTTGAGGTGTTTGTATGTAATGAGGGCCTCTTGTGGAGAAGTCCGTCCATGCACCCTGGGTCCTGTGGTTCCTGTGCACAGCAGGGTGCCACACCCCTCATCCCCAATCTTGGTATGCATGGTACCCCCTCATTCCTAATCCTGGTATGCATGGTACCCCCTCATCCCAATTCCCGGTATGCATGGTACCTCCACATCCCCAATCCTAGTATGCATGGTACCCCCTCATCCCCAATCCTGGTATGCAGGGTACCCCCTCATCCCCAATCCTGGTATGCATGGTACCCCCTCATCCCCAATCCTGGTATGCATGGTACCCCCTCATCCCCAATCCTGGTATGCATGGTACCCCCTCATCCGCAATCCTGATATGCATGGCCCCTTATCCCCATAACGTTGCACGCAAAAAAAAAAAAATACTTTATTCTCCTTTCTTCCCTGTGCACTAGCGCTGTGTCCCGTTCTGTCGGAGGCCGGGGGAGGAGTGTGGTGCCGGAGTATGTGCGTGCCCATACCGCGCTGTTCAGTAAAATGGCGCCGGATAGCACGCTATGCGCATGCACCGATTCCGATGCCACATTCCGCCCCCAGCCTTAGGCGAGAACAGAGGCGCCCCGGCAACGCTTCTCCCGGTCAGGTAAGTATGTCCTTATAGCGCCGGAGATCACAGTATGCGTTCAGTGACTACGCATACTGCGATCTCCGGCGCCATACACTCCTCTTACCTGTAATGGCTGGATGCGGTCTTCTGTCTGCAGCTAGAGGCTTCGGACAGAGGGACGCTTGTAGCGTTATACTATAGATTTTGCAACCACAACTGTCACTATGCAATTCCTTGCAAATCCACAAACTGCACTCCTTCATTACGGGTAGGAGAACATTATGGCCTCAATTTATCAAGACTGGTGTGAACAACACTGGTATTGATGAAGGGTTGTGTTGGAGTCAGACGATCCTGATTCATAAAGAGACACACATTTGACAAATGCTATACACATCAGAGCACCTCCCCACAAACTTTACTATAATTAGAGACTGAGTAAGATTTCTGGCATAAAGAACGCCACAGTTTGTCATGAATTAGATGACCTACAGTGTCACACCTCTATACCGTCCCGTCCTGCTCCAGCTACACCCATTTGAAGTGGCCCTCTGTCTTCTCCCTATTTTCTAAATCACAAAACTGCACAGCAGCTGCCATAACTTTGAGTTTGCAAAGTGATCTACATATGTGCCACTGCCCTAGTTGGAAAGAAGTGGCACATAGGCAAAAGTTGATTGTACATGCCTGAAGTACGTGCCACTACTTGTAGACTCCACACTACTACACAGCAGTGCATTGCGTCTATTGAGAGCTCCCACAGCAAAGAGCTCAGTAGGTCAGACTTTGGGTCTGCACAGTGTGATGTCAGGGCAGTGGTACATGATGGAAATGATCACTATGCATGTTCCAAAGTCACGGAGGCCGATATGCGTTTGTGTGATTTAGTTAATAGGGGTATAGCCTGCTGTCATGGTCCCTCTGACAGAACAAAACAAGAGTTGCCTCCCTGTATCTGATTAAACAATGTGTTTAGCTAAGCAGTGAAAGGGTTAAGCCTTGTTATTTGTTCATAGGACAGTGAAAAAGAGATGTCATAGTAGTCAGTAGTGCTGACAAAGTCTATGACACTGACACAGAAACCTGCTACATATTCCATCACATAATAACCTCATATAAAACAGGTCAATGTGTTATTATAACATATGAACTGTAGCGTCGGCGTCCCTGCCTCCTGCTAGGCAGGGACGCTGTTCCCCTCACCTCTCCACTCCGTGCCCGGCGTCCTCCTCCCGCTCTGCTGGCAGCGCGCGCTGCTTCCCGGCCACTGCGCTTAGGGCGCGCGCGCGCATGCTCCCCCTCTCTTAAAGGGGCCGCGCGCGCCGTCCTAAGGAGTCCCCGGCCAATGGCCGGAGGACCTCACCATATATAAGGCACCTCCTCCAAAATGGAGGTGCCCGAGCAATGTTGTTGCAAAGCCTTCACTCTGCTTCAGCCCTCAGGTCCCGTTACCAGTTACCTGCCAGTCACCTGCCAGATTCCTGCTTGATACCTGCCTGATATCCGTTTACCTGCTTGCAAGCCTGCGGTCCGACGGTCTGCCTTCCGACACCTGTCAGTCTGTCTATGGACCAGCCTGCCTGCTCACCTGGGAGCGCTCGCCTGCTACCTGTCTGCTAGCCTACCTGGAGGCTTCGCCGTCACTTACCGTGACCACCTGCCTGCCCAGAGACTCTTGCCTGCTCACCTGGGAGCGCTCACCTGCTACCTGTCTGCTAGCCTACCTGGAGGCTCCGCCGTCACTTGCCGTGACCACCTGCCTGTCCAGAGACTCTTGCCTGCTCACCTGGGAGCGCTCACCTGCTACCTGTCTGCTAGCCTACCTGGAGGCTCTGCCGTCACTTGCCGTGACCACCTGCCTGTCCAAAGACTCTCGCCCGCTCACCTGGGAGCGCTCACCAGCCACCTGCCTGCTGTCCTTCTACCCAGAGACTGTCCCTGTCACTTGCCGTGAGAACCCGTCCTTCTACCCAGAGACTGTCCCTGTCACTTGCCGTGAGTACCCATCCTGCTACTCAGAGACTGTCCCTGTCACTTGCCGTGACTACCTGCCCTTCTACCCAGAGACTGTCCCTGTCACTTGCCGTGACTACCTGCCCGTCTTCCCTGGGAGCCACCCGCTTCCTTACAAGGACCGCCCCCTTGTATAGTTGCTCAGAGGTTCCACCTCCCAGACCCGCTATAGTTTGCTCGGGCCATGGAACCCGGTGGCACCCAAGCTCCCTCGCTCTCGGACCTATGTCATGAACTGTCCCGTCAGAGGTCCCAACAGGAGTCCATCCTGAGTCATCTGCGGAAGGTCAACTCTCGCCTGGACACTCTGACTGCTCCACCAGCAACCACCGCTAGTGTCATGACTCGCAGCCCGGCAGCGCCACTGCCCACCAATACCATGGTTTCCTGCCCCGGACCCCGGCTTTCTGCACCTCCACGCTTCGGAGGCGACCCCGCTCAAGCTCTGTGGCTTCATAAACCAGTGCACCCTGCACTTTGAACTCCTGTCCCACCAGTTTATCTCCGACCGGGCCAAAGTAGCCTTCATCATGTCCCATCTCACGGGGGAGGCACTGGCTTAGCTAAATCCTCTATGGGAGAGAGGAGACCCCCTGGTGTCCAACCTGCCAGCCTTTCTCACGGCTTTCCGGAAAGTCTTCGACGAACCCGGACGGAAGACCTCATCCGCATCATCTCTGCTACGCCTCCATCAAGGAAATCTCACCGTGGGCCAATATGCCATACGGTTCCGTACCCTTGCTTCGGAGCTGGCCTGGGATAACGACGCCCTGGTGTCTGTCTTTTGGGAGGGTCTGTCCGGCCGTATTAAAGATGAACTCGCCGGTTGGGACATACCTACCACTCTCGACGACTTAATAACTCTTGCCACCCGGATTGACATCCGGTTCCAGGAACACGCCAAAGAGGTCACCAGTGAGAGGAGGTTTCCACGTCTAGCCTCTACCTTTCAGAAACCTGTCACTTCTCCCGCTACTCCCCAGGCGCACTCACTCGAGCCTATGCAGGTCGACCAGACCAAGATGGTCAAAACCCGTCAAGAGCTACGCCGTGCCGAGGGGAGCTGCTTCTACTGTGGCAGTAAGGAGCACCGGATCCGTTCCTGCCCGGAGAGGTCGGGAAACGCCTGTGTCTAGGATCGCTCAGAGAGGTCATCCTAGACAAGAGTAAACCCTCTCCATCTCTGTTGCTGTCGGTCTCTATCATCTGCGGGGAGAACCGTTATTTTGAACTAGCCCAACTTGACTCTGGAGCTGCCGGTAATCTCATTTCTCAGTCTCTGGTAGAGAAATACCGCATTCCCACCAAACCTCTAGCTATACCCTTATCTGTCGCTGCCATGGATGGGGGCCTCTTACCACATCCCATCCAACTTATCACCGAATCCATAACCCTGCAGGTGGGAATGCTGCACTCTGAGAGCATCTTCTTTCATGTTCTGCCTGGACTCTCTCACGCTCTCTTACTAGGCCTACCTTGGCTTCAGAGACATGCACCCGTGCTTGATTGGCAGACCGGAGAAGTCCTTCGCTGGGGACAGGACTGCCATAAGACTTGTTTAGTTCCCGTCCATCCTGTCCGTCCTTCTCCTACTCCAGCCAATCTACCTGGTCTTCCGGCTCCTTATTGGTCGTATGCGGACGTCTTTAATAAAAAGGAGGCAGAGACATTACCCCCTCATAGACCATACGACTGCCCAATCGACCTGATGCCCGGCGCTACTCCTCCCCGTGGGCGCATTTACCCTTTGTCCGCTGCTGAGACCCGATCCATGTCAGAATATATTGAGGAGAATCTGGCCCGGGGATTCATCCGGAAATCTACTTCCCCGGCGGGAGCAGGCTTCTTCTTCGTCAAAAAGAAGGATGGCTCACTCCGTCCCTGTATAGACTATAGAGGCCTTAACCAGATCACGGTGAAGAATAAATACCCCCTTCCGCTCATTCCGGAATTATTTGACCGTCTGAGGGGGGCTAGAATCTTCACCAAGCTGGACCTCCGTGGGGCGTATAACCTGGTCCGTATCCGTCAGGGGGATGAATGTAAGACGACATTCAACACCCGGGACGGCCACTATGAATACCTGGTAATGCCATTCGGTCTCTGTAACGCTCCCGCCGTCTTTCAAGAGTTGGTCAATGACATCTTCCGGGACCTTCTCTACTCCTGCGTGGTGGTGTACCTGGACGACATCTTGGTCTTCTCTCCGGATCTCCCCACACACCGGAGGGATGTTCGTCAGGTTCTGCTCAGGCTCAGGCAGAACCACCTCTACGCTAAATATGAGAAGTGCCTCTTTGAGCAGACCTCGCTTCCGTTTTTGGGCTACATAATTTCTCAGACCGGCCTACGAATGGATCCTGAGAAACTGTCTGCCATCGAGAAGTGGCCTCGACCAGAGGGGTTGAAGGCTATTCAGCGGTTCCTAGGCTTCGCCAACTACTACCGCCTCTTCATACCGTACTTCTCTTCCCGGACTGCCCCAATCTCTGCGCTCACCCGTAAGGGCACTAATCCCAGAGAATGGCCGCCCGAAGCTGAGGAAGCCTTTCTTTCCTTAAAACAGGCTTTCTCTTCCGCCCCGGTGCTGCATCGCCCGGACGGCAACAAGCAATTCTTCCTGGAAGTTGACGCCTCCTCCTCTGGAGCCGGAGCGGTACTTACCCAAAAATCATCTTCTGGGAGAATGGTAACTTGCGGCTT
Source organism: Phyllobates terribilis (assembly GCF_046119375.1). Lineage (NCBI taxonomy): Eukaryota > Metazoa > Chordata > Amphibia > Anura > Dendrobatidae > Phyllobates > Phyllobates terribilis. The sequence continues at coordinate 244,258,273 of NW_027362763.1, read as the reverse complement.
CTTCTCCAAACTCTTCTCCTCTTCCGAGCGCAACTATTCTATAGGAGACAGAGAGTTATTGGCCATTAAGCTGGCATTGGAGGAGTGGCGTTACCTGCTCGAGGGGGCTCTTCACCCGGTAATAATTTACACGGACCACAAGAACTTGGCTTACCTCCAGAGTGCCCAGAGACTTAACCCGCGCCAAGCCCGGTGGTCCTTGTTATTTGCTCGCTTTGATTTTGTTCTTCATTTTCGCCCGGCTGACAAAAACATCAAAGCTGACGCCTTGTCCCGATCCTTCCTGGTGTCTGATCTTGAGGAGGAACCTAAGCACATCATCGATCCTGCCAGAGTAATGCAGGTGGCCCCCGTGAGTCTAAATCGTCTCCCTCCCGGTAAGACGTTCGTAACGGTACCTGATCGGGAGAAGATCCTACACTGGGGTCACTCGTCTAAGCTTGCTGGCCATGCCGGTCAGAAAAAGACCCTCCAGCTTATCACCCGGCACTACTGGTGGCCTACCCTGCACAAGGACGTAATAGACTTTGTTTCTGCCTGTGTGTCCTGCGCCCGCAACAAGGTTCCGAGACACCTGCCAGCCGGTCGCCTCCTTCCTCTTCCAGTACCTGCTGCCCCCTGGCAGCATATAGCTATGGACTTCATAACAGATCTCGCTGTCTCTGCCGGTTGTACGGTCATTTGGGTGGTCGCTGACCGCTTTTCCAAAATGGCTCATTTCATTCCCCTGCCAGGCCTCCCGTCTGCACCCGAGCTGGCTAAAGACTTTATCCGCCACATCTTCCGTCTCCATGGCCTGCCCCTCCACATCGTGTCGGATCGTGGGGTTCAGTTCACCTCACGCTTCTGGAGAGCCACATGTAAGCTGCTAGACGTCACCCTGGACTTCTCCTCCGCATACCATCCACAGTCCAATGGTCAAGTGGAGCGGATCAATCAGATCCTGACCAGTTACCTCCGGCACTTCATTAATGCCCACCATTCAGACTGGGTGGATCTCCTGCCATGGGCCGAATTCTCTTACAATAATCACGAGAGCGAATCTTCCTCCAAATCCCCGTTTTTTGTAGTCTTCGGTCAGCATCCTCGGATCCCTTTTCCCGTCTCCACCTCGGTGGACAATCCAGCTGCGGAATCTCTCGTTAGCAAATTTTCCTCCATTTGGGAGAGTACCCGATCCGCACTCCTTCAGTCGTCCGAGCGGATGAAAAAACACGCTGACAAAAAACGCCTGGATCCTCCACAATTCCGTCCTGGAGATAAAGTCTGGCTCTCGTCCAAGTATGTCCGGCTCAAGATTCCTTCCTACAAGTTAGGGCCTCGGTTCATCGGCCCACTAGAAGTTATCAAACAAATCAACCCAGTGGCCTATAAATTGAAACTCCCGGCCAACTTGCGGATCCCTAACTCCTTCCATGTATCTCTCCTCAAACCCGTGGTACTTAACTCTTTTTCCACGTCTACAGGTACGCCTCCTGCTCCGGTTTCCGCTGAAAACGAGTTTGAGGTAGAGAACATTCTGGCCACCAAAAGGGTAAAAGGAAAAACCTTTTTTCTGGTAGATTGGAAGGGGTTTGGTCCTGAGGAGAGAACGTGGGAGCCCCGGAAGAACATCCATGCCCCTCTCATCCTTGATAAATTTCTGTCTGGCCTAAAAAAGGGGGGGCCTAAAGGGGGGGGTACTGTAGCGTCGGCGTCCCTGTCTCCTGCTAGGCAGGGATGCTGTTCCCCTCACCTCTCCACTCCGTGCCCGGCATCCTCCTCCCGCTCTGCTGGCAGCGCGCGCTGCTTCCCGGCCACTGTGCTTAGGGCGCGCGCGCACGCGCTCCCCCTCTCTTAAAGGGGCCGCGCGCGCCGTCCTAATGAGTCCCTGGCCAATGGCCGCAGGACCTCACCATATATAAGGCACCTCCTCCAAAATGGAGGTGCCCGAGCAATGTTGTTGCAAAGCCTTCGCTCTGCTTCAGCCCTCAGGTCCCGTTACCAGTTACCTGCCAGTCACCTGCCAGATTCCTGCTTGATACCTGCCTGATATCCATTTACCTGCTTGCAAGCCTGCGGTCCGACGGTCTGCCTTCCGACACCTGTCAGTCTGTCTATGGACCAGCCTGCCTGCTCACCTGGGAGCGCTCGCCTGCTACCTGTCTGCTAGCCTACCTGGAGGCTTCGCCGTCACTTGCCGTGACCACCTGCCTGCCCAGAGACTCTTGCCTGCTCACCTGGGAGCGCTCACCTGCTACCTGTCTGCTAGCCTACCTGGAGGCTCCGCCGTCACTTGCCGTGACCACCTGCCTGTCCAGAGACTCTTGCCTGCTCACCTGGGAGCGCTCACCTGCTACCTGTCTGCTAGCCTACCTGGAGGCTCTGCCGTCACTTGCCGTGACCACCTGCCTGTCCAGAGACTCTTGCCTGCTCACCTGGGAGCGCTCACCTGCTACCTGTCTGCTAGCCTACCTGGAGGCTCTGCCGTCACTTGCCGTGACCACCTGCCTGTCCAGAGACTCTCACACGCTCACCTGGGAGCGCTCACCAGCCACCTGCCTGCTGTCCTTCTACCCAGAGACTGTCCCTGTCACTTGCCATGAGAACCCGTCCTTCTACCCAGAAACTGTCCCTGTCACTTGCCGTGAGTACCCATCCTGCTACTCAGAGACTGTCCCTGTCACTTGCCGTGACTACCTGCCCTTCTACCCAGAGACTGTCCCTGTCATTTGCCGTGACTACCTGCCCATCTTCCCTGGGAGCCACCCGCTTCCTTACAAGGACCGCCCCCTTGTATAGTTGCTCAGAGGTTCCGCCTCCCAGACCCGTTACATGAACATCATAGAGGGGTCATCCACCACTTAAGTCCACCCCCCATATGCCTGATGCTGGCTTATAAATGTTGAAGTCAAATCTCTTATGCCCCCCCCCCATAAACAATGGATAGCAGTCTGCTGAACAATGGTTCAGACAATCATTTGGCCAACAGCCATCTGCTCCGACTCCTCCATACACATCCATGAGGGAGTCACTGCTCTGATCGTAGCTTATCTCACATAGAAAAAAAGATTGACAGTCAAAAATGAGACATGCCCGATGCTTCTCTCCCCTAACATCATTAGTTGGGGATGAGTCAAGAGGTCCTCAAATATATTAGACTGCTAGCAGAACATGTTGATATTGGCAGGTTTGGAAGACATTAGTTTAATTTATATTGGATATTGGAGCATTACGTATCCAGGGGGTGCATTACCAGACAAGGGCCAAAATATTTTCCACTGTTTGGCTAATATAGATCAATATACCACTATAAAAAGAGGATGGAATAATGCAGAAAATGACACTGTTCCATACAAAATTGGTTTGGAAATCTGTTTTTCCCTGACACACAGCTCTAAAATGAGAAAATTCTGCCTGACTACAGCCACCACTAGGGGGAAGAGTGGAGATTACTCATTTGTTATTGTGCTCATTGGGAACTATGTAAATCCCATGTAATAGACTCACTTAGTGGAGATACTTCAGACAGCCGTAATAATGTGGCGCCCCTGCAGCTTCAGTCGCCACAGAGGTACTGCATCTCACCCAGAGGTGTGATACCCCACTCTCAGGTAAGGAGTGAGTACTACCCGGGACCCACACACCCACATCCAATACACTCCACTCCAGTAGGGAAGGGCGAGATTGCTCATAAGGGAGAGCATAGTCCCTGGTCCCTAGCTGGAGGTTGGAACTAGGTAGAGGATGTGGGTGGAGGAAGAAGTTTAGTGGAGCACGGAAGGTAGGAGTATAAAAGAGAGGGTGGAAGGTTCTGGAAGCAGTTGGAGTTCGGAGTCAGAGAGTCAGAGTGAGAGTTGGGAGCAGGAGCTCAGGAGGAACTCTGCTCAGGAGGAGTGGAGAAAGGAGCAGGGCCCAGTGAGAGAGGCTCCGGAGAAGGAAAGAGAGAAGAGAGGAGCAATGGGAAGGGCTCCAGGAGGAACAAAGAGGATCCCAGGGGCACGGCGAATGCAGAGGCCACCCATGCGCCCAAATCCACTCTGATGAGGAGGGATCAGGCCGCAGAGAGGGGACTGACCCCTAAACTAGTGGAGAACAACCAGGCTCAGCTAGACAACCGGAGGCAGCGGCATTTTCAAGGTGCTGCAGCCAACAGCCACAATTATATCACCGAAAAGGTGGCCACATAGGGTCCAGGGGACTGCACGTCGCCCGACAAGGCCCGAGGCCACTGGCTTGGGACACTGATTGTGAGGCGCAGGGCAGGAGGGTGAGAGCCAGCGAAGTGAGACGACCGGGAAAGGTACATAGAACGGGGTCCCATGCAAGTGCTCCTGAAATACCTGAGAGTTTGCTGGATCACTATCCTGGAGGACACAGGACGACGTGGGCGGTTATAATCTGGAAAGTGTAACCTGAGGAACTTAACAACTGTGAGTAAAATCTGAAGACTGCACCCCACTGTATACTTGAATAATTACTGCGCCATCACCAGCCCTGCACTACACAGCACCAGCAACATCTACCTCATACAATTTATCATTTCCTGCCCTGGAGCTTAGCTCTACCTGTGGAGAGCTGAACCAACTCTGCTGCGTCACCATCAGCTCCAGTGGATCTGCACCGCAGAGGCGGCCCCAAATAGCCACATACCACAGGTGGAGTCACGAACATTATCTCTAAAAACTTTATTCCCCTTTTACTTCGCCTTTAATTGCCCCCCTGGGTCACGGACCGGGTCACTGCCACCGTGACATCCCCCAGCACCGACCGGCCCGGCTACCGAGTACCCCACGGCCCAGGGGGCGCGTCAATAGCAATTCAACTAATTAGTAACGTCCTGTTTTAATATGTACTAAATATCAAAGGTACATAGTAATGACTTGTTTGAGATCTCACACAGGACTGCAAGTAAAGGTACTGCATTATCTGAAAATGATTGCGACAAATGCAAACACAAAAATGTACATCATTCACATCTGTATCCTTGGGTGGTCAACACTCAGACCCTGCGTAAGTCCTCCTCATTCCATTTGAGAATCAGAACAATTAGTTTTATCGTGACCTTTCCATAAACATTACGATAAGTCATTAGTTAGACAGATAATCTTTATTCCATACTAGTATAGGTAGCTATAAGCAACCTCGCTCATACTATTTATACACTTAACATTCTTGAGATAGCAAATGTCACAAGTTACTCCGCTCACACATTTGTTTTTCTTTTTTCTTCATTCACTCGGAATGTGGGTTCTTAAAAGCAGGAACGAAGTATTAAATCTCACACAGAATAACAATTTACCTCCAGGCTTTTGTGTAAAGCATTTAGAGACTCCAAAGCTTTAGCTTTTGTACTAGACAGCTCCCATTTGTGAGAACTTACTGAAGTGATAAGAATATGCTTTATATAGGCACACTGTTTAACATTTCTGCAGTCATGCCATGGCTTGTGGTTTTAATAAGGTTTTAATAGAATTGACAAGGTTTAATTGAATAATACATTGTGTGTCCTTACTTGTCCTTCTTTGCCTGAATAATGTAAACTTTCTGAGTTACAGAAGATCCATCTGTACACATTCCTACGATATCGTAGCAAAAACTTGAACATTAAAAGAGGACGCTTTACTAGATGACATTGTATAAATGTTCTACAGCATAAAGTATAGATAATAAAAAGATATGTATAATTAAAAAAATGCAAAAGATGGAATAAAAATTTAAAATATCAATCTAGCAATTCAAGTTTTGGTATCCGAACCAAACTTTGGACAAAAGTTCGATCGAACCCGACGAACCCGAACATCCACGGGTCCGCTCATGCCTAGTCAGGTTACAAATAAAGTTGAGAAATATATAGCAAATCAGCGTTGTATGTCTCACGATCTCCTGCACCCCCTCATTGTCTTGTATGTGGCTGTAAGTCAACTGACTACAGCAGAAACCTCCCATCTGTGCCCTGTGTACAGTGGTAGAAAAAATTATTAAGTCCCATGCCTCAGCTAAGGGGCATGGCTTCAGTCATCATCAGCTTAGGATGGAAATGAATCGCCAGTGATCTCTGCAGGGCTTTTAAAAAACTGACAATTTCAGAAACATGCAAAGATTAACTAATGGTTAGGGCTGTCATATTTCTTGTTCTGATCCTGCTTTCATTGCTAAGTTTAGTATTACTTTAAATTATAAGTTAGATGAAACCCTAATGCATTTTGCCATGCAGTTGGCTCTGTTTGATATTTTTTTTGAAAAGTTGCTAATATTCAGTATATTTGTGAAATGTTTAAATGAAATCCATGGGTTTTTTTCAGCATTCATAGTGAATGGAGGTGAGTGAATCTATTCAGTATGAATTAAACTTGTGTCGAAGTCTATGAAATTCAAAAGATAATGACAAATTTGAACAATTTCCCATTCAATCCAAACAAATCACCAAAGAATGCCCACTGCCATTGCAGAAGATTGCATCAGTCACAGATGGCTCACAAGACGTTAGGTGCAACTGTGTGGGATTTCCCAAAATGCCTTGTGTCACGCACGAAGGTGGTACTACATGTGCTTCGTGGACCCACTGTGTCACAGACCGGACTTACCCTGGATGGGCGTAACTAAGCAGCTACCTTGGTGTTCACTGGAGTTTCTAGTGGTGAGGTCACGCTTGTGTGGCAGGTAGTTGGCAGGCACCACCCCATGGCAGTGTCTGGCAGTAGCAGCTGACCCCAAGGGTCAGTGATGTTAATTCAGATAGAGTCCTAGACAGGACAGGGTGGCCACTGGGACAGGTTCAGAGACACAGTTCTAGGAAAAATGTTCTGGTACCACCGATGCGGCCACAGGGTACAGATACCGCAGACGCGGCTTCCAGGTAAAGTAAACCGACTCAGGACTAAAGGAACAGAGCAGGATAGGGTATCACTATAATAGACTAATGGGAACACACGATACGGGAATAACTTTAACAGACAGGGGACCTGGCAACATACTGTTGTACATACCAAACCAACTAACACTAAACTATAGGGGTTGCTCAGGCTCCTACCTATTGGGGAGGGTGCCTTTTATACAAGATGCCTCCCAGCTATTGGCTGGGAGACATCTTGCAGGTAAACACTTTAACTAAATGCCTCCCAGCTGTTAGCTGGGAGGCATTTACCATGTGCGCATGCCTCCCCTTTAAGAGCAGGGGAGCGTGTGCTGAGGAGAGGGAAGCGCATGAGGATGCTGCTGCAGCCGGGGCAGTGAGTAAGCTGGTGTCCCCGCATAGAGGGAGGAGGGGAACCATGCGGCAGCGCCAGCAGATTTTACACCTTGCATCTATGACATCACTTGGTATATTGGAACCTGTCAGGAGGGACTATTATAGCCTGTATAAAAGCTGAAGCAGGGAATTTAGCAGCCATTTTAGGGTTAATTAGCACAGTAAGAAAATGTCAGAGCTCACAGCTCAGCAAAAGAGATAGGAAGAGGAAACCTTAAAACAGGGACAAATACTCCAGACACTAATGTGTTGTATAACTGAAGAAGATGAGTGTAGTAGTCCATGAATAATGCTGAGATTCAATTGATAGGGGGAGAGAGAAATAGCAGAGGTGCCAGCAGCAGTGCCATAATCAGTGTGATTAATCAGTGATATTGTGCAATTGGCATCTGTCCTGCTGCATTTTAATTAATTATTCATTTGTTTTCTTCATTTTTAAAGGGAATCTGGCAGCAGGATTTCACACCACAATCTATTTATATGCTCATGTAGCTCTTTCAAAATCAAGTCCAGTAATACCTTTACATGACCATTCCTTCATTACTAACAAATCAATGTTTTAATTGATATGCAAATGAGGGTGAGAAGCTATAGTAGATCTGAAGCCTCTGTCACTGGAGCTCTATTTCCTACCCATCGCCACCTCCTTCTGCTTAACTGATGACTTCTTTTCCTGAAGTCACACACCATAGATGCTGTCAGTCAAGCAGGAGGAGGTGGCACAGGGAGGAAAATAGAGCTGGAAGGACAGAGACTTCAGATCTACAGCCTCATTTGCATATCAGTTGAAACACTGATTTCTCAGTAACGGACTGACCATGTAAAGATATTGCTGGACTTGTCTTTGAAAGAACTACATGAACATATAAATAGTTTTGGGGAGGTGAAATCCTGCTGAAAGATTCCCTTTAATGCACTAGAAAGTAGCATCAAGCCACAGGAAAGAAACATCTGAAACAAGTGTCAATTCGATATGGTGTGCTTGCTTGTCATGAGTAACTTTACTTAGTTTTTGCATTTCTTCTACAATACTTTTTGTGATTGGGGGAAATAATAAAAAAATACAAAACAAAATTCCCCAAAATTTTGACATTTAACATTGACTATCTACCCCACAAATTGCGGCGAATAAGCCTCCTTACCTTGACATTCCAGAGCCGGTATGTCACTCTCCACAAGTAGAAACGTTACCCCTTAGACCTCAGTCCAGAGCCTCTCATCTAGCCAAATCAGTTCTCATACTTTTCACTGATGAGGGCCAACAGCCCGAAACACTGTGTCTGCAAATTGAGATTCTGATTTGGCTTTTAACCTAAGTCATATTGTATGACTCGTTAAAGGGTTGATTGTGACTTGTAGGATTGCTGCTTCCAATAGGTGGCGCTATAGAGTTCAAGTCCTCTTTTTTGAGTCGTGCAATATGACTTGGGATAAAAAACAAATCAGAATCTCAATTTGCAGACACGGTGTTTCGGGCTGTTGGCCCTCGTCAGTGAAAAGTATGAGAACTGATTTGGTTAGATGAGAGGCTCTGGACTGAGGTCTAAGGGGTTGAGTTTCTCCTTATGGAGAGTGACACACCAGCTCTGGCGTGTCAAGGTAAGGAGGCTTATTCGCCATGCAATGCTCCTCTGGGAAATTTAATATTATCATAAGTCATATTGCACGACTCGTTAAAGGGTTGATTGTGACTTGTAGGATCGCTACTTCCAATAGGTGGCGCTATAGAGTACAAGTCCTCTTTTTTTCCGAAGAGGCAATTTGCATATTAAATTTCCCAGAGGAGCATTGCCTGGCGAATAAGCCTCCTTACCTTGACATGCCAGAGCTGGTGTGTCACTCTCCATAAGGAGAAACGCTGCAAATTATTATTAAACTTTTCAGATTTCCTACAGTTTAAAAGTAAAACAAAATATTAGAAAAAAAATAGTAAATTTAATTATTAATATACATTTTTTATAACACATTTCATTTAACCAATGTTGGATTTAGCTGCTTTTCTCCTTTTAGCTATTTATGCTTTTATTAGAAATTGACCAGATAAAGTGCGATTGCAAAGATATAACAGGGTGCCTCCTATTTATGTATGTACCTTCTGTAATATTTCAGATCATATCAAAAAAAATTCATATCCACCACTCATTTACAGTCTTTTAATTGTGATTTTTATCATATTTCATTGAGTTCCCTTTTCACCTCTTTTGGTAGACATCAAGCATGGGTAGCATTTGTAAAGATCAGTCAATATATCCAGCAGAAGATTGCCAAGAATCAAAGCTCTACAAAATGTACCTTCAACTGTAAGACTAAATCCATCATAAATGAGCCCTTTATTGTCCATTTGTCCTTGTTCCAGCATCATAGTTTTTAATGTAGGTGGTGGAGCTGCTTAATACATTTGAAGCTGTGTTCTAGTCTTTCTGTTTCCTGGACTTGTTCTAGTTTTGTTTTTTACATTCTTTTCCAGTGGCATAACTAGAGTCCTATGGGCCCTGGTACAAAATATGGGCATGGATCTCCACCAGCTTGTTGATCAGATGTACGAGCTCCTGTAATACTGTCCTCCGTTCTGTCCCCTATCCTGTAATAGTGTCTCCCATCCTGGATTCTGTCCTGTAAAAATGTCCTCCATTCCCTAATAATGTCCCCAATACTGTAGTAATGTCTTCCATCCTGTAATGAAGTCCCCTATCCTGTATTAATGTCACCCGTCCTGTAATATTGTCCCCCATTTTGTTATAATGTCCCTCATCCTGGCCTCTTCCTGTAGTAATGTTCCCCATTATGGCACCTATACTTTAGAAATGTGCGCCATCAGGTAATAATGTCCCTCATCCTAGTCCCTTCCTGTAGTAATGTTCCCCGTCCTATAACAATGGCCCTCATTATGTAATAGTGACCCCCATCCTTTAATAATGGCCTTTGTTCTGGGCCCTTACTGTATTAATTTCACCTGTCCTGGCACCTATCCTATAATAATTTCCCTCATTCTGTAATAATATATTCCATCCTGTAGTAATGTCCTCTGTCCTGTAATAATATCCCCCATCCTGTAATAATGTCTCCCATCATGGTCTCCATTCTTTATTAATCTCCCCTGTCCTCGGCCCCTTCCTATAATAATGTCCTCCATCTTTGGCCCTTTCTAAAAATAATGCTCCCTGTCCTGGCCACTTCCTGTAATAATGCCTCTTGAAGCCCTACTCAAATACATTGAAACACAAAACCAAAACAAATCATCTTACCCTTTCTAGCCCCGACAGCAAGCAGAGCCCTCTTCTTCTTCTGTAGCCCTCTATCATCCATGATCACTAGTAGTTATATGTTCCCAAATACAGAAACCTTGATAACTGAAAACTAATGATCACCTATATGTGTGACGCCTGTACTCGAAAGCCCCTTTTTACCCTGTGAGATGGGGGACTCGGAGTCGAGAGATGGGGTGCAGCCGTGGCCCGGACCCGCTCCGTGCCCAGGGCTGTCACATTAAAAAGGATGATGTGGGCTTATCCGGGTTGAGTGGCTGATTACGACTACGCCACCTGTGGCACCTGGTGAAGGCCACCAGCGCTGCTGCAGTCCGCCGAGGCATGGTGTTATAGCAGCCGACGTTGTTACTACTCCCCACAGGCGGAGCAGGGCCTCAGGGCAGAGGGACAGGATGATGGGGGTAGCAGTCTAGAAAGTCTGCGTAGTGCGGTGTAGCGCAGAATAAAGAGTCCGGAGGCCATAGGGGTGAACTTCCAAGGCTTTACTCACATAAGAGATGGCAGAAGGAAGGCGACTCCCTGCTCCTCGCGGAGTTCTACGGTCACCAGAGACGAGGGTCCGACAACCTCCGAGTAAGTCCAGTATTCAATCAGGACCCCGCACCAGAGTGTTCCTAAACTACAGACAGAGTGCTTTCCTGTCTGTGTGTGTAAATAGGCCGGGTCTCCCTCTGAACTCCTCTCAGAAAAAGGGCACGGGTGGCAGCTCCGCTCCTTCAAATACCCGGTGGGATCCTCAGGGCCTACCGGGCTTCCCCGACCAGGACATGAAGTAGCAAGGTCGGGTGTCGGGGGCCGGTACCCCTCTTGCAGCTGGAATCCCTCTGAATAGATCAGGTTGGCGAGGACAGGTGGCGTATACCGCTCCGTCTGCATCCTCCCTGGGATCCATTTGCGGTGGAGCTACACTCCTAAGCTCGGGCCTTCTTGGTCGTGGTCCTTGACCGGGTTGAGACATTCATTGCCTACAACCTGCCCCTCGACCCAAGGCCAAGGTACGAGGGCTGTGTCTCCATCCGCTGCAGGTCCACACAGGATCCACGTTCAGGGTGGGAGAATACAGTATCCACGTTCAGGGTGGGAGATCACAGTAGTTCACAGATCAAAGACCCGCAACCAAAAATGGCTTTTTATTAAATATGAAATTTAAAGTGTCACTAAAATGTGAGTCCTCCACCCTCGCCCACTAAATGGTTCCCCTAACTCTTGGTTCCCCAGTCTCCCTGTAACCAGGAGGGCAGCAACTAGTGCATTCTAGCCCTCTCTGGTGGAGAAATGTGGTGTTGGATGTGGAGGTGGAGTCCTGACCATCACACTGTTCTTACCTCAGAGGAGGAACACTACACTCCATTAAAGAAGTGCAGCATCCCTGTGGCGGTCGAACCCTCAGGGGCGCCACATATGAAAATAGGAAAAAGTCAATACAGCAGTGCATTCATCTCTGGTTCTAATGGTCATGCACTGTCAGGCCTCAACCTATAGTCTCCTCAAATAGCTATAACTCACAGAACAACATTACTTCCTTAGGTGAAAAAACAAGACGGTTGGTTTATTACATCAATAAAATGGGACATTTTGCATCATTGTGATTGTTTTTAAAGTGATTATATTTCAAACTTGAAAAATGATCAGGATCATTTGTAATGAAGGAAACTTCAAAGCCTTTTCACTAGGTCCAAGAAGGACATGATTTTGAATTTACAGTATCTGACATTTCTATTTTTTAAATTATGTAGTATCCGGTACCTGTCCTACTGCTCTTGAGTGAAACGGTTGTTGTCTGCCAGAATTACTTTGGGCACTAAGTTAGAAAATGTATAATGCATTGTATGTGCGTACACTGAGGACTGATAAATGTGCAATGTGCTTTGTATTTTGCTGCCATCTACTGGCTGGTGTTTGCACATGAAAGTTAGTGAATCATTCTCCTCATCAGAAGCCACCATAGACCATAGGATGGGAGTCAGAACAGATGGACCAAGGCAGAGCTGGAGTCATTTAACTGTTAGTGTTAGCTGTGTTCTGGAGACATTGTCAGTACAATAAATGTATTATGAAGTGGTGTTTTGAGGCATAATGAACAAATTAAGAGATAAAAAGCTTGAAAAAATAAATAAATGCCCCATTAATATTTCTATAAATCATGATTTTTTACAGTTATTTTTGTTTTGACTCTTGGCAGCCATATACATTTTTTCCTCCAGCTTGCCTAATATTCTTTTTTAAAAAAAGTTTATGATTTTGGTGGTTGGTACATTCTGTCTTTGCTGCTGGCCATCCTCTTCTTTTTTTCCTTTTAAGTATACTTTACAAGATAATTTTCTTTTCATGATTACTCTGTGACAGGCTAATCACCATGAAATCTTTGTTGGTAAGTGCTAGATAACACTATTGTACTGTATGACATGACAGTAATAAGTCTGCCTCTAGTACTCTCTTTATAAAACTTGTCTTCGCTTGTAGATGTATTAGCAAATGGGAAAAACCCAAGTTAAGTTGTTGATGGGTTGGAAAGAAGACAAATGGGTTCAATAAAATTACAAAAAACTGTTAACATCCAGGAAATCCTTATGATGTCAAACATTCCACAATCATGAGGAGACGGTGTTATTACTTGTAGACAGAGTGCCATTATTCACTAGCATTCCTTTACAAAGTCAGAATATGGGAGAAGCCATTTGGGAAAGTCCTGATCACTCTACATAAGACGTGTTTATGTATTTGGGTATTGAAGTGCTTTTTGTTGATTAGACATGGCTCTGAACCACAATAAAATGATGAATAGACCACACGTGGAATTGAATCAAGTAAAGTGGAACAAATCAGTTGAACGAAACAAGACTGAGACACATAATTCTTTCAAATTCAGTTTTTTTTGTCATTAAATTCAATTACCAAGGGCATGAAGAAAGCAGTTATTTAAACTGCAAGGGAAATGTATATATTTCGAGGGGGAATGTATATATTAAACACAAGAAGACAAATTGTATACACATGAACATGAAAAATCATTCCTTAATGTGGAGGTCTTACCTCTTATGCCATACTACCAAGTAAAGAGACTTAAAGCTGTCAGATTTGTAAAGAGCCATGTTCTTTGCTGAAGACATACAGGGTGCCGCTTTGAAAGGTAATGTAAATACTTAAAACCTTTGCTACAATAAAACATTTGTCATTTTTAATGCATCAGGAGGAATATTACATAAGTGATAAAATAAAACCTACCAAGGTTGAGCACTTTCCCTTGAAGGGTCCAATAATATCTGAATAGTTTACTTTCCTAGTACAGTATGTTCGATCTTGCTTAGAAGGCAAGGTTGGAAAGTTTTTCAGATTGTGCTATGCAAATTGCCTCTTCAGAGAAAAAAACGACTTGAACTCTATAACGCCACCTATTGGAAGTAGCAATCCTACAAGTCACAATCAACCCTTTAATGAGTCATGCAATATGACTTAGGATAAAAGCCAAATCAGAATCTCAATTTGCAGACACGGTGTTTTGGGCTGTTGGCCCTCATCAGTGCAAAGTATGAGAACTGATTTGGCTAGACGAGAGGCTCTGGACTGAGGTCTAAGGGGTAATGTTTCTCCTTGTGGAGAGGGACATACCGGCTCTAGCATGTCAAGGTAAGGATGCTTATTCGCCGTGCAATGCTCCTCTGGGAAATTTAATATGAAAATTGCCTCTTCAGAGAAAAAGAGGACTTGAACTCTATAGCGCCACCTATTGGAAGCAGCAATCCTACAAGTTCAGATTGTGCTATATGCTTCAGCACTCAGCAGTGAGATATGCCCCCTGTTTGAAGTCTGGAGTATCATGACATAAAAAATCTAGTCTTGTAAGGGCTTATAATTAGGTAAATACAACCTCAGATTAACAACAGCACATAAATTACACTGTGTTATTATTTTTTAACAAAAATTAGGCCAAAATGTAGAAGCTGTGTATGAAAAATTAAGTGCTCCTTGACTACTTCCACAGTAATTAAGAGCATAAGTATCAGATAGATGCTGTTAATAAAATGCTCAGCAAGTGTGACCATCTTTTTAAAAGCAGAGGTTTTGGCAGTTTGCTGGTTTGGATCATGCGTGTTAACACAACACCATGGGGGAATGATGGCAGCAGTGATTTTAGAAGGGCAATTGTTGCTGCTCATAAATTTGGGAAGGATTATAGGGCTATTTCTAAACCAAACAATTTGGAGTTCATCATTCTATAATGAGAAAGATTATTTACAAGTATTTACAAGTGGAAACATTCATGTTAATTGACAATATTCCCAGGAGTGGATATCCCAGAAAATTAACATCATGGTCAGTTTGTGCTATTTTCATAGAAATCGCAAGAAACTCAAGAGCTACAGCACCGACTCAAAAGGGCTTCATCAGAATTTTAAATGTTCAAGTTTATGACAGCATAATTAGAAAATTAACTGAACAAGTATGGTTTGTTTGGAAGGGTTGCTGGGAGAAAGCTTTTTCTTTCTTAAAAAGAACTTGGTAGAATGGCTAAAGTTTACAAAGTTGAATCTAAACAAACAATTAGACTTCTGGGACAATGCCCTTTGGACAGATGAAACCAAAAATGTAGATGTTTGTATGTAATGCCCTGAGTAATGTTTGGAAAAATAACAAACACAAAAGTAAAAATAAGGACACACCTGTTGGTATAAATGTAATATGCAGGTGCTGTGACCATTAACAAATATAACCTAGAATAAAAACATAATGTGTAGGTATTCTGCAGTACCTAAATAATAACACATGTAAAAACATTGAGCACTCAGTTAATATATTTTTACATTAAAAAAGTATAAAAATCCATCCCACCACATCAAGGTGTACCCATCCACAGTGTGATCACAGAGTGATGATTATTTGCTATAGCAAGTGGAAGCCTGCCCGTAACCAATGAGTTTGCCATACACCAGCAGTGGTTTCAACTTTACACCAATAGAATGAGGTAATGCGTTGCACTACATTGCCTAAGCAATCATAGAAAAACATTTTTATGTCCACTTGGGGACTAATAAATATTATTTAAAAAAAAAACTTTTTTAAGTCTTTAAATAAATCTCCCCAAAATCCCAGTTATCCCAGTTACAATATTGTTTAATAAAAAACAAAAACATACTCTAAAAATATGACATATTTGCTATTTTCATGTCATTTATTCTGCACGCTAAAAGCTGCAAAAGTTGGATAAAAGCATTGTCAGAATTTAGGTTTTGTTCACCCCACCTCACAAAAAACGAAGTTTAAAAGTTATCAAAAGTTCTACATATTTCAAAATGAAACTAATAAATACTACAACTTTTTACAGAAAAAATCAAGCCCTTAAATATCTCTGTAAATGAAAAACGATGACAGTGATATTTTGCGCAAAAGTAAATGTTAAAAAAGGATATAAATTGGGTTTCATTGTAATCATATTGACCCATAATATAAAACTATGTTATTATTTATCCTATATGGTGACACCATAAGAAAGAAATATCAGACAAAATAATATCGGAATTGCTGATATTTGATCATTCAGTCTCATAAAACTGAAATAAAAGTGATTAAAAAGTTGTATGTATCCAAAAAAACGGATCAGTGAAAATTTTAGCTTGTCCTGCCTCACATAACTCTGTATGTGGAAAAATAATAACGCTATGGATCATGGAATATAGACATCACCACAAAAAATTATTGAATTTATTTATTTTTTTGTGTGTAAAAGTACTAAAACAAATAATTAAAACAATGAGCAAATACCCTGCAGTAAATAAACAAGTGTAAATAGTGTAAAAGCTAACTGCGACAAGGTGAACCCAATCAGGATGTTCCTACATCTAATGCAAAACCTCTCTATATCCCAGCAGGCCTCAATAGATAGGGGGAAGAGCAGGACCCAGTTTAGACATCTGCCCGTGGAAAGCTATATAACCTATATGTCCAGCAAAGTATAAAAATCGAAAGCAAAACCAAAGAAATGAGCTGGAACACATGTTGACATAAGTGCAATGTGTAGGAGCACATTCACACTGTAGCCAATAACAAACATAACCTAGGATGAAAGGAGAAAGAGCAAATACCCTGCAATAAGTAAGTAAATAGTAGTAGTACATGTAAATAACACAGGCCACTTAGTTGACACTGCTTGATCAAAAAAGTGTACAAGCCATCCTACTATGACAAGGTGTCCCCAATCAGGATGGTCCTACCTTCCATTGGATAGGGGATGACTTCTTTTTTGCTAGGGTTCTGACGGCTAGGGCTTCCACTAATCAAGAGACTGTAGAGTTGTTTCAATCATGCACACAGCTGCTCCATTCATTCTTAATGGAACCATTGGAGATTGCAGAGTGCAGCATTTTGGCTCGTATTTGGCTCTCTCATTAGTATAAAAGCACCGTTTTTCAGCATCGATGGGGACCCCTGCTGTCGGGCTCCCCAGCATTCGGAAAGTTATCCCTTATTCCATAAATAGGGGAAAACTTCCAAATTTGAGAATACCTTTTTAAATCAACCATCTGGCTCAGGGACCGATTTTAACATGTAATTGTGCATAAGTATAAACCTTATGTTACACTTGTGCCCGGACTGACTGGCGTGAGCGTGATTAGTGATCCCACTGTACCATGAACCGAGGAGTGCCTGGAGGGGCGTAACTAAGTATCAACCCGGTCCGACCAAGGTCGCACGGCAGCTCAGTCGACTCCGTGAACCAGGGAGGAACCGAGCAGAGGACCAGGTGCTACTCCAGGTCAGACCCCGGTCACAGCTGTTGACCCACACCGGGGAATGCAGGAACAGGCAGGTTAGCTGGTATGCAGACAAGTGGGTACTGGCAGGCATGGCTGGTATGACGGCAGGTGGGTACTTAGCAGGCACGGCTGGTATGTAGGCAGGTGGGTACTGGCAGGCGCGGCTGATATGCAGACAGGCGGGTGCTGACAGGCACGGCTGGAATGCAGACAGGCAGATACTGGCAGGTATGAACGCAGGCTGCATAGGGACCAGTACAGACTGGGATACAGAAACAGAGCCGCAGGTGAACAAAGCCGCAGGTGCGGTGGACTAGCAGAGCAAAACCGCAGGAGCAGTGAACAAGCAGAGTGGAGCAAAACCGCAGGTACGGTGAACAAGCAGAGCGGAGCAAAAACGCAGGTGCGGTGAGCAAGCAGAGCGGAGCAAAACCGCAGGTGCGGTGAACAAGCAGAGTGGAGCAAAACCGCAGGTGCGCAGAACAAGCAGAGCGGAGCAAAACCTCAGGTGCGGAGAACAAGCAGAGCGGAGCAAAACCGCAGTGCGGTGAACAAGCAGAGCGGAGCAAAACCGCAGGTGCGGTGAGCAAGCAGAGCGGAGCAAAACCGCAGGTGCGGTGAACAAGCAGAGCGGAGCAAAACTGCAGGTGCGGTGAACAAGCAGAGCGGAGCAAAACCACAGGTGCGGAGAACAAGCAGAGCGGAGCAGAACCGCAGGTGCGGTAAACAAGGGAAGCGGAGCGGAACCGCCGGAGCGGTGAACAAGCAGAGCAGAACAGAACCGCAGGTGCGGTAAACAAGCGGAACAGAGCGGAACCGCCGGAGCGGTGAACAAGCAGAGCAGAACAGAACCGCAGGTGCGGTAAACAAGCGGAGCAGAGTGGAACCGTCGGAGCGGTGAACAAGCAGAGCAGAACAGAGCAGAAGGTGAAGGCAGACAGGACAGGGCTCTGTTCACATGGAACAGACTGGAAAGTATAGGAAGATGGTTAGAACACAGGAGGTAGATACGGAGGCAGGGAAAGGGGACAAGCAGAACCAGATACACACACGGTACTTACAATGAAGTAGCGAGTGGACACAAAACTCACAAACAGAAGTACAGAGACAACGAGTTGGAGTTAGGTGCAGGTTCAGACACTGCAGGCAAAGGGAAGGTACGGACATAGAGAGAAACAAGTTACGGGCTAGGACACTGTTCAGACAGGAACTGAACCAGGAACAAGATACAGGAACGAGCCTGGGAACTCAGCCCCCAGGGTGGCGGAAACAGACTAGAAGTCAGAGATACAGGTAGCGACCCTGGGTACTCGGCCCCCAGGGTGGCGGAAACAGACTAGAAATCACAGGTACAGGAAAAGGCCCTGGGTACTCAGCCCTCAGGGTGGCGGACAGACTAGAGTCAGGACAGGACCTGGCACCTCAGTTGCAAAAGACAAACTGAGTGAAAGTGTTGCTCAGGCCCCTCCTATTGGGTGGAGGGGGTTTAAGTATCCAGTGACTCACAGCAATAGGCTGGGGATGCATTAGGACTGTGCACACAGTAGCTATAAGAAACAACCAGAAAGCCGCGCCGACACCCTAAGCAATCAGACAAGAGACATGGACACAGCAGGTACTGGAGCAAAGAGTGCAGCATGGACTGACAGGTAAGATTGCGGTCTTGCATGGTGGGAGGTGGTGCACCATGCAAGCACGCCGCCAGGGATGTTACACCTTAGATGCCTTTCCTTTTTTTTGCTTTTCTCCCAATCTATCATTTTAGGGTCTCCCTCTTGTTACTCTTGTCATGAATATTCTGCTTCATAGACTAGCTGGTGCATACTATGCCTGCTCTCGTATTGGCCAGCACTGCTCACATTAGTATAGTGAATAGTAAGAAGTGTTGGCCATAACTGTCATTTAGGACAGATTTAGATACTAACCTCAATTACTCCACAAAGGAACACCTGTCAGTAAATTCCATTTTCTTCTGTGACCATTGTACAAACATAGCAAATCTAGAATGATTATTGAACCAAGTTCAACAAGCACATTTTATTTGCTATCATTCCTTTCAATTTCAAGGCTAGATTTCTTGAAAGTCTACTGAGGCCATGTCCTAGGGCATCATCAGAATTATGGGCTGACTAAAGGCACAGATTTATAGTTATATGATGCTTTCACGATTTGGACCGTAAAACTGTGTGAAAAAATAAAGGAACACTGGAGTGAGTGCTAGGCATAAATCAGCCATAGCTTATTGTTGTTGTCATTATAACAGTAGGACTATATTACTAACTGAAATGTAATAATTTATAGCTAAGCATTATAAATGGTATTACAGGTAAAACTGTCTTACTACACATTGCACATATAGATCATATATAATAAGACAACAGAGTCACATTAGGGGAATGGCAAAGCTTAGAGCTTCCTCTTACTGTGCTTTCACATCTAATGCAATGGATTAAATAAAACATCTGAGGTTTTTTTTATGAATATAGTTTTTATCCTGTACATAAATACATTAGTGTTATTGTTGAAATTGTATTTTAACATGCTCATTTTGTTTTAATGCAACATGTACAGTTTCTGCCTATAGACTATATATGCCTGTGTTCAGATTTTTTTGTTCATTTGCTTCCTAAATACAAAGTTAATAAGCAACTTTCTAAATAATCCTTCTTGAAAATGTTCTACCATTTTGCTGCTGCAGTGTGTCTGTGTGTCAGTAAGACCTTTATCATGCCGAGTAATCTGCAAAAAAGATAGAAATCTGGCAAAACTCCTACTCATCACAACTCTCTCTGCACTTTACTCCCTTCTCTCTGAAATGCAGTTGGTCGGATGCAACATGCAGAGGAACACAAGGCGAGGGCAATCAATGAGCTATTTATTTCCTCATATATGGCGGGAAATTGCAATATTTATAACAACCATTTAACAAGATGTAACAGGGATATAACAGGTAAATTATACAATACAGAGCATATAATGAGTCTTAAAGTTCACTTTAAATGATAAGGATGCTTCTTGAGGATTATGTTTATGTCCTTCTAATAGGTAAAATACATGTTTTGTGAGAGCTACTGTGCAAACTACTCCCTTAACAATGGCCCTAGCTAGGGCCTCCAATTCTTCTGGAAAGGCTGCAAGTCCTCCTGACAAAATCTGACAAAGTCTACCAAAGCATATTGGGCCTCCTTTCCTTCAATTAACCCCCGCCCTGTCCAATGCCCCAGCCCAGGCCAACCCATGCTGTTAGCAACGACCTGGCTCACTTGTGTCTCACGTTCACGAACGCAAGTGTCCTCTTCCAGGTTGAGTCTCCTCAGGGATCTTTGGTGCTTGATAGTGTTGAGCCACCCCCGTAGTGTTCGAGTTCGGTTCGGTTCGTCGAACACCCGTATGTTCGCCGAACTGTTCGTCGAACTGTTCGTCGAACACCTTCAAACACCGTTAAAACCAATGGCAGGCAAACAAAAACACATAGAAACACATAGAAAACACTTAGAAAACACTTCAAAGGTGTCCAAAAGCTGACAAACTGCTCAGAAGACACAACTAACACATGGAAAAGTGAAAAGTACATATAGTCATGTGAAAAGAAAAGAGGTGGAGGAGTAAAAGGAGGGGGAGACTAGTGTTGAGCCACCCCCGTAGTGTTCGAGTTCGGTTCGGTTCGTCGAACACCCGTGTGTTCGCCGAACTGTTCGCCGAACTGTTCGTCGAACACCTTCGAACATCGTTAAAACCAATGGCAGGCAAACAAAAACACATAGAAACACATAGAAAACACCTTCAAAGGTGTCCAAAAGCTGACAAACTGCTCAGAAGACACAACTAACACATGGAAAAGTGACAAGTACATATAGTCATGCGAAAAGAAAAGAGGTGGAGGAGTAAAAGGAGGGGGAGACACAGATATAGGCATGTCATGCCCTTCTAAAGTCCAAAAAGTGAGAAGCCGACACGGCCAGTCCGCTCCTGCCCATGCCACCTCCGTGTCGCCGGGTTTGTGCCAGAGCCGCGGTGAACCCTGACGGCCAGCCCCCCTCTCCCAATACTGGTGCCTGTCCGCTGGTGGGTCGAGCGAGCCCCCCTGTGGTGGAGGCAGCTCTAAGCTTTTTAATTTAAATTGTATCTCTAATTTGAATGAATACACTTTAAATCCATTTACAAAGATCTATTGGAGGGCAAGTCTCATGCCAGCAGCCGCGTAATTCCAGCTCCAGTAGCGTCCTCTAAAGCTGCTGCAGTTAAAAAGCTTTTATAAGGATCGAGCTCGGCTGTCCACCGCAAGGCATCCTACTGACAGTCCCAGCCCCTATGCCTTGGGGTGCCTCCTGATGCTCTTCACTGAGTATCCCGTGGTCCCGAAGCATTTCCTTTGAAAAAATTAAGTGTCCAAACTACAGGTGGTGTAGCTTGCTTAACAGCCGGGATAATCCGCTGACTAGCAGACACTGCTATTAGGCACAAAGAATTTCCTGGGCTAGATGCAGTTAAAAATTTGTAATTAGATACTCTCGTTGGATGCTGAGAAAGCATTCCATAGAGTCTCCTGGCACGCCATATATTATTCTCTTAAAAAGTTTGGGGTAGGGGTCTAGGGGACCCTTTTATAGCCCAAATCAAGGCCCTGTATCGCAATATGTCACCTAGGCTGAAGATAAATGGAACTGTAGCACCCCGAGGGTTCGGTTGCTACAGATGTATTGCACCTCACGCAGAGGTGTGATATCTCACTCTCAGGTAAGGATGGAGTGTGGATCAGGACCCGACACCTGCATGCATTACACCACATTGCCGTGGGGCAGGGCGACCAATATGCCCCTGAGATGGGCACGACAGTCCCTGTCCCTGGCTGGAGTGGGGGGAGGGAACACTGAGGAAGGGGAACCCTGTAGTGCAGGAGCAGGGAGGAAGCAGTTCCTGGGTGCATTGAGAAGGGAGTATAAAAGGTGGGCACCATCTTAGTTCAGTGCAGAGAAGTCTGAGCAGAAGTGACAGGGAGCAGGGGCTCTGCATGAGCTCTGCTCCGGAGGCGGGCCTAGTAACAGAGGCCCAGGCCTGGAAGAGGGAGAAGGAAGGAAGAGGAGCGGAGAAGGCTCCAGGAACGAGGAACGAATGGATCCCAGGGGTGCGGACGGGCGAGTCGCCACCGCACGCCCGAATCCACCTGCGTGGAGGGGTCAGGCCAAAGGGGGAGACCGGTCCCCGAAACTAGTGGAGGCGGGAAATGAGCCTCAGCTAGAAACCGGAGGCTGTGGCATTTTATGTGGCACAGCCCCTCGCTACACCCGCTAGGAAGGCACCACATAGGGTCAGGGAAACTGGCGCCAAGTTTACCAAGAGGAGGCCCGAGGCAGCCGGACAGAAGGGTTGGTAAGAAAGGCCAGACAAAGGACACACAAAGGGGGTCCTGTGAAGCACTCCAAGGTTATCTGGGAGTTGTCTGAGCCCCTCACCTGGTGAGCACAGTACAACGTGGGCAGCCGTTACCTGCAGACGTGGTCTGGATAATAAGAACTGTGAGTAAAGGCCCTAGACTGCATCACTGACTCGTGTCGTTACAGCTGCTGCCCTGCACCATCACCCCCATCCTCCGCATACACTGCCCTGAGGCTATACTCCTCCCCTGGGGAGTTATGCTACGCTCTGCTGCACCCACAACACCAGCCTCAGCGGTCTGCCCTGCAGCGGCGGTTCACTCTGACCGCAATCCACGGGTGGCGTAGTCGGACATTTAAACATCAAAACAACATAAATAGTTCCGCCACTGGTTTGACCGCCCTGAGCCACGGAACTGGGTCGCCGCCACGGAGACTACAACCACCAGCATCCACCAAAAAGGGTCCGGCTCCGGGTGTCCCAAGGCCCAGGGGGCGCGTCAGAACATTTTCATCACCTTTCATAATCACCAATGGGACAAGGCAGGGATGTCCTCTGTCCCCTCTCTTATACATCCTAGTGACGGAGCACCTGCTCTCATCAATTCGCCATAACCCCAATATTAGGTGGATTGAGGTGGGAGGCACCGAGTACAAGTGCTCTCTATTTGCTGATGATGTCCTAGTATATATCACTCAATCACATATACCCATCCCTGCTGTTATGGCTGAAATAGATCACTTTGTTACATGGTCAAATTTTTAAATCAATGCAGCGAAGTCTGAGGCCCTCGATGTCTCCCTTTTCAAATCCATACAGGATTCCATCCAGTCCAACTTTCCCTTTGCCTGGCCCTCACAGGGTATCAAATACTTAGGAATTCCTATTCATAGAGACCTCTCCCATCTATGTTATCTTAATTTTGGGCCCTTTATTGAACAACTCCATACAGACCACGGTTGGCAAGTTAGAACTGTAAGATTCACTACGTGAACCACTGGTGTTTTGTGGAAAAGCACATGTACACTGTGTTCCAAATTATTAAGCAAAAAGTGTTTAGGAGTGATAAGGGAAGAATTTGTTTGTTTGTCAGTTAAACTCATTGATGGTGATGTGTGTCAGGGCTCTTTATATCACTGTAAGCAATTGCAGACACCTGTGCTAATTAGTTTGGCAGGTGTGTCCAATGAAAGGCAAGACTACTTAAGAAGGCTGTCCCACATTATTAAGCAGCCTACATTTTCTGCCAAAATGGGAAAGAAAAAGGATGTGTCGGCTGCTGAGAAGCAACAAATTGTGGAGTGTTTAGGTCAAGGCATGACTACAATCAACATTGTGCGATGATCAGGATGAAGTGTCTTGGCAATCAAGAAGTATGTAGCTGATTCACAGTACACACGTGTGCGTGCTGATGAGGGAAAATTGAGGACTCTTTCCTACAGGCAATTACGTCAGGTTAAAAGTTCAGCGGCAAAAAAGCCTTGTCATAGCAGCAGACAAGTTTTTGAAGCTGCTCCAGCCTCCAACGTCCCCCGAGCAACAAGATGCAAGGTCCTTCAGAGGTTTGCAGCTGTGCATACGCCATCCTGTCGACCTCCTCTATCCACTTCACACAAGCAGAAACGGCTCCAGTGGGCCAAACATTACATGAAGACTGATTTCAAAACTGTTTTGTTCACGGATGAGTGCCGTGCAACGCTCGATGGTCCAGATGGATGGAGTGGAGGATGGCTGGTTAATGGACACCCCAAACAAACACGGCTACAGCGATAACAAGGAGGAGGTGGAGTAATGTTTTGGGCTGAAATCATGGGGAGAAAGATTGTCGGCCCCTTTAGGATCCCTGAAGGGGTAAAGATGAACTCCATAATGTATGTGGAGTTTCTCAAACAGCACTTCCTGCCATGGTTCAAGAAGAAGAACCGTGTATTCC
Source organism: Phyllobates terribilis (assembly GCF_046119375.1). Taxonomy (NCBI): domain Eukaryota; kingdom Metazoa; phylum Chordata; class Amphibia; order Anura; family Dendrobatidae; genus Phyllobates; species Phyllobates terribilis. Next base: position 244,233,712 of record NW_027362763.1, on the reverse strand, counting down.
ACAGCAAGATCATTTTTATGCATGATAATGCACCGTCTCATGCTGCACATAACACATCTGCATCTCTGGCTGATATGGGCATAAATGGGGACAAACTTATGGTGTGACCCCCATGCTCCCCTGACCTCTACCCCATTCAGAACCTCTGGAGCATCATCAAAAGGAGTGTCTATGATGGCGGGAGGCAGTTCACATCTAAGCAACAGCTCTGGGAGGGTATTCTGTCCTCATGCAAAACAATTGAAGCAGAAACCATCCAAAACCTGACAAATTCAATGGACGAGAGAGTTCAGAAGCTCCTTTCGAACAAGGGGTCCTATGTGCAAATGTAACATCACCTAGAATAAAGTTTTGAGTTGAAAACTGTTTGATTTCAGTTTCTAATAACCTGCTAATGCTTATAATTTCAAAAATGACCATTTTTTTGGTCTTTATTAAAATGAAAAGGTTGATCGAAGAGTGTGGGGGATCTAAGAGTGTGGCAACCCAGTAGCCAGGATTACTTCGAATTCTGACAATCTGAGGGTCATGTTGCAGGTAGTGCAGCAAGAAGGCACTTATGTGTCTTGCGCATCTTGGAGCCCCAAAATTATTTTCCGGGCTAGATGCAGCTAAAAATTATTATTAATTTTAAATCTGGTGGAGCTTAGTATAGATGGCCTAATAGAATCTGTACTGCACACTGCTACAAAGCCCAAATTATTTTCCAGCCAAGATACAGATAAACATGATTAGTAAGTTTAAATCTGGTGGAGCTTAGTATAGATGGCCTAATAGAATCAGTACTGCACACTGCTACAAAGCCCAAATAATTTTCCAGCCAAGATACAGATAAACATGATTAGTAATTTGAAAGCTTAAAATGGTTGGTGAGTTGATTTTAACCAATCATCAAGCTTTTACTCTCCCCAGGATGATACAGGGGTAAAAAAGTCGTTTCGGATCCATGATTTGTTCATCTTTATAAACGTGAGTCTGTCTACATTATCAGTGGAGAGCCGCATGCGACTATCTGTCAGCACACCACCAGCAGCGCTGAACACACGGTCAGACAGAACGCTGGTTGCGGGGCATGACAAGATCTCCAAGGCGTAAGTGGCTAGCTCCGGCCATTTATCCAGATTGGAAGCCCAAAAAGAGCAAGGGTCCAGTAACACAGTCATGGCTTCAATGTTTACTTGGAGATACTCCTGTACCATCGTCTCTAGGCGTTGACTATGTGTCAGACTTCTTGTCTCCTGTGGCCTTGCAAAGGATGGGCTAAAAAAGTGGTGAAATGATTCCGCAAAATTGATGTTACCAGCAGATACTGTGTTTCTGTTACGGTTTGAGTGCTGAACACTCGACGGTCCCATGGTTGGCAAGTTGGAACTGTGAGATTCAGTACGTGCACCACTGGTGTTTTGTGGAAAAGCACATGTAAGATTCTGCAACAGTCTCTGCTGATACTCCTACATGCGTGCATCCCTTTCTATGGCAGGAATAATTTCTGCAAATTTGCTTTTGTACCGGGGATCTAACAGTGTGGCAACCCAGTAGTCAGGATTATTTCTAATTCTCACAATTCGAAGGTCATGTTGCAGGTAGTGCAGCAAGAAGGCAATCATGTGTGTTGTGCATCCAGGAGCACCAAGTCCCTGTTGTGTTGGTGGTGAGGTAACAATCATGCTTCCTTCCTCTGTCCTCTCCCCCCAACCTCGCACAACAGAAATGTGATCAAGGTCTCCCTCATCTGATGAGTCTTCCATCAGTTCGTCCTCCACTTCTTCCTGGGCTCCTGCACCTTCCTCACTAGTTTGGCTGCTACCATGCGCCCTGGTAAAACCATCTCCCCCACCCTCACATGCCTGCCGCCTTGGTGCTGCCGACCGTCTGGACCTTGCAGATGTTAGCCCTTCCGCATACAACTCCTCCTCCTCTACTTCCTCCACCTCCTCTTGTGCCACCACCTGACTCCGAATTCTGTTTATCATGTGCTCCAGCATGTAAATCACCGGAATAGTCATGCTGATAATGGCATCGTCAGCACTAAACATCTTCGTCGCCATTTCAAAACTGTGCAGAAGGGTGCATAGGTCCCAAATCTGAGACCGCTCCTCCAGCGTGATTTGCCCCACCTCTGGATCTCGTTGGCCCAGGCTATACGTCAGAACTAGTGTTGAGCGATACCTTCCGATATCGGGAAATATCGGATCGGATTGGATCGGACCGATACCGAAAAAGTATCGGATATCGCCGATTCCGATACCGGAAACCAATGCAAGTCAATGGGACATAAATATCGGAATTAAAATAAACCCTTTCTTTCCTTGTAGGTTATTTCTACATGAAGGAAAACAACTAAGAATAATGTAGAATGTATTGGGGGAGGTGGGGGAGACAATAAAGGCATAGAGGTTTAGCCCAGTCAAATGGAATAGCAGGAATTAATATTTTTTTATTATGTTCTGAGTTACGGAAATATTAACTATGTTAAGTATTTTTATATTTTGTCAGATATTTATGTTTCACTACTTCCATGCTCTTCACCTTCTTTTTTACTTCTCCCACACTTTCTCCTTCATCATCCTCAGCATCTTTTTCATCCACTTCTTCTTCACCTTCTTCTTCTTCACCTTCTTCGTATTATTCTTTTTTTTACATTCTTCATATTCTACTTCTTCATCTTCTTCATATTCTTCTTCTTCATCATATTCTTATTTGTGACAGGCATTCCTGTAGTTGTTATCTATAAAAGGTTGGACATTACACCTTTCGTTCTGCCCGTCACAAAAGATTTACAACAGGATTTGTCCGCGTTCAGTTTGGCCTGCAGCAGCAGGTCTTTTCCAGGGGCACCACGAGGAGGAACGGACTCACCCCCATACACTGCTTAGTCATCTTCTGCTTATAATTTAGATATTATCTTTTGCTCTGATTTTTAGTCTTATGCTTAATGTTCTTCCGCTTTTTGTTCTGCAGCTTCTTGTATTTCTGCTTCTTGGTTTTCTGTCTCTTGTTTTTCTGTATCTTGGTGCTTGTCTTCTCTTCTTTGTCTTCTTGGTCAACTTCTTCAGGGTCATCTTCTTGGTCTTCTTCGGGGTGGTCTTCAGGGTCGTCGTCTTCGGGGGTCCTCGTCTTCGGGGTCCTCGTCTTCTTCGGGTTGGTCTTCTGGGTCCTCGTCTTCGGGGTCCTCGTCTTCTTCGGGGTGGTCTTCAGGGTCCTCGTCTTCTTCGGGGTGGTCTTCAGGGTCCTCATCTTCTTCGGGGTGGTCTTCAGGGTCCTCGTCTTCAGGGTCATTGTCTTCGGGGTCCTCGTCTTCTTAGGGTTGGTCTTCAGGGTCCTCGTCTTCAGGGTCCTCGTCAGGGAGATCCAGAGTGATTACCAAGAACCATTTCAAAAAGCTTGAACTTGGAAATGTAGCAGAAGGTACAAGAAAGCTGAGGAACTACCGAGGACCAGCTGACGGTACTGGAACCCGGATGGATAGCAGAAGGTACAAGAGCCAATGGAACTACCGAGGACCAGCTGATGTTACTGGAACTCGGTTACTAAGCAGGAGGTACCTGTGCCAGAAAGCACTACCAAGGACCAGCAGACGTTGGTGGAACTTGGATACCGAGAAGGAGGCACCTAATCCAAAGGCACTGCCGAGAACCAGCTGACGGTACTGGAACCCGGATGGGTAGCAGAAGGTACAAGAGCCAATGGAACTACCGAGGACCAGCTGATGTTACTGGAACCCGGATGGGTAGCAGAAGGTACAAGAGCCAATGGAACTACCGAGGACCAGCTGATGTTACTGGAACTCGGTTACTAAGCAGGAGGTACCTGTGCCAGAAAGCACTACCAAGGACCAGCAGACGTTGGTGGAACTTGGATACCGAGAAGGAGGCACCTAATCCAAAGGCACTGCCGAGAACCAGCTGACGGTACTGGAACCCGGATGGGTAGCAGAAGGTACCCATGTAAAAAAAAAGTTCAAGGCCGCGAGCCGGCCGCAGTTACCAAAACCCACAGTCCTACAGAGGGTGCTTGTCCTATTGGCACTATGGAACCAGCCTTCATTGCCAGATCCCGCAGCCCACATAGGAGTCACCTAAACTGCAGGCACCATAGAGTCGGCTAACCCGACCGCAACACGACAGGACAACGCATTGGAGGCAAAGTGACGTTGACACTACCCGGAAACAGCTGGCGTGCTGGAACCAGGCTGGGCAGGAGGGAGTACCCGTGCCAAAGACACTGCCGAGAACCAGCTGACGGTACTGGAACCCGGATGGGTAGCAGAAGATACAAGAGCAAATGGAACTACCGAGGACCAGCTGACGGTACTGGAACCCGGATGGGTAGCAGAAGGTACAAGAGCCAATGGAACTACCGAGGACCAGCTGATGTTACTGGAACTCGGTTACTAAGCAGGAGGTACCTGTGCCAGAAAGCACTACCAAGGACCAGCAGACGTTGGTGGAACTTGGATACCGAGAAGGAGGCACCTAATCCAAAGGCACTGCCGAGAACCAGCTGACGGTACTGGAACCCGGATGGGTAGCAGAAGATACAAGAGCAAATGGAACTACCGAGGACCAGCTGACGGTACTGGAACCCGGATGGGTAGCAGAAGGTACAAGAGCCAATGGAACTACCGAGGACCAGCTGATGTTACTGGAACTCGGTTACTAAGCAGGAGGTACCTGTGCCAGAAAGCACTACCAAGGACCAGCAGACGTTGGTGGAACTTGGATACCGAGAAGGAGGCACCTAATCCAAAGGCACTGCCGAGAACCAGCTGACGGTACTGGAACCCGGATGGGTAGCAGAAGGTACCCATGTAAAAAAAAAGTTCAAGGCCGCGAGCCGGCCGCAGTTACCAAAACCCACAGTCCTACAGAGGGTGCTTGTCCTATTGGCACTATGGAACCAGCCTTCATTGCCAGATCCCGCAGCCCACATAGGAGTCACCTAAACTGCAGGCACCATAGAGTCGGCTAACCCGACCGCAACACGACAGGACAACGCATTGGAGGCAAAGTGACGTTGACACTACCCGGAAACAGCTGGCGTGCTGGAACCAGGCTGGGCAGGAGGGAGTACCCGTGCCAAAGACACTGCCGAGAACCAGCTGACGGTACTGGAACCCGGATGGGTAGCAGAAGGTACAAGAGCCAATGGAACTGCCGAGAACCAGCTGGCGGTGCTGGAGCCCAGGGTAAATACTAAAAACAGAAGAGCCAGAGGTGTATTTGGAGGAGGTTTTAAATCCGTACTACAGTGGATGTGGACAAAGCAGGAGAATTTGCCGGACACACAGCTGGGGATCAGCTGACGTTACTGAATCCCAATAACACTGGAGCAAGCGTTGACTGTGCAGACGGCACTTCTGAGCAGCAACTAGCGGTATTGGAGCCCAGGGTAAATACTAAAAACGGAGGAGCCAGAGGTGTAATTGGAGCAAGTTTTAAATAAGTAGCACAGTGAATATGGACAGAGCAGGAGAAATTGCCGTGAACACAGCAGGGGAACAGCTGACGTTACCGAACCCCAATAACACCGCAGCAAGTGTTGACTGTGCAGACGGCACTTCCGAGCGCCAACTGGCGGTGCTGGAGCCCAGGGATAAGAATGAAAACAGAGGAGCCAGAGGTGTAATTGGAGCAACTTTAAAATCTGTAGTAGTGAGAATGTGGACAGAGCAGGAGAAATTGCCGTCCGCACAGCAGGGGAACAGCTGACGTTACTGAACCCCAATAACATGGTAGCAAGTGTTGACTGTGCAGACAGCACTTCCGAGCGCCAACTGGCGGTGCTGGAGCCCAGGGATAAGAATGAAAACAGAGGAGCCAGAGGTGTAATTCGAGCAACTTTAAAATCTGTAGTAGTGAGAATGTGTACAGAGCAGGAGAAATTGCCGTCCGCACAGCAGGGGAACAGCTGACGTTACTGAACCCCAATAACACGGCAGCAAGTGTTGACTGTGCAGACAGCACTTCCGAGCGCCAACTGGCGGTGTTGGAGCCCAGGGTAAATACTAAAAACGGAGGAGCCAGAGGTGTAATTGGAGCAAGTTTTAAATAAGTAGCACAGTGAATATGGACAGAGCAGGAGAAATTGCCGCGAACACAGCAGGGGAACAGCTGACGTTACTGAACCCCAATAACATGGTAGCAAGTGTTGACTGTGCAGACGGCACTTCCGAGCGCCAACTGGCGGTGCTGGAGCCCAGGGATAAGAATGAAAACAGAGGAGCCAGAGGTGTAATTCGAGCAACTTTAAAATGTGTAGTACAGTGGATGTGGACAAAGCAGGAGAAATTGCCGTCCGCACAGCAGGAGAACAGCTGACGTTACTGAACCCCAATAACACGGCAGCAAGTGTTGACTGTGCAGACGGCACTTCCGAGCGCCAACTGGCGGTGCTGGAGCCCAGGGATAAGAATGAAAACAGAGGAGCCAGAGGTGTAATTCGAGCAACTTTAAAATGTGTAGTACAGTGGATTTGGACAAAGCAGGAGAAATTGCCGTCCGCACAGCAGGAGAACAGCTGACGTTACTGAACCCCAATAACACGGCAGCAAGTGTTGACTGTGCAGACGGCACTTCCGTGCGCCAACTGGCGGTGTTGGAGCTCAGGGATAATACTGAAAACAGAGGAGCCAGAGGTGTAATTCGAGCAACTTTAAAATCTGTAGTAGTGAGAATGTGGACAGAGCAGGAGAAATTGCCGTCCGCACAGCAGGGGAACAGCTGACGTTACTGAACCCCAATAACATGGTAGCAAGTGTTGACTGTGCAGACAGCACTTCCGAGCGCCAACTGGCGGTGCTGGAGCCCAGGGTAAATACTAAAAACGGAGGAGCCAGAGGTGTAATTGGAGCAAGTTTTAAATAAGTAGCACAGTGAATATGGACAGAGCAGGAGAAATTGCCGCGAACACAGCAGGGGAACAGCTGACGTTACTGAACCCCAATAACATGGTAGCAAGTGTTGACTGTGCAGACGGCACTTCCGAGCGCCAACTGGCGGTGCTGGAGCCCAGGGATAAGAATGAAAACAGAGGAGCCAGAGGTGTAATTGGAGCAACTTTAAAATCTGTAGTAGTGAGAATGTGGACAGAGCAGGAGAAATTGCCGTCCGCACAGCAGGGGAACAGCTGACGTTACTGAACCCCAATAACATGGTAGCAAGTGTTGACTGTGCAGACAGCACTTCCGAGCGCCAACTGGCGGTGCTGGAGCCCAGGGATAAGAATGAAAACAGAGGAGCCAGAGGTGTAATTGGAGCAACTTTAAAATCTGTAGTAGTGAGAATGTGGACAGAGCAGGAGAAATTGCCGTCCGCACAGCAGGGGAACAGCTGACGTTACTGAACCCCAATAACACGGCAGCAAGTGTTGACTGTGCAGACGGCACTTCCGAGCGCCAACTGGCGGTGCTGGAGCCCAGGGATAAGAATGAAAACAGAGGAGCCAGAGGTGTAATTCGAGCAACTTTAAAATGTGTAGTACAGTGGATTTGGACAAAGCAGGAGAAATTGCCGTCCGCACAGCAGGAGAACAGCTGACGTTACTGAACCCCAATAACACGGCAGCAAGTGTTGACTGTGCAGACGGCACTTCCGTGCGCCAACTGGCGGTGTTGGAGCTCAGGGATAATACTGAAAACAGAGGAGCCAGAGGTGTAATTGGAGCAACTTTAAAATCTGTAGTAGTGAGAATGTGGACAGAGCAGGAGAAATTGCCGTCCGCACAGCAGGGGAACAGCTGACGTTACTGAACCCCAATAACATGGTAGCAAGTGTTGACTGTGCAGACAGCACTTCCGAGCGCCAACTGGCGGTGCTGGAGCCCAGGGATAAGAATGAAAACAGAGGAGCCAGAGGAGTAATTGGAGCAACTTTAAAATGTGTAGTACAGTGGATGTGGACAAATCAGGAGAAATTGCCGTCCGCACAGCAGGAGAACAGCTGACGTTACTGAACCCCAATAACACGGCAGCAAGTGTTGACTGTGCAGACGGCACTTCCGAGCGCCAACTGGCGGTGTTGGAGCTCAGGGATTACAGTTCAGGTGGTAGAAACATGAACAGAACAGGAGACCTGGATACTGTTGCCAACCAATTATTTATTCTGGAAGAGGACTGGCAAATTCATGAGAGATCCAGGCCTTGTTCATTTTGAGAAAAGTAAGCCGGTCAACGTTATCGGAGGATAGTCGCATGCGACGGTCTGTTAGTACACCACCTGCGGCACTAAAGACGCGTTCCGATAATACACTAGCAGCAGGGCAAGCTAGCACCTCCAGTGCATACTGACTAAGCTCTGGCCATGTATCCAGCTTACAGACCCAAAACTTGAAGGGAGAAGAGCCGTCTGGGAGTACACTAAGAGGGCAAGACATGTAGTCTGTCACCATCTGACGGAAACGTTGCCTCCTGCTGACTGGAGCTGTCTGTGATGGTGTAGACATTTGTGGCGACGGGGACACAAAACTTTGCCACATTTCGGCCATACTGGTCTTGCCTTGTGCTGAGGCGCTGCTTCTGCTCCCTCTTTGTGCAGAGCTTCCTCCACTGCCTCGACGCACTGAGCTGCTTTGTAAAGCACTAGCAGCACTGCTCTCGGTTGGAATGGAGAACATGATGGAATGCACCAGTGCGTCTTGGTACTCCCGCATTTTACGCTCCCGGTTCAATGGTGTTATGAGGCTTTGTAAGTTGTCCCGGTAGCGAGGATCTAGGAGGGTGGACACCCAATAATCAGCCGTGTTGAGAATGTGGGCGATGCGGCGGTCGTTTCTGAGGCACTGCAGCATGAAATCAACCATGTGCTGCAGACTGCCAACTGGCCAAGAAACGCTGTCCCCTGCTTGAGGCGTGATCTCTGCCTGCTCTGCATCACCCCACCCTCGCTCTAGATACTGACTACTAGAGCATTGTGTACCTCCCTCCTCTGGACAGATGTCTTCCTCATCCATTGACTCCTCCTCATCCTCCTCACAAAGTGTCCCCTGCCTAGGCCTTTGTGAGGAACCACATTGCGCAGACTGTAGAGAAGCAGATGGCATTTGTGACTCCTCATCCTCCACCTCTTCCAAAACCTCGTCCCTTAGTGCTTGCAGTGTTTTTTCAAGCAGGCAGATAAGGGGGATAGTCATGCTGACTAGTGCATCATCTGCACTCGCCATCCGCGTGGAATAATCGAAGGCACGCAAAACGTGGCAAATGTCCTTCATAGAGGCCCACTCAGTGGTGGTGAAGTGTGAACGGCGCGCACTGCGACTTGTTTGCGCCTGCTGCAGCTGGTACTCCATTACTGCTGCCTGCTGCTCACACAACCTCTCCAACATATGTAACGTTGAATTCCACCTGGTGGGTAGGTCACATATGATGCGATGTTCCGGAAGACATAATCGGCGCTGCAGAGCTGCAATGCGTGATCTTGCATTGCTGGAACGCCGCAAGTGAGCGCACTCTATGCGGACCTTGTGAAGCAGTGCATCAAGATCCGGATAGTCCCTCAAAAAACTCTGCACGACCAAGCTGAGCACATGTGCCAGACATGGGATGTGAGTGAGGTTGCCTAGGCCCAGAGCTGCCACCAGATTTCGGCCATTGTCACACACTACCATGCCTGGCTGGAGATTCGCTGGCACAAACCACACGTCACTCTGCTGCTTGATGGCATTCCAGAGCTCCTGCGCTGTGTGGCTTCGATTCCCCAAAGAAATTAATTTTAATACGGCCTGTTGACGTTTGGCCACGGCTGTGCTCATATCGGTCATCATAACAGGTAACCGTTCACGGGTCGATGTGGAGGTAGACCGTGACGGCTCCTGCAGCGCTGATTCAGAGGAACTGGAGTATGAGGAGGAGTCAATGTGTACAGACTGGATTCCTGCAATCCTTGGAGTTGGCAGAACACGTACAGCGCCACTCTCAAGATCTGTACCCGGCTCCACAACATTTACCCAATGGGCAGTGAGGGAAAGGTATCGTCCCTGTCCATGCTTACTGGTCCACGCATCAGTGGTCAGGTGGACCTTGCTACTGACGGCGTTTTGTAGCGCATGTTTAATTTTTCCCTCCACATGATGTTGCAGGGCAGGGACGGCTTGCCTGCTGAAATAAAAGCGGCTGGGCACGTTGTATTGTGGGACTGCCAATGCCATAAAGTTACGGAATGTGTCAGTCTCCACCAGCCTGAATGATAGCATTTCAAGGGCCAGTAGTTTAGCAATGCCAGCATTCAGAGCCTGTGCTCGGGGGTGGTTTGCCGAGTATGGGCGCCTTTTCTCCCATGCCTGTGCTAACGATGGCTGTAGACTGGCCTGGGAGTGTGAGGATGACTGGGAAAGTGGTGCTGTGGGTGGAATTACACTGTGTCTCTGTACAACAGTGCCAGAGATTCTTCCATGGCGATCCTGTGAGGAAGCCGAACCAGCTGTGTGTGAGCTGGAGGAAGAGGCTACAACACGAGCTGAAGAGGTGGTAGGTGGCGCTGTAGGTTGGCCTAGGTCTTCAGTGTGTTTGTGTAACTCCACCACGTGCTTGGTCCGCACATGTTTCCACATATTTGTGGTATTGAGGTTGCTGACACTTTTCCCTCTTTTCACCTTCTGATTACACAGCTTGCATTTGACAAAGCAAATGTCATCTGCAACTGTGTCAAAAAAGGACCAGGCACTGCAAGTCTTGGGAGCGCCCGCTTTGGATTTTGGAAGAGCCATGCTCCTAATGGGTGCCGAAGTGGAGGCTACAGGCAACCAAGTCTGCCCCCTCCCTCTCCCTCCTTTTTGGGCCGTTCGGGGAATCTCTTCCTCAGAGCTGCTCCCACCACCTTCCTGTCCCTCACGCCATGATGGGTCAAGGACCTCATCATCTACACCACCCTCTTCAAACAACTGCTTCTCCTGGGTAGTCTCGACAGCACAGTACGCACCAGAAAGTGGCACCTGAGTCTCATCATCAGATGCGTACTGAGGTGTGCTGCTGACCATAGGCACTGGCCCACCCGCCTCTTCAGATTCAGAGAGACAAAACGGTTGCGCATCACTGCATACTACCTCTTCTTCAAATTCTCGAATTCTGCTTGGCTGGCCCCCTCTTTCCAAGCCAAGAGATTCAGAGAACAGAAGTAGAGATGGCTCCTGTCCAGGGCTCTCTGACTGCCTGGGCAATTTGGCAGGTGGTGAAGAGACAGATGGGTGCTCTTCAGTGCTCAGGACCTGAGAGGATCTGGAACTAATTGAAGTCGATGCGTTAGCTGCCATCCATCCGACAACGGCTTCAATTTGGTCCTCGCGCAGCAGTGGGGTACGGCTAGCTCCTACAAAGCTGCGCATAAAGGACTGTTCCCTGGTAAAACTGGGGGATGCTGAGTCACTGGTGCCCGCAGCAGGCACAGAATCCCCACGTCCTCTCCCTGCAGGCACAGAATCCTCACGTCCTCTCCCTGCAGAAACTCCACGCCCACGCCCACGACCACGACCACATGCCTTACTCCCTGCCTTCTTCATCTTGGTAGACTGATAAAGATAGGCAGAAAAGTACTAAGGGCTTAGTGTGCTTATTCCTGAACAGCTGCTAACAGGTATAAGAAACACTAATTTTATAAAGTGTGGACTAGACTTTAATATGAGCTAATGTGGCCTACACAACTGTAAAGTGGAGTGTTTGGTGAACTTTATTTAGGTTTTTTTTGTCACAAAAAGACACTGGATGTGCCTAAAGATGTAATAACGATAGTATCACAAACTTTTTGTAGCTATTACAATGTAGGAAGGTAACCTACAATGCAATAGATGAGGCTGCAAAAAATAGGCTAATACTAATCTGGCTGGGGCTGCAGGGCCCAATGCTGCAGAAAGGCTCCTCTATCTACTCCTATATAGTGTGTTTGGAATCAATTTAGCTGAATATGGATGGAACCACCACACTAATAGGAGATATCAGGAAAAATTATGAATTGGCAATAAAGGACAATGTATGAGGCAGTGACACACACTGAGTGCACTACAACCAGACGGGGTTGAAGCACACACTACAGGGTGAGCTGCACTCACACACCAGACCTTGCAGACAGCGGTGAACAGTACAGATGCAGAGCACTGTGCACTAGTGCTGCAAGACGGAAAAAAAATTCTCTATCTACTCCTATATAGTGTGTTTGGAACCAATTTAGCTGAATACAGATGGAACCACCACACTAATAGGAGATATCAGGAAAAATTATGAATTGGCAATAAAGGACAATGTATGAGGCAGTGACACACACTGAGTGCACTACAACCAGACGGGGTTGAAGCACACACTACAGGGTGAGCTGCACTCACACACCAGACCTTGCAGACAGCGGTGAACAGTACAGATGCAGAGCACTGTGCACTAGTGCTGCAAGACGGAAAAAAATTTCTCTATCTACTCCTATATAGTGTGTTTGGAACCAATTTAGCTGAATACAGATGGAACCACCACACTAATAGGAGATATCAGGAAAAATTATGAATTGGCAATAAAGGACAATGTATGAGGCAGTGACACACACTGAGTGCACTACAACCAGACAGGGTTGAAGCACACACTACAGGGTGAGCTGCACTCACACACCAGACCTTGCAGACAGCGGTGAACAGTACAGATGCAGAGCACTGTGCACTAGTGCTGCAAGACGGAAAAAAATTTCTCTATCTACTCCTATATAGTGTGTTTGGAACCAATTTAGCTGAATACAGATGGAACCACCACACTAATAGGAGATATCAGGAAAAATTATGAATTGGCAAAAAAGGACAATGTATGAGGCAGTGACACACACTGAGTGCACTACAACCAGACTTGGCTGAAGCACACACTACAGGGTGAGCTGCACTCACACACACAGACCTTGCAGATAGCGGTGAACAGCACAGGGAACTGTGCACTAGCACTGCAAGGCACAGTGATTTAGAAAGTAGCTTGGGTAAAGCAGTATAGAGCAAATAGGTAGCTAAAACTGTCCCTCAGAACAACAGCGTCCTATCCCTAACTGAATTCACAGCAGAGTGAGCTCAAAATGGCGGCGGTGGCTTTTATAGTGCATCATGACATCATTTCAGCAGCCAATCACAGCCATGCCATTAGTTAAGATGCCTACATGCCTAACAGGATGTGCCCACACTTCTTAGGATCCTCATTGGCTGAATAAAATGAAAATGTCTCATTGCATTATGGGAACTTCCGATTCCGGTATACGATATTGCAATAGTATCGGAATTAAGTATCGGAATTCCGATACCGCGAATATCGGCCGATACCCGATATTTCAGTATCGGAATGCTAAACACTAGTCAGAACGTATTGCACCAGGGCTTGTCGTTGCTGCCACAGTCGCTGCAACATGTGCAGAGTTAAATTCCACTGGGTAGGCACATCGCATTTTAGCCGGTGAAGTGGCAGGCCCAACGACTTCTGTAGAGATGTAAGTCGCTGAGCTGCGGGATGCGAATGGCGGAAGTGAGCACACAGCGACTGTGCCCTCTGCAGAAGGCCATCTAGTCCGGGATAGTGGGCTAAAAATTGCTGGACAACCAGGTTCAACACGTGAGCCATACAAGTCACGTGTGTGACATTGCCCCGGCGAAGGGCCGCACCCAGGTTTGCAGCATTGTCGCACACGGCCTTCCCTGGTTTCAGGTCCAGTGGAGACAACCATTCATAAAATTGGTTCTCCAGAGCTGACCGCAACTCCTCAGCTGTGTGACTCACATTTCCCAGACATTTCAAAGTAAAAACCGCCTGATGACGTTGAGCCCTACTGCCAGCATAGTAAGGAGGTGTGCAGGATCCCTTCTGCGCAGTTAGAAAGCTTGTGGCATGACCAGACAGGCTTTGGGTGCAGGTGGAGGACCAAGAGGAGGTTGAGGAGGCAGAAGTAGTGGAGGAACTTTGAGATAAAGAGGATTGACGCACAACTCGTGTGGACGGCAAGACTTGGACAGCAGCCCCTTGTCCTGCTGTCACCATAGTTACCCAGTGCCCAGTCAGCGACATGTAACGCCTCTGTCCATGTCTACTCGTCCTAGTGTCTGTGGTGAAATGCACCCTGTCACACACAGAGTTTCTCAAAGAAGCGGTGATGTTGTGTGCGACATGCTGGTGGAGCGCAGGCACACCTTTCTTTGAGAAGTAGTGCCGACTGGGCATCTGATACTGGGGCACTGCGACGGACAACAGGTCTCGAAAATCCTCTGTGTCCACCAGGCGGAAAGGCAGCATTTTTGTAGCCAAGAGCTTGCAGATGGTGAAATTCAACCTCTTAGCTTTCTCACGGCTAGGAGGAAATGGTCTTTTACTTGTCCACATCTGAGGGACCGAGGGCTGGCTATTGTGCTTAGACGGGGTTGATAAGGGTGTCCCCGGCAAACTGCCGGTCTGTGAGGAAGATGCAGGCGGACATGTTAGGTTGCCTTGATCCAAAGGTGGTGCTATCGATGTCGGACAGCGCTCAACACCAGCTGGTGTTACCACCTCCAAAGAAAATGATGACCTGCCAATCACGCTGGCTGTTGCGGGTAAAGAGGTGGCAGGTCTGCGCCCCAAAACAGGTGTGACTGCTGTCCCCCCAGTCACAGAGGATGAAGAGGCCGCGGATGCACAAGATATGGCAGACGGTGGTCGGCCCGGCCGGCTAGGCCGCATTGTAGCACAGTGAGCTTCCCACTGCAACTTATGCTTCATGTCCATGTGCTGGTTCATGCATGAAGTACTCAAACTATGTATTTTTTGGCCTCTACTTAGCTTTTGCTGACAAATGTTACAGATAACGCGAGTTGGGTCATCTTTATCGATCCTAAAAAATGCCCAGGCTATGCAAGGCTTAGCACCCATGCGACCTGAAGAGCCACCACGACTTGTGGTGAGAGGCAGAGTTGTGTTTGAGGATGCAGTTGTTGACGTGCTTCCAGTACTACGTCTCTGTCCAGGAAGGCGCAACCTGACCTCGTAATCACTAGCATTCTCCTCCACCTCCTCTGCTGACCTCATCTCTTGGCTGACTGTGGGTTGACAGTAAGTGGGATCTCCAACCTCATCATCATCACCCTGTGCGTTATCACACCCGTCGTCCTCAGAGCCAACCTGTTCCTGCCCTGACAAAAAACTAAAGTTGTCGCTCCAATCAGGTATTTGAGTCTCATCATCGCCTTCCTCATTGTCTCCACCAACAGGAGTTACAGTTTGGAAATGAGGGTCTACATTATGGTCAGAACCTTCAGCGTCTGGTCCTGGATCCGACTCATAAAGATTCTGGGCATCAGGGCAGATCATTTCCTCGTCTGGATTCACAGAAGCGCTGGAGCCGACCTCTGATTCCCAGGCTATAGTATGAGTAAACAGCTCTGCAGACTCAACCATCTGTTCTACCTCATACTCAGATGGGCAGCTGGAGATTTGGGAGCTGTGAGGAAGCAAGTGCGATTGGGGTGACACCTTTGAGGACTGCAGTATTTGTGATGTTGAAGTTGATGTGGAGGAGAGCCCACTTAAAGGAACACTTGATATCCGTTGAAGCACCTGCTGTTTTTGTGCCTCATCTGGAATTTGTAGCGATTGGCGTGGCCGTAAGAAAGGGATCTTATCACATTGTCCGCTAAAAGAAGTAGACATTTTAGTTTGGCTGGAAGATGGTCTTTCTTCTGCAGATGTTACTGTTGCTTTAACACCTACCCCACGGACACAACCTTTTTTCCCCTTCCCAACACGCCTATTCTTCTTTCCACCAGCAGCACGCCTTTTTCCACTCATTTTGGTGGTTAGCTAATTCACAACTCTGGAGTTGTTTGCACAAAAAAACAATGGATGGGAACCGAGCAGAGCTGAGTGGCCAAACTGTGGTATTAGGCCAAAACTATTGGCTGGGTTAGATGCAGAAAAAAATTATATTCAATTTGCAACCTGATGGAGGTCAGTATAGATGGACTAATAGAACAAGTCCCACACACAGCTAGAAGCCCAAATTTTTTTTCAGAGGTAGATGCAGAAAAAAATTATATTCAGTTTGCAACCTGATGGAGGTCAGTATAGATGGACTAATAGAACAAGTCCCACACACTGCTAGAAGGCCAAATATTTTTTCAGAGCTAGATGCAGACAAAAAATTATTTTGAATTTGCAACCTGATGGAGGTCAGTATAGATGGACTAGTAGAACAAGTCCCACACACTGCTAGAAGGACAAATATTTTTTCAGAGCTAGATGCAGAAAAAAATTATTTTGAATTTGCAACCTGATGGAGGTCAGTATAGATGGACTAGTAGAACAAGTCCCACACACTGCTAGAAGGACAAATATTTTTTCAGAGCTAGATGCAGAAAAAAATTATATTCAATTTGCAACCTGATGGAGGTCAGTATAGATGGACTAGTAGAACAAGTCCCACACACTGCTAGAAGGACAAATATTTTTTCAGAGCTAGATGCAGAAAAAAATTATATTCAATTTGCAACCTGATGGAGGTCAGCATAGATGGACTAATAGACCAAGTCCCACACACTGCTAGAAGGCCAAATGTTTTTTCAGAGCTAGATGCAGAAAAAAAATATTTTTAATTTGCAACCTGATGGAGGTCAGTATAGATGGACTAGTAGAACAAGTCCCACACACTGCTAGAAGACCAAATATTTTATCAGAGGTAGATGCAGAAAAAAATTATATTCAGTTTGCAACCTGATGGAGGTCAGTATAGATGGACTAATAGAACAATTCCAACACACTGCTAGAAGGACAAATATTTTTTCAGAGCTAGATGCAGAAAAAAATTATATTCAATTTGCAACCTGATGGAGGTCAGCATAGATGGACTAATAGACCAATTCCCACACACTGCTAGAAGGCCAAATATTTTTTCAGAGCTAGATGCAGACAAAAAAATATTTTTAATTTGCAACCTGATGGAGGTCAGTATAGATGGACTAATAGAACAAGTCCCACACACTGCTAGAAGCCCAAATATTTTTTCAGAGGTAGATGCAGAAAAAAATTATATTCAGTTTGCAACCTGATGGAGGTCAGTATAGATGGACTAATAGAACAAGTCCCACACACTGCTAGAAGGCCAAATATTTTTTCAGAGCTAGATGCAGATAAAAATTATTTTTAATTTGCAACCTGATGGAGGTCAGTATAGATTGACTAATAAAACAAGTCCCACACACTGCTAGAAGCCCAAATATTTTTTCTGAGGTAGATGCAGAAAAAAATTATATTCAGTTTGCAACCTGATGGAGATCAGTATAGATGGACTAGTAGAACAAGTCCCACACACTGCTATAAGGACAAATATTTTTTCAGAGCTAGATGCAGAAAAAAATTATATTAAATTTGCAACCTTATGGAGGTCAGTATAGATGGACTAATAGAATGATGCTATGCCCAAAAGGTTTTACTTCACTAGGTGCAGTAAAAAAAATGGTATTCTATACACAGGTGGTGTATCTTGCAACACAGATAGGCTACTCCACTGACTAACACACTCTGCAATAGGCCAAAAAGGATTAGCTTTGCTAGATTCAGCCAAATGCTGTGAGAAAAACTTGCACAGCACTGGCACAGACCTGCCTGGCAAAAACTGATAGGAACTGATGTAACTTAGTCCTGAAAAGGACTGCAATTACAATTAGTCTTTTCTCCCACAGCCTATCTATTTAAGAGCACAGACCAGCCTGATAAAAGTCGTAGGAAATGCTGTAACCTAGTCCTTAAAAGGACTGCAATCACAACTATTCCCTACTCCCAAGCTATCTGTAGATTTGTGCGAAAATTGGCTTGAAATTAACAAGGTATAGCGCACACAGCAACAGCGGTGCCGTCTAACATGCAGCTGCAGCAGTGAGAAAATGGTGGCGACGGGGAAAATGGCTGGGTCTTATAGGGCAAGGACATGTTACATATACTGCCAATGACACATGCCCTTGCTTGTGTGAAAAAAAGCACTTCGCTCCGTGTGTGCGCTGCTGATAGGCTGACAGATTGCACCTCCCCACTGTAAATGCGGGAAAGAGAAAAAAAAATGGAGATCTTCATTATTTCTGCAGAGATCCATCCCCTGCCCCTCCCCCCGCCACGCTGTACAACTCAAATTGCGTATTAACATTAATTTTCAACATTACTGAGAAAAAATCCAGTTATGATTTTGGTGCACGAACAGTTATCGAACATAACCTCGAACAGCCGAATTTTTCTCAAATCGTTCGTGTTCGCCGAACGGCTCGAACACCGCCCAAAACAGCTCGAATTTGAGATTGGCGAACAGTTCGAGTCGAACAACGCTCATCTCTAGGGGAGACACAGATATTGGCATGTCATGCCCTTCTAAAACCAAAAAAGTGCGAAGCCGACACGTCCAGTCCGTTCCTGCCTGTGCGATCTCCGTGTCGCCGGGTTTGTGCCAGAGCCGCGGTGGACCCTGACGGCCAGCCCCCCTCTCCCAATACTGGTGCCTGTCCGCTGGTGGGTCGAGCGAGCCCCCCTGCGGTGGAGGCAAGTCTAATCTTTTTAATTTAAATTGTCTCTCTAATTTGAATGAGTACACTTTAAATCCTTTTACAAGGATCTATTGGAGGGCAAGTCTCATGCCAGCAGCCGTGGTAATTCCAGCTCCAGTAGCGTCCACTAAAGCTGCTACAGTTAAAAAGCTTCTATAAGGATCGAGCTTGGCGGTCCACCGCAAGGTGTCCTACCGCCAGTCCCAGCCTTGGGGTGCCTCCCCGATGCTCTTCACTGAGTGTCCCGGGGCCCGAACCATTTCCTTTGAAAAAATTAAGTGTCCAAACTACAGGTGGTGTAGCTTGCTTAACAGCTGGGATAATCCGCTGACTAGCAGACACTGCTACTAGGCACAAAGTATTTCCTGGGCTAGATGCAGTTAAAAATTTGTAATTAGATACTCTCGTTGGATGCTGAGAAAGCATTCCATAGAGTCTCCTGGTACGCCATATATTCTTCTCTTCAGAAGCTTGGGGTAGGGGTCTAGGGGACCCTTTTATAGGCAAAATAACGGCCCTGTATCGCAACACGTAACTTAGGCTGAAGATAAATGGAACATTTTCATCACCTTTCATAATCACCAATGGGACAAGGCAGGGATGTCCTCTGTCCCCTCTCTTATACATCCTAGTGACGGAGCACCTGCTCTCATCAATTCGCCATAACCCCAATATTAGGTGGATTGAGGTGGGAGGCACCGAGTACAAGTGCTCTGCATTTGCTGATGATGTCCTAGTATATATCACTCAATCACATATACCCATCCCTGCTGTTATGGCTGAAATAGATCACTTTGTTACATGGTCAAATTTTTAAATCAATGCAGCGAAGTTTGAGGCCCTCGATGTCTCCCTCCCCAAATCCATACAGGATTCCATCCAGTCCAACTTTCCCTTTGCCTGGCCCTCACAGGGTATCAAATACTTATGAATTCGTATTCATAGAGACCTCTCCCGTCTATGTTATCTTAATTTTGGGCCCTTTATTGAACAACTCCATACAGACCACGGTTGGCAAGTTAGAACTGTAAGATTCACTACGTGAACCACTGGTGTTTTGTGGAAAAGCACATGTACACTGTGTTCCAAATTATTCTGCAAAAAGTGTTTAGGAGTGATAAGGGAAGAATTTGTTTGCTTGTCAGTTAAACTCATTGATGGTGATGTGTGTCAGGGCTCTTTATATCACTGTAAGCAATTGCAGACACCTGTGCTAATTAGTTTGGCAGGTGTGTCCAATGAAAGGCAAGACTACTTAAGAAGGCTGTCCCACATTATTAATCAGCCTACATTTTCTGCCAAAATGGGAAAGAAAAAGGATGTGTCGGCTGCTGAGAAGCAACAAATTGTGGAGTGTTTAGGTCAAGGCATGACTACAATCAACATTACAAAGACACATCATCCTGATCATCGCACAATCAAGAAGTATGTAGCTGATTCACAGTACACACGTGTGTGTGCTGATAAGGGAAAATTGAGGACTCTTTCCTACAGGCAATTACGTCAGGTTAAAAGAGCCGCGGCAAAAAAACCTTGTCATAGCAGCAGACAAGTTTTTGAAGCTGCTGGTGCCTCCAACGTCCCCCGAACAACAAGATGCAGGGTCCTTCAGAGGTTTGCAGCTGTGCGTAAGCCATCCTGTCGACCTCCTCTATCCACTGTACACAAGCAGAAACGGCTCCAGTGGGCAAAACAATACATGAAGACTGACTTCAAAACTGTTTTGTTCACCGATGAGTGCCGTGCGACGCTCCATGGTCCCGATGGATGGAGTGGAGGATGACTGGTTGATGGACACCCCATGCAAACACGGCTACGGCGCCAACAAGGAGGAGGTGGAGTAATATTTTGGGCTGGAATCATGGGGAGAGAGATTGTCGGCCCCTTTAGGATCCCAGAAGGGGTAAAGATGAACTCCATAATGTATGTGGAGTTTCTCAAACAGCACTTCCTGCCATGGTTCAAGAAGAAGAACCGTGTGTTCCGCAGCAAGATCATTTTCATGCATGATAATGCACCGCCTCATGCTGCACATAACACATCTGCATCTCTGGCTGATATGGGCATAAAAGGGGACAAACTTATGGTGTGACCCCAATGCTCCCCTGACCTCAATCCCATTGAGAACCTCTGGAGCATCATCAAAAGGAGTGTCTATGATGGCGGGAGGCAGTTCACATCTAAGCAACAGCTCTGGGAGGGTATTCTGTCCTCATGCAAAACAATTGAAGCAGAAACCATCCAAAACCATCCAAAACCTGACAAATTCAATGGACGAGAGAGTTCAGAAGCTCCTTTTGAACAAGGGGTCCTATGTGCAAATGTAACATCACCTAGAATAAAGTTTTGAGTTGAAAACTGTTTGATTTCAGTTTCTAATAACCTGCTAATGCTTATAATTTCAAAAATGACCATTATTTTGTTCTTTATTAAAATGAAAAGGTTGATCGAAGAGTGTGGGGGATCTAAGAGTGTGGCAACCCAGTAGTCAGGATTATTTCGAATTCTGACAATCTGAGGGTCATGTTGCAGGTAGTGCAGCAAGAAGGCACTCATGTGTCTTGCGCATCTAGGAGTCCCAAAATTATTTGGATGCAGCTAAAAATGATTATTAATTTGAAAGCTGGTGGAGCATAGTATAGATGGCCTAGTAGAATCAGTACTGCAAACTGCTACAAGGCCCAAATTATTTTCCAGCCAAGATACAGATAAACATGATTAGTAATTTTAAATCTGGTGGAGTTTAGTATAGATGGCCTAATAGAATCAGTACTGCACACGCTACAAGGCCCAAATTATTTTCCAGCCAAGATACAGATAAACATGATTAGTAATTTTTAATCTGGTGGAGTTTAGTATAGATGGCCTAATAGAATCAGTACTGCACACTGCTACAAGGCCCAAATTATTTTCCAGCCAAGATACAGATAAACATGATTAGTAATTTTAAATCTAGTGGAGTTTAGTATAGATGGCCTAATAGAATCAGTACTGCACACTGCTACAAGGCCCAAATTATTTTCCAGCCAAGATACAGATAAACATGATTAGTAATTTGAAAGGTTAAAACGGTTGGTGAGGTGTTTTTAACAAATCATCAAGCTTTTACTCTCCCCAGGATGACACAGGGGTATAAAAGTCCTTTCGGATCCATGATTTGTTCATCTTTATGAACGTAAGTCTGTCTACATTATCAGTGGAGAGCCGCGTGCGCTTATCTGTCAGCACACCACCAGCAGCGCTGAACACACGTTCAGACAGAACGCTGGCTGCGGGGCATGACAAGATTTCCAAGGCGTAAGTGGCGAGCTCCGGCCATTTATCCAGATTGGAAGCCCAAAAAGAGCAAGGGTCCAGTGACACAGTCATGGCTTCAATGTTTACTTGGAGATACTCCTGTACCATCGTCTCTAGCTGTTGACTATGTGTCAGACTTCTTGTCTCCTGTGGCCTTGCAAAGGATGGGCTAAAAAAGTGGTGAAATGATTCCTCAAAATTTATGTTACCAGCAGATACTGTGTTTTTGTTACGTTTTGAGTGCTGAACACTCGACGGTCCCACGGTTGGCAAGTTGGAACTGTGAGATTCACTACGTGCACCACTAGTGTTTTGTGGAAAAGCACATGTAAGATTCTGCAACAGTCTCTGCTGATACTCCTGCATGCGTGCATCCCTTTCTATGGCAGGAATAATTTCTGCAAAATTACTTTTGTACCGGGGATCTAACAGTGTGGCAACCCAGTAGTCAGGATTATTTCTAATTTTCACAATTCGAGGGTCATGTTGCAGGTAGTGCAGCAAGAAGGCACTCATGTGTCTTGCGCATCCAGGAGCACCAAGTCCCTGTTGTGTTGGTGGCGAGGTAACAATCATGCTTCCTTCCTCTGCCTTCTCCCCCCAAACCTCGCACAACAGAAATGTGATCAAGGTCTCCCTCATCTGATGAGTCTTCCATCAGTTCGTCCTCCACTACTTCCTGGGCTCCTGCACCTTCCTCACTAGTTTGGCTGCTACCATGCACCCTGGTAAAACCATCTCCCCCACCCTCACATGCCTGCCGCCTTGGTGCTGCCGACCCTCTGGACCTTGCAGATGTTAGCCCTTCCGCATACAACTCCTCCTCCTCTATTTCCTCCACCTCCTCTTGTGCCACCACCTGACTCCGAATTCTGTTTAACATGTGCTCCAGCATGTAAATCACCGGAATAGTCATGCTGATAATGGCATCGTCAGCACTAAACATCTTCGTCGCCATTTCAAAACTGTGCAGAAGGGTGCATAGGTCCCTGATCTGAGACCTCTCCTCCACCATGATTTGCCCAACCTCTGGATCTCGTTGGCCCAGGCTATATGTCAAAACGTATTGCACCAGGGCTTGTCGGTGCTGCCACAGTCGCTGCAACATGTGCAGAGTTGAATTCCACCGGGTAGGCACATCGCATTTTAGCCGGTGAAGTGGCAGGCCCAACGACTTCTGTAGAGATGTAAGTCGCTGAGCTGCGGGATGCGAATGGCGGAAGTGAGCACACAGCGACTGTGCCCTCTGCAGGAGGCCATCTAGTCCGGGATAGTGGGCTAAAAATTGCTGGACAACCAGGTTCAACACGTGAGCCATACAAGGCACGTGCGTGACATTGCCCCGGCGAAGGGCCGCACCCAGGTTTGCAGCATTGTCGCACACGGCCTTCCCTGGTTTCAGGTCCAGTGGAGACAACCATTCATAAAACTGGTTCTCCAGAGCTGACCACAACTCCTCAGCTGTGTGACTCACATTTCCCAGACATTTCAAAGTAAAAACCGCCTGATGACGTTGAGCCCTGCTGCCAGCATAGTAAGGAGATGTGTAGGATCCCTTCTTCGCAGTTAGAAAGCTTGTGGCATGACCAGACAGGCTTTGGGTGCAGGTGGAGGACCGAGAGGAGCTTGAGGAGGCAGAAGCAGTGGAGTAACTTCGAGATAAAGAGGTTTGACGCACAACACGTGGGGACGGCAAGACTTGGACAGCAGCCCCTTGTCCTGCTGTCACCATAGTTACCCAGTGCCCAGTCAGCGACATGTAGTGCCCCTGTCCATGCCTACTCGTCCAAGTGTCTGTGGTGAAATGCACCCTGTCACACACAGAGTTTCTCAAAGAAGCGGTGATGTTGTGTGCGACATGCTGGTGGAGCGCAGGCACACCTTTCTTTGAGAAGTAGTGCCGACTGGGCATCTTTTACTGGGGCACTGCGACGGACATAAGGTCTCGAAAATCCTCTGTGTCCACCAGGCGGAAAAGCAGCATTTCTGTAGCCAAGAGCTTGCAGATGGTGAAATTCAACCTCTTAGCTTTTTCATGGCTAGGAGGAAATTGTTAGAACCTTGCTGTTAGGTTTTTTTTCCTTTGCTGGTCACATGACCTTGTTGGCCTATTTAATCCTGCTCCGCCCTTCTGGCTTTGCTGGACTTCATTGTATATCTACTTTCTAGCTAGCCTGTGCTCTGTGTCTTGCTCTGTTAGTTTGCTTGGTTTACTGACCTCTATGTTCTTTATATTTTGTTTGTTCGTCTGTCTGCTACTATTTCAGTTAGGAGGTGTCCCATATTCCTCCCAGTCCTTAGTACTTGTAGGGATTCCTCCCCCACATCTATAGGTCTTCGTACAGACTAGCTTAGGACTTTAGTAGGTCTGATCGCAGGATCAGGTTCCCTGTTACATCGTAGGGATTCAGCTGAGTTCTATCGTAGGGACAGATCTCCTCTCTTTCCTTAGCTCTGGTAGCAGAACATAACAGTAAGTCCAGCCAGCAAATTCTCTAAGGAAAGATTTTTCTGTTCCATCATGGTGTCGGTTCAGGATTTGGCTCATCGCCTGCAGGGACTCTCTCTGGAAGTGACCGAGCTCCGTCAGCACGTGAGTAACTGTTCTGGAGCACATTTCTTGGAGCCTAAGGTATGTTTGCCGGATTTATTTTTTGGTGAACATCGAGAATTTTTTTCATTTAAAAATGCTTGCTTATTGTATTTTCGTTTGAGACCCAAGTCCTCTGGGGATGAATCCCAGCGCGTAGGGTTCATAATGTCACTTTTGCGCAAAGAGCCTCAGGAGTGGGCCTTTTCTTTGCAACCTAGTGATACATGCTTCAGATCAGTGGATAGTTTTTTTTCTGCTTTAGGACTATTATATGATGATCCTGACCGTGTCGCATCAGCTGAGACTGAGTTGAGACGTTTAAAACAAGGATCAGGTAATGTCGAAAAATATTGTACACATTTTCGTCGTTGGTCCACTCAAACAGGGTGGAACGATTCTGCTCTGAAAAGTCTATTTCTTGCTGGGCTCAGTGAAAGGGTTAAAGACCTGCTAATTGCTTATCCTACACCTGAGGATTTGCAACAGGCTATGCAATTAGCTATACGGGTGGATAGAAGACTGCGTGCTAGGGTTAATGAGAGCAAATCCTCTGCTATGTCAGTTTCTGGTTATGATAATGTGTGTACTAACAGTGGTGAACCGATGGAGATTGGATCGGTGGCACCTCGCTCTCAAGAAAAAGACCGTCGTTTTTCGAAAGGCTTGTGTTTCTATTGCGGAAAATCTGGTCATTTGATTAAAGGCTGTGAGCTTCGTATGAAGAAAGAAAAAAAAATGGTCAGTCACGCCCGTATTGCCTGTTTAAATTCCAAGGGTATATTTTTAGCTGCTTCCACGATTGCTCAGGAAAAATTAATGGAATTTCGGGTGTTTGTTGATTGCGGGTCTACACTGAATGTAATTGATGGGGGATTCGTGGAAAAACTCAATTTAAAACCTGAACCTTTATCATCCCCCATTGCTGTGGTTTCTGTGGATGGCTCCCCTTTGAAGAATATTACTCTCAAGGTCAGTGAATTTCCTCTCACTATTAATGGTGTTCACCATGAGAAATTGGATTTGGTAGTGTTGAATAACTTGCCTTCTCCAGTAATATTGGGTTTGCCCTGGTTAAAATTTCACAATCCTGTACTGGATTGGTCTACCAGTGAAATTAAATCCTGGAGCCATAAATGTTATGACAAGTGTTGTAACGGGCGTATTGCAGCTTTGGATAGGGGAGAATTGCCTGTTCCTATTCAGGATTTTTGGAGAGTTTTTTCTGAGAAGGAATCGCAGGTTTTGCCTCCCCATAGAGACTATGATTGTTCTATTGAATTTGTCCCTGGAGCGACTCTTCCTAAAAGTCGTTTATTTAACCTTACTATTCCTGAGAGGAAGGCTTTGGAGGAATACATACAGACAAGTTTGGCCGCCGGTCACATTAGGCCCTCTAAGTCTCCTGTGGCGGTTGGATTTTTTTTTGTAAAAAAAAAGGACGGCGGTTTACGTCCTTGTCTGGATTTTCGTGAGATTAACAAAATTACGGTACGCAATCCTTACCCACTGCCATTGATTCCTGATCTGTTTAACCAGTTATTGGGGGCCAAGTGGTTCTCTAAAATTGACCTTAAGGGGGCATACAATCTGTTGCGCATGAAGGAGGGTGATGAATGGAAGACTGCTTTTAACACTCCTGTGGGTCATTTTGAGAATCTGGTTATGCCTTTTGGTCTTACTAATGCTCCTGCATTTTTTCAGAATCTGATTAATGACATCCTTAGACCTTTGATCGGTAAAAATGTGGTTGTGTATTTGGATGACATTTTGATTTATTCGCCAGATCTGGAGTCTCATTGGCGGAGCGTGCGTGAGGTATTACAGTTATTAATGGACAATTCGCTTTTTGCTAAGCTGGAGAAATGTGAGTTCGCTGTACAGAGAATTAGTTTTTTGGGCTACATTATCTCCAGCAAAGGTTTTGAGATGGATCCGGTTAAGGTTCAGGCTGTGCAGGAATGGCCTAGGCCTATTGGTTTGAAATCGATACAGAGGTTTTTGGGTTTCGCCAATTACTATAGAAAATTCATAAAAAAAATTTCTAGTATTGTCAAACCTCTGACTGATCTCACCAGGAAAGGTGCTGATGCGGTTCAGTGGTCTTCTGAGGCCATTGAAGCTTTTGTGTATCTCAAGGAGAGGTTCACCTCTGCTCCCATCCTTATGCAGCCTGATGTTACTAGGCCGTTTTTGGTTGAGGTTGATGCTTCCTCTGTGGGGGTTGGCGCAGTATTGTCTCAGGATAACGGGGATGGATTACATCCCTGTGCCTTTTTTTCAAAAAAATTTTCGGAGACTGAATTGAATTACGATATTGGTAATCGGGAATTATTGGCTATTAAACTCGCATTTGAACACTGGCGCCACTTCTTGGAAGGTGCGGAATTTCCCGTTCAGGTTCTTACGGATCATAAAAATCTGATATATCTTGACGCTGCCAAGCGCCTGAATGCCCGTCAGGCTAGGTGGGCACTGTTTTTCTCGCGGTTTAATTTCTCCGTTACTTACATCCCTGGTACTAAGAATGTTAAGGCGGATGCCTTGTCTCGCAGTTTTTCTCCCATAGTCGGTGCTGAGAAAGAGGAAAACATTTTACAAGAAGGTGTTGTGATAGCTGCTTTAGACTCCGTTTTGGAAGATGAGATTCTTAAAGCTCAGGAGAATGCCCCATCTAACACTCCTCATGGGAGGTTGTTTGTGCCTGGGACCTTTAGGAGAGATTTGTTTGTTGAGTGTCACGAATCTCGGTTGGCAGGTCATCCCGGAATCTCTGAGACCAAGAGACTGGTGGGTCGCAGTTTTTGGTGGCCTGGATGGCAGAAGGAAGTCATTAAGTGGGTACGCCAATGTACTGTATGTGCTAGATCTAAGTCCTCACATACTCCTGCTGCGGGGTTGCTTTGTCCTTTGGAGGTCCCCAGTGCTCCTTGGACACATTTGGCTATGGACTTTATAACTGACCTTCCCCCCTCTGAGGGTTTTACTGTCATCTGGGTGGTCGTGGACCGTTTTAGTAAGATGTGTCACTTGGTTCCCTTCATCAAACTGCCTTGCGCTAAAACTCTCGCTAAGGCCTTTGTCAAGGAAATTGTCAGACTTCATGGCGTTCCTACTGACATTGTTTCTGATAGGGGTCCTCAGTTCGTGGCTCGTTTTTGGCGTGCCTTTTGTGACAGGTTGGGAATTCATTTGTCGTTTTCGTCCGGATATCATCCTGAATCTAATGGCCAGACAGAAAGGAAAAACCAGGATGTTGAGCAGTTCTTGCGTTGTTTTGTGGCAGACAATCAAGAGGTAGTTTGCAGTATCTTGTGGCCTGGAAAGGTTTCGGACCCGAGGATAACTCTTGGGTGAGGTCAGATGATGTTTCCGCGTCCAGACTTATCAGAGCGTTTCACAGGAGATTTCCTGATAAGCCTGGTCCTAGGGGATCCGGAGGATCCTCTTAGAAGGGGGGGTACTGTTAGAACCTTGCTGTTAGGTTTTTTTTCCTTTGCTGGTCACATGACCTTGTTGGCCTATTTAATCCTGCTCCGCCCTTCTGGCTTTGCTGGACTTCATTGTATATCTACTTTCTAGCTAGCCTGTGCTCTGTGTCTTGCTCTGTTAGTTTGCTTGGTTTACTGACCTCTATGTTCTTTATATTTTGTTTGTTCGTCTGTCTGCTACTATTTCAGTTAGGAGGTGTCCCATATTCCTCCCAGTCCTTAGTACTTGTAGGGATTCCTCCCCCACATCTATAGGTCTTCGTACAGACTAGCTTAGGACTTTAGCAGGTCTGATCGCAGGATCAGGTTCCCTGTTACATCGTAGGGATTCAGCTGAGTTCTATCGTAGGGACAGATCTCCTCTCTTTCCTTAGCTCTGGTAGCAGAACATAACAGAAATGATCTTTTACTTTTCCACATCTGAGGGACCGAGGGCTGGCTGTTGTGCTTAGACGGGGTTGAGAAGGGTGTCCCCGGCAAACTGCCGGTCTGTGAGGAAGATACAGGCGGACATGTTAGGTTGCCTTGATCCAAAGGTGGTGCTATCGATGTCGGACAGCGCTCAACACCAGCTGGTGTTACCACCTCCAAAGAAAATGATGACCTGCCAATCACGCTGGCGGTTACGGGTAAAGAGGTGGCAGGTCTGCGTCCCAAAACAGGTGTCACTGCTGTCCCCCCAGTCACAGAGGATGAAGAGGCCGCGGATGCACAAGATGTGGCAGATGGTGGTTGGCCCAGCCAGCTAGGCCGCATTGTAGCACAGTGAGCTTCCCACTGCAACTTATGCTTCATATCCATGTGTTGATTCATGCATGAAGTACTCAAACTATGTATTTTTTGTCCTCTACTTATCTTTTGCTGACAAATGTTATAGATAACATGAGTTGGGTCATCCTTATCGATCTGAAAAAATGCCCAGGCTATGCAAGGCTTAGCACCCATGCGACCTGAAGAGCCACCACGACTTGTGGTCAGAGGCAGAGTTGTGTTTGAGGATGCAGTTGTTGACGTGCTTCCAGTACTACGTCTCTGTCCAGGAAGGTGCAACCTGACCTCGTCGTCACTAGCATCCTCCTCCACTTCCTCTGCTGACCTCATCGACTGGCTGACTGTGGGTTGACAGTAAGTGGGATCTCCAACCTCGTCATCATCACCCTGTGTGTTATCACACCCGTCGTCCTCAGTGCCAACCTCTTCCTGCCCTGACAAAAAACTCATGTTGTCGCTCCAATCAGGTATTTGAGTCTCATCATTGTCTTCCTCATTGTCTCCACCAACAGGAGTTACAGTTTGGGAACGATGGTCTACATTATGGTCAGAACCTTCTGCGTCTGGTCCTGGATCCGACTCATAAAGATTCTGGGCATCAGTGCAGATCATTTCCTCGTCTGGATTCACAGAAGCTCTGGAACCGACCTCTGATTCCCAGGCTATAGTATGAGTAAACAGCTCTGCAGACTCAACCATCTGTTCTACCCATACTCAGATGGGCAGCTGGAGACTTGGGAGCTGTGAGGAAGCAAGTGCGATTGGAGTGACACCTCTGAGGACTGGAGTATTTGTGATGTTGAAGTTGAGGTGGAGGAGAGCCCACTTAAAGGAGCACTTGATATCCGTTGAAGCACCTGCTGTTTTTGTGCCTCATCTGGAATTTGTAGCGATTGGCGTGGCCGTAAGAAAGGGATCTTATCACATTGTCCGCTAAAAGAAGCAGACATCTTAGTTTGGCTGGAAGATTGTCTTTCTTCTGCAGATGTTACTGTTGCTTTAACAACTACCCCACGGACACAACATTTTTTCCCTTCCCAACACGCCTATTCCCCTTTCCACCAGCAGCAGGCCTTTTTCCACTCATTTTGGTGGTTAACTAATTGACAACTCTGGAGTTATTTGCACAAAAAACAATGGATGGGAACCGAGCAGAGCTGAGTGGCCAAACTGTGGTATTAGCCCAAAAGTATTGGCTGGGTTAGATGCAGTAAAACAATTTTATTACATACACAGGTGGTGGAGATTAGTATAGATGGACTAATAGAACAAGTCCCACACACTGCTACAAGCCCAAGCCCAAATATTTTTTCAGAGCTAGATGCAGATATAAATTATTTTGAATTTGCAACCTGGTGGAGGTTAGTATAGATGGACTAATAGAACAAGTCCCACACACTGCTACAAGCCCAAGCCCAAATATTTTTTCAGAGCTAGATGCAGATAAAAATTATTTTGAATTTGCAACCTGGTGGAGGTTAGTATAGATGGACTAATAGAACAAGTCCCACACACTGCTACAAGCCCAAGCCCAAATATTTTTTCATTGCTAGATGCAGATAAAAATTATTTTGAATTTGCAACCTGGTGGAGGTTAGTATAGATGGACTAATAGAATAAGTCCCACACACTGATACAAGCCCAAGCCCAAATATTTTTTCAGAGCTAGATGCAGATAAAAATTATTTTGAATTTGCAACCTGGTGGAGGTTAGTATAGATGGACTAATAGAACAAGTCCCACACATTGCTACAAGCCCAAATATTTTTTCAGAGCTAGATGCAGATAAAAATTAATTTGAATTTGAAACCTGGTGGAGGTTTGTATAGATGGACTAATAGAACAAGTCCCACACACTGCTACAAGCCCAAGCCCAAATATTTTTTCAGAGCTAGATGCAGATAAAAATTATTTTGAATTTGCAACCTGGTGGAGGTTAGTATAGATGGACTAATAGAACAAGTCCCACACATTGCTACAAGCCCAAATATTTTTTCAGAGCTAGATGCAGATAAAAATTATTTTGAATTTGACACCTGGTGGAGGTTAGTATAGATGGACTAATAGAACAAGTCCCACACACTGCTACAAGCCCAAGCCCAAATATTTTTTCAGAGCTAGATGCAGATAAAAATTATTTTGAATTTGCAACCTGGTGGAGGTTAGTATAGATGGACTAATAGAACAAGTCCCACACACTGCTACAAGCCCAAGCCCAAATATTTTTTCAGAGCAAGATGCAGATAAAAATTATTTTGAATTTTAAACCTGGTGGAGCTTAGTATAGATAGACCAATAGAATGATGCTATGCCCAAAAGGTTTTACTTGGCTAGGTGCAGTAAAAAAATTGTATTCTATACACAGGTGGTGTAGCTTGCAACACAGATAGGCTACTCCACTGACTAACACACACTGCAAGAGGCCAAAAAGGATTTGCTTTGCTAGATTAAGCCAAATGCTGTGAAAAAAACTTGCACAGCACTGGCACAGACCTGCCTGGCAAAAAGTGATAGGAACTGATGTAACCTAGCCCTCAAAGGACTGCAATTACAATTAGTCTTTACTCCCAACCTATCTATTTAAAAGCACAGACCTGCCTGATAAAAGTGATGGGAACTGATGTAACTTAGCCATCAAAAGGACTGCAATTACAATTAGTCTTTACTCCCAACCTATCTATTTAAGAGCACAGACCTGCCTGATAAAAGTGATAGGAACTGATGTAACCTAGACCTCTAAAGGACTGCAATTACAATTAGTCTTTACTCCCAACCTATCTATTTAAGAGCACAGATCTGCCTGATAAAAGTCGTAAGAAATTATGTAACCTAGTCCTCAAAAGGACTGCAATCACAACTATTCCCTACTCCCAAGCTATCTGTAGATTTGTGTGAAAATTGGCTTGAAATTAACACTCAAAGTATAGCGCACACAGCAGCAGCGGTGCCGTCTAACACGCAGCTTCAGCAGTGAGAAAATGGTGGCTACGTGGAAAATGGCTGGGTCTTATAGGGCAAGGACATGTGACATACACTGCCAATGACACATGCCCTTGCTTGTGTGAAAAAAAGCAGTTCGCTCCGTGTGTGCGCTGCTGATAGGCTGACAGATTGCACCTCCCCACTGTAAATGCGGGAAAGAGAAAAAAAAATGGAGATCTTCATTATTTATGCAGAGATCCATCCCCTGCCCCTCCCCCCGCCCCGCTGTACACTCAAACTGCGTATTAACATTAATTTTCAGCATTACTGAGAAAAAATCCAGTTATGATTTTGGTGCATGAACAGTTATCGAACATAACCTCGAACAGCCGAATTTTTTTCAAATTGTTCGTGTTCGCCGAACGGCTCGAACACCGCCCAAAACAGCTCGAATTTGAGATTGGCGAACGGTTCAAGTCGAACACCGCTCATCTCTAGTGCTTGACTAGCGTCAGGTGTCTACCAGGTCTGAGAGAAAGAGGGCTGGGATCTGGCTCTTGACCGGCGTCATCTGGGATCACGGTCTTGACTGGTGCAGGTCTGAGATTCTGGTCTTGACTTGCGTAGTTGGGACTCTGGGTCTCAATTGGCACAGATCGGGTCTTGACCAGCGCAGTCTGGACTCTGGGTCTCACTTGGTGCTGCTGGGGTCCTATTTGTAAGCGGACAGCGGCCCACTGGCACAAGCTTCTCAGTCAGCCCTGTCACTCCAGCTGAAGCGTCTCTTCCTGAGCACGTCTGAACTGCTCTCTCCTATGGCACCAAAACCCGCCCTGGTTTGGCGCGCATGCGAGGGGTGTGTGAAGAATTCCAACTCCCCTCCCCTATAGAACTGTAGATCTGTTTTAGTAACTATGTGTGTTGGAGTCATCTTAAAATGTGTTGTTCAGTATAAAGCCATTGGATGGCAGCAGAGTTACATGTTTATACTACCTTATGTCAGTTGGAGCACACAGGGTTAATTGGTTTGGCCACCCCTTAGTGACAGTGAAGACTGAGGGATTACTGGGAGGTGGTGTCGGCCATGTTTGAGTCAGTTGGTGAGTAGCAGTCAGTAAGGACAGATGTACAAGGAGAGAAGAAGGAGAGACAGAGAACATGAGAGACGGATGTGTGTGGAAGAAACCAGGAGGATTAACAACAACGGGCACACCACAGTTTAATCTATACTCTAAAGGTCAATTTGTGGATCCTGGCCTCTTCCAGCAGATAGGCAGTAACAGACGTGCCTGGACTAGGGAGCCTCAGAAGTGAGGTAGTCCCTGTTAGAGTTAGGTATTGGGAGCCATGGGGTGAAGCAGGAGCTTCCCCATGAGAAAGTCCAGAGGCAGTTTCCCGTAGGGCCGAGTCACACTGTGATTAGCATCGTATGGGGATTGAGACTGCATTTTACCCTCTGTGAATGTCGTGTTTTACAACAAGTGTTGTAGCTGTAATCCCCTGTTTCTAAGGCCGTGCTGATGAAGTAAATGGGATTGTTTTGTTTTTAAAGAACGGTCTCGTCTTTTGTTCAAAGCGCAGAAGATCTGCACCTGTCTGAACCAAGGATGAAAGTGAGTAAAGACTCCCACAGCATACAGCCCAAAGTACAGCACACCACACACACCCAGGAACACGCATGTCCCCATATTTCTGTAGAGGGCTGCGGTGATGAAGAAAACACTGTGGCATTCGCACATTACTACCACCCTGCCCTCGTTACATTTGGCGTAGTCGGCAGGATGCAAAGTCCTTGCATCCAAACAGCGGGGTGAATAGGTTCTGTGGAGCAAGAGAGAGAACGCCGAAGAAGGGCCACAAGAAAAATGCCCCTGGCACAAAAGAGGTGCCTGAAGATACACAAAAGGAACAGAAGAGAATGAAAAACGTATGAACCAAGATGGCGGACGAAGATGGCGATCCTAAGATGGCGGCCGGCAACGTGGGTCCCAAGATGGCGGAGGTTGGCGATAAATGACTGACCTTTTGTGTGCGGAGACAGCACATGGAGGCGTGAAAATACCCCCAGCCCACTCAATGTCCGGCCTGGACAAGAGGACGCCCAGCAGCCAAGGTTTGGCCCAGAAGAGGAGTCGCCAACAAGAAGAGGGCGCAGTTCAAGATGAAGACCGTCCCACCCCGTAAATAATGACGTGAGCAGCAGTGAGCGCGGCCACGGGCGGTACTGCACTGAATCATAGAATCATAGAATCATAGAATCATAGAATGGTAGAGTTGGAAGGGACCTCCTGGGTCATCTGGTCCAACCCCCTGCTCAAAGCAGGATTCACTAAATCATCTCAGACAGATGTCTGTCCAGCCTCTGTTTGAAGACGTCCATTGAAGGGGAACTCACCACCTCTCGTGGCAGCCTGTTCCACTCATTAATCACCCTAACTGTCAAAAAGTTTTTTCTAATATCTAATCTGTGTCTCCTCCCATTTAGTTTCATCCCGTTGCTTCTAGTCTTTCCCTGTGCAAATGAGAATAAAGATGATCCTTCTACAATGTGACAGCCCTTGACATATTTGTAGACAGCTATTAAGTCTCCTCTCAGCCTTCTTTTTTGCAAGCTAAACATTCCCAAATCCTGCAACCGTTCCTCATAGGACATGGTTTGCAGACCAGTCACCATTCTGGTCGCTCTTCTCTGAACTTGTTCCAGTTTGTCTATGTCTTTTTTAAAATGTGGTGCCCAAAACTGTACACAGTATTCCAGATGAGGTCTGACCAAAGAGGAGTAAAGACCGATAATGACTTCACGTGATCTAGACTGTATGCTTCTGTTAATACATCCCAGAATTGTATTTGCCTTTTTTGCTGCTGCATCACACTGTTGACTCATGTTCAGTCTATGATCTATTAGTATACCTAAGTCTTTTTCACATGTACTGTTGCTTAGCTCTATTCCTCCCATTCTGTATATGCTTTTTTCATTTTTATTGCCCAGATGTAGTACTTTGCATTTTTCCCTGTTAAAAACCATTCTGTTGGTTGCTGCCCACTGCTCCAGTTTATTTAGGTCTTTTTGAATCCTCTCTCTCTCTTCTCTAGTATTAGATATCCCTCCTAGCTTTGTGTCATCAGCAAATTTAATCAGTTTACCCTCAATTCCTTCATCTAAATCATTGATGAAGATGTTGAACAATACAGGTCCCAGGACAGAGCCCTGTGGTATCCCACTTGAGACATTCATCCAGCTGGATGTGAAGCCATTTACAACCACCCTTTGAGTCCGATCACTAAGCCAGTTATGAATCCACCTAACAGTTGCCTGGTCCATTGCATACTTGGTCATTTTTTCAATAAGGATGGTGTGAGATACTTTGTCAAATGCTTTGCTGAAGTCAAGATATACTATAGCTACAGCATTTCCCTGATCCACCCAGTCAGTGATTCTGTCATAGAAGGAAATTAAGTTAGTCTGACATGACTTGTTAGTTACAAACCCATGCTGACTCTGGTTAATCACTTCATTCTTATCCAGGTACTTACATACATGATGTTTAATAATTTGTTCAAAGATCTTTCCTGGTATAGAAGTCAGACTCACCGGCCTATAGTCCCCTGGGTCCACCTTCTTCCCCTTTTTGAAGATAGGAACAACATTTGCTCTTCTCCAGTCTTCTGGGACTTCTCCTGTTCTCCAAGAATTTCCAAAGATTATGGAGAGTGGTTCTAAAATTTCTTCTACGATCTCCTTCAGTACTCTGGGGTGTAATTCATCTGGACCTGGAGACTTGAACTCATTTATGTTAGCTAAATATTCCCTCACAATCTTTCTGTTTACAGATAACTTGGATTCTTCTATTCCTTTAAAAGGACAGTGAAAATCAGTTGATGTTACATTTTCTTTCTGAGAGAAAACAGATGCAAAATAGGAATTAAAAAGTTCGGCCTTCTCAACATCCTCTCTTACCATTTCTCCATTTTCATCCTGTAAAAATCCTATAGCATCTTTGACTTTTCTTTTACTTTTGACATACCCCCAAAATCCTTTTTTATTGCTTTTGACATCTCTTGCAAGCCTTAATTCATTGTCAGCTTTAGCTAACCTGATACGTGCCCTGCAGGATCTGCAGACTGCATTATAATCTTCTTTAGATATGCCTCCCTCTTTCCATTTAATAAACATTTCTTTCTTTCTTTTTAGCATGTGTTTAAGTTCTGTGTTCATCCAACCTGGTTTCCTTAAACGCTTCCCATTCTTCCTGCTTTTCGGGATTGTTAACGATTGTGCTTTGAGAATCTCATTTTTAAAAATTTCCCATCCTTCCTGGACATTTTTGTCCTTAAGGACATCCAGCCATTGGATCCCTCCTATTCTCTTTCTGAGTCTCTTAAAATCTGCCTTTCTAAAATCTAACCTTGAAGTTTGAGTCTTCACATGTCTTCCTCCTCTAGTTATCCAAAATTCTATAATAGCATGATCGCTGCCTCCTAGGGTCCCAGCCACCTTTACCTCCTCAACCATTTCCTCCCTGTTTATAAGGATTAGATCCAAAGTAGCAGATCCCCTTGTTTTCTCCCCTACCTTTTGGAAGATAAAGTTGTCAGCAAGAGAGGATAAGAATTTGCTTGACCTGTTAGTTTTACTTGAGAGAGATTCCCAACAAATGTCTGGATAGTTGAAATCTCCCATGACCACTACGTCATATTTTTTGGAGAACTTGGTCATTTGATACATAAAGAGTTCATCCATATCTTCAGCTTGCCCAGGTGGCCTGTAGTAAATGCCTACAATGGTGTCCTTTCCGTTGTTCTCTCCTTGTATTCTTACCCAAACAGTTTCCACAGAACTCCCAGTCTCTGAAGCTTCAATCTCTGTGCAGATATACGCTTTTCTAACATACAATGCGACACCTCCTCCTCGTTTATCAATTCTGTTTCTTGCAAATAAGTTGTATCCTTTTAGCCTTTTATTCCAATCATGTGTATGGTCCCACCAAGTTTCAGTGATTCCAATGACATCATATTTCTTTTCCTGCATTAGTAGTTCCAATTCTCCTTGTTTGTTGCCCATGCTTTGTGCATTTGTATAAAAACATTTTAGTTTGTGATTGGTTTCTCTTCCTCCCATATTTTTATTTAGATTTTTTTGTCTTTGTTCTTTCTTTCCACTTCCAGTAGCAGAGATCTCAATAGTATTTGTCAGCTGTATGGCTTTTTCTGGCCTTTTGCTTCCCTTCCCACATTGTTCTAGTTTAAAGCTCTCCTGATGAGTGTAGCAAGGCGACTTCCAAATACATGTTTTCCAGTCTTCGTAAGGTGCACCCCATCTCTAGCAAGTAGTCCATCGTATAGGTAATTCATCCCGTGATCCAGAAATCCAAATCCTTGTTGACGGCACCATCGACGTAGCCAGTTGTTCACCTGTAGAATCTTATTCCACCTCATTGTTCCATGGTCATCCACTGGGAGGATGGATGAGAAGACCACCTGCGCTCCCAATTCTTTCACTTTCTTGCCTAAGTCTTCAAAGTCACTGCAGATGGTTTCCAGGTCCTTTCTTGCGGTGTCATTTGTCCCCACATGTATTAGCAGGAATGGGTAGTGATCTGTAGGTCTGAAGAGTCTTGATTAGTGTTGAGCCACCCCCGTAGTGTTCGGGTTCGGTTCGGTTCGTCGAACACCGGGATGTTCGAGGAACTGTTCGTCGAACTGTTCGTCGAACACCTTAGAACACCGTCGAACACCGTTAAAACCAATGGCAGGCAAACAAAAACACATAGAAACACATAGAAAACACCTGCAAAGGTGTCCAAAAGCTGACAGACTGCTCAGAAGACACTCTCTTTAAAAAAGCCGGCCGGCAAATTCAGCAGCGGCATACACCGGTACCCGACAATTTAGACAAGAAGGAATAGAGCATCACACATAGATTAGATAGATAGAAACATGTCAGTCACATATATATGAAGTACAGTGATAGTGTTGGTTACTGTACTTGTCATTTAGTATTAAAATAAAGGATTTATTATTAAAAAAATTGGCGTGGGGTTCCCCTTAATTTTAGGCTCTAGCGGAGGTTAAGCAGACAGCTGGGGCAGATGTTTGAAGCCTGGGAAGGGGGTAATACCCACGGAGCTTCCCAGGCTACTAATATCAGCCCCCAGCTGAATACATAGCCTTTACTAGCTATTAAAATGGGGGACCCCCCCCCAAAAAATGACGTGGGGTCCCCCCTAATTTAATAGCTAGCAAAGGCTAGGCAGACAGCTGGGGGCTGATATTAATAGCCCAGGAAGGGAGCCATGAATATTGGCCCCCTCCCAGGCTAGAAACACCAGCCGTCAGCCGCCCCAGAAATGGCGCATTCATAGGATGCGCCAATTCTGGCACTTAGCCTCGCTCTTCCACGCTGCCCTGGTGCGGTGGCAGGGGGTAATAGGGTTGGGGTTGATGTCAGCTTATAATGCCAGCTGACATCAAGCCCAGGTTAGTAATGGAGAGGCGTCTATAAGACACCCCCATTACTAACCCCATAGTCAAAGTTAAAAAAAACACAAACACCCAGAATAAAGTCCTTTAATTGAAATAAAGACACAATTCTTTATTGTTCTAAATTAAACCATACTTACCGTCACGCCCATTCCAGCTGAAGCCAACGATCTCCTGCAATAAAAGAAAAATAATAAAGCAACCTCATCCTTACCTTTCCATGGTTCCCACGACAGCTTCAGCTCTGCTACATCGAGATGACAGGCTGGACCGCAGCAGAACGCTGCCATCCAGCCTCTCATCCCGCAGACACTGAGAAGCGCAGGCTTGCTTGCGCTGCTCAGCGTCTCTCTGTGACGACATCCAGATGAGCCGAGTTCATGTCCATGTCCATCTCGATGTAGCAGAGCTGAAGCTGTCGTGGGAACCATGGAAAGGTAAGGATGAGGTTGCTTTATTATTTTTCTTTTATTGCAGGAGATCGTTGGCTTCAGCTGGAATGGGTGTGATGGTAAGTATGGTTTAATTTAGAACAATAAAGAATTGTGTCTTTATTTCAATTAAAGGACTTTATTCTGGGTGTTGTGTTTTTTTTAAATACTTTACTAGAAATTCATGGCGGTCATGTCTAATACTGGCGTGACCCCATGAATTTTGGGCTTGGGGCCAGCTGATAATACCAAGCTGGCCCTAACCCCTTTATTACCCAGTGAGCCACCGCACCAGGGCCCTGGATGAGTTGGGTACAGCGCCAGAAGATGGCGCTTCTATGAACGCGCCATTTTCCGGGGTGGCTGCGGACTGCAATTTGTAGCGGGGGGGGGGGGGGGGCCCAGAAAGCTTGGGCCTCCCTGCGCTGCAGATTCCAGCCCCCAGCTGCCTAGTTGTACCTGGCTGGACACAAAAATAGGGCGAAGCCCCACGTACTTTTTTTTTAATTATTTCATGAAATTCATGAAATAATTAAGAAAAAAAGGGCTTCCCTATATTGTTGTGTCCGGCCAGGTACAAATAGGCAGCTGGTGGATGGGGGCAGCCCGTTCCTGCCTGCTGTACCTGGCTGGACACAAATATAGTGCGAAGCCCCACTTCAATTTTTTTAAATTATTTCAGGAAATTCATGAAATAATTTAAAAAAAATTGATGTGGGGCTTCGCACTATATTTGTGTCCAGCCAGGTACAGCAGGCAGGAACGGGCTGCCCCCAACCACCAGCTGCCTATTTGTACCTGGCCGGACACAACAATATAGGGAAGCCCTTTTTTTCTTAATTATTTCATGAAATAATTTAAAGAAAATTGACGTGGGGCTTCGCCCTGTTTTTGTGTCCAGCCAGGTACAACTAGGCAGCTGGGGGCTGGAATCCGCAGCGCAGGGAGGCCCAAGCTTTCTGGGCCACCCCCGCTGCAAATTGCAGTCCGCAGCCACCCCGGAAAATGGCGCGTTCATAGAAGCGCCATCTTCTGGCGCTGTACCCAACTCATCCAGGGCCCTGATGCGGTGGCTCACTGGGTAATAAAGGGGTTAGGGCCAGCTTGGCATTATCAGCTGGCCCTAAGCCCGAAATTCATGGGGTCACGCCAATATTAGACATGACCACCATGAATTTCTAGTAAAGTATTTAAAAAAAACACAACACCCAGAAAAAAGTCCTTTAATTGAAATAAACACACAATTCTTTATTGTTCTAAATTAAACCATACTTACCATCACGCCCATTCCAGCTGAAGCCAACGATCTCCTGAAATAAAAGAAAAATAATAAAGCAACATCATCCTTACCTTTCCATGGTTCCCATGACAGCTTCAGCTCTGCTACATCGAGATGACAGGCTGGACCGCAGCAGAACGCTGCCATCCAGCCTCTCATCCCGCAGACACTGAGAAGCGCAGGCTTGCTTGCGCTCCACAGTGTCTCTCTGTGAGGGCATCCAGATGAGCCGAGTTAATGTCCAATGAACTCGGCTCACCTCATGCACGTCACTGACAGCGTGGGAAAATTCTCCTGCACTCAGCGCTTCAGCGTGGGAGAATTCTCACGCTGAAGCGCTGAGTGCAGGAGAATTCTAACACGCTGTCAGTGACGTGCAGGAGGTGAGCTGAGTTCATTGGACATGAGCTCACCTTATGCACGTCACTGACAGCGTGGGAAAATTCTCCTGCACTCAGCGCTTCAGCGTGGGAGAATTCTCACGCTGAAGCGCTGAGTGCAGGAGAATTCTCCCACGCTGTCAGTGACGTGCAGGAGGTGAGCTGAGTTCATTGGACATGAGCTCACCTTATGCACGTCACTGACAGCGTGGGAGAATTCTCCTGCACTCACCGCTTCAGCGTGAGAATTTTCCCACGCTGTCAGTGACGTGCATGAGGTGAGCCGAGTTCATTGGACATGAACTCGGCTCATCTGGATGTCGTCACAGAGAGACGCTGAGCAGCGCAAGCATGCCTGCGCTTCTCAGTGTCTGCGGGATGAGAGGCTGGATGGCAGCGTTCTGCTGCGGTCCAGCCTGTCATCTCGATGTAGCAGAGCTGAAGCTGTCGTGGGAACCATGGAAAGGTAAGGATGAGGTTGCTTTATTATTTTTCTTTTATTGCAGGAGATCGTTGGCTTCAGCTGGAATGGGCGTGACGGTAAGTATGGTTTAATTTAGAACAATAAAGGATTGTGTCTTTATTTCAATTAAAGGACTTTATTCTGGGTGTTTGTGTTTTTTTTTAACTTTGACTATGGGGTTAGTAATGGGGGTGTCTTATAGACGCCTCTCCATTACTAACCTGGGCTTGATGTCAGCTGGCATTATAAGCTGACATCAACCCCAACCCTATTACCCCCTGCCACCGCACCAGGGCAGCGTGGAAGAGCGAGGCTAAGTGCCAGAATTGGCGCATCCTATGGATGCGCCATTTCTGGGGCGGCTGACGGCTGGTGTTTCTAGCCTGGGAGGGGGCCAATATTCATGGCTCCCTTCCTGGGCTATTAATATCAGCCCCCAGCTGTCTGCCTAGCCTTTGCTAGCTATTAAATTAGGGGGGACCCCACGTCATTTTTTTTGGGGTGTCCCCCATTTTAATAGCTAGTAAAGGCTATGTATTCAGCTGGGGGCTGATATTAGTAGCCTGGGAAGCTCCGTGGGTATTACCCCCTTCCCAGGCTTCAAACATCTGCCCCAGCCGTCTGCTTAACCTCCGCTAGAGCCTAAAATTAAGGGGAACCCCACGCCAATTTTTTTAATAATAAATCCTTTATTTTAATACTAAATGACAAGTACAGTAACCAACACTATCACTGTACTTCATATATATGTGACTGACATGTTTCTATCTATCTAATCTATGTATGATTCTCTATTCTTTCTATTCTAAATTGTCGGGTACAGATGCTGAATTGCCGGCTGGCTTTTTTAAAGAGACGGTGCATGAAAACACTATTATTTTTTTTGATAAATCCTTTACACTAAATGACAAGTACAGTAAGCAACACTGTCACTGTACTTCATATATATGTGACTGACATGTTTCTATCTATC
This sequence comes from Phyllobates terribilis, assembly GCF_046119375.1. Taxonomy (NCBI): domain Eukaryota; kingdom Metazoa; phylum Chordata; class Amphibia; order Anura; family Dendrobatidae; genus Phyllobates; species Phyllobates terribilis. The sequence continues at coordinate 244,192,143 of NW_027362763.1, read as the reverse complement.
TAATCTATGTGTGAAGCTCTATTCTTTCTGTTGTAAATTGTCGGGTACAGGTGTATGCCGCTGATGAATTGCCGGCTTTTCATGTTTCACTGTTGGCACTGTTCCCATCGATTTGGGCAATCACTGTAATGCCACAACCACCATGGCTGTGGCATTACAGTGAGTGGCAGACAATCCCTGCATGATTGGTGCTCTAAATAGCGCCAGACATGCAGGACACGCTTTTGGTGCACGAACAGTTATCGAACATAACCTCGAACAGCCGAATTTTTTGCAAATCGTTCGGGTTCGTCGAACAACTCGAACACCGCCCAAAACAGCTCGAATTTGAGATTGGCGAACAGTTCTAGTCGAACACCGCTCATCTCTAGTCTTGATATCCTGTCAGACACATCTTTAATTTTTGCTCCAGGAAGACAGCACATTTCTCTTGAGGTTATGTCTGGTCTGCAGATAGCGGCCTCTGTTCCTCTTAACAGGGAATCCCCCATGACCACCACTCTTCGTTTTTTCTTCACAACATTCTTCTTTCTCCATCCAGGAGGATTCTGAGGACTTACAAGGTTATTCATTGCTGGCAAAGTCTTATCTTGCTGTATTTCTTCAAGGTTCTCCTGCGTGAGAGCCTGGTACTGGTTCCTGAGCAGTATGGGTGCTGACTGCCTCTCGATCCTCCTGCTTCTCTGGGTCACATGCTTCCATTCCTCTGTTTCCTCAGGTGCAGTTCGAATTTCTTCTCTTTCTGAATAATGCATCATCCAGCTGGCCCAGGAAGAGGCATGCCGAAGGCCGCCGGAAATACGCAGTGAGTGAGAGGCCAGCGCCATTTTCCCTGCAGCTTCTGGAGAGAGAGGAGCTGGGGAAGACATCAGTCGTGATAGCACACAGTGACCGTGAGGCAAGAGCAAAGCCTGCATGGTGAATGAGCATTGACAGTGACGATGAGGAGGCATAGGCCATGAGCGGTGAGAGTCAATATGAGGACCCATATGCTGTGGATGAGTACTGGCGGAGGTTTGGAGTCTTTTGCCTACCTTGAGGCCCTGATGACCGCGATCAAGTAGTTCCAGAGATGCCACCATCACCAATTATTGTGATTCAGCCTGAAGGAGACACTCAGTGTACATCGCATAGGGGACCGGAGAGTCCGTGACCACTCCAGAGTACAAGGAAGAGGTGGAGCCCACTGCAGAAGGTATGCAAACCTCAGCTCCATCCTGTTCAGTAAGGCTGGACGCAGGCCAGCAACTATTGCATTGTGCTCAGTTGTCAACCCAAAAGGAGCTGTGGTGAATTCCTCAGAAGCACTGAGCAGTGGTATGCCGAGGGGAGGAAGCTGGTTGAGGAACTCTGGGAAGGATTTTGGGCTTTGACTTCACTACGGGAACCTGATGCAGATGTGCAGGTAGTTCCAGTGATGACTTCGTCTGGAAGTGGCTTAGCTTTGCCTGAGAGAAGCCTGGAAGAAAGTGGAGAAATTCCAGGAGACACCCGAGCAGTGACCAAAGTGCCCTCTTGGCAGTTGCAGTTACTCGGTTGGTCCAGCGGGCTATTTTGAGGGGTCGAGTTCCAAGGAACCCCTATTTAAAGGAGAACAGTCGAGTCTCAGGAAACAAAGTTTGAGGTGCCTCACCTTTCTTATTTTGGAAGGACTGTTGGTACTTTCGTGGCCAGAAGGCCTGTGTGTTTTTTCCCTAAAAAGAATCAGAGAGACTGTTCGAGAAACCCTCAAGGCCAGGTGGGCCTGTGTTAGCCGCAGATGGCTGACATTGTTTGTTTTGCCCCTTACTGGATTGGAGGACATAGCAGCTGTGAGAGGGTTGCACACCCTTTGCTGAGGACTGAAAAGGACGTTGCCTCCCTCAAATGACTGTGTGCTTGCCATGTAGGCAGGTCTATATGGTGAAAGGACTGAGACCCTGGTCCGAAGGACTGTTGTTGGGGGGAGATGTGACGAACGACCTGATGCTCCAGCCAGGTCAGGAACTTTAAGGACCTGTGCTACAAGTCTTGGCAGACAAATATGGACTGCATACTTGTTTCCTGGGTCCTCACCAAGGAGGACCGGTTGCAGCTTTGTCTTAAAATGAACTATGTGATCTGCTGAATACAAATGGACTATTTTTGTTTCCAGTTCCAGGGCCCTTGACCGAGAAGGGCCGGCGTCAGTGAGAAGAAGACGTCGTGGTCAAAATAGTCACTTGTAGTTTTAAGAAGTTTTAAACCTGTTCTAACCCTCCATTTTTTTATAGGTCCGTATTGCCAAGGACGGCAATGTTTTAAGAGTGGGAGGACGTGAGGGGTGTGTGGAGAATTCACTGGCACACATTTCTCAGTCAGCCCTGTCACTTCAGCTGAAGCGTCTCTTCCTGAGCACGTCTGAACTGCTCTCTCCTATGGCACCAAAACCTGCCCTGGTTTGGCACGCATGTGAGGGGTGTGTGAAGAATTCCTACTCCCCTCCCATATAGAAATGTAGAACTGTTTTAGTAACTATGTGTGTTGGAGTCATCTTAAAATGTGTTATTCAGGATAAAGCCATTAGATGGCAGCAGAGTTACATGTTTATACTACCTTACCATTATGTCAGTTGGGGCACACAGGGTTAATTGGTTTGGGCCACCCCTTAGTGAAGTGAAGACTGATGGATTACTGGGAAGTGGTGTCGGCCATGTTTGAGTGTCAGTTAGTGAGTAGCAGTCAGTAAGGACAGACATACAAGGAGAGAAGACGGAAAGACAGAGAAGAAGAGAGACGGGTGATTGGGAGAAACCAGAAGGATTAACAGGAACGGGCACACTACAGTTTAATCTATACTCTAAAGGTCAATTTGTGGATCCTGGCTAGTGATGAGCGAGCACTAAAATGCTCGGATACTCGTTGCTCGGGTCGAGCAAATTGGAATACTCGGGTGCTCGACCTGAGCAACGAGCCCAATGTAAGTCTATGGGAAACTCGAGCATTTTTCAGGCGGCTCCCCCCGGCGGTCTGCAGAGGGCCTAAAAATTGCCCAAATCGATGGGAACAGTGCTCAAATGACATGGGAACAGCATGGGGAAGACCACTGGAAGCATCTCTGACCCCCAGATCACTGCTGTCAGCAACGTGGTCAGAGTATTACGCGACTTTTACGGACTGACAATAAAACATACAAAAACAAAAACAAAATGGATTTTCCTGGGAAATATGTTAAGGAACATCCTTTCCAGGGTAATGACTTGTTTATAAGGCAAAATAAATAACCAAAAACAAAAATACTCCTCCACAACTTGGGCTATGTTCACACGTAGCGTTTTTGATGCGTTTTTGCACTTTTGCATTGCTTTCAACCAAGACAAATGCATTCACCAGGAAATGTAATTTTAACATTTTACAACCTTATGTGGCCATGTGGTGTGTGACACATCATCAGACACATGCATACAGTGCTGAAAAGACATGGGAACAGCATGTGGAAGACCTCTGGAAGCATCTCTGACTCCCAGGTCACTGCCTAAAAGTGTGCCCATCATAAGTGATCCTTGGTGCATGCGAAGATGCCTCCCGCCATGCACCTGTCGCTGCAGACTTGCAACAATCACCGTCCACGTCCTTGTCCCACAAACACGTGGACAGGTGAATGTGGCCAGGGACGGTATGGAGCCAGTCCACAACCTTTTTTGCTGAGAGTTGTATTTAGCTCGGTGAAAGGCCTGGCATAGAGGGAAATCGTATCTACCCTGCGTGTCCTTTCTCCCAGGAAGTCCTGTAATTGAGCTTGTTGCAGAAGCAATGGCAGCCCGTCCAACATCAACTCGCACTTGTCGGTGGTGCTTTGACACACACACATCATTCTTTGCGCATTTAATGTCTTGAATACAGAGTTGAACAATGGCCTGATCTGTAATGCGTTTTGAGAAATAACATGCATAAGCATGGCCGATCCACATTAAAAAAGCAGCCTTAGAGTGTCCGGGAACCTTCCCCCACACTTTTCTTAGCCAGGGCTGCTTTTTGGCAGGGTTGGATGAGCCCACCAGAGAACCGAAGACTCCTCCGGCAGGCCCTGGCTTCTCCTTCAGGAGAGTTCATAGTGCCGAGGTGAGGCCATGATGATGATAGAGGCCACCATCTGCTTAGTTTTCGTTTACTTGGAATGCAAGTGCAAGTGTGCAGCCACCCACCCACCCGCAGGCCGCAACACTAAACTGCCAGATTTCTGGGCAGCACTTTGCACTTGAAATATGGCCTTTTAAGCTCGTGGAAGCGGAAGCTTTTCACAACCTCATGCCGGTGTCCGTACTTGGTCCCCAGCCGCCACTATATTTCCTGGTATCGCCTCCGCCTTCCACAAGCACGGGTCCAACAACATTACCCGTGCCCTCCCCAGTGCAATTACTGGGAAGGACTGCCTAACCACAAACACGTGGACAGGTGAATGCAGCCAGGGACGGTATGGAGCCAGTCCACAACTGTTTTTGCTAAGAGTTGTATTTAGCTCGGTGAAAGGACTGGCATAGAGGGAAACCATATTTACCTTGCATGTCATTTCTCCCAGGAAGTCCTCTAAAGCTGCTTGCACTTGAAATGTGGCCTGAACATTACTGCTGGTACTTTTCTGTGGGAATTTGCTTGCCTCCTACCAGCCTGGAATATTTCCAGCAAACTATGGTACAACGCCATCGTATTAGTGCTGCCCCCAGTACCAGTAGCGAAGCCATCCCCAATTTCCTTCTCAGGAATTTTATTTGGTAGACTGAGTGGCTGCCCAAATACATTTTCTCACAAAGGAGCTGAAGATAGAGTGGCAGTGGGTGCAAGTTTCCCCAGCCTGTTAGATATTAGAGGGTGAACAGCAGCACATTGGATCAGTGGTTAGCACTGAAGCCTTGCAGCGCTGGGATCCTGGGTTCAAATCCCAGCCAGGACAACATCTGCAAGGACTTTGTATGTTCTCCCCGTGTTTGCGTGTATTTCCTTCTCAGTAAAAATAGAGTATCCGAGAACCTTCCCACACACTTTTCTTAGCAAGAACTGCTTCTCGGCAGGGTTGAACGGTCCCACCAGGAAATCCTCTGGTGTGCCTTGGCTTCTACCTCAGGAGAGTTCATGATAGCGCTAACTTTGCAGCTGCTATGGGGCTCTTGAGCGGGTGAGAAAGGTTATCCCTCAGAATCAAATCCTCTGGTGGGCACAATGTTTTTCAATCTGAAACAGCTTCTCAGTTGGAGTTATATTTCACCACAGCCATATTCTTTAGCTCGGTGAAAGGACTGGCATAGAGGGAAACCGTATCTACCCCGGCTGTCATTTCTCCGTCACCAGGTTCCGCCCATTGTCACACATGACCATGCCTGGCTGTATGTTCAGCGGCAAGAGCCACAGATCAGGCTGCTGTGTGTACAGCTTTCAACAACTCTGCAGCGCTGGGCGGTTTGTCAATTAAGCATTAAGCATGTTATCTTCAGCACAGCCTGTTGCCGCTTGACCAAGGCAGTGCTGCAGTGCTGTCAGCTTGTGACTGATGTAGTCATTTCGGAGATGGAGGAGGAGGTGCATGAGCTGAACAATGTGATTACATTGAGGTTAAATTGGTGACGCTGCTTTTTATACTAAAGAAATATCCTATTGTTTTGTTTTATTTACGTTATTTTTTAAGAGAAATGCATTCACCGGAAAATGTCATTTTAACATTTTACAGCCTTATCTGGCAATGTGGTGTGTGACACATCATCAGACACATCCTGTTTTACTTATGATGGAGGGACTCTGAAAGTCATAAAGCCTATTTTTATAGGGCCATCAGACAGCCCTTACTATTCATAAAAGGCCAGCAGTTGGCCCTCGCTATTGTTAGAGAGCCATCAGCTGGCTATTCTTTGTTGTTCCCATTATTAACAAGTGGGTCTCCTATACTGTTATTGCGTATCCAGTGACTGCAAGGGCTGCCAAAAATTTGGACGCAACCCAAAACCGCTTTGAAGAGACATAGAGGAGGGTCTCAGTAAAAAAAATGATCCCATTATAAAGGAGCGGGTGGTAATGCCCATACTGTGACTGCAAGGGCTGCCAAAATTTGTGAAAAACCCCATTAAGAATTTAAAGACACATAGAGCAGGGCTACAGTAATGACAAATTCCCATTAGAAAGGAGAGGGTCTGCTACATTGTTATAGGGTATGCAGTGAGTCCAACGGCTGACCAATTTTAGGAAAAACCCCACTAAGAATTTAAAGAAACACAGAGCAGGGCCACAGTAACAAGTACGACATGTTCCCATTAGAAAGGAGAGGATCTGCTATACAGTTTTAGGGTATGCATTGAGTCCAACGGCTGACCAATTTTAGGAAAAACCCCACTAAAAATTTAAAGACACATAGAGCAGGGCCACAGTAACAAGGTACGACAAATTCCCATTAGAAAGGAGAGAATCTGTTATACAGTTATAGGGTATACAGTGAGTCCAACGGCTGACCAGTTTTAGGAAAAACCCCACTAAAAATTTAAAGACACATAGAGCAGGGCCACAGTAACGACAAATTTGCATTAGAAAGGAGAGGCTCTGCTATACAGTTATTGCGTATGCAGTGAGTCCAACGGCTGACCAATTTTAGGAAAAACCCCTCTAAGAATTTAAAGACACACAGAGCAGGGCCACAGTAACAAGTACGACATGTTCCCATTAGAAAGGAGAGGTTTGGCTATACAGTTATAGGGTATGCAGTGAGTCCAACGGCTGACTAATTTTAGGAAAAACGCCACTAAGAATTTAAAGACACATAGAGCAGGGCCACAGTAACAAGGTACGACATGTTCCCATTAGAAAGGAAAGGGTCTGCTATACAGTTAAAGGGTATGCAGTGAGTCCAACGGCTGACCAATTTTAGGAAAAACCCCACTAAGAAGTTAAAGACACATATAGCAGGGCCACAGTAACAAGGTACGACATGTTCCCATTACAAAGGAGAGGGTCTGCTATACAGCTATAGGGTATGCAGTGAGTCCAACAACTGACCAATTTTAAGAAAAACCCCACTAAGAATTTAAAGACACAGAGCAGGGCCACAGTAACGACAAATTCCCATTAGAAAGGAGAGGGTCGGCTATACAGTTATAGCGTATGCAGTGAGTCCAACAGCTGACCAATTTTAGGAAAAACCCCACTAAGAATTTAAAAACACATAGAGCAGGGCCACAGTAACAAGGTACGACATGTTCCCATTAGAAAGGAGAGAGTCTGCTATACAGTTATAGGGTATGCATTGAGTCCAACGACTGACCAATTTTTGGAAAAACCCCACTAAGAATTTAAAGACACATAGAGCAGGGCCACAGCAATGACAAATTTGCATTAGAAAGGAGAGGGTCTGCTATACAGTTATAGGGTATGCAGTGAGTCCAAAGGCTGACCAATTTTAGGAAAAACCCCACTAAGAATTTAAAGACACACAGAGCAGGGCCACAGTAACAAGTACGACATGTTCCCATTAGAAAGGAGAGGGTCGGCTATACAGCTATAGTGTATGCAGTGAGTCCAACGGCTGACCAATTTTAGGAAAAAAAAACAATAAGAATTTAAAGACACATAGAGCAGGGCCACAGTAACAAGGTACGACATGTTCCAATTAGAAAGGAAAGGGTCTGCTATACAGTTAAAGGGTATGCAGTGAGTCCAACGGCTGACCAATTTTAGGAAACACCCCACTAAGAATTTAAAGACACATAGAGCAGGGCCACAGTAACAAGGTACGACATGTTCCCATTAGAAAGGAGAGGGTCTGCTATACAGTTATAGGGTATGCAGTGAGTCCAACGACTGACCAATTTTAAGAAAAACCCCACTAAGAATTTAAAGACACAGAGAAGGGCCACAGTAACGACAAATTCCCATTAGAAAGGAGAGGGTCGGCTATACAGTTATAGCGTATGCAGTGAGTCCAATGGCTGACCAATTTTAGGAAAAACCCCACTAAGAATTTAAAGACACACAGAGCAGGGCCACAGTAACAAGTACTACATGTTCCCATTAGGAAGGAGAGGGTCTGCTATACAGTTATAGGGTATGCAGTGAGTCCAAAGACTGACTAATTTTAGGAAAAACCCCACAAAGAATTTAAAGACACATAGAGCAGGGCCACAGTAATGACAAATTCCCATTAGAAAGAAAAGAGTCTCCCATAGTGTTGGCCTATGCAGTGAATGCAAGGGCTGCGAAAAATTTGGAGGCACTTTAATGACCCTTGGAAGAGACGTGGAGGAGGGCCTCATAAAAAAATGTTCCCATTAGAAAGAAGCGGGCCTCCTATACTTGTAATGCCCATGCACTTAGTGTATGGGCTGACAAACATTTACCCCTGGGGGGTATACATGAATATACTGTAAAAAAATTATCATAAACACCCTTTAAAAAAATTATGTGGGTGTTGTGTGGCACCCCAAGGGTCTGGTTGCCACAGTAATAGAAATATTATGTCTGAGAGCAAGTGGGAGGTTTCTCTTGTCAGGAGCTCTAAGCATGCAACACTGCCCGCCCAGACCTGGGAGGGGAGGAATCTGCCCTTATAAACTGGGTCTGGGGCGGGATTAGAGAGTTAGAGCTTGGAGAGGGAAAGATACAGCAGGAGCTCTGTAGGAGCAGGAGTGAGAGCCAGAGGCTGGAAGCTAGATAGCTCGCCTTGGCTGAAGACACTAATCCCGGACACGGAGTCTGAGGCTGTGGGGACATCCAGGTCCAGCAGCAGAATCCAACCGGCAGGAGATTCCAGGTCCTCTGGCCTTAGAAGCCCGGAGGCACGGTCACAAGCAAGGGACCAGCACCGCCGTCGTGGAGCGGAGGCTAACAGAAGGCCCCAAGTCACCGGTCATACGGGTGAGCACCACACGGTATACTCAGGGACGTGGGCTACTTCTACTCGCATAGAGCAAGGTAGCCAGGAAAGAGTGCAGATAGACGGGGAGGCCTACAACTCCACCTGGCCAGGGGGAGATCCTGCTTGCTCACAGACTGACCATGCCTCTACTGCTAACCAGTACTCCTGGGAGGGTCTGCTTTATACCATCAGTAAAGACCCTGAACTGCACCACACGTCTCTGTGTTTCATCGCCGCACCAGCACCATTAGTACTGGGACGCTCACACCATCACTCCCATCATCCACACTAGCTGCCCTGAGGCAATACTTCTCCCGTGGGGAGTTATCCCATACTTGGCTGCGCTTACAACATCAGCCTCAGCGGCCTGCAGCGCAGCGGCGGTCCCCACTGACCGCAATCCACGGGAGGCGTAGTCGGACATTTGTTATTACACTAAGACTGCCACTGGTTTGACCACCCAGAGCCACGGACCGGGTCGCCGCCACACTGAGACTACCACCCCCAGCATCCCACCAGAGGCCTGGTTCCGGGTTCCCCACGCAGCCCAGGGGGCGAGTCAACTTTGGCGTAGTCGGCAGGATTTCGTGCCCGCAACCACCGGGTACGCCGTGCCTGAAAAAGACTTTTGTACTTACCTGTGGCGAAGTTTCCCGCCATACAGAGTCGTTTCCTGCCATCGGACGCCATCTTGGGTCGTCTCCCGCCATCTTCTGCCGTCTTCCCGCCATCCGCAGCCGCTTCCCGCCATCGGACACCATCTTCGGGACGCCGCACGGGAAGAAGAGGGGCGTGGACGCCGAAAGCGCGCGAGATCCGAAGCTCCGCCCCACGCACTGACGCTGCGCAAGGTCCTGGAAGGGAGGAAGAGCGACGCTGACGTCATCGGAGCACAACGCCAGGTCCTCTACCCCGACGATTGACTGCGGAGCCGCGGCCTACGGAAGAAGAGCATCGCAAGGTAGGCCATGGTCCACTAGGGGGGTAGAAGGATGTCGGATACCGAGGGGAGCTCCACCGCCACACCGGCCGCCAGCGCAACCGCTGCTGCGGTCATGCCATTTACCATGCCCTATATCCCGGGGACAACCTGGCTACCCCAGTACTCAGGGGACTCACATACCCTAAGTGACTTTAGGGAAACATTGGATAGCCTCTTCCAGGTATACCCCCTCACGGAAGAGCAAAAAGTAAGCATGCTGGTGGCCCAGTTAATCGGGGCAGCCCAAAGGGAGGTAAAGTCCTGGTCACCTGGGAAGAAGAGGACTATCAGAGAAATACTAGCCTGGCTGAAAGACACATTTGATACCTGAACCTCAGCCGAAGTAAAGCTCAGATTTTACGGGTGCAAACAAAGGGCACATGAAAGTATAAGAGACTATGCTCTAAACCTACAAGAGGCCCTGAGAGCCATTAAGCAGGCAGACCCTGACAGCGTGGGAAATGAAGACAAGCTGTTGACCGAACAATTTATTGAGGGTCTACTGTGCAATGCCCACCGAACCCAGTTGCGGGCAATGGCCTTACAGGACCCTGACCTGGACTTTGCACAGTTCAAGGACAGAGCCATCCGGGTGCTCCGAGAACCGGCACCAGGTGGCGCTGTGACCCACAGGCGCCCTGCTATCACTTATCACCAGGACGCGGCGCCCTTGTCTGCAGGGCCTGTGGGAGCTGATGAGCAGGCTTTGAACAATAACCCGGCTACAGACCTGCACCATCAGGTCCAAGAGCTGACTAAGAGCGTTGCCGCGCTAACCAGAACTGTGCAGTCTTTACAGGTCTCTTCTCCAGGAAAGATCCAGCTGGCATCCGGATCGGAGGACGTCCCGTGGCGCCGACTGAGGAGGACCCCACCGGCCAGAGGGAGACCCAGCGACAGGTACAACGAGGACGGACGATCCATCTGCCGCCGCTGCAATCAACCCGGACATATGGCAAGTTACTGTCATTTAAACGGGCACAACCTGGGGTAGAGGGCCAACCCCCAGGTCTAAGATCATCAGGTCCATCGAACTGGCATGACAAGTACGTAGGGGGACGTCCGGTCTTGCCTGTGGTACTGGACGGCATTCCTATGAGTGCCCTACTGGACACCAGTTAACAGGTCACCACCATCCCGTACGTGCTCTTCAAGCGGTACTGGAATGACTCGGACATAACCCGCTACCCAGATGACGACCTGAGCATTATCGCCAGCAATGGTCAGCTCGTGCCACAGATAGGATTTAAAGAAGTGACCATCAAGGTCGGTAAAGTTGAACTGCCGGCACAAGGACTGATCATTGTGGACATTGACCGTCGCGAGAGTCACCCAAAAATTACCCTAGGTACTAACGTAATTGAAAACTGTCTTGCAGAGGTGATTCTTATTTTGCAGCAGGTTGCCAAGACCGCCAGTTCAAGCCAGCAGCGTGTGCTCCAAAAAGAGATCCGGGCACTGATGAAGCGGCAACAAGTGGAACTATCTGGTGGTGAGATAGGTAGCGTGAGAATGTGTGACCCGTTCCCTATTGCCATGCCCCCAAAAAGTGAGATGATGATTTGGTGCCGGGCAGCTATTTGTCTTAGAGGTAGAGACTACCAAGCAATGGTAGAACCCATCTACTCAGACAGTAGGCCCACCATTTTGACAGCACGGGGGTTGTCGATGTATGTCATGGGAGGGTGCACGTCCGCTTCATAAATATCGGGGAGAGAGAAGTATACCTGCCCCGGTATGCCACGCTAGCCAAATTGTTCACCATAAACCAGAACTCTGTACAGGCCGTGGAACCCTTGCCTCCATCTCAACCAGAGGAAGGTAATGACTCTAAGAAACCAATGGAGGACTGGTGTCAGCAACTGCATTTGGGTACTGACTCCACTCCCTCACACCAAAAACAGGGAGTCTATCGGGTGGTTCAAGAGTACGAGAGAGTGTTTAGTAAACACCCGCTGGACTTCGGGCGAGTAAAGGGGGTAGAACATCACATCCCCACGGGAGACCATCCTCCCATAAAGGAGAGATACCGACCCGTACCCCCTGCACACTATCAGCACGCCAAGGGGATGCTAAAAGACATGAAGGAGGCTGGGGTAATTAGGGACAGCTGTAGCCCCTGGGCAGCTCCACTAGTCTTAGTGAAAAAGAAAGACAACACCATGAGAATGTGTGTAGACTACAGGAAGGTCAACCGTATCACACACAAAGATGCGTACCCGTTGCCAAGGATAGAAGAATCCTTAGCTGCATTAAAATCTGCTAACTTCTTCTCTACTTTGGACCTCACTAGCGGGTACTGGCAGGTTCCTGTAGCAGAGGCGGACCGGGAGAAGACCGCATTCACCACCCCGATGGGTCTCAGCGAATTTAACTGTATGCCATTCGGGCTCTGCAACGCACCAGGAACCTTCCAACGGTTGATGGAATGCTGTCTGGGACACCAGAATTTCGAGACGGTCCTGTTATACCTGGACGATGTCATCGTTTATTCCAAGACTTACGAGGACCACCTGAAACACCTAGCAGAAGTGTTTGACGCCCTGGCAAGCTATGGCCTAAAGGTGAAACCCTCCAAGTGTCACCTCCTGAAACCAAAGGTGCAATACCTGGGACACATGGTGAGTGCTGACGGAGTGGCTCCCGACCCCGATAAGATCACCGTGATTAAAGACTGGCCAAGACCCTCCAGCATAAAGGAAGTGCGGCAGTTCCTCGGGTTGGTAGGCTACTACCGAAGATTCATTCCCGGTTTCACCAAAATGGCAGCCCCTATGCAGGACCTCCTGATAGGTCAATCTCGGAAAGATAAAAACCAGAAGCCGCCCATCAGGTGGGAAAAGCTGGAAGAGGAGTCCTTCTGCCAGCAGAAGATGGCCCTCACGGGGGATGAAATCCTGGCGTACCCTGATTACAGCCAGCCCTTTATCCTCCACACGGACGCAAGCAACATTGGGCTAGGAGCCGTACTGTCCCAGATCCAGCAGGGGAAAGAAGGGTAATCGCTTACGCCAGCCGAAAGCTACGGCCCACGGAGAGGAACCCTGAGAATTATAGCTCATTCAAGCTGGAGTTCCTGGCAGTGGTGTGGGCAGTGACCGAACATTTCAAGCATTACCTTGCCTCTTCCAAGTTCACCATGTACACGGATAACAACCCGTTGACACACCTGGACACTGCAAGGCTCGGTGCCCTGGAGCAGAGATGGATGGCCCGCCTGTCCAACTATGAATTCACCATCAAATACCGGGCGGGACGCTCAAATGCCAATGCGGATGCCCTTTCTAGAATGCCAAACTTACCGGACGTAGGGGAAGATCCAGAAGATCTGGAAGAAGTCGAGCTCCCTGCGTTCCACCGTCATGGGATTATCCTGTATTCCCACCGTGTGAAGGACAGGCGCTCTGTGACGTTCAATCCCTTGCGAAGAATGGTTAACTCTCGAACACATGAGTTGACCTGGCAGGTAGTGGTCCCAAGGCGAGAAGCGGCTATGGTTCTGGAGGCATACCACAACGGAGCCGGACATTTTGGATGGAAGAAGTTGGAGTACTTGTTGCGTGAACGGTTCTACTGGGTAGGCATGAGAGGAGCCATTGAGAGGTGGTGCAGAGTAGTGTTGAGCCACCCCCGTAGTGTTCGAGTTCGGTTCGGTTCGTCGAACACCCGTGTGTTCGCCGAACTGTTTGTCGAACTGTTCATCGAACACCTTCGAACACCGTTAAAACCAATGGCAGGCAAACAAAAACACATAGAAACACATAGAAAACACCTTCAAAGGTGTCCAAAAGCTGACAAACTGCTCAGAAGACACAACTAACTCATGGAAAAGTGACAGGTACATATAGTCATGCGAAAAGAAAAGAGGTGGAGGAGTAAAAGGAGGGGGAGACACAGATATAGGCATGTCATGCCCTTCTAAAATCCAAAAAGTGAGAAGCCGACACGTTCAGTCCGCTCCTGCTCGTGCCACCTCCGTGTCGCCGGGTTTGTGCCAGAGCCGCGGTGAAGCCTGACGGCCAGCCCCCCTCTCCCAATACTGGTGCCTGTCCGCTGGTGGGTCGAGCGAGCCCCCCTGTGGTGGAGGCAGCTCTAAGCTTTTTAATTTAAATTGTCTCTCTAATTTGAATGAATACACTTTAAATCCATTTACAAGGATCTATTGGAGGGCAAGTCTCATGCCAGCAGCCGCGTAATTCCAGCTCCAGTAGCGTCCACTAAAGCTGCTGCAGTTAAAAAGCTTTTATAAGGATCGAGCTCGGCTGTCCACCGCAAGGCATCCTACTGCCAGTCCCAGCCCCTATGCCTTGGGGTGACTCCTGATGCTCTTCACTGAGTATCCCGTGGTCCCGAAGCATTTCCTTTGAAAAAATTAAGTGTCCAAACTACAGGTGGTGTAGCTTGCTTAACAGCCGGGATAATCCGCTGACTAGCAGACACTGCTACTAGGCACAAAGTATTTCCTGGGCTAGATGCAGTTAAAAATTTGTAATTAGATACTCTCGTTGGATGCTGAGAAAGCATTCCATAGAGTCTCCTGGCACGCCATATATGATTCTCTTAAAAAGCTTGGGGTAGGGGTCTAGGGGACCCTTTTATAGCCAAAATCACAGCCCTGTATCACAATACGTCACCTAGGCTGAAGATAAATGGAACTGTAGCACCCTGAGGGCTCGGTTGCTACAGAGGTATTGCACCTCACCCAGAGGTGTGATATCTCACTCTCAGGTAAGGATGGAGTGTGGATCAGGACCCGACACCTGCATGCATTACACCACATTGCCGTGGGGCAGGGCGACCAATATGCCTCTGAGATGGGCACGACAGTCCCTGTCCCTGGCTGGAGTGGGGGGAGGGAACACTGAGGAAGGGGAACCCTGTAGTGCAGGAGCAGGGAGGAAGCAGTTCCTGGGTGCATTGAGAAGGGAGTATAAAAGGTGGGCACCATCTTAGTTCAGTGCAGAGAAGTCTGAGCAGAAGTGGCAGGGAGCAGGGGCTCTGCATGAGCTCTGCTCTGGAGGCGGGCCTAGTAACAGAGGCCCAGGCCTGGAAGAGGGAGAAGGAAGGAAGAGGAGCGGAGAAGGCTCCAGGAACGAGGAATGAAGGGATCCCAGGGGTGCGGACGGGCGAGTCGCCACCGCACGCCCGAATCCACCTGCGTGGAGGGGTCAGGCCAAAGGGGGAGACCGGTCCCCGAAACTAGTGGAGGCAGGAAACGACCCTCAGCTAGAAACCGGAGGCTGTGACATTTTATGTGGCGCAGCCCCTCGCTACACCCGCTAGGAAGGCACCACATAGGGTCAGGGAAACTGGCGCCAAGTTTACCAAGAGGAGGCCCGAGGCAGCCGGACAGAAGGGTTGGTAAGAAAGGCCAGACAAAGGACACACAAAGGGGGTCCTGTGAAGCGCTCCAAAGTTATCTGGGAGTTGTCTGAGCCCCTCACCTGGTGAGCACAGAACGACGTGGGCAGCCGTTACCTGCAGACGTGGTCTGGATAATAAGAACTGTGAGTAAAGGCCCTAGACTGCATCACTGACTCCGTGTCGTTACTGCTGCTGCCCTGCACCATCACCCCCATCCTCCGCATACACTGCCCTGAGGCTATACTCCTCCCGTGGGGAGTTATGCTACGCTCTGCTGCACCCACAACACCAGCCTCAGCGGTCTGCCCTGCAGCGGCGGCTCACTCTGACCGCAATCCACGGGTGGCGTAGTCGGACATTTAAACATCAAAACCACATAAATAGTTCCGCCACTGGTTTGACCACCCTGAGCCACGGAACCGGGTCGCCGCCACGAAGACTACAACCACCAGCATCCACCAAAAAGGGTCCGGCTCCGGGTGTCCCAAGGCCCAGGGGGTGCATAAGAACATTTTCATCACCTTTCACAATCACCAATGGGACAAGGCAGGGATGTCCTCTGCCCCCTCTCTTATACATCCTAGTGACGGAGCACCAGCTCTCATCAATTCGCCATAACCCCAATATTAGGTGGATTGAGGTGGGAGGCACCGAGTACAAGTGCTCTCTATTTGCTGATGATGTCCTAGTATATATCACTCAATCACATATATCCATCCATGCTGTTATGGCTGGAATAGATCACTTTGTTACATGGTCAAATTTTAAAATCAATGCAGCGAGGTCTGAGGCCCTCGATGTCTCCCTCCCCAAATTCATATAGGATTCCATCCAGTCCAACTTTCCCTTTGCCTGGCCCTCACAGGGTATCAAATACTTAGGAATTCCTATTCATAGAGACCTCTCCCATCTATGTTATCTTAATTTTGGGCCCTTTATTGAACAACTCCATACAGACCACGGTTGGCAAGTTAGAACTGTAAGATTCACTACGTGAACCACTGGTGTTTTGTGGAAAAGCACATGTACACTGTGTTCCAAATTATTATGCAAAAAGTGTTTAGGAGTGATAAGGGAAGAATTTGTTTGTTTGTCAGTTAAACTCATTGATGGTGATGTGTGTCAGGGCTCTTTATATCACTGTAAGCAATTGCAGACACCTGTGCTAATTAGTTTGGCAGGTGTGTCCAATGAAAGGCAAGACTACTTAAGAAGGCTGTCTCACATTATTAAGCAGCCTACATTTTCTGCCAAAATGGGAAAGAAAAAGTATGTGTCGGCTGCTGAGAAGCAACAAATTGTGGAGTGTTTAGGTCAAGGCATGACTACAATCAACATTGTGCGATGATCAGGATGAAGTGTCTTGGCAATCAAGAAGTATGTAGCTGATTCACAGTACACACGTGTGCGTGCTCATAAGGGCAAATTGAGGACGCTTTCCTACAGGCAATTACGTCAGGTTAAAAGAGCAGCGGCAAAAAAGCCTTGTCATAGCAGCAGACAAGTTTTTGAAGCAGCTGGTGCCTCCAACGTCCCCCGAACAACAAGATGCAGGGTCCTTCAGAGGTTTGCAGCTGTGCATACGCCATCCTGTCGACCTCCTCTATCCACTTCACACAAGCAGAAACGGCTCCAGTGGGCCAAACATTACATGAAGACTGATTTCAAAACTGTTTTGTTCACGGATGAGTGCCGTGCAGCGCTCGATGGTCCAGATGGATGGAGTGGAGGATGGCTGGTTGATGGACACCCCACGCAAACACGGCTACAGCGCCAACAAGGAGGAGGTAGAGTAATGTTTTGGGCTGAAATCATGGGGAGAGAGATTGTCGGCCCCTTTAGGATCCCTGAAGGCGCTAAAGATGAACTCCATAATGTATGTAGATTTTCTCAAACAGCACTTCCTGCCATGGTTCAAGAAGAAGAACCGTGTATTTCACAGGAAGATCATTTTTTTGCATGATAATGCACCATCTCATGCTGCACATAAAACATCTGCATCTCTGGCTGATATGGGCATAAAAGGGGACAAACTTATGGTGTGACCCCCATGCTCCCCTGACCTCTACCCCATTCAGAACCTCTGGAGCATCATCAAAAGGAGTGTCTATGATGGCGGGAGGCAGTTCACATCTAAGCAACAGCTCTGGGAGGGTATTCTGTCCTCATGCAAAACAATTGAAGCAGAAACCATCCAAAACCTGACAAATTCAATGGACGAGAGAGTTCAGAAGCTCCTTTCGAACAAGGGGTCCTATGTGGAAATGTAACATCACCTAGAATAAAGTTTTGAGTTGAAAACTGTTTGATTTCAGTTTCTAATAACCTGCTAATGCTTATAATTTCAAAAATGACCATTTTTTTGGTCTTTATTAAAATGAAAAGGTTGATCGAAAAGTTTGGGGGATCTAAGAGTGTGGCAACCCAGTAGTCATGATTACTTCGAATTCTGACAATATGAGGGTCATGTTGCAAGTAGTGCAGCAAGAAGGCACTTATGTGTCTTGCGCATCTCGGAGCCCCAAAATTATTTTCCGGGCTAGATGCAGCTAAAAATTATTATTAATTTTAAATCTGGTGGAGCTTAGTATAGATGGCCTAATAGGATTAGTGCTGCACACTGCTACAAAGCCCAAATTATTTTCCAGTCAAGATACAGATAAACATGATTAGTAATTTTAAATCTGGTGGAGCTTATTATAGATGGCCTAATAGAATCAGTGCTGCACACTGCTACAAAGTCCAAATTATTTTCCAGCCAAGATACAGATAAACATGATTAGTAATTTGAAAGCTTGAAACGGTTGGTAGGGTGATTTTAACCAATCATCAAGCTTTTACTCTCCCCAGGATGACACAGGGGTAGAAAAGTCGTTTCGGATCCATGATTTGTTCATCTTTATGAACGTGAGTCTGTCTACATTATCAGTGGAGAGCCGCGTGCGCTTATCTGTCAGCACACCACCAGCAGCGCTGAACACACGTTCAGACAGAACGCTGGCTGCGGGGCATGACAAGATCTCCAAGGCGTAAGTGGCTAGCTCCGGCCATTTATCCAGATTGGAAGCCCAAAAAGAGCAAGGGTCCAGTGACACAGTCATGGCTTCAATATTTACTTGGAGATACTCCTGTACCATCGTCTCTAGGCGTTAACTATGTGTCAGACTTCTTGTCTCCTGTGGCCTTGCAAAGGATGGGCTAAAAAAGTGGTGAAATGATTCCGCAAAATTGATGTTACCAGCAGATACTGTGGTTCTGTTACGGTTTGAGTGCTGAACACTTGACGGTCCCACGGTTGGCAAGTTGGAACTGTGAGATTCACTACGTGCACCACTGGTGTTTTGTGGAAAAGCACATGTAAGATTCTGCAACAGTCTCTGCTGATACTCCTGCATGCGTGCATCCCTTTCTATGGCAGGAATAATTTCTGCAAATTTACTTTTGTACCGGGGATCTAACAGTGTGGCAGCCCAGTAGTCAGGATTATTTCTAATTCTCACAATTCGAGGGTCATGTTGCAGGTAGTGCAGCAAGAAGGCACTCATGTGTGTTGCGCATCCAGGAGCACCAAGTCCCTGTTGTGTTGGTGGCGAGGTAACAATCATGCTTCCTTCTTCTGTCCTCTCCCCCCAACCTCGCACAACAGAAATGTGATCAAGGTCTCCCTCATCTCATGAGTCTTCCATCAGTTCGTCCTCCACTTCTTCCTGGGCTCCTGCTCCTTCCTCACTAGTTTGGCTGCTACCATGCGCCCTGGTAAAACCATCTCCCCCACCCTCACATGCCTGCCGCCTTGGTGCTGCCGACCGTCTGGACCTTGCAGATGTTAGCCCTTCCGCATACAACTCCTCCTCCTCTACTTCCTCCACCTCCTCTTGTGCCACCACCTGACTCCAAATTCTGTTTAACATGTGCTCCAGCATGTAAATCACCGGAATAGTCATGCTGATAATGGCATCGTCAGCACTAAACATCTTCATCGCCATTTCAAAACTGTGCAGAAGGGTGCATAGGTCCCTGATCTGAGACCACTCCTCCAGCGTGATTTGCCCCACCTCTGGATCTCGTTGGCCCAGGCTATACGTCAGAACGTATTGCACCAGGGATTGTCGGTGCTGCCACAGTCGCTGCAACATGTGCAGAGTTGAATTCCACCGGGTAGGCACATCGCATTTTAGCCTGTGAAGTGGCAGGCCCAACGACTTCTGTAGAGATGTAAGTCGCTGAGCTGCGGGATGCGAACGGTGGAAGTGAGCACACAGCGACCGTGCCCTCTGCAGAAGGCCATCTAGTCTGGGATAGTGGGCATAAAAATTGCTGGACAACCAGGTTCAACACGTGAGCCATACAAGGCACGTGTGTGACATTGCCCCGGCGAAGGGCCGCACCCAGGTTTGCAGCATTGTCGCACACGGCCTTCCCTGGTTTCAGGTCCAGTGGAGACAACCATTCATGAAATTGGTTCTCCAGAGCTGACCACAACTCCTCAGCTGTGTGACTCACATTTCCCAGACATTTCAAAGTAAAAACCGCCTGATGACGTTGAGCCCTACTGCCAGCATAGTAAGGAGGTGTGCAGGATCCCTTCTGCGCAGTTTGAAAGCTTGTGGCATGACCAGACAGGCTTTGGGTGCAGGTGGAAGACCAGGAGGAGGTTGAGGAGGCAGAAGCAGTGGAGGAACTTTGACATAAAGAGGATTGACGCAAAACTTGTGGGGACGGCAAGCCCCTTGTCCTGCTGTCACCATAGTTACCCAGTGCCCAGTCAGCGACATGTAACGCCCCTGTTCATGCCTACTCGTCCAAGTGTCTGTGGTGAAATGCACCCTGTCACACACAGAGTTTCTCAAAGCAGCGGTGATGTTGTGTGCGACATGCTGGTGGAGCGCAGGCACACCTTTCTTTGAGAAGTAGTGCCGACTGGGCATCTGGTACTGGGGCACTGCGACGGACATAAGGTCTCGAAAATCCTCTGTGTCCACCAGGCGGAAAGGCAGCATTTCTGTAGCCAAGAGCTTGCAGATGGTGAAATTCAATCTCTTAGCTTTCTCATGGCTAGGAGGAAATGGTCTTTAACTTGTCCACATCTGAGGGACCGAGGGCTGGCTATTGTGCTTAGACGGGGTTGATAAGGGTGTCCCCGGCAAACTGCCAGTCTGTGAGGAAGATGCAGGCGGACATGTTAGGTTGCCTTGATCCAAAGGTGGTGCTATCGATGTCGGACAGCGCTCAACACCAGCTGGTGTTACCACCTCCAAAGAAAATGATGACCTGCCAATCACGCTGGCTGTTGCGGGTAAAGAGGTGGCAGGTCTGCGCCCCAAAACAGGTGTGACTGCTGTCCCCCCAGTCACAGAGGATGAAGAGGCCGCGGATGCACAAGATATGGCAGACGGCGGTTGGCCCGGCCGGCTAGGCCGCATTGTAGCACTCTGAGCTTCCCACTGCAACTTATGCTTCATGTCCATGTGCCGGTTCATGCATGAAGTACTCAAACTATGTATTTTTTGGCCTCTACTTAGCTTTTGCTGACAAATGTTACAGATAACACGAGTTGGGTCATCTTTATCGATCTGAAAAAATGCCCAGGCTATGCAAGGCTTAGCACCCATGCGACCTGAAGAGCCACCACGACTTGTGGTGAGAGGCAGAGTTGTGTTTGAGGATGCAGTTGTTGACGTGCTTCCAGTACTACGTCTCTGTCCAGGAAGGCGCAACCTGACCTCGTCGTTACTAGCATCTTCCTCCACCTCCTCTGCTGACCTCATCTCTTGGCTGACTGTGGGTTGACAGTAAGTGGAATCTCCAACCTCATCATCATCACCCTGTGCGTTATCACACCCGTCGTCCTCAGAGCTAACCTGTTCCTGCCCTGACAAAAAACTAAAGTTGTCGCTCCAATCAGGTATTTGAGTCTCATCATCGTCTTCCTCATTGTCTCCACCAACAGGAGTTACAGTTTGGGAATGAGTGTCTACATTATGGTCAGAACCTTCTGTGTCTGGTCCTGGATCCGACTCATAAAGATTCTGGGCATCAGTGCAGATCATTTCCTCGTCTGGATTCACAGAAGCGCTGGAGTCGACCTCTGATTCCCAGGCTATAGTATGAGTAAACAGCTCTGCAGACTCAACCATCTGTTCTACCTCATACTCAGACGGGCAGCTGGAGATTTGGGAGCTGTGAGGAAGCAAGTGCGATTGGGGTGACACCTTTGAGGACTGGAGTATTTGTGATGTTGAAGTTGATGTGGAGGAGAGCCCACTTAATGGAGAACTTGATATCCGTTGAAGCACCTGCTGTTTTTGTGCCTCATCTGGAATTTGTAGCGATTGGCGTGGCCGTAAGAAAGGGATCTTATCACATTGTCCGCTAAAAGAAGTAGACATTTTAGTTTGGCTGGAAGATGGTCTTTCTTCTGCAGATGTTACTGTTGCTTTAACACCTACCCCACGGACACAACCTTTTTTCCCCTTCCCAACATGCCTATTCCCCTTTCCACCAGCAGCAGGCCTTTTTTCACTCATTTTGGTGGTTAACTAATTCACAACTCTGGAGTTGTTTGCACAAAAAAACAATGGATGGGAACCGAGCAGAGCTGAGTGGCCAAACTGTGGTATTAGGCCAAAACTATTGGCTGGGTTAGATGCAGAAAAAAATTATATTCAATTTGCTACCTGATGGAGGTCAGTATAGATGGACTAATAGAACAAGTCCCACACACAGCTAGAAGCCCAAATATTTTTTCAGAGTTAGATGCAGAAAAAAAATATATTCAGTTTGCAACCTGATGGAGGTCAGTATAGATGGACTAATAGAGAAAGTCCCACACACTGCTAGAAGGCCAAATATTTTTTCAGAGCTAGATGCAGACAAAAAATTATTTTTAATTTGCAACCTGATGGAGGTCAGTATAGATGGACTAATAGAGAAAGTCCCACACACTGCTAGAAGGCCAAATATTTTTTCAGAGCTAGATGCAGATATAAATTATTTTTAATTTGCAACCTGATGGAGGTCAGTATAGATAGACTAATAGAGAAAGTCCCACACACTGCTAGAAGGCCAAATATTTTTTCAGAGCTAGATGCAGAAAAAAATTATATTCAGTTTGCAACCTGATGGAGGTCAGTATAGATGGACTAATAGAACAAGTCCCACACACAGCTAGAAGGCCAAATATTTTTTCAGAGGTAGATGCAGATAAAAATTATTTTTAATTTGCAGCCTGATGGAGGTCAGTATAGATGGACTAATAGAGAAAGTCCCACACACTGCTAGAAGGCCAAATAATTTTTCAGAGCTAGATGCAGACAAAAAATTATTTTGAACTTGCAACCTGATGGAGGTCAGTATAGATGGACTAATAGAGAAAGTCCCACACACTGCTAGAAGGCCAAATATTTTTTCAGAGCTAGATGCAGACAAAAAATTATTTTTAATTTGCAACCTGATGGAGGTCAGTATAGATGGACTAATAGAGAAAGTCCCACACACTGCTAGAAGGCCAAATATTTTTTCAGAGCTAGATGCAGATAAAAATTATTTTTAATTTGCAACCTGATGGAGGTCAGTATAGATGGACTAATAGAGAAAGTCCCACACACTGCTAGAAGGCCAAATATTTTTTCAGAGCTAGATGCAGAAAAAAATTATATTCAGTTTGCAACCTGATGGAGGTCAGTATAGATGGACTAATAGAACAAGTCCCACACACAGCTAGAAGGCCAAATATTTTTTCAGAGGGAGATGCAGAAAAAAATTATATTCAGTTTGCAACCTGATGGAGGTCTGTATAGATGGATTAATAGAATAAGTCCCACACACAGCTAGAAGCCCAAATATTTTTTCAGAGGTAGATGCAGAAAAAAATTATATTCAGTTTGCAACCTGATGGAGGTCTGTATAGATGGATTAATAGAACAAGTCCCACACACAGCTAGAAGCCCAATATTTTTTCAGAGGTAGATGCAGAAAAAAAATATATTCAGTTTGCAACCTGATGGAGGTCAGTATAGATGGACTAATAGAGAAAGTCCCACACACTGCTAGAAGGCCAAATATTTTTTCAGAGCTAGATGCAGACAAAAAATTATTTTTAATTTGCAACCTGATGGAGGTCAGTATAGATGGACTAATAGAGAAAGTCCCACACACTGCTAGAAGGCCAAATATTTTTTCAGAGCTAGATGCAGAAAAAAATTATATTCAGTTTGCAACCTGATGGAGGTCAGTATAGATGGACTAATAGAACAAGTCCCACACACAGCTAGAAGGCCAAATATTTTTTCAGAGCTAGATGCAGAAAAAAATTATATTCAGTTTGCAACCTGATGGAGGTCTGTATAGATGGATTAATAGAACAAGTCCCACACACAGCTAGAAGCCCAATATTTTTTCAGAGGTAGATGCAGAAAAAAAATATATTCAGTTTGCAACCTGATGGAGGTCAGTATAGATGGACTAATAGAGAAAGTCCCACACACTGCTAGAAGGCCAAATATTTTTTCAGAGCTAGATGCAGAAAAAAATTATATTCAGTTTGCAACCTGATGGAGGTCAGTATAGATGGACTAATAGAACAAGTCCCACACACAGCTAGAAGGCCAAATATTTTTTCAGAGGTAGATGCAGATAAAAATTATTTTTATTTTGCAGCCTGATGGAGGTCAGTATAGATGGACTAATAGAGAAAGTCCCACACACTGCTAGAAGGCCAAATATTTTTTCAGAGCTAGATGCAGACAAAAAATTATTTTGAATTTGCAACCTGATGGAGGTCAGTATAGATGGACTCATAGAGAAAGTCCCACACACTGCTAGAATGCCAAATATTTTTTCAGAGCTAGATGCAGACAAAAAATTATTTTTAATTTGCAACCTGATGGAGGTCAGTATAGATGGACTAATAGAGAAAGTCCCACACACTGCTAGAAGGCCAAATATTTTTTCAGAGCTAGATGCAGATAAAAATTATTTTTAATTTGCAACCTGATGGAGGTCAGTATAGATGGACTAATAGAGAAAGTCCCACACACTGCTAGAAGGCCAAATATTTTTTCAGAGCTAGATGCAGAAAAAAATTATATTCAGTTTGCAACCTGATGGAGGTCAGTATAGATGGACTAATAGAACAAGTCCCACACACAGCTAGAAGCCCAAATATTTTTTCAGCGGTAGATGCAGAAAAAAATTATATTCAGTTTGCAACCTGATGGAGGTCTGTATAGATGGATTAATAGAACAAGTCCCACACACAGCTAGAAGCCCAATATTTTTTCAGAGGTAGATGCAGAAAAAAAATATATTCAGTTTGCAACCTGATGGAGGTCAGTATAGATGGACTAATAGAGAAAGTCCCACACACTGCTAAGAGGCCAAATATTTTTTCAGAGCTAGATGCAGACAAAAAATTATTTTTAATTTGCAACCTGATGGAGGTCAGTATAGATGGACTAATAGAGAAAGTCCCACACACTGCTAGAAGGCCAAATATTTTTTCAGAGCTAGATGCAGAAAAAAATTATATTCAGTTTGCAACCTGATGGAGGTCAGTATAGATGGACTAATAGAACAAGTCCCACACACAGCTAGAAGGCCAAATATTTTTTCAGAGCTAGATGCAGAAAAAAATTATATTCAGTTTGCAACCTGATGGAGGTCAGTATAGATGGACTAATAGAACAAGTCCCACACACAGCTAGAAGGCCAAATATTTTTTCAGAGGTAGATGCAGATAAAAATTATTTTTAATTTGCAGCCTGATGGAGGTCAGTATAGATGGACTAATAGAGAAAGTCCCACACACTGCTAGAAGGCCAAATATTTTTTCAGAGCTAGATGCAGACAAAAAATTATTTTGAATTTGCAACCTGATGGAGGTCAGTATAGATGGACTAATAGAGAAAGTCCCACACACTGCTAGAATGCCAAATATTTTTTCAGAGCTAGATGCAGAAAAAAATTATATTCAGTTTGCAACCTGATGGAGGTCAGTATAGATGGACTAATAGAACAAGTCCCACACACAGCTAGAAGGCCAAATATTTTTTCAGAGGTAGATGCAGATAAAAATTATTTTTAATTTGCAGCCTGATGGAGGTCAGTATAGATGGACTAATAGAGAAAGTCCCACACACTGCTAGAAGGCCAAATATTTTTTCAGAGCTAGATGCAGACAAAAAATTATTTTGAATTTGCAACCTGATGGAGGTCAGTATAGATGGACTAATAGAGAAAGTCCCACACACTGCTAGAAGGCCAAATATTTTTTCAGAGGTAGATGCAGACAAAAAATTATTTTTAATTTGCAACCTGATGGAGGTCAGTATAGATGGACTAATAGAGAAAGTCCCACACACTGCTAGAAGGCCAAATATTTTTTCAGAGCTAGATGCAGATAAAAATTATTTTTAATTTGCAACCTGATGGAGGTCAGTATAGATGGACTAATAGAGAAAGTCCCACACACTGCTAGAAGGCCAAATATTTTTTCAGAGCTAGATGCAGATAAAAATTATTTTTAATTTGCAACCTGATGGAGGTCAGTATAGATGGACTAATAGAGAAAGTCCCACACACTGCTAGAAGGCCAAATATTTTTTCAGAGCTAGATGCAGAAAAAAATTATATTCAGTTTGCAACCTGATGGAGGTCAGAATAGATGGACTAATAGAACAAGTCCCACACACAGCTAGAAGCCCAAATATTTTTTCAGAGGGAGATGCAGAAAAAAATTATATTCAGTTTGCAATCTGATGGAGGTCTGTATAGATGGATTAATAGAACAAGTCCCACACACAGCTAGAAGCCCAAATATTTTTTCAGAGGTAGATGCAGAAAAAAATTATATTCAGTTTGCAACCTGATGGAGGTCTGTATAGATGGATTAATAGAACAAGTCCCACACACAGCTAGAAGCCCAATATTTTTTCAGAGGTAGATGCAGAAAAAAAATATATTCAGTTTGCAACCTGATGGAGGTCAGTATAGATGGACTAATAGAACAAGTCCCACACACAGCTAGAAGGCCAAATATTTTTTCAGAGGTAGATGCAGATAAAAATTATTTTTAATTTGCAGCCTGATGGAGGTCAGTATAGATGGACTAATAGAGAAAGTCCCACACACTGCTAGAAGGCCAAATGTTTTTTCAGAGCTAGATGCAGACAAAAAATTATTTTGAATTTGCAACCTGATGGAGGTCAGTATAGATGGACTAATAGAGAAAGTCCCACACACTGCTAGAATGCCAAATATTTTTTCAGAGCTAGATGCAGAAAAAAATTATATTCAGTTTGCAACCTGATGGAGGTCAGTATAGATGGACTAATAGAACAAGTCCCACACACAGCTAGAAGGCCAAATATTTTTTCAGAGGTAGATGCAGATAAAAATTATTTTTAATTTGCAGCCTGATGGAGGTCAGTATAGATGGACTAATAGAGAAAGTCCCACACACTGCTAGAAGGCCAAATATTTTTTCAGAGCTAGATGCAGACAAAAAATTATTTTGAATTTGCAACCTGATGGAGGTCAGTATAGATGGACTAATAGAGAAAGTCCCACACACTGCTAGAAGGCCAAATATTTTTTCAGAGTTAGATGCAGACAAAAAATTAATTTTAATTTGCAACCTGATGGAGGTCAGTATAGATGGACTAATAGAGAAAGTCCCACACACTGCTAGAAGGCCAAATATTTTTTCAGAGCTAGATGCAGATAAAAATTATTTTTAATTTGCAACCTGATGGAGGTCAGTATAGATGGACTAATAGAGAAAGTCCCACACACTGCTAGAAGGCCAAATATTTTTTCAGAGCTAGATGCAGAAAAAAATTATATTCAGTTTGCAACCTGATGGAGGTCAGTATAGATGGACTAATAGAACAAGTCCCACACACAGCTAGAAGCCCAAATATTTTTTCAGAGGGAGATGCAGAAATAAATTATATTCAGTTTGCTATCTGATGGAGGTCTGTATAGATGGATTAATAGAACAAGTCCCACACACAGCTAGAAGCAGAAATATTTTTTCAGAGGTAGATGCAGAAAAAAATTATATTCAGTTTGCAACCTGATGGAGGTCTGTATAGATGGATTAATAGAACAAGTCCCACACACAGCTAGAAGCCCAATATTTTTTCAGAGGTAGATGCAGAAAAAAAATATATTCAGTTTGCAACCTGATGGAGGTCAGTATAGATGGACTAATAGAGAAAGTCCCACACACTGCTAGAAGGCCAAATATTTTTTCAGAGCTAGATGCAGACAAAAAATTATTTTTAATTTGCAACCTGATGGAGGTCAGTATAGATGGACTAATAGAGAAAGTCCCACACACTGCTAGAAGGCCAAATATTTTTTCAGAGCTAGATGCAGATATAAATTATTTTTAATTTGCAACCTGATGGAGGTCAGTATAGATGGACTAATAGAGAAAGTCCCACACACTGCTAGAAGGCCAAATATTTTTTCAGAGCTAGATGCAGACAAAAAATTATTTTGAATTTGCAGCGTGATGGAGGTCAGTATAGATGGACTAATAGAACAAGTCTCACACACTGCTAGAAGCCCAAATATTTTTTCAGAGCTAGATGCAGAAAAAAATTATATTCAATTTGCAACCTGATGGAGGTCAGTATAGATGGACTAATAGAATGATGCTATGCCCAAAAGATTTTACTTCACTAGGTGCAGTAAAAAAATTGGTATTCTATACACAGGTGGTATATCTTGCAACACAGATAGGCTACTCCTCTGACTAACACACTCTGCAATAGGCCAAAAAGGATTAGCTTTGCTAGATTCAGCCAAATGCTGTGAAAAAAACTTGCACAGCACTGGCACAGACCTGCGTGGCAAAAACTGATAGGAACTGATGTAACCTAGTCCTGAAAAGGACTGCAATTACAATTAATCTTTACTCCCACAATCTATCTATTTAAGAGCACAGACCTGCCTGATAAAAGTCGGAGGAAATGCTGTAACCTAGTCCTTAAAAGGTCTGCAATCACAACTATTCCCTACTCCCAAGCTATCTGTAGATTTGTGCGAAAATTGGCTTGAAATTAACAAGGTATAGCGCACACAGCAACAGCGGTGCCGTCTAACACGCAGCTGCAGCAGTGAGAAAATGGTGGCGACGGGGAAAATGGCTGGGTCTTAAAGGGCAAGGACATGTGACATACACTGCCAATGACACATGCCCTTGCTTGTGTGAAAAAAAGCACTTCGCTCCATGTGTGCGCTGCTGATAGGCTGACAGATTGCACCTCCCCACTGTAAATGCGGGAAAGAGAAAAAAAAATGGAGATCTTCATTATTCCTGCAGAGATCCATCCCCTGCCCCTCCCCCCACCCCGCTGTACACTCAAACTGCGTATTAACATTAATTTTCATCATTACTGAGAAAAAATCCAGTTATGATTTTGGTGCACGAACAGTTATCGAACATAACCTCGAACAGCCGAATTTTTCTCAAATCGTTCGTGTTTGCCGAACGGCTCGAACACCGCCCAAAACAGCTCGAATTTGAGATTGGCGAACAGTTCGAGTCGAACAACGCTCATCTCTAGTGCAGAGACTGTGGCCCGTGCAACCTAAGAAGAAAGGACCGTGCCAGCCATATGACTCCCCTGCAGCCCATCATCACCAGACAGCCACTGGAACTGGTAGCCCTGGACCATGTGAAACTGGCTCCGAGCAGATCTGGGTATGTCTACGCCCTCACAATCGTAGATCACTACTCCCGGTTCCTGGTGGTGGTTCCCGTCAAGGACTTAACGGCTCAAACAGCAGCTAGAGCCTTCCAGCAGCACTTCTGCCGTCCACACGGGTATCCGGAGCAAGTGTTGACAGACCAAGGACCAGCCTTCGAAGCAGAGGTCTTCCAGGAGTTCTGCAACCTGTATGGCTGCAAGAAGATAAGAGCAACGCCCTATCACCCGCAGACCAACGGACTCTGCGAAAAGATGAACCAGGTGGTGATAGATCTGCAAAAAACATTGCCCCTGGAAGAACACAGCCTGTGGCCTGAGAAACTGCCCGATCTGGTGGACCTGTACAACCACATCCCGGTAGGTTCCACCAACTGTACCGCGGCTTACCTAATGAGAGCAAGACCTGGTAAGCTGCCTATTGACCTGGATATGGGAGTCTGACACCTGAGGACACCTCGCCAGAGGCAGACTGGGATACAGAACGGCAGCAGCAGTACCGGAAAGTACAGGAGAGCGTCGAGCGAAGTCTCTGTCAATCAAGAGAAAGGCAGGAGAGGACTTATAACCAACATGCTCCCGCTGTTCCCCTGGTACCTGGAGAGCAGGTCTTGAAAAGAAAAAAGGCGGCTCCATAAGTTGGACGACCAGTGGGAAAAGGACCAGTACACCGTACTGCCCTCAAGCCACAATAATCCAAAGGTGTACGTCATCAGCAAGGATGGAGGAGAGACCACAGCCACTGTCTCCAGAGACCACCTGAAAAAGTGCCCCGAGAAGTTGCAAAGCACGGATGAAGATCAGGAAGACCCTCAACCCATAGAGGAAAAGGAGGAAATTATCAGCACTGTACTCGGAGACTTTCCCTGGTCCTGGACACAAGAAAACAACGCTATCGTGGTGCCCGTCCTCACCTTTCTCCAGCCAGCCCCTCAAGTGCCTACAGAAGACCAGGTAGAGCTGGAAGAGCAGCCGGCCCAGGAGGCAGAAGAGTCCACACCAGCAGCGCAGGAGGATCAACCCTCTGCTAGTAGTGAGCCTGCCGTACCCCTAGTGAGCCAAAGAGTGCGCAGACAGCTGCCCAGCTTACCCATAACACCTCCTACACCCAGTAGTGCAGAACCAGTTAGTGAGCTCCGTAGGTCCACTAGAGTCACTAGAGGTCAGATGCCCACTCACTGGAAAATATAAAGTAATGCACTGTAAATTTACCTGTTTCTTGAAGATGTTTATGGTTTTTGTTGTTGCCTGTTATTAATTATGTTTCTTAGTTACCCTGCAGATTTATTTGGACTAACAGGTTATGGACACTGGATAACCGGAACAATCTTGTAGATAGTTGCACATTGTGCCTCTTGCGAAGACGGCCGCGGAAGAGAAAACCTGTCTGGCGTGGCCTCCTTGCAGCCCAAAGTAGCTAGCTTCAGCCTTGCAGCCACGCCCAAGGCCAACCCAAGGGGTTTGCTTTGGACAGGTCCCCTACTTCGCTTAAAGCTTCACCTTGGGTGACATGGACACCCTCTTGTTTCACAAACTTCACCTTGGGTGATATGGACTCCTGGTTGTGGACACGCCGTGACCTTTAAATAACTAAAGCTTCTTGTAAATATGTTATTGTATTATCGTTTATACCCTTGTATTTATGTTTCTTTAAAAATGTGCTTAGTCCCGGAGTACTAAAATTCACTAGGGGGGAATGTGGCACCCCAGGGGTCTGGTTGCCACAGTAATAGAAATATTATGTCTGAGAGCAAGTGGGAGGTTTCTCTGGTCAGGAGCCCTAAGCATGCAACACTGCCCGCCCAGACCTGGGAGGGGAGGAATCTGCCCTTATAAACTGGGTCTGGGGCGGGATTAGAGAGTTAGAGCTTGGAGAGGGAAAGATACAGCAGGAGCTCTGTAGGAGCAGGAGTGAGAGCCAGAGGCTGGAAGCTAGATAGCTCGCCTTGGCTGAAGACACTAAACCCGGACACGGAGTCCGAGGCTGTGGGGACATCCAGACCAGCAGCAGAATCCAACCGGCAGGGGATTCCAGGTCCTCTGGCCTTAGAAGCCTGGAGGCACGGTCACAAGCAAGGGACCAGCACCGCCGTCGTGGAGCGGAGGCTAACAGAAGGCCCCAAGTCACCGGCCATACGGGTGAGCACCACACGGTATACTCAGGGACGTGGGCTACTTCTACCCACATAGAGCAAGGTAGCCAGGAAAGAGTGCAGATAGACGGGAAGGCCTACAACTCCACCTGGCCAGGGGGAGATCCTGCTTGCTCACAGACTTACCAGGCCTCTACGGCTAACCAGTACTCCCGGGAGGGTCTGCTTTATACCATCAGTAAAGACCCTGAACTGCACCACACGTCTCTGTGTTTTATCGCCGCACCAGCACTCTTAGTACTGGGACGCTCACACCATCACTCCCATCATCCACACTAGCTGCCCTGAGGCAATACTTCTCCCGTGCGGAGTTATCCCATACTTGGCTGCGCTTACAACATCAGCCTCAGCGGCCTGCAGCGGCGGTCCCCACTGACCGCAATCCACGGGTGGCATAGTCGGACATTTGTTATTACACTAAGACTGCCACTGGTTTGACCACCCTGAGCCACGGACCGGGTCGCCGCCACACTGAGACTACCACCCCCAGCATCCCACCAGAGGCCCGGTTCCGGGTTCCCCACGCGGCCCAGGGGGTGAGTCAGTTGCATCACAGACCATTGCCACCCTGGTGATATGGTAGTGGAGGATGAGGAGAAGAAGGAGGACAAGGGCAAGTAGGCAAAATCAGTAAGCGTATACCCATGTGTGGGTGTGAAAAGGTGCACGGGAATACACCTCCCAAGAAAAGACACTGGATTTGAGTTTATGTTACGCTGCTATCATTCGGTGCTGTTGAGAAGTCTGGCCCAATCCAGCCCTTGTTCATTTTTATAAGAGTCAGCCTGTCAGCATTTTCAGTTGACAGGCGGATGCGCTTATCAGTTATAATTCCACCAGTAACACTAAAAACCCGCTCTGATAAAACGCTGGCGGCAGGGCAGACCAGGACCTCCAAGGCATAGAGAGCCAGTTCATTCCATGTATCCAGCTTGGATACCCAATTATTATAAGGGACAGCGGAATCACGGAGGACGTTGGTACGGTCGGCAAGGTACTGTTAGAACCTTGCTGTTAGGTTTTTTTTCCTTTGCTGGTCACATGACCTTGTTGGCCTATTTAATCCTGCTCCGCCCTTCTGGCTTTGCTGGACTTCATTGTATATCTACTTTCTAGCTAGCCTGTGCTCTGTATCTATCTCTGTTAGTTTGCTTGGTCTACGGACCTCTATGTTCTATCTATTTTGTTTGTTCGTCTGTCTGCTACTATTTCTGTTAGGAGGTGTCCCATATTCCTTCCAGTCCTTAGTACTTGTAGGGATTCCCTCCCCACATCTATAGGTCTTCGTACAGACTAGATTAGGACTTTAGCAGGTCTGATTGCAGGATCAGGTTCCCTGTTACATCGTAGGGATTCAGCTGAGTCCTATAGTAGGGACAGATCTCCTCTCTTTCCTTGGCTTTGGTAGCAGAACATAACAGTAAGTCCAGCCAAGCCAGAAGGGCGGAGCAGGATTAAATAGGCCAACAAGGTCATGTGACCAGCAAAGGAAAAAAAAACCTAACAGCAAGGTTCTAACAGTATAAAAAAAACCTAACAGCAAGGTTCTAACAGTACCCCCCCTTCTAAGAGGATCCTCCGGATCCCCTAGGACCAGGCTTATCAGGAAATCTCCTGTGAAACGCTCTGATAAGTCTGGACGCGGAAACATCATCTGACCTCACCCAAGAGTTATCCTCGGGTCCGAAACCTTTCCAGGCCACAAGATACTGCAAACTACCTCTATACCGTCTAGAGTCAAGGATGCGAGAAATTTCATATTCCCTGTCCTCCACCACCGGAGGAACAGAGGCAGAGGCGTCACCATCCGACACAACAGCTTTTTTTAACAGAGAGACATGAAAGACCGGATTAATTCTCCAGGAGGTAGGAACCTCCAACCAATCTGCTGTTAGGTTGGAGGTTCCTACCTCCTGGAGAATTAATCCGGTCTTTCATGTCTCTCTGTTAAAAAAAGCTGTTGTGTCGGATGGTGACGCCTCTGCCTCTGTTCCTCCGGTGGTGGAGGACGGGGAATATGAAATTTCTCGCATCCTTGACTCTAGGCGGTATAGAGGTAGTTTGCAGTATCTTGTGGCCTGGAAAGGTTTCGGACCCGAGGATAACTCTTGGGTGAGGTCAGATGATGTTTCCGCGTCCAGACTTATCAGAGCGTTTCACAGGAGATTTCCTGATAAGCCTGGTCCTAGGGGATCCGGAGGATCCTCTTAGAAGGGGGGGTACTGTTAGAACCTTGCTGTTAGGTTTTTTTTCCTTTGCTGGTCACATGACCTTGTTGGCCTATTTAATCCTGCTCCGCCCTTCTGGCTTTGCTGGACTTCATTGTATATCTACTTTCTAGCTAGCCTGTGCTCTGTATCTATCTCTGTTAGTTTGCTTGGTCTATGGACCTCTATGTTCTATCTATTTTGTTTGTTCGTCTGTCTGCTACTATTTCTGTTAGGAGGTGTCCCATATTCCTTCCAGTCCTTAGTACTTGTAGGGATTCCCTCCCCACATCTATAGGTCTTCGTCCAGACTAGATTAGGACTTTAGCAGGTCTGATCGCAGGATCAGGTTCCCTGTTACATCGTAGGGATTCAGCTGAGTCCTATAGTAGGGACAGATCTCCTCTCTTTCCTTAGCTTTGGTAGCAGAACATAACAGGTACTCCCTCAGCATCTTCCCAAACTTTGCACTCCTTGTGAGAGTACCCCGCTCCTCAGGGCCTGTGCGATGGGAGGGTCTGAGAATATTCTCCCAGAATTTTGACAGTGTTCCCCTGCCTCTGCTGAGTTGAAGTTGTGTCTCTCTCCCCTGTGCTCCTTGATTGTCGAACGAAGTGTGCCCTCTGCCGCCAGCGTTTTCAGATGGGAATTTCTTTAATAGTTCTGCAACAAGGGCCTTCTAGTACAGCCCCATTTTTTAGACCTGGCTGCCTAAGGAATACGATATAGAAAGTTCTCCTTGTAGCATGGGTCTAGAAGTGTCACCAACCAGTAATGACTGTCATCCAAAATTTTGAGAATGCGAGGGTCATGGGAAAGGCAGCGTAACATAAACTCAGCCATGCGTGCCAGACTACTAACAGGCAAGACTTCCGTGTCCTCAACAAGAGGATGACTGACCATGCTCTCCTCCCCCTCCTCCTCTCTGTCCTCTGGCCATCCACGCTGAACAGACAGTATGACAGCTGTTCAGGTAGTATCGTCTATAGTGCATGAAACTAGCTCCTGTCCTTCCTCCTCCTCTTCCTCATTGTCAGCCAATCCACGTTGGGATGAGATGAGGCTTGGCTGTGTGTAATCACCCTGTATGGTTCCTTGCTCCATCTCATCATGCTCCGCCTGCAATGCATCCTCTTTTATTGTGAGCAGAGAGTGTTTCAGAAGACAGAGAAGCGGGATGGTGATGCTAATTATGGCGTCATCGCCGCTCACCATCTTGGTGGAGTCCTCAAAGTTTTGGAGGATGGTACATATGTCAGACATCCATGTCCTCTCCTGAGGTCTTATGTGTGGAGTCTGAACTGAATATCGACGACTTTTTTGATGCTGGTACTCAACAACTGCCCTCTTCTGCTCACAAATCCTTCCCAACATCTGCAGTGTAGAGTTCCAACACGTGGGGACATCACACCCCAGTCTGTGAGCCAGAAGCTGCAAATGCTGCTGAAGCACAGCAAGGGCGGCGGAAGCTGTAGCTGACTTTCTAAAATGGGCACACAGGCGGAGTACTATAACAAGCAGATCCGGCAGCTCCGAGTAGGTTTCGAGAAACCGCTGAACCACGAGGTTAAGCACATGGGCCAGGCATGGTACGTGTTTGAGCTCGCCTCAGAGTCGCCACCAGGTTCCAGCCATTGTCACACACGACCATGCCTGGCTGTAGGTTCAGCGGTGTGAGCCACAGATCTACCTGCTCTTTCAGAGCTGTCAACAACTCTTCAGCATTGTGCGCTTTTTCAGCTACGCATATTAGCTTCAAAACAGCCTGTTGCCGCTTGGCCGAGGCAGTGCTGCAGTGCTTCCAGCTTGTGACTGATGTAGTCATTTCGGAGATGGAGGCTGAAGAGGAGGAGGAGGCTGAGGAGGATGAGGTGCAGGAGCTGTTGACCGTGGGGGCAACCCTGATTGACCTAGGGCCCGCAATCCTTGGCGTCGGGAGGACATGTTCCGTCCCAAGGTCCGACTGGGTCCCGGCTTCCACTATGTTAACCCAGTGTGCCATCAGCGAGATGTACCGTCCCTGCCCATAAGCACTTGTCCACATGTCCGTGGTTAAGTGGACTTTACTGGTAACTGCGTTGTTGAGAGCACGGCTAATGTTTTGAGACTCGTGCTTGTGTAATGCGGGGACGGCACACCGGGAGAAATAGTGGCGACTGGGGACCGAGTACCGAGGGACGGCTGCCGCCATCAGGTTGCGGAATGCTTCAGTCTCCACGAGCCTAAAAGGCAACATTTCGAGCGCAAGCAGTCGTGAAATGTTAGAATTTAGTAGTGTGGCCTGAGGGGCGTTGGCGGCATATTTGCACTTGTGTTCCAAGCACTGGGGTATGGACAACTGAACGCTGTGCTGGGACAAGGACATGGACGTGCTTCCTGATGCTGCTACTTTAGAGTGTGCAACGACAGGTGCAGGGCAGGAGGCATCTTCGCATGCACCATGGACAGGGGATTGGCTTGCATGCACAACAGCGGAAGAAGCAATGGTGCCACCCGCAGACACTGTTCCTGGACCCTGGGGTTCAGCCCACAAAGTCGGGTGCTTTGCTGCCATGTGCCTGATCATGCTGGTGGTGGTCAGGCTGGTCGTTTGCCACCCCTGCTGATGCTGGCCTGGCAGGTGGTGCAAATGGCCTTTTTGGGGTTATCGGCAGAATCTTTAAAAACCAACCAGACTTGGGAAGACCAAACAGTTGTACTGCAACTTCCTTCGTGTTGGTGTTACGGGGAATGGTTGCCTGCCTTCTGTCTGCGGCCACCACACTGCTTCTTCCTGCCTGTTGGGGTGCTCTGCCTCCCTCCCCCTGTGTGCTGCTGTCCTCGCTCTGCATGTCCTCCTGCCAGGTTGGGTCAGTTACTATATCATCCACCACCTTGTCTTCCACTTCCGCACCCTGGTCCTCCTCCTGACTTTCTGGCAATTGTCTCTCATCATCGTCCACCTATTGTGACACTTTCCAACCATTGCCTTCGTGTGACAGTGGCTGCTCAAATATTTGGGCATCGCTACACGCGATCTCCTCTTGCCCCGGTTCAAGTGGAACGGGCGAGAGGCCCGAATCTATAAATGGAAAAGTGAACAGCTCTTCAGAGTGTCCAAGTGTGGGATCAGTTGTCTCTGAGTACTCGGCATGGTGGGAGGAAGGAGGATCACGGTGAGGAATATGCGGTCCAGACTCACGGCTACTGAGACTTGACCGTGTGGAAGACAGGGTGGTGGTGGTGGTGGCTAAGTGACTGGAAACATTATCCGCTATCCAACCAACAACCTTTTGACACTGCTCTGGGTTCAATAGTGGTGTTCTGCGGTCCCCTAGATATTGAGACAGGAAGGTCAGGCGAGAAGATGTAGGTGTTTGTTGTGGCACAATTTCAGCTTGCCCACGACCTCGTCCTCTGCATGCACCATCATCATCACGTCCAGTTCCCCGTCCCTTGCCACGTGCCTTGCCCATTTTAAATGGAGGACAGTATCTTCCACACTCACTACAAATGACTGAGTTTGGAGTGAACTTATATGTGATCCGTGTAATGGAGAAAACAGAGTTTTAAATACCTGGCCTGTAGGTAAGTAGTTTGAACAGCAAACTGCGGTAAATTGCTTCAATGACACACTAAAGAAAATTTTTAATGGAGGCCAGAAATGGCAGTATTTTCTGACAACGTATATGTGATCCGTTTGACGGAGAAAACAGAGTTTTAAATACCTGGCCTGTAGGTAAGTAGTTTGAACAGCAAACTGCGGTGAATTGCTTCAATGACACGCTAAAGGAAATTTTTAATGGAGGACAGAAATGGCAGTATTTTCTGACAACGTATATGTGATCCTATTGACGGAGAAAACACAGTTTTAAATAGCTGGATTTCTAGCGCTCTAATATGGAAAGGACCTGGCTGTATTCTGCAGTGCCTACAAGCAAATGGCGCAGAAAAAAATGGTGTTCTCTGGATTGCTTTTTAAGCAAATAATGAGGATTAAGATCCAAAGAAAAGTATTCCTGGCACCTGAGACCTGGGCCTTTGTATAGAAGTATCTAACAGCAGCAGAAGGCAGAATTGGAATGGAGCCTCTTGTGCTATATGCACTGCAGTCTGCTATATACACTGCCTGCCTATACACCCTGCCTGCCTGATATCTCTGCAGATGGATTAGTCCTCAGAAGGACTGTTTGTTAAGATGGATATGTGTAATGTACGGTTTTTCTCCCTACACTAGCTAATACACAATCAAACCTGTCCCTGACGCAGCAGCAGCTCTCCCTACACAGTCTGATCCGGAGTGACTGTGACGAGCATGGCGGCGCCCGGTCTGATATAGACCTCATGACGCTGTGCGGCCAGCCAATCACTGTAATGCCCACAACCAACATGGCTACGGCATTACAGTGCATGGCAGGCAATCCCTGCATGTTCATTGGCTCTCTAAAGAGCGCCAAACATGCAGGGAGGGGATCCGAGTTCCCGCCCGAGCAACCCAGATATACTCGGCGAGCGCCGAGCATCTCGAGCAGTGAGATGCTCGGGCGAGCACCGAGCAGTAGCGAGCATGCTCGCTCATCACTAATCCTGGCCTCTTCCAGCCGATAGGCAGTAACGGACGTGCCTGGGGTAGGGAGCCTCAGAAACGAGGTAGTCCCTCTTAGAGTCAGTTATTGGGAGCCGTGGGGTGAAGCAGTCCAGAGGCAGTTTCCCCTAGGGCCGAGTCACACTGTGATTAGCACCGTGTGGGGATTGAGACTGTGTTTTACCATCTGTGAATGTTGTGTTTTACAACAAGTGTTGAACCTGTAATCCCCTGTTTCTAAGGCCGTGCTGATGAAGTAAATGGGACTGTTTTGTTTTTAAAGAATGGTGTTGTCTTTTATTCAAAGCGCAGAAGATCTGCACCCGTCTGAACCAAGGATGAAAGTGAGTAAAGACTCCCACAGCATACAGCCCAAAGTACAGCACACCACACACACCCAGGAACATGCATGTCCCCATATTTCTGTAGCGGGCCGGGTTGATGAAGAAAACACTGCGACACTCGCCCATGACTACCACCCTTCCCCCCTTTACACGCAGACCTTTTATACTGAGGATCTCCATCATCAATGGCACCTGACTAGGTGTTACATTCAAACTGGTCCTCTCTTCAGCTCTTTCACTTCCGGTTGGTTCTGCATGGTCCCAACTAAACGATACATGGCAGTCTTCTTGCATCAATGACCCACAGCGCTGGGGTTTTTCAGGAGTATTGTCACTTCCTCTTACATCTCAGTATTAAAGATTGCAGGATAGGGTTGTACTGAGATCTACAGTGGACTGAGGGGAACTTGTTTAAAGGACCTTTTTTTAAAGAGAGCAGAAAAAAAGCAAGATAAAGACAAGGAGGAAAACACATAAGGAGGAAGTAAGTGCAGTTCTGGAGCTGTGCTGATATATGAAAACAGCAGTACCCTGGGTATACACAGACCTTACATCCAGTCTTTATTACTAGAATTACTAAGTGGGACACATTCACTGAGAAAAAAATGTTCATCATGAATCAAGCTGCAATCTGCATATCAGGGATCTGAAGATGAATTAAAGAATGAAGATTGCTGACTGAAACTTAAATCTGAGTTACCACAAAAGAATCCCGCATTCACAAATCAAGTTGCCATAGTAAAGTCAAACTAGAACGAATCTCTCTCTTTCTCTCTCTGATGGAAAAACAACAATTGTTTTCAATGAGAACCATGCAAACATTAATTTTTACTATGGTGGTGCTGCAGAAAAATTGAACAGTTTTCTGATCATGTGATTCATGATAACAATTCCTAAGGCTTCCACATATGAAGAAAACCTTCAGCACAAAATGGAAGATTGATTTTCAAATTGCTGTATTTATTAAACCGACCATAAGAGACAGATTACATGCCAACTAGTGTTGAGCGAGCATGCTCGACACTGCTCGGTACTCGCCCGAGCATCACGCTACTCGGGATGTTCGGCGAGCACCGAGCATTTCCGGGTTACTCAGGCGGGAGCTCGGGTTTCCGCCCTGCATTTTTGGCGCTCTTTACAGAGCCAATGAACATGCAGGGATTGCCAGCCAGTCACTGTAATGCTGCAGCCATGTTGTTTGTGGGCATTACAGTGATTGCCTGGCCGCACAGCGTCACCTCAAGTATTTAAAACCGGGCACCGCCATCTTGGACACAGTCGCTCCAGATTAGACAGTGTAGGGACAGCGATGCTGAGCTAGGGAGAGATTTATCCTGTGAAATAGTTAGTGTAGGGTCTGTAAAGGCTGCCAGATCAAACAAACAGTCCTTCTCAAGACTAATATCCATCCCAGATATCAGGCAGGCAGGCTGTATAGGAGACGCAGTGGTTATACCAGCAAACGCTGCATTACAGTCCTGTGTGCTCCTGTTTTTGAAATTGCTGGACTTAGCTCCAGGTCTCGGGGGCCAGTAAAAATCTTTTTTTTTCCTCTAAATCCTCTTTTTTTTTTCCTCCTTCACACTGTACAAATACCCGTCTTATTAACCTATTGGTGTCCCCCTCCCAAAAAAAAAAAAAAAGTGTGTCTCTGATTTTTCAGACACAAATATATCTGTTGAAAAGAGTCTGGTATACGCCACAGAAACAGAAGTGTGGTTTTGCAGTTCCACTGGTCAAATCTCTGTCGTATCCAGTTTTGGGCCTTTTGTATCTAAAAAAAACAGTTTGAGTGTGTCGCTCACTGTTCAGCTGCAAATCTATATATTTTAAAAAGTCTGGTATACACCAGTAAATTAAAACTGTGGTTTTGCTGTTCCACGGTAAAAAATCTCTATAATCCTGTTTTTGCGCATTTTTTGCCTTAAAAAAAAACAGTAGTGTCTCCTGACTGTTCTGACACAAAAATATATCTGTTGAAAATAGTCTGGTGTAGGCCCGACAAATCCCAGTGTGGGTATTGGCAGGCACGGCTGACATGCAGACAGGTGGGCACTGGCAGGCACGGCTGGAGTGCAGACAGGAGGATACTGGCAGGCACGGCTGGTATGCAGACAGGAGGGTACTGACAAGTATGGCTGGCGTGCAGACGGGGAGGTACTAGCAGGTTGGAGCACAGGCTGGATAGGGTCCAGTACAGACTGGGATTCAGGAGCAGAACCGCAGATGCGGTAGACAAGCAGAGCAGAGAGGAACCACCGGATCGGTGGGCAAGGCGGAGCAGAGAGGTACCGCTGGAGCGGTGAGCAAGGCAGAGCAGGCAGGAACCGCCAGAGCGGTGAGCAAGGCAGAGCAGGCAGGAACCGCCGGAGCGGTGAGCAAGGCAGAGCAGGCAGCAACCGCCGAAGCGGTGAGCAAGGCAGAGCAGGCAGGAACCGCCGGAGCGGTGAGCAAGGCAGAGCAGGCAGGAACCACCGGAGCGGTGAGCAAGGCAGAGCAGGCAGGAACCGCCGGAGCGGTGAGCAAGGCAGAGCAGGCAGGAACCGCCGGAGTGGTGAGCAAGACAGAGCAGGCAGGAAGCGCCAGAGGGGTGAGCAAGGCAGAGCAGGCAGGAACCGCTGGAGCGGTGAGCAAGGCAGAGCAGGCAGGAACCGCCGGTGCGGTGAGCAAGGCAGAGCAGGCAGGAACCGCCGGTGCGGTGAGCAAGACAGAGCAGGCAGGAACCGCCGGAGCAGTGAGCAAGGCAGAGCAGGCAGGAACCGCCGGAGCGGTGAGCAAGGCAGAGCAGGCAAGAACCGCCAGAGCGGTGAGCAAGGCAGAACAGGCAGAAACCGCCGGAGCGGTGAGCAAGGCAGAGCAGGCAGGAACCGCCGGAGCGGTGAGCAAGGCAGAGCGGGCAGAAACCGCCGGAGCGGTGAGCAAGGCAGGGCAGGCAGAAACCGCCGGAGCGATGAGCAAGACAGAGCGGGCAGGAACCGTCGGAGCGGTGAGTAAGGCAGAGCAGAGATTAACCGCGGGAGCGGTGAGCAAGGCAGAGCGGGCAGAAACCGCCGGAGCGGTGAGCAAGGCAGAGCAGAGGGGACAGGGCTCTGTTCACACGGAACAGACTGGAAGGGAAAGGCAGAACCAGATACACACAAGATACTTGCAATGAAGTAGCGAGTGGACTCTAAACTCACAAACGGAAGTACAGCGACAACGAGTAGGAGTTAGGTGCAGGTTCAGACTGCAGAAAAAGGGAAGGTATGGACATAGAGAAAAA
Organism: Phyllobates terribilis; assembly: GCF_046119375.1. Lineage (NCBI taxonomy): Eukaryota > Metazoa > Chordata > Amphibia > Anura > Dendrobatidae > Phyllobates > Phyllobates terribilis. The sequence goes on along the minus strand of NW_027362763.1, from coordinate 244,150,701 downwards.
CAGGTAACAGACTAGGAGAGTGTTCAGACAGGAACTGAGTGTTCAGACAGGAAGTGACACTGCAGCGAGATACAGGAGCGAGTCTGGGTATGCTTCCCCCAGAAGGCAGGACGAACAGGCTAGGAGCGTGTTCAGACTGGCCTGGAAATACAGCCTCCAGGAAGGCAGACAGACAACAGGCTAGGAGATAGTTCAGACAGGAATGGGAATACAGCCCCCAGGTTGGCGGACAGGCAAGAACAGAACAGGACCTGGCACATTCAGAGTCAAGGAGCACACTGAATGTTAGAGTTGCTCAGGCACCAGCTTCCAGGTGGAGCTGGATTAAATATCCAGTAACAGACAGCAATAGGCTGAGGATGCATTAGGGGAGTGCCCACAGCAGCTACAAGAAACAGGAAGTAACTGGGCCGCCGCCCTAAACAGTCAGAACAGAGACAAACAGACAGCATGAATAGAAGCCAGGCTAGCAGACTGTACTGAAGATCAAGTTTGCGATCTTGCATAGTGAGAGATGGTGCACCATGCAAGCCCGCCACCAGGTATGTTACAATTGTTATACCACTCTGACCTCCACATCTCTTCTGAGGGGCATTAAAAGCGTCTTGTTAAGCTACTGGGACCTCCATCATTCTTTCAGGGGGCATTAAAAGCGTCTTGTTAAGCTACTAGGCCCTCCATCATTCTTTCAAAGGGCATTAAAAGCTTCTTGTTATACCACTCTGACCTCCACGTCTCTTCTGATGGGCATTAAAAGCGTCTTGTTATACCACTCTGACCTCCACGTCTCTTCTGAGGGGCATTAAAAGCATCTTGTTATACCACTCTGACCTCCACGTCTCTTCTGAGGGGCATTAAAAGCATCTTGTTAAGCTACTGGGACCTCCATCATTCTTTCAAGGGGCATTAAAGCCGTCTTGTTATACCACTCTGACCTCCACGTCTCTTCTGAGGGGCATTAAAAGCGTATTGTTATACCACTCTGACATCCATGTCTCTTCTGAGGGGCATTAAAAGCGTCCTGTTAAGCTACTGGGACCTCCCATCATTCTTTCAAGGGGCATTAAAAGCATCTTGTTATACCACTCTGACCTCCACGTCTCTTCTGAGGGGCATTAAAAGCGTCTTGTTATACCACTCTGACCTCCACGTCTCTTCTGAGGGGCATTAAAAGCGTCTTGTTAAGCTACTGGGACCTCCATCATTCTTTCAAGGTGCATTAAAAGTGTCTTGTTATACCACTCTGACCTCCACGTCTCTTCTGAGGGGCATTAAAAGCGTCTTGTTATACCACTCTGACCTCCAAATCTCTTCTGAGGGGCATTAAAAGCGTCTTGTTAAGCTACTGGGACCTCCATCATTCTTTCAAGGGGCATTAAAAGCATCTTGTTATACCACTCTGACCTCCACGTCTCTTCTGAGGGGCATTAAAAGCGTCTTGTTATACCACTCTGACCTCCACGTCTCTTCTGAGGGGCATTAAAATCATCTTTATATACCACTCTGACCTCCACGTCTTTTCTGAGGGGCATTAAAAGCATCTTGTTAAGCTACTTGGACCTCCCATTATTCTTTCAAGGGGCATTAAAAGCATCTTGTTATACCACTCTGACCTCCACATCTCTTCTGAGGGGCATTAAAAGCGTCGTGTTATACCACTCTGACCTCCACGTCTCTTCTGAGGGGCATTAAAAGTGTCTTGTTATACCACTCTGACCTCCACGTCTCTTCTGAGTGGCATTAAAAGCGTCTTGTTAAGCTACTGGGACCTCCATCATTCTTTCAAGGGGCATTAAAAGCGTCTTGTTATACCACTCTGACCTCCACGTCTTTTCTGAGGGGCATTAAAAGCGTCTTGTTATACCACTCTGCCCTCCACGTCTCTTCTGAGGGGCATTAAAAGCGTCTTGTTAAGCTACTGGGACCTCCATCATTCTTTCAAGGGGCATTAAAAGCATCTTGTTATACCACTCTGACCTCCACGTCTCTTCTGAGGGGCATTAAAAGCGTCTTGTTATACCACTCTGACCTCCACGTCTCTTCTAAGGGGCATTAAATGCGTCTTGTTATACCACTCTGACCTACTACTGCTACTGTGACCTCCACGACTCTTCGAACGGGCATTGCATTTCCTCATAATTTTTGGAAGCTTTTCCTTGGAAGGCATAAGCAAATACCATCGGAGACCCACTCCCCAATAATGGGACTTATGTTTGTAATATGCTGTACTGCATGGCTCTTGTAAGAGGCATTGCAAGTTGCTCCATCCTTATTTTTGGAAGCTTTTACTTGGAAGGCATAAGCTAATACTATGGGAGACCCACTCCCCAATAATGGGACTTATGTTTGTAATATGCTGTACTGCATGGCTCTTGCAAGAGGCATTGCAAGTTGCTCCGTCCTAATTTTTGTAAGCTTTTGCTTGGAAGGCATAAGCAAATACTATAGGAGACCCACTCCCCAATAATGGGAATAATGTTTTTAAGATGCTGTACTGTATGGCTCTTGTAAGGGGCATTAAAACCGTCTTGTTAAGCTACTGTGACCTCCACGTCTCTTCAAAGGGGCATTAAAAGTGTCTTCTTAAGCCACTCTGAACTCCACAGCTCTTCCAAGGGGCATTGAAATGTTGTCAATAAAAGGGGAAAGTAAAAGGGAAATAAAGTTTTTAGAGATAATGTTCTTGATGGCACCTGTGGTATGCGGCTATATGGGGCCGCCGCTGCGATGCAGATCCTCTGGGCTGATGGTGTCACAGCAGAGTTTGTTCAGCTCTCTGCAGGCAGAGCCTACCTCCAGGGCACTGTATGATGATGTTGTGAGGTAGATGTTGCTGGTGCTGTGTAGTGCAGAGCTGGTGATGGCACAGCAATTATTCAAGGACACAGTGGGGTGCAGTCTTCAAGGTTTTACTCACAGTTATCACGCTGTTCCAGGTTACAACTGCCAGATTATAACCACCCACGTCGTCCTGTGTTCACCAAGAAAGGGGTTCAGCAGCTCTCAAGTATTTCAGGAGTACTTAAACGGGACCCCGTTCTATGTTCCTTCGTTGGTCGTCTTCCTGCGCTGGCTCTCGCCCTCCTGCCCTGCACCTCACAATCAGTGTCCCAAGCCAGTAGCCTCGGGTCTTGTTGGGCGACGTGCAGTCCCCTGAATCCTATGCGGCCACCTTTTCAGCAATGTAATTGTGGTGGTTGGCAGCTGCACCTTGCAAGTACAGTAGCCTCCGGTTATCTAGCTGAGTCTGATTGTTCTCCACTAGTTTAGGGGCCGGTCCCCTCTGCGGCCTGATTTCTCCACGTCGGGCGCATGGGTGGCTTCCGCACTCGCCGTTCCCCTGGGATCCCCTCTGTCTCTGGAGCCGTCCCTCTGCTCCCGTCCTCTTCTCTCAGTCTTTCCTCCTGGGCCTCTCAGACTAGGCCCCTCTCCTTTTTCCACTCCTCTGAGCAGAGCTCCTCCAGAGCTCCTGCTCCTAACTCTCTCTCCTCTGACTGATCTGATTCAAGATGGTTCCCCTCTTTCTTATGCTCCTACTGAAGGTGCTCCCCTGATCTATTTCCTCCACCCATGCCCACTACATGGTTCCCCCTCTCTCGGTTCCCGCCCTTCCAACCAGAGACAGGGCTCAGCACTGTACGCATGCATCTTGCCCCTCCTGCTGGTCTGGAATGGTGTAGTGTTGGATGCAGGTGGGTGGGTCCCGGGTAGTACCCTATCCTTACCTGAGAGTGGGGTACCACACCTCTGGGTGAGATGCAGTACATCTGTGGAGACTGAATCCACAGGGGTGCCAAATACCCCCCTGGTAAAACACAGCACGTCCGCGGGCTGGAACAGAGTAAATCAAATGTTAAGACATACAAACATTTTTAGAATTCATTCATTTAGAATAACAATATACAACTTTTCTCTTCCCTTTATGGGAGGCACATTTTCTTAAATGTTTCAGGTTTCTATTAGCATAAATAACATTATAAAAGCACTTTTAATAACATTCTTCTTCATACTCATAAAACATTTTTCCATATAAAACACATTTTCAGCAAACTACAGTGAGATCTGTAACCGGGTATCCATTAGTGTTGAGCCACCCCCGTAGTGTTCGAGTTCGGTTCGGTTCGTCGAACACCCGTGTGTTCGTCGAACTGTTCGTCGAACTGTTCGTCGAACACCTTCGAACACCATTAAAACCAATGGCAGGCAAACAAAAACACATAGAAACACATAGAAAACACCTTCAAAGGTGTCCAAAAGCTGACAAACTGCTCAGAAGACACAACTAACACATGGAAAAGTGACAAGTACATATAGTCATGCGAAAAGAAAAGAGGTGGAGGAGTAAAAGGAGGGGGAGACACAGATATAGGCATGTCATGCCCTTCTAAAATCCAAAAAGTGAGAAGCCGACACGTTCAGTCCGCTCCTGCCCGTGCCACCTTCGCGTCGCCGGGTTTGTGCCAGAGCCGCGGTGAACCCTGACGGCCAGCCCCCCTCTCCCAATACTGGTGCCTGTCCGCTGGTGGGTCGAGCGAGCCCCCCTGTGGTGGAGGCAGCTCTAAGCTTTTTAATTTAAATTGTCTCTCTAATTTGAATGAATACACTTTAAATCCATTTACAAGGATCTATTGGAGGGCAAGTCTCATGCCAGCAGCCGCGTAATTCCAGCTCCAGTAGCGTCCACTAAAGCTGCTGCAGTTAAAAAGCTTTTATAAGGATCGAGCTCGGCTGTCCACCGCAAGGCATCCTACTGCCAGTCCCAGCCCCTATGCCTTAGGGTGCCTCCTGATGCTCTTCACTGAGTATCCCGTGGTCCCGAAGCATTTCCTTTGAAAAAATTAAGTGTCCAAACTACAGGTGGTGTAGCTTGCTTATCAGCCGGGATAATCCGCTGACTAGCAGACACTGCTACTAGGCACAAAGTATTTCCTGGGCTAGATGCAGTTAAAAATTTGTAATTAGATACTCTCGTTGGATGCTGAGAAAGCATTCCATAGAGTCTCCTGGCACGCCATATATGATTCTCTTAAAAAGCTTGGGGTAGGGGTCTAGGGGACCCTTTTATAGCCAAAATCACGGCCCTGTATCGCAATACGTCACCTAGGCTGAAGATAAATGGAACTGTAGCACCCTGAGGGCTCGGTTGCTACAGAGGTATTGCACCTCACCCAGAGGTGTGATATCTCACTCTCAGGTAAGGATGGAGTGTGGATCAGGACCCGACACCTGCATGCATTACACCACATTGCCGTGAAGCAGGGCGACCAATATGCCCCTGAGATGGGCACGACAGTCCCTGTCCCTGGCTGGAGTGGGGGGAGGGAACACTGAGGAAGGGGAACCCTGTAGTGCAGGAGCAGGGAGGAAGCAGTTCCTGGGTGCATTGAGAAGGGAGTATAAAAGGTGGGCACCATCTTAGTTCAGTGCAGAGAAGTCTGAGCAGAAGTGGCAGGGAGCAGGGGCTCTGCATGAGCTCTGCTCCGGAGGCGGGCCTAGTAACAGAGGCCCAGGCCTGGAAGAGGGAGAAGGAAGGAAGAGGAGCGGAGAAGGCTCCAGGAACGAGGAACGAAGGGATCCCTGGGGTGCGGACGGGCGAGTCGCCACCGCACGCCCGAATCCACCTGCGTGGAGGGGTCAGGCCAAAGGGGGAGACCGGTCCCCGAAACTAGTGGAGGCAGGAAACGACCCTCAGCTAGAAACAGGAGGCTGTGACATTTTATGTGGCGCAGCCCCTCGCTACACCCGCTAGGAAGGCACCACATAGGGTCAGGGAAACTGGCGCCAAGTTTACCAAGAGGAGGCCCGAGGCAGCCGGACAGAAGGGTTGGTAAGAAAGGCCAGACAAAGGACACACAAAGGGGGTCCTGTGAAGCGCTCCAAAGTTATCTGGGAGTTGTCTGAGCCCCTCACCTGGTGAGCACAGTACGACGTGGGCAGCCGTTACCTGCAGACGTGGTCTGGATAATAAGAACTGTGAGTAAAGGCCCTGGACTGCATCACTGACTCCGTGTCGTTACTGCTGCTGCCCTGCACCATCATCCCCATCCTCCGCATACACTGCCCTGAGGCTATACTCCTCCCGTGGGGAGTTATGCTACGCTCTGCTGCACCCACAACACCAGCCTCAGCGGTCTGCCCTGGAGCGGCGGTTCACTCTGACCGCAATCCACGGGTGGCGTAGTCGGACATTTAAACATCAAAACCACATAAATAGTTCCGCCACTGGTTTGACCGCCCTGAGCCACAGAACCGGGTCGCCGCCACGGAGACTACAACCACCAGCATCCACCAAAAAGGGTCCGGCTCCGGGTGTCCCAAGGCCCAGGGGGCGCGTCAGAACATTTTCATCACCTTTCACAATCACCAATGGGACAAGGCAGGGATGTTCTCTGTCCCCTCTCTTATACATCCTAGTGACGGAGCACCTGCTCTCATCAATTCGCCATAACCCCAATATTAGGTGGATTGAGGTGGGAGGCACCGAGTGCAAGTGCTCTCTATTTGCTGATGATGTCCTAGTATATATCACTCAATCACATATATCCATCCATGCTGTTATGGCTGAAATAGATCACTTTGTTACATGGTCAAATTTTAAAATCAATGCAGCGAAGTCTGAGGCCCTCGATGTCTCCCTCCCCAAATCCATATAGGATTTCATCCAGTCCAACTTTCCCTTTGCCTGGCCCTCACAGGGTATCAAATACTTAGGAATTCCTATTCATAGAGACCTCTCCCATCTATGTTATCTTAATTTTGGGCCCTTTATTGAACAACTCCATACAGACCACGGTTGGCAAGTTAGAACTGTAAGATTCACTACGTGAACCACTGGTGTTTTGTGGAAAAGCACATGTACACTGTGTTCCAAATTATTATGCAAAAAGTGTTTAGGAGTGATAAGGGAAGAATTTGTTTGTTTGTCAGTTAAACTCATTGATGGTGATGTGTGTCAGGGCTCTTTATATCACTGTAAGCAATTGCAGACACCTGTGCTAATTAGTTTGGCAGGTGTGTCCAATGAAAGGCAAGACTACTTAAGAAGGCTGTCTCACATTATTAAGCAGCCTACATTTTCTGCCAAAATGGGAAAGAAAAAGGATGTGTCGGCTGCTGAGAAGCAACAAATTGTGGAGTGTTTAGGTCAAGGCATGACTACAATCAACATTGTGCGATGATCAGGATGAAGTGTCTTGGCAATCAAGAAGTATGTAGCTGATTCACAGTACACACGTGTGCGTGCTGATAAGGGCAAATTGAGGACTCTTTCCTACAGGCAATTACGTCAGGTTGAAAGAGCAGCGGCAAAAAAGCCTTGTCATAGCAGCAGACTAGTTTTTGAAGCTGCTGGTGCCTCCAACGTCCCCCGAACAACAAGATGCAGGGTCCTTCAGAGGTTTGCAGCTGTGCATACGCCATCCTGTCGACCTCCTCTATCCACTTCACACAAGCAGAAACGGCTCCAGTGGGCCAAACATTACATGAAGACTGATTTCAAAACTGTTTTGTTCACGGATGAGTGCCGTGCAGCGCTCGATGGTCCAGATGGATGGAGTGGAGGATGGCTGGTTGATGGACACCCCACGCAAACATGGCTACAGCGCCAACAAGGAGGAGGTGGAGTAATGTTTTGGGCTGGAATCATGGGGAGAGAGATTGTCGGCCCCTTTAGGATCCCTGAAGGCGCTAAAGATGAACTCCATAATGTATGTGGATTTTCTCAAACAGCACTTCCTGCCATGATTCAAGAAGAAGAACCGTGTATTTCACAGCAAGATCATTTTTTTGCATGATAATGCACCATCTCATGCTGCACATAAAACATATGCATCTCTGGCTGATATGGGCATAAAAGGGGACAAACTTATGGTGTGACCCCCATGCTCCCCTGACCTCTACCCCATTCAGAACCTTTGGAGCATCATTAAAAGGAGTGTCTATGATGGCGGGAGGCAGTTCACATCTAAGCAACAGCTCTGGGAGGGTATTCTGTCCTCATGCAAAACAATTGAAGCAGAAACCATCCAAAACCTGACAAATTCAATGGACGAGAGAGTTCAGAAGCTCCTTTCGAACAAGGGGTCCTATGTGAAAATGTAACATCACCTAGAATAAAGTTTTGAGTTGAAAACTGTTTGATTTCAGTTTCTAACAACCTGCTAATGCTTATAATTTCAAAAATGACCATTTTTTTGGTCTTTATTAAAATGAAAAGGTTGATCGAAAAGTTTGGGGGATCTAAGAGTGTGGCAACCCAGTAGTCATGATTACTTCGAATTCTGACAATATGAGGGTCATGTTGCAAGTAGTGCAGCAAGAAGGCACTTATGTGTCTTGCGCATCTCGGAGCCCCAAAATTATTTTCCGGGCTAGATGCAGCTAAAAATTATTATTAATTTTAAATCTGGTGAAGCTTTAGTATAGATGGCCTAATAGGATCAGTGCTGCACACTGCCACAAAGCCCAAATTATTTTCCAGTCAAGATACAGATAAACATGATTAGTAATTTTAAATCTGGTGGAGCTTATTATAGATGGCCTAATAGAATCAGTGCTGCACACTGCTACAAAGCCCAAATTATTTTCCAGCCAAGATACAGATAAACATGATTAGTAATTTGAAAGCTTAAAACGGTTGGTAGGGTGATTTTAACCAATCATCAAGCTTTTACTCTCCCCAGGATGACACAGGGGTAGAAAAGTCGTTTCGGATCCATGATTTGTTCATCTTTATGAACGTGAGTCTGTCTACATTATCAGTGGAGAGCCGCGTGCGCTTATCTGTCAGCACACCACCAGCAGCGCTGAACACACGTTCAGACAGAACGCTGGCTGCGGGGTATGACAAGATCTCCAAGGCGTAAGTGGCTAGCTCCGGCCATTTATCCAGATTGGAAGCCCAAAAAGAGCAAGGGTCCAGTGACACAGTCATGGCTTCAATGTTTACTTGGAGATACTCCTGTACCATCGTCTCTAGGCGTTGACTATGTGTCAGACTTCTTGTCTCCTGTGGCCTTGCAAAGGATGGGCTAAAAAAGTGGTGAAATGATTCCGCAGAATTGATGTTACCAGCAGACACTGTGGTTCTGTTACGGTTTGAGTGCTGAACACTTGACGGTCCCACGGTTGGCAAGTTGGAACTGTGAGATTCACTACGTGCACCACTGGTATTTTGTGGAAAAGCACATGTAAGATTCTGCAACAGTCTCTGCTGATACTCCTGCATGCGTGCATCCCTTTCTATGGCAGGAATAATTTCTGCAAATTTACTTTTGTACCGGGGATCTAACAGTGTGGCAACCCAGTAGTCAGGATTATTTCTAATTCTCACAATTCGAGGGTCATGTTGCAGGTAGTGCAGCAAGAAGGCACTCATGTGTGTTGCGCATCCAGGAGCACCAAGTCCCTGTTGTGTTGGTGGCGAGGTAACAATCATGCTTCCTTCCTCTGTCCTCTCCCCCCAACCTCGCACAACAGAAATGTGATCAAGGTCTCCCTCATCTGATGAGTCTTCCATCAGTTCGTCCTCCACTTCTTCCTGGGCTCCTGCACCTTCCTCACTAGTTTGGCTGCTACCATGCGCCCTGGTAAAACCATCTCCCCCACCCTCACATGCCTGCCGCCTTGGTGCTGCCGACCGTCTGGACCTTGCAGATGTTAGCCCTTCCGCATACAACTCCTCCTCCTCTACTTCCTCCACCTCCTCTTGTGCCACCACCTGACTCCGAATTCTGTTTAACATGTTCTCCAGCATGTAAATCACCGGAATAGTCATGCTGATAATGGCATCGTCAGCACTAAACATCTTCGTCGCCATTTCAAAACTGTGCAGAAGGGTGCATAGGTCCCTGATCTGAGACCACTCCTCCAGCGTGATTTGCCCCACCTCTGGATCTCGTTGGCCCAGGCTATACGTCAGAACGTATTGCACCAGGGCTTGTCGGTGCTGCCACAGTCGCTGCAACATGTGCAGAGTTGAATTCCACCGGGTAGGCACATCGCATTTTAGCCGGTGAAGTGGCAGGCCCAACGACTTCTGTAGAGATGTAAGTCGCTGAGCTGCGGGATGCGAACGGCGGAAGTGAGCACACAGCGACCGTGCCCTCTGCAGAAGGCCATCTAGTCTGGGATAGTGGGCTAAAAATTGCTGTACAACCAGGTTCAACACGTGAGCCATACAAGGCACATGTGTGACACTGCCCCGGCGAAGGGCCGAACCCAGGTTTGCAGCATTGTCGCACACGGCCTTCCCTGGTTTCAGGTCCAGTGGAGACAACCATTCATGAAATTGGTTCTCCAGAGCTGACCACAACTCCTCAGCTGTGTGACTCACATTTCCCAGACATTTCAATGTAAAAACCGCCTGATGACGTTGAGCCCTACTGCCAGCATAGTAAGGAGGTGTGCAGGATCCCTTCTGCGCAGTTAGAAAGTTTGTGGCATAACCAGACAGGCTTTGGGTGCAGGTGGAAGACCGAGAGGAGGTTGAGGAGGCAGAAGCAGTGGAGGAACTTTGACATAAAGAGGATTGACGCACAACTCGTGGGGACGGCAAGACTTGGACAGCAGCCCCTTGTCCTGCTGTCACCATAGTTACCCAGTGCCCAGTCAGCGACATGTAACGCCCCTGTCCATGCCTACTCGTCCAAGTGTCTGTGGTGAAATGCACCCTGTCACACACAGAGTTTCTCAAAGAAGCGGTGATGTTGTGTGCGACATGCTGGTGTAGCGCAGGCACACCTTTCTTTGAGAAGTAGTGCCGACTGGGCATCTGGTACTGGGGCACTGCGACGGACATAAGGTCTCGAAAATCCTCTGTGTCCACCAGGCGGAAAGGCAGCATTTCTGTAGCCAAGAGCTTGCAGATGGTGAAATTCAACCTCTTAGCTTTCTCATGGCTAGGAGGAAATGGTCTTTTACTTGTCCACATCTGAGGGACCGAGGGCTGGCTATTGTGCTTAGACGGGGTTGATAAGGGTGTCCCCGGCAAACTGCCGGTCTGTGAGGAAGATGCAGGCGGACATGTTAGGTTGCCTTGATCCAAAGGTGGTGCTATCGATGTCGGACAGCGCTCAACACCAGCTGGTGTTACCACCTCCAAAGAAAATGATGACCTGCCAATCACGCTGGCTGTTGCGGGTAAAGAGGTGGCAGGTCTGCGCCCCAAAACAGGTGTGACTGCTGTCCCCCCAGTCACAAAGGATGAAGAGGCCGCGGATGCACAAGATATGGACATGCTTCATGTCCATGTGCCGGTTCATGCATGAAGTACTCAAACTATGTATTTTTTGGCCTCTACTTAGCTTTTGCTGACAAATGTTACAGATAACACGAGTTGGGTCATCTTTATCGATCTGAAAAAATGCCCAGGCTATGCAAGGCTTAGCACCCATGCGACCTGAAGAGCCACCACGACTTGTGGTGAGAGGCAGAGTTGTGTTTGAGGATGCAGTTGTTGACGTGCTTCCAGTACTACGTCTCTGTCCAGGAAGGCGCAACCTGACCTCGTCGTCACTAGCATCTTCCTCCACCTCCTCTGCTGACTTCATCTCTTGGCTGACTGTGGGTTGACAGTAAGTGGGATCTCCAACCTCATCATCATCACCCTGTGCGTTATCACACCCGTCGTCCTCAGAGCCAACCTGTTCCTGCCCTGACAAAAAACTAAAGTTGTCGCTCCAATCAGGTATTTGAGTCTTATCATCGTCTTCCTCATTGTCTCCACCAACAGGAGTTACAGTTTGGGAATGAGGGTCTACATTATGGTCAGAACCTTCTGTGTCTGGTCCTGGATCCGACTCATAAAGATTCTGGGCATCAGTGCAGATCATTTCCTCGTCTGGATTCACAGAAGCGCTGGAGTCGACCTCTGATTCCCAGGCTATAGTATGAGTAAACAGCTCTGCAGACTCAACCATCTGTTCTACCTCATACTCAGACGGGCAGCTGGAGATTTGGGAGCTGTGAGGAAGCAAGTGCGATTGGGGTGACACCTTTGAGGACTGGAGTATTTGTGATGTTGAAGTTGATGTGGAGGAGAGCCCACTTAAAGGAGCACTTGATATCCATTGAAGCACCTGCTGTTTTTGTGCCTCATCTGGAATTTGTAGCGATTGGCGTGGCCGTAAGAAAGGGATCTTATCACATTGTCCGCTAAAAGAAGTAGACATTTTAGTTTGGCTGGAAGATGGTCTTTCTTCTGCAGATGTTACTGTTGCTTTAACACCTACCCCACGGACACAACCTTTTTTCCCCTTCCCAACACGCCTATTCCCCTTTCCACCAGCAGCAGGCCTTTTTCCACTCATTTTGGTGGTTAACTAATTCACAACTCTGGAGTTGTTTGCACAAAAAAACAATGGATGGGAACCGAGCAGAGCTGAGTGGCCAAACTGTGGTATTAGGCCAAAACTATTGGCTGGGTTAGATGCAGAAAAAAATTATATTCAATTTGCAACCTGATGGAGGTCAGTATAGATGGACTAATAGAACAAGTCCCACACACAGCTAGAAGCCCAAATATTTTTTCAGAGGTAGATGCAGAAAAATTTTTTATTCAGTTTGCAACCTGATGGAGGTCTGTATAGATGGATTAATAGAACAAGTCCCACACACAGCTACAAGCCCAATATTTTTTCAGAGGTAGATGCAGAAAAAATATATATTCAGTTTGCAACCTGATGGAGGTCAGTATAGATGGACTAATAGAGAAAGTCCCACACACTGCTAGAAGGCCAAATATTTTTTCAGAGCTAGATGCAGACAAAAAATTATTTTGAATTTGCAACCTGATGGAGGTCAGTATAGGTGGACTAATAGAACAAGTCCCACACACAGCTAGAAGCCCAAATATTTTTTCAGAGCTAGATGCAGAAAAAAATTATATTCAGTTTGCAACCTGATGGAGGTCTGTATAGATGGATTAATAGAACAAGTCCCACACACAGCTAGAAGCCCAAATATTTTTTCAGAGGTAGATGCAGATAAAAATTATTTTTAATTTGCAACCTGAAGGAGGTCAGTATAGATGGACTAATAGAGAAAGTCCCACACACTGCTAGAAGGCCAAATATTTTTTCAGAGCTAGATGCAGATAAAATTTATTTTTAATTTGCAACCTGATGGAGGTCAGTATAGATGGACTAATAGAGAAAGTCCCACACACTGCTAGAAGGCCAAATATTTTTTCAGAGCTAGATGCAGATAAAAATTATTTTTAATTTGCAACCTGATGGAGGTCAGTATAGATGGACTAATACAACAAGTCCCACACACAGCTAGAAGCCCAATATTTTTTCAGAGGTAGATGCAGAAAAAAATATATTCAGTTTGCAACCTGATGGAGGTCTGTATAGATGGATTAATAGAACAAGTCCCACACACAGCTAGAAGCCCAATATTTTTTCAGAGGTAGATGCAGAAAAAAATATATTCAGTTTGCAACCTGATGAAGGTCAGTATAGATGGACTAATACAACAAGTCCCACACACAGCTAGAAGCCCAATATTTTTTCAGAGGTAGATGCAGAAAAAAATATATTCAGTTTGCAACCTGATGGAGGTCTGTATAGATGGATTAATAGAACAAGTCCCACACACAGCTAGAAGCCCAATATTTTTTCAGAGGTAGATGCAGAAAAAAATTATATTCAGTTTGCAACCTGATGGAGGTCAGTATAGATGGACTAATACAACAAGTCCCACACACAGCTAGAAGCCCAATATTTTTTCAGAGCTAGATGCAGACAAAAATTATATTCAATTTGTAACCTGATGGAGGTCAGTATAGATGGACTAACAGAATGATGCTATGCCCAAAAGATTTTACTTCACTAGGTGCAGTAAAAAAATTGGTATTCTATACACAGGTGGTATATCTTGCAACACAGATAGGCTACTCCACTGACTAACACACTCTGCAATAGGCCAAAAAGGATTAGCTTTGCTAGATTCAGCCAAATGCTGTGAAAAAAACTTGCACAGCACTGGCACAGACCTGCCTGGCAAAAACTGATAGGAACTGATGTAACCTAGTCCTGAAAAGGACTCCAATTACAATTAGTCTTTACTCCCACAATCTATCTATTTAAGAGCACAGACCTGCCTGATAAAAGTCGTAGGAAATGCTGTAACCTAGTCCTTAAAAGGACTGCAATCACAACTATTCCCTACTCCCAAGCTATCTGTAGATTTGTGCGAAAATTGGCTTGAAATTAACAAGGTATAGCGCACACAGCAACAGCGGTGCCGTCTAACACGCAGCTGCAGCAGTGAGAAAATGGTGGCGACGGGGAAAATGGCTTGGTCTTATAGGGCAAGGACATGTGACATACACTGCCAATGACACATGCCCTTGCTTGTGTGAAAAAAAGCACTTCGCTCCGTGTGTGCGCTGCTGATAGGTTGACAGATTGCACCTCCCCACTGTAAATGCGGGAAAGAGAAAAAAAAAATGGAGATCTTCATTGTTCCTGCAGAGATCCATCCCCTGCCCCTCCCCCCACCCCGCTGTACATTCAAACTGCGTATTAACATTAATTTTCATCATTACTGAGAAAAAATCCAGTTATGATTTTGGTGCATGAACAGTTATCGAACATAACCTCAAACAGCCAAATTTTTCTCAAATTGTTCGTGTTCGCCGAACGGCTCGAACACCGCCCAAAACAGCTCGAATTTGAGATTGGCGAACAGTTCGAGTAGAACAACGCTCATCTCTAGTATCCATCTCACTGGAGAAGATGCAATTTGAGGGACCCGTCCGAAAACCCTCAACGTTGGCCCTGGGCATGGCTGCAGGGCGTAGCTGATCCACTTGTTGGACAACGTCTTCGGCCACGCCAAACGGGTTTTTGTTCGGTGGTCATGATAAAACCAACAAGAAGCACTTTAAGAAGTGCAAACTATTTACTATGGAAAGTTTTTGGGTAGATCACCGTCCTCAACCACAATGTCTTTTCATTTAACCGGGTAACTGTATAAAACTTTTCTTTAAACGTTTTCACACTGGAATTACACTAATACCCTACCGGGTAACTTATTTACAGTCTTTGAACTTTTTCTTTATAGTGATCAGTTCAACAGTGGTGCTCCCTCCGGGGAAGCACCAGTCCACCATAGGCTGGCCCAGCCGGGTCGTTAGCCTCAGATGGCAGAGGCATGTCCTCCTCCTCCACCTCCCTGCGAATATGGAGGGCATACCATCGGCGCTCTCCCCTATGCCGGGTGTAAGTAACCCTGTCACCAGGGTATAGGTCCCGGCCCGGGTGTCCCTGCTGGAGATGGGACTCCACGTCGCACCGGTTTACAAAGAAGTCCTTTGCCAACTGTGGCTCCCTAATGAAGCCCCATCCAGCTTCCAGGTCGAATTTCACCACAGTCCCCTGAGCGCGTGGACTGGGCGTGGCAGATTTGGTCTTGCGGGCCCGGGTCTTCTCCTGCATGTTGCGGGCCTCTATCCTTTCCCACCTCTCCTGTCGCTCCTTGCGCTCCGCTGCCAGTTTCCAGAGCTCCCGCTCACAATACTGCTCCCTTTTGAGGGCCTCAGCTTGGGTCTCCCGCGGGAACACCTTGAGATCACCCTCCGGGTTATCCCACCGGTACTCCACCCCTTCTCTTGTACAGGTGACCGGGGGCATGGGCATGAGCTGTAGGGGGGCTCCCTGCTGATCCTCATATTTCACAGACCAGTACCACGTGGGACGCCCGTACACCCATTCGGGTGCGGGGACAGGGGGTTCCTGTAGGGGGCCCAGTCGCAGGTTTGCATTGCAGGCGCCCGGGGCAGGGGGTTCCTGCAAGGGGCCCAGAAGCAGGTCAGCAATGCAGGCACCCGGGGCAGGGGGTTCCTGTAAGGGGCCCAGGAGCAGGTCAGCACTGTCGGCGCCCGGGACAAGGGTGTTGTCTTTACCTGCTCCTGCGGCCGCTCCAGCACTGCATGCCGCCTCCAGTTCCAGGAGTGGCCCCGCCGGGGCTGGGATGCTGATGGTGAGATGCTGTGCGGCCTGCTGCTGGGTCATCAGCTTCTCTGCAGCTCCTCTTTCCACATCGCGACGGCGGCCTGATGGGCCTCTTCCATCCTCCGGCCTAGCTCCTGCACCTCATCGCGAAGGAATCCCGTATCCTCCAGGGACAACTTGGTTAAGACCCCCTCCAGATTGAGGGATGATGCAGTAGGCTGCAGGCCACGGGCCGGAGTCTGAGGAAGGTCTCCGTCCATGTGGCCTGCCGGGTGCGGTCTGTCTGCTCTGCTGGAGGCTCCACACTGTCTATTAGGTTTTTCTTCTCCACTCCCCTTTCTGGGGCGGTTCCATGGCAGCTTGATGTTGGCCACACCCCAGACTGATGTACAATTCTAGGTACATGGCCACAGGTGCATGGGGGGGGCTCCGCTTTTGGCGCCATTCTGGAACCCGGCCCCCGATGGGAGGTTTCTTGTCATCCTTGATCACGCACATAACGGCGCCCATTCTTCTGGGGCGGGCACCACATTCAGTATCAAAGCACAGTCTATAGGCACACAGGACCCGTGATAACTGGTCGGTTCATCCTGTTCATGACGCCAAGTATGACGCACTCCCTGGGCCGCGGGGTACTCGGTAGCCGTGCCAGTCAGTGCTGGGGGATGTCACGGTGGCAGTGACCCGGTCCATGACCCAGGCGGTCAATAAAAGGGGAAAGTAAAAGGGAAATAAAGTTTTTAGAGATAATGTTCTTGACGCCACCTTTGGTATGCGGCTATATGGGGCCGCCGCTGCGGTGCAGATTAGAGATGAGCGTTGTTCTACTCGAACTGTTCGCCAATCTCAAATTCGAGCTGTTTTGGGCGGTGTTCGAGCCGTTCGGCGAACACGAACAATTTGAGAAAAATTCGGCTGTTCGAGGTTATGTTCGATAACTGTTCGTGCACCAAAATCATAACTGGATTTTTTCTCAGTAATGATGAAAATGAATGTTAATACGCAGTTTGAGTGTACAGCGGGGTGGGGGGAGGGGCAGGTGATGGATCTCTGCAGGAACAATGAAGATCTCCATTTTTTTTTTCTCTTTCCCGCATTTGCAGTGGGGAGGTGCAATCTGTCAGCCTATCAGCAGCGCACACACGGAACGAAGTGCTTTTTTTCACACAAGCAAGGGCATGTGTCATTGGCAGTGTATGTCACATGTCCTTGCCCTATAAGACCAAGCCATTTTCCCCGTCGCCACCATTTTCTCACTGCTGCAGCTGCGTGTTAGACGGCACCGCTGTTGCTGTGTGCGCTATACCTTGTTAATTTCAAGCCAATTTTCGCACAAATCTACAGATAGCTTGGGAGTAGGGAATAGTTGTGATTGCAGTCCTTTTAAGGACTAGGTTACAGCATTTCCTACGACTTTTATCAGGCAGGTCTGTGCTCTTAAATAGATAGATTGTGGGAGTAAAGACTAATTGTAATTGGAGTCCTTTTCAGGACTAGGTTACATCAGTTCCTATCAGTTTTTGCCAGGCAGGTCTGTGCCAGTGCTGTGCAAGTTTTTTTCACAGCATTTGGCTGAATCTAGCAAAGCTAATCCTTTTTGGCCTATTGCAGAGTGTGTTAGTCAGTGGAGTAGCCTATCTGTGTTGCAAGATATACCACCTGTGTATAGAATACCAATTTTTTTACTGCACCTAGTGAAGCAAAATCTTTTGGGCATAGCATCATTCTATTAGTCCATCTATACTGACCTCCATCAGGTTGCAAATTGAATATAATTTTTTTCTGCATCTAGCTCTGAAAAAATATTGGGCTTCTAGCTGTGTGTGGGACTTGTTGTATTAGTCCATCTATACTGACCTCCATCAGGTTGCAAACTGAATATATTTTTTTCTGCATCTACCTCTGAAAAAATATTGGGCTTCTAGCTGTGTGTGGGACTTGTTCTATTAATCCATCTATACAGACCTCCATCAGGTTGCAAACTGAATATATTTTTTTCTGCATCTACCTCTGAAAAAATATTGGGCTTCTAGCTGTGTGTGGGACTTGTTGTATTAGTCCATCTATACTGACCTCCATCAGGTTGCAAACTGAATATATTTTTTTCTGCATCTACCTCTGAAAAAATATTGGGCTTCTAGCTGTGTGTGGGACTGGTTGTATTAGTCCATCTATACTGACCTCCATCAGGTTGCAAACTGAATATATTTTTTTCTGCATCTACCTCTGAAAAAATATTGGGCTTCTAGCTGTGTGTGGGACTTGTTCTATTAATCCATCTATACAGACCTCCATCAGGTTGCAAACTGAATATATTTTTTTCTGCATCTACCTCTGAAAAAATATGTGGCCTTCTAGCAGTGTGTGGGACATTCTCTATTAGTCCATCTATACTGACCTCCATCAGGTTGCAAACTGAATATAATTTTTTTCTGCATCTAGCTCTGAAAAAATATTTGGCCTTCTAGCAGTGTGTGGGACTTTCTCTATTAGTCCATCTATACTGACCTGCATCAGGTTGCAAATTAAAAATAATTTTTATCTGCATCTACAGTACCTCTGAAAAAATATTTGGGCTTCTAGCTGTGTGTGGGACTTGTTCTATTAGTCCATCTATACTGACCTCCATCAGGTTGCAATTTGAATATAATTTTTATCTGCATCTAGCTCTGAAAAAATATTTGGCCTTCTAGCAGTGTGTGGGACTTTCTCTATTAGTCCATCTATACTGACCTCCATCAGGTTGCAAATTGAATATAATTTTTATCTGCATCTAGCTCTGAAAAAATACTTGGACTTCTAGCAGTGTGTGGGACTTTCTCTATTAGTCCATCTATACTGACCTCCATCAGGTTGCAAATTAAAAATAATTTTTATCTGCATCTACAGTACCTCTGAAAAAATATTTGGGCTTCTAGCTGTTTGTGGGACTTGTTCTATTAGTCCATCTATACTGACCTCCATCAGGTTGCAAATTGAATATAATTTTTATCTGCATCTAGCTCTGAAAAAATATTTGGCCTTCTAGCAGTGTGTGGGATTTTCTCTATTAGTCCATCTGTACTGACCTCCATCAGGTTGAAAATTGAATATAATTTTTATCTGCATCTAGCTCTGAAAAAATATTTGGCCTTCTAGCAGTGTGTGGGACTTTCCCTATTAGTCCATCTTTACTGACCTCCATCAGGTTGCAAATTAAAAATAATTTTTATCTGCATCTACCTCTGAAAAAATATTTGGGCTTCTAGCTGTGTGTGGGACTTGTTCTATTACTCCATCTATACTGACCTCCATCAGGTTGCAAACTGAATATATTTTTTTCTGCATCTATCTCTGAAAAAATATTGGGCTTCTAGCTGTGTGTGGGACTTGTTGTATTAGTCCATCTATACTGACCTCCATCAGGTTGCAAATTAAAAATAATTTTTATCTGCATCTACAGTACCTCTGAAAAAATATTTGGGCTTCTAGCTGTGTGTGGGACTTGTTCTATTAGTCCATCTATACTGACCTCCATCAGGTTGCAAATTGAATATAATTTTTATCTGCATCTAGCTCTGAAAAAATATTTGGCCTTCTAGCAGTGTGTGGGACTTTCTCTATTAGTCCATCTATACTGACCTCCATCAGGTTGCAAATTAAAAATAATTTTTATCTGCATCTAGCTCTGAAAAAATATTTGGCCTTCTAGCAGTGTGTGGGACTTTCTCTATTAGTCCATCTATACTGACCTCCATCAGGTTGCAAATTAAAAATAATTTTTATCTGCATCTACCTCTGAAAAAATATTTGGGCTTCTAGCTGTGTGTGGGACTTGTTCTATTAGTCCATCTATACTGACCTCCATCAGGTTGCAAATTGAATATAATTTTTTTCTGCATCTAACCCAGCCAATAGTTTTGGCCTAATACCACAGTTTGGCCACTCAGCTCTGCTCGGTTCCCATCCATTGTTTTTTTGTGCAAACAACTCCAGAGTTGTGAATTAGTTAACCACCAAAATGAGTGGAAAAAGGCCTGCTGCTGGTGGAAAGGGGAATAGGCGTGTTGGGAAGGGGAAAAAAGGTTGTGTCCGTGGGGTAGGTGTTAAAGCAACAGTAACATCTGCAGAAGAAAGACCATCTTCCAGCCAAACTAAAATGTCTACTTCTTTTAGCGGACAATGTGATAAGATCCCTTTCTTACGGCCACGCCAATCGCTACAAATTCCAGATGAGGCACAAAAACAGCAGGTGCTTCAACGGATATCAAGTGCTCCTTTAAGTGGGCTCTCCTCCACATCAACTTCAACATCACAAATACTCCAGTCCTCAAAGGTGTCACCCCAATCGCACTTGCTTCCTCACAGCTCCCAAATCTCCAGCTGCCCGTCTGAGTATGAGGTAGAACAGATGGTTGAGTCTGCAGAGCTGTTTACTCATACTATAGCCTGGGAATCAGAGGTCGACTCCAGCGCTTCTGTGAATCCAGACGAGGAAATGATCTGCACTGATGCCCAGAATCTTTATGAGTCGGATCCAGGACCAGACGCAGAAGGTTCTGACCATAATGTAGACCCTCATTCCCAAACTGTAACTCCTGTTGGTGGAGACAATGAGGAAGACGATGATAAGACTCAAATACCTGATTGGAGCGACAACTTTAGTTTTTTGTCAGGGCAGGAACAGGTTGGCTCTGAGGACGACGGGTGTGATAACGCACAGGGTGATGATGATGAGGTTGGAGATCCCACTTACTGTCAACCCACAGTCAGCCAAGAGATGAGGTCAGCAGAGGAGGTGGAGGAAGATGCTAGTGACGACGAGGTCAGGTTGTGCCTTCCTGGACAGAGACGTAGTACTGGAAGCACGTCAACAACTGCATCCTCAAACACAACTCTGCCTCTCACCACAAGTCGTGGTGGCTCTTCAGGTCGCATGGGTGCTAAGCCTTGCATAGCCTGGGCATTTTTTCAGATCGATAAAGATGACCCAACTCGTGTTATCTGTAACATTTGTCAGCAAAAGCTAAGTAGAGGCCAAAAAATACATAGTTTGAGTACTTCATGCATGAACCGGCACATGGACATGAAGCATAAGTTGCAGTGGGAAGCTCAGTGTGCTACAATGCGGCCTAGCCGGCCGGGCCAACCACCGTCTGCCATATCTTGTGCATCCGCGGCCTCTTCATCCTCTGTGACTGGGGGGACAGCAGTCACACCTGTTTTTGGGCGCAGACCTGCCACCTCTTTACCCGCAACAGCCAGTGTGATTGGCAGGTCATCATTTTCTTTGGAGGTGGTAACACCAGCTGGTGTTGAGCGCTGTCCGACATCGATAGCACCACCTTTGGATCAAGGCAACCTAACATGTCCGCCTGCATCTTCCTCACAGACCGGCAGTTTGCCGGGGACACCCTTATCAACCCCGTCTAAGCACAATAGCCAGCCCTCGGTCCCTCAGATGTGGACAAGTAAAAGACCATTTCCTCCTAGCCATGAGAAAGCTAAGAGGTTGAATTTCACCATCTGCAAGCTCTTGGCTACAGAAATGCTGCCTTTCCGCCTGGTGGACACAGAGGATTTTCGAGACCTTATGTCCGTCGCAGTGCCCCAGTACCAGATGCCCAGTCGGCACTACTTCTCAAAGAAAGGTGTGCCTGCGCTCCACCAGCATGTCGCACACAACATCACCGCTTCTTTGAGAAACTCTGTGTGTGACAGGGTGCATTTCACCACAGACACTTGGACGAGTAGGCATGGACAGGGGCGTTACATGTCGCTGACTGGGCACTGGGTAACTATGGTGACAGCAGGACAAGGGGTTGCTGTCCAAGTCTTGCCGTCCCCACGAGTTGTGCGTCAATCCTCTTTATGTCAAAGTTCCTCCACTGCTTCTGCCTCCTCAACCTCCTCTCGGTCTTCCACCTGCACCCAAAGCCTGTCTGGTCATGCCACAAGCTTTCTAACTGCGCAGAAGGGATCCTGCACACCTCCTTACTATGCTGGCAGTAGGGCTCAACGTCATCAGGCGGTTTTTACATTGAAATGTCTGGGAAATGTGAGTCACACAGCTGAGGAGTTGTGGTCAGCTCTGGAGAACCAATTTCATGAATGGTTGTCTCCACTGGACCTGAAACCAGGGAAGGCCGTGTGCGACAATGCTGCAAACCTGGGTGCGGCCCTTCACCGGGGCAATGTCACTCACGTGCCTTGTATGGCTCACGTGTTGAACCTGGTTGTCCAGCAATTTTTAGCCCACTATCCCAGACTAGATGGCCTTCTGCAGAGGGCACGGTCGCTGTGTGATCACTTCCGCCGTTCGCATCCCGCAGCTCAGCGACTTACATCTCTACAGAAGTCGTTGGGCCTGCCACTTCACCGGCTAAAATGCGATGTGCCTACCCGGTGGAATTCAACTCTGCACATGTTGCAGCGACTGTGGCAGCACCGACAAGCCCTGGTGCAATACGTTCTGACGTATAGCCTGGGCCAACGAGATCCAGAGGTGGGGCAAATCACGCTGGAGGAGTGGTCTCAGATCAGGGACCTATGTAACCTTCTGCACAGTTTTGAAATGGCGACGAAGATGTTTAGTGCTGACGATGCCATTATCAGCATGACTATTCCGGTGATTTACATGCTGGAGCACATGTTAAACAGAATTCGGAGTCAGGTGGTGGCACAAGAGGAGGTGGAGGAAGTAGAGGAGGAGGAGTTGTATGCGGAAGGGCTAACATCTGCAAGGTCCAGACGGTCGGCAGCACCAAGGCGGCAGGCATGTGAGGGTGGGGGAGATGGTTTTACCAGGGCGCATGGTAGCAGCCAAACTAGTGAGGAAGGTGCAGGAGCCCAGGAAGAAGTGGAGGACGAACTGATGGAAGACTCATCAGATGAGGGAGACCTTGATCACATTTCTGTTGTGCGAGGTTGGGGGGAGAGGACAGAGGAAGGAAGCATGATTGTTACCTCGCCACCAACACAACAGGGACTTGGTGCTCCTGGATGCGCAACACACATGAGTGCCTTCTTGCTGCACTACCTGCAACATGACCCTCGAATTGTGAGAATTAGAAATAATCCTGACTACTGGGTTGCCACACTGTTAGATCCCCGGTATAAAAGTAAATTTGCAGAAATTATTCCTGCCATAGAAAGGGATGCACGCATGCAGGAGTATCAGCAGAGACTGTTGCAGAATCTTACATGTGCTTTTCCACAAAATACCAGTGGTGCACGTAGTGAATCTCATAGTTCCATCTTGCCAACCGTGGGACCGTCAAGTGTTCAACACTCAAACCGTAACAGAACCACAGTATCTGCTGGTAACATCAATTTTGCGGAATCATTTCACCACTTTTTTAGCCCATCCTTTGCAAGGCCACAGGAGACAAGAAGTCTGACACATAGTCAACGCCTAGAGACGATGGTACAGGAGTATCTCCAAGTAAACATTGAAGCCATGACTGTGTCACTGGACCCTTGCTCTTTTTGGGCTTCCAATCTGGATAAATGGCCGGAGCTAGCCACTTACGCCTTGGAGATCTTGTCATGCCCCGCAGCCAGCGTTCTGTCTGAACGTGTGTTCAGCGCTGCTGGTGGTGTGCTGACAGATAAGCGCACGCGGCTCTCCACTGATAATGTAGACAGACTCACGTTCATAAAGATGAACAAATCATGGATCCGAAACGACTTTTCTACCCCTGTGTCATCCTGGGGAGAGTAAAAGCTTGATGATTGGTTAAAATCACCCTACCAACCGTTTTAAGCTTTCAAATTACTAATCATGTTTATCTGTATCTTGGCTGGAAAATAATTTGGGCTTTGTAGCAGTGTGCAGCACTGATTCTATTAGGCCATCTATAATAAGCTCCACCAGATTTAAAATTACTAATCATGTTTATCTGTATCTTGACTGGAAAATAATTTGGGCTTTGTGGCAGTGTGCAGCACTGATCCTATTAGGCCATCTATACTAAAGCTTCACCAGATTTAAAATTAATAATAATTTTTAGCTGCATCTAGCCCGGAAAATAATTTTGGGGCTCCGAGATGCGCAAGACACATAAGTGCCTTCTTGCTGCACTACTTGCAACATGACCCTCATATTGTCAGAATTCGAAGTAATCATGACTACTGGGTTGCCACACTCTTAGATCCCCCAAACTTTTCGATCAACCTTTTCATTTTAATAAAGACCAAAAAAATGGTCATTTTTGAAATTATAAGCATTAGCAGGTTGTTAGAAACTGAAATCAAACAGTTTTCAACTCAAAACTTTATTCTAGGTGATGTTACATTTTCACATAGGACCCCTTGTTCGAAAGGAGCTTCTGAACTCTCTCGTCCATTGAATTTGTCAGGTTTTGGATGGTTTCTGCTTCAATTGTTTTGCATGAGGACAGAATACCCTCCCTGAGCTGTTGCTTAGATGTGAACTGCCTCCCGCCATCATAGACACTCCTTTTAATGATGCTCCAAAGGTTCTGAATGGGTAGAGGTCAGGGGAGCATGGGGGTCACACCATAAGTTTGTCCCCTTTTATGCCCATATCAGCCAGAGATGCATATGTTTTATGTGCAGCATGAGATGGTGCATCATCATGCAAAAAAATGATCTTGCTGTGAAATACACGGTTCTTCTTCTTGAATCATGGCAGGAAGTGCTGTTTGAGAAAATCCACATACATTATGGAGTTCATCTTTAGCGCCTTCAGGGATCCTAAAGGGGCCGACAATCTCTCTCCCCATGATTCCAGCCCAAAACATTACTCCACCTCCTCCTTGTTGGCGCTGTAGCCGTGTTTGCGTGGGGTGTCCATCAACCAGCCATCCTCCACTCCATCCATCTGGACCATCGAGCGCTGCACGGCACTCATCCGTGAACAAAACAGTTTTGAAATCAGTCTTCATGTAATGTTTGGCCCACTGGAGCCGTTTCTGCTTGTGTGAAGTGGATAGAAGAGGTCGACAGGATGGCGTATGCACAGCTGCAAACCTCTGAAGGACCCTGCATCTTGTTGTTCGGGGGACGTTGGAGGCACCAGCAGCTTCAAAAACTTGTCTGCTGCTATGACAAGGCTTTTTTGCCGCTGCTCTTTCAACCTGACGTAATTGCCTGTAGGAAAGAGTCCTCAATTTGCCCTTATCAGCACGCACACGTGTGTACTGTGAATCAGCTACATACTTCTTGATTGCCAAGACACTTCATCCTGATCATCGCACAATGTTGATTGTAGTCATGCCTTGACCCAAACACTCCACAATTTGTTGCTTCTCAGCAGCCGACACATCCTTTTTCTTTCCCATTTTGGCAGAAAATGTAGGCTGCTTAATAATGTGAGAGAGCCTTCTTAAGTAGTCTTGCCTTTCATTGGACACACCTGCCAAACTAATTAGCACAGGTGTCTGCAATTGCTTACAGTGATATAAAGAGCCCTGACACACATCACCATCAATGAGTTTAACTGACAAACAAACAAATTCTTCCCTTATCACTCCTAAACACTTTTTGCATAATAATTTGGAACACAGTGTACATGTGCTTTTCCACAAAACGCCAGTGGTTCACGTAGTGAATCTTACAGTTCTAACTTGCCAACCGTGGTCTGTATGGAGTTGTTCAATAAAGGGCCCAAAATTAAGATAACATAGATGGGAGAGGTCTCTATGAATAGGAATTCCTAAGTATTTGATACCCTGTGAGGGCCAGGCAAAGGGAAAGTTGGACTGGATGGAATCCTATATGGATTTGGGGAGGGAGACATCGAGGGCCTCAGACTTCGCTGCATTGATTTTAAAATTTGACCATGTAACAAAGTGATCTATTTCAGCCATAACAGCATGGATGGATATATGTGATTGAGTGATATATACTAGGACATCATCAGCAAATAGAGAGCACTTGTACTCGGTGCCTCCCACCTCAATCCACCTAATATTGGGGTTATGGCGAATTGATGAGAGCAGGTGCTCCGTCACTAGGATGTATAAGAGAGGGGACAGAGAACATCCCTGCCTTGTCCCATTGGTGATTGTGAAAGGTGATGAAAATGTTCTGACGCGCCCCCTGGGCCTTGGGACACCCGGAGCCGGACCCTTTTTGGTGGATGCTGGTGGTTGTAGTCTCCGTGGCGGCGACCCGGTTCCGTGGCTCAGGGCGGTCAAACCAGTGGCGGAACTATTTATGTGGTTTTGATGTTTAAATGTCCGACTACGCCACCCGTGGATTGCGGTCAGAGTGAACCGCCGCTCCAGGGCAGACCGCTGAGGCTGGTGTTGTGGGTGCAGCAGAGCGTAGCATAACTCCCCACGGGAGGAGTATAGCCTCAGGGCAGTGTATGCGGAGGATGGGGGTGATGGTGCAGGGCAGCAGCAGTAACGACACGGAGTCAGTGATGCAGTCCAGGGCCTTTACTCACAGTTCTTATTATCCAGACCACGTCTGCAGGTAACGGCTGCCCACGTCGTACTGTGCTCACCAGGTGAGGGGCTCAGACAACTCCCAGATAACTTTGGAGCGCTTCACAGGACCCCCTTTGTGTGTCCTTTGTCTGGCCTTTCTTACCAACCCTTCTGTCCGGCTGCCTCGGGCCTCCTCTTGGTAAACTTGGCGCCAGTTTCCCTGACCCTATGTGGTGCCTTCCTAGCGGGTGTAGCGAGGGGCTGCGCCACATAAAATGTCACAGCCTCCTGTTTCTAGCTGAGGGTTGTTTCCTGCCTCCACTAGTTTCGGGGACCAGTCTCCCCCTTTGGCCTGACCCCTCCACGCAGGTGGATTCGGGCGTGCGGTGGCGACTCGCCCGTCCGCACCCCTGGGATCCCTTCGTTCCTCGTTCCTGGAGCCTTCTCCGCTCCTCTTACTTCCTTCTCCCTCTTCCAGGCCTGGGCCTCTGCTACTAGGCCCGCCTCCGGAGCAGAGCTCATGCAGAGCCCCTGCTCCCTGCCACTTCTGCTCAGACTTCTCTGCACTGAACTAAGATGGTGCCCACCTTTTATACTCCCTTCTCAATGCACCCAGGAACTGCTTCCTCCCTGCTCCTGCACTACAGGGTTCCCCTTCCTCAGTGTTCCCTCCCCCCACTCCAGCCAGGGACAGGGACTGTCGTGCCCATCTCAGAGGCATATTGGTCGCCCTGCCCCACGGCAATGTGGTGTAATGCATGCAGGTGTCGGGTCCTGATCCACACTCCATCCTTACCTGAGAGTGAGATATCACACCTCTGGGTGAGGTGCAATACCTCTGTAGCAACCGAGCCCTCAGGGTGCTACAGTTCCATTTATCTTCAGCCTAGGTGACGTATTGCGATACAGGGCCGTGATTTTGGCTATAAAAGGGTCCCCTAGACCCCTACCCCAAGCTTTTTAAGAGAATCATATATGGCGTGCCAGGAGACTCTATGGAATGCTTTCTCAGCATCCAACGAGAGTATCTAATTACAAATTTTTAACTGCATCTAGCCCAGGAAATGCTTTGTGCCTAGTAGCAGTGTCTGCTAGTCAGCGGATTATCCCGGCTGTTAAGCAAGCTACACCACCTGTAGTTTGGACACTTAATTTTTTCAAAGGAAATGCTTCGGGACCACGGGATACTCAGTGAAGAGCATCAGGAGGCACCCCAAGGCATAGGGGCTGGGACTGGCAGTAGGATGCCTTGCGGTGGACAGCCGAGCTCGATCCTTATAAAAGCTTTTTAACTGCAGCAGCTTTAGTGGACGCTACTGGAGCTGGAATTACGCGGCTGCTAGCATGAGACTTGCCCTCCAATAGATCCTTGTAAATGGATTTAAAGTGTATTCATTCAAATTAGAGAGACAATTTAAATTAAAAAGCTTAGAGCTGCCTCCACCACAGGGGGGCTCGCTCGACCCACCAGCGGACAGGCACCAGTATTGGGAGAGGGGGGCTGGCCGTCAGGGTTCACCGCGGCTCTGGCACAAACCCGGCGACGCGGAGGTGGCACGGGCAGGAGCGGACTGAACGTGTCGGCTTCTCACTTTTTGGATTTTAGAAGGGCATGACATGCCTATATCTGTGTCTCCCCCTCCTTTTACTCCTCCACCTCTTTTCTTTTCGCATGACTATATGTACTTGTCACTTTTCCATGTGTTAGTTGTGTCTTCTGAGCAGTTTGTCAGCTTTTGGACACCTTTGAAGGTGTTTTCTATGTGTTTCTATGTGTTTTTGTTTGCCTGCCATTGGTTTTAACGGTGTTCGAAGGTGTTCGACGAACAGTTCGACGAACAGTTCGGCGAACACACGGGTGTTCGACGAACCGAACCGAACTCGAACACTACGGGGGTGGCTCAACACTAGTGCAGATCCTCTGGAGATGATGATGACGCAGCAGAGATGGTTCAGCTCTCCACAGACAGAGCTTAGCTCCAGGGCAGTGTATGATGATGTTGTGAGGTAGATGTTGCTGGTGCTGTGTAGTGCAGAGCTGGTGATGGCACAGCAATTATTCAAGGACACAGTGGGGTGCAGTCTTCAAGGTTTTACTCACAGTTATCATGCTGCTCCAGGTTAAAATTGCCAGATTATAACCACCCACGTCGTCCTGTGTTCACCAAGAAAGGGGTTCAGCAGCTCTCAAGTATTTCAGGAGTACTTAAACGGGACCCTGTTCTATGTTCCTTCCTTGGTCATCTTCCTGCGCTGGCTCTAGCCCTCCTGCCCTGCGCCTCACAATCAGTGTCCCAAGCCAGTAGCCTCGGGTCTTGTTGGGCGACGTGCAGTCCCCTGAACCCTATGCGGCCACCTTTTCGGCGACGTAATTGTGGTGGTTGGCAGGTGCAACTTGCAAGTACAGTAGCCTCCGGTTATCTAGCTGAGCCTGATTGTTCTCCTCTAGTTTAGGGTCCAGTCCCCTATGCAGTCTGATCCCTTCACGTCCGTGTAGATTCGGGCACATGGGTGGCTTCCGCACTCGTCGTGCCCCTGGGATCCCCTCTGTCTCTGGAGCCTTCCCTCTGCTCCCGTCCTCTTCTCTCAGTCTTTCCTCCTGGGCCTCTCATACTAGGCCCCTCTCCTTTCTCCACTCCTCTGAGCAGAGCTCCTGCTCCTAACTCTCTCTCCTCTGACTGATCTGATTCAAGATGATTCCTCTCTTTCTTATACTCCTACTGAAGGTGCTCCCCTGATCTACTTCCTCCACCCACGCCCACTACATGGTTCCCCTCTCTCGGTTCCCCCCCTTCCAACCAGGGACAGGGCTCAGCACTGTACTCACGCATCTTGCCCCTCCTGCTGGTCTGGAATGGTGTAGTGTTGGATGCAGGTGGGTGGGTCCCGGGTAGTACCCCATCCTTACCTGAGAGTGGGGTACCACACCTCTGGGTGAGATGCAGTACCTCTGTGGCGACTGAACCCACAGGGGCCCCACATATTATTTTGATTAGTTGTCACAGAAGGTTTTCTGACTTAAGGTTAAGATAATTTAACATTGCACAAGCCATTGACCGCTACACATAGGAGCGGGAGATAACAGCTCATACAATGTCAGGGTGTGGATATTCTCATCTCCCATTCTTGTCAGTTTTGTCTTTGTGAGCTGAGCAGCCGCTATACATAGGAGAGGGAATGAAGGCACGCACACTGATATGCAGGGGGCAAGTGAGTGCAAGTCAGTACACATGTGATCTCATCTTCCTTTTGTTTCAGTATTGATCGCACCCTGATTTGTGATCCTGTGTGCAGTGATCAGCTGCTAAACGCAGGAGAGGGATGAGTACTTAACCCTTGCATGCACAGAAACTACACTGTGTGCAGAATTATTAGGCAAATAAGTATTTTGATCACATGATACTTTTTATACATGTTGTCCTACTCCAAGTTGCATAGGCTTGAGAGCCAACTACCAATTAAGTAAATTTGGTGATATGCATCTCTGTAATGACGAGAGGTGTTGACTAATGACATCAACACCCTATATAAGGTGTGCTTAATTATTGGGCAACTTCCTTTCCTTTGGCAAAATGGGTCAGAAGATAGATTTGACGGGCTCTGAAAAATCCAAAATTGTGAGATGTTTTGCGGAGGGATGCAACAGTCTTGAAATTTCCAAACTTTTGAAGCGTGATCACCGAACAATCAAGCGTTTCATGGCAAATAGCCAACAGGGTTGCAGGAAGCGTGTTGGCCAAAAAAGGAGCAAAATAACTGCCCATGAATTGAGGAAAATCAAGCATGAAGCTGCCAAGATGCCATTCGCCACCAGTTTTGCCATATTTCAGAGCTGCAACATTACTGGAGTATCAAAAAGCACAAGGTGTGCGATACTCAGGGACATGGCCAAGGTAAGGAAGGCTGAAAAACGACCACCTTTGAACAAGAAACATAAGATAAAACGTAAAGAATGAGCCAAGAAATATCTTAAGACTGATTTTTCAAAGGTTTTATGGACTGATGAAATGAGAGTGATGGGCCAGATGGATGGGCCAGAGGCTGGATCAGTAAAGGGCAGAGAGCTCCACTCCGACTCAGATGCCAGCAAGGTGGAGGTGGGGTACTGGTATGGGCTGGTATCATCAAAGATGAACTTGTGGGACCTTTTCGGGTTGAGGATGGAGTGAAGCTCAACTCCCAGACCTACTGTCAGTTTCTGGAAGACAACTTCTTCAAGCAGTGGTACAGGAAGAAGTCGGTATCGTTCAATAAAAACATGATTTTCATGCAGGACAATGCTCCATCACATGCATCCAACTACTCCACAGCGTGGCTGGCCAGTAAAGGTCTAAAAGAAGAAAAAATAATGACATGGCCCCTTTGTTCACCTGATCTGAACCCCATAGAGAACCTGTGGTCCATCATAAAATGTGAGATCTACAGGGAGGAAAAACAGTACACCTCTCGGAACAGTGTCTGGGAGGCTGTGGTGGCTGCTGCACGCAATGTTGATCGAAAACAGATCAAGCAACTGACAGAATCTATGGATGGAAGGCTGTTGAGTGTCATCATAAAGAAAGGTGGCTATATTGATCACTAATTTTTTTGGTTTTTGTTTTTGCATGTCAGAAATGTTTATTTCCAAATTTTGTGCACTGATATTGGTTTACCTGGTGAAAATAAACAAGTGAGATGGGATTATATTTGGTTTTAATTAAGTTGCCTAATAATTCTGCACAGTAATAGTTACCTGCACAAACAGATATCCTCCTAAGATAGCCAAATCTAAAAAAAAAACACTCCAACTTCCAAAAATATTAAGCTTGGATATTTATGAGTAGAGATGAGCGTTGTTCTACTCGAACTGTTCGCCAATCTCAAATTCGAGCTGTTTTGGTCGGTGTTCGAGCCGGTCGGCGAACACGAACAATTTGAGAAAAATTCGGCTGTTCGAGGTTATGTTCGATAACTGTTCGTGCACCAAAATCATAACTGGATTTTTTCTCAGTAATGATGAAAATTAATGTTAATACGCAGTTTGAGTGTACAGCGGGGCGGGGGGAGGGGCAGGGGATGGATCTCTGCAGGAACAATGAAGATCTCCATTTTTTTTTCTCTTTCCCGCATTTGCAGTGGGGAGGTGCAATCTGTCAGCCTATCAGCAGCGCACACACGGAGCGAAGTGCTTTTTTTCACACAAGCAAGGGCATGTGTGATTGGCAGTGTATGTCACATGTCCTTGCCCTATAAGACCAAGCCATTTTCCCCGTCGCCACCATTTTCTCACTGCTGCAGCTGCGTGTTAGACGGCACCGCTGTTGCTGTGTGCGCTATACCTTGTTAATTTCAAGCAAATTTTCGCACAAATATACAGATAGCTTGGGAGTAGGGAATAGTTGTGATTGCAGTCCTTTTAAGGACTAGGTTACAGCATTTCCTACGACTTTTATCAGGCAGGTCTGTGCTCTTAAATAGATAGATTGTGGGAGTAAAGACTAATTGTAATTGGAGTCCTTTTCAGGACTAGGTTACATCAGTTCCTATCAGTTTTTGCCAGGCAGGTCTGTGCCAGTGCTGTGCAAGTTTTTTTCACAGCATTTGGCTGAATCTAGCAAAGCTAATCCTTTTTGGCCTATTGCAGAGTGTGTTAGTCAGTGGAGTAGCCTATCTGTGTTGCAAGATATACCACCTGTGTATAGAATACCAATTTTTTTACTGCACCTAGTGAAGTAAAATCTTTTGGGCATAGCATCATTCTATTAGACCATCTATACTGACCTCCATCAGGTTGCAAACTGAATATAATTTTTTTCTGCATTTAGCTCTGAAAAAATATTTGGGCTTCTAGCGGTGTGTGGGACTTGGTCTATTAGTCCATCTATACTGACCTCCATCAGGTTGCAAATTAAAAATAATTTTTTTCTGCATCTAGCTCTGAAAAAATATTTGGGCTTCTAGCAGTGTGTGGGACTTGGTCTATTAGTCCATCTATACTGACCTCCATCAGGTTGCAAATTAAAAATAATTTTTTTCTTCATTTATCTCTGAAAAAATATTTGGGCTTCTAGCAGCGTGTGGGACTTGTTCTATTAGTCCATCTATACTGACCTCCATCAGGTTGCAAATTAAAAATAATTTTTTTCTGCATCTAGCTCTGAAAAAATATTTGGGCTTCTAGCAGTGTGTGGGACTTGGTCTATTAGTCCATCTATACTGACCTCCATCAGGTTGCAAATTAAAAATAATTTTTTTCTGCATCTAGCTCTGAAAAAATATTTGGGCTTCTAGCAGTGTGTGGGACTTGGTCTATTAGTCCATCTATACTGACCTCCATCAGGTTGCAAATTGAATAAAAAAATTTTCTGCATCTAGCTCTGAAAAAATATTTGGGCTTCTAGCGGTGTGTGGGACTTGGTCTATTAGTCCATCTATACTGACCTCCATCAGGTTGCAAATTAAAAATAATTTTTTTCTGCATCTAACCCAGCCAATAGTTTTGGCCTAACCCAGCCAATAGTTTTGGCCACTCAGCTCTGCTCGGTTACCATCCATTGTTTTTTTGTGCAAACAACTCCAGAGTTGTGAATTAGTTAACCACCAAAATGAGAGGAAAAAGGCCTGCTGCTGGTGGAAAGGGGAATAGGCTTGTTGGGAAGGGGAAAAAAGGTTGTGTCCGTGGGGTAGGTGCAGAAGAAAGACCATCTTCCAGCCAAACTAAAATGTCTACTTCTTTTAGCGGACAATGTGATAAGATCCCTTTCTTACGGCCACGCCAATCGCTACAAATTCCAGATGAGGCACAAAAACAGCAGGTGCTTCAACGGATATCAAGTGCTCCTTTAAGTGGGCTCTCCTCCACATCAACTTCAACATCACAAATACTCCAGTCCTCAAAGGTGTCACCCAAATCGCACTTGCTTCCTCACAGCTCCCAAATCTCCAGCTGCCCGTCTGAGTATGAGGTAGAACAGATGGTTGAGTCTGCAGAGCTGTTTACTCATACTATAACCTGGGAATCAGAGGTCGACTCCAGCGCTTCTGTGAATCCAGACGAGGAAATGATCTGCACTGATGCCCAGAATCTTTATGAGTCGGATCCAGGACCAGACGCAGAAGGTTCTGACCATAATGTAGACCCTCATTCCCAAACTGTAACTCCTGTTGGTGGAGACAATGAGGAAGACGATGATAAGACTCAAATACCTGATTGGAGCGACAACTTTAGTTTTTTGTCAGGGCAGGAACAGGTTGGCTCTGAGGACGACGGGTGTGATAACGCACAGGGTGATGATGATGAGGTCGGAGATCCCACTTACTGTCAACCCACAGTCAGCCAAGAGATGAGGTCAGCAGAGGAGGTGGAGGAAGATGCTAGTGACGACGAGGTCAGGTTGCGCCTTCCTGGACAGAGACGTAGTACTGGAAGCACGTCAACAACTGCATCCTCAAACACAACTCTGCCTCTCACCACAAGTCGTGGTGGCTCTTCAGGTCGCATGGGTGCTAAGCCTTGCATAGCCTGGGCATTTTTTCAGATCGATAAAGATGACCCAACTCGTGTTATCTGTAACATTTGTCAGCAAAAGCTAGGTAGAGGCCAAAAAATACATAGTTTGAGTACTTCATGCATGAACCGGCACATGGACATGAAGCATAAGTTGCAGTGGGAAGCTCAGTGTGCTACAATGCGGTCTAGCCGGCCGGGCCAACCACCGTCTGCCATATCTTGTGCATCCGCGGCCTCTTCATCCTCTGTCACTGGGGGGACAGCAGTCACACCTGTTTTGGGGCGCAGACCTGCCACCTCTTTACCCGCAACAGCCAGCGTGATTGGCAGGTCATCATTTTCTTTGGAGGTGGTAACACCAGCTGGTCTTGAGCGCTGTCCGACATCGATAGCACCACCTTTGGATCAAGGCAACCTAACATGTCCGCCTGCATCTTCCTCACAGACCGGCAGTTTGCCGGGGACACCCTTATCAACCCCGTCTAAGCACAATAGCCAGCCCTCGGTCCCTCAGATGTGGACAAGTAAAAGACCATTTCCTCCTAGCCATGAGAAAGCTAAGAGGTTGAATTTCACCATCTGCAAGCTCTTGGCTACAGAAATGCTGCCTTTCCGCCTGGTGGACACAGAGGATTTTCGAGACCTTATGTCCGTCGCAGTGCCCCAGTACCAGATGCCCAGTCGGCACTACTTCTCAAAGAAAGGTGTGCCTGCGCTCCACCAGCATGTCGCACACAACATCACCGCTTCTTTGAGAAACTCTGTGTGTGACAGGGTGCATTTCACCACAGACACTTGGACGAGTAGGCATGGACAGGGGCGTTACATGTCGCTGACTGGGCACTGGGTAACTATGGTGACAGCAGGACAAGGGGCTGCTGTCCAAGTCTTGCCGTCCCCACGAGTTGTGCGTCAATCCTCTTTATGTCATTTTTCCTCCACTGCTTCTGCCTCCTCAACCTCCTCTCGGTCTTCCACCTGCACCCAAAGCCTGTCTGGTCATGCCACAAGCTTTCTAACTGCGCAGAAGGGATCCTGCACACCTCCTTACTATGCTGGCAGTAGGGCTCAACGTCATCAGGCGGTTTTTACATTGAAATGTCTGGGAAATGTGAGTCACGCAGCTGAGGAGTTGTGGTCAGCTCTGGAGAACCAATTTCATGAATGGTTGTCTCCACTGGACCTGAAACCAGGGAAGGCCGTGTGCGACAATGCTGCAAACCTGGGTGCGGCCCTTCGCCGGGGCAATGTCACACACGTGCCTTGTATGGCTCACGTGTTGAACCTGGTTGTCCAGCAATTTTTAGCCCACTATCCCAGACTAGATGGCCTTCTGCAGAGGGCACGGTCGCTGTGTGCTCACTTCCGCCGTTCGCATCCCGCAGCTCAGCGACTTACATCTCTACAGAAGTCGTTGGGCCTGCCACTTCACCGGCTAAAATGCGATGTGCCTACCCGGTGGAATTCAACTCTGCACATGTTGCAGCGACTGTGGCAGCACCGACAAGCCCTGGTGCAATACGTTCTGACGTATAGCCTGGGCCAACGAGATTCAGAGGTGGGGCAAATCACGCTGGAGGAGTGGTCTCAGATCAGGGACCTATGCACCCTTCTGCACAGTTTTGAAATGGCGACGAAGATGTTTAGTGCTGACGATGCCATTATCAGCATGACTATTCCGGTGATTTACATGCTGGAGCACATGTTAAACAGAATTCGGAGTCAGGTGGTGGCACAAGAGGAGGTGGAGGAAGTAGAGGAGGAGGAGTTGTATGCGGAAGGGCTAACATCTGCAAGGTCCAGACGGTCGGCAGCACCAAGGCGGCAGGCATGTGAGGGTGGGGGAGATGGTTTAACCAGGGCGCATGGTAGCAGCCAAACTAGTGAGGAAGGTGCAGGAGCCCAGGAAGAAGTGGAGGACGAACTGATGGAAGACTCATCAGATGAGGGAGACCTTGATCACATTTCTGTTGTGCGAGGTTGGGGGGAGAGGACAGAGGAAGGAAGCATGATTGTTACCTCGCCACCAACACAACAGGGACTTGGTGCTCCTGGATGCGCAACACACATGAGTGCCTTCTTGCTGCACTACCTGCAACATGACCCTCGAATTGTGAGAATTAGAAATAATCCTGACTACTGGGTTGCCACACTGTTAGATCCCCGGTCCAAAAGTAAATTTGCAGAAATTATTCCTGCCATAGAAAGGGATGCACGCATGCAGGAGTATCAGCAGAGACTGTTGCAGAATCTTACATGTGCTTTTCCACAAAATACCAGTGGTGCACGTAGTGAATCTCACAGTTCCAACTTGCCAACCGTGGGACCGTCAAGTGTTCAGCACTCAAACCGTAACAGAACCACAGTATCTGCTGGTAACATCAATTTTGCGGAATCATTTCACCACTTTTTTAGCCCATCCTTTGCAAGGCCACAGGAGACAAGAAGTCTGACACATAGTCAACGCCTAGAGACGATGGTACAGGAGTATCTCCAAGTAAACATTGAAGCCACGACTGTGTCACTGGACCCTTGCTCTTTTTGGGCTTCCAATCTGGATAAATGGCCGGAGCTAGCCACTTACGCCTTGGAGATCTTGTCATGCCCCGCAGCCAGCGTTCTGTCTGAACGTGTGTTCAGCGCTGCTGGTGATGTGCTGACAGATGAGCGCACGCGGCTCTCCACTGATAATGTAGACAGACTCACGTTCATAAAGATGAACAAATCATGGATCCGAAACGACTTTTCTACCCCTGTGTCATCCTGGGGAGAGTAAAAGCTTGATGATTGGTTAAAATCACCCTACCAACCGTTTTAAGCTTTCAAATTACTAATCATGTTTATCTGTATCTTGACTGGAAAATAATTTGGGCTTTGTAGCAGTGTGCAGCACTGATCCTATTAGGCCATCTATAATAAGCTTCACCAGATTTAAAATTAAAAATAATTTTTAGCTGCATCTAGCCCGGAAAATAATTTTGGGGCTCCGAGATGCGCAAGACACATAAGTGCCTTCTTGCTGCACTACCTGCAGCATGACCCTCATATTGTCAGAATTCGAAGTAATCATGACTACTGGGTTGCCACACTCTTAGATCCCCCAAACTTTTCGATCAACCTTTTCATTTTAATAAAGACCAAAAAAATGGTCATTTTTGAAATTATAAGCATTAGCAGGTTGTTAGAAACTGAAATCAAACAGTTTTCAACTCAAAACTTTATTCTAGGTGATGTTACATTTTCACATAGGACCCCTTGTTCGAAAGGAGCTTCTGAACTCTCTCGTCCATTGAATTTGTCAGGTTTTGGATGGTTTCTGCTTCAATTGTTTTGCATGAGGACAGAATACCCTCCCAGAGCTGTTGCTTAGATGTGAACTGCCTCCCGCCATCATAGACACTCCTTTTAATGATGCTCCAAAGGTTCTGAATGGGTAGAGGTCAGGGGAGCATGGGGGTCACACCATAAGTTTGTCCCCTTTTATGCCCATATCAGCCAGAGATGCAGATGTTTTATGTGCAGCATGAGATGGTGCATTATCATGCAGAAAAATGATCTTGCTGTGAAATACACGGTTCTTCTTCTTGAACCATGGCAGGAAGTGCTGTTTGAGAAAATCCACATACATTATGGAGTTCATCTTTAGCGCCTTCAGGGATCCTAAAGGGGCCGACAATCTCTCTCCCCATGATTCCAGCCCAAAACATTACTCCACCTCCTCCTTGTTGGCGCTGTAGCCGTGTTTGCGTGGGGTGTCCATCAACCAGCCATCCTCCACTCCATTCATCTGGACCATCGAGCGCTGCACGGCACTCATCCGTGAACAAAACAGTTTTGAAATCAGTCTTCATGTAATGTTTGGCCCACTGGAGCCGTTTCTGCTTGTGTGAAGTGGATAGAGGAGGTCGACAGGATGGCGTATGCACAGCTGCAAACCTCTGAAGGACCCTGCATCTTGTTGTTCGGGGGACGTTGGAGGCACAAGCAGCTTCAAAAACTTGTCTGCTGCTATGACAAGGCTTTTTTGCCGCTGCTCTTTCAACCTGACGTAATTGCCTGTAGGAAAGAGTCCTCAATTTGCCCTTATCAGCACGCACACGTGTGTACTGTGAATCAGCTACATACTTCTTGATTGCCAAGACACTTCATCCTGATCATCGCACAATGTTGATTGTAGTCATGCCTTGACCTAAACACTCCACAATTTGTTGCTTCTCAGCAGCCGACACATCCTTTTTCTTTCCCATTTTGGCAGAAAATGTAGGCTGCTTAATAATGTGAGAGAGCCTTCTTAAGTAGTCTTGCCTTTCATTGGACACACCTGCCAAACTAATTAGCATAGGTGTCTGCAATTGCTTACAGTGATATAAAGAGCCCTGACACACATCACCATCAATGAGTTTAACTGACAAACAAACAAATTCTTCCCTTATCACTCCTAAACACTTTTTGCATAATAATTTGGAACGCGGTGTACATGTGCTTTTCCACAAAACACCAGTGGTTCACGTAGTGAATCTTACAGTTCTAACTTGCCAACCGTGGTCTGTATGGAATTGTTCAATAAAGGGCCCAAAATTAAGATAACATAGATGGGAGAGGTCTCTATGAATAGGAATTCCTAAGTATTTGATACCCTGTGAGGGCCAGGCAAAGGGAAAGTTGGACTGGATGGAATCCTATATGGATTTAGGGAGGGAGACATCGAGGGCCTCAGACTTCGCTGCATTGATTTTAAAATTTTACCATGTAACAAAGTGATCTATTTCAGCCATAACAGCAGGGATGGATATATGTGATTGAGTGATATATACTAGGACATCATCAGCAAATAGAGAGCACTTGTACTCGGTGCCTCCCACCTCAATCCACCTAATATTGGGGTTATGGCGAATTGATGAGAGCAGGTGCTCCGTCACTAGGATGTATAAGAGAGGGGACAGAGGACATCCCTGCCTTGTCCCATTGGTGATTGTGAAAGGTGATGAAAATGTTCTGACGCACCCCCTGGGCCTTGGGACACCCGGAGCCGGACCCTTTTTGGTGGATGCTGGTGGTTGTAGTCTTCGTGGCGGCGATCCGGTTCCGTGGCTCAGGGCGGTCAAACCAGTGGCGGAACTATTTATGTGGTTTTGATGTTTAAATGTCCGACTACGCCACCCGTGGATTGCGGTCAGAGTGAACCGCCGCTACAGGGCAGACCGCTAAGGCTGGTGTTGTGGGTGTAGCAGAGCGTAGCATAACTCCCCACGGGAGGAGTATAGCCTCAGGGCAGTGTATGCGGAGGATGGGGGTGATGGTGCAGGGCAGCAGCAGTAACGACACGGAGTCAGTGATGCAGTTCAGGGCCTTTACTCACAGTTCTTATTATCCAGACCACGTCTGCAGGTAACGGCTGCCCACGTCGTACTGTGCTCACCAGGTGAGGGGCTCAGACAACTCCCAGATAACTTTGGAGCGCTTCACAGGACCCCCTTTGTGTGTCCTTTGTCTGGCCTTTCTTACCAACACTTCTGTCCGGCTGCCTCGGGCCTCCTCTTGGTAAACTTGGCGCCAGTTTCCCTGACCCTATGTGGTGCCTTCCTAGCGGGTGGAGCAAGGGGCTGCGCCACATAAAATGTCAGAGCCTCCGGTTTCTAGCTGAGGGTCGTTTCCTGCCTCCACTAGTTCGGGGACCGGTCTCCCCCTTTGGCCTGACCCCTCCACGCAGGTGGATTTGGGCGTGCGGTGGCGACTCGCCCGTCCGCACCCCTGGGATCCCTTCATTCCTCGTTCCTGGAGCCTTCTCCGCTCCTCTTCCTTCCTTCTCCCTCTTGCAGGCCTGGGCCTCTGTTACTAGGCCCGCCTCCGGAGCAGAGCTCATGCAGAGCCCCTGCTCCCTGCCACTTCTGCTCAGACTTCTCTGCACTGAACTAAGATGGTGCCCACCTTTTATACTCCCTTCTCAATGCACCCAGGAACTGCTTCCTCCCTGCTCCTGCACTGCAGGGTTCCCCTTCCTCAGTGTTCCCTCCCCCCACTCCAGCCAGGGACAGGGACTGTCGTGCCCATCTCAGGGGCATATTGGTCGCCCTGCCCCACGGCAATGTGGTGTAATGCATGCAGGTGTCGGGTCCTGATCCACACTCCATCCTTATCTGAGAGTGAGATATCACACCTCTGGGTGAGGTGCAATACGTCTGTAGCAACCGAGCCCTCGGTGCTACAGTTCCATTTATCTTCAGCCTAGGTGACGTATTGTGATACAGGGCCGTGATTTTGGCTATAAAAGGGTCCCCTAGACCCCTACCCCAAGCTTTTTAAGAGAATCATATATGGCGTGCCAGGAGACTCTATGGAATGCTTTCTCAGCATCCAACGAGAGTATCTACTTACAAATTTTTAACTGCATCTAGCCCAGGAAATACTTTGTGCCTAGTAGCAGTGTCTGCTAGTCAGCGGATTATCCCGGCTGTTAAGCAAGCTACACCACCTGTAGTTTGGACACTTAATTTTTTCAAAGGAAATGCTTCGGGACCACGGGATACTTAGTGAAGAGCATCAGGAGGCACCCCAAGGCATAGGGGCTGGGACTGGCACTAGGATGCCTTGCGGTGGACAGCCGAGCTCGATCCTTATAAAAGCTTTTCAACTGCAGCAGCTTTAGTGGACGCTACTGGAGCTGGAATTACGCGGCTGCTGGCATGAGACTTGCCCTCCAATAGATCCTTGTAAATGGATTTAAAGTGTATTCATTCAAATTAGAGGGACAATTTAAATTAAAAAGCTTAGAGCTGCCTCCACCACAGGGGGGCTCTCTCGACCCACCAGCGGACAGGCACCAGTATTGGGAGAGGTTGGGCTGGCCGTCAGGGTTCACCGCGGCTCTGGCACAAACCCGGCGACACGGAGGTGGCACGGGCAGGAGCGGACTGGCCGTCTCGGCTTCTCACTTTTTGGATTTTAGAAGGGCATGACATGCCTATATCTGTGTCTCCCCCTCCTTTTACTCCTCCACCTCTTTTCTTTTCGCATGACTATATGTACTTGTCACTTTTCCATGTGTTAGTTGTGTCTTCTGAGCAGTTTGTCAGCTTTTGGACACCTTTGAAGGTGTTTTCTATGTGTTTCTATGTGTTTTTGTTTGCCTGCCATTGGTTTTAACGGTGTTCGAAGGTGTTCGACGAACAGTTCGACGAACAGTTCGGCGAACACACGGGTGTTCGACGAACCGAACCGAACTCGAACACTACGGGGGTGGCTCAACACTATTTATGAGTCTTTTGGGTTGATTGAGAACATAGTTGTTGATCAATAATAAAAATAATCCTCTAAAATACAACTTGCCTAATAATTCTGCACACAGTATATATGTGCTCTTGCACCTGCAGTATCAGTATGTGCAGGACTGGGGATTTAGATTATTCAGTGCTCCAAAGTGGGCACTCCCAATCACCATAAGGGGAGGGGCAGAGAGTGCACCTAGGGTGCACCAAAGCCCCCTCTTTTACATATTGAATAAAACTGTTTTTCTATAAGACAAATTTACTCAAATCTACAGTAAAAGTATGATTTTTGTAGGGGTTAAGTTTCCCATATGAATATCTAAATAATTCAATTTCAGTTTTGGGGGTGTCAGACTTCCTTTAAGGTAAAGTTGGTTAAATTTGTAATTCTTTCAGTTGATCATTGTTAGAAGTATTACTGTATGAGCAAAAATAGAATAATTAGCATGAATAATTCTATAGAAATTAACCCATTGATTTGAAAAGTTATTATAAGCTTTCAATAAGAAACGGCAAAGAACATAAGTTCTGTAGAAAGCAGTAGGAATTTTTCCAAGCTGTAAATGTTCAGTATTAGGTCAGCCTGACATGAACAAGAGTTTTCCAAGCAGAATGGATACTATAGTCTTGTGATTTTGGCATCCAGTCATTGAAGAAACAGTATCAGATTTTTATTACATGCAATTATATTTTTCATTGAGGTACATATTGCCCCAGAAAAGTGTTATCTTGTAGAAGCAAATGGATATAACTGTCAAAGCATTTTATATCTAACAGAAATGTCTAAATAACTCAGCTATAGTGCAGTGAAATTTCAAAGACTGAAAATTGCAGTAAATATTCTTTAAACATATAATATGATTCAGCAGTTTGCAATGGTTTCCAACATAATACTGTTGTAGAAAGTCATAGAAAAATGTCTCCATGACCCAGGGTGCTGTGTACTCTTGTAACTATATGAATTTAATTCTCTTTTTTCTTTTTCCATGTTCTATAGGTTAAATAGAAATAATGTTATGGCCTCTTGGCATAGTATACTTTAGTGAATCTGCATTAGTTTGTACATTATTGTACATTTTTATTTAATGTCTCAAAAATTTCTATTATCAAGCCCCAAAATATGTATCTTGCTTATCTGGTATTTTTATATCTTATTGATGGTTTACTTGTTCCAGTCTTAAAGAAAATGTGTCATCATAAAATTACCCATTGTTTAAACAAGATTTTTGAGTAGAGATGGGCGAACCCGACCAGTAAAGATTGGGGTCCTTTCTGAACATTTACTGTTCGGGTACGGACCCCGAACACGTACTTCACCATGAAGTCCGTGTGTACTTTTCAGGTTCGACACCCCGAACACCGGGTGTTCCTTGTGCTGTCATCCGCATGATAGCACGAGAAACCCCGGCGGCTCTGATCGGTGGTTAGATTAATACCACCGGTCTGAGCGCTGCGGTTCTCACGCTGTTATCTGTCAGATAACAGCGTAAGAATGGGGGCCCCAAAATTGGATGTTTGCCACGCTGTCAACCCTCATCTGTCAGCTTTAGCAAGGCTGGTTATCAAGAATAGAGGGGTCCCCACGCCGTTTTTTTAATTATTTAAAGAGATAATAAAAAATAACGGCATGAGGTCTCCTCCATTTTTGACAACCAGCCAAGCTAAAGCAGACAGCTGGGGGCTGGTATTCTCAGGCTGGTAAGGGGCTATGGATATTGTCCCACCCAGCCTAAAAACAGCAGCCTACAGCCACCCCAGAAATATAAGATGCGCCAATTCTGGTGCTTTGCCCTGCTTTGTTTAGTAATGGAGAGGCGTCTACAAGACGCCTCTCCATTACTAATCCTATAGTCAAATTGTTAAATAAAGACAAACACCCAGAATAAATTATTTTATTTGAAATAAAACACAAACAGTTTTACTTTTTTATTTAAAAATAAAAAACACTGTTATACTCACCTAACACATAATCCTCAATGCCCTTGCCTCCTGTAAGAAAATAAAAATAAAAAACTACAATATCCCTCACCTGTCCGAATTTCTGGCCCACACCGTAATCCAAATCTGGGATAAATAGTTTTCAACCGGGATGGTGCCAACCATCCCCGTCTGAAAACCACTGAGGAATGAGCTGCTGACGCTTCTGCAAGCTCAGCCTCAGTGACTAGCGGTGACGTCATAGAGTTCACCGCCAGTCATTGAGGCTGCATTACCAGCCAAGGCAATGAACTGCTGTGATCTCACAGAGGTGTGGGAAAACCACTGTTTGGGCGTGTGAGGGGGTGGTTGAAAATTCCCATTCCACTCCCATCTAAAGCTGTTTTACTAGATATGATTACCTGTGTAAACATAAAAGATGTTAGAAACATGAAAGGTGTATAGCAGATATGTATTTCATGTATAAACATAAGAGATGTTATTTGGGTTTGGCCATTAGTTGGCAGTTGTTTGCACAATCATACTACTGTCACCTGTGTGTCAGTTGGCACACAGGAAGATAACCGGTTTAAGCCGCCTTAAGCGACAGTTGAGAACTGAAGGATTTTGAGGGTTGAAGGCGGCCATCTTTGAGCGCAGTTGTAAGAGACAGTGAATAGAGACAGACGTGAGAAGGTTCCTGTCAGAGACAGACTGTTCCTGTAATTCCTGTCAGAGAAGAAGAAACACGTTGAGGGGACGACTACGGTTGGATGCAGAGTTGAATTCCTCCCAAAAGCATCAGCTGTGACATGAATGGTGTTCTGCTAGCCTGTCAGGCTAAAACTGCGCTTCA
The DNA here is from genome assembly GCF_046119375.1 of Phyllobates terribilis. Taxonomy (NCBI): domain Eukaryota; kingdom Metazoa; phylum Chordata; class Amphibia; order Anura; family Dendrobatidae; genus Phyllobates; species Phyllobates terribilis. The sequence goes on along the minus strand of NW_027362763.1, from coordinate 244,106,836 downwards.
GGTGACAAGCCCAGGATCCACTCCTTGGTCTCCCAGCTAAACGGCCGTTCAGACGATCAGACAGCCTTTTCTGTGATCAGTTAACGGCAGGTAAGTCCTGAGCACAGGCCCCACCACAGGGATCCCGGTGGGCATATGCATGCAGTCTGTAGAGAGTTTGGCGCCAAACATAAGTTCTCATTTAGAGCCGTTGTTTGCCAATAGGGCTGTGTGAATATTAGCTACATACTCCCCTCAGTGGGTGAGCTTGTATATAGACAGCATAACTGAATAGTAATTTTAGAGAATTGTTAAGCTTGTGAATCTCTGCACTGCACCACTGTAGGGGCTGCCTCTTGCACTCATCAAATTACACCCATGCTCTGGGAAACTCCCGGTTACCGCATTAGGCATAACCACAGGTCAGGCAAATTATAGTGCATGTGATAGAACATATTGGGCCTATCGGTATATAAGGAAAAAAAGGGAAAATTTCAGCCTACCATGCATATGCCATAAGGGTCCACTGGTGCACGGAAATCCTTGGTAGCAAATCCAGGGATGAGAAGCAATAGGAAGTAGATGAGAAAAACTCCAGCACCTTCTCCGTATCCATCACAAGAAATGTAAAGTTAAAACATCCATTTTATTAGTTCCATTAAAAAAGCGCCATATGTAAGGCTGACCTTACGCATTTCGAACCAAACAGGGGTTCCTAATCATAGGTTACATTGCTATGGTTAAAAAACATATATATACATATGGGCTGAAAACAAAAGATAAAATAGGGTGGAGACAACAGAGAACAGGAAGTTGCATAAATAATATGCATAAATTAAACTTATGTGCATGGTATGCTGGCAAATTAAGTACACCATTAGAAAAAAATATCAAAAAATGTACATTAGATCATTGCGAAAATTGAGACCATTGGGAATGGGAGAGTTAAGTTTAAGAATCCATGAGGCTTCTCTGGCTAGGAGAAGCTTGCCTCTATCTCCTCCATGTATTTGTCTTTGCACCTTGTCTATACCAATAACCTTAAGTGTGGAAAGATCACCACAGTGAAAATCAGCAAAATGTTTGCTGAGCCCTGACATGGAGCGACTCACTGCATTAGGATTCAGAGTCGCTCCAGTAACATGCTCTGCGATGCGTCTTTTGAGCATGCGGCTGGTGCAACCCACATAAAAATTTTTGCAAGATGTGCACAGTGCTTGATAAATGACATATGTACTAGAGCAATTAATAAAGTGCTTAATATATATATTGCTTGCACTGTCAGTAAATATCTGGGTCTTAAACATAAATTTGCAAATATTACACTTGGTGCCTCCACATTTATAGGATCCTTTAATATGAAGCCATGTGTCTGACCTTGGGCTTTTGGTGGACAAAAAACTTGGAGATAATACATTTCTTATATTGGGAGATTTTTTAGCAACAAAATTAACTCCTTCCTTAAGGATGCTCTGAAGTGCTTTGTCCTGATGTAATATACAAGCATATTTCTGAATTAAATCTGTAATAGCCTGAGAGTCTGTACTATAAGCTGTGGAGAAAGTAACTTGTTGTTTATTTCTCTTACATACTGTGTTATTCTCCAGTAAAGATGTTTGTGTTTTGTGAAAGGCTATATTACGCGCATTTGAATAACCTCTATGTTTAAACCTGCGCTTCAGTATGTCACATTCATGAATATAGCTCTCATCCGTAGAGCATAGACGTCTGGCTCTAATGTGTTCACCTAGTGGTAAGTTTTTAATAGTATGTGCTGGATGACAGCTGTTTGCCATCAATGTCGCATTGCCACTGGTTGGTTTTCTGTACAGACATGTGTGGATGCAGTTATTGCTGCTGTCTCCAGTTAAATATACATCCAAAAAGGCGGTCTCATTTTGACAGATGTTAATGGTAAATTGTAAATTAAATGTATTGTCATTTAAAAACTCTAGAAACGTGGATAGCATATACAGTGCCTCATCATCAGGGTTATGCCAGATCATGATGACGTCATCAATGTATCTGGCGTACCACCTGATGTAAGGCAAAAAAGGATTGTCAAGAGTGTGAATATGAAATACTTCCCACCAAGCTACATATAAATTAGCTAATGATGGGGAAAAAGACTCACCCATGGGGCAACCGCAGGTTTGCAGAAAAAAATCTCCATTAAAGTAAAAAAAATTATTTTCAAGTAAGAATTATATCAAATTTAGTATAAAGTAGTTTGGAAGAAAAAAGACTCAGGATATACAACCGTGCACACCCAATATTAGAAAAATGAAAAAATCTTTATTACATGATTACACACTGACAACACAAGAAAAAATAAAAACATTTAAAAACAGACAAGGCATAACAATATTCATGGGGGAAGAACAATAATAATGTTCCAAAGCAATAGATCCCCCCTTAAGCCACAGGTATAATATACATCAATTTTAATATCTCATAATACAATAATGGTTTTTAACCAAGCTATGTCACCCTAGTGAAGGGTAGCACAGCACCACTAGACCAAACATAGGTAATGGACCAGGCATTCCCAAATAATCAGACTATACATCATAATAGATTAAGGAATGAAGGAATGAGTGGGAGTGATAACCTGCTAGCACTAGGGGCCCGTATAGTATCAGCATTTACCAAAAAGTGTCATCCCACGTAAGGTACGACATCGGATCATGAATTAAATCATGTATGGCAAAACGGGCACTCCTGAGTAGTCAAGGGATAAATCAAAAATAATAAATTGACATAGTTACCTGTTGGCACCAGAGACCCTACGCGTTGCGCTGCTAGACCGCAGCTTCGTCAGGGGTATGTTGTCAGTGAACACATGTGTACATTAAATAATCTATCCAATTTAGTGTGATTCCCTTCAGGTGAGTATAGATGCCCTCAGATAATCTCTCCAGCATCGTGGCAAGTCGGACGGTAACTTCCTATTTCCACAGCGTACCGCCCACGTGCTGTGATGTGACGCAACCGGAACTGGATAAGACGTCATGTCCGGTCGGCAAACCGCCGCCCCTTCCTATCTCTCATGCGTTCCACCCAGACGCTATGGTGGAACGCAACCGGAACTAGGTAAAAGATCATATCCGGTTTTGGAAACCGCCCCCTCAGAGATCAAGAGGGATGCAGTCCCCTAGGATGGCCACAATAGGAAAGAAGCTGGCATTCCCGGGGAAGATAGAACGCAAAGAACATGTATACCCCCGGAAGTAGCGCGTCCGCTACAAAAAAAAAAAATTACCGGTACAAAGAAAAGAGGGCTGGCCCTGATCAAGGAAAGTGCCTGGCCAGGCCAAAGAGCAAGATGAAAAATATGAATGGAGTCAGAAAGTCACCAAATGTGCATAAAAGTGTGACCAATAATGACAATACAAACATAAACATAAACATAAAAGACTTACCAGACAAACCAACTATAAACAAACATAGAACAAACAACAATCATATACAAATTGTGGGCCATTACAAAAGTGGCTAATGAAGCCAAGCAGCAACATATATGGATATACGTACAATTATAAATAAGAACCTGGCATTTGAGATGATAAAAATGTTGGGGATTAACTTGTTATGGGATGGAGGAGATGCACAAGCCAGCCACACGAGAAGAGATGGAAGGATAAAAAGGATAAAAAGGAAAAAAGGTTGAACCAGAGAGCCCTCAATCTAAGGCGGGATTCCAATAGCAAGGATACCATGGGAGTTTAAGCCAAGTAACTGACGCGCCCCTGGGCCTGTGTCGCGCTGCGCTGCGCATGCGGGAGCTTACCCGGAGCCGGATCTGTGGAGGGTTGTAGTCTCGTGGCGGTGACCCGGTCCGTGCCCAGGGAGTCAAACTAGACGGCAGTCTATTAGTAGTAAATAGTTGATGACTACGCCACCCGTTGAGTGCAGCCAGGGAGCTGCTGCTGCAGGGCAGACCGCTGAGGCCGATGGTGGGATTGTGCAGCGTGATAGTATAACCCCCAACGGGAGGGGTATGGCCTCAGGGCAGCCGACGTGGATGATGGGGGTAGCAGGAACCACTCAGAGACGGTACGGTGTAGTTCAGGGTCTTTACTGGTAACAACAAAAGACCCTCCCGGAGTACTTGCTAGCGGATGGGGCCTGGTCAGTCCTTGAGCAGATGGGATCTCCCCTGGCCAGGCGTAGTTGTAGGCCTCCCAAACTGACTGTACTCTTCTGGCTACCTTGCTAGGAGCTGATGTAAGTAGCCCACGTCCCTGAGTGTACCGTGTGGTGCTCACCCGTATGGCCGGTGACTCGGGGCCTTCTAATGGCTTCCGCTCCACGATGGCGGTGCTGGTCCCACGCGTGTGACCGTGCCTTCGGGCTTCTGGGCCAGAGGACCTGAAATCCCCTGCCTGACGGATTCTGCTGCTGGGCAGGAATTAGTCCCCACAGCCTCGGACTCCGGGTCCGGTAAAAAGTCTTCTTAGTCAGGGCGAACTCTGCAGCTGCCAGCCCCTGACTCCTTGTAACTGCTGTTTCTTCCTATGCTGTCTCTACTTCTTCTCTTCTTCTACTCACTCACCCTGCCTCAGCCCCAGGTTTATATAGGGGAAGTTCTTCCCCTCCCAAGACTGGGCAGGAGGTGTGGCATGCACAGGATCCCTGACTAAAGGACCTCCCACCTGCTCTCAGACATAACATTACGTTACTGTGGCAACCAGACCCCTGGGGTGTCACATTCCCCCCTAGTAAAATTTAGTACTCCGGGACTAAACACATTTAGAAAACATAACAAGGCAAAACATTAATAATACAATAAGAAAACACATAAAGATGGTTACGGCGTGTCCGCAACCGGGTGCAGTCTCTGAAGAAAGCAAGGTGTCCATTTCACCAACACAGGGAGACGTAACCAGGTAGGGGTCTGTTCTACCCCGAGTCTTTGACAGTCTTTAGTCCATCCTGGGTTACGCTCCAACTATATACAAGGATTCCCGGTAAATCCACCAAGGATTCCTAAAAACAACTAGAAATACAAAATTACACACAAGCAACTATAGACAGGTAAACATTATAAAATAGCTTAAACATTTAGATCCTCCAACGTGCGGGTAACTGGCCTCTAGTGGCCCTAGTGGACCTACGGAGCTGACTGTCTGGCCCTGAACTACAGGGTGTAGGAGCTGTCAAGGGTAAACTGGGCAGCTGTCTACCGGCTCTTTGTCTCACTAGGGGTACGGCAGGCTCACTATAAGCAGAGGGTTGATTCTCCTGTTCTACTTGTGTGGAGTCTTCTGCCTCCTGGACCGGCTGTTCTTCCAGCTCTACCCGTTGCTCCGTAGGTTCTTGGGATGATGGTTGGAGGAAGGTGAGTACGGGTACCACAACTGCACCATTGACTTGAGTCCAAGACCGAGGGAAGTCCCCGAGCACGGTACTAACCATATCTTCCCTTTCTCCCACGGGTCGATGGTCTTCTTGTTCCTCTTCAGGGTTCCTCAGTTGTTCGGGACACTTCTTCAGGTGGTCCCGGGATACAATGGCTGTGGTTTCCCCTCCGTCTTTACTGATGGTACAGACCTTCGGGTTCTCGTGGCTTGAGGGCAGTACGGTGTACGGGTCCTTCTCCCACTGGTCATCCAACTTGTGGAGCCGTCTTTTCCTCTTCAAGACCTGCTCTCCGGGTACCAGGGGAACAGCGGGAGCATACTGGTTGTAAGTCTTCTCTTGTCTTTCCCTAGCCTGACAGAGACTTCGCTCCACGCTCTCCTGTACTCTCCGGTACTGCTGCTGCCTCTCTGTGTCCCAGTCTGTTTCTGGTGAAGTGTCCTCAGGTGTCAGGACTCCCATTTCCAGGTCAACAGGTAACTTACCAGGTCTCGCCCTCATTAGGTAAGCCGGGGTACAGTTGGTGGAACCTACCGGGATGTGGTTGTATAGGTCCACCAGATCGGGCAACTTCTCAGGCCACAGACTGCGTTCTTCCAGGGGCAATGTTTTTAGAAGATCCATTACCACCTGGTTCATTTTTTCACAAAGTCCATTAGTTTGCGGATGGTAGGGTGTCGTCCTTATCTTCCGGCAGCCATACAGATTGCAGAATTCCTGGAAGACCTCCGCTTCAAAGGCAGGTCCCTGGTCCGTCAGCACTTGATCCGGGTACCCGTGTGGACGGCAGAAGTGCTGCTGGAAGGCCCTAGCTGCTGTTTGAGCCGTTAAGTCCTTGACGGGGACGACAACCAAGAACCGGGAGTAATGATCCACGATGCTTAACGCGTAGACGTAGCCACTTCTGCTTGGGGTCAGTTTTACATGATCCAAGGCTACCAGTTCCAACGGTTGCCGGGTGACGATGGACTGCAGGGGAGTCTTCTGGCTGGCCCGGTCCTTCCTTCTCAGATTGCACGGGCCACAGTCTCTGCACCACTTCTCGATGGTTCCCCTCATGCCTACCCAGTGGAACCGCTCGCGCAGCAGGAACTCCAGCTTTTTCCACCCGAAGTGTCCAGCTCCGTCGTGGTATGCCTCCATCACCATGGCTGCGTCTCTTCGGGGCACCACTACTTGCCAGAGTAGTTCATGCGTCCGGGAGTTGACCATTCTGCGGCACAACTTCCCCTTGTAAAGGAATAGTCGACTCTTCTCCGCCCATAGTTGTTTGGCTTCCTCCGGAGCGTCTGGTTCAAGGCGAGCCTCCGGCCGAGTCAGCATCTCCTTCACCAGTCGGATGGCAGGGTCGCTGTCTTGCGTTTCCGCCCAGTTGTAGTGGGGTAAGGGGTTCAACGTAGCAGCCTGCTTACCCCTTACCCGGTGGGAATACTGGATAGTCCCATGACGGTGGAACGCAGGGAGTTCAACTTCTTCCAGTCCCTCCGGATCTTCTCCTTCGTCCGGCAGGTTGGGCATCCTGGACAGGGCGTCCGCGTTAGTATTGGAGCGTCCTGCCCGGTATTTGATTGTGAACTCGTAGTTGGACAGACGGGCCATCCACCTCTGCTCCAGGGCACTGAGTCTTGCCGTGTCCAGGTGTGTCAACGGGTTGTTATCCGTGTATACGGTGAACCGGGAAGAAGCGAGGTAATGCCTAAAGCGCTCGGTGACTGCCCATACCACGGCCAGGAACTCTAGCTTAAATGAGCTGTAATTTTCGGGGTTCCTTTCGGTGGGTCGCAGTTTTCGGCTGGCATAGGAGATTACTCGTTCTCTCCCCTGCTGAATCTGGGACAGTACGGCTCCTAGCCCGATGTTACTGGCGTCGGTGTAGAGGATGAAGGGCTGGCTATAGTCCGGGTACGCCAAGATTTCATCCCCCGTGAGGGCCATCTTCAGCTGGCGGAAGGACTCTTCTTCTAGCTTTTCCCATTTGAAGGGCGGCTTCTGGTTCTTGGCCTTCCGGGACTGGCCTATCAGGAGGTCCTGCATAGGTGCTGCCTTTTTGGTGAAACCAGGAATAAACCTTCGGTAGTAGCCTACCAACCCTAGGAACTGCCGCACTTCTTTTACGCTGGAGGGGCTTGGCCATCCCTTAATTGCGGTGATCTTATCGGGGTCGGGAGCCACTCCGTCAGCGCTCACCACGTGTCCCAGGTATTGCACCTTTGGTTTCAGGAGGTGACACTTGGAGGGTTTCACCTTTAGGCCGTAACTCGCCAGAGCTTCGAACACCTCCGCCAGGTGTTTCAGGTGGTCCTCATAAGTTTTGGAGTATACGATGACATCGTCCAAGTACAACAGGACCGTCTCGAAGTTTCTGTGGCCCAGACAGCACTCCATTAGTCGTTGGAAGGTTCCTGGGGAGTTGCAGAGTCCGAACGGCATGCAGGTGAACTCGCTAAGTCCCATCGGGGTGGTGAATGCGGTCTTCTCCCGGTCCGCCTCTGCTACAGGAACCTGCCAGTACCCGCTAGTGAGATCCAAGGTAGAGAAGAAGTTAGCAGATCTTAAAGCAGCCAATGACTCCTCTATCCTTGGTAAGGGGTACGCATCCTTGTGTGTGATACGGTTGATTTTCCGGTAATCTACACACATCCTCATGGTGTTGTCTTTCTTTTTGACTAAAACTAGTGGGGCTGCCCAGGGGCTACAGCTATCCCGGATTACCCCAGCCTCCTTCATGTCTCTAAGCATCCCCTTGGCGTGTTGGTAATGTGCAGGGGGTACGGGTCGATACCTCTCTTTTATGGGAGGATGATCTCCCGTGGGGATGCGGTGTTCTACCCCCTTGACTCGCCCGAAGTCTAACGGGTGTTTACTAAACACTCTCTCATACTCTTGAACCACCCGATAGACTCCTTGTTTCTGATGTGAGGGAGTGGAGTCAGTACCCAGATGTAGTTGCTGACACCAGTCCTCCATGTCTTTCTTAGAGCCGTTACCTTCCTCCGGGTGAGATGGAGGCAAGGGTTCCACAGATTGTATAGAATTTTGATTAGTGGTATATAATTTGGCTAGCGTGGCATACCGGGGCAGGTACACTTCCCTCTCCCCGATATTTATTATGTGAACGGGCACCCTCCCATGGCGTACATTGACCACCCCCCGTGCTGTCAAAATGGTGGGCCTACTGTCTGAGTAAACTGGTTCTACCATTGCCTGGTAATCTCTACCTCTCAGACCAATAGCTGCCCGGCACCAAATCATCATTTCACTTTTTGGGGGCATGGCAATAGGAAAAGGGTCACACATTCTTACGCTACCAATCTCACCGCCGGAGAGTTCCACTTGTTGCCGTTGCATCAGTGCCCGGATCTCTTTCTGGAGCACCCGCTGCTCGCCGGAGCTGGCGTTCTTGGCAACCTGCTGTAAAAGGAAAATCACCTCTGCAAGACAATTTTCAATTACGTTAGTTCCTAGAGTTATTTTTGGGTGACTCTCATGTTTATCAATATCTACAATGATCAGTCCCTGTGCGGCCAGTTCGACTCTACCGATTTTGAGGGTCACCTCTTTAAATCCGATCTGTGGCACGGGCTGGCCATTGCTGGCGATGATACTCAAGTCGTCGTCAGGGTAGCGGGTAATATCCGAGTCATTCCAGTACTGCTTGAAGAGCACGTACGGGATGGTGGTGACCTGTGACCCGGTATCCAGTAGGGCACTCATGGGAATGCCATCCAGTACCACAGGCAAGACTGGACGTCCTCCCACATATCTGTCGCGCCAGTTCGATGGGCCTGGTGATCTTTTTCCTGGGGGTTGGCCCTCTACCCCAGGTTGTGCCCATTTAAAGAACAGTACCTTTCCATATGTCCGGGTTGATTGCAGCGGCGGCAGATGGGTCGTCCGTCCTCGCTGTATCGGTCACTGGGTCTTCCTCTGGCCGGTGGGGTCCTCCTTGGTCGACGCCACGGGATGTCCTCCGGTCCGGATGCCAGCTGGATCTTCCCTGGGGTGGAAACCTGTAAAGACTGCACAGTTCGGGTTAGCGCAGCAACGCTCTTAACTAGCTCTTGGACCTGATGGTGTAGGTCTGGAGCCGGGTCATTGTCCAAAGCCTGTGCATGAGCTCCCACAGGCCCTGTCGACAAGGGCGCCGCCTCCTGGTGGTAAGTGATAGCTGGGCGCCTGTGGGTCACAACGCCACCCGGTGCTGGTTCTCGGAGCACCCGGATAGCTCTATCCTTGAACTGTGCAAAGTCCAGATGGGGATCCTGTAAGGCCATTGCCCGCAACTGGGTTCGGTGGGCATTGCAATATAAACCCTCTATAAATTGTTCAGTCAACAGCCTGTCCTCGTTTCCCACCCCATCAGGGTCGGTCTGCTTTATGGCCCTCAGGGCCTCTTGTAGGTTTAGTGCATAGTCCCTTATACTCTCATGCGCTCGCTGCTTGCACCCGTAGAATCTAAGCTTGATCTCGGCTGAGGTGCGGGTATCGAAGGTGTCCCTCAGCCGGGTTAGTATCTCTGCGACAGTCCTCCTCCCAGGTGGCCAAGATTTTACTTCTCTTTTGGCTGCCCAGGTTAGTTGGGCCACCAGGATGCTCACTTTTTGCTCTTCTGTGAGGGGGTACACCTGGAAGAGGCTATCCAGCTTTTCTCTAAAGTCATGCAGGGTATGTGACTCCCCTGAGTACTGGGGTAGCCAAGCTGCTCCCGGGATATAGGGCATGGTGAAGGGCATAACTGCAGCAGCGGTAGCGCTGGCGGGGGTTGAGGCAGTGAAGCTCTCCTCCGTATCCGACATCTTCCTCCCCCCTAGTGGACCGTGGCCTACCTTGCGATGATCCTCTTCCGTAGGCCGCGGCTCCGCAGTGGATCGTCAGGGTTGAGGACCTTCCGTCGCGCTCCTGTGACGTCGGCGTCTGCTGGGCTCCTTCCAGGACCTTACGCATCGTCCGGACGTGAGGCGGGGCTTCAGTTCTCGCGCGCTTTCGGAGTCCACGCCCCTCTTCTTCCCGCGCGGCGTCCTCAAGATGGCATCCAATGGCGGGAAAACTCCACGGATGGCAGGAAGAAGGTCGAAGATGGCGCCGGATGGCGGGAAAACTTCGCGGATGGCGGGAAGAAGGTAGAAGATGGCGCCGGATGGCGGGAAACCTCCACGGATAGCGGGAATCTTCACCACTGGTAAGTTTGAACAGTCTTTGCTTTTCAGGCACGCAGTACCCGGTGGTTGCGGGCACGAAATCCTGCCGACTACGCCAAAGTTGACGCACCCCTGGGCCTGTGTCGCGCTGCGCTGCGCATGCGGGAGCTTACCCGGAGCCGGATCTGTGGAGGGTTGTAGTCTCGTGGCGGTGACCCGGTCCGTGCCCAGGGAGTCAAACTAGACGGCAGTCTATTAGTAGTAAATAGTTGATGACTACGCCACCCGTTGAGTGCAGCCAGGGAGCTGCTGCTGCAGGGCAGACCGCTGAGGCCGATGGTGGGATTGTGCAGCGTGATAGTATAACCCCCAACGGGAGGGGTATGGCCTCAGGGCAGCCGACGTGGATGATGGGGGTAGCAGGAACCACTCAGAGACGGTACGGTGTAGTTCAGGGTCTTTACTGGTAACAACAAAAGACCCTCCCGGAGTACTTGCTAGCGGATGGGGCCTGGTCAGTCCTTGAGCAGATGGGATCTCCCCTGGCCAGGCGTAGTTGTAGGCCTCCCAAACTGACTGTACTCTTCTGGCTACCTTGCTAGGAGCTGATGTAAGTAGCCCACGTCCCTGAGTGTACCGTGTGGTGCTCACCCGTATGGCCGGTGACTCGGGGCCTTCTAATGGCTTCCGCTCCACGATGGCGGTGCTGGTCCCACGCGTGTGACCGTGCCTTCGGGCTTCTGGGCCAGAGGACCTGAAATCCCCTGCCTGACGGATTCTGCTGCTGGGCAGGAATTAGTCCCCACAGCCTCGGACTCCGGGTCCGGTAAAAAGTCTTCTTAGTCAGGGCGAACTCTGCAGCTGCCAGCCCCTGACTCCTTGTAACTGCTGTTTCTTCCTATGCTGTCTCTACTTCTTCTCTTCTTCTACTCACTCACCCTGCCTCAGCCCCAGGTTTATATAGGGGAAGTTCTTCCCCTCCCAAGACTGGGCAGGAGGTGTGGCATGCACAGGATCCCTGACTAAAGGACCTCCCACCTGCTCTCAGACATAACATTACGTTACTGTGGCAACCAGACCCCTGGGGTGTCACATAACCAGTAAATGAAAAGTCCTCATTGATACCCCTAGGGGCCACTGTATCAAGAACAAAGATCCACCTAGATTCAGATCTCAATAGATCCTTGGTGTGATCTGAATTACGTGAATTGGGCCTCATCTTCTGGAGGCCCATGACTCGCAATTTATTGGGGCTACCAGAGTGGCATTGGAAGAAGTGCAGAGCCACCGAAGAGATGGCTTTGCCCTTCTTCAAATCCTGTTCAGCAAGATGGATGTTGGAAACATGTTGCTGTACCCGTCTACGGAGTTCCTGCGAAGTTTGACCAATATAAACCTTCGGACAGGGACAGGTCAATGCATATACAACATTAGTGGACCTACAATTGATAAAGTCCCTCAAAGGGTACCGGTCCATAAATTTATCTTGCTAAAAGACTTGTATCTCTTTTGTAGGAGAATTATTCTCAAAGTCATCTACACTAAATCTGATTCATTCTCAGACCTCTCTTCCCCTACTGATAAACAGGTCTTCCGTGACTTACTTGAACTCCTAGAGGACAACCAGTCATACCAAGGTAGGAAAAAGTTTCCGCATCGATTACCTTCTAATATTCTACCATCCCTGTCTTTGGTTCCAGCAGTTTCTACATTTTTTGAGGTTATGAAAGATGAGATCAGGAGATTACCTGTTAATAATATATCTCAACAAAATTTAACCATGATGGAGAGGCGTGCCCTCCTTTGCCTGCAGAAAAAACAGGAATTCCTGATAAAGGAAGCAGACAAAGGGGGAAATATTGTTTTATGGCCTCGTGGCATGTACACTGCTGAAGTACATAGACAGCTCAATAACACCAGATTTTATTTGAGACTTCCCTCGGACCCCACACAGGTCTTCTCGGCTAAGCTTGAACGACTACTTTTGAAGGCTTTTTCTATGGGAACCATTAATAAACAAGAGAGGGAATTTATGATAGTGAGGAAACCTACCATACCCACTTTCTATGTCTTGCCCAAAGTCCACAAAAATTTGGAATGTCCACCGGGTCGACCTATTGTGTCAGGCATAGGAAGCATTTGTGAAAAGGCATGTATTTACATAGATTTTTTCTTGCAGCCCCTCGTTACCAGTTTACCCTCTTATCTCAGAGATTCATCTCATCTGATACGGACTCTCAACTCTCTTTGTTTACCTGACCAGTTCTTATTCACCACTGTTGATGTTGAATCGCTATATTCAAATATAGCCCACAAAGATGGCATAGCAGCAGTCCTCTATTTTCTGAATGCTACAAGTGGAGGTAATCGTTTACATGACTCTTTCATTGTGGACCTCTTGAACTTCATTCTTACCCACAATTATTTTGTGTTTGATCATATCTTCTATCGACAAATCTCTGGGACTGCCATGGGGGCACGGTGTGCGCCCTCCTTTGCCAACCTTTTTCTGGGTTGGTGGGAGGACACACATGTGTACCCCTCACAGGCATACAATCGGGGGGTCTTCAAGTGGCTACGCTTCATAGATGATATCTTGATTATCTGGACGGGCACGGAAGCCGAGGCACTTACCTTCATTGATAGGCTGAACGTTAATGATTTTAACATTCATCTTACCCATTGTGTATCTTCCTCTGCAGTTAACTTCCTGGATCTGGAGATCAGGAAAGTGGGTGGCTCACTTGTATCCAAATTACATAGGAAATCGACTGCCACAAACAGTCTCTTACACTACCAAAGTTTTCATCCTAGAAACTTGAGAGACAGCATAACGGTGGGACAATTTTCAAGGGCCAAAAGGAACTGTACAACACAGGAGGATTACAAAACCAAGGCCAGCAATTTAACCTCACGTTTTCGGGAACGCGGATATCCTAAAGCGGTAATTTCCAAGGCTCACTAGAAGGTTTTGGTCAAACCACGGGAGATGTTGCTACAATCACGTGTCAATATGGAGGATACACAGATTAGATTTATCACCAGGTTTAACAATCAATGGAATGAAGTGGGTAGTCTATTTCGGAAACATTGGAATATACTTAAGACGGATAGTCGTCTTTCTAGCATTTTACCAGAGAGACCGTTGTTGACGGCTAGACGCGCCCCAAATTTAAGGGATAAACTTATGCACAGTCACTATACACGCCCCAGTTGTAGTACCTCGGGCGGTAGTAAATTTAAGGGCTCATTCCCTTGTGGCGATTGTTCTGCTTGTCCATTTTTCTCTTCTGGTAAAACTTTCACTAATCCGATTGACAACCATCAATACCCTTTGAGGGACTTTATCAATTGTAGGTCCACTAATGTTGTATATGCATTGACCTGTCCCTGTCCGAAGGTTTATATTGGTCAAACGTCGCAGGAACTCCGTAGACGGGTACAGCAACATGTTTCCAACATCCATCTTGCTGAACAGGATTTGAAGAAGGGCAAAGCCATCTCTTCGGTGGCTCTGCACTTCTTCCAATGCCACTCTGGTAGCCCCAATAAATTGCGAGTCATGGGCCTCCAGAAGATGAGGCCCAATTCAGGTAATTCAGATCACACCAAGGATCTATTGAGATCTGAATCTAGGTGGATCTTTGTTCTTGATACAGTGGCCCCTAGGGGTATCAATGAGGACTTTTCATTTACTGGTTACTTGGCTTAAACTCCCATGGTATCCTTGCTATTGGAATCCCGCCTTAGATTGAGGGCTCTCTGGTTCAACCTTTTTTCCTTTTTATCCTTTTTATCCTTCCATCTCTTCTCGTGTGGCTGGCTTGTGCATCTCCTCCATCCCATAACAAGTTAATCCCCAACATTTTTATCATCTCAAATGCCAGGTCCTTATTTATAATTGTACGTATATCCATATATGTTGCTGCTTGGCTTCATTAGCCACTTTTGTAATGGCCCACAATTTGTATATGATTGTTGTTTGTTCTATGTTTGTTTATAGTTGGTTTGTCTGGTAAGTCTTTTATGTTTATGTTTATGTTTGTATTGTCATTATTGGTCACACTTTTATGCACATTTGGTGACTTTCTGACTCCATTCATATTTTTCATCTTGCTCTTTGGCCTGGCCAGGCACTTTCCTTGATCAGGGCCAGCCCTCTTTTCTTTGTACCGGTAATTTTTTTTTTTTGTAGCGGACGCGCTACTTCCGGGGGTATACATGTTCTTTGCGTTCTATCTTCCCCGGGAATGCCAGCTTCTTTCCTATTGTGGCCATCCTAGGGGACTGCATCCCTCTTGATCTCTGAGGGGGCGGTTTCCAAAACCGGATATGATCTTTTACCTAGTTCCGGTTGCGTTCCACCATAGCGTCTGGGTGGAACGCATGAGAGATAGGAAGGGGCGGCGGTTCGCCGACCGGACATGACGTCTTATCCAGTTCCGGTTGCGTCACATCACAGCACGTGGGCGGTACGCTGTGGAAATAGGAAGTTACCGTCCGACTTGCCACGATGCTGGAGAGATTATCTGAGGGCATCTATACTCACCTGAAGGGAATCACACTAAATTGGATAGATTATTTAATGTACACATGTGTTCACTGACAACATACCCCTGACGAAGCTGCGGTCTAGCAGCGCAACGCGTAGGGTCTCTGGTGCCAACAGGTAACTATGTCAATTTATTATTTTTGATTTATCCCTTGACTACTCAGGAGTGCCCGTTTTGCCATACATGATTTAATTCATGATCCGATGTCGTACCTTACGTGGGATGACACTTTTTGGTAAATGCTGATACTATACGGGCCCCTAGTGCTAGCAGGTTATCACTCCCACTCATTCCTTCATTCCTTAATCTATTATGATGTATAGTCTGATTATTTGGGAATGCCTGGTCCATTACCTATGTTTGGTCTAGTGGTGCTGTGCTACCCTTCACTAGGGTGACATAGCTTGGTTAAAAACCATTATTGTATTATGAGATATTAAAATTGATGTATATTATACCTGTGGCTTAAGGGGGAATCTATTGCTTTGGAACATTATTATTGTTCTTCCCCCATGAATATTGTTATGCCTTGTCTGTTTTTAAATGTTATTATTTTTTCTTGTGTTGTCAGTGTGTAATCATGTAATAAAGATTTTTTCATTTTTCTAACATTGGGTGTGCACGGTTGTATATCCTGAGTCTTTTTTCTTCCAAACTACATTATACAATTATATCAGGTTACTGTAGCACCCCGTTTTGCTCACTATTCTATAGCAGTGCCCACCTCCTTGCAAAGGAAATTTAGTATAAACTCATTTAATTCTTTTGTATAGAGATTGGCATTGTTAAGGTGATAGGAGATAGATTGTAATGAGAGATGGTGCGGGATGTTAGTGTATAATGACACAATATCTGTGGTAACCCATCTATCATTACATTCCCACTCAAAAGATTTCAAAGCAGATAATAAATGCTTGCTATCCCTGATATATCCTGTAGTAGCCAAAACTATAGGCTGCAGTAACTGATCAATCCATGCTGCAGGTCTTACAGTAAGTGAACCATTTCCAGCCACAATGGGGCGGAATGGGGGTGGAAATGTTTCTTTGTGCAGTTTAGGAAGGGTGTGCAGTATTGGGCACACTGGTGGCTCAGTTAATAAATATTCATACAATTTTTGATTAATGAGTCCCTTATGCAAGCCTCCTTTTAGGATAAAATCCAATTTTCCTTTTACCTGATTAGTTGGATCTTCTGCTAGTTTACTATAGGTTTTTACATCCGATAGCATGGATTACAAGAGAACCACCTTTGTCTAATGATAATATTGTCATTGTTTTTTAACAATTTCAGTGCTTGTCGTTCTTTGGTGGTCAGATTATCTGTTGTGACTGATTCACTATACAGTATTTTTATGAGTTCTCTTTCAATTATATTTTGAAAACTGTCCATCCCAGGTGTTCTAGAGGCTAATGGATAGAATAGTGGATTTGGAAACAATGTTGTGAATGAGTCTTTTGGTATATCTGTTGCAAAATCAGCATCCAAAGATTCCAAGGTTTTTACTGATATTTATTCAAGTAAATTCCTAGAAAGGTCAATGGGAGTTGCTGTGGGGAAATATGTTGTTCTTTATCCTTGTTCTCTGCAAAGAAGTATCTCTTGACTGTCAAAGATCTTACAAATCTGTTGACATCCTTGATAGTTTCAAATAGATTTGCTCTGGTTGTAGGAATAAATTTACTTCCTTTGCTTAATAACCGTAATTGAGACAGAGAAATAATATTCGCAGAGAGATTAACTACAGCAACCTCCTCATTATTGATTTTCATATTAATTTTCTGGTTGGATACCTCCGAATTTTTTGCAGATTTGTGTTTCCTTCCCGCTCTATGAAGCCCCTGATTTTTGACAGGTTTCTTTTGGAAATATCATGATTTTCAGCAGGAGTCTGATCAGATGATAAGGAGTAATCTGTAAATTTTCCTGTTGTATCCAAATCAGCCTGTGGAAATCCAACCAGTTTTTTCTTATTAGGAGTTTTCAATTTTGGTGCTGGAGTTTTTTTAAGGATTGACTTCAGTTTGTGCAATTTCCAGGTGTAAACATGGTTAGACTCATAATCTGCACAATCACGAGCAAATGTTTTCCTCTTCACATCAGTAATAGTTTCCTCCACAGAATTAATATGTTTGGAAAGTTTTTCATTCCATACTTTAAAATTTGTTGAATTCACATGTTCTTTATGTGACTCCCGTAATGTGGTGATTTGTTCTTCCAATTTACTCAGCTTTTTGTTTTCTTCCTTCATAATAAGTTGCATTAGTTTGGATGAAGATTGGGAGAGAATGGTGTTCCATTTAGCAGTAAATTCCTCTCCATAATAAAAATTTGCAATTTTCTTTAGGCGTAGCCCTCTAGGGATCATATCATTATCTAAGTACCGCTGCAAAGTTATGGAGTCCCACCATTTCTTTAATCTTTGTGTCATGGCTTGTTCAAGCCCTTTAAACACAGTGTTCACATTGGGATCATAAGACTGTGGTTTATTGCTGCTGAAAACATCATTAACCCTAGAACGCATGACCATAAAAATCTACACTTTCACATACCTGGGGCCTAACGTGTGCAAATAATAAATAAATGACCAACTGGAAATGCCAAACAACTATATACCTGAGGAATACCTAGAGTTTCAAAATTCTAACTAAAGAAATCTTGCAGAAAAAAGAAAGCAATTAACAGGGCGGGCCTGCGAGGCCCCAGGTATGCGTTCTAGGGTTAATAGTGTTGAGCGAGCACTAAAATGCTCGGGTGCTCGAACCTCAGGTCGAGCTCACCGTGATACTCGGGTGCTCGACCCGAGCAACGAGCCCAATGTTAGTCTATGGGAGACCCGAGCATTTTTGCGGCGGCACCCCCGGCAGTCTGTAGAAAGCCTAAAAAGTGCCAAAAACGATAGTGACAGTGTTCAAATGACATGGGGACAGCATGGGGATCACCCCAGGAAGCATTTCTGACCCCCAGGTCACTGCTGTCAACAACGTGGTCAGAGGTATTAAGCCACTTTTACGTGCTCACAATAAAGCGTTCAAAAACGAAACTGAAACGGTTTTCCTGTGAAATATGTTAAGGAACTTCCTTTCCAGGGTAAAGACTTGTGTATAAGGTAAAATAAATAACCAAAAACAAAAATACTCCTCCACACCTTGGGCTATGTTCACAAGTAGTATTTTTTATGCGTTTTTACACTTTTGTATTGCTTTCAACCGTGACAAATGCATTCACCGGGAAATGTCATTTTAACATTTTACAACCTTATCTGGCCATATGATGTGTGACACATGCATAAAGTGCTGAAAAGACATGGGAACAGCATGGGGAAGACCCCTGGAAGCATCTCTGACACCCAGGTCACTGCCTAAAAGTGTGCCCATCAGAAGTGATCCTTGCCCCATCAGAAGATGCAGACTTGCAACTATCCCCGTGCAAGTCCTTGTCCCAGGGCAATGTTCAATTGCACGTCCCCCCTTCCTTGCAATGCAAGCACAAGTATGCAGCCTGCCACCCACCCACCCCCAGGCTGCAATACCATACTGCTTGCTTGCACTTGAAATTGGGCCTTTTTGGCTTGTGGAGGCGGAATCTGGCCACCACGTCATGGCTGCGTCGGCGGCCTGGTATCCATACTCAGTCCCCAGCCACTCGGCGGTCGGGTGTCCACGCTCGGTTCCCAGCCACCAGGGGGCGGCCGGGTGTCCATAATCGGTCCCCAGCTGCCCCTATTTCTCCTGGGAACTTCCCCCACACTTTTCTTAGCCTGGCCTGCTTTAGGGTAGCATTGGACGAGCCCACCAGAGAACCAGACTCCTCCGGTGGGCCCTGGCATCTCCATCAGGGGAGTTGAGAGTGCCAAGGTGAGGAGCATGATGATGATGATAGAAGTTAGCATCTGCTTTGTTTTCTTGGAATGCAAGCGTAAGGAGTGCAACCTGCCACCCACCCACCCCCAGGCTGCAATACCATACTGCTAGCTTGCTTGCACTTGAAATTGGGCCTTTTAGTCATGTGGAGGCAGACGCCGGCCTCATGTCATGGCTGCGTCGGCGGCCTGGTATCCATACTCAGTCTCCAGCCACCAGGGGGCGGCCGGGTGTCCATAAACGGTCCCCAGACGCCCCTATTTGTACCGGTAACCTTCCCCACACTTTTCTTAGCTTGGCCTGCTTTAGGGCTGCATTGGCCGAGCCCACCAGACAACCAGACTCCTTCGGTGGGCCCTAGCTTCTCCATCAGGGGAGTTGAAAGTGCCAAGGTGAGGAGCATGATGATGATAGAAGTTAGCATCTGCTTTGTTTTCTTGGAATGCAAGCGTAAGTGTGCAGCCTGCCACCCACCCACCCCCAGGCTGCAATACCATACTGCTAGCTTGCTTGCACTTGAAATTTGGCCTTTTAGGCATGTGGAGGCAGAATCTGGCCACCACGTCATGCCTGCGTCGGCGGCCTGGGATCCGTACTCAGTCCCCAGCCGCCCGGCGGCCGAGTGTCCACGCTTGGTCCCCAGCCGCCAGGGGGCGGCTGGGTGTCCATAAACGGTCTCCAGCTGCCCCTATTTGAAGGACAGCCTAACCACAAACACGTGGACAAGTGAATGTGGCCAGGGATGGTCCATCTGACTGACGCCTTCACACTGGGTTAATATTGTGGAAGCCGGGACACAGTTGGAAACTGGGATGCAACATGTCCTCCAGACATAGAGGATTGCGGGTCCTGGATCAATCAGGCTTCAACACAAAGTTCAGAAGGTAGACAGCAGTAGTTGTTGGCCTCCTACACAACGAGTAAATTATTCATGATCATGAGGCCATCCATCTCCTTAGCTTCCTGTTCCTTGGAATGCAAGTGCATGTATGTAGTAGCGGCTAGGCCTGAGGTGGTCAGCGTTTTGGCGCATATCCTACCTCTTCCGAGGATTGCTGGATGTTTTCCTGCTACTATCCCAGTTCTATGACTCCCGTTAAAACAAAGCTTCAGGTGATGAATGATGGATGAGGTGGTGGCAAAGGAGAAAGAGCAGGAGGAACAGGGACCATTCACATCAATATCAGGCCAGTCAACCACACATGTCTTGTCGGATATGTTTCTGTACCAAAAGGAGCGGTTCAGCTACGCAGTTACAGGGCATACAGTGAGTGCAATGCCTACCAAATATTTCGAGGCACTCCAATGCCCCTTGGAAGTGACATGGAGGTCAGAGGGCCTTAACTAAACCGTTTTTTCCATTTATAGCAACTGGGTCTCCTGTACACTGTTGGCCTAAGCAGTGAATGTAAGGCTTTCCAAAAATTATGAGGAACTGCAATGCCCCTTGAAACAGACGTGGATTACAGCGTACTAAAAACCTTCTACCCATTATTGGGGAGTGGGTCTCCCTTAGTGTTCGCCTATGCATTGAAAAGCAAAAGCAGACTAAAATTAGGAGGAAATGCAATGCCCGTTGGAAGAGACGTGGAGGTTAGAGGTAATTAAAATCAACATTTCAATGCCCCTTGGAAGAGCTGTGGAGTTCAGAGTGGTTTAACAAGATGATTTTAATGCCCCTTGGAAAAGTGGTGGAGGTCGCAGTAGCTTAACAAGACATTTTTAATGCCCCTTGGAGAAGTGTTGGAGGTCGCAGTAGCTTAACAAGACGGTTTTAATGTCCCTTGGAAGAATGGTGGAGGTCGCAGTAGCTTAACAAGACGGTTTTAATGCCCACTTGGAAGAATGATGGAGGTCGCAGTAGCTTAACAAGATGGTTTTAATGCCCCTTGGAAGAGACGTGGAGGTCACAGTAGCTTAACAAGATGGCTTTAATGCCCCTTGGAAAAGTGGTGGAGGTCGCAGTAGCTTAACAAGACGGTTTTAATGTCCACTTGGAAGAATGGTGGAGGTTGCAGTAGCTTAAAAAGACAGTTTTAATGCTCCTTGGAAGAGACGTGGAGGACACAGTGAAATAAAAAGACAATATCAATGTCCCTTGGAAAAGTGGAGGACGTCGCAGTAGCTTAACAAGACGGTTTTAATGCCACTTGGAAGAGACGTGGAGGTCGCAGTAGCTTAACAAGACGGGTTTAATGCCCCTTGGAAAAGTGGTGGAGGTCGCAGTAGCTTAACAAGACGGTTTTAATGCCCCTTGGAAGAGACGTGGACGTCACAGTAGCTTAACAAGATGGTTTTAATGCCCCTTGGAAAAGTGGTGGAGGTCGTAGTAGCTTAACAAAACGGTTTTAATGCCCCTTGGAAGAGATGTGGAGGTCGCAGTGGAATAAAAAAACAATATCAATGCCCCTTGGAAAAGTGGTGGAGGTCACAGTAGCTTAACAAGACGGTTTTAATGACCCCTTGGAAGAGACGTGGATGTCGCAGTGGAATAAAAAGACAATATCAATGCCCCTTGGAAAAGTGGTGGAGGTCGCAGTAGCTTAACAAGACGGTTTTAATGCCCCTTGGAATAGACATGGAGGTCGTTGTAGCTTAACAAGACAGTTTTAATGCCCTTTGGAAGAATGGAGGAGGTCGCAGTGGAATAAAAAGACAATATCAATGCCTCTTGGAAAAGTGGTGGAGGTCGCAGTACCTTAACAAGACGGTTTTAATGCCCCTTGGAAGAGACGTGGAAGTCGCAGTAGCTTAACAAGATGGTTTTAATGCCCCTTGGAATAATCGTGGAGGTCGCAGTAGCTTAACAAGACGGTTTTAATGCCCCTTGGAAGAGACGTGGAGGTCGCAGTGGAATAAAAAGACAATATCAATGCCCCTTGGAAAAGTGGTGGAGGTCGCAGTAGCTTAACAAGACGGTTTTAATGCCCCTTGGAAGAGACGTGGAGGTCACGGTAGCTTAACAAGACGATTTTAATGCCCCTTACAAGAGCCATGCAGTACAGCATCTTAAAAACATTATTCCCATTATTGGGGAGTGGGCCACCCATAGTCTTTGCCTATGCCTTGCAAGCAAAAGCTGAAAAAAATTAGGACGGAGGAACTTGCAATGCTGGCAACACGGACCATGGTTACCCTCGTGGTATAGTGGTGGTGGAGGCTGAGGATAAGGAGAAGAGCAAAAAACAGCTGAAATGAGGAAGCGTATACCCATGTGTGGGTGTGAAGCGGTACATGGGAATACACCTCCTGAAATAACACAGTGGATTTGACTTTATGTTACTCTGCTGTCATTTGGTGGTCATGAGAAGTCTGGCCCAATCCAGCCCTTGTTCATTTTGATAAGGGTCAGCTTGTCAGCATTGTCAGTTGACAGGCGAGTGCGCTTATCAGTTATAATTCCCCCAGCGGCACTAAAAACACGCTCCGATAACACGCTAGCGGCAGGGCAGGCCAGGACCTCCAAGGCATACAGAGCGAGTTCATTCCAAGTGTCCAGCTTGGATACCCAATAATTAAAAGGCACAGAGGAATCACGGAGGATGCTGGTACGGTCGGCAATGTACTTCCTCATTATCTTTTGAAACTTTCCACTCCTTATGAGAGTACCCCGCGCCTCAGGGCCTGTAAGCTGGGCGGGTGTCAGAAAACTGTCCCAGAACGTTGACAGTATTCCCTGCCTCGGCTGGATTGGAGTTGCGTCTTTCTCGCCTGTACGCCTTGGTTGGTCAACGAACTGTGACCTCTGCCGCTAGCGTGTTCAGATGGGAATTTTTTTAACAGTTCTGCAGCAAGGGCCTTCTGGTACTGCCCCATTTTTGTAGACCTCTCCACCTCAGGAATAAGAGAGTGAAAGTTCTCCTTGTAGCGGGGGTCTAAAGGTGTCACCAACCAGTAATGACTGTCACCCAACATTTTGACAATGCGAGGGTCACGGTTAAGGCAGCGTAACATAAAGTCAGCCATGCGTGCCAGATTGGTAACGGGCAAGACTTCCGTGTCCTCACCAAGATGACGACTGACCATGCTCTCCTCCTCCTCCTCCTCCCCCCTGTCCTCAGGCCACCCACGCTGAACCGACGGTATGACAGTTGTAGAGGTACTACCGTCTACAGCGCATGATACCAGCTCCTGTTCTTCCTCCTTCTCCTCCTCCTCCTCCTCCTCATCTCCCTCATTGTCCCCCAATGCACGTTGGGATGAGATGATGCTGGGCTGTGTGTAATCGCCCGTTACGGCTTCTTGATCCATCTCATCATACTCTGGCTGCAATGCCTCCTCTTTAATTCTCTGCAGAGAGCGTTGCAAAAGACAGACAAGTGGGATGCTGACGCTAATGATGGAGTCATCGCCACTCACCATCTTGGTGGACTCCTCAAAGTTTGTCAGGATGGTACATATGTCAGACATCCAGGTCCACTCCTGAGGTCTTATGTGTGGAGTCTGACCTGAATATCGATGGCCTTGTTGCAGCTGGTACTCCACAACTGCTCTCTTCTGCTCACAAATCCTTTGCAACATGTGAAGGGTAGAGTTCCAACGTGTAGGGACATCACACACCAGTCGGTGTGCCGGAAGCTGCAAATGCTGCTGCAACACAGTAAGGGCGGCGGAAGCTGTAGCCGACTTCTGAAAATTAGCTGACAGGCGGTGTACTTTGACGAGCAGATCTGGCGACTCGGGGTACGATTTAAGAAAATGCTGAACCACGAGGTTAAGCACATGAGCCAGGCATGGTACGTGTGTGATCTCGCCTCGACTCAGAGCCGCCACCAGGTTACAGCCATTGTCACACACTACCATGCCTGGATGTAGGTTCAGCAGTCTCAGCCACAGATCTGCCTGCTCTTTCACAGCTGTCCACAGCTCACAAGCAGTGTGAGGTTTATCACCTAAGCTTATGAGTTTCAACACAGCCTGTTGCCGCTTGGCTGAGGCAGTACTGCAATGCTTCCAGCTTGTAACTGATGTGGTGATATCTGAGATGGAGGCTGAATATGAGGAGAAGGAAGAGGATAATGCGCAGGAGCTGTACACTGTGGGGGCAACTCTGACTGACATAGGGCCTGCAATCCTCGGTGTGGGGAGGATGTGTTCCGTCCCAAGGTCCGACTGGGTCCCGGCTTCCACTATGTTTACCCAGTGTGCCGTCCGGGAGATGTACTGTCCCTGGCCACAAGCACTTGTCCACGTGTCCGTTGTCAGGTGGACTCTCCCAGTAACTGCATTGTTGAGAGCACATATGAGACAAAAACTGGCCAATTATATACAAAAATGCAAAACCCGGTGCTAAGACAAGTAGTCAAGCACCGAGTTCAAATTGCCTACTCGTGTCCAATGTAGAAAACAAACGGAGAACAAAAGAGTAATTAGCAATGAAACAAAATCTTTATTAGTGATTCATAGTCACAGTGATAAAAGGATATATGAAAGAAATAATAACAAAACAAGGGGATCAGGAACAGACAGTGCCAGAAACAGGACAACCCCTGGCAATAAAATTACTGAGCAATCCAAAGTGCAAAAATGCAGATAAATATACAGGCAGAGGGACACTCCATAGGTATATAATTACCAATAAAGGTAATGGATAAATATCACAGTTCACCCATTAAGGAATAAAAAGTCAATATGACTCAACCATAGTATGTGCAAAAATCGCTGAGTAGCGACAATAAAGCAAAGATCCAAATTAAGGGTAAGTTATATGGCTGCCCTATGCCACACGATGTTAAGTAAGGAAGTATACAAAAAGTACCCGGACCTAGTTAAAATCACTCACCCAATGGCAAGGTGTCCGGGAAACGGGAAGCTCACAGGGTGCCTGGGGAGCCACAAAACGTACTACAGGTGAAAGCACGCCCCGACGCGCGTTTCGCTCTTCTTTATCAAGAGGCGCTGTGTGTATGCCCGACAGGACCTGATTATATACGCCCACCCTTGGTCACGTGATGCAAAAGAGGGAAACACATTGGTATGTAGCGGTGCGTGTACCCGGAGCCACGCCCCCCGCCGCCCGCGTCACAGCCGTCAGGTCACGAGCGCGCACCAGGTAGCGCGCCTAGGAAGCGCTCCCGGGGGCGCGCCAGGGACAGAAGACAGCCGGACACGGGCACGGGTCAGCCAGGAGCCGGGAGACAGGCACCCCACCAATGTGAAAAGGAAGATGGGTATAAGAAATACAGACAGAGGATGGTGAGCAAATACAAAATAGTAAAATACACCTTAAATAAGACAAGATGCTCTCAGACACAAATGAATGAGTAAGATAACTTAATGGAGCATAATTATAATAAAGATCCATCAGTTAACTCTAGATAATTACAATAAGTGCCCAATAAGGGTAAATATATATAAGTCCAGAGATATATGTGGAGACAAGTCGACATGGGACCATTTCCCACAAGGATCAGAAGATGATAATCGAAGGGCTCTTGCGAAATGCTCCATGTTATCTGCCATAAAATGCCTTGAACAGAGAATTGAGGAAGGTCCATATGGCGCACACAAACAATGAGTTAATAGCCACGAGTCTAAAAAGGTAGAAAACAACAAAGTTAAAAGCAAATAATAAAAACAGACTAAAAACTAGAGCACGGACTTTAGATCAAGAAAAATAAACACTGAGGGAGAGAACAAGCCAAGCAAAAAGGGGCCCAATCACAAAAATGAGGAGAAGCTCAAATTTTCATTAAGGCCACGCGGTGCCAAGGTGTCCAGGGTGCTAATCCACCTGGCCTCTTTTTGTGCAAGGCAAAGTTTGTAGTCACCCCCTCGAGAGCCCAGATGTACCGCATCTATTCCCCGCACCAAAAGGCTGCGTGGGTCACAATTGTGAACTTGTTTAAAATGTCGCGGTAAAGTCCTGAGCTCACGGGGGTCCGACACAGATTTAGCTGCGCCAATGTCCCGCACATGCTCCCGCACCCGGATCCTCAATTCCCTTGTCGTGAGACCTACATAGATTTTCTGACAACTACACGTGGCATAGTAAACCACGTGTGTTGTACCACAGGAAATGTATCTGAGGATCCGGTAAGTGCGGGAGCCATCTGAGCTCGCAAAAGACGAACTGCGAAGGACATTGGCGCAGGCCCTGCAATGGCCACATGGATAGGACCCAACCCTGGGACCGCGCGACCCGAAAGGATTAGTTACAGGTGGGACATAGTGACTTGAAGTAACCAGATCACCCAGATTTCTGGCACGTCTGGCAGTCATGAGTGGGAATTGTCCCACCACATCCCTCAGGGAGGGCTCCGCACCAAGAACATTCCAATGTCGTGAGAGGACCCGCCTCATAGAAACCCACTCATGATTATAAGTGGAAATGAAGCGGGTCCTCTCAGGAGGCCCGGAGAGAGGTGATCTCGGAAGAGGATATAGTAGAGAACTGCGGGGGGTGCTGCGGGCCCTACCGTAGCCACGGCCGATGCAGCGGTTACTGTAGCCTCTCTGTTTAAAACGTTGTGTCAGAGCTGCTGCCTGCTTTTCAAAGTTGGCTTCCGTCGAGCAAATGCGCTTAATCCTAAGGAATTGTCCGACCGGGACGGCCCTAATAGTAGAGGAAGTATGACCAGAGGCCGCATGCACCAAAGAATTCACCGCTGTGGGCTTCCTGTAGACGTCCGTCTGGATGAGGGAGTGTGAGTCCACCACCAGAGTGACGTCCAGGAAGTCCAAGCGTGTAAGGCTATAAGTGTAAGTCAATTTGATGCCCCACTCATTGGTGTTAAGCCGCCCCATAAAGTCATCAAGCTCCTCCGCCGAACCCCGCCAGAAAAATAGGACATCATCGATATACCTGAGCCATGCCACGACCCGGTCTGCGCCCCGCACACCATCGCCCCCAAAAATATCCCTCTCCCACGCGCCAAGGAAGAGGTTTGCATACGATGGTGCACAGGCCGCCCCCATGGCCGTCCCACGTCGCTGCAGGTATATCGTGTCCTTGAAAAGAAAATAATTATGGCAAAGGATAAAGCGGAGGAGCTCGAGGATAAATTCCCGTGAAGGGCCGCTCAGGTCGGAACCCCCAAGGAAAAGCTCGACGGAAGTCACACCAAGATCGTGATCAATGCAGGTATACAGACTCTCCACATCGGCCGTGACCATGATAGTGCCAGGTTCCAGAGAGATGCCATCAACCCTAGTAAGGACGTCCGTCGTGTCCCGCACATAGGATGGGAGGGTCCCCACCAGTGGTCTCAAATGACTATCAACATATTGTGAGATAGGACCACATAAACCACCCAGGCCGGACACGATCGGACGTCCAGGAGGGTTAATGGCATCCTTATGTACTTTGGGGAGTAAGTAAAAAGTAGCTGTTTTAGGGGAACGTACAGTCAGAGCCTCCACAGTTCTCTTATCTATAATACCTCTCTCACAGGCCCGGGCCAGAATACCCTGCAAGGTGGCGGAGAAGGAGGCAGTGGGATTGTATGACAGCCTAGAGTAAGTCTCCTTATCTCTCAGCTGTCGCAGGGCCTCCCTCTCATATTTGTGGTGGGGCCACAGGACGATATTCCCTCCCTTGTCCGCCGGCTTAATGACTGTGTCCTTAAGAGTTTGAAGTTGTCGAATCGCTTGGCGTTGGGCGGAGGTTAAATTGTCAAACTTTCTCCGTGTGGAGAGTTTTTTGAAATCCTCCGCCACTAGATTAACGAAAATTTCTACTGCTGGACAAATAGACAAGGGAGGAAACCTCGTTGACTTAGGATTCCTAACCTGTGGTAACCCACCTGAGGGAGGATTAGTTTGTTCAGATAAAAGATCCTCCAGATGTTGTAAAGCCTCCTCCTCCGTCACCGCTGGGACATGATCACCATCTGGCCTAAAATGGAGTTTTTTTAGAATCAATTTCCGAGCAAACAGGTGGAGGTCCTTGAGGGCCGTAAAATAGTCAAAAGAGTTAGTAGGAGAAAATGACAGGCCCATAGCAAGGACCTCCATCTGTGTCTCGGTTAGGATATGATTGGTAAGGTTCATGACACAGAGCCCCCCACAGGGATCACCAACCTGAAAAGGAACCGTCCGTTTCCTCCTATTATTCGGTCTCGTCTGAACACTTCCAGTAGGTCGAGTCACAGAACCCCCCTGAGAATCCGCGCCAACAACTGGTACCTGGCCCTCACTAGAGGTTCCCGAGGCAATCGAGGTGGACCTAGATCGTGTAAAAGAATTATTGCGGGATCTTAATCTTAGATTTTCCACCGGTGATCTCCACCGGTACACTCTATGAGTGGACATATCCAATGTATCACGTTGAAATTTTTTTATTTTCATAGCTTGAATTTCTTTGACAAGTTTCTGACAGTCCGCATCAATTTCCTCCTGGAGTTTCTTAAGGTCATCACTCGACAAATCCTTCTTAAGCTGTACTTGTAGAACATCAATCTCAGATTCTAACTCACGAAGGGATTTTTCACTTTGCTCCCTAAGGAGACCCAGGAAACCAAGTGAACAGTTGTTAGCCAAGGATTCCCAGTTAGTTTTGAAGAGGTCATCTTCAATTTTGAAAGAGGGGAAAATCTGTATCCTCAGGCCTCTCGGAATCAGAGATTTCTCAATATATTTAGTGAGGAAAGCATGGTTCCACCAGGTACGGCATCTCCGCTTAATTAAGGCCTTAAAGCTGGCAATTCTCTCCCTCAGTGTCTGATCTGTGTCCGGCACCACCAGACCCCCATTGCTGGATAACTCATCTAACTGCGCAAGCCAAGTGGTATCTCGTGCACGAAAGTCCATTATGGGCCAAATGAAAACTGTAAAAATACAGAAAAGCATATATGAGACAAAAACTGGCCAATTATATACAAAAATGCAAAACCCGGTGCTAAGACAAGTAGTCAAGCACCGAGTTCAAATTGCCTACTCGTGTCCAATGTAGAAAACAAACGGAGAACAAAAGAGTAATTAGCAATGAAACAAAATCTTTATTAGTGATTCATAGTCACAGTGATAAAAGGATATATGAAAGAAATAATAACAAAACAAGGGGATCAGGAACAGACAGTGCCAGAAACAGGACAACCCCTGGCAATAAAATTACTGAGCAATCCAAAGTGCAAAAATGCAGATAAATATACAGGCAGAGGGACACTCCATAGGTATATAATTACCAATAAAGGTAATGGATAAATATCACAGTTCACCCATTAAGGAATAAAAAGTCAATATGACTCAACCATAGTATGTGCAAAAATCGCTGAGTAGCGACAATAAAGCAAAGATCCAAATTAAGGGTAAGTTATATGGCTGCCCTATGCCACACGATGTTAAGTAAGGAAGTATACAAAAAGTACCCGGACCTAGTTAAAATCACTCACCCAATGGCAAGGTGTCCGGGAAACGGGAAGCTCACAGGGTGCCTGGGGAGCCACAAAACGTACTACAGGTGAAAGCGCGCCCCGACGCGCGTTTCGCTCTTCTTTATCAAGAGGCGCTGTGTGTATGCCCGACAGGACCTGATTATATACGCCCACCCTTGGTCACGTGATGCAAAAGAGGGAAACACATTGGTATGTAGCGGTGCGTGTACCCGGAGCCACGCCCCCCGCCGCCCGCGTCACAGCCGTCAGGTCACGAGCGCGCACCAGGCAGCGCGCCTAGGAAGCGCTCCCGGGGGCGCGCCAGGGACAGAAGACAGCCGGACACGGGCACTGGTCAGCCAGGAGCCGGGAGACAGGCACCCCACCAATGTGAAAAGGAAGATGGGTATAAGAAATACAGACAGAGGATGGTGAGCAAATACAAAATAGTAAAATACACCTTAAATAAGACAAGATGCTCTCAGACACAAATGAATGAGTAAGATAACTTAATGGAGCATAATTATAATAAAGATCCATCAGTTAACTCTAGATAATTACAATAAGTGCCCAATAAGGGTAAATATATATAAGTCCAGAGATATATGTGGAGACAAGTCGACATGGGACCATTTCCCACAAGGATCAGAAGATGATAATCGAAGGGCTCTTGCGAAATGCTCCATGTTATCCGCCATAAAATGCCTTGAACAGAGAATTGAGGAAGGTCCATATGGCGCACACAAACAATGAGTTAATAGCCACGAGTCTAAAAAGGTAGAAAACAACAAAGTTAAAAGCAAATAATAAAAACAGACTAAAAACTAGAGCACGGACTTTAGATCAAGAAAAATAAACACTGAGGGAGAGAACAAGCCAAGCAAAAAGGGGCCCAATCACAAAAATGAGGAGAAGCTCAAATTTTCATTAAGGCCACGCGGTGCCAAGGTGTCCAGGGTGCTAATCCACCTGGCCTCTTTTTGTGCAAGGCAAAGTTTGTAGTCACCCCCTCGAGAGCCCAGATGTACCGCATCTATTCCCCGCACCAAAAGGCTGCGTGGGTCACAATTGTGAACTTGTTTAAAATGTCGCGGTAAAGTCCTGAGCTCACGGGGGTCCGACACAGATTTAGCTGCGCCAATGTCCCGCACATGCTCCCGCACCCGGATCCTCAATTCCCTTGTCGTGAGACCTACATAGATTTTCTGACAACTACACGTGGCATAGTAAACCACGTGTGTTGTACCACAGGAAATGTATCTGAGGATCCGGTAAGTGCGGGAGCCATCTGAGCTCGCAAAAGACGAACTGCGAAGGACATTGGCGCAGGCCCTGCAATGGCCACATGGATAGGACCCAACCCTGGGACCACGCGACCCGAAAGGATTAGTTACAGGTGGGACATAGTGACTTGAAGTAACCAGATCACCCAGATTTCTGGCACGTCTGGCAGTCATGAGTGGGAATTGTCCCACCACATCCCTCAGGGAGGGCTCCGCACCAAGAACATTCCAATGTCGTGAGAGGACCCGCCTCATAGAAACCCACTCATGATTATAAGTGGAAATGAAGCGGGTCCTCTCAGGAGGCCCGGAGAGAGGTGATCTCGGAAGAGGATATAGTAGAGAACTGCGGGGGGTGCTGCGGGCCCTACCGTAGCCACGGCCGATGCAGCGGTTACTGTAGCCTCTCTGTTTAAAACGTTGTGTCAGAGCTGCTGCCTGCTTTTCAAAGTTGGCTTCCGTCGAGCAAATGCGCTTAATCCTAAGGAATTGTCCGACCGGGACGGCCCTAATAGTAGAGGAAGTATGACCAGAGGCCGCATGCACCAAAGAATTCACCGCTGTGGGCTTCCTGTAGACGTCCGTCTGGATGAGGGAGTGTGAGTCCACCACCAGAGTGACGTCCAGGAAGTCCAAGCGTGTAAGGCTATAAGTGTAAGTCAATTTGATGCCCCACTCATTGGTGTTAAGCCGCCCCATAAAGTCATCAAGCTCCTCCGCCGAACCCCGCCAGAAAAATAGGACATCATCGATATACCTGAGCCATGCCACGACCCGGTCTGCGCCCCGCACACCATCGCCCCCAAAAATATCCCTCTCCCACGCGCCAAGGAAGAGGTTTGCATACGATGGTGCACAGGCCGCCCCCATGGCCGTCCCACGTCGCTGCAGGTATATCGTGTCCTTGAAAAGAAAATAATTATGGCAAAGGATAAAGCGGAGGAGCTCGAGGATAAATTCCCGTGAAGGGCCGCTCAGGTCGGAACCCCCAAGGAAAAGCTCGACGGAAGTCACACCAAGATCGTGATCAATGCAGGTATACAGACTCTCCACATCGGCCGTGACCATGATAGTGCCAGGTTCCAGAGAGATGCCATCAACCCTAGTAAGGACGTCCGTCGTGTCCCGCACATAGGACGGGAGGGTCCCCACCAGTGGTCTCGAATGACTATCAACATATTGTGAGATAGGACCACATAAACCACCCAGGCCGGACACGATCGGACGTCCAGGAGGGTTAATGGCATCCTTATGTACTTTGGGGAGTAAGTAAAAAGCAGGCAGCAGCTCTGACACAACGTTTTAAACAGAGAGGCTACAGTAACCGCTGCATCGGCCGTGGCTACGGTAGGGCCCGCAGCACCCCCCGCAGTTCTCTACTATATCCTCTTCCGAGATCACCTCTCTCCGGGCCTCCTGAGAGGACCCGCTTCATTTCCACTTATAATCATGAGTGGGTTTCTATGAGGCGGGTCCTCTCACGACATTGGAATGTTCTTGGTGCGGAGCCCTCCCTGAGGGATGTGGTGGGACAATTCCCACTCATGACTGCCAGACGTGCCAGAAATCTGGGTGATCTGGTTACTTCAAGTCACTATGTCCCACCTGTAACTAATCCTTTCGGGTCGCGCGGTCCCAGGGTTGGGTCCTATCCATGTGGCCATTGCAGGGCCTGCGCCAATGTCCTTCGCAGTTCGTCTTTTGCGAGCTCAGATGGCTCCCGCACTTACCGGATCCTCAGATACATTTCCTGTGGTACAACACACGTGGTTTACTATGCCACGTGTAGTTGTCAGAAAATCTATGTAGGTCTCACGACAAGGGAATTGAGGATCCGGGTGCGGGAGCATGTGCGGGACATTGGCGCAGCTAAATCTGTGTCGGACCCCCGTGAGCTCAGGACTTTACCGCGACATTTTAAACAAGTTCACAATTGTGACCCACGCAGCCTTTTGGTGCGGGGAATAGATGCGGTACATCTGGGCTCTCGAGGGGGTGACTACAAACTTTGCCTTGCACAAAAAGAGGCCAGGTGGATTAGCACCCTGGACACCTTGGCACCGCGTGGCCTTAATGAAAATTTGAGCTTCTCCTCATTTTTGTGATTGGGCCCCTTTTTGCTTGGCTTGTTCTCTCCCTCAGTGTTTATTTTTCTTGATCTAAAGTCCGTGCTCTAGTTTTTAGTCTGTTTTTATTATTTGCTTTTAACTTTGTTGTTTTCTACCTTTTTAGACTCGTGGCTATTAACTCATTGTTTGTGTGCGCCATATGGACCTTCCTCAATTCTCTGTTCAAGGCATTTTATGGCGGATAACATGGAGCATTTCGCAAGAGCCCTTCGATTATCATCTTCTGATCCTTGTGGGAAATGGTCCCATGTCAACTTGTCTCCACATATATCTCTGGACTTATATATATTTACCCTTATTGGGCACTTATTGTAATTATCTAGAGTTAACTGATGGATCTTTATTATAATTATGCTCCATTAAGTTATCTTACTCATTCATTTGTGTCTGAGAGCATCTTGTCTTATTTAAGGTGTATTTTACTATTTTGTATTTGCTCACCATCCTCTGTCTGTATTTCTTATACCCATCTTCCTTTTCACATTGGTGGGGTGCCTGTCTCCCGGCTCCTGGCTGACCCGTGCCCGTGTCCGGCTGTCTTCTGTCCCTGGCGCGCCCCCGGGAGCGCTTCCTAGGCGCGCTGCCTGGTGCGCGCTCGTGACCTGACGGCTGTGACGCGGGCGGCGGGGGGCGTGGCTCCGGGTACACGCACCGCTACATACCAATGTGTTTCCCTCTTTTGCATCACATGACCAAGGGTGGGCGTATATAATCAGGTCCTGTCGGGCATACACACAGCGCCTCTTGATAAAGAAGAGCGAAACGCGCGTCGGGGCGCGCTTTCACCTGTAGTACGTTTTGTGGCTCCCCAGGCACCCTGTGAGCTTCCCGTTTCCCGGACACCTTGCCATTGGGTGAGTGATTTTAACTAGGTCCGGGTACTTTTTGTATACTTCCTTACTTAACATCGTGTGGCATAGGGCAGCCATATAACTTACCCTTAATTTGGATCTTTGCTTTATTGTCGCTACTCAGCGATTTTTGCACATACTATGGTTGAGTCATATTGACTTTTTATTCCTTAATGGGTGAACTGTGATATTTATCCATTACCTTTATTGGTAATTATATACCTATGGAGTGTCCCTCTGCCTGTATATTTATCTGCATTTTTGCACTTTGGATTGCTCAGTAATTTTATTGCCAGGGGTTGTCCTGTTTCTGGCACTGTCTGTTCCTGATCCCCTTGTTTTGTTATTATTTCTTTCATATATCCTTTTATCACTGTGACTATGAATCACTAATAAAGATTTTGTTTCATTGCTAATTACTCTTTTGTTCTCCGTTTGTTTTCTATATTGTTGAGAGCACGGCAGATGTTTTGGGACACGTGCTTGTGTAGTGCTGGGATGGCACACCGGGCAAAATAGTGTCGGCTGGGGACCGAGTACCGAGGGACGGCCACCGCAATAAGGTTGCGGAAGGATTCCGTCTCCACCAGCCTAAAAGGCAGCATTTCCAACGCAAGCAGTCGTGAAATGTGCGAAGTTAGGACTGTGGCCTGTTGGGTGTTGGCTGCGAATTTGCGCTTTCGTTCAAAGGTCTGGGATATGGACAATTGAATGCTGCGGTGGGACGTGGACGTAGATGCTGTTTATTGAGAAACTGCGATAACAAGTGAAGACTGAGAGGAGGGGGCATCTTTGCATGCAGTATGGACAGGGGATTGTCTTGCATGCACAACAGGGGATTCTATTACACGCACAACAGTGGAAGAAGCAGTGGTGACACCCGCTGACACTGGTCGTGGACCCTGGGGTTCGCCCCACAAAGTCGGGTGCTTTGCTGCCATGTGCCTGATCATGCTGGTGGTGGTCAGGCTGATAGTTTTGTCACCCCTGCTGATGCTGGCATGGCAGGTGGTACAAATGGCCTTTTTAGGGTTATCAGCAGAGTCTTTAAAAAAATCCCAGACTCTGGAAGACCTACCGGTTGTACAGACAACGTCCCTCGTGTTGGTGTTACGGAGAACTGTTGCCCGCCTACTGTGTGCGGCCACCACACTGCTTCTTCCTGCCTGTTGGGGTACTGTGCCTCCCTCCCCCTGTGTGCTGCTGTCCTCGCTCTGCGTGTCCTCCTGCCACGTTGGGTCAGTTACTAGATCATCCACCACCTCCTCCTCTTCCACTTTCGCACCACGATCCTCCTCCTCACTTCGTGGCAATTGTGTCTCGTCATCGTCCACCTCTTGTGACAAATTGCCAGCGTCGACTTCCTCTGGCCGTGGCTGTTCAAATATTTGGGCATCGCTACATGGGATCTCCTCTTCCATCACTTCAAGCAGAGCAGGCGAGGGGCACAAATCGGGAAATGGACCAGTGAACAGCTCTTCAGAGTGTCCAAGTGTGGGATTAGTTGCTGTCTGACGACACTCGGCATGGTGGGAGGAAGGAGCATCAGGGTGAGGAGGAGTATGTGGTCGAGACTCACGGCTACTAAAACTGTGTGGAAGACAGACCGGAGGTGGTGGTGCCCAGGTAACTGAAAGTATTATCTGCTATCCAATTAATAACCTGTTCACACTGATCAGTTCGCAATACTGGTGTTGTAGTGTGCTTCCCTAGTAATTAGGTCAAGAAGTGGGAGCGAGAACATGTGGCTGTTGGTTGTGGCACATTTTCACCTTGGCCACGGCCCCGTCCTCTGCACGCACCATCACCAGAACATCCAGTTCCACGTCCCTTGCCACGCACCTTGCCCATTGTAAATGAAGTAAAATAGCTTACACTCGCACTATCAATGGAAAAAGGGTAATAAAAAGGAGATTAGAACCGTGGAAGAGGAAAACCACAGTTCTATTTCTCTGGCCTACACCAGACTCTTTTAAACAGATATATTTGTGTCTGAACAGTCAGGGAGACACTATTACTGTTTTTTTTTGCGGAAAAAATGCCAAAAGCAGGATAATACAGAGATTGACTCGTGGAACTGCAAAACCACAGTTCTATTTCTCTGGCCTACACCAGACTCTTTTAAACAGATATATTTGTGTCTGAACAGTCAGGGAGACACTATTACTGTTTTCTTTTACAGAAAAAATGCCAAAAGCAGGATAATACAGAGATTTGACCCGTGGAAGTGCCAAACCACAGTTCTATTTCTCTGGCCAACACCAGACTCTTTTAAACAGATATATTGGTGTCTGAACAGCCAGGGAGACACTATTACTGTTTTTTTTTACGGAAAAAATGCCAAAAGCAGGATAATACAGAGATTTGACCCATGGAACTGCAAAACCACAGTTCTAGTTATCTGGCCTACACCAGACTCTTTTAAACAGATATATTGGTGTTTGAACAGTCAGGGAGACACTATTACAGTGTTTTTTTACGGAAAAAATGACAAAAGCAGGATAATACAGAGATTTGACCCGTGGAACTGCAAAACCACAGTTCTAGTTATCTAGCCAACACCAGACTCTTTTAAACAGATATATTGGTGTCTGAACAGTCACAGACACACTCAATTTTTTTTTTTTGGGGGGGGGGGGGGAATACCAAAAGGTTAATAAGACGCGTATTTGTACAGTCTGACTGAGGAAAAAAAAAAATACAGAATTTAGATGAAAAAAAAGGATTTTTCCTGGCCCCTGAGACCGGGGGATAAGTCTAGCAATTTGACAATTTGACCAACAGGAGCACACAGGACTGTAATGCAGCGTTTGCTGGTATAACCACTGCATCTCCTATACAGCCTGCCTGCTTGCCTGCCTGATAGCTGGGATGGATATTAGTCCTGAGAAGGACTGTTTGTTTGATTTGGCAGGCTTTAGAGACCTTACACTACCTATTTTGCACTATATATCTCTCCCTAACTCAGCAGCACTCTCCCTGCACTGTCTGATACGGAGCGACTGTGTCCAAGATGGCGGCGCCTGGTTTTAAATACTCGAGGTGACGCTGTGCGGCCAGCCAATCGCTGTAATGCCCACAAACAACATGGCTGCGGCATTACAGGGACTGTCTGGCTATCCCTGCATGTTCATTGGCTCTGTAAAGAGCGCCAAACGTGCAGGGCGGAGACCCGAGCTCCCGCCCGAGTAACCCGGAAATGCTCGGTGCTCGCCGAACATCCCGAGTAGTGAGATGCTCGGGCGAGTACCGAGCAGTGTCGAGCATGCTCGATCAACACTAATCATTAACCTTTCCCATTCTGACTTCATTAGCCATGGGAAGAAAACATGATGGAGTGTCCATCTTAAATAGCCACAAGAAGGAGAACACCAAAAAGACTCCACCGATAAATGTGATGAAAAATGGAGTAAAATAAATGTGGCCCTGGCAATGATGGTGGCACGAAAATTGCTATGAACACAGGAGGATTTTCATTCACTAATTAACTTCCTGTTCTCTGTTGTCTCCACACTATTTTCTCTTTTGTTTTCAGTCCATATGTATATATATGTCTTTTAACAATAGCAATGTAACCTATGATTAGGAACCCCTGTTTGGTTCGAAATGCGTAAGGTCTGCCTTACATATGGCGCTTTTTTAATGGAACTAATAAAATGGACGTTTTAACTTTACATTTCTTGTGATGGATACGGAGAAGGCGCTGGAGTTTTTCTCATCTACTTCATACTGGGCCTATCGGTTGTGCAGCACAGGGGTCCTGGCTGATCTGGACAAGGTGTGTGTGATATTTATCTGTGTTTCTTTCTTACGTTTCCGGGGTAACCCTGTTTTTGTTGTTAGTAAAAGTTAGTTTCTTAACAAATGGCCTGGTCATGTTCTTTGTCCTTGGCCCACTGTATTCTAAGAGAGACCACCCCGCTACACGGTCTACAGGCGCACAGCGAAGAAAAGAGAACTCATGTTTTGAGTGTAAACTTTGCTTGAATAATTAGCGGACACCATGTCCCATTTGGAGAGCCCCTGATGTGCCTACATAGACCTCTTTGAGATCACTGCAGTTCATTTCTCCAGCTGGGAACGCAGCCTCAATGACCGGCAGTGAACTCTATAACGTCACCGCTAGTCAGTGAGGCTGAGCTCGCAGCAGCTCACTCCTCAGTGGTTTTCAGCTGGGGATGGTTGCTTCTCGGCACAGTTCTGGTTGAAAACTATTTATCCCAGACTTGGATTCGCAATTTTCAAACTTTTAATTTTTATATCCTTAAACCAGAAAATTACATCATAAAACATAGTTAATAAATAACATTTTTTTTCCACAGAAATGTTGATTTAGCCCCAAATTTTTCATTTTCACAAGGGTAACAGGAGAAAATGGACCATACAATTTGTTGTGCAATTTCTCCTGAGCATGCTAATGCCACAAACATGGTGGAAAACTACTGTTTGGGCATACAGCAGGGCATGGAAAGGAAGGAGCACCATTTGACTTTTGGAGTGCAAAGTTGGCTGGAATAGAGAGCCGACGTCATGTCGCATTTGCAGAGCCCCTGATGTGCCTAATCAGTGGAAAAACCCCACAAGTGATCCCATTTTGGAAACAACACCTCTCAAGGAACCTATTTAGATGTTTGGTGAGCACCTTTAACCCACAGGTGCTTCACAGAATTTTATAACGTTGAGCCATGAAAATGAAAAAATTAATTTTTCCCAAATACATGTTGGGTTTGCACAAAATGTTTCATTTTCACAAGGGTTGCAGTAGAAAATGGACCATCCAGTTAGTTGTGCAATTTTTCTTGAGTACAGTGATACCCCATATGTGGTGGAAAACTCCTGTTTGTGTGCAAGGCAGGGCTTGGAAGTGAAGGAGTGCCAACTGAATTCTGGAGCTCAATTTTGGCTGGAATAGATTGCGGATGCCATGTCACATTTGAAAAACCCCTGACACACCAAAAAAGCTGAAACCCCCACAAGTGCCCCCATTTTGGAAAATACACCTCTTGAGGAATTTTTCGAGCATTTTATTCCATTGGGTAGTGAATAAAAATAATTAAATTTTTATCACAAAAATGTTTTTTAGCCCCAAATCTTACTTTTTCAAGTGGAGAAATAAGTAAAAATGGGACCAAAATTTGTTTCACAATTTCTGCTGAATGTGACAATACACAGTATGTGACTGTACAGTGCTGCCTAGCCGAGCCTTACTGCAATATTTGGGAGACAGAATGAACAAATCAACAGCAGATCAAGAATTGCTTTTATTTATTTTCTTTATGCCTCGTGCGGTATAAGTGATTAGACGACTTTATTCTTCGGGTGAGTGCGATTACAGCGATACCATATTTATATAGCTTTTTTTATGTTTGGCTGCTGTCACACACAAAAAGACTCTTTTTATGCAAAAAAAAGTTTTTAGATCACCAGATTTTGAGAGCTATAATTTTTCTACATTTCTTGCATAACAAGTTGCGTTTTTATTGATACCATTTTTGGGCACATGACATTTTTTGATCGCTTTCTATTTCAATTTTGGGGAGGCAGAATGAACAAAAAATATTTTTTATGCTATTCACCATATGGTAAAATTGATAAAGCAGCTTTATTCTTCGGGTCAATACGATTACACCGATACCACATTGATATCATTTTTTTATGTTTTGCCGCTTTTACAGAATAAAAACTATTTTATAGAAAAAGTAATTGTTTTTACATTGCTATATTCTGAGAGCTATATTTTTTTTATTTCTCTTTATGGCAGTTTGTTTTTTGCAAGACAAAATAATGTTTCTAATTATACCATTTTTATTTACATTCGACTTTTTGATCACATTTTTTTCCACTTTATTTTTTTGGCGGTATAATGAAAAAGCATAGTTTTTTCCCAAGTTTTTATTTTACAGAGTACACTGAAGGGGATAAATAGTGTACCAGTTTTATAAGTTTGATAGTTCCGGATGCAGTGATACCAAATGTGTGTATTTTTTTGTTTACTTTTTTTTTTACTTAAATATTAGTTATGAGAGAACTGCTCGGGAATCGCCCAAGCATCTCACTGTTCGAGATTCTCGGCGCTCGGCGAGTACTTCCAGGATGTTCAGGTGGGAACTCGAGTCCCCGCTCCCCATGTTTGGCACTGTTTTAACAGCGAATAAACATGCGGGTATTGCCCACCGCTCGCTTTAATGCCGCAGCCATGTTGGTTGTGGCATTACAGTGATTGGCTGGCCGCATAGCGTCATCGGGTCTGTATCAGACCCGGTGACCCTATGCTCGTCATAGTCACTTCAGTCAGGCAGAGTAGGGAGAGCTGCTGTTGAGCTAGGGAGAGAATTGGCGCTTTATTAGTGAGGTATTAGGTATTCCACAGCTATATATACACATCTGAACTAACAGTCCTTCTAAGGACTAATCCAGCTGCATAAATTACTGTTGATAGTAGTAGTTAGGCAGGCAAGGTTTGTGGACACTGTATACAGCAGAATAGGATCCATTGCACCTTCTGTCCGCTGCTGTTACAGATATCCAAAGCCCTAGTTATCAGGACTATTTTTTTTGCTCTTAATCCTGATTATTTGCTTGAAAAGGAATACAGTACACAATTTTACTGCTCCATTTGCTTGTTAGCATTGCTGTATTGTGGAACCAGAGAAACTTGTCCATCATCGGACGTGATCCGATATTACTGCGGTAATAGTCGTCATATTTTTTAGCGTGTGACAAATATTACACTCCAGTTAAAGTCTGCCAGTTGTGTGTTGTTCAACCTATTCACACTTGGTCGCTGACCAATATCACATCTATAAGGCCACTGCCTAAAACCGCAGTCATTAGACATGGTCCGATATTACTGTTGTAATAATCATCACATATTTTGGAGCGTGCCAAATATTACACTCCAGTTAAAGCCTGCCACTTGTGTGTTGTTCAACCTATTCACACTTAGTCGCTGACCAATACCATATCTCTAACGCCACTGCTTAAAACCATGGTCAGTAGACGTGATCCGATATTACTGCGGTAATAATCATCACATTTTTGGAGCGTGCCAAATATTACACTCCAGTTAAAGTCTGCCAGTTGTGTGTTGTTCAACCTATTCACACTTAGTCACTGATCAATACCACATCTCTAACGCCATTGCCTAAAACCATGGTCATCAGACGTGATCAGATATTAATGCGCTAATAATCCAGAATTTTTTGGTAGCGTTCCAGATATTACACTCCATTTAAAGTCTGCCAGTTGTGTGTTGTTCAACCTATTCACACTTGGTCGCTGACCAATACCACATCTATAAGGCCACTGCCTTAAACCATGGTCATTTGACATGATCCGATATTAATGCAGTAATAATCGTCACATTTTTTGGAGCATGCCCAATATTCCATTCCAGTTAACATCTGCCAGTTGTGAGTTGTTCAACCTATTCACTTTTGGTCACTTACCAATACAACATCTATATGGCCACTGCCGAAAACCGTGGTCATCAGACGTGATGCGATATTACTGTGGTAATAATCGTCACATTTTTTGGAGCGTGCGAAATGTTATACTCCAGTTAAAATGGGCAAGGCGCGTGGCAAGGGACGGGGAAGTGTATGCGATGCTGATGGTGCACAAAGAGGCCGAGGCCATGGGCAAGATGAAACTGTGCCTGCTGAGGGAGCACAACAAACACCCACATCATGTCAAACTACTTTCCTGTCCCAATTTCTAGGGGGCTGCGGAACACCACTCTTGAAGCCAGAGCAGTGTGATTAGGTTGTTGGTTAGATAGCAGATAATACTTCCAGTCAGTTTGCCACCACCAGTAGCCATGAGTCTGGATCACATATTCCTGACCCTGATCCTCCTTCCTCCCACCATGCTGAGTGCCTGGGGAAAGTGATCCCACACTTGGACACTCCAAAGAGCTGTTCACTTTTCCAGTTATAGATTCGGGCCTCTCATCTGGCCTGCTTCAAGCGGGGCAAGAGGAGATAGCATGTAGCAATACCCAAATATTTGAGCAGCCACGGTCACATGAAGGCGACGGTGTGAAACTGCAATTTATTTCGCAAGAGGTGGATGATGAGACACAATTACCAGCAAGTCAGGAGGAGGCCCAGGGTGCTTATGTGGAAGACGAGGTGGTGGACGATGAAGTCACTGACCCAACCTGGCAAGGTGACATGCATAGCGAGGACAGCAGCACACAGGGGAAGGGAGGCGTAGCACCACAACAGGCAGGAACAAGCAGTGGGGTGGCCACAGACACAAAGTGGGCAACTGTTGCCGGGAACACCAACACGAGGGAAGTTGCCAGTCCAACTGTTAGGTCTTCCAGAGTCTGGCTCTTCTTTAAAGACTCTCCAGATAACCCCAAAAAGGCCATTTGCAACATCTGCCAGGCCAGCATCAGCAGGGCCAGCAAATCTACCAGCCTGGCCACCACCAGCATGCTCAGGCACATGACAGCAAAGCACCCAACTAGTTGGGCCAAATGCCAGGGTCCAGAAACAGTGTCCACGGGTGACACCACTGCTTGTTCCGCTGCTGTGCATGCACGCCAATCCCCTGTACATGGTGCAGGTGAAGATTCCTCCCACCCTTCACCTATCGTTGCACACTTGCAACCACC
Organism: Phyllobates terribilis; assembly: GCF_046119375.1. Classification (NCBI taxonomy): domain Eukaryota; kingdom Metazoa; phylum Chordata; class Amphibia; order Anura; family Dendrobatidae; genus Phyllobates; species Phyllobates terribilis. Next base: position 244,064,743 of record NW_027362763.1, on the reverse strand, counting down.
ACCATCAGCAACCACGTCCTTGTCCCAGCGCAGCATTCAGTTGTCCCTACCCCAGTCCTTTGAAAGCAAGTGCAAATATGCAGCCAACACCCCACTGTCCACAGCACTAAACTGCCACATTTCTTTCTGCTTGCACTGGAAATGTTGCCTTTTAGGCTCGTGGAGACGGAATCTTTACACTACCTCATGGCGACGGCCATCCCTTAGGACTTGGTCCCCAACCGCCACTATTTCTCCCAGTTTGCCGTCCCCGCCTTACACAAGCACGTGTCCGAGAACATTACCCGTACCCTCAACAACGCAGTTACTTGGAAGGTCCACCTAACCACGGACATGTGGACAAGTGCTTGTGGCCTGGGACGGTACATCTCACAGATGGCACACTGGGTTAATATAGTGGAATCCGGGACCCAGTCAGACCCTGGGACGGAACACATCCTCCCGGCACCGAGGATTGCGGGCCCTGGGTCAATCAGGGTTGCCCCTACATTCTACAGCTCCTGCACCTCCTCCCCCTGCTCTTCAGCCTCCATCTCTGAAATGACCACATCAGTTGGAAGCTGGAAGCACTGCAGCACTGCCTCGGCCAAGCGGCAACAGGCACTGCTAAAGCTAATATGCTTAAGTGACAAACCCACACCGCTGCAGAGTTGTTGAAAGCTGTAACAGAGCAGGCAGATCTGTGGCTGGCACCACTGAATCTACAGCCTGGCATGGTCATGTGAGTCAATGGCCAGAACCTGGTGGTGGCTCTAAAGCTTGGCAACCTTGCACACGTACCATGACTGGCCTTTGTGCTCAACCTATTGGTTCAGCGGTTTCTAAAAACCTACCCAGATCTGCCAGAGCTGCTTCTGAAGTACGTTGTGTGTCTGTTCATCTCAGAAAGTCAGCTACAGCTTCCACCGCCCTCGCCTTGCTTCAGAAGCGTTTGCAGCTTCCAGCTCACCGACTGGTGTGCGATGTCACTATGCATTGGAACTCAACCTTGCATATGTTGGGAATGATTTGTGACCAGCAGAGGGCAGTTGTTGAGTACCAGCTTCAACACGCCCGTTGGTATTCAGGTCAGCCTCCGCACACAAGAGCTAATGAGTGGGCATGGATGTCAGACAAAAACTTTGAGGACTCCACCCAGATGGTGAATGGTGATGACACCATAATTAGCGTCACCATCCCGCTTCTCCATCTATTGAAACGCTCGCTGCTCACAATTAAAGAGGAAGCATTGCAGGTGGAGCAAGGAACTATACAGGGTGATGCTAGCCTCATCTCATCTCAATGTGGATTGGGTGCTAATGAGGAGGAGGATGAATAGGAGAACATGGACAGTCATCCTCTTGGTGAGGACAGCGAAGTCTTGGCTGTCTTGCAAATCTTGATACCCTTCTTCCAGTCTGTGGGAAAGCTGTATGAGTTTTGCTTAATAATGACCTTCAGTGGCCTAAACCGTGGCTTTGCTTATACACGTTATTTCTGAAAATGCTTTGCAGATCAAGCCATTGCCCAACTCTGTAGTCATGAAATTCAAGGCGTACAGATCTTTGTGTGTCAAAGCACCGAGAAGTGGGAGCTGATGTTGTACAGGCTGCCATTGCTGATTTATACAGCTGACATGTGCCCGCAACAGCCGCGGGTGGAATCGCGATCCACCCGCGGCTGTTAACCAGTTAAATCTCTGACAGCGGCATTTAACATTGCCACACCAGAAGTGCGGCATTAGCCCCGCCCATCGATAACCCCATCACGTGATCGCGGGTCACCGATGCGTTGGCATGACAACCCAGGGTCTGCAGCAGACCCGTGTTGTTGTCATGTAAAGATTGCTATGAGCGCCACCTAGTGGTCGGCGCACATAGCACATGAGCATTTCTACTACATAGAGGCCATCTGCTCATCACCTCTATGTAGCAGAGGCAATCAGATTGCTGCAGCTTCTAGTCTCCTATGGAGACTATTGAAGCAAGCAAAAAGTGTAAAAAAATGTTTTTAAAAATATAAAAAAAATCTAAAAGTTTAAATCACCCCCCTTTTGCCCCATTCAAAATAAAATAATAAAAATAAATCCCACATACGCATATTTCATATCACCGCGTTCAGAATCGCCCGATCTATCAATATAAAAAAATAATTAATCCGATCGGTAAACGGCGTAAAGAGAAAAAAATTGCAAACGCCAGAATTAAGTTTTTTTGGTCGCCACAACATTGGAATAAAATGCAACATTGGATCTACCCTAAAATGGTATGAATAAAAACATCAGCTTGGCGGGCAAAACTAAGCCATCACCCAGCCCCAGATGGAATGGCGCTACGGGTCTCGGAAAATGGCACTTTTTTTTTTTTTCACCGTTTAAATAAAAAAGAACCTATACATATTTGGTGTCTACGAACTCGTAATGACCTGGAGAATAATAATGGCAGGTCAGTTTTAGCATTCAGTGAAAGTGGTAAAAAAAAAAAACAACTGTGGAATTGCATTTGTTTTGCTATTTCACCGCACTTGGAATTTTTTTTCTGTTTTCCAGTACAAAGTATATTAAAGCCAGTGATGGCGTTCAAAAGTACAACTCGTCCCGCAAAAAATAAGCCCTCACATGGCCATATTGAACATCTCTGCTGGTAGGCCTTTCCAGCCTGAAACCAAGGTTGCCCTCCTGGACAGGGCTTTACTTATTTTTACTGGAAATTCATCCCAAATTTCTCTGTAATTGTGAAACCCCTTACTGACATGACTAAGAAGGGGTCTGATTTTTCCAAATGGTAGGATGCCTCCCTCCAGGCTTTTTCTTCCTTAAAGAATAATTTTGCCTCTGCACCTATACTCAGTCACCCCGATGTTTCCCAACCCTTTATTGTGGAAGTTGATGCATTGGATGTGGGAGTTGGGGCTGTGTTGTCTGATAAATGGTGCCCATGCACTTTCTTTTCTAAAAAATTGTCTTCGACTGAGAGAAATTATGAAGTGGGTAATAGGGAACTTTTGGCGATCAAATTGGTGTTCGAAGAATGGCGAAATTGGTTGGAGGGGGCTGTCCATCCTATTACTGTTATTACTGACCATAAGAACGTGTCATATCTCCAGTCAGCTAAACATCTTAACCTTCGGCAAGCCAGATGGTCCCTGTTTTTTACTAGGTTCAATTTTGTTCTCACTTGTCGTCCTGGGGTCAAAAATGTCAAAGATGATGCTTTGTCCTGGAGCTTCCCTGGTGGCGGTGACCATGCGAACTCTGCCCCGATATTACAGAAGGGGGTAGTCATTTCGGCATTATATCCTGAACTGGAGGGTGAGGTGTTGGAGGCTCAGGGGCCGCCCCTGCCTCCTGCCCTCCAAGAAGGTCATCTAATCTGCGCCTCAAAGTCATTAAGGAATATCATAACTCTGTACTTGCTGGTCATCCAAGTGGTTAAGCAACCGCGGATCTCCTCTCTCGTCATTTTTGGTGGCATGGGTTACATCAGGATGTGATTGAACACGTAACTGCTTGTAGTATTTGCACGCGTTCTAAGGTTTTGCATACTCATCCGTCTGGTACTCTTCTTCCGCTACCTATCCCTAGTAGGCCATGGACACACTTGTCCATGAATTTTATTACTGACCAACCGGTTTGTGCAGGCAAAACGGTGGTTTTGGTGGTTGTAGATAGGTTCAGTAAAATGGTTCACTTCGTTGCATTACCTGCACTTTCAAATGGCAAGACACTTGCTCAGGTGTTTATAAATGAGATCGTGAATCTTCAAGGGGTCCCTCCGATGTGGTGTCAGATCGGGGAACCCAGTTTGTTTCCAAGTTCTGGAAAGCATTTTGTTCTCGACTGGGGGTGCAGCTGTCCTTTTCCTCTGCCTCCACCCTCAGTCAAATGGACAGACCGAGCATGTCAATCAGAATTAGGAGACCTACCTCAGGTGTTTTGTCTCCGAAAATCAGGAGGACTGGGCATCCTACTTACCGCTGGCAGAATTTTCCATTAATATTCATCATCAAGAATCCACTGGCAGGTCACCGTTCTTTGGTGCATATGGTTACCATCCACAGTTTGGTACCCTTGGAGTGTCGGGATTTCCTAGGGAGTAACGTTTTGCTTCGTCGCTGTCCTCAGTGTGGCGGGGGTTGCTGAGTAATTTAAAGATCATGGGAGACATGCATAAACACATGGCTGACAGAAAATGCTTGCCAGGTCCGGACCTGAATGTGAATGACTTTGTGTGGTTGTCTACCAGTAATATTAAGTTGAAAGTCCCTTCCTAGAAGCTGGGACCTAGGATTATTGGTCCCTATAAAATAACCGCCATCATTAGCCCAGCAGCATTTCATATTGAGCGTCCTCAGGCCCTTAAGGTCCACAATGTTTTCCACAGGTCCTTACTCAAGAAATATGTGGAACCTCTTAAGCACTCACCTCTACCGCCGCCCCCAGCAATAGTTGATGGTAATCTGGAGTTTCAGATTTCGAGGATTGTAGATTCTCGTCTTCAACGTCGTTCTCTACAATACTTGGTGCACTGGAAGGGTTATGGTCCAGAGGAGAGGATGTGGGTTTCAGCATCAGAGGTGGTTGGTTGGTTCATTCATTCCACACCTCTTATCCTGAGAAATCTGGTCTTGAGTGTCCGGAGGCCACTCGTAAAGGGGGGGGGAGTACTGTCATAGCTGTGTCAGATGTGACAGACAGTCGCCCTGCAGTTGGTTGCAGGAGATCTCGGTTGGCATTACGGACACCTTCTTAGAAGCTGTCTCACTCTAGGACCCATCAGCTACCTCTGCTCTAATTAACACACTGGCCTGGGTGTTTAAATATTTTCAGTCTACTAAAGGGTGGCGCCGGTGATATTCTTTTGTTCTCTGGTGAAAACTTGGAGACAGTGCAGCCTGTTTACTTCCTCTCTGGTGCTAAGAGGACTTGTGTGTTATCTCTCTGAAGTCGGCTCAAGCTAAGTTATATTTCCCCCTTGTCTGTCTACCTTGCTGTCTTTAGTTGTCAGGGGAGATCGACTAGTGCTCATCCCCCTCCTTCCCTAGCCAGGGCCAAGAGCCAAGGAGATACAGGGATAGGTTTCTGTGTGGCGATTGGTGAAGAACCAATATAGGGACGATGGTAGGGGAGAAAGGGTGATATCAGATCAGCCTAGGAGGTCTTCACTTCCCTCTTTCCCTAGAGTCTGGACTCCCATCCCCTCTTCCCTTTGTGTTGCAGTTAGTCGTTCCCACACCTTGCGTGACACTTTGTTAGAAAGTAATGTTTGGGCAGCCAGTCTACCAAATAAAATTCCTGAGATGTGGAAATTGTTGATGGCTTCTCTTCTGGTACTGGGTTCTAATACCAAACCATGTTGTGTCATTCACTGGATATTCCTGGTTGGTTGGAGACAAGCTCATTCCCACAGAAAAGTACCAGCAAGCTAAGGAGATGGTGGCCTCTATCATCATTAAGGAGTTTATAGAAAAAAGAGAGGGGTCGCTCACTGGTCTATTCGGGTGCTCTGAAGAAAAGAGTAATATCAATTGCAAAAAGAACTTCGGCACTCCATACATGAAAATATAAGAAATATTGTATCTAGACTAATGTCACTTTGAAAAATGAAGGTTTTTTGCGCATAATTTGGCCAATTTATGTGTGCCCATCAACCACGACAAGGTCACCTTCGTATGATGGGAAACTACGCTACGCTACCACTGGATATGCCACTCTTGGGCTGTAAGCCTGTATGGACAATATGTCTTTGCTTGGGCTTTTAACCTACAATGTATGGGCTGGTAGAGCTAGTTAAAACCACCTGTGACTGAATGGGAGGGACACATGGTCAGAAAAAAGGCTGTCAAACTTCTAATAGTGTGAACACGTACCTGCTGCAATGCTCCAGGAGCGGGATCCCAAAAATGATTAATAGAAAAAAGAGAGGGGTCGCTCACTGGTCTATTCGGGTGCTCTGAAGAAAAGAGTAATATCAATTGCAAAAAGAACTTCGGCACTCCATACATGAAAATATAAGAAATATTGTATCTAGACTAATGTCACTTTGAAAAATGAAGGTTTTTTGCGCATAATTTGGCCAATTTATGTGTGCCCATCAACCACGACAAGGTCACCTTCGTATGATGGGAAACTACGCTACGCTACCACTGGATATGCCACTCTTGGGCTGTAAGCCTGTATGGACAATATGTCTTTGCTTGGGCTTTTAACCTACAATGTATGGGCTGGTAGAGCTAGTTAAAACCACCTGTGACTGAATGGGAGGGACACATGGTCAGAAAAAAGGCTGTCAAACTTCTAATAGTGTGAACACGTACCTGCTGCAATGCTCCAGGAGCGGGATCCCAAAAATGATTAATAGAAAAAAGAGAGGGGTCGCTCACTGGTCTATTCGGGTGCTCTGAAGAAAAGAGTAATATCAATTGCAAAAAGAACTTCGGCACTCCATACATGAAAATATAAGAAATATTGTATCTAGACTAATGTCACTTTGAAAAATGAAGGTTTTTTGCGCATAATTTGGCCAATTTATGTGTGCCCATCAACCACGACAAGGTCACCTTCGTATGATGGGAAACTACGCTACGCTACCACTGGATATGCCACTCTTGGGCTGTAAGCCTGTATGGACAATATGTCTTTGCTTGGGCTTTTAACCTACAATGTATGGGCTGGTAGAGCTAGTTAAAACCACCTGTGACTGAATGGGAGGGACACATGGTCAGAAAAAAGGCTGTCAAACTTCTAATAGTGTGAACACGTACCTGCTGCAATGCTCCAGGAGCGGGATCCCAAAAATGATTAATAGAAAAAAGAGAGGGGTCGCTCACTGGTCTATTCGGGTGCTCTGAAGAAAAGAGTAATATCAATTGCAAAAAGAACTTCGGCACTCCATACATGAAAATATAAGAAATATTGTATCTAGACTAATGTCACTTTGAAAAATGAAGGTTTTTTGCGCATAATTTGGCCAATTTATGTGTGCCCATCAACCACGACAAGGTCACCTTCGTATGATGGGAAACTACGCTACGCTACCACTGGATATGCCACTCTTGGGCTGTAAGCCTGTATGGACAATATGTCTTTGCTTGGGCTTTTAACCTACAATGTATGGGCTGGTAGAGCTAGTTAAAACCACCTGTGACTGAATGGGAGGGACACATGGTCAGAAAAAAGGCTGTCAAACTTCTAATAGTGTGAACACGTACCTGCTGCAATGCTCCAGGAGCGGGATCCCAAAAATGATTAATAGAAAAAAGAGAGGGGTCGCTCACTGGTCTATTCGGGTGCTCTGAAGAAAAGAGTAATATCAATTGCAAAAAGAACTTGTACATTGTAGGTTAAAAGCCCAAGCAAAGACATATTGTCCATACAGGCTTACAGCCCAAGAGTGGCATATCCAGTGGTAGCGTAGCGTAGTTTCCCATCATACGAAGGTGACCTTGTCGTGGTTGATGGGCACACATAAATTGGCCAAATTATGCGCAAAAAACCTTCATTTTTCAAAGTGACATTAGTCTAGATACAATATTTCTTATATTTTCATGTATGGAGTGCCGAAGTTCTTTTTGCAATTGATATTACTCTTTTCTTCAGAGCACCCGAATAGACCAGTGAGCGACCCCTCTCTTTTTTCTATTAATCATTTTTGGGATCCCGCTCCTGGAGCATTGCAGCAGGTACGTGTTCACACTATTAGAAGTTTGACAGCCTTTTTTCTGACCATGTGTCCCTCCCATTCAGTCACAGGTGGTTTTAACTAGCTCTACCAGCCCATACATTGTAGGTTAAAAGCCCAAGCAAAGACATATTGTCCATACAGGCTTACAGCCCAAGAGTGGCATATCCAGTGGTAGCGTAGCGTAGTTTCCCATCATACGAAGGTGACCTTGTCGTGGTTGATGGGCACACATAAATTGGCCAAATTATGCGCAAAAAACCTTCATTTTTCAAAGTGACATTAGTCTAGATACAATATTTCTTATATTTTCATGTATGGAGTGCCGAAGTTCTTTTTGCAATCATTAAGGAGTTTGCTCGTTGTCTAGGAGACCGACCACCGCTGCTGTCTACCTTGTGAACATTGTGTTGTAGCTTGCAAGGATTAAGAGGTTAAATTGGCGAGTCTGGTTTTTATACTAAAGATCCTGCTTTTTTTTATAGCTTTTTTTTTTACGCCTCTTCAAATGTGTATTGGAGTGCGTCCTAATTTTTGGCAGCCCTTGAAATTGCTGCATACACAATAACAGTATAGGAGACCCACTCCTTATTAATGGGAAGGGCAAATCAAATAGATTCTATATTCTACAATATTACGTTTCTTATCTGAAATTCGTTTATGGGTGAGCTATCGCAGTATGGATAGTGTATTACACCGAACCAGTCAGGTATTATTGATTATACTGCATGCTGCTGGTTCTGCAGAAAAGAATACAAATATATTCTATTCCCTATTGATATCGCTGTTAGATGCATTTACAATAGGGACAGGTGCTGCTAGGTGGTATCATCAGCTCGAGATGAGTGTTCATTCTGGTCGCATACATCTCTTCCACAGTCCATACCTTTTTTTTATTTTTTTTATTTGGCCTTATATACAAGTCATAACCCTGCAAAGAATGTTTCTTAACATTTCTTACAGGAAAATCCATTTTAATTTAGTTTTGGTATGTTTTATTGTGAGTCCATAAAAGTGGCGTAATACTCTGACAACATTGTTCACAGCCGTGACCTGGGAGTCAGAAATGCTTCCAGGGGTCTTCCCCATGCTGTTCCCATATAATTTTAGCACTGTTCCCATCGACTTGGCCAATTTTTAGGCCCCCTCTGCAGACCTCTAAGGGGGGCCGCCGGAAAAATGCTCGAGTTTCAAATTGACTTACATTGGGCTTGTTGCTCGGGTCGAGCACCCAAGCATTGCGATTAGCTTGACACAAGCAACAAGCACCCGAGCATTTCAATGCTCGCTCATTACTAATAAATATACCTATTTACTGGGTTAATATTTTTTTTAAATTTTTGGTTTATTTATTTTATGATTTTTTTTAAATGTATTTCTGAAACATTTTTTTACTTTTTTAATTTTTTTACTTTGTTATTCTATAGGACTTTAACTTTTATTACTCTCATCGCTGGAAGAATGGATTGCAATACACAAGTACTGCAAAAGCATTATACCTGTCAGTGCTGCACTGACAGGAGCCTCTTAGACCATGTTCCAGGCATGATCTAACAATGTCACAGTAGCTGGCAGACCTGGAGGTTGTCATGGCGACCTCAGGTTGCCATGGCAATGATCGGGCCCACGCAATGACGTCCCGGGGGTGCCGATCGAATGTGAGAGGGAGCCCCTCCCACTCCCTGCCCTCTAAATAACATAGTTTTTAGTAACATAGTTTTTAAGGTTGAAGGAAAGCTAAGTCCATCTATTTCAGTGGTTCTCAACTCCAGTCCTCAAGACCCACCAACAGGTCATGTTTTCATCATTTCATTAGTATTACACAGGCAATAATTCAATCACCTGTGCAATGCTAAGAAAATCTGGAAAACATGACCTGTTGGTGGATCTTGAGGACTGGAGTTGAGAACCACTGATCTAGTTCAACCCATAGCCATCGCTATCGATCTCGGCATTTAATGTGTTAAATGGCCCGAAGTGATGTGGGCAGCACTCTTGACCATGAAAGCTGGAGCTAAGCTATAACTTACACCAAGATCCCAGTGGCGATCATGCGGGCACAGCTGTTATGATCTGCTACAAGAACTAAGGAAAGAAAGGAAAACTGTCCCTACAATAGGACTAAGCTGATTCCCTACGATGCAGCGGGCAACCTGTTCCTTGTGAACAGACCCGCCTTCGTCCTCAGCTAGTCTGAACGTAGACCTATAGATATAAGGGAGGGGTCCCTAAAAGTACTAAGGACTGGGACAAAATTGGACACCTCCTAGCAGAAGTTGTAGCGGAGCAAAAAGACAAACAGACAAAAAGTACTTAGAGGTCCAAGGACCAAGCAAACTATAGAGATAGGTACAAAGCACCTGGCTAGATTAAGAGTCAAAGTAACACTGAAGTCCAGCAAAGCCAGGAGGGCAGAGCTGGAATAAATAGGCAGCAGGTCACGTGACCACAAAATAGAAAAAAACTAACAGGAGGGTTCTAACAGTACCCCCTCTTCTATGAGGATCCTCCAGATCCTCCAGGCCCAGGCCTATCAGGAAACCTCCTGTGAAACGCTCTGATAAGTCTAGGAGCAGAGACATCATCCGCCCTTACTCAGGAGTTATCCTCAGGACCGAAACCTTTCCAAGCGACGAGATACAGCAATCTCCCTCTATGCCTTCTGGAATTCAGAATACGAGAAATTTCATATTCACCGTCTTCCTCCACCGGAGGAACTGTGACAGTGGCATTCCTATCCGATACAACAGCTTTTTTCAACAAGAAAACATGAAACATCGGATTAATCTTCCAGGAGGTGGGAACCTCCAACCTAACAGCAGACTGGTTCACCACCTGAAGCACCTTAAATGGTCCCACAAACTTCGGACCCAATTTCTTAGAAGGAATCCTCAACCCGCAGATTCTTTGAGGACAACCAAACCATGTCACCAACCATAAACAAAACCTCTTGACATTTCCTGTTAAAATACTTCTTGGACTTTTTGTTAGCCTCTTGAAGGTTACAACGTACATCAGTCCAAACTCTCTCCAAATCACCGGAAAAATTCTCCTCCTCCGGCACAGCCGACACCAATTTGGAGAACGAACCAATCGACGGATGTCTCCCAGTACTACAAAAAAAACGGAGAACACCCAGCAGAAGAGGATGTATGGTTGTTAAGAGCAAATTCAGCAAGTGGCAGAAACTCAGACCACCCCTCTTGATTGTCTGCCACAAAACAACGCAAAAACTGTTCAACATCCTGGTTCTTTCTTTCTGTCTGTCCATTAGACTCAGGATGATAACCAGACGAAAATGACAAATGGACTCCCAACCTGTCACAAAAGGCACGCCAAAAACGAGCCACAAACTGGGGTCCCCTATCAGAAACAATGTCGGTGGGAACGCCATGGAGCCTGACAATTTCCTTAACAAAAGCCTTAGCGAGTGTCTTAGCGCAGGGTAGTTTAATGAAAGGAATCAAGTGACACATCTTGCTAAAACGGTCCACGACCACCCAGATGACAGTGAAACCCTCGGACACAGGAAGGTCAGTAATAAAATCCATTGCAAGATGCGTCCAAGGTGCACTAGGAACCTCCAGAGGGCAAAGTAACCCCGCAGCAGGAGCATATGAAGCCTTTGATTTAGCACACACAGTGCATTGACGCACCCACTTAATGACTTCCTTCTGCCACCCAGGCCACCAAAAACTGCGACCTACAAGTCTCTTAGTCTCAGAAATTCCTGTTTGACCTGCCAACCGAGACTCATGATACTCAACAAACAAATCTCTCCTAAAGGTTCTAGGCAAAAACAACCTCCCATGGGGAGTGTTAGATGGGGCATCCTCCTGGGCTTTCAGAATCCCATCTTCCAAAATGGAGTCCAATGCTGCTATCACAACTCCTTCCTGTAAAATGCTCTCCTCCTCCTCGGTACCAATCATGGGAGAAAAGCTGCGAGATAAAGCATAGGCTTTAACATTCTTAGTAGAGATGAGCGTTGTTCGACTCGAACTGTTCGCCAATCTCAAATTCGAGCTGTTTTGGGCGGTGTTCGAGCCGTTCGGCGAACATGAACGATTTGAGAAAAATTCGGCTGTTCGAGGTTATGTTCGATAACTGTTCGTGCACCAAAATCATAACTGGATTTTTTCTCAGTAATGATGAAAATGAATGTTAATACGCAGTTTGAGTGCACAGCGGGGCGGGGGGAGGGGCAGGGGATGGATCTCTGCAGGAATAATGAAGATCTCCATTTTTTTTTCTCTTTCCCGCATTTACAGTGGGGAGGTGCAATCTGTCAGACTATCAGCAGCGCACACACGGAGCGAAGTGCTTTTTTTCACACAAGCAAGGGCATGTGTCATATTCAGTGTATGTCACATGTCCTTGCCCTATAAGACCCAGCCATTTTCCCCGTCGCCACCATTTTCTCACTGCTGCAGCTGCGTGTTAGACGGGACCGCTGTTGCTGTGTGCGCTATACCTTGTTAATTTCAAGCCAATTTTCGCACAAATCTACAGATAGCTTGGGAGTAGGGAATAGTTGTGATTGCAGTCCTTTTAAGGACTAGGTTACAGCATTTCCTACGACTTTTATCAGGCTGGTCTGTGCTCTTAAATAGATGGGTTGTGGGAGTAAAGACTAATTGTAATTGCAGTCCTTTTCAGGACTAAGTTACATCAGTTCCTATCACTTTTTGCCAGGCAGGTCTGTGCCAGTGCTGTGCAAGTTTTTTCATAGCATTTGGCTGAATCTAGCAAAGCTAATCCTTTTTGGCCTATTGCAGAGTGTGTTAGTCAGTGGAGTAGCCTATCTGTGTTGCAAGATACACCACCTGTGTATAGAATACCAATTTTTTTACTGCACCTAGTGAAGTAAAATATTTTGGGCATAGCATCATTCTATTAGTCCATCTATACTGACCTCCATAAGGTTGCAAATTGAATATAATTTTTTTCTGCATCTAGCTCTGAAAAAATATTTGCCCTTCTAGCAGTGTGTGGGACTTGTTCTACTAGTTCATCTATACTGACCTCCATCAGGTTGCAAATTAAAAATAATTTTTATCTGCATCTAGCTCTGAAAAAATATTTGTCCTTCTAGCAGTGTGTGGGACTTGTTCTACTAGTCCATCTATACTGACCTCCATCAGGTTGCAAACTGAATATAATTTTTTTCTGCATCTACCTCTGAAAAAATATTTGGGCTTCTAGCAGTGTGTGGGACTTGTTTTATTAGTCCATCTATACTGACCTCCATCAGGTTGCAAATTAAAAATAATTTTTATCTGTATCTAGCTCTGAAAAAATATTTGGCCTTCTAGCAGTGTGTGGGACTTGTTTTATTAGTCCATCTATACTGACCTCCATCAATTTGCAAATTAAAAATAATTTTTTGTCTGCATCTAGCTCTGAAAAAATATTTGGCCTTCTAGTAGTGTGTGGGACTTGTTCTATTAGTCCATCTATACTGACCTCCATCAGGTTGCAAATTGAATATAATTTTTTTCTGCATCTAGCTCTGAAAAAATATTTGTCCTTCTAGCAGTGTGTGGGACTTGTTATACTAGTCCATCTATACTGACCTCCTTCAGGTTGCAAATTCAAAATAATTTTTTTTCTGCATCTAGCTCTGAAAAAATATTTGTCCTTCTAGCAGTGTTTGGGACTTGTTCTACTAGTCCATCTATACTGACCTCCATCAGGTTGCAAACTGAATATAATTTTTTCTGCATCTACCTCTGAAAAAATATTTGGGCTTCTAGCAGTGTGTGGGATTTGTTTTATTAGTCCATCTATACTGACCTCCATCAGGTTGCAAATTAAAAATAATTTTTATCTGCATATAGCTCTGAAAAAATATTTGGCCTTCTAGCAGTGTGTGGGACTTGTTCTATTAGTCCATCTATACTGACCTCCATCAGGTTGCAAACTGAATATAATTTTTATCTGCATCTACCTCTGAAAAAATATTTGGGCTTCTAGCAGTGTGTGGGACTTGTTCTATTAGTCCATCTATACTGACCTCCATCAGGTTGCAAATTAAAAATATTTTTTTGTCTGCATCTAGCTCTGAAAAAATATTTGGCCTTCTAGCAGTGTGTGGGACTTGGTCTATTAATCCATCTATACTGACCTCCATCAGGTTGCAAATTGAATATAATTTTTTTCTGCATCTAGCTCTGAAAAAATATTTGTCCTTCTAGCAGTGTGTGGGACTTGTTCTACTAGTCCATCTATACTGACCTCCATCAGGTTGCAAATTAAAAATAATTTTTTGTCTGCATCTAGCTCTGAAAAAATATTTGGCCTTCTAGCAGTGTGTGGGACTTGTTCTATTAGTCCATCTATACTGACCTCCATCAGGTTGCAAACTGAATAAAAATTTTTTCTGCATCTACCTCTGAAAAAATATTTGGGCTTCTAGCTGTGTGTGGGACTTGTTCTATTAGTCCATCTATACTGACCTCCACCAGGTTGCAAATTGAATATAATTTTTTTCTGCATCTAGCTCTGAAAAAATATTTGTCCTTCTAGCAGTGTGTGGGACTTGTTCTACTAGTCCATCTATACTGACCTCCATCAGGTTGCAAATTCAAAATAATTTTATTTCTGCATCTAGCTCTGAAAAAATATTTGTCCTTCTAGCAGTGTGTGGGTCTTGTTCTACTAGTCCATCTATACTGACCTCCATCAGGTTGCAAACTGAATATAATTTTTTTCTGCATCTAGCTCTGAAAAAATATTTGGGCTTCTAGCAGTGTGTGGGACTTGTTTTATTAGTCCATCTATACTGACCTCCATCAGGTTGCAAATTAAAAATAATTTTTATCTGCATCTAGCTCTGAAAAAATATTTGGCCTTCTAGCAGTGTGTGGGACTTGTTCTATTAGTCCATCTATACTGACCTCCATCAGGTTGCAAACTGAATATAATTTTTTTCTGCATCTACCTCTGAAAAAATATTTGGACTTCTAGCTGTGTGTGGGACTTGTTCTATTAGTCCATCTATACTGACCTCCATCAGGTTGCAAATTGAATATAATTTTTTTCTGCATCTAACCCAGCCAATAGTTTTGGCCTAATACCACAGTTTGGCCACTCAGCTCTGCTCGGTTCCCATCCATTGTTTTTTTGTGCAAACAACTCCAAAGTTGTGAATTAGTTAACCACCAAAATGAGTGGAAAAAGGCCTGCTGCTGGTGGAAAGGGGAATAGGCGTGTTGGGAAGGGGAAAAAAGGTTGTGTCCGTGGGGTAGGTGTTAAAGCAACAGTAACATCTGCAGAAGAAAGACCATCTTCCAGCCAAACAAAAATGTCTACTTCTTTTAGCGGACAATGTGATAAGATCCCTTTCTTACGGCCATGCCAATCGCTACAAATTCCAGATGAGGCACAAAAACAGCAGGTGCTTCAACGGATATCAAGTGCTCCTTTAAGTGGGCTCTCCTCCACATCAACTTCAACATCACAAATACTCCAGCTCTCAAAGGTGTCACCCCAATCGCATTTGCTTCCTCACTGTTCCCAAATCTCCAGCTGCCCGTCTGAGTATGAGGGAGAACAGATGGTTGAGTCTGCAGAGCTGTTTACTCATACTATAGCCTGGGAATCAGAGGTCAGCTCCAGCGCTTCTGTGAATCCAGACGAGGAAATGATCTGCACTGATGCCCAGAATCTTTATGAGTCGGATCCAGGACCAGACGCTGAAGGTTCTGACCATAATGTAGACCCTCATTCCCAAACTGTAACTCCTGTTGGTGGAGACAATGAGGAAGACGATGATGAGACTCAAATACCTGATTGGAGCGACAACTTTAGTTTTTTGTCAGGGCAGGAACAGGTTGGCTCTGAGGACAACGGGTGTGATAACGCTCAGGGTGATGATGATGAGGTTGGAGATCCCACTTACTGTCAACCCACAGTCAGCCAAGAGATGAGGTCAGCAGAGGAGGTGGAGGAGAATGCTAGTGACGACGAGGTCAGATTGCGCCTTCCTGGACAGAGACGTAGTACTGGAAGCACGTCAACAACTGCATCCTCAAACACAACTCTGCCTCTCACCACAAGTCGTGGTGGCTCTTCAGGTCGCATGGGTGCTAAGCCTTGCATAGCCTGGGCATTTTTTCAGATCGATAAAGATGACCCAACTCGTGTTATCTGTAACATTTGTCAGCAAAAGCTAAGTAGAGGCCAAAAAATACATAGTTTGAGGACTTCATGCATGAACCGGCACATGGACATGAAGCATAAGTTGCAGTGGGAAGCTCACTGTGCTACAATGCGGCCTAGCCGGCCGGGCCATCCAGCGTCTGCCATATCTTGTGCATCCGCGCCCTCTTCATCCTCTGTGACTGGGGGGACAGCAGTCACACCTGTTTTGGGGCGCAGACCTGCCACCTCTTTACCCGCAACAGCCAGCGTGATTGGCAGGTCATCATTTTCTTTGGAGGTGGTAACACCAGCTGGTGTTGAGCGCTGTCCGACATCGATAGCACCACCTTTGGATCAAGGCAACCTAACATGTCCGCCTGCATCTTCCTCACAGACCGGCAGTTTGCTGGGGACACCCTTATCAACCACGTCTAAGCACAATAGCCAGCCCTCGGTCCCTCAGATGTGGACAAGTAAAAGACCATTTCCTCCTAGCCATGAGAAAGCTAAGAGGTTGAATTTCACCATCTGCAAGCTCTTGGCTACAGAAATGCTGCCTTTCCGCCTGGTGGACACAGAGGATTTTCGAGACCTTATGTCCGTCGCAGTGCCCCAGTACCAGATGCCCAGTCGGCACTACTTCTCAAAGAAAGGTGTGCCTGCGCTCCACCAGCATGTCGCACACAACATCACCGCTTCTTTGAGAAACTCTGTGTGTGACAGGGTGCATTTCACCACAGACAGTTGGACGAGTAGGCATGGACAGGGGCGTTACATGTCGCTGACTGGGCACTGGGTAACTATGGTGACAGCAGGACAAGGGGCTGCTGTCCAAGTCTTGCCGTCCCCAGGAGTTGTGCGTCAATCCTCTTTATCTCAAAGTTCCTCCACTGCTTCTGCCTCCTCAACCTCCTCTCGGTCCTCCACCTGCACCCAAAGCCTGTCTGGTCATGCCACAAGCTTTCTAACTGCGCAGAAGGGATCCTGCACACCTCCTTTGTATGCTAGCAGTAGGGCTCAACGTCATCAGGCGGTTTTTACTTTGAAATGTCTGGGAAATGTGAGTCACACAGCTGAGGAGTTGTGGTCAGCTCTGGAGAACCAATTTTATGAATGGTTGTCTCCACTGGACCTGGGAAGGCCGTGTGCGACAATGCTGCAAACCTGGGTGAGGCCCTTCGCCGGGGCACTGTCACACACTTGCCTTGTATGGCTCACGTGTTGAACCTGGTTGTCCAGCAATTTTTAGCCCACTATCCCGGACTAGATGGCCTTCTGCAGAGGGCACGGTCGCTGTGTGCTCAGTTCCGCCGTTTGCATCCCTCAGCTCGGCGACTTACATCTCTACAGAAGTCGTTGGGCCTGCCACTTCACCGGCTAAAATGCGATGTGCCTACCTGGTGGAATTCAACTCTGCACATGTTGCAGCGACTGTGGCAGCACCGACAAGCCCTGGTGCAATACGTTCTGACGTATAGCCTGCGCCAACGAGATCCAGAGGTGGGGCAAATCACGCTGGAGGAGTGGTCTCAGATCAGGGACCTATGCACCCTTCTGCTCAGTTTTGAAATGGCAACAAAGATGTTTAGTGCTAACGATGCCATTATCAGCATGACTATTCTGGTGATTTACATGCTGGAGCACGTGTTAAACAGAATTCGGAGTCAGGTGGTGGCACAAGAGGAGGTGGAGGAAGTAGAGGAGGAGGAGTTGTATGCGGAAGGGCTAACATCTGCAAGGTCCTGACAGTCGGCAGCATCAAGGCGGCAGGCATGTGAGGGTGGGGGAGATGGTTTTACCAGGGCGCATGGTAGCAGCCAAACTAGTGAAGAAGGTGCAGGAGCCCAGGAAGAAGTGGAGGACGAACTAATGGAAGACTCATCAGATGAGGGAGACCTTGATCACATTTCTGTTGTGCGAGGTTGGGGGGAGAGGAGAGAGGAAGGAAGCATGATTGTTACCTCGCCACCAACACAACAGGGACTTGGTGCTCCTGGATGCGCAACACACATGAGTGCCTTCTTTCTGCACTACCTGCAACATGACCCTCGAATTGTGAGAATTAGAAATAATCCTGACTACTGGGTTGCCACACTGTTAGATCCCCGGTACAAAAGTAAATTTGCAGAAATTATTCCTGCCATAGAAAGGGATGCACGCATGCAGGAGTATCAGCAGAGACTGTTGCAGAATCTTACATGTGCTTTTCCACAAAACACCAGGCTGCTGTATCTTATATTCAAGCACTCTTTATGGACAGGGACTGTCCCACTAGACTGGCGCCAAGCAAATGTGGTACCAATATTCAAAAAGGGGTCTAAAAGTGACCCTGGGAACTATAGAGCAGTCAGCTTAACGTCTGTTGTGGGTAAATTGTTTGAAGGATTTCTTAGAGATGCTATTGTAGAATATCTTAATGATAATAACTGTCTAACTCCATATCAACATGGATTCATTAGGGATTGCTCCTGCCAAACAAACCTGATCGCCTTCTACGAGGAGGTGAGCTCACAGCTGGACCGGGGAGAGTCAGTGGATGTTGTATACCTTGACTTCTCCAAAGCGTTTGATACCGTGCCACACAAAAGGTTGGTATATAAAATGAGAATGCTTGGTCTGGGGGATAATGTGTGCAAGTGGGTAAATAGCTGGCTGAGTGATAGAAAGCAGAGGGTGGTTATCAATGGAGTAAGCTCAGGGTGTGTCAGGGTTACTAGCGGGGTGCCTCAAGGGTCTGTCTTGGGCCCTATATTATTTAATATATTTATTAATGATCTAGTGGAAGGGTTGCATAGTAAAATAGCAATATTTGCAGATGATACTAAACTTTGTAAAGTAGTTAATACAGATGAGGATAGGGCACAGCTACAGGAGGATTTAGATAAATTGGGGAGTTGGGCCAAAAAATGGCAAATGGGGTTCAATGCTGATAAATGTAAGGTCATGCACATGGGAAAGAAAAACAGCAGTCACCCATACTTATTAAATGGGAAACCGTTGGGGAAATGTGACATGGAGAAGGACCTGGGCGTCTTGGTTAATAGCAAATTAAATTGGAGTGCCTAGTGTCAGGCAGCAGCTTCGAAGGCAAATAGAGTCATGGCATGCATCAGAAGAGGAATAGGGGCATATGATGAGAACATTGTTCTTCCTGTGTATAAAGCACTGGTAAGGCCACACTTAGAATATTGTGCACAGTTCTGGGCTCCGGTGCTCAGGAAAGACATATAGGAGCTAGAGAGGGTACAAAGGAGGGTGACTAAGGTAATAAAGGGAATGGAGGGACTAGAATACCCAGAGAGGTTGTCAAAATTAGGCCTATTTACGTTGGAAAAGAGAAGGCTTAGGGGAGACCTCATAAACATGTATAAATACATCAGGGGGCAGAACAGAGATCTCTCCCATGACCTGTTTATACCAAGGATGGTGACAAAGGCGAGGGGGCACACTATGAGTCTGGAGGAAAGGAGGTTCCTGCACCAGCATAGAAGGGGATTCTTTACGGTCAGAGCCGTGAGACTCTGGAACTCTCTGGGAGAGGAAGTGGTGATTAGTGTTGAGCCACCCCCGTAGTGTTCGAGTTTGGTTCGGTTCGTCGAACACCCGTGTGTTCGCCGAACTGTTCGTCGAACTGTTCGTCGAACACCTTCGAACACCGTTAAAACCAATGGCAGGCAAACAAAAACACATAGAAACACATAGAAAACACCTTCAAAGGTGTCCAAAAGCTGACAAACTGCTCAGAAGACACAACTAACACATGGAAAAGTGACAAGTACATATAGTCATGCGAAAAGAAAAGAGGTGGAGGAGTAAAAGGAGGGGGAGACACAGATATAGGCATGTCATGCCCTTCTAAAATCCAAAAAGTGAGAAGCCGAGACGGCCAGTCCGCTCCTGCCCGTGCCACCTCCGTGTCGCCGGGTTTGTGCCAGAGCCGCGGTGAACCCTGACGGCCAGCCCCCCTCTCCCAATACTGGTGCCTGTCCGCTGGTGGGTCGAGAGAGCCCCCCTGTGGTGGAGGCAGCTCTAAGCTTTTTAATTTAAATTGTCCCTCTAATTTGAATGAATACACTTTAAATCCATTTACAAGGATCTATTGGAGGGCAAGTCTCATGCCAGCAGCCGCGTAATTCCAGCTCCAGTAGCGTCCACTAAAGCTGCTGCAGTTAAAAAGCTTTTATAAGGATCGAGCTCGGCTGTCCACCGCAAGGCATCCTAGTGCCAGTCCCAGCCCCTATGCCTTGGGGTGCCTCCTGATGCTCTTCACTAAGTATCCCGTGGTCCCGAAGCATTTCCTTTGAAAAAATTAAGTGTCCAAACTACAGGTGGTGTAGCTTGCTTAACAGCCGGGATAATCCGCTGACTAGTAGACACTGCTACTAGGCACAAAGTATTTCCTGGGCTAGATGCAGTTAAAAATTTGTAAGTAGATACTCTCGTTGGATGCTGAGAAAGCATTCCATAGAGTCTCCTGGCACGCCATATATGATTCTCTTAAAAAGCTTGGGGTAGGGGTCTAGGGGACCCTTTTATAGCCAAAATCACGGCCCTGTATCACAATACGTCACCTAGGCTGAAGATAAATGGAACTGTAGCACCGAGGGCTCGGTTGCTACAGACGTATTGCACCTCACCCAGAGGTGTGATATCTCACTCTCAGATAAGGATGGAGTGTGGATCAGGACCCGACACCTGCATGCATTACACCACATTGCCGTGGGGCAGGGCGACCAATATGCCCCTGAGATGGGCACGACAGTCCCTGTCCCTGGCTGGAGTGGGGGGAGGGAACACTGAGGAAGGGGAACCCTGCAGTGCAGGAGCAGGGAGGAAGCAGTTCCTGGGTGCATTGAGAAGGGAGTATAAAAGGTGGGCACCATCTTAGTTCAGTGCAGAGAAGTCTGAGCAGAAGTGGCAGGGAGCAGGGGCTCTGCATGAGCTCTGCTCCGGAGGCGTGCCTAGTAACAGAGGCCCAGGCCTGCAAGAGGGAGAAGGAAGGAAGAGGAGCGGAGAAGGCTCCAGGAACGAGGAATGAAGGGATCCCAGGGGTGCAGACGGGCGAGTCGCCACCGCACGCCCGAATCCACCTGCGTGGAGGGGTCAGGCCAAAGGGGGAGACCGGTCCCCGAACTAGTGGAGGCAGGAAACGACCCTCAGCTAGAAACCGGAGGCTCTGACATTTTATGTGGCGCAGCCCCTTGCTCCACCCGCTAGGAAGGCACCACATAGGGTCAGGGAAACTGGCGCCAAGTTTACCAAGAGGAGGCCCGAGGCAGCCGGACAGAAGTGTTGGTAAGAAAGGCCAGACAAAGGACACACAAATGGGGTCCTGTGAAGCGCTCCAAAGTTATCTGGGAGTTGTCTGAGCCCCTCACCTGGTGAGCACAGTACGACGTGGGCAGCCGTTACCTGCAGACGTGGTCTGGATAATAAGAACTGTGAGTAAAGGCCCTGAACTGCATCACTGACTCCGTGTCGTTACTGCTGCTGCCCTGCACCATCACCCCCATCCTCCGCATACACTGCCCTGAGGCTATACTCCTCCCGTGGGGAGTTATGCTACGCTCTGCTGCACCCACAACACCAGCCTTAGCGGTCTGCCCTGTAGCGGCGGTTCACTCTGACCGCAATCCACGGGTGGCGTAGTCGGACATTTAAACATCAAAACCACATAAATAGTTCCGCCACTGGTTTGACCGCCCTGAGCCACGGAACCGGATCGCCGCCACGAAGACTACAACCACCAGCATCCACCAAAAAGTGTCCGGGTCCGGGTGTCCCAAGGCCCAGGGGGTGCGTCAGAACATTTTCATCACCTTTCACAATCACCAATGGGACAAGGCAGGGATGTCCTCTGTCCCCTCTCTTATACATCCTAGTGACGGAGCACCTGCTCTCATCAATTCGCCATAACCCCAATATTAGGTGGATTGAGGTGGGAGGCACCGAGTACAAGTGCTCTCTATTTGCTGATGATGTCCTAGTATATATCACTCAATCACATATATCCATCCCTGCTGTTATGGCTGAAATAGATCACTTTGTTACATGGTAAAATTTTAAAATCAATGCAGCGAAGTCTGAGGCCCTCGATGTCTCCCTCCCTAAATCCATATAGGATTCCATCCAGTCCAACTTTCCCTTTGCCTGGCCCTCACAGGGTATCAAATACTTAGGAATTCCTATTCATAGAGACCTCTCCCATCTATGTTATCTTAATTTTGGGCCCTTTATTGAACAATTCCATACAGACCACGGTTGGCAAGTTAGAACTGTAAGATTCACTACGTGAACCACTGGTGTTTTGTGGAAAAGCACATGTACACCGCGTTCCAAATTATTATGCAAAAAGTGTTTAGGAGTGATAAGGGAAGAATTTGTTTGTTTGTCAGTTAAACTCATTGATGGTGATGTGTGTCAGGGCTCTTTATATCACTGTAAGCAATTGCAGACACCTGTGCTAATTAGTTTGGCAGGTGTGTCCAATGAAAGGCAAGACTACTTAAGAAGGCTCTCTCACATTATTAAGCAGCCTACATTTTCTGCCAAAATGGGAAAGAAAAAGGATGTGTCGGCTGCTGAGAAGCAACAAATTGTGGAGTGTTTAGGTCAAGGCATGACTACAATCAACATTGTGCGATGATCAGGATGAAGTGTCTTGGCAATCAAGAAGTATGTAGCTGATTCACAGTACACACGTGTGCGTGCTGATAAGGGCAAATTGAGGACTCTTTCCTACAGGCAATTACGTCAGGTTGAAACAGCAGCGGCAAAAAAGCCTTGTCATAGCAGCAGACAAGTTTTTGAAGCTGCTTGTGCCTCCAACGTCCCCCGAACAACAAGATGCAGGGTCCTTCAGAGGTTTGCAGCTGTGCATATGCCATCCTGTCGACCTCCTCTATCCACTTCACACAAGCAGAAACGGCTCCAGTGGGCCAAACATTACATGAAGACTGATTTCAAAACTGTTTTGTTCACGGATGAGTGCCGTGCAGCGCTCGATGGTCCAGATGAATGGAGTGGAGGATGGCTGGTTGATGGACACCCCACGCAAACACGGCTACAGCGCCAACAAGGAGGAGGTGGAGTAATGTTTTGGGCTGGAATCATGGGGAGAGAGATTGTCGGCCCCTTTAGGATCCCTGAAGGCGCTAAAGATGAACTCCATAATGTATGTGGATTTTCTCAAACAGCACTTCCTGCCATGGTTCAAGAAGAAGAACCGTGTATTTCACAGCAAGATCATTTTTTTGCATGATAATGCACCATCTCATGCTGCACATAAAACATCTGCATCTCTGGCTGATATGGGCATAAAAGGGGACAAACTTATGGTGTGACCCCCATGCTCCCCTGACCTCTACCCCATTCAGAACCTTTGGAGCATCATTAAAAGGAGTGTCTATGATGGCGGGAGGCAGTTCACATCTAAGCAACAGCTCTGGGAGGGTATTCTGTCCTCATGCAAAACAATTGAAGCAGAAACCATCCAAAACCTGACAAATTCAATGGACGAGAGAGTTCAGAAGCTCCTTTCGAACAAGGGGTCCTATGTGAAAATGTAACATCACCTAGAATAAAGTTTTGAGTTGAAAACTGTTTGATTTCAGTTTCTAACAACCTGCTAATGCTTATAATTTCAAAAATGACCATTTTTTTGGTCTTTATTAAAATGAAAAAGTTGATCGAAAAGTTTGGGGGATCTAAGAGTGTGGCAACCCAGTAGTCATGATTACTTCGAATTCTGACAATATGAGGGTCATGCTGCAGGTATTGCAGCAAGAAGGCACTTATGTGCCTTGCGCATCTCGGAGCCCCAAAATTATTTTCCGGGCTAGATGCAGCTAAAAATTATTTTTAATTTTAAATCTGGTGAAGCTTTAGTATAGATGGCCTAATAGGATCAGTGCTGCACACTGCTACAAAGCCCTAATTATTTTCCAGTCAAGATACAGATAAACATGATTAGTAATTTGAAAGCTTAAAACGGTTGGTAGGGTGATTTTAACCAATCATCAAGCTTTTACTCTCCCCAGGATGACACAGGGGTAGAAAAGTCGTTTCGGATCCATGATTTGTTCATCTTTATGAACGTGAGTCTGTCTACATTATCAGTGGAGAGCCGCGTGCGCTTATCTGTCAGCACACCACCAGCAGCGCTGAACACACGTTCAGACAGAACGCTGGCTGCGGGGCATGACAAGATCTCCAAGGCGTAAGTGGCTAGCTCCGGCCATTTATCCAGATTGGAAGCCCAAAAAGAGCAAGGGTCCAGTGACACAGTCGTGGCTTCAATGTTTACTTGGAGATACTCCTGTACCATCGTCTCTAGGCGTTGACTATGTGTCAGACTTCTTGTCTCCTGTGGCCTTGCAAAGGATGGGCTAAAAAAGTGGTGAAATGATTCCGCAAAATTGATGTTACCAGCAGATACTGTGGTTCTGTTACGGTTTGAGTGCTGAACACTTGACGGTCCCACGGTTGGCAAGTTGGAACTGTGAGATTCACTACGTGCACCACTGGTATTTTGTGGAAAAGCACATGTAAGATTCTGCAACAGTCTCTGCTGATACTCCTGCATGCGTGCATCCCTTTCTATGGCAGGAATAATTTCTGCAAATTTACTTTTGTACCGGGGATCTAACAGTGTGGCAACCCAGTAGTCAGGATTATTTCTAATTCTCACAATTCGAGGGTCATGTTGCAGGTAGTGCAGCAAGAAGGCACTCATGTGTGTTGCGCATCCAGGAGCACCAAGTCCCTGTTGTGTTGGTGGCGAGGTAACAATCATGCTTCCTTCCTCTGTCCTCTCCCCCCAACCTCGCACAACAGAAATGTGATCAAGGTCTCCCTCATCTGATGAGTCTTCCATCAGTTCGTCCTCCACTTCTTCCTGGGCTCCTGCACCTTCCTCACTAGTTTGGCTGCTACCATGCGCCCTGGTAAAATCATCTCCCCCACCCTCACATGCCTGCCGCCTTGGTGCTGCCGACCGTCTGGACCTTGCAGATGTTAGCCCTTCCGCATACAACTCCTCCTCCTCTACTTCCTCCACCTCCTCTTGTGCCACCACCTGACTCCGAATTCTGTTTAACATGTGCTCCAGCATGTAAATCACCGGAATAGTCATGCTGATAATGGCATCGTCAGCACTAAACATCTTCGTCGCCATTTCAAAACTGTGCAGAAGGGTGCATAGGTTCCTGATCTGAGACCACTCCTCCAGCGTGATTTGCCCCACCTCTGAATCTCGTTGGCCCAGGCTATACGTCAGAACGTATTGCACCAGGGCTTGTCGGTGCTGCCACAGTCGCTGCAACATGTGCAGAGTTGAATTCCACCGGGTAGGCACATCGCATTATAGCCGGTGAAGTGGCAGGCCCAACGACTTCTGTAGAGATGTAAGTCGCTGAGCTGCGGGATGCGAACGGCGGAAGTGAGCACACAGCGACCGTGCCCTCTGCAGAAGGCCATCTAGTCTGGGATAGTGGGCTAAAAATTGCTGGACAACCAGGTTCAACACGTGAGCCATACAAGGCACGTGTGTGACATTGCCCCGGCGAAGGGCCGCACCCAGGTTTGCAGCATTGTCGCACACGGCCTTCCCTGGTTTCAGGTCCAGTGGAGACAACCATTCATGAAATTGGTTCTCCAGAGCTGACCACAACTCCTCAGCTGTGTGACTCACATTTCCCAGACATTTCAATGTAAAAACCGCCTGATGACGTTGAGCCCTACTGCCAGCATAGTAAGGAGGTGTGCAGGATCCCTTCTGCGCAGTTAGAAAGCTTGTGGCATGACCAGACAGGCTTTGGGTGCAGGTGGAAGACCGAGAGGAGGTTGAAGAGGCAGAAGCAGTGGAGGAACTTTGACATAAAGAGGATTGACGCACAACTCGTGGGGACGGCAAGACTTGGACAGCAGCCCCTTGTCCTGCTGTCACCATAGTTACCCAGTGCCCAGTCAGCGACATGTAACGCCCCTGTCCATGCCTACTCGTCCAAGTGTCTGTGGTGAAATGCACCCTGTCACACACAGAGTTTCTCAAAGAAGCGGTGATGTTGTGTGCGACATGCTGGTGGAGCGCAGGCACACCTTTCTTTGAGAAGTAGTGCTGACTGGGCATCTGGTACTGGGGCACTGCGACGGACATAAGGTCTCGAAAATCCTCTGTGTCCACCAGGCGGAAAGGCAGCATTTCTGTAGCCAAGAGCTTGCAGATGGTGAAATTCAACCTCTTAGCTTTCTCATGGCTAGGAGGAAATGGTCTTTTACTTGTCCACATCTGAGGGACCGAGGGCTGGCTATTGTGCTTAGACGGGGTTGATAAGGGTGTCCCCGGCAAACTGCCGGTCTGTGAGGAAGATGCAGGCGGACATGTTAGGTTGCCTTGATCCAAAGGTCGTGCTATCGATGTCGGACAGCGCTCAACACCAGCTGGTGTTACCACCTCCAAAGAAAATGATGACCTGCCAATCACGCTGGCTGTTGCGGGTAAAGAGGTGGCAGGTCTGCGCCCCAAAACAGGTGTGACTGCTGTCCCCCCAGTCACAGAGGATGAAGAGGCCGCGGATGCACAAGATATGGCAGACGGTGATTGGCCCGGCCGGCTAGGCCGCATTGTAGCACACTGAGCTTCCCACTGCAACTTATGCTTCATGTCCATGTGCCGGTTCATGCATGAAGTACTCAAACTATGTATTTTTTGGCCTCTACTTAGCTTTTGCTGACAAATGTTACAGATAACACGAGTTGGGTCATCTTTATCGATCTGAAAAAATGCCCAGGCTATGCAAGGCTTAGCACCCATGCGACCTGAAGAGCCACCACGACTTGTGGTGAGAGGCAGAGTTGTGTTTGAGGATGCAGTTGTTGACGTGCTTCCAGTACTACGTCTCTGTCCAGGAAGGCGCAACCTGACCTCGTCGTCACTAGCATCTTCCTCCACCTCCTCTGCTGACCTCATCTCTTGGCTGACTGTGGGTTGACAGTAAGTGGGATCTCCGACCTCATCATCATCACCCTGTGCGTTATCACACCCGTCGTCCTCAGAGCCAACCTGTTCCTGCCCTGACAAAAAGCTAAAGTTGTCGCTCCAATCAGGTATTTGAGTCTTATCATCGTCTTCCTCATTGTCTCCACCAACAGGAGTTACAGTTTGGGAATGAGGGTCTACATTATGGTCAGAACCTTCTGCGTCTGGTCCTGGATCCGACTCATAAAGATTCTGGGCATCAGTGCAGATCATTTCCTCGTCTGGATTCACAGAAGCGCTGGAGTCGACCTCTGATTCCCAGGCTATAGTATGAGTAAACAGCTCTGCAGACTCAACCATCTGTTCTACCTCATACTCAGACGGGCAGCTGGAGATTTGGGAGCTGTGAGGAAGCAAGTGCGATTTGGGTGACACCTTTGAGGACTGGAGTATTTGTGATGTTGAAGTTGATGTGGAGGAGAGCCCACTTAAAGGAGCACTTGATATCCGTTGAAGCACCTGCTGTTTTTGTGCCTCATCTGGAATTTGTAGCGATTGGCGTGGCCGTAAGAAAGGGATCTTATCACATTGTCCGCTAAAAGAAGTAGACATTTTAGTTTGGCTGGAAGATGGTCTTTCTTCTGCACCTACCCCACGGACACAACCTTTTTTCCCCTTCCCAACACGCCTATTCCCCTTTCCACCAGCAGCAGGCCTTTTTCCACTCATTTTGGTGGTTAACTAATTCACAACTCTGGAGTTGTTTGCACAAAAAAACAATGGATGGTAACCGAGCAGAGCTGAGTGGCCAAACTGTGGTATTAGGCCAAAACTATTGGCTGGGCTAGATGCAGAAAAAAAATATTTTTAATTTGCAACCTGATGGAGGTCAGTATAGATGGACTAATAGAACAAGTCCCACACGCTGCTAGAAGCCCAAATATTTTTTCAGAGATAAATGAAGAAAAAAATTATTTTTAATTTGCAACCTGATGGAGGTCAGTATAGATGGACTAATAGACCAAGTCCCACACACTGCTAGAAGCACAAATATTTTTTCAGAGCTAGATGCAGAAAAAAATTATTTTTAATTTGCAACCTGATGGAGGTCAGTATAGATGGACTAATAGACCAAGTCCCACACACTGCTAGAAGCCCAAATATTTTTTCAGAGCTAGATGCAGAAAAAAATTATTTTTAATTTGCAACCTGATGGAGGTCAGTATAGATGGACTAATAGACCAAGTCCCACACACCGCTAGAAGCCCAAATATTTTTTCAGAGCTAGATGCAGAAAATAATTATTTTTAATTTGCCACCTGATGGAGGTCAGTATAGATGGACTAATAGACCAAGTCCCACACACTGCTAGAAGCCCAAATATTTTTTCAGAGCTAGATGCAGAAAAAAATTATTTTTAATTTGCAACCTGATGGAGGTCAGTATAGATGGACTAATAGAACAAGTCCCACACGCTGCTAGAAGCCCAAATATTTTTTCCGAGATAAATGAAGAAAAAAATTATTTTTAATTTGCAACCTGATGGAGGTCAGTATAGATGGACTAATAGACCAAGTCCCACGCACTGCTAGAAGCCCAAATACTTTTTCAGAGCTAGATGCAGAAAAAAATTATTTTTAATTTGCAACCTGATGGAGGTCAGTATAGATGGACTAATAGACCAAGTCCCACACACTGCTAGAAGCCCAAATATTTTTTCAGAGCTAGATGCAGAAAAAAATTATATTTTTAATTTGCAACCTGATGGAGGTCAGTATAGATGGACTAATAGACCAAGTCCCACACACCGCTAGAAGCCCAAATATTTTTTCAGAGCTAGATGCAGAAATTTTTTTTATTCAATTTGCAACCTGATGGAGGTCAGTATAGATGGACTAATAGACCAAGTCCCACACACTGCTAGAAGCCCAAATATTTTTTCAGAGCTAGATGCAGAAAAATTTTTTATTCAATTTGCAACCTGATGGAGGTCAGTATAGATGGACTAATAGACCAAGTCCCACACACTGCTAGAAGCCCAAATATTTTTTCAGAGCTAGATGCAGAAAAAAATTATTTTTAATTTGCAACCTGATGGAGGTCAGTATAGATGGACTAATAGACCAAGTCCCACACACTGCTAGAAGCCCAAATATTTTTTCAGAGCTACATGCAGAAAAAAATTATTTTTAATTTGCAACCTGATGGAGGTCAGTATAGATGGACTAATAGACCAAGTCCCACACACCGCTAGAAGCCCAAATATTTTTTCAGAGCTAGATGCAGAAAAAAATTATTTTTAATTTGCAACCTGATGGAGGTCAGTATAGATTGACTAATAGACCAAGTCCCACACACTGCTAGAAGCCCAAATATTTTTTCAGAGCTAGATGCAGAAAAAAATTATTTTTAATTTGCAACCTGATGGAGGTCAGTATAGATGGACTAATAGAACAAGTCCCACACGCTGCTGGAAGCCCAAATATTTTTTCAGAGATAAATGAAGAAAAAAATTATTTTTAATTTGCAACCTGATGGAGGTCAGTATAGGTGGACTAATAGACCAAGTCCCACACACTGCTAGAAGCCCAAATACTTTTTCAGAGCTAGATGCAGAAAAAAATTATTTTTAATTTGCAACCTGATGGAGGTCAGTATAGATGGACTAATAGACCAAGTCCCACACACTGCTAGAAGCCCAAATATTTTTTCAGAGCTAGATGCAGAAAAAAATTATATTTTTAATTTGCAACCTGATGGAGGTCAGTATAGATGGACTAATAGACCAAGTCCCACACACCGCTAGAAGCCCAAATATTTTTTGAGAGCTAGATGCAGAAAATTTTTTTATTCAATTTGCAACCTGATGGAGGTCAGTATAGATGGACTAATAGACCAAGTCCCACACACTGCTAGAAGCCCAAATATTTTTTCAGAGCTAGATGCAGAAAAATTTTTTATTCAATTTGCAACCTGATGGAGGTCAGTATAGATGGACTAATAGACCAAGTCCCACACACTGCTAGAAGCCCAAATATTTTTTCAGAGCTAGATGCAGAAAAAAAATATTTTTAATTTGCAACCTGATGGAGGTCAGTATAGATGGACTAATAGACCAAGTCCCACACACTGCTAGAAGCCCAAATATTTTTTCAGAGCTACATGCAGAAAAAAAATATTTTTACTTTGCAACCTGATGGAGGTCAGTATAGATGGACTAATAGAACAAGTCCCACACGCTGCCAGAAGCCCAAATATTTTTTCAGAGATAAATGAAGAAAAAAATTATTTTTAATTTGCAACCTGATGGAGGTCAGTATAGATGGACTAATAGACCAAGTCCCACACACTGCTAGAAGCCCAAATATTTTTTCAGAGCTAGATGCAGAAAAAAATTATTTTTAATTTGCAACCTGATGGAGGTCAGTATAGATGGACTAATAGACCAAGTCCCACACACTGCTAGAAGCCCAAATATTTTTTCAGAGCTAGATGCAGAAAAAAATTATTTTTAATTTGCAACCTGATGGAGGTCAGTATAGATGGACTAATAGAACAAGTCCCACACGCTGCTAGAAGCCCAAATATTTTTTCAGAGATAAATGAAGAAAAAAAATATTTTTAATTTGCAACCTGATGGAGGTCAGTATAGATGGACTAATAGACCAAGTCCCACACACTGCTAGAAGCCCAAATATTTTTTCAGAGCTAGATGCAGAAAAAAATTATTTTTAATTTGCAACCTGATGGAGGTCAGTATAGATGGACTAATAGACCAAGTCCCACACACTGCTAGAAGCCCAAATATTTTTTCAGAGCTAGATGCAGAAAAAAAATATTTTTAATTTGCAACCTGATGGAGGTCAGTATAGATGGACTAATAGACCAAGTCCCACACACCGCTAGAAGCCCAAATATTTTTTCAGAGCTAGATGCAGAAAAAAATTATATTCAGTTTGCAACCTGATGGAGGTCAGTATAGATGGACTAATAGAATGATGCTATGCCCAAAAGATTTTACTTCACTAGGTGCAGTAAAAAAATTGGTATTCTATACACAGGTGGTATATCTTGCAACACAGATAGGCTACTCCACTGACTAACACACTCTGCAATAGGCCAAAAAGGATTAGCTTTGCTAGATTCAGCCAAATGCTGTGAAAAAAACTTGCACAGCACTGGCACAGACCTGCCTGGCAAAAACTGATAGGAACTGATGTAACCTAGTCCTGAAAAGGACTCCAAATACAATTAGTCTTTACTCCCACAATCTATCTATTTAAGAGCACAGACCTGCCTGATAAAAGTCGTAGGAAATGCTGTAACCTAGTCCTTAAAAGGACTGCAATCACAACTATTCCCTACTCCCAAGCTATCTGTATATTTGTGCGAAAATTGGCTTGAAATTAACAAGGTATAGCGCACACAGCAACAGCGGTGCCGTCTAACACGCAGCTGCAGCAGTGAGAAAATGGTGGCGACGGGGAAAATGGCTTGGTCTTATAGGGCAAGGACATGTGACATACACTGCCAATCACACATGCCCTTGCTTGTGTGAAAAAAAGCACTTCGCTCCGTGTGTGCGCTGCTGATAGGCTGATAGATTGCACCTCCCCACTGCAAATGCGGGAAAGAGAAAAAAAAATGGAGATCTTCATTGTTCCTGCAGAAATCCATCCCCTGCCCCTCCCCCCGCCCCGCTGTACACTCAAACTGCGTATTAACATTAATTTTCATCATTACTGAGAAAAAATCCAGTTATGATTTTGGTGCACGAACAGTTATCGAACATAACCTCGAACAGCCGAATTTTTCTCAAATTGTTCGTGTTCGCCGACCGGCTCGAACACCGCCCAAAACAGCTCGAATTTGAGATTGGCGAACAGTTCGAGTAGAACAACGCTCATCTCTAGTGGTGATGCCCAACTCACTTAATGAGTTCAAGAGAGGCCTGGACGCCTTTCTTGAGAACAATAAAATTACATCTTATGCTTAATTAATTAATTCAGGGATTTAATCTGACTGCCGGATTGGTGTCGGGAAGTGAATTTTTCCTCAATGATGTAAATTTGCCTATACCGCATGGGTTTTTTTTTGCCTTCCCCTGGATCAACGCTGCGGAATAGCTGCAGTGCACAAGAAATAGGCTGAACTGGATGGACGCTAGTCTTTTTTCGGCCTTATAAACTATGTAACTATGTAACCAGTGGTGCACGTAGTGAATCTCACAGTTCTAACTTGCCAACCGTGGGACCGTCGAGTGTTCAGCACTCAAACCGTTACAGAAACACAGTATCTGCTGGTAACATCAATTTTGCGGAATCATTTCACCACTTTTTTAGCCCATCCTTTGTAAGGCCACAGGAGACAAGAAATCTGACACATAGTCAACGCCTAGAGACGATGGTACAGGAGTATCTCCAAGTAAACATTGAAGCCATGACTGTGTCACTGGACCCTTGCTCTTTTTGGGCTTCCAATCTGGATAAATGGCCGGAGCTAGCCACTTATGCCTGGGAGATCTTGTCATGCCCCGCAGCCAGCGTTCTGTCTGAACGTGTGTTCAGCGCTGCTGGTGGTGTGCTGACAGATAAGCGCACGCGACTCTCCACTGATAATGTAGACAGACTCACGTTTATAAAGATGAACAAATCATGGATCCGAAACGACTTTTCTACCCCTGTGTCATCCTGGGGAGAGTAAAAGCTTGATGATTGGTTAAAATCACCTCACCAACCATTTTAAGCTTTCAAATTACTAATCATGTTTATCTGTATCTTGGCTGGAAAATTATTTGGGCTTTGTAGCAGTGTGCAGTACTGATTCTATTAGGCCATCTATACTAAGCTCCACCAGATTTAAAATTACTAATCATGTTTATCTGTATCTTGGCTGGAAAATAATTTGGCCTTTGTAGCAGTGTGCAGTACTGATTCTATTAGGCCATCTATACTAAGCTCCACCAGATTTAAAATTAATAATAATTTTTAGCTGCATCTAGCCCAGAAAATAATTTTGGGGCTCCGAGATGCGCAAGACACATAAGTGCCTTCTTGCTGCACTACCTGCAACATGACCCTCATATTGTCAGAATTCGAAGTAATCCTGACTACTGGGTTGCCACACTCTTAGATCCCCCACACTCTTCGATCAACCTTTTCATTTTAATAAAGACCAAAAAAATGGTCATTTTTGAAATTATAAGCATTAGCAGGTTATTAGAAACTGAAATCAAACAGTTTTCAACTCAAAACTTTATTCTAGGTAATGTTACATTTGCACATAGGACCCCTTGTTCGAAAGGAGCTTCTGAACTCTCTCGTCCATTGAATTTGTCAGGTTTTGGATGGTTTCTGCTTCAATTGTTTTGCATGAGGACAGAATACCCTCCCAGTGCTGTTGCTTAGATGTGAACTGCCTCCCGCCATCATAGACACTCCTTTTGATGATGCTCCAGAGGTTCTGAAAGGGGTAGAGGTCAGGGGAGCATGGGGGTCACACCATAAGTTTGTCCCTTTTTATGCCCATATCAGGAAGAGATGCAGATGTGTTATGTGCAGCATGAGACGGTGCATTATCATGCATAAAAATGATCTTGCTGTGGAATACACGGTTCTTCTTCTTGAACCATGGCAGGAAGTGCTGTATGAGAAACTCCACATACATTATGGGGTTCATCTTTACCCCTTCATGGATCCTAAAGGGGCCGACAACCTCTCTCCCCATGATTCCAGCCCAACACATTACTCCACCTCCTCCTTGTTGGCGCTGTGGCCGTGTTTGCGCGGGGTGTCCATCAACCAGCCATCCTCCACTCCATCCATCTGGACCATCGAGCGTTGCACGGCACTCATCCGTGAACAAAACAGTTTTGAAATCAGTCTTCATGTAATGTTTGGCCCACTGAAGCCGTTTCTGCTTGTGTGAAGTGGATAGAGGAGGTCGACAGGATGGCGTATGCACAGCTGCAAACCTCTGAAGGACCCTGCATCTTGTTGTTCGGGGGACGTTGGAGGCACCAGCAGCTTCAAAAACTTGTCTGCTGCTATGACAAGGCTTTTTTGCCGCTGCTCTTTTAACCTGATGTAATTGCCTGTAGGAAAGAGTCCTCAATTTGGCCTTATCAGCACGCACACGTGTGTACTGTGAATCAGCTACATACTTCTTGATTGCCAAGACACTTCAACCTGATCATCGCACAATGTTGATTGTAGTCATGCCTTGACCTAAACACTCCACAATTTGTTGCTTCTCAGCAGCCGACACATCCTTTTTCTTTCCCATTTTGGCAGAAAATGTAGGCTGCTTAATAATGTGGGACAGTCTTCTTAAGCAGTCTTGCCTTTCATTGGACACACCTGCCAAACTAATTAGCACAGGTGTCAGCAATTGCTTACAGTGATATAAAGAGCCCTGACACACATCACCATCAATGAGTTTAACTGACAAACAAACAAATTCTTCCCTTATCACTCCTAAACACTTTTTGCATAATAATTTGGAACACAGTGTACATGTGCTTTTCCACAAAACACCAGTGGTTCACGTAGTGAATCTTACAGTTCTAACTTGCCAACCGTGGTCTGTATGGAGTTGTTCAATAAAGGGCCCAAAATGAAGATAACATAGATGGGAGAGGTCTCTATGAATAGGAATTCCTAAGTATTTGATACCCTGTGAGGGCCAGGCAAAGGGAAAGTTGGACTGGATGGAATCCTGTATGGATTTGGGGAGGGAGACATCGAGGGCCTCAGACTTCGCTGCATTGATTTTAAAATTTGACCATGTAACAAAGTGATCTATTTCAGCCATAACAGCAGGGATGGATATATGTGATTGACTGATATATACTAGGACATCATCAGCAAATAGAGAGCACTTGTACTCGGTGCCTCCCACCTCAATCCACCTAATATTGGGGTTATGGCGAATTGATGAGAGCAGGTGCTCCGTCACTAGGATGTATAAGAGAGGGGACAGAGGAGATCCCTGCCTTGTCCCATTGGTGATTATGAAAGGTGATGAAAATGTTCTGACGCGCCCCCTGGGCCTTGGGACACCAGGAGCCGGACCCTTTTTGGTGGATGCTGGTGGTTGTAGTCTCCGTGGCGGCGACCTGGTTCCGTGGCTCAGGGCAGTCAAACCAGTGGCGGAACTATTTATGTGGTTTTGATGTTTAAATGTCCGACTACGCCACCCGTGGATTTCGGTCAGAATGAACCGCCGCTGCAGGGCAGACCGCTGAGGCTGGTGTTGTGGGTGCAGCAGAGCGTAGCATAACTCCCCACGGGAGGAGTATAGCCTCAGGGAAGTGTATGCGGAGGATGGGGGTGATGGTGCAGGGCAGCAGCAGTAACGACACAGAGTCAGTGATGCAGTCCAGGGCCTTTACTCACAGTTCTTATTATCCAGACCACGTCTGCAGGTAACGGCTGCCCACGTCGTACTGTGCTCACCAGGTCAGGGGCTCAAACAACTCCCAGATAACTTTGGAGAGCTTCACAGGACCCCCTTTGTGTGTCCTTTGTCTGGCCTTTCTTACCAACCCTTCTGCCCGGCTGCCTCGGGCCTCCTCTTGGTAAACTTGGCGCCAGTTTCCCTGACCCTATGTGGTGCCTTCCTAGTGGGTGTAGCGAGGGGCTGCGCCACATAAAATGTCACAGCCTCCGGTTTCTAGCTGAGGGTCGTTTCCCACCTCCACTAGTTTCGGGGACCGGTCTCCCCCTTTGGCCTGACCCCTCCACGCAGGTGGATTCGGGCGTGCGGTGGTGACTCGCCCGTCCGCACCCCTGGGATCCCTTCGTTCCTCGTTCCTGGAGCCTTCTCCGCTCCTCTTCCTTCCTTCTCCCTCCTCCAGGCTTGGGCCTCTGTTACTAGGCCCGCCTCCGGAGCATAGCTCATGCAGAGCCCCTGCCCCTGTCACTTCTGCTCAGACTTCTCTGCACTGAACTAAGATGGTGCCCACCTTTTATACTCCCTTCTCAATGCACCCAGGAACTGCTTCCTCCCTGCTCCTGCACTACAGGTTTCCCCTTCCTCAGTGTTCCCTCCCCCCACTCCAGCCAGGGACAGGGACTGTCGTGCCCATCTCAGGGGCATATTGGTCGCCCTGCCCCACGGCAATGTGGTGTAATGCATGCAGGTGTCGAGTCCTGATCCACACTCCATCCTTACCTGAGAGTGAGATATCACACCTCTGGGTGAGGTGCAATACCTCTGTAGCAACCGAGCCCTCAGGGTGCTACAGTTCCATTTATCTTCAGCCTAGGTGACGTATTGCGATACAGGGCCGTGATTTTGGCTATAAAAGGGTCCCCTAGACCCCTACCCCAAACTTTTTAAGAGAATAATATATGGCGTGCCAGGAGACTCTATAGAATGCTTTCTCAGCATCCAACGAGAGTATCTAATTACAAATTTTTAACTGCATCTAGCCCAGGAAATACTTTGTGCCTAGTAGCAGTGTCTGCTAGTCAGCGGATTATCCCGGCTGTTAAGCAAGCTACACCACCTGTAGTTTGGACACTTAATTTTTTCAAAGGAAATGCTTCGGGACCACGGGATACTCAGTGAAGAGCATCAGGAGGCACCCCAAGGCATAGGGGCTGGGACTGGCAGTAGGATGCCTTGCTTTTTAACCGCAGCAGCTTTAGTGGAGCTGGAATTACGCGGCTGCTGGCATGAGACTTGCCCTCCAATAGATCCTTGTAAATGGATTTAAAGTGTATTCATTCAAATTAGAGAGACAATTTAAATTAGAAAGCTTAGAGCTGCCTCCACCACAGGGGGGCTCGCTCGACCCACCAGCGGACAGGCACCAGTATTGGGAGAGGGAGGCTGGCCGTCAGGGTTCACCGCGGCTCTGGCACAAACCCGGCGACACGGAGGTGGCACGGGCAGGAGCGGACTGGCCGTGTCGGCTTCTCACTTTTTGGATTTTAGAAGGGCATGACATGCCTATATCTGTGTCTCCCCCTCCTTTTACTCCTCCACCTCTTTTCTTTTCGCATGACTATATGTACTTGTCACTTTTCCATGTGTTAGTTATGTCTTCTGAGCAGTTTGTCAGCTTTTGGACACCTTTGATGGTGTTTTCTATGTGTTTCTATGTGTTTTTGTTTGCCTGCCATTGGTTTTAACGGTGTTCGAAGGTGTTCGACGAACAGTTCGACGAACAGTTCGGCGAACACACGGGTGTTCGACGAACCGAACCGGACTCGAACACTACGGGGGTGGCTCAACACTAATTCTTAGTACACGGGATGTAAGTAACAGAAAAATTAAACCGCGAAAAAAAAAGTGTCCACCTAGCCTGACGGGCATTCAAGCGCTTGGCAGCATCTAGATAGATCAGATTCTTATGATCAGTGAAAACCTGAATGGGAAATTTAGCACCTTCCAAGAAATGACGCCAATGTTCAAATGCGAGTTTAATAGCCAGCAATTCCCGATTACCAACATCGTAATTAAGTTCGGTTTCAGAAATTTTTTTCGAAAAAAAGGCATAGGGATGAACTCCATCCTTGTTCTCCTGAGACAAAACCGCACCGACCCCCACCGAAGAAGCATCAACCTCGACCTAAAAAGGCTTGGTCTCATCAGGCTGCATAAGGATGGGGGCAGAACTGAACCTCTCCTTGAGATACACAAAAGCTTCAATGGCCTCAGTAGTCCACTGGTCAGTGGCTTAACAATTATAGAAAAATTCTTAATGAATTTTCTGTAATAGTTGGCGAAACCCAAAAATCTCTGTATCGATTTCAAACCAATAGGCCTAGGCCATTCCTGCACAGCCTGAACCTTCACCGGGTCCATCTCAAAGCCCTCGCTGGAGATAATGTAGCCCAAAAAACTAATCCTCTGCACAGCGAACTCGCATTTCTACAGCTTAGCAAAAAGTGAATTGTCACTTAATAACTGCAATACCTCACGTACGCTCAGCCAATGAGACTCCAGATCCGGCGAATAAATCAAAATGTCATCCAAATACACAATCACATTCTTACCAATCAAAGGTCT
Source organism: Phyllobates terribilis (assembly GCF_046119375.1). Classification (NCBI taxonomy): domain Eukaryota; kingdom Metazoa; phylum Chordata; class Amphibia; order Anura; family Dendrobatidae; genus Phyllobates; species Phyllobates terribilis. Next base: position 244,026,943 of record NW_027362763.1, on the reverse strand, counting down.
CAGGATGTCATTAATAAGGTTCTGAAAAAACGCTGGTGCATTGGTAAGACCAAAAGGCATAACCAGATTCTCAAAATGACCCACCAGAGTGTTAAAAGCAGTTTTCCATTCATCACCCTCCTTCATTCGCAACAAATTGTATGCCCCCCGGAAATCAATTTTAGAGAACCACTTGGCCCCCACTTACTGGTTAAACAAGTCAGGAATTAACGGCAGTGGGTTGGAATTGCGTACGGTAATTTTATTAATTTCGCGAAAGTCCAGACATGGACGTAAACCGCTGTCCTTTTTTTTTACAAAAAAAAATCCACAGCCACAGGTGACTTAGAAGGTCTAATGTGACCAGCAGCCAAGCTCGCCTGTATGTATTCCTCCAAGGCCTTTCTTTCAGGGATAGTCAGATTAAATAAACGACTCTTGGGAACAGTAGCTCCCAGAATAAACTCAATGGTGCAATCATAATCCCTATGAAGAGGTAAAATTTGCAACTCCTCCTCTGAAAAAAACTTCCAAAAATCCTGAATGGGTACAGGTAATTCCCCTTTTTCCACAGCAGCAATGCGACCGTTACAACATTTATCATAACACTTAGGACTAGAGATGAGCGTTGTTCTACTCGAACTGTTCGCCAATCTCAAATTCGAGCTGTTTTGGGCGGTGTTCGAGCCGTTCGGCGAACACGAACAATTTGAGAAAAATTCGGCTGTTCGAGGTTATGTTCGATAACTGTTCGTGCACCAAAATCATAACTGGATTTTTTCTCAGTAATGATGAAAATTAATGTTAATACGCAGTTTGAGTGTACAGCGGGGTGGGGGGAGGGGCAGGGGATGGATCTCTGCAGGAACAATGAAGATCTCCATTTTTTTTTCTCTTTCCCGCATTTGCAGTGGGGAGGTGCAATCTGTCAGCCTATCAGCAGCGCACACACGGAGCGAAGTGCTTTTTTTCACACAAGCAAGGGCATGTGTCATTGGCAGTGTATGTCACATGTCCTTGCCCTATAAGACCAAGCCATTTTCCCCGTCGCCACCATTTTCTCACTGCTGCAGCTGCGTGTTAGACGGCACCGCTGTTGCTGTGTGCGCTATACCTTGTTAATTTCAAGCCAATTTTCGCACAAATATACAGATAGCTTGGGAGTAGGGAATAGTTGTGATTGCAGTCCTTTTAAGGACTAGGTTACAGCATTTCCTACGACTTTTATCAGGCAGGTCTGTGCTCTTAAATAGATAGATTGTGGGAGTAAAGACTAATTGTAATTGGAGTCCTTTTCAGGACTAGGTTACATCAGTTCCTATCAGTTTTTGCCAGGCAGGTCTGTGCCAGTGCTGTGCAAGTTTTTTTCACAGCATTTGGCTGAATCTAGCAAAGCTAATCCTTTTTGGCCTATTGCAGAGTGTGTTAGTCAGTGGAGTAGCCTATCTGTGTTGCAAGATATACCACCTGTGTATAGAATACCAATTTTTTTACTGCACCCAGTGAAGTAAAATCTTTTGGGCATAGCATCATTCTATTAGTCCATCTATACTGACCTCCATCAGGTTGCAAATTGAATATAATTTTTTTCTGCATCTAGCTCTGAAAAAATATTGGGCTTCTAGCTGTGTGTGGGACTTGTTCTATTAATCCATCTATACAGACCTCCATCAGGTTGCAAACTGAATATATTTTTTTCTGCATCTACCTCTGAAAAAATATTGGGCTTCTAGCTGTGTGTGGGACTTGTTCTATTAATCGATCTATACAGACCTCCATCAGGTTGCAAACTGAATATATTTTTTTCTGCATCTACCTCTGAAAAAATATTGGGCTTCTAGCTGTGTATGGGACTTGTTCTATTAATCCATCTATACAGACCTCCATCAGGTTGCAAACTGAATATATTTTTTTCTGCATCAACCTCTGAAAAAATATTGGGCTTCTAGCTGTGTGTGGGACTTGTTCTATTAATTCATCTATACAGACCTCCATCAGGTTGCAAACTGAATATAATTTTTTTCTGCATCTACCTCTGAAAAAATATTTGGGCTTCTAGCTGTGTGTGGGACTTGTTCTATTAGTCCACTATACTGACCTCCATAAGGTTGCAAACTGAATATAATTTTTTTCTGCATCTACCTCTGAAAAAATATTTGGCCTTCTAGCTGTGTGTGGGACTTGTTCTATTAGTCCATCTATACTGACCTCCATCAGGTTGCAAATTGAATATAATATTTTTCTGCATCTAGCTCTGAAAAAATGTTTGGCCTTCTAGCAGTGTGTGGGACTTGTTCTATTAGTCCATCTATACTGACCTCCATCAGGTTGCAAACTGAATATAATTTTTTTCTGCATCTACCTCTGAAAAAATATTTGGGCTTCTAGCTGTGTGTGGGACTTGTTCTATTAGTCCATCTATACTGACCTCCATAAGGTTGCAAACTGAATATAATTTTTTTCTGCATCTACCTCTGAAAAAATATTTGGCCTTCTAGCTGTGTGTGGGACTTGTTCTATTAGTCCATCTATACTGACCTCCATCAGGTTGCAAATTGAATATAATATTTTTCTGCATCTAGCTCTGAAAAAATGTTTGGCCTTCTAGCAGTGTGTGGGACTTGTTCTATTAGTCCATCTATACTGACCTCCATCAGGTTGCAAACTGAATATATTTTTTTCTGCATCTACCTCTGAAAAAATATTGGGCTTCTAGCTGTGTGTGGGACTTGTTCTATTAATCCATCTATACAGACCTCCATCAGGTTGCAAACTGAATATATTTTTTTCTGCATCTACCTCTGAAAAAATATTGGGCTTCTAGCTGTGTGTGGGACTTGTTCTATTAATCCATCTATACAGACCTCCATCAGGTTGCAAACTGAATATATTTTTTTCTGCATCTACCTCTGAAAAAATATTGGGCTTCTAGCTGTGTGTGGGACTTGTTCTATTAATCCATCTATACAGACCTCCATCAGGTTGCAAACTGAATATAATTTTTTCTGCATCTACCTCTGAAAAAATATTTGGGCTTCTAGCTGTGTGTGGGACTTGTTCTATTAGTCCATCTATACTGACCTCCATAAGGTTGCAAACTGAATATAATTTTTTTCTGCATCTACCTCTGAAAAAATATTTGGCCTTCTAGCTGTGTGTGGGACTTGTTCTAGTAGTCCATCTATACTGACCTCCATCAAGTTGCAAATTGAATATAATATTTTTCTGCATCTAGCTCTGAAAAAATGTTTGGCCTTCTAGCAGTGTGTGGGACTTGTTCTATTAGTCCATCTATACTGACCTCCATCAGGTTGCAAACTGAATATAATTTTTTTCTGCATGTACCTCTGAAAAAATATTTGGGCTTCTAGCTGTGTGTGGGACTTGTTCTATTAATCCATCTATACAGACCTCCATCAGGTTGCAAACTGAATATATTTTTTTCTGCATCTACCTCTGAAAAAATATTGGGCTTCTAGCTGTGTGTGGGACTTGTTCTATTAATCCATCTATACAGACCTCCATCAGGTTGCAAACTGAATATATTTTTTTCTGCATCTACCTCTGAAAAAATATTGGGCTTCTAGCTGTGTGTGGGACTTGTTCTATTAATCCATCTATACAGACCTCCATCAGGTTGCAAACTGAATATATTTTTTTCTGCATCTACCTCTGAAAAAATATTGGGCTTCTAGCTGTGTGTGGGACTTGTTCTATTAATCCATCTATACAGACCTCCATCAGGTTGCAAACTGAATATATTTTTTTCTGCATCTACCTCTGAAAAAATATTGGGCTTCTAGCTGTGTGTGGGACTTGTTCTATTAATCCATCTATACAGACCTCCATCAGGTTGCAAACTGAATATAATTTTTTCTGCATCTACCTCTGAAAAAATATTTGGGCTTCTAGTTGTGTGTGGGACTTGTTCTATTAGTCCATCTATACTGACCTCCATAAGGTTGCAAACTGAATATAATTTTTTTCTGCATCTACCTCTGAAAAAATATTTGGCCTTCTAGCTGTGTGTGGGACTTGTTCTAGTAGTCCATCTATACTGACCTCCATCAAGTTGCAAATTGAATATAATATTTTTCTGCATCTAGCTCTGAAAAAATGTTTGGCCTTCTAGCAGTGTGTGGGACTTGTTCTATTAGTCCATCTATACTGACCTCCATCAGGTTGCAAACTGAATATAATTTTTTTCTGCATGTACCTCTGAAAAAATATTTGGGCTTCTAGCTGTGTGTGGGACTTGTTCTATTAATCCATCTATACAGACCTCCATCAGGTTGCAAACTGAATATATTTTTTTCTGCATCTACCTCTGAAAAAATATTGGGCTTCTAGCTGTGTGTGGGACTTGTTCTATTAATCCATCTATACAGACCTCCATCAGGTTGCAAACTGAATATAATTTTTTTCTGCATCAACCTCTGAAAAAATATTTGGGCTTCTAGCTGTGTGTGGGACTTGTTCTATTAGTCCATCTATACTGACCTCCATAAGGTTGCAAACTGAATATAATTTTTTTCTGCATCTACCTCTGATAAAATATTTGGCCTTCTAGCAGTGTGTGGGACTTGTTCTATTAGTCATCTATACTGACCTCCATCAGGTTGCAAATTCAAAATAATTTTTTGTCTGCATCTACCTCTGAAAAAATATTTGGCCTTCTAGCAGTGTGTGGGACTTGTTCTATTAGTCCATCTATACCGACCTCCATCAGGTTGCAAACTGAATATAATTTTTTTCTGCATCTAACTCTGAAAAAATATTTGGCCTTCTAGCAGTGTGTGGGTCTCATTGTATTAGGCCATCTATACCAAGCTCCACCAGCTTTTCAATTAATAATAATTTTTCGCTGCATCTAGCCCTGAAAATAATTTTTCTTCCCAATAGTGGTAGCAATAGAAATATGGGGCGCGCTCCTGGCTTACAAAAATATACGCTTCATAACAAAAAACACCAGCTTAGCGCACTGCATTAATAAGATGGCATCATCGTCTCTCCCAGTGCTAGGCCTACTACCCAGGCTAGCATTCCTGTGCCTAAAACACAATGTATGGGTCCGCGCTAGCCACTATGCTGAGGGGTCTAAAGCTGCTGCTAACGCTTTATAACAATTCAATTGGCAGATTTTCACAGAGCTCTTCCACAATGCCCACCCATCGGGACAACAGTTGCCCACCTTCCCTATGGGATCTAGTGGCGAATAGTTGATGCCATTAATCAGAGCGTCAGTTGCCCCGTCGACGTGGCAAGCATACGGTAAGGCATGGGAAGAGTGGACACGACTAGTAGCAGGCAGACGGGTTGACCAATGTGAACAAGCCAGATCACAAGTCACCATAGAATTTCTCCACCAGCTAATGATGAGGGGCATATCAGGGGCGTCAGCGCAGCGGTGTCTGACCGGAGTAGCATTTCACTTCCAACTACTGAATTGGGGAGATGTGACAAAGATTCATCATCAGACAATCCATAAAAGGGTGGAAAAGGGGTCAGCCAAGTCAGGAGTGTAGACGTCCCGTCCCGTGTCACTAAAACTGATTTCTCACATCATATCCCTAACACCATTAACATGACACTCACAATTTGAAGCAACACTACTGTCTACTGCATTTGTGATCGCCTTCTTCGGGGCGCTATGCATAAGCGAATTAGTCCCTCAATCCAAAATTAGCACCAGTGGAGGCTTATTACACCAGGACGTAGTCATAGGCAATAATGCAATACGTCTACGCATACACAAATCGAAAATGGTTCCAGCGGGCAGGGGCACTTGGGTACTTCTACAACCCACAAACGGTACACTGAGTCGGGTAACAATAGTAAAACCATATCTAACCATCAGATCACAAAGTAATTTGTTCCTATCACACATTGATGGGACGCCATTATCAAGATACCAGTTCCAAGCTATATTTAATAAATGCATAACATCGGCAGGGAACCACCCCAAGGATTACGGGACACACTCATTCCGCATAGGCGCGGCCACAGAAGCAGCAAGAGCAGGACTGTCAGAAACGGAAGTTCAGAGGATAGAGAGATGGTGATCCACGTGTTTGGCAAGATACATAAGACCGGACTTGTTATCCTAACGTGGTTTGTTTCTTTTACAGGTGACGCTAAGCCAACAGTGTGGGTGATAGGCCACTCGTATATATATTGGGCAGATTAAAGGACGAAAGTCCGCCCAGGCGGGAGGAAATTAGAGTTTCATAACACATATTTCAACTGGAGAGGTATTAGAGGCCTGCTATGGCCACAGGTACTAATGGAGGTAATCAAGGTAGGGAGAGAGGCAAGATGTCTGGTCATCTTAGTTATACAGGCCTGGGGAAACAACCTAGGTCATCACAAGAGCGCATAACTAATGGCAATAATGAAACTAGACACTGAGCGCTTCAGAGAATTTTTCACAAAACTAGCTATAGTATGGTCAGAAATTGTGCCGATAGCGGTATGACAAGGTGCGCGAGACATCACGGCCATCGAACGGACAAGGCGGGTAATAAATATTCGGATGGCAAAATTTAGAAGAGACAGAGGCGGTGTAGTGGTACGACACCGACAACTGGAAGGAGATAAAGCAGGCCTCATACGGCCCGACGGTGTTCACTTAATGGATATTGGACTGGACATATTCCTGTCAGGACTCCAGGACGGAGTGGAACAAGCGTTAAGAGTGATGGGTGGGGGTCAGAGTCCTGCATACGAGTACGCAGGATCCTCCGTGGCCTGGAAATAGAAAGGACATGTTGGAGAGTTACACTTGTTGGCCAAGTTGCCGGAGTGGAGACCCAGGGCATGCTGCAACAAGCTGAATTATTTTAGAAATAAAATGTCTTTCTAATGGAATGAGTATAAAGAGTTAATAAAGCTGTGACCGATCCTCACCCATCCAGTTGTAAGAGTTACATTATTGTATTGTCAAGGAAAGGGGGGCGGTAGGGGGGCTGAGCGTCTGGGTTTGGTTGGGGGTCCCCACAGTCTGCCTAGGCTAGATGCATTTAAAAATTCTTATTAGATACACAGGCGGTGCAGCTTGCTTCGCAGCTGGGCTACTACGCCCAAAGTATTGCCTAGGCTAAATGCAGTTAAAAATTCTACGCTGACTAGCAGACACTGAAGATTTGGAGCAGACCTCTGAGTAAACAGCTCTTCAGACTCAATCATCTGTGTTACCCCAAGCCATAGTGTATGTAGTTTCTTACAGTTAAAAGGGGGGGGGGAGCGACCCAACCCACCTGGAATTGACGATGCCAACGTCACGTAAGACACAGCAAGGGGACTCCAAAAAGAGTTTCCATTTTTTCCCAAAATTGTGGCACAGACACCACTTAACCCTAGAACGCATACCTGGGGCCTCGCAGTCCCGCCCTGTTAATTGTTTTCTATTTTCTGCAAGATTACTTTAGTAAGAATTTTGAAACTCTAGGTATTCTTCATGTATATAGTTGTTTGTCATTTGAGTTTGAGTTATTCAATGTTATTTGCACACGGGCCTAAAAGGCCCCAGGTATATGAAAGTGTAGATTTTTATGGTCATGCGTTCTAGGGTTAAGTGGCATCAATTGCCCCACAGTTGCTTAAAACGGTTGGTGAGGTGATATTACCAAATCCTCAAGCTTTTAGCCTCCCAAGGATAACACAGGATTAGAAAAGTCCTTGCGAATCCATGATTTGTTCATCTTTATGAACGTGAGTCTGTCTACATTCTCAGTGGACAGCCGCGTGCGCTTATCTGTCAGCACACCATCAGCAGCGCTGAACACACGTTCAGAGAGAACACTGGCTGCAGGGCATGACAAGATCTCCAAGGCGTGAGTGGCGAGCTCCGGCCATTTTTCCAGATTGGAATACCAAAATGAGCAAGGGTCCAGTGACACAGTCATGGCTTCGATGTTCACTTGGAGATACTCCTGCACCATCCTCTCTAGGCATTGACTATGTGTCAGACTTCTTGTCTCCTGTGGCCTTGCAAAGGATGGTCTAAAAAAGTGGTGAAACGATTTCACAAAATTGCTGTTACCAGCAGATACTGTGTTACTGTTACGGTTTGAGTGATGAAGACTCGACAGTCCCGCGGTTGGCAAGTTAGAACTGTGAGATTCACTTCGTGCACCACTGGTGTTTTGTGGAAAAGCACATGTAAGATTCTGCAACAGCGTCTGCAGATACTCCTGCATGCGTCAATCCCTTTTTATGGCAGGAATTATTTCGGCAAATTTACTTTTGTACCGGGGATCTAAGAGTGTGGCAACCCAGTAGTCGAGATTACTTCGAATTCTGCAATCTGAGGGTCATGTTGCAGGTAGTGCAGCAAGAAGGCACTCATGTGTCTTGCGCATCCAGGAGGACCAAGTCCTTGTTGTGTTGGTAGCGAGGTAAGAATCATGCTTCTTTCCTCTGCCCTCTCCCCCCAACCTCGCACAACAGAAATGTGATCAAGGTCTCCCTCATCTGATGAGTCTTCCATGCCCATCGCCAGTTCATCCTCCACTTCTTCCTCGGCTCCTGCACCTTTCTCAACAGTTTGGCTGCTACCATGCGCCCTGTTTAATCCCTCTCCCCCACCCTCCCATGCCTGCCTCCTTGGTGCTGCCAACCGTCTGGACCTTGGAGATGTTATCCCTTCCGCATACGACTCCTCCTCTACTTCCTCCACCTCCTCTTGTCCGACCACCTGACTCTGAATTCTGTTTAATGTGTGCTCCAGCATGTAAATCACCGGAATAGTTATGCTGATAATGGCATCGTCGCCATTTCAAAACTGTGCAGAAAGGTGTGTGGCGCCCCTGAGGGTGCAGTCACCACAGAGTTACTGCATCTCACCCAGAGGTGTGGTATCTCACCCTCAGGTAAGGAAGGTGTATGGCTCGGGACCCTAACACCTGCATCCAACACATACCCGCAGTGGGGTTAGGGCGAGATTGCTCCTAAGGGAGAGCACAGTCCCAGGTCCCTAGCTGGTGGGAGGATCCTATGTAGTGGGTGCTTAGGGGAGCAGCTTAGGGGAGCACATGACAGGGAGAGTATAAATAGGAAGCCATCTTAGAAAGAGCAAGCCAGTCAGAGGAGGAAAAGTGACAGGAGCAGAGGCTCGGCATGAGCTCTGCTCCGGAGGCGGGCCTAGCCTGGGAGGCCCAGGACTGAAGGAGAGAAGAGAGGAGTGGGAGCAGGAAGGCTCCAGGAACCGAAGGGACCCTAGGGCTACGGGCAGTGCAGAAGGCCACCTGTACTCCCGCTGCTACCAGGAGGTAGAGGGGTCAGGCCAGATAACGGGAACCGGTCCCTCAACTAGAGGAGAAACAGCAAGGCTCAACTAGAAACCGGAGGCTGCAGCATTTCATGTACTGCAGGCAAAAGTCCACACCAGTCTCACTAAGAAGGTAGCCACATAGGACCCAGGGGACAGAACACAAGTCGCCCGCCAAGGCCCGAGGATACCGGATAGAAGTGTCACTGGGTGTGAGGTGCAGGGAGAAGGCCAGAGAAAGGACACACAGAAGGGGGTCCTGCTAAGTACTCCGGAGCTATCTGGGGGTGGACTGAGCCCCTCACTGAGTACGCACAGCACGACGGGTGAGATAGCTCTGGTACCTGTAATCTGGACTGCAACAACTGTGAGTAAAGATCTTGGGACTGCATCACACGGACTCTGTGTTCATTACTGACTCCCTGCACTACAACCACCATCATCCACCCACACTGCCCTGAAGCTACACTCTTCCTGTGGTGAGTAATAATAGCATTGCAGCAAAACCACCAGCTTCAGAGGACTGTTCCGCAGCGGCGGCCCCTTTGGCCGCACTCCACAGGTGGCGTAGTCGGACATTATAAAATCCATATATACAAATTACCGTTGGATTGACCGCCCTGGGTCACGGACCGGGTCACCGCCACAGTGACTACAACCCCCAGCGTCTACCGGCCCGGCTCCGGGTACCCCACGGCCCAGGGGGCGCGTCAACTTCATAGGTCCCTGATCTGAGACCACTCCTGCTGTGTGATTTGCCCCACCTCTGGATCTCGTTGGCCCAGGCTATACGTCAGAAACTATTGCACCAGGGCTTGTCGGTGCTGCCACAGTCGCTGCAACATGTGCAGAGTTGAATTCCACCGTGTCGGCACATCGCATTTCAGCCGGTGAACTGGCAGGCCCAACGACTTCTGTAGAGATGTAAGTCGTTGAGCTGCGGGATGCGAACGGCGGAAGTGAGCACACAGCGACCGTGCCCTCAGCAGAAGGCCATCTAGTCCGGGATAGTGGGCTAAAAATTTATGGACAACCAGGTTCAACACGTGAGCCATACAAGGCACGTGTGTAACATTGCCCCGGCGAAGGGCCGCACCCAGGTTTGCAGCATTGTCGCACACGGCCTTCCCTGGTTGCAAGTCCAGTGGAGACAACCATTCATGAAACTGGGTCTCCAGAGCTGACCACAAGTCCTCAGCTGTGTGACTCACATTTCCCAGACATTTCAAAGTAAACACTGATGCCGTTGAGCCCTGCTGCCAGCATAGTAAGGAGGTGCGCAGTTAGAAAGCAGGTGGCATTACCAGACAGGCTTTGGGTGCAGGTGGAGGACCGAGAGGAGGTTGAGGAGGCAGAAGCAGTGGAGGAACTTCTAGATAAAGAGGATTGACATACAACTCGCGGGGACGGCAAGACTTGGACAGCAGCCCCTTGTCCTGCTGTCACCATAGTTACCCAGTGCCCTGTCAGCGACATGTAACGCCCCTGTCCATGCCTACTCGTCCAAGTGTCTGTGGTGAAATGCACCCTGTCACACACAGAGTTTCTCAAAGAAGCGGTGATGTTGTGTGCGACATGCTGGTGGAGCGCAGGCACACCTTTCTTTGAGAAGTAGTGCCGACTGGGCATCTGGTACTGGGGCACTGCGACGGACATAAGGTCTCAAAAATCCACTGTGTCCTCCAGGCGGAAAGGAAGCATTTCTGTAGCCAACAGCTTGCAGATGGTGAAATTCAACCTCTTAGCTTTCTCATGGCTAGGAGGAAATGGTCTTTTACTTGTCCACATCTGAGGGACCGAGGGCTGGCTGTTGTGCTTTGACGGGGTTGAGTAGGGTGTCCCTGGCAAACTGCCGGTCTGTGAGGAAGATGCAGGCGGACATGTTAGGTTGCCTTGATCCAAAGCTGGTGCTCTCGATGTCAGAGAGCTCTCAACACCAGCAGGTGTTTCCACTTCCCAATGAACTGACGACCTGCCAATCACACTGGCTGTTGCAGGTAAAGAGGTGGCAGGTCTGCGTCCAAAAACATGTGTGACTGCTGTCCCCCCAGTCACAGAGGATGAAGAGGCCGCGGATGCACAAGATGGGGCAGACGGTGGTTGGCCCAGCCTGCTAGGCCGCATTGTAGCACAGTGAGCTTCCAACTGCAACTTATGCTTCATATCCATGTGACGGTACATGCATGAAGTACTCAAACTATGGATTTTTTGGCCTCTACTTAGCTTTTGGTGACAAATATTACAGATAACACGAGTTGGGTCATACTTATCGATCTGAATAAATGCCCAGGCTATGCAAGGCTTAGAGCCCATGCGACCTGAAGAGCCACTACGACTTGTGGTCAGAGGCGGAGTTGTGGTTGAGGATGCAGTTGTTGACGTGCTTCCAGTACTCCGTCTCTATCCAGGAAGGCGCAACCTAACCTCGTCGTCAATAGCATCTGTGAAGCCCCGCTGCGCTTGGTATCACAGATCCTAGAAGAGTGTATTGATGGAATCCTCCACAAGAGGCCCCCATAAACATTCACACATCTCCACCTTCCACCTCAGACCAGCAGAGGGAGCCCGTTAGGGATATAAATAGGGAAGGTGGAGCTAGGCAGTTCAGTTCCTCTGAAGAGTTCCTGCAGTAGAGAAGCCTAAGAGAGGTCAGTCTGCAGTGGAGCCCAGTCTAGTCTAGAGAACTCAGTTAATAGTTCAGCAGTGGAGCACGAGGCTCCTGCTAGCTAGATTCAGGGAGCCCAGATAGAGCTTAAGGTGTGCCGGCGTCATAAGATCGGTGAAGCGCGGCAAGCTGCCGTTAGTGTGTATAGCCTATTGAGGGCCCGAGTAGGCCGAAGGCGAGTGGCGAGTTAGTACATGAGGGGCAGAGGAGCTTAACCAGCTCACCCCGAAGCATTTACCGGACACCGGATCCGAGCTTACCGGGATCTCTATGACCCAGTAAGGCATAACCGGAATCCCTGGAGAACTACAAGTCCCAGGATCGCTAAGGTGCTGATACGTAACAGAGCCAGGAGACGCTTAGGCCCCGCATACTGGGAGCGTGAACTTCAAGAGAAGGCCCTACCAGCCAGCGCAGGACAGAGACAAAGTTAGGCCTAGCTCCAGGCAGGTCAGAAACTTACTGCGCAGAGGCAAGAAACAGGAGGCCCTACACCCGCTCATTGGGGAGGATCCTGATATGCACCCTTCACCCTACAGTGCTCCAGGATGTGCCTGAATTTCCTCCAGTAAAAGGTACTGAAGTGACTACCGTGTCCGTTTCCGTTCTTGCTCTGACCCAGCTGGGTCTCGCCTGTCCTGCATTCCCCCTGCATACGCTGCCCTGAGACCTAGCTCCACCTGTGGGGAGCTATACCATCGAGCTGCCTTATCACGGGCCTCAGTGGACTGCTGCAGCGCTGGTGCTTCTCACCAGATACCACAGGTGGTGTCACAAACTCTTATAAAATTAACAATTATCCACCCTTTTAAAGAGTGACCCCAGGGTACGGGCCAGGGAGCCGACCACCGCGACATCCCAAAGGCCAGGCAAAGGCCCGGGTGACCTCATCGACTGGCTGACTGTGGGTTGACAGCAAGTGGGATCTCCAACCTTGTCATCATCACCCTGTGTGTTATCACACCCGTCGTCCTCAAAGCCAACCTCTTCCTGCCCTGACCGAAAAGTCAAGTTGTCGCTCCAATCAGGTATTTGAGTCTCATCATCGTCTTCATCATTGTTTCCACCAACAGGAGTTACAGTTTGGGAACGAGGGTCTACATTATGCTCAGAACCTTCTTCATCTGGTCCTGGATCCGACTTATAAAGATTCTGGGCATCAGTGCTGATCATTTCCTCGTCTGGATTAACAGAAGCTCTGGAGCAGACCTCCGTTTCCCAGGCTATAGTATGAGTAAACAGCTGTGCAGACTCAACCATCTGTGTTACCCCATACTCAGACGGGCAGCTGGAGACTTGGGAGCTGTGAGGAAGCAAGTGCGATTGGGGTGACACCTCTGAGGACTGGAGTATTTGTGATGTTGAAGTTGAGGTGGAGGAGAGCCCACTTGAAGGAGCACTTGATATCCGCTGAAGCACCTGCTGTTTTTGTGCCTCATCTGGAATTTGTAGCGATGGGCGTGTCCGTAACAAAGTGATCGTATCACATTGTCCACGAAAAGAAGTCGACATGTTAGTTTGGCTGGAAGATGGTCTTTCTTCTGCAGATGTTACTCCCCCCCCACCGCGGGGGGCTCGACCCACCAGCGGACAGGCACCAGTATTAGGAGAGGGGGGCTGGCCGTCAAGGTCCACCGCAGCTCTGGCACAAACCCGGCGACACGGAGGTGGCACGGGCAGGAACGGACTGGCCGTGTCGGCTTCTCACTTTTTGGATTTTAGAAGGGCATGACATGCCTATATCTGTGTCTCCCCCTCCTTTTACTCCTCCACCTCTTTTATTTTCGCATGACTATATGTACTTGTCACTTTTCCATGTGTTAGTTATGTCTTCTGAGCAGTTTGTCAGCTTTTGGACACCTTTGAAGGTGTTTTCTATGTGTTTCTATGTGTTTTTGTTTGCCTGCCATTGGTTTTAACGGTGTTCGAAGGTGTTCGACGAACAGTTCGACGAACAGTTCGGCGAACACACGGGTGTTCGACGAACCGAACCGAACTCGAACACTACGGGGGTGGCTCAACACTACTTAGGACTCCAAAACTCAATCTCATTAGTAGACCAGTCTAGTAAATTATTGTGCAGTTTTAACCAAGGCAAACCTAAAACTGCTGGAGAAGGTAAATTATCCAATACCACCAAATCCAAATTCTCTTGGTGAATACCATTAATAGTGAGGGGAAATTCAGCAACCTTGTGAGTAATACATTTCAAAGGAGTGTTATTAACAGCAACCACAGAAATAGGAGATGACAAAGGTTTGGATTCTAATTTAAGTTTTTCCAAAAACCCCTTATCAATCACATTCAGTGTTGAACCACAATCCGCAAATACCTGAAATTCAATCAACTCCTCCTGCAATGAGGTACTCCCTGAAAGAAATACTCCCTTAGAGTTTAAACAAGCAATACGGGCGTAACTGACCTTTTTATTTTTCTTTGTTTAACCGAAGCTCACAGTTCTTAACAAAATGGTCAGATTTACTACAATTAAAACACAATCCCTTGGAAAACCTGCGGTCTTTTTCCTGAGAGCGGAGTGACATCGCCCCAATCTCCATCGGTTCTCCGTCGTCCAAGCAGACCCTCTGATGACTAGGAGCTGCCATAGCAGGAGTTTTCTCCTCATTAACCCTGGTACGCAGTCTCCTGTCCACACGTATAGCAAATTGCATGGCTTCTTGCAAGGTTCCAGGTGCAGGGAAAGCAATCAGCAGATCCTTAACCCTTTCACTTAGACCAGCAAGAAACAAACATTTTAATGCCAAATCATTCCATTCCACTTCCAAAGACCACCTTCTGAAGTGTGTACAATAATTTTAAACATCACCTGACCCCTGCTTCAAACGTCTCAGTTCTGTCTCAGCAGATGAGACTCGATCAGGATCGTCATACAACAACCCCATAGCAGAAAAAAAATCTTCCACTGATCTAAAACACGGATCATTAGGATGGAGAGAAAAGGCCCGTCCCTGTGGTTCCTTGCGCAAAAGTGACATGATAAACCCAATGCGCTGTGATTCATTCCCAGAGGACCTGGGTCTCAAACGAAAATATAATAAACAAGCATTTTTAAAGGAAAAAAAATCTTGTTGTTTACCATAAAAAAAATCAGGCAGTTCTACCTTCAGTTCCACAAAATGAGCTCCAGGACAGCTACTCACGTGTTGCTGGAGCTCAGCCACCTCAAGAGACAATCCCTGCAGGCGTTGAGCCGATTCCTGAACAGACACCATGCTGATCTCCGGATTTCTTTCCTAAGAGTTTTTTTTTTGTTTTGGACTGGACTTACTGTTATGATCTGCTACAAGAACTAAGGAAAGAAAGGAAAACTGTCCTTACAATAGGACTAAGCTGATTCCCTACGATGCAGCGGGCAACCTGTTCCTTGTGAACAGACCCACCTTCGTCATCAGCTAGTCTGAATGCAGACCTATAGATATAAGGGAGGCGTCCCTAAAAGTACTAAGGACTGGGACAAAATTGGACACCTCCTAGCAGAAGTTGTAGCGGAGCAAACAGACAAACAGACAAAAAGTACTTAGAGGTCCAAGGACCAAGCAAACTATAGAGATAGGTACAAAGCACCTGGCTAGATTAAGAGTCAAAGTAACACTGAAGTCCAGCAAAGCCAAGAGGGCGGAGCTGGAATAAATAGGCAGAAGGTCACGTGACCACAAAATAGAAAAAAACTAACAGGAGGGTTCTAACAACAGCTCCATTGGCCACATGATCGCAATGAAATAAGTTTTCGTAATTTTGCAGGAACCTCATCCCGACCATGATGTAAACTTATGTTAAATGTCGTGAAGGGGATAACATAAAGCAAAACCAAAGAAATGAGCTGGAGTATATGTTGGTACAAGTGTAATGTGCAGGTGTACATTCATACTGTGGCCATTAACAACATAACCATAGAAAAATGAGCAAATACCCTAAGTAACAAATGTTATTTACATGTACTATTACTATTTACTTATTTACATTGCACCTATATCAATATGTGCTCTATCAATCAGAAGCGGAGAAAGGGCCCCAATATGCAAATGAGGAGGCACCAAACTCCTGGCCATGCCAAGGATGCACCAAAACCTCCTCATTTGCATATGAATTAAAAGTTATTTTCTCAAGCACTGTACCAGTAACAGCTACAGTGCTAGTATGGTAGTTATAGGGGCTAAGTCCTTTGCAAAGCTTTATACCCCATTTAAAATGTATTTCAGGGTGACTGACTCCCTTTAAAGCAAATCTACAAATAAAGTTTGTAGCTTCTGGGGTAAAGTAGTAAATTGCACCTCTTTCCCCAAATGAAAATAGGAAAGCAGTGGTGGCCAGGGGTGTACATGCTATTGGTGCTACCTGTGCATCCACACAGGGACCCAAGAGGTCAGATGACTAACTTTCATTTCCAAAGCATGTGAAATTGTGCATTATGAGAAGCTATTTTACTGCAAAGGGCCCATATATTGTTCTTGCATAGGGGACTCTTAAGTCTAGGTTCGCCATTGGAGTGGTTAACATATTCGCATAAAAAGCTCTCTGCAAAGTCATGTAATAATGTAACCAGATATTACCCTACCTCAATGATGGTTCAGCCTTGAGTGTGCACTTTCTGCACTCTAAAACTTGATAGGTTTTAGCATGTATAGATTAGGTTATATGGGGACAGAGAAACTTATGTTTTTTTCTCCCAATGCAAGTTCATAACAATGTTCAAGGTTCTCTTAACTTGTGAATTCTCACTGCACGATTCTGAGCTGATCTTTTAATCCTAAATGCCAAGTTCAACTCTTTGTTCTCCTAATACCAAACTTTTATCTTTTCCTGAAAACTGTGCTAAATCTCACGGGTGTCTCCTTGTCTTTGTTATGGCTATAGCAGTACTTAACCTTTAACTTTATAGTACAAGCCTGTACCTCCTGAAAAAATGTTAACAATTCCCCAGTTCACTGAAACAAAAACTACTGCAAAGGTAAAGTTTAGATTCTAGGTTATTGACTTAAACTTTATACAGGAACTTCGTTTTAAAGTGCAATTCTTTCAGCGTGTTTGCAGCGTTTTTCATCCATTGACTTTAATGAAGTCAGTAAAAAAACACTATAAAAACGCAGGTCTTAAAATGATTGCGGATTTGCTGCTTTTTTTGTAGCATTTTTGCTTGCATTTTTTACAAGCGTTCTTAGACAACAGTGAATGCTATAGAGATAGATAATAATATCCGATATGGCCTCAGTGTCAATATGACAGTCAAATGCCCCCTGGGCATCCCTGGGGCACATTCATATGGTATCTAGTGTTGAGCGAGCACTAAA
Organism: Phyllobates terribilis; assembly: GCF_046119375.1. Lineage (NCBI taxonomy): Eukaryota > Metazoa > Chordata > Amphibia > Anura > Dendrobatidae > Phyllobates > Phyllobates terribilis. The sequence goes on along the minus strand of NW_027362763.1, from coordinate 244,009,722 downwards.
ATGCTCGGGTGCTCGAAGCTCGGGCCGAGCTCGCCGTGATACTCGGGTGCTCGACCCAAGCAACGAGCCCAATGTTAGTCTATGGGAGACTCGAGCATTTTTGCAGTGGCACCCCCGGCAGTCTTTTAAAAGCCTAACAAGTGCCCAAAACGATAGTGACAGTGCTCAAATGACATGGGGACAGCATGAGGATCGCCCCAGGAAGCATTTCTGACCCCCAGGTCACTGCTGTCAACAACGTCGTCAGAGGTATTAAGCCACTTTTACGGGCTCACAATAAAACGTTCAAAAACGAAAGTGAAACTTTTTTCCTGTGAAATATGTTAAAGAACATCCTTTCCAGGGAAAAAACTTGTGTATAAGTTAAAATAAATTACCAAAAACAAAAATACTCCTCCACACCTTCGGCTATGTTCACAAGTAGCATTTTTTATGCGTTTTTGCACTTTTGTATTGCTTTCAACTATGACAAATACATTCACCGGGAAATGTCATTTTAACATTTTACAACCTTATCTGGCCATGTGCTGTGTGACACATGCATAAAGTGCTGAAAAGACATGGGAACAGCATGGGGAAGACCCCTGGAAGCATCTCTGACTCCCAGGTCACTGTCTAAAAGTGTGCCCATCATAAGTGATCCTTGCCGCATCAGAAGATGCAGACTTGCAACTATCCCCATGCAAGTTCTAGTCCCAGGGCAGTGTTCAATTGTACCTCCCCCATTCCTTGCAATACAAGCGCAAGTATGCAGCCTGCCACCCACCCACCCCCAGGCTGCAATACCTTACTGCTTGCTTGCTTAAACTTGAAATTGGGCATTTTAGGCATGTGGAGGCGGAATCTGGCCACCACGTCATGGCTGTGTTGGCGGCCTGGAATCCATACTCAGTCCCCAGCCACCCGGCGGCCGGGTGTCCATACTCGGTCCCCAGCCGCCCCGCGGCCGGGTGTCCACACACGGTCCCTAGCCGCCTGGGGGCAGCCGGGTGTCCATAAACGGTCCCCAGCCGCCCCTATTTCTCCTTGGAACATCCCCCCACACACTTTTCTTAGCCCGGCCTGCTTTAGGCAGCATTGGACGAGCCCACCAGAGAACCAGACTCCTCCGGTGGGCCCTGACTTCTCCATCGGTGGAGTTGAGAGTGCCAAGGTGAGGAGCATGATGATGATGACAGAAGTTAGCATCTGCTATGTTTTCTTTTAATGCAAGTGTAAGTGTGCAGCCTGACACCCACCCACCCCCAGACTGCAATTCCATACTGCTAGCTTGCACTTGAAATGAGGCCTTTTAGTTTGGAGGAGGCCGAAGCTGGCCACTACCTCATGGCTGCTTCGGCAGCGAGGTATCCATACTCAGTCCCCAGCCGCCCCTATTTGTCTTGGTATGCCTTATACATAAGATTAAGCGCGTATACCAAAACATTACCTGTGCCCTCCCCAGTGCATTTAGTGGGAAGGAGAGCCTATTCCGCTGTAGTGTGTGCATGCCAAACCCCTGTTCATGGTAAATGCGAAGATGCCTCCCACCTTGCACCTGTCATTGCAGACTTGCAACTATCCCCATTCAAGTTCTTGTCCCAGGGCAGTGTTCAATTGTACCTCTCCCATTCCTTGCAATGCAAGCACAAGTATGCAGCCTGCCACCCACCCACCCCCAGGCTGCAATACCATAATGCTTGCTTGCTTGCACTTTAAATTGGGCCTTTTAGGCATGTGGAGGCGGAATCTGGCCACCATGCCATGGCTGTGTCGGCGGCCTGGTATCCATACTCAGTCCCCAGCCGCCTGGTGGCCGGGTGTCCCCGCTTGCTCCCCAGCATCCAGGGGGTGGCCGGGTGTCCATACTCGGTCCCCAGCCACCCTATTTGTCCCGGTAACCTTTCCCACAATTGTCTTAGCCTGGCCTGCTTTAGGACCGCATTGGCCGATCCCACCGGACTATCAGACTCCTCCGGTGGGCCCTGGTTTCTCCATCAGGGGAGTTGGGAGTGCCAAGGTGAGGAGCATGATGAGGATAGAAGTTAGCATCTGCTTTGTTTTGTTGTAATGCAAGCGCATGTATGTAGTAGCGGCTAGGCCTGAGGTGGTCAGCGTTTTGGAGCATATCCTACCTCCTCTGAGGATTGCTGGATGTTTTCCTGCTACTTTCCAAGTTCTATGACTCCCGTTAAAACATAGCTTCAGGTGATAAATGATGGATGAGGTAGTGGCAAAGGAGAAAGAGCAGGAGGAACAGGGACCATTCACATCAATATCAGGCCAGTCAACCAGATATGTCTTGTAGGATATGTTTCTGTAACAAAAGGAGCGGTTCCGCTACACAGTTATAGGGCATACAGTGAGTGCAATGCCTACCAAAAATTTTGAGGCACTCCAATGCCCCTTGGAAATGACATGGAGGTCAGAGTGCGTTAACTAAACCTTTTTTTCCATTTATAGCAACTGGGTCTCCTGTGCACTGTTGGCCTAAGCAGTGAATGGAAGGCTTTCCAAAAATTATGAGGAACTGCAATGCCCATTACAAGAGCCATGTGTGGCACCCCAGGGGTCTGGTCACCACAGTAATAGAGATATTACGTCGGAGAGCAAGTGGGAGGTTTCCTGGACAGGATCCCTTAAACATGCAACATCCTCCTGCCCCAGTCCTGGGAGGAGAGAATTCTGCCCTTATAAACTGGATCTGGGCGGGGTTGAGTGAGTCAGAGAACAAAGAACAGTCAGAGTCAGAGTGAGAGCAAGGGAAAGTAACAGCAAGGAGCTCTGTAGGAGCTTGGAGCTAAAGACCAGGGGCTGGAAGCTGAGCAGAGCTCGCCCTGGCAGAAGACAATAGGAACCGGACACAGGAGTCCGAGGCTGTGAGGACTTATATATCCAGCATCTGAAACCAGCCGGCAGGGGATTTCAGGTCCTCTGGCCATAGAAGCCCGGAGGCTCAGTCACAAGCAAGGGACCAGCACCGCCGTCGTGGAGCGGAGGCTAACAGAAGGCCCCAAGTCACCAGACATACGGGTGAGCACTACACGGTACACTCAGAGACGTGGGCTACTTCTACCCGCTTACAGCAAGGTAGCCAGGAAGAGTGGAGACAGACGGGGAGGCCTACATCTCCACCTGGCCAGGGGAACTCCTGCTTGCTCACAGACTGACCAGGCCTCTTATGCTAGCCAGTACTCCCGGGAGGGTCTACCTTATAATCATCAGTAAAGACCCTGAACTGCACTGCAAAGACTCTGAGTCGTTCCTGCTGTGCTCGTGTACCATCACCCCCATCATCCACACTCACTGCCCTGAGGCTATACTCCTCCCGTGGGGAGTTATCCCATTCTCTGCTGCGCACACAACACCAGCCTCAGCGGTCTGCTTCGCAGCGGTGGTACTCCCTGACCGCAATCCACGGGTGGTGCAGTCGGACAATTAACCTCAAAACCTAAGAAAGACTGCCACTGGTTTGACCAGCCTGAGCCACGGTACCGGGTCACCGCCACGGAGACTACAGACCCCAGAGACCCGGCACCGGGTATCCTACACACGTGTACACACGGCCCAGGAGGCGCGTCACATGCAGTACAGCATATTACAAACATAAGTCCCATTATTGGGGAGTGGGTCTCTCATAGTATTTGTTTATGCTTTCCAAGCAAAAGCTGCCAAAAATTAGGACGGAGCAACTTGCAATGCCCCTTACAAGAGCCATGCAGTACAGCATATTACAAACATAAGTCCCATTATTGTGGAGTGGGTGTCCCATAGTATTTGCTTATGCCTTGCAAGCAAAAGCTGCCAAAAATTAGGACAGAGCAACTTGCAATGCCCCTTACAAGAGCCATGCAGTACAGCACATTACAAACATAAGTCCCATTATTGGGGAGTGGGTCTCCCATAGGATTTGCTTTTGCCTTGCAAGCAAAAGCTGCCAAAAATTAGGACGGAGCAACTTGCAATGCCCCTTACAAGAGCCATGCAGTACAGCATATTAGAAACATAAGTCCCATTATTGGGGAGTGGGTCTCCCATAGTATTTGCTTATGCTTTCCAAACAAAAGCTGCCAAAAATTAGGACAGAGCAACTTGCAATGCCCCTTACAAGAGCCATGCAGTACAGCATATTACAAACATAAGTCCCATTATTGGGGAGTGGGTCTCTCATAGTATTTGTTTATGCTTTCCAAGCAAAAGCTGCCAAAAATTAGGACGGAGCAACTTGCAATGCCCCTTACAAGAGCCATGCAGTACAGCATATTACAAACATAAGTCCCATTATTGTGGAGTGGGTGTCCCATAGTATTTGCTTATGCCTTGCAAGCAAAAGCTGCCAAAAATTAGGACAGAGCAACTTGCAATGCCCCTTACAAGAGCCATGCAGTACAGCACATTACAAACATAAGTCCCATTATTGGGGAGTGGGTCTCCCATAGGATTTGCTTTTGCCTTGCAAGCAAAAGCTGCCAAAAATTAGGACGGAGCAACTTGCAATGCCCCTTACAAGAGCCATGCAGTACAGCATATTAGAAACATAAGTCCCATTATTGGGGAGTGGGTCTCCCATAGTATTTGCTTATGCTTTCCAAACAAAAGCTGCCAAAAATTAGGACAGAGCAACTTGCAATGCCCCTTACAAGAGCCATGCAGTACAGAATATTACAAACATAAGTCCCATTATTGGGGAGTGGGTGTCCCATAGTATTTGCTTATGCCTTGCAAGTAAAAGCTGCCAAAAATTAGGACGGAGCAACTTGCAATGCCCCTTAGAAGAGCCATGCAGTACAGCATATTACAAACATAAGTCCCATTATTGGGGAGTGGGTGTTCAATAGTATTTGCTTATGCCTTGCAAGCAAAAGCTGCCAAAAATTAGGACGGAGCAACTTGCAATGCTGGCACCCTGGTGGTATAGTAGTGGTGGAGGCTGAGGATAAGGAGAAGAAGATAAAACAGCCGAAACGAGGAAGAGTATATGTTAGAACCTTTTTCTTAGTTTTTTTCCTTTGCTGGTCACATGACCTTGTTGGCCTATTTAATCCTGCTCCGCCCTTCTGGCTTTGCTGGACTTCATTGTTTAACTACTTTCTAGCTAGCCTGTGCCCTGTATCTAACTCTGTTAGTTTGCTTGGTCTACGGACCTCTATGTTCTATATATTTTGTTTGTTCGTCTGCCTGCTACTATTTCTGTTAGGAGGTGTCCCATTTTCCTCCCAGTCCTTAGTACTTGTAGGGATTCCTTCCCCACATCTATAGGTCTCCGTACAGACTAGCTTAGGACTTTAGCAGGTCTGATCGCAGGATCAGGTCCCCTGTTACATCGTAGGGATTAAGCTGAGTTCTATCGTAGGGACAGATCTCCTCTCTTTCCTTAGCTCTGGTAGCAGAACATAACAGTAAGTCCAGCCCAGCAAATGCTCTAAGGAAAGATTTTTTTTTCTGTTCCATCATGGTGTCGGTTCTGGATTTGGCTAAACACCTGCAGGGACTCTCTTTGGAGGTGACTGAGCTCCGTCAGCACGTGAGTAACTGTCCTGGAGCACATTTCTTGGAGCCTAAGGTACGTTTGCCGGATTTATTTTTTGGTGAACACCGAGAATTTTTTTCATTTAAAAATGCTTGCTTATTGTATTTTCGTTTGAGACCCAAGTCCTCTGGGGATGATTCCTAGCGCATAGGGTTTATAATGTCACTTTTGCGCAAAGAGCCTCAGGAGTGGGCCTTTTCTTTGCAACCTAGTGATACATGCTTCAGATCAGTGGATAGTTTTTTTTCTGCTTTGGGACTATTATATGATGATCCTGACCGTGTCGCATCAGCTGAGACTGAGTTAAGACGTTTGAGACAGGGATCAGGTAATGTGGAAAAATATTGTACTCATTTCCGTCGATGGTCTACTCAAACAGGGTGGAACGATTCTGCTCTGAAAAGTCTATTTCTTGCTGGGCTCAGTGAAAGGGTTAAAGACCTGCTAATTGCTTATCCTACACCTGAAGATTTGCAACAGGCTATGCAATTAGCTATACGGGTGGATAGGAGACTGCGTGCAAGGGTTAATGAGAGCAAATCCTCTGCTATGTCAGTTTCTGGTTATGAGAATGTGTGTACTAACAGTGGTGAATCGATGGAGATTGGAGCGATGGCACCTCGCTCTCAAGAAAAAGATCGCAGATTTTCTGAAGGCTTGTGTTTCTATTGCGGAAAATCTGGTCATTTGATTAAAGACTGTGAGCTTCGTATCAAGAAAGAAAAAAAAATGGTCAGTCATGCCCGTATTGCCTGTTTAAATTCCAAGGGTGTATTTTTAGCTGCTTCCACGATTGCTCAGGAAAAATTAATGGAATTTCTGATGTTTGTTGATTGTGGGTCTACTCTGAATGTAATTGATGGGGGATTCTTGGAAAGACTCAATTTAAAACCCGAACCTTTATCATCCCCCATTGCTGTGGTCTCTGTGGATGGTTCCCCTTTGAAGAATATTACTCTCAAGGTCTGTGAATTTCCTCTCACTATTAATGGTGTTCACCATGAGAAATTGGATATGGTAGTGTTGAATAACTTGCCTTCTCCAGTAATATTGGGATTGCCCTGGTTAAAATTTCACAATCCTGTACTGGATTGGTCTACCAGTGAAATTAAATCCTGGAGCCATAAATGTTATGACAAGTGTTGTAACGGGCGTATTGCAGCTTTGGATAGGGGAGAATTGCCTGTTCCTATTCAGGATTTTTGGAGAGTTTTTTCTGAGAAGGAATCGCAGGTTTTGCCTCCCCATAGAGACTATGATTGTTCTATTGAATTTGTCCCTCGAGCGACTCTTCCTAAAAGTCGTTTATTTAACCTTACTATTCCTGAGAGAAAGGCTTTGGAGGAATACATACAGACAAGTTTGGCCGCCGGTCACATTAGGCCCTCTAAGTCTCCTGTGGCGGTTGGATTTTTTTTTGTAAAAAAAAAGGACGGCGGTTTACGTCCTTGTCTGGATTTTTGTGAGATTAACAAAATTACTGTACGCAATCCTTACCCACTGCCATTGATTCCTGATCTGTTTAACCAGTTAATGGGGGCCAAGTGGTTCTCTAAAATTGACCTTAAGGGGGCATACAATCTGTTGCGCATGAAGGAGGGTGACGAATGGAAGACTGCTTTTAACACTCCTGTGGGTCATTTTGAGAATCTGGTTATGCCTTTTGGTCTTACTATTGCTCCTGCATTTTTTCAGAATCTTATTAATGACATCCTTAGACCTTTGATCAGCAAAAATGTGGTTGTGTATTTGGATGACATTTTGATTTATTCGCCGGATCTGGAGTCTCATTGGCGGAGCGTACGTGAGGTATTACAGTTGTTAATGGACAATTCGCTTTTTGCTAAGCTGGAGAAATGTGAGTTCGCTGTACAGAGAATTAGTTTTTTGGGCTACATTATCTCCAGCGAAGGTTTTGAGATGGACCCGGTTAAAGTTCAAGCTGTACAGGAATGGCCTAGGCCTATTGGTTTGAAATCGATACAGAGGTTTTTGGGTTTCGCCAATTATTACAGAAAATTCATAAAAAATTTTTCTAGTATTGTCAAACCTCTGACCGATCTCACGAGGAAAGGTGCTGATGCGGTTCAGTGGTCTTCTGAGGCCATTGAAGCTTTTGTGTATCTCAAGGAGAGGTTCACCTCTGCTCCCATCCTTATGCAGCCTGATGTGACTAAGCCGTTTTTGGTTGAGGTTGATGCTTCCTCTGTGGGGGTTGGCGCAGTATTGTCTCAGGATAACGGGGATGGATTACATCCCTATGCCTTTTTTTCAAAAAAATTTTCGGAGACTGAACTGAATTACGATATTGGTAATCGGGAATTATTGGCTATTAAACTCGCATTTGAACACTGGCGCCACTTCTTGGAAGGTGCGGAATTTCCCATTCAGGTTCTTACGGATCATAAAAATCTGATATATCTTGATGCTGCCAAGCGCCTGAATGCCCGTCAGGCTAGGTGGGCACTGTTTTTCTCGCGGTTTAATTTCTCCGTTACTTACATCCCTGGTACTAAGAATGTTAAGGCGGATGCCTTGTCTCGCAGTTTTTCTCCCATAGTCGGTGCTGAGAAAGAGGAGAACATTTTACAAGAAGGTGTTGTGATAGCTGCTTTGGACTCCTTTTTGGAAGATGAGATTCTTAAAGCACAGGAGAATGCCCCATCTAACACTCCTCATGGGAGGTTGTTTGTGCCTGGGACCTTTAGGAGAGATTTGTTTGTTGAGTGTCACGAATCTCAGTTGGCAGGTCATCCCGGAATCTCTGAGACCAAGAGACTGGTGGGTCGCAGTTTTTGGTGGCCTGGATGGCAGAAGGAAGTCATTAAGTGGGTGCGCCAATGTACTATTTGTGCTAGATCTAAGTCCTCACATACTCCTGCTGCGGGGTTGCTTTGTCCTTTGGAGGTTCCCAGTGCTCCTTGGACACATTTGGCTATGGACTTTATAACTGACCTTCCCCCCTCTGAGGGTTTTACTGTCATCTGGGTGGTCGTGGACCGTTTTAGCAAGATGTGTCACTTGGTTCCCTTCGTCAAACTGCCCTGCGCTAAAACTCTCGCTAAGGCCTTTGTCAAGGAAATTGTCAGACTTCATGGCGTTCCTACTGACATTGTTTCTGATAGAGGTCCTCAGTTCGTGGCTCGTTTTTGGCGTGCCTTTTGTGACAGGTTGGGAGTTCAATTGTCGTTCTCGTCCGGATATCATCCTGAATCTAATGGCCAGACAGAAAGGAAAAACCAGGATGTTGAGCAGTTCTTGCGTTGTTTTGTGGCAGACAATCAAGAGGGGTGGTCTGAGTTTCTGCCACTTGCTGAAGTTGCTCTGAACAATCATACATCTTCTTCTGCTGGTTGTTCGCCTTTTTTTTGTTGTTCTGGGAGACATCCGTCGTTTGGGTCGTTCTCCAAGTTGGGATCTGCCGTGCCTGAGGAGGAGAATTTTTCCGGTGATTTGGAGAGAGTTTGGACGGATGTGCGTGGTAATCTTCAGGAGGCCAACAGAAAATCTAAAGACTACTTTGATAGGAAACGACAGGAGGTTTTGTTCGCTGTTGGTGACATGGTTTGGTTGTCCTCTAGGAATCTGCGGTTGAGGATTCCTTCTAAGAAATAGGGTCCCAAGTTTGTAGGGCCCTTTAAGGTGCTTCAGGTTGTCAACCAATCTGCTGTTAGGTTGGAGGTTCCTACCTCCTGGAGAATTAATCCGGTATTTCATGTCTCTCTGTTGAAAAAAGCTGTTGTATCGGATTGTGACGCCTCTGCCTCTGTTCCTCCGGTGGTGGAGGATGGGGAATATGAAATTTCTCGCATCCTTAACTCTAGACAGTATAGAGGTAGTTTGCAGTATCTTGTGGCCTGGAAAGGTTTCGGACCCGAGGATAACTCTTGGGTGAGGTCGGATGATGTTTCCGCGTCCAGACTTATCAGAGCATTTCACAGGAGATTTCCTGATAAGCCTGGTCCTAGGGGATCCGGAGGATCCTCTTAGAAGGGGGGGTACTGTTAGAACCTTGTTCTTAGTTTTTTTCCTTTGCTGGTCACATGACCTTGTTGGCCTATTTAATCCTGCTCCGCCCTTCTGGCTTTGCTGGACTTCATTGTTTAACTACTTTCTAGCTAGCCTGTGCCCTGTATCTAACTCTGTTAGTTTGCTTGGTCTACGGACCTCTATGTTCTATATATTTTGTTTGTTCGTCTGTCTGCTACTATTTCTGTTAGGAGGTGTCCCATTTTCCTTCCAGTCCTTAGTACTTGTAGGGATTCCTTCCCCACATCTATAGATCTCCGTACAGACTAGCTTAGGACTTTAGCAGGTCTGATCGCAGGATCAGGTCCCCTGTTACATCGTACATAGCTTATCAGTTATAATTCCCCCTGCGGCACTAAAAACACACTCCGATAACACACTAGCGGCAGGGCAGGCCAGGACCTCCAAGGCGTACAGAGCGAGTTCATTCCAAGTGTCCAGCTTGGATACCCAATAATTAAAAGACACAGAGGAATCACGGAGGACGCTGTTACGGTCGGCAAGGTACTCCCTCACCATCTTTTGAAACTTTCCACTCCTTATGAGAGTACCCCGCGCCTCAGGGCCTGTAAGCTGGGCGGGTGTCAGAAAACTGTCCCAGAATGTTGACAGTGTTCCCCTGCCTCTGCTGGATTGGAGTTGCATCTCTCTCGCCTGTACGCCTTGGTTGGGCAACGAACTGTGACCTCTGCTGCTAGCGTGTTCAGATGGGAATTTTTTTAAGAGTTCTGCAGCAAGGGCCTTCTGGTACTTCCCCATTTTTGTAGACCTCTCCACCTCAGGAATAAGAGAGTGAAAGGTCTCCTTGTAGCGGGGGTCTACAAGTGTCACCAACCAGTAATGACTGTCACCCAACATTTTGACAACGCGAGGGTCACGGTTAAGGCAGTGTAACATAAAGTCAGCCATGCGTGCCAGACTGGTAACGGGCAAGATTTCCGTGTCCTCACCAAGATGACGACTGACCATGCTCTCCTCCTCCTCCTCTTCCTCCTCCCCCCTGTCCTCAAGCCACCCACGCTGAACCGACGGTATGACACTTGTACAGGTACTACCGTCTACAACGCATGATAGCAGCTCCTGTTCTTCCTCCTCCTCCTCCTCCTCTCCCTCATTGTCCCCCAATGCACGTTGGGATAAGATGAGGCTGGGCTGTGTGTAATCGCCCGCTACGGCTTCTTGATCCATCTCATCATACTCTGGCTGCAATGCCTCCTCTTTAATTCTCTGCAGAGAGCGTTGCAAAAGACAGACAAGTGGGATGCTGACACTAATGATGGCGTCATCGCCACTCACCATCTTGGTGGCCTCCTCAAAGTTTGTCAGGATGGTACATATGTCAGACATCCAGGTCCACTCCTGAGGTCTTATGTGTGGAGTCTGACCTGAATATCGACGGCCTTGTTGCAGCTGGTACTCCACAACTGCTCTCTTCTGCTCACAAATCCTTTGCAACATGTGGAGGGTAGAGTTCCAACGTGTGGGGACATCACACCCCAGTCGGTGTGCCGGAAGCTGCAAATGCTGCTGCAACACAGCAAGGGCGGCGGAAGCTGTAGCCGACTTGTGAAAATGAGCTGACAGGCAGCGTACTTTCACGAGCAGATCTGGCAACTCGGGGTACGATTTAAGAAACCGCTGAACCACGAGGATAAGCACATGAGCCAGGCATGGTACATGTGTGATCTCACCTCGCCTCAGAGCCGCCACCAGGTTACGGCCATTGTCACACACGACCATGCCGGGATGTAGATTAAGCGGTCTCAGCCAAATGTCTGCCTGCTCTTTCACAGCTGTCCACAACTCACAAGCAGTGTGAGGTTTATCACCTAAGCTTATGAGTTTCAGCACAGCCTGTTGCCGCTTGGCGGAGGCAGTACTGCAATGCTTCCAGCTTGTAACTGATGTGGTGATATCTGAGATGGAGGCTGAACATGAGGAGGAGGAGGAGGATGCGCAGGAGTCGTACACTGTGGGGGCAACTCTGACTGACATAGGGCTCGCATTCCTCGGTGTGGGGAGGATGTGTTCCGTCCCAAGGTCCGACTGGGTCCTGGCTTCCACTATGTTTACCCAATGTGCCGTCAGAGAGATGTACCGTCCCTGGCCACAAGCACTTGTCCACGTGTCCGTTGTCAGGTGGACTCTCCCAGTAACTGCGTTGTTAAGGCCACGGCAGATGCTTTGGGACACGTGCTTGTGTAGTGCGGGGATGGCACACCGGGCAAAATAGTGTCGGCTGGGGACCGAGTACCGAGGGTCGGCCACCGCCATAAGATTGCGGAAGGATTCCGTCTCCACCAGCCTAAAAGGCAGCATTTCCAACGCAAGCAGTCGTGAAATGTGCGAATTTAGGACTGTGGCCTGTGGGGCGTCAGCTGCGAATTTCCGCTTTCGTTCAAAGGTCTGGGATATGGACAATTGAACGCTGCGGTGGGACGTGGATGTTGATGCTGTTTCTTGAGAAACTGCAAAAACAAGTGAAGACTGAGAGGAGGGGGCATCTTTACATGCAGTATGGACAGGGGATTGCCTTGCACACACAACAGGGGGTTCTATTGCACGCACATCAGTGGAAGAAGTAGTGGTGACACCCGCTGACACTGGTCGTGGACCCTGGGTTTCGCCCCACAAAGTCGGGTGCTTTGCTGCCATGTGCCTGATCACGCTGGTGGTGGTCAGGCTGGCATGGCAGGTGGAACATATGGCCTTTTTGGGGTTATCAGCAGAGTCTTTAAAAAAATTCCAGACTCTGGAAGACCTACCGCTTGTACTGGCAACGTCCCTCGTGTTGGTGTTACGGGGAACAGTTGCCTGCCTTCTGTCTGCCGCCACCACACTGCTTCTTCCTGCCTGTTGGGGTACTCTGCCTCCCTCCCCCTGTGTGCTGCTGGCCTCACTCTGCATGTCCTCCTTCCACGTTGGGTCAGTTACTAGATCATCCACCACCTCCTCCTCTTCCACTTGCGCACCACGATCCTCCTCCTCACTTCCTGGCAATTGTGTCTCGTCATCATCCACCTCTTGTGACAGATTGCCAACGTCGACTTCCTGTGGCCGTGGCTGTTCAAATATTTGGGCGTCGCAACATGGGATCTCCTCTTCCACCACTTCAAGCGTATCAGGCGAGGGGCCCAAATATGGAAATGGACCAGTGAACAGCTCTTCAGAGTGTCCAAGTGTGGGATCACTTGCTGTCTGACGACACTCGGCATGGTGGGAAGAATGAGCATCAGGGTGAGGTGGAGTATGCGGTCGAGACTCACGGCTACTAAGAGTTGACCGTGTGGAAGACAGACCGGAGGTGGTGGTGCCCAGGTAACTGGAAGTATTATCTGCTATCCAATTAATAACCTGTTCACACTGATCAGTTCTCAATACTGGTGTTGTTCTGTGCTTCCCTAGTAATTCGGTCAAGAAGTGGGAGCGAGAAGATGTAGCTATTGATTGTGGCACATTTTCACCTTGGCCACGGCCCCGTCCTCTGCACGAACCATCACCAGAAAGTCCACTTCCACGTCCCTTGCCACGCGCCTTGCCCATTGTAAATGAAGCTAAATAGCTTACACTTGCACTATCAATGGAAAAAGGGTAATAAAGAGTAGATTAGAACCATGGAAGAGGAAAACCACAGTTATTGTTTACTGGGGTATACCACACTTTTTAAATAGAGATATTTGCGGCTGAACAGTGAGCGACACACTCAAACTGCTTTTTTTTTAGATACCAAAGGCCCAAAACTGGATAGTACAGCGATTTGACCCGTGGAACTGCGAAACCACACTGGGATGTCGGGCCTGCACAAGACTATTTTCAACAGATATATTTTTGTGTCACAACAGTCAGGAGACACTACTGTTTTTCTTTACAGAAAATATACCAAAAGCTGAATAATAGAGACTTTTTACCGTGGGATGGCAAAACCACAGTTATTGTTTACTGGGATATACCACACTTTTTTAAATAGAGATATTTGCGGCTGAACAGTGAGCGACACACTCAAACTGCTTTTTTTTTAGATACCAAAGGCCCAAAACTGGATAGTACAGCGATTTGACCCATGGAACTGCGAAACCACACTGGGATGTCGGGCCTACACAAGACTATTTTCAACAGATATATTTTTGTGTCACAACAGTCAGGAGACACTATTGTTTTTCTTCACGGAAAAAACTACCAAAAGCTGAATAATAGAGATTTTTTACAGTGGGATGGCAAAACCACAGTTATTGTTTACTGGGGTATACCACACTTTTTTAAATAGAGATATTTGCGGCTGAACAGTGAGCGACACACTCAAACTGCTTTTTTTTTAGATACCAAAGGCCCAAAACTGGATAGTACAGCGATTTGACCCATGAAACTGCGAAACCACACTGGGATGTCAGGCCTACATAAGACTATTTTCAACAGATATATTTTTGTGTCACAACAGTCAGGAGACACTACTGTTTTTCTTACGGAAAAAAACTACCAAAAGCTGAATAATAGAGATTTTTTACAGTGGGATGGCAAAACCACAGTTATTGTTTGCTGGGGTATACCACACTTTTTTAAATAGAGATATTTGCGGCTGAACAGTGAGCGACACACTCAAACTGCTTTTTTTTTAGATACCAAAGGCCCAAAACTTGATAGTACAGCGATTTGACCCGTGGAACTGCAAAACCACACTGGGATGTCGTGCCTACACAAGACTATTTTCAACAGATATATTTTTGTGTCACAACAGTCAGGAGACACTAATGTTTTTCTTTACGGAAAAAACTACCAAAAGCTGAATAATAGAGATTTTTTTACCGTGGGATGGCAAAACCACAGTTATTGTTTACTGGGGTATACCACGCTTTTTTAAATAGAGATATTTGCGGCTGAACAGTGAGCGACACACTGAAACTGCTTTTTTTTTAGATACCAAAGGCCAAAACTGGATAGTACAGCGATTTGACCCGTGGAACTGCGAAACCACACTGGGATGTCGGGCCTGCACAAGACTATTTTCAACAGATATATTTTTGTGTCACAACAGTCAGGAGACACTACTGTTTTTCTTTACGGAAAAAACGACCAAAAGCTGAATAATAGAGATTTTTTACCGTGGAATGGCAAGACCACAGTTATTGTTTACTGGGGTATACCACACTTTTTTAAATAGAGATATTTGCGGCTGAACAGTGAGCGACACACTCAAACTGCTTCTTTTTAGATACCAAAGGCCCAAAACTGGATAGTACAGCGATTTGACCCATGGAACTGCGAAACCACACTGGGATGTCGGGCCTACACAAGACTATTTTCAACAGATATATTTTTGTGTCACAACAGTCAGGAGACACTACAGTTTTTCTTTACGGAAAAAACTACCAAAAGCTGAATAATAGAGATTTTTTACAGTGGGATGGCAAAACCACAGTTATTGTTTGCTGGGGTATACCACGCTTTTTTAAATAGAGATATTTGCGGCTGAACAGTGAGCGACACACTCAAACTGCTTTTTTTTTTAGATACCAAAGGCCCAAAACTGGATAGTACAGCGATTTGACCCATGGAACTGCGAAACCACACTGGGATGTTGGGCCTACACAAGACTATTTTCAACAGATATATTTTTGTGTCACAACAGTCAGGAGACACTACTGTTTTTCTTTACGGAAAATATACCAAAACCTGAATAATAGAGATGTTTTACCGTGGGATGGCAAAACCACAGTTATTGTTTACTGGGGTATACCACACTTTTTTAAATAGAGATATTTGCGGCTGAACAGTGAGCGACACACTCAAACTGCTTTTTTTTTAGATACCAAAGGCCCAAAACTGGATAGTACAGCGATTTGACCCGTGGAACTGTGAAACCACACTGGGATGTCGGGCCTACACAAGACTATTTTCAACAGATATATTTTTGTGTCACAACAGTCAGGAGACACTACTGTTTTTCTTTACGGAAAATATACCAAAGCCTGAATAATAGAGATTTTTTACCGTGGGATGGCAAAACCACAGTTATTGTTTACTGGGGTATACCAGACTTTTTTAAATATATAGATTTGCGGCTGAACAGTGAGCGACACACTCAAACTGTTTTTTTTTTAGATACAAATGGCCCAAAATGGATAATACAGAGGTTTGAACCGTGGAAGTGCAAAACAACACTTCTGTTACTCTAGCCTACACCAGACTATTTTCAACAGTTATATTTGTGTCTGAAAAACCAGAGACACGCTTTTTTTTGGGGGGGGGGGGACACACCAAAAGGTTAATAAGACGGGTATTTGTACAGTGTGAAGGAGGAAAAAGAAAGGAGGATTTAGTTGAAAAAAAAAGGATTTTTCCTGACCCCCGACACCTGGTGCTAAGTCCAGCAATTTCAGCAACAGGAGCACACAGGATTGTAATGCAGCGTTTGCTGGTATAACCACTGTGTCTCCTATACAGCCTGCCTGCCTGGTATCTGGGATGGATATTAGTCCTGAAAAGGACTGTTTGTTTGTTCTGGCAGCCTTTACAGACCCTACACTAACTATTTCGCAGTTTATATCTCTACCTAAATCAGCAGCGCTGTCCCTACACTGTCTAATCCGGAGCGACTGTGTCCAAGATGGCGGCGCCCAGTTTTTAATAGTCGAGGTGACGCTGTGCGGCCAGCCAATCTCTGTAATGCCCACAACCAACATGGCTGCAGCATTAAAGTGACTGGCTGGCAATCCCTGCATGTTCATTGGCTCTGTAAAGAGCGCCAAACATGCAGGGCAGAGACCCGAGCTCCCGCCCGAGTAACCCGGAAATGCTCGGTGCTCGTCAAACATCCCGAGTAGCAGGGTTGCAGCAGCTCTGGTGGTGGTGATATGGCAGCGTAGTCTTTGCAGGTTGTAAGTAGTGTTGAGCCACCCCCGTAGTGTTCGAGTTCGGTTCGGTTCGTCGAACACCCGTGTGTTCGCCGAACTGTTCGTCGAACTGTTCATCGAACACCTTCGAACACCGTTAAAACCAATGGCAGGCAAACAAAAACACATAGAAACACATAGAAAACACCTTCAAAGGTGTCCAAAAGCTGACAAACTGCTCAGAAGACACAACTAACACATGGAAAAGTGACAAGTACATATAGTCATGCGAAAAGAAAAGAGGTGGAGGAGTAAAAGGAGGGGGAGACACAAATATAGGCATGTCATGCCCTTCTAAAATCCAAAAAGTGAGAAGCCGACACGTTCAGTCCGCTCCTGCCCGTGCCACCTCCGTGTCGCTGAGTTTGTGCCAGAGCCGCGGTGAACCCTGACGGCCAGCCCCCCTCTCCCAATACTGGTGCCTGTCCGCTGGTGGGTCGAGCGAGCCCCCCTGTGGTGGAGGCAGCTCTAAGCTTTTTAATTTAAATTGTCTCTCTAATTTGAATGAATACACTTTAAATCCATTTACAAGGATCTATTGGAGGGCAAGTCTCATGCCAGCAGCCGCGTAATTCCAGCTCCAGTAGCGTCCACTAAAGCTGCTGCAGTTAAAAAGCTTTTATAAGGATCGAGCTCGGCTGTCCACCGCAAGGCATCCTACTGCCAGTCCCAGCCCCTATGCCTTGGGGTGCCTCCTGATGCTCTTCACTGAGTATCCCGTGGTCCCGAAGCATTTCCTTTGAAAAAATTAAGTGTCCAAACTACAGGTGGTGTAGCTTGCTTAACAGCCGGGATAATCCGCTGACTAGCAGACACTGCTACTAGGCACAAAGTATTTCCTGGGCTAGATGCAGTTAAAAATTTGTAATTAGATACTCTCGTTGGATGCTGAGAAAGCATTCCATAGAGTCTCCTGGCACGCCATATATGATTCTCTTAAAAAGCTTGGGGTAGGGGTCTAGGGGACCCTTTTATAGCCAAAATCACGGCCCTGTATCACAATACGTCACCTAGACTGAAGATAAATGGAACTGTAGCACCCTGAGGGCTCGGTTGCTACAGAGGTATTGCACCTCACCCAGAGGTGTGATATCTCACTCTCAGGTAAGGATGGAGTGTGGATCAGGACCCGACACCTGCATGCATTACAACACATTGCCATGAGGCAGGGCGACCAATATGCCTCTGAGATGGGCACGACAGTCCCTGTCCCTGGCTGGAGTGGGGGGAGGGAACACTGAGGAAGGGGAACCCTGTATTGCAGGAGCAGGGAGGAAGCAGTTCCTGGGTGCATTGAGAAGGGAGTATAAAAGGTGGGCACCATCTTAGTTCAGTGCAGAGAAGTCTGAGCAGAAGTGGCAGGGAGCAGGGGCTCTGCATGAGCTCTGCTCCGGAGGCGGGCCTAGTAACAGAGGCCCAGGCCTGGAAGAGGGAGAAGGAAGGAAGAGGAGCGGAGAAGGCTCCAGGAACGAGGAATGAAGGGATCCCAGGGGTGCGGACGGGCGAGTCGCCACCGCACGCCCGAATTCACCTGCGTGGAGGGGTCAGGCCAAAGGGGGAGACCGGTCCCCGAAACTAGTGGAGGCAGGAAACGACCCTCAGCTAGAAACCGGAGGCTCTGACATTTTATGTGGCACAGCCCCTCGCTACACCCGCTAGGAAGGCACCACATAGGGTCAGGGAAACTGGCGCCAAGTTTACCAAGAGGAGGCCCGAGGCAGCCGGACAGAAGGGTTGGTAAGAAAGGCCAGACAAAGGACACACAAAGGGGGTCCTGTGAAGCGCTCCAAAGTTATCTGGGAGTTGTCTGAGCCCCTCACCTGGTGAGCACAGTACGACGTGGACAACCGTTACCTGCAGACGTGGTCTGGATAATAAGAACTGTGAGTAAAGGCCCTGGACTACATCACTGACTCCGTGTCGTTACTGCTGCTGCCCTGCACTATCACCCCCATCCTCCGCATACACTGCCCTGAGGCTATACTCCTCCCGTGGGGAGTTATTATACGCTCTGCTGCACCAACAACACCAGCCTCAGCGGTCGGCCCTGCAGCGGCGGTTCACTCTGACCGCAATCCACGGGTGGCATAGTCGGACATTTAAACATCAAAACCACATAAATAGTTCCGCCACTGGTTTGACCACCCTGAGCCACGGAACCGGGTCGCCGCCACGAAGACTACAACCACCAGCATCCACCAAAAAGTGTCCGGCTCCGGGTGTCCCAAGGCCCAGGGGGTGCATCAGAACATTTTCATCACCTTTCACAATCACCAATGGGACAAGGCAGGGATGTCCTCTGTCCCCTCTCTTATACATCCTAGTGACGGAGCACCTGCTCTCATCAATTCGCCATAACCCCAATATTAGGTGGATTGAGGTGAGAGGCACCGAGTACAAGTGCACTCTATTTGCTGATGATGTCCTAGTATATATCACTCAATCACATATATCCATCCATGCTGTTATGGCTGAAATAGATCACTTTGTTACATGGTCAAATTTTAAAATCAATGCAGCGAAGTCTGAGGCCCTCGATGTCTCCCTCCCCAAATCCATATAGGATTCCATCCAGTCCAACTTTCCCTTTGCCTGACCCTCACAGGGTATCAAATACTTAGGAATTCCTATTCATAGAGACCTCTCCCATCTATGTTATCTTAATTTTGGGCCCTTTATTGAACAACTCCATACAGACCACGGTTGGCAAGTTAGAACTGTAAGATTCACTACGTGAACCACTGGTGTTTTGTGGAAAAGCACATGTACACTGTGTTCCAAATTATTATGCAAAAAGTGTTTAGGAGTGATAAGGGAAGAATTTGTTTGTTTGTCAGTTAAACTCATTGATGGTGATGTGTGTCAGGGCTCTTTATATCACTGTAAGCAATTGCAGACACCTGTGCTAATTAGTTTGGCAGGTGTGTCCAATGAAAGGCAAGACTACTTAAGAAGGCTGTCTCACATTATTAAGCAGCCTACATTTTCTGCCAAAATGGGAAAGAAAAAGGATGTGTCGGCTGCTGAGAAGCAACAAATTGTGGAGTGTTTAGGTCAAGGCATGACTACAATCAACATTGTGCGATGATCAGGATGAAGTGTCTTGGCAATCAAGAAGTATGTAGCTGATTCACAGTACACACGTGTGCGTGCTGATAAGGGCAAATTGAGGACTCTTTCCTACAGGCAATTACGTCAGGTTAAAAGAGCAGCGGCAAAAAAGCCTTGTCATAGCAGCAGACAAGTTTTTGAAGCTGCTGGTGCCTCCAACGTCCCCCGAACAACAAGATGCAGGGTCCTTCAGAGGTTTGCAGCTGTGCATACGCCATCCTGTCGACCTCCTCTATCCACTTCACACAAGCAGAAACGGCTCCAGTGGGCTAAACATTACATGAAGACTGATTTCAAAACTGTTTTGTTCATGGATGAGTGCCGTGCAGCGCTCGATGGTCCAGATGGATGGAGTGGAGGATGGCTGGTTGATGGACACCCCACGCAAACACGGCTACAGCACCAACAAAGAGGAGGTGGAGTAATGTTTTGGGCTGGAATCATGGGGAGAGAGATTGTCGGCCCCTTTAGGATCCCTGAAGGCGCTAAAGATGAATTCCATAATGTATGTGGATTTTCTCAAACAGCACTTCCTGCCATGGTTCAAGAAGAAGAACCGTGTATTTCACAGCAAGATCATTTTTTTGCATGATAATGCACCATCTCATGCTGCACATAAAACATCTGCATCTCTGGCTGATATGGGCATAAAAGGGGACAAACTTATGGTGTGACCCCCATGCTCCCCTGACCTCTACCCCATTCAGAACCTTTGGAGCATCATCAAAAGGAGTGTCTATGATGGCGGGATGCAGTTCACATCTAAGCAACACCTCTGGGAGGGTATTCTGTCCTCATGCAAAACAATTGAAGCAGAAACCATCCAAAACCTGACAAATTCAATGGACGAGAGAGTTCAGAAGCTCCTTTCGAACAAGGGGTCTTATGTGAAAATGTAACATCACCTAGAATAAAGTTTTGAGTTGAAAACTGTTTGATTTCAGTTTCTAATAACCTGCTAATGCTTATAATTTCAAAAATGACCATTTTTTTGGTCTTTATTAAAATGAAAAGGTTGATCGAAAAGTTTGGGGGATCTAAGAGTGTGGCAACCCAGTAGTCATGATTACTTCGAATTCTGACAATATGAGGGTTATGTTGCAGGTAGTGCAGCAAGAAGGCACTTATGTGTCTTGCGCATCTCGGAGCCCCAAAATTATTTTCCGGGCTAGATGCAGCTAAAAATTATTATTAATTTTAAATCTGGTGGAGCTTAGTATAGATGGCCTAATAGGATCAGTGCTGCACACTGCTACAAAGCCCAAATTATTTTCCAGCCAAGATACAGATAAACATGATTAGTAATTTTAAATCTGGTGGAGCTTATTATAGATGGCCTAATAGAATCAGTGCTGCACACTGCTACAAAGCCCAAATTATTTTCCAGCCAAGATACAGATAAACATGATTAGTAATTTGAAAGCTTAAAACGGTTGGTAAGGTGATTTTAGCCAATCATCAAGCTTTTACTCTCCCCAGGATGACACAGGGGTAGAAAAGTCGTTTCGGATCCATGATTTGTTCATCTTTATGAACGTGAGTCTGTCTACATTATCAGTGGAGAGCCGCGTGCGCTTATCTGTCAGCACACCACCAGCAGCGCTGAACACACGTTCAGACAGAACGCTGGCTGCGGGGCATGACAAGATCTCCAAGGCGTAAGTGGCTAGCTCCGGCCATTTATCCAGATTGGAAGCCCAAAAAGAGCAAAGGTCCAGTTACACAGTCATGGCTTCAATGTTTACTTGGAGATACTCCTGTACCATCGTCTCTAGGCGTTGACTATGTGTCAGACTTCTTGTCTCCTGTGGCCTTGCAAAGGATGGGCTAAATAAGTGGTGAAATGATTCCGCAAAATTGATGTTACCAGCAGATACTGTGGTTCTGTTACGGTTTGAGTGCTGAACACTTGAAGGTCCCACGGTTGGCAAGTTGGAACTGTGAGATTCACTACGTGCACCACTGGTGTTTTGTGGAAAAGCACATGTAAGATTCTGCAACAGTCTCTGCTGATACTCCTGCATGCGTGCATCCCTTTCTATGGCAGGAATAATTTCGGCAAATTTACTTTTGTACCGGGGATCTAACAGTGTGGCAACCTAGTAGTCAGGATTATTTCTAATTCTCACAATTCGAGGGTCATGTTGCAGGTAGTGCAGCAAGAAGGCACTCATGTGTGTTGCGCATCCAGGAGCACCAAGTCCCTGTTGTGTTGGTGGCGAGGTAACAATCATGCTTCCTTCCTCTGTCCTCTCCCCCCAACCTCGCACAACAGAAATGTGATCAAGGTCTCCCTCATCTGATGAGTCTTCCATCAGTTCGTCCTCCACTTCTTCCTGGGCTCCTGCACCTTCCTCACTAGTTTGGCTGCTACCATGCGCCCTCGTAAAACCATCTCCCCCACCCTCACATGCCTGCCGCCTTGGTGCTGCCGACCGTCTGGACCTTGCAGATGTTAGCCCTTCCGCATACAACTCCTCCTCCTCTACTTCCTCCACCTCCTCTTGTGCCCCCACCTGACTCCGAATTCTGTTTAACATGTGTTCCAGCATGTAAATCACTGGAATAGTCATGCTGATAATGGCATCGTCAGCACTAAACATCTTCGTCGCCATTTCAAAACTGTGCAGAAGGGTGCATAGGTCCCTGATCTGAGACCACTCCTCCAGCGTGATTTGCCCCACCTCTGGATCTCGTTGGCCCAGGCTATATGTCAGAACGTATTGCACCAGGGCTTGTCGGTGCTGCCACAGTCGCTGCAACATGTGCAGAGTTGAATTCCACCGGGTAGGCACATCGCATTTTAGCCGGTGAAGTGGCAGGCCCAACGACTTCTGTAGAGATGTAAGTCGCTGAGCTGCGGGATGCGAACGGCGGAAGTGAGCACACAGCGACCGTGCCCTCTGCAGAAGGCCATCTAGTCTGGGATAGTGGGCTAAAAATGGCTGGACAACCAGGTTCAACACGTGAGCCATACAAGGCACGTGTGTGACATTGCCCCGGCGAAGGGCCGCACCCAGGTTTGCAGCATTGTCGCACACGGCCTTCCCTGGTTTCAGGTCCAGTGGAGACAACCATTCATGAAATTGGTTCTCCAGAACTGACCACAACTCCTCAGCTGTGTGACTCACATTTCCCAGACATTTCAAAGTAAAAACCGCCTGATGACGTTGAGCCCTACTGCCAGCATAGTAAGGAGGTGTGCAGGATCCCTTCTGCGCAGTTAGAAAGCTTGTGGCATGACCAGACAGGCTTTGGGTGCAGGTGGAAGACCGAGAGGAGGTTGAGGAGGCAGAAGCAGTGGAGGAACTTTGACATAAAGAGGATTGACGCACAATTCGTGGGGACGGCAAGACTTGGACAGCAGCCCCTTGTCCTGCTGTCACCATAGTTACACAGTGCCCAGTCAGCGACATGTAACGCCCCTGTCCATGCCTACTCGTCCAAGTGTCTGTGGTGAAATGCACCCTGTCACACACAGAGTTTCTCAAAGAAGCGGTGATGTTGTGTGCGACATGCTGGTGGAGCGCAGGCACACCTTTCTTTGAGAAGTAGTGCCGACTGGGCATCTGGTACTGGGGCACTGCGACGGACATAAGGTCTCGAAAATCCTCTGTGTCCACCAGGCGGAAAGGCAGCATTTCTGTGGCCAAGAGCTTGCAGATGGTGAAATTCAACCTCTTAGCTTTCTCATGGCTAGGAGGAAATGGTCTTTTACTTGTCCACATCTGAGGGACCGAGGGCTGGCTATTGTGCTTAGACGGGGTTGATAAGGGTGTCCCCAGCAAACTGCCGGTCTGTGAGGAAGATGCAGGCGGACATGTTAGGTTGCCTTGATCCAAAGGTGGTGCTATCGATGTCGGACAGCGCTCAACACCAGCTGGTGTTACCACCTCCAAAGAAAATGATGACCTGCCAATCACGCTGGCTGTTGCGGGTAAATAGGTGGCAGGTCTGCGCCCCAAAACAGGTGTGACTGCTGTCCCCCCAGTCACAGAGGATGAAGAGGCCGCGGATGCACAAGATATGGCAGACGGCGGTTGGCCCGGCCGGCTAGGCCGCATTGTAGCACACTGAGCTTCCCACTGCAACTTATGCTTCATGTCCATGTGCTGATTCATGCATGAAGTACTCAAACTATGTATTTTTTGGCCTCTACTTAGCTTTTGCTGACAAATGTTACAGATAACACGAGTTGTTTCATCTTTATCGATCTGAAAATATGCCCAGGCTATGCAAGGCTTAGCACCCATGCGACCTGAAGAGCCACTTAGACTTGTGGTGAGAGGCAGAGTTGTGTTTGAGGATGCAGTTGTTGACGTGCTTCCAGTACTACGTCTCTGTCCAGGAAGGCGCAACCTGACCTCGTCGTCACTAGCATCTTCCTCCACCTCCTCTGCTGACCTCATCTCTTGGCTGACTGTGGGTTGACAGTAAGTGGGATCTCCAACCTCATCATCATCACCCTGTGCGTTATCACACCCGTCGTCCTCAGAGCCAACCTGTTCCTGCCCTGACAAAAAACTAAAGTTGTCGCTCCAATCAGGTATTTGAGTCTCATCATCGTCTTCCTCATTGTCTCCACCAACAGGAGTTACAGTTTGGGAATGAGGGTCTACATTATGGTCAGAACCTTCTGCGTCTGGTCCTGGATCCGACTCATAAAGATTCTGGGCATCAATGCAGATCATTTCCTCATCTGGATTCACAGAAGCGCTGGAGTCGACCTCTGATTCCCAGGCTATAGTATGAGTAAACAGCTCTGCAGACTCAACCATCTGTTCTACCTCATACTCAGACGGGCAGCTGGAGATTTGGAAGCTGTGAGGAAGCAAGAGCGATTGGGGTGACACCTTTGAGGACTGGAGTATTTGTGATGTTGAAGTTGATGTGGAGGAGAGCCCACTTAAAGGTCACTTGATATCCGTTGAAGCACCTGCTGTTTTTGTGCCTCATCTGGAATTTGTAGCGATTGGCGTGGCCGTAAGAAAGGGATCTTATCACATTGTCCGCTAAAAGAAGTAGACATTTTAGTTTGGCTGGAAGATGGTCTTTCTTCTGCAGATGTTACTGTTGCTTTAACACCTACCCCACGGACACAACCTTTTTTCCCCTTCCCAACACGCCTATTCCCCTTTCCACCAGCAGCAGGCCTTTTTCCACTCATTTTGGTGGTTAACTAATTCACAACTCTGGAGTTGTTTGCACAAAAAAACAATGGATGGGAACCGAGCAGAGCTGAGTGGCCAAACTGTGGTATTAGGCCAAAACTATTGGCTGGGTTAGATGGAGAAAAAAATTATACTCGATTTGCAACCTGATGGAGGTCAGTATAGATGGACTAATAGAACAAGTCCCACACACAGCTAGAAGCCCAAATATTTTTTCAGAGGTAGATGCAGAAAAAAAATATATTCAGTTTGCAACCTGATGGAGGTCAGTATAGATGGACTAATAGAGAAAGTCCCACACACTGCTAGAAGGCCAAATATTTTTTCAGAGCTAGATGCAGACAAATAATTATTTTGAATTTGCAACCTGATGGAGGTCAGTATAGGTGGACTAATAGAACAAGTCCCACACACTGCTAGAAGGCCAAATATTTTTTCAGAGCTAGATGCAGAAAAAAATTATATTCAGTTTGCAACCTGATGGAGGTCAGTATAGATGGACCAATAGAACAAGTCCCACACACAGCTAGAAACCCAAATATTTTTTCAGAGGTAGATGCAGAAAAAAATTATATTCAGTTTGCAACCTGATGGAGGTCTGTATAGATGGATTAATAGAACAAGTCCCACACACAGCTAGAAGCCCAATATATTTTCAGAGGTAGATGCAGATAAAAATTATTTTTAATTTGCAACCTGATGGAGGTCAGTATAGATGAACTAATAGAGAAAGTCCCACACACTGCTAGAAGGCCAAATATTTTTTCAGAGCTAGATGCAGATAAAAATTATTTTTAATTTGCAACCTGATGGAAGTCAGTATAGATGGACTAATAGAGAAAGTCCCACACACTGCTAGAAGGCCAAATATTTTTTCAGAGCTAGATGCAGATAGAAATTATTTTTAATTTGCAACCTGATGGAGGTCAGTATAGATGGACTAATAGAGAAAGTCCCACACACTGCTAGAAGGCCAAATATTTTTTCAGAGCTAGATGCAGATAAAAATTATTTTTAATTTGCAACCTGATGGAGGTCAGTATAGATGGACTAATAGAGAAAGTCCCACACACTGCTAGAAGGCCAAATATTTTTTCAGAGCTAGATGCAGAAAAAAATTATATTCAGTTTGCAACCTGATGGAGGTCAGTATAGATGGACTAATAGAACAAGTCCCACACACAGCTAGAAGCCCAAATATTTTTTCAGAGGTAGATGCAGATAAAAATTATTTTTAATTTGCAACCTGATGGAGGTCAGTATAGATGGACTAATAGAGAAAGTCCCACACACTGCTAGAAGGCCAAATATTTTTTCAGATCTAGATGCGGATAAAAATTATTTTTAATTTGCAACCTGATGGAGGTCAGTATAGATGGGCTAATAGAGAAAGTCCCACACACTGCTAGAAGGCCAAATATTTTTTCAGAGCTAGATGCAGAAAAAAATTATATTCAGTTTGCAACCTGATGGAGGTCAGTATAGATGGACTAATAGAACAAGTCCCACACACTGCTAGAAGCCCAAATATTTTTTCAGAGCTAGATGCAGAAAAAAATTATATTCAATTTGCAACCTGATGGAGGTCAGTATAGATTGACTAATAGAATGATGCTATGCCCAAAAGATTTTACTTCACTAGGTGCAGTAAAAAAATTGGTATTCTATACACAGGTGGTAGGTATATCTTGCAACACAGATAGGCTACTCCACTGACTAACACATTCTGCAATAGGCCAAAAAGGATTAGCTTTGCTAGATTCAGCCAAATGCTGTGAAAAAAACTTGCACATCACTGGCACAGACCTGCCTAGCAAAAACTGATAGGAACTGATGTAACCTAGTCCTGAAAAGGACTGCAATTACAATTAGTCTTTACTCCCACAATCTATCTATTTAAGAGCACAGACCTGCCTGATAAAAGTCGTAGGAAATGCTGTAACCTAGTCCTTAAAAGGACTGCAATCACAACTATTCCCTACTCCCAAGCTATCTGTAGATTTGTGCGAAAATTGGCTTGAAATTAACAAGGTATAGCGCACACAGCAACAGCGGTGCCGTCTAACACGCAGCTGCAGCAGTGAGAAAATGGTGGCGACGGGGAAAATGGCTTGGTCTTATAGGTCAAGGACATGTGACATACACTGCCAATGACACATGCCCTTGCTTGTGTGAAAAACAGCAGTTCGCTCCGTGTGTGCACTGCTGATAGGCTGACAGACTGCACCTCCCCACTGCAAATGCGGGAAAGAGAAAAAAAAATGGAGATCTTCATTATTCCTGCAGAGATCCATCCCCTGCCCCTCCCCCCGCCCCACTGTACACTCAAACTGCGTATTAACATTAATTTTCATCATTACTGAGAAAAAATCCAGTTATGATTTTGGTGCACGAACAGTTATCGAACATAACCTCGAACAGCCGAATTTTTCTCAAATCGTTCGTGTTCGCCGAACGGCTCGAACACCGCCCAAAACAGCTCGAATTTGAGATTGGCGAACAGTTCGAGTAGAACAACGCTCATCTCTAGTTGTAAGCTTTCTTGAAGAGATGGGTTTTCAGGTTCCGTCTGAAGGATCCGAATGTGGCAGATAGTCGGACATGCGAATTGATAGCTAAGACTGATAACCATGAAAACCATCTTAGTTGAAACAATCTTAGAATTATTGGAATACCTGGAAAACAGAAGGGAACACTCCCACTGAATATGTGGAGACTTGGCTTAAAAATAAGTTTGAAACTTATTTGACCCTTCTGTTTGCTGTGGAAAGGGCCCTTCGTGTTGCTTCCAGACAGTCTCCACCTGGATATCCTCCTCATTCAATATTGGTTTGAACCCTGCATTTTAGAGACTAGAGATGAGCAAACTTATTCGGCAAGCGTTCGCCAATCTCAAAGTCGACACGAATATTGCACATTTGGAATTGTGTTCGGATCACCAAACATTTTCATCAAAATTGGCAAAACTTGGCCAAAGTTCGGTAAATGATCGAGTTTCCACTAATGCTTTTGTTAGGACTCCTAGCAAAAGCATTAGTGGAAACTCAAGGAGGACTTTGGCTAAGATAGTGGTGCTGTATGATGAGCAGTGGGGACTAGAGATGAGCGTTGTTCTACTCGAACTGTTCGCCAATCTCAAATTCGAGCTGTTTTGGGCGGTGTTCGAGCCGGTCGGCGAACACGAACAATTTGAGAAAAATTCGGCTGTTCGAGGTTATGTTCGATAACTGTTCGTGCACCAAAATCTTAACTGGATTTTTTCTCAGTAATGATGAAAATTAATGTTAATACGCAGTTTGAGTGTACAGCGGGGCGGGGGGAGGGGCAGGGGATGGATCTCTGCAGGAACAATGAAGATCTCCATTTTTTTTTCTCTTTCCCGCATTTGCAGTGGGGAGGTGCAATCTGTCAGCCTATCAGCAGCGCACACACGGAGCGAAGTGCTTTTTTTCACACAAGCAAGGGCATGTGTGATTGGCAGTGTATGTCACATGTCCTTGCCCTATAAGACCAAGCCATTTTCCCCGTCGCCACCATTTTCTCACTGCTGCAGCTGCGTGTTAGACGGCACCGCTGTTGCTGTGTGCGCTATACCTTGTT
The DNA here is from genome assembly GCF_046119375.1 of Phyllobates terribilis. NCBI lineage: Eukaryota > Metazoa > Chordata > Amphibia > Anura > Dendrobatidae > Phyllobates > Phyllobates terribilis. The sequence goes on along the minus strand of NW_027362763.1, from coordinate 243,981,415 downwards.
AATTTCAAGCCAATTTTCGCACAAATATACAGATAGCTTGGGAGTAGGGAATAGTTGTGATTGCAGTCCTTTTAAGGACTAGGTTACAGCATTTCCTACAACTTTTATCAAGCAGGTCTGTGCTCTTAAATAGATAGATTGTGGGAGTAAAGACTAATTGTAATTGGAGTCCTTTTCAGGACTAGGTTACATCAGTTCCTATCAGTTTTTGCCAGGCAGGTCTGTGCCAGTGCTGTGCAAGTTTTTTTCACAGCATTTGGCTGAATCTAGCAAAGCTAATCCTTTTTGGCCTATTGCAGAGTGTGTTAGTCAGTGGAGTAGCCTATCTGTGTTGCAAGATATACCACCTGTGTATAGAATACCAATTTTTTTACTGCACCTAGTGAAGTAAAATCTTTTGGGCATAGCATCATTCTATTAGTCCATCTATACTGACCTCCATCAGGTTGCAAACTGAATATAATTTTTTTCTGCATCTAGCTCTGAAAAAATATTTGGGCTTCTAGCAGTGTGTGGGACTTGGTCTATTAGTCCATCTATACTGACCTCCATCAGGTTGCAAATTAAAAATAATTTTTTTCTTCATTTAGCTCTGAAAAAATATTTGGGCTTCTAGCAGTGTGTGGGACTTGTTCTATTAGTCCTTCTATACTGACCTCCAGCAGGTTGCAAATTGAATATAATTTTTTTCTGCATCTAGCTCTGAAAAAATATTTGGGCTTCTAGCGGTGTGTGGGACTTGGTCTATTAGTCCATCTATACTGACCTCCATCAGGTTGCAAATTAAAAATAATTTTTTTCTGCATCTAGCTCTGAAAAAATATTTGGGCTTCTAGCAGTGTGTGGGACTTGGTCTATTAGTCCATCTATACTGACCTCCATCAGGTTGCAAATTAAAAATAATTTTTTTCTTCATTTATCTCTGAAAAAATATTTGGGCTTCTAGCAGCGTGTGGGACTTGTTCTATTAGTCCATCTATACTGACCTCCATCAGGTTGCAAATTAAAAATAATTTTTTTCTGCATCTAGCTCTGAAAAAATATTTGGGCTTCTAGCAGTGTGTGGGACTTGGTCTATTAGTCCATCTATACTGACCTCCATCAGGTTGCAAATTAAAAATAATTTTTTTCTGCATCTAGCTCTGAAAAAATATTTGGGCTTCTAGCAGTGTGTGGGACTTGGTCTATTAGTCCATCTATACTGACCTCCATCAGGTTGCAAATTGAATAAAAAAATTTTCTGCATCTAGCTCTGAAAAAATATTTGGGCTTCTAGCGGTGTGTGGGACTTGGTCTATTAGTCCATCTATACTGACCTCCATCAGGTTGCAAATTAAAAATAATTTTTTTCTGCATCTAGCTCTGAAAAAATATTTGGGCTTCTAGCAGTGTGTGGGACTTGGTCTATTAGTCCATCTATACTGACCTCCATCAGGTTGCAAATTAAAAATAATTTTTTTCTTCATTTAGCTCTGAAAAAATATTTGGGCTTCTAGCAGTGTGTGGGACTTGTTCTATTAGTCCTTCTATACTGACCTCCAGCAGGTTGCAAATTGAATATAATTTTTTTCTGCATCTAGCTCTGAAAAAATATTTGGGCTTCTAGCGGTGTGTGGGACTTGGTCTATTAGTCCATCTATACTGACCTCCATCAGGTTGCAAATTAAAAATAATTTTTTTCTGTATCTAGCTCTGAAAAAATATTTGGGCTTCTAGCAGTGTGTGGGACTTGGTCTATTAGTCCATCTATACTGACCTCCATCAGGTTGCAAATTAAAAATAATTTTTTTCTGCATCTAGCTCTGAAAAAATATTTGGGCTTCTAGCAGTGTGTGGGACTTGGTCTATTAGTCCATCTATACTGACCTCCATCAGGTTGCAAATTGAATAAAAAAAATTTCTGCATCTAGCTCTGAAAAAATATTTGGGCTTCTAGCGGTGTGTGGTACTTGGTCTATTAGTCCATCTATACTGACCTCCATCAGGTTGCAAATTAAAAATAATTTTTTTCTGCATCTAGCTCTGAAAAAATATTTGGGCTTCTAGCAGTGTGTGGGACTTGGTCTATTAGTCCATCTATACTGACCTCCATCAGGTTGCAAATTAAAAATAATTTTTTTCTTCATTTATCTCTGAAAAAATATTTGGGCTTCTAGCAGCGTGTGGGACTTGTTCTATTAGTCCATCTATACTGACCTCCATCAGGTTGCAAATTAAAAATAATTTTTTTCTGCATCTAGCTCTGAAAAAATATTTGGGCTTCTAGCAGTGTGTGGGACTTGGTCTATTAGTCCATCTATACTGACCTCCATCAGGTTGCAAATTAAAAATAATTTTTTTCTTCATTTAGCTCTGAAAAAATATTTGGGCTTCTAGCAGTGTGTGGGACTTGTTCTATTAGTCCTTCTATACTGACCTCCAGCAGGTTGCAAATTGAATATAATTTTTTTCTGCATCTAGCTCTGAAAAAATATTTGGGCTTCTAGCGGTGTGTGGGACTTGGTCTATTAGTCCATCTATACTTACCTCCATCAGGTTGCAAATTAAAAATATTTTTTTTCTGCATCTAGCTCTGAAAAAATATTTGGGCTTCTAGCAGTGTGTGGGACTTGGTCTATTAGTCCATCTATACTGACCTCCATCAGGTTGCAAATTAAAAATATTTTTTTTCTGCATCTAGCTCTGAAAAAATATTGGGCTTCTAGCAGTGTGTGGGACTTGGTCTATTAGTCCATCTATACTGACCTCCATCAGGTTGCAAATTGAATAAAAAAAATTTCTGCATCTAGCTCTGAAAAAATATTTGGGCTTCTAGCGGTGTGTGGGACTTGGTCTATTAGTCCATCTATACTGACCTCCATCAGGTTGCAAATTAAAAATAATTTTTTTCTGCATCTAACCCAGCCAATAGTTTTGGCCTAATACCACAGTTTGGCCACTCAGCTCTGCTCGGTTACCATCCATTGTTTTTTTGTGCAAACAACTCCAGAGTTGTGAATTAGTTAACCACCAAAATGAGTGGAAAAAGGCCTGCTGCTGGTGGAAAGGGGAATAGGCGTGTTGGGAAGGGGAAAAAAGGTTGTGTCCGTGGGGTAGGTACAGAAGAAAGACCATCTTCCAGCCAAACTAAAATGTCTACTTCTTTTAGCGGACAATGTGATAAGATCCCTTTCTTACGGCCACGCCAATCGCTACAAATTCCAGATGAGGCACAAAAACAGCAGGTGCTTCAACGGATATCAAGTGCTCCTTTAAGTGGGCTCTCCTCCACATCAACTTCAACATCACAAATACTCCAGTCCTCAAAGGTGTCACCCAAATCGCACTTGCTTCCTCACAGCTCCCAAATCTCCAGCTGCCCGTCTGAGTATGAGGTAGAACAGATGGTTGAGTCTGCAGAGCTGTTTACTCATACTATAGCCTGGGAATCAGAGGTCGACTCCAGCGCTTCTGTGAATCCAGACGAGGAAATGATCTGCACTGATGCCCAGAATCTTTATGAGTCGGATCCAGGACCAGACGCAGAAGGTTCTGACCATAATGTAGACCCTCATTCCCAAACTGTAACTCCTGTTGGTGGAGACAATGAGGAAGACGATGATAATACTCAAATACCTGATTGGAGCGACAACTTTAGTTTTTTGTCAGGGCAGGAACAGGTTGGCTCTGAGGACGACGGGTGTGATAACGCACAGGGTGATGATGATGAGGTCGGAGATCCCACTTACTGTCAACCCACAGTCAGCCAAGAGATGAGGTCAGCAGAGGAGGTGGAGGAAGATGCTAGTGACGATGAGGTCAGGTTGCGCCTTCCTGGACAGAGACGTAGTACTGGAAGCACGTCAACAATTGCATCCTCAAACACAACTCTGCCTCTCACCACAAGTCGTGGTGGCTCTTCAGGTCGCATGGGTGCTAAGCCTTGCATAGCCTGGGCATTTTTTCAGATCGATAAAGATGACCCAACTCGTGTTATCTGTAACATTTGTCAGCAAAAGCTAAGTAGAGGCCAAAAAATACATAGTTTGAGTACTTCATGCATGAGCCGGCACATGGACATGAAGCATAAGTTGCAGTGGGAAGCTCAGTGTGCTACAATGCGGCCTAGCCGGCCGGGCCAACCACCGTCTGCCATATCTTGTGCATCCGCGGCCTCTTCATCCTCTGTGACTGGGGGGACAGCAGTCACACCTGTTTTGGGGCGCAGACCTGCCACCTCTTTACCCGCAACAGCCAGCGTGATTGGCAGGTCATCATTTTCTTTGGAGGTGGTAACACCAGCTGGTCTTGAGCGCTGTCCGACATCGATAGCACCACCTTTGGATCAAGGGAACCTAACATGTCCGCCTGCATCTTCCTCACAGACCGGCAGTTTGCCGGGGACACCCTTATCAACCCCGTCTAAGCACAATAGCCAGCCCTCGGTCCCTCAGATGTGGACAAGTAAAAGACCATTTCCTCCTAGCCATGAGAAAGCTAAGAGGTTGAATTTCACCATCTGCAAGCTCTTGGCTACAGAAATGCTGCCTTTCCGCCTGGTGGACACAGAGGATTTTCGAGACCTTATGTCCGTCGCAGTGCCCCAGTACCAGATGCCCAGTCGGCACTACTTCTCAAAGAAAGGTGTGCCTGCGCTCCACCAGCATGTCGCACACAACATCACCGCTTCTTTGAGAAACTCTGTGTGTGACAGGGTGCATTTCACCACAGACACTTGGACGAGTAGGCATGGACAGGGGCGTTACATGTTGCTGACTGGGCACTGGGTAACTATGGTGACAGCAGGACAAGGGGCTGCTGTCCAAGTCTTACCGTCCCCACGAGTTGTGCGTCAATCCTCTTTATGTCAAAGTTCCTCCACTGCTTCTGCCTCCTCAACCTCCTCTCGGTCTTCCACCTGCACCCAAAGCCTGTCTGGTCATGCCACAAGCTTTCTAACTGCGCAGAAGGGATCCTGCACACCTCCTTACTATGCTGGCAGTAGGGCTCAACGTCATCAGGCGGTTTTTACATTGAAATGTCTGGGAAATGTGAGTCACACAGCTGAGGAGTTGTGGTCAGCTCTGGAGAACCAATTTCATGAATGGTTGTCTCCACTGGACCTGAAACCAGGGAAGGCCGTGTGCGACAATGCTGCAAACCTGGGTGCGGCCCTTCGCCGGGGCAATGTCAGACACGTGCCTTGTATGGCTCACGTGTTGAACCTTGTTGTCCAGCAATTTTTAGCCCACTATCCCAGACTAGATGGCCTTCTGCAGAGGGCACGGTCGCTGTGTGCTCACTTCCGCCGTTCGCATCCCGCAGCTCAGCGACTTACATCTCTACAGAAGTCGTTGGGCCTGCCACTTCACCGGCTAAAATGCGATGTGCCTACCTGGTGGAATTCAACTCTGCACATGTTGCAGCGACTGTGGCAGCACCGACAAGCCCTGGTGCAATACGTTCTGACGTATAGCCTGGGCCAACGAGATTCAGATGTGGGGCAAATCACGCTGGAGGAGTGGTCTCAGATCAGGGACCTATGCACCCTTCTGCACAGTTTTGAAATGGCGACGAAGATGTTTAGTGCTGACGATGCCATTATCAGCATGACTATTCCGGTGATTTACATGCTGGAGCACATGTTAAACAGAATTCGGAGTCAGGTGGTGGCACAAGAGGAGGTGGAGGAAGTAGAGGAGGAGGAGTTGTATGCGGAAGGGCTAACATCTGCAAGGTCCAGACGGTCGGCAGCACCAAGGCGGCAGGCATGTGAGGGTGGGGGAGATGATTTTACCAGGGCGCATGGTAGCAGCCAAACTAGTGAGGAAGGTGCAGGAGCCCAGGAAGAAGTGGAGGACGAACTGATGGAAGACTCATCAGATGAGGGAGACCTTGATCACATTTCTGTTGTGCGAGGTTGGGGGGAGAGGACAGAGGAAGGAAGCATGATTGTTACCTCGCCACCAACACAACAGGGACTTGGTGCTCCTGGATGCGCAACACACATGAGTGCCTTCTTGCTGCACTACCTGCAACATGACCCTCGAATTGTGAGAATTAGAAATAATCCTGACTACTGGGTTGCCACACTGTTAGATCCCCGGTACAAAAGTAAATTTGCAGAAATTATTCCTGCCATAGAAAGGGATGCACGCATGCAGGAGTATCAGCAGAGACTGTTGCAGAATCTTACATGTGCTTTTCCACAAAATACCAGTGGTGCACGTAGTGAATCTCACAGTTCCAACTTGCCAACCGTGGGACCGTCAAGTGTTCAGCACTCAAACCGTAACAGAACCACAGTATCTGCTGGTAACATCAATTTTGCGGAATCATTTCACCACTTTTTTAGCCCATCCTTTGCAAGGCCACAGGAGACAAGAAGTCTGACACATAGTCAACGCCTAGAGACGATGGTACAGGAGTATCTCCAAGTAAACATTGAAGCCACGACTGTGTCACTGGACCCTTGCTCTTTTTGGGCTTCCAATCTGGATAAATGGCCGGAGCTAGCCACTTACGCCTTGGAGATCTTGTCATGCCCCGCAGCCAGCGTTCTGTCTGAACGTGTGTTCAGCGCTGCTGGTGGTGTGCTGACAGATAAGCGCACGCGGCTCTCCACTGATAATGTAGACAGACTCACGTTCATAAAGATGAACAAATCATGGATCCGAAACGACTTTTCTACCCCTGTGTCATCCTGGGGAGAGTAAAAGCTTGATGATTGGTTAAAATCACCCTACCAACCGTTTTAAGCTTTCAAATTACTAATCATGTTTATCTGTATCTTGACTGGAAAATAATTTGGGCTTTGTAGCAGTGTGCAGCACTGATCCTATTAGGCCATCTATAATAAGCTTCACCAGATTTAAAATTAAAAATAATTTTTAGCTGCATCTAGCCCGGAAAATAATTTTGGGGCTCCGAGATGCGCAAGACACATAAGTGCCTTCTTGCTGCACTACCTGCAGCATGACCCTCATATTGTCAGAATTCGAAGTAATCATGACTACTGGGTTGCCACACTCTTAGATCCCCCAAACTTTTCGATCAACCTTTTCATTTTAATAAAGACCAAAAAAATGGTCATTTTTGAAATTATAAGCATTAGCAGGTTGTTAGAAACTGAAATCAAACAGTTTTCAACTCAAAACTTTATTCTAGGTGATGTTACATTTTCACATAGGACCCCTTGTTCCAAAGGAGCTTCTGAACTCTCTCGTCCATTGAATTTGTCAGGTTTTGGATGGTTTCTGCTTCAATTGTTTTGCATGAGGACAGAATACCCTCCCAGAGCTGTTGCTTAGATGTGAACTGCCTCCCGCCATCATAGACACTCCTTTTAATGATGCTCCAAAGGTTCTGAATGGGGTAGAGGTCAGGGGAGCATGGGGGTCACACCATAAGTTTGTCCCCTTTTATGCCCATATCAGCCAGAGATGCAGATGTTTTATGTGCAGCATGAGATGGTGCATTATCATGCAGAAAAATGATCTTGCTGTGAAATACACGGTTCTTCTTCTTGAACCATGGCAGGAAGTGCTGTTTGAGAAAATCCACATACATTATGGAGTTCATCTTTAGCGCCTTCAGGGATCCTAAAGGGGCCGACAATCTCTCTCCCCATGATTCCAGCCCAAAACATTACTCCACCTCCTCCTTGTTGGCGCTGTAGCCGTGTTTGCGTGGGGTGTCCATCAACCAGCCATCCTCCACTCCATTCATCTGGACCATCGAGCGCTGCACGGCACTCATCCGTGAACAAAACAGTTTTGAAATCAGTCTTCATGTAATGTTTGGCCCACTGGAGCCGTTTCTGCTTGTGTGAAGTGGATAGAGGAGGTCGACAGGATGGCATATGCACAGCTGCAAACCTCTGAAGGACCCTGCATCTTGTTGTTCGGGGGACGTTGGAGGCACAAGCAGCTTCAAAAACTTGTCTGCTGCTATGACAAGGCTTTTTTGCCGCTGCTCTTTCAACCTGACGTAATTGCCTGTAGGAAAGAGTCCTCAATTTGCCCTTATCAGCACGCACACGTGTGTACTGTGAATCAGCTACATACTTCTTGATTGCCAAGACACTTCATCCTGATCATCGCACAATGTTGATTGTAGTCATGCCTTGACCTAAACACTCCACAATTTGTTGCTTCTCAGCAGCCGACACATCCTTTTTCTTTCCCATTTTGGCAGAAAATGTAGGCTGCTTAATAATGTGAGACAGCCTTCTTAAGTAGTCTTGCCTTTCATTGGACACACCTGCCAAACTAATTAGCACAGGTGTCTGCAATTGCTTACAGTGATATAAAGAGCCCTGACACACATCACCATCAATGAGTTTAACTGACAAACAAACAAATTCTTCCCTTATCACTCCTAAACACTTTTTGCATAATAATTTGGAACGCGGTGTACATGTGCTTTTCCACAAAACACCAGTGGTTCACGTAGTGAATCTTACAGTTCTAACTTGCCAACCGTGGTCTGTATGGAATTGTTCAATAAAGGGCCCAAAATTAAGATAACATAGATGGGAGAGGTCTCTATGAATAGGAATTCCTAAGTATTTGATACCCTGTGAGGGCCAGGCAAAGGGAAAGTTGGACTGGATGGAATCCTATATGGATTTAGGGAGGGAGACATCGAGGGCCTCAGACTTCGCTGCATTGATTTTAAAATTTTACCATGTAACAAAGTGATCTATTTCAGCCATAACAGCAGGGATGGATATATGTGATTGAGTGATATATACTAGGACATCATCAGCAAATAGAGAGCACTTGTACTCGGTGCCTCCCACCTCAATCCACCTAATATTGGGGTTATGGCGAATTGATGAGAGCAGGTGCTCCGTCACTAGGATGTATAAGAGAGGGGACAGAGGACATCCCTGCCTTGTCCCATTGGTGATTGTGAAAGGTGATGAAAATGTTCTGACGCACCCCCTGGGCCTTGGGACACCCGGAGCCGGACACTTTTTGGTGGATGCTGGTGGTTGTAGTCTTCGTGGCGGCGATCCGGTTCCGTGGCTCAGGGCGGTCAAACCAGTGGCGGAACTATTTATGTGGTTTTGATGTTTAAATGTCCGACTACGCCACCCGTGGATTGCGGTCAGAGTGAACCGCCGCTACAGGGTAGACCGCTAAGGCTGGTGTTGTGGGTGCAGCAGAGCGTAGCATAACTCCCCACGGGAGGAGTATAGCCTCAGGGCAGTGTATGCGGAGGATGGGGGTGATGGTGCAGGGCAGCAGCAGTAACGACACGGAGTCAGTGATGCAGTTCAGGGCCTTTACTCACAGTTCTTATTATCCAGACCACGTCTGCAGGTAACGGCTGCCCACGTCGTACTGTGCTCACCAGGTGAGGGGCTCAGACAACTCCCAGATAACTTTGGAGCGCTTCACAGGACCCCCTTTGTGTGTCCTTTGTCTGGCCTTTCTTACCAACACTTCTGTCCGGCTGCCTCGGGCCTCCTCTTGGTAAACTTGGCGCCAGTTTCCCTGACCCTATGTGGTGCCTTCCTAGCGGGTGGAGCAAGGGGCTGCGCCACATAAAATGTCAGAGCCTCCGGTTTCTAGCTGAGGGTCGTTTCCTGCCTCCACTAGTTCGGGGACCGGTCTCCCCCTTTGGCCTGACCCCTCCACGCAGGTGGATTCGGGCGTGCGGTGGCGACTCGCCCGTCCGCACCCCTGGGATCCCTTCATTCCTCGTTCCTGGAGCCTTCTCTGCTCCTCTTCCTTCCTTCTCCCTCTTGCAGGCCTGGGCCTCTGTTACTAGGCCCGCCTCCGGAGCAGAGCTCATGCAGAGCCCCTGCTCCCTGCCACTTCTGCTCAGACTTCTCTGCACTGAACTAAGATGGTGCCCACCTTTTATACTCCCTTCTCAATGCACCCAGGAACTGCTTCCTCCCTGCTCCTGCACTGCAGGGTTCCCCTTCCTCAGTGTTCCCTCCCCCCACTCCAGCCAGGGACAGGGACTGTCGTGCCCATCTCAGGGGCATATTGGTCGCCCTGCCCCACGGCAATGTGGTGTAATGCATGCAGGTGTCGGGTCCTGATCCACACTCCATCCTTATCTGAGAGTGAGATATCACACCTCTGGGTGAGGTGCAATACGTCTGTAGCAACCGAGCCCTCGGTGCTACAGTTCCATTTATCTTCAGCCTAGGTGACGAATTGTGATACAGGGCCGTGATTTTGGCTATAAAAGGGTCCCCTAGACCCCTACCCCAAGCTTTTTAAGAGAATCATATATGGCGTGCAAGGAGACTCTATGGAATGCTTTCTCAGCATCCAACGAGAGTATCTACTTACAAATTTTTAACTGCATCTAGCCCAGGAAATACTTTGTGCCTAGTAGCAGTGTCTGCTAGTCAGCGGATTATCCCGGCTGTTAAGCAAGCTACACCACCTGTAGTTTGGACACTTAATTTTTTCAAAGGAAATGCTTCGGGACCACGGGATACTCAGTGAAGAGCATCAGGAGGCACCCCAAGGCATAGGGGCTGGGACTGGCACTAGGATGCCTTGCGGTGGACAGCCGAGCTCGATCCTTATAAAAGCTTTTTAACTGCAGCAGCTTTAGTGGACGCTACTGGAGCTGGAATTACGCGGCTGCTGGCATGAGACTTGCCCTCCAATAGATCCTTGTAAATGGATTTAAAGTGTATTCATTCAAATTAGAGGGACAATTTAAATTAAAAAGCTTAGAGCTGCCTCCACCACAGGGGGGCTCTCTCGACCCACCAGCGGACAGGCACCAGTATTGGGAGAGGGGGGCTGGCCGTCAGGGTTCACCGCGGCTCTGGCACAAACCCGGCGACACGGAGGTGGCACGGGCAGGAGCGGACTGGCCATCTCGGCTTCTCACTTTTTGGATTTTAGAAGGGCATGACATGCCTATATCTGTGTCTCCCCCTCCTTTTACTCCTCCACCTCTTTTCTTTTCGCATGACTATATGTACTTGTCACTTTTCCATGTGTTAGTTGTGTCTTCTGAGCAGTTTGTCAGCTTTTGGACACCTTTGAAGGTGTTTTCTATGTGTTTCTATGTGTTTTTTTTTGCCTGCCATTGGTTTTAACGGTGTTCGAAGGTGTTCGACGAACAGTTCGACGAACAGTTCGGCGAACACACGGGTGTTCGACGAACCGAACCGAACTCGAACACTACGGGGGTGGCTCAACACTAGTGGGGACGTGTTTGATCACACTATCGGAGCCGGGGGAACAGCGGTACAGTTCGCGCTATTCCCCTGTGCTAGGTGCTGAAATGAGATGAGAGGTAACATTGCTACTGCCGGTTAGAGCGCTGCAGGATCAGATGTCAGCATGATACTGCAGATGTGACCTGTGGTAAAAAGCTCACCGCGGGTCACAGGTGTCAGCTAATGAGGCTACTACTCCCATCAGCCGACACCTGCTGTCACTGTAAACAGCGAGCTCAGGCAACGCTGATGGGAGTATTCATCAGCCAGCGCCTGTGCTCCAAGTAAAAAAAATAATAATTAAAATTAATAAATAAATATTCAAATAAAAAACACAGTTATACTCACCCACACCTAATCCTCGATGCCATTGTCTCCTGAAAAAAGACAAAAAATAAAAAAACACCATATTACTCACCTTAACGCCTAATTCCCAATGCCCATGTCATCTGTAAAAAAGAAAAAATAATAAACCACCATAATACTCACCTATCTGCCATAATCCCGGTAATTCAGAGTGCCCCTCGCCGATCTCACTTGTAGAACAGTCACATTGGCAGATGTGACTGCTCTGCCTGGCCGTCGGCCACACACTGACAGGAGCGTAATCGCTCACGCAGTGTATAGCGCTGATCTACCGTGAGAGAGGTTACAGGAGTTCATCAGCTGATGAGCTCCAGTGATCTCACTTACAGCACCACTGCTGAGTGAGAATTTTCTGGATTATGTGTATTATGGCGGATAGGTGAGCATTATGATGGTATATTATTTTTTATTTTTTACAGGGGCTTCAGGGATTAGGTGTAGATGAGTATAACTGTTTTTTATTTTTATTTGAATATTTATTTATTAATTTTATTTTATTTTTTTTACTTGGCGCATAGGCGCCAGCTGATGAATACTCCCATGAGCGGTGCCTGTGCTCTCTGTTTACAGTGACAGCAGGCGTCTGCTGATGGGAGTAGTAGTCTCATTAGCCAACGCCTGTGACCCGCAGTAAGCTTTTTATCATGGGTCAAAGTCACAGCTGCGGGATCACGCTGACATCTGACAGGGTGATCCCACAGCCCTCTGACTGGCGGTAACGATGTTCATCACTTTATTAGAAAAAAAAGTTCATTGTTAGAGTCAGACTGTGCAGGGAGGGGCACAACTACAGCATTCGCTCTCTAAACACAGAGCGATGACTGAACCCGTGTCGGCACTACTCCCATGACTGAAACATGAATGCTGCTGGGCGGAATAAAGTTCCTTTCCTCCCGGCAGTGTGGCTGTAAGTGCGGGCACCAAGCAGGTTCATAATGCTATTAACCTGCAGATTAACCCCATATCTGTAGGTTAATAGGGTTTTTCCACGTGACAGGGTCCCTTTAATATTTCTTTTTCAAGAGGGTTGTGAAAATAAAAAACAAATTCAATAATATAAAGTTTTAGCTCAATTTTGCTCATTTTCACAAGGAGTAACGGGAGAAAAATCTCCCCATAATGTGCTATATAATTTCTCCTGAATATTGCTGTAATCCATATGCAGAGCTAAATTAGTATTTGGGCATGTGCCATTACTCCGAAAGGAAGGGAGGCTATTTGACTTTTTGAGTGCCGATTATGCTTGAATAATTTTTGGATTCCATTATGCATTTGCAGATACCTGAGGATCCAGCATAGTGGAATTTCCTGAGAAGTGATCCAATTGTGGAAACTCTCCCCCTCAAGGAATTTATCTATGGCTATATTCACACATCATGGTTTTCTTGGCGTCACTTTTCTGCCGCAAAACCTGATCTTCAAGGGCATTTTGTTCAGGATTTTTCTTGCAGCTTTGGTGCTTTTTTTATGCATATTTTGAGCATTTTTTAGCGTTTTTTTCACTGTCCTTCTGTCACTTTTTATGCATGTACATACAGTTCTGTGAAAAAAAAGAACCCTATTCTATTTTGGCATCAAAAATTCTGAGAAAACGTTGACACAAATTTTGATGCGTTTTTCATGCATTTTTTCAGTGTTTTTTTCACTACCCATTACTTTCTATAGGTGAAAAAATGCTGAAAAAACGCTGAAAGAAGTGACATGCTCTATTTTCCAAAAAACCATGCAAGACACAGAACAAAAAAAAACCATGATGTGTGAATAGAGAATTCTGGTTTCTCATAGACTTTGCTGGTACTGCAAAAGGCAGTTGAAAATTTGCATAAAAAAAAGCTGAAAAACCATGATGTGTGAACATAGCCTATAAGTGTAAGAAAACATGTTGCTGTGAAAATTTCTCTTGAAATTAATGTGCTGCGGTGGTGCAAAGTGAAAATTGCATTTCTTGCACAAATTTGTAATTTCAGTGGCTAATATATTGTGCCCTGTTTGTGCTACTGTGAAAATGTAATGCTTGCATTATTATACTGTGTTTCCTGCAGTGTTTTCCCTACATTGTCCCTACTATATTGCTTTGAAATGCGACAGGGGGCAGGAGTATACAATGTGGATTTAAGGTCTATATTTTATTTTTGCTTCCAATTTGCAGAGGCTCTCGCACAAAATAACAAAAGAAATCATCAAGAAGTAAACCCAATTCAAAAATCACATCCTTTAAGGAGTTTATTAATGACAGTAATGAAAATATTGATGCCACAGGCATTTTACAGAAATTAAAATGCTATTTTCAAGATTAATATGTGGTGCCCAGCTTGTGTCACTGTAAAAAGATAATTATCGTATTTTTCAGACTATAAGACGTACTCAGGTTCAGATAAAAGAAAACAGAGAAAAAATATTTCATAGTAATTAAACTTTTGCGATTATCTAATAAGTAGGAATAGGCTGAGGTAACACTTAGGGTATGTGCACACATTGAGCATTTACACAGATTTTTGGTAGGAAAAACTCTGTGTAAAATATATGCATTTTCAGTGATGTTTCACTTATTAGGCTGTGTGGGTTTAACTTACAATGAAGGTTTTATTACCAGGAGGCTATCACTTCCTGGATTACAGATCATGTAACTGCTAGATCGACCCCGCCTCCTCATCTGATAATGATACAATGTACACAGAAAGTTGTGGTGTGGGTGGGGTTAGCTTTCTGAGCTCTGTTGCATGCTACATATAAAAACTTTGATTGCATCACAACTGCTGTACCCAGTAAACTAAGTGACACATTACTGGAATCAGGGTCTCTGCACCTATATTATGCTTCTCTCAGATGAGGAAGCAAACACCTGGTGACAGATTCCCTTTAAAGCATTCCTTAAGTAGTGTAATGGACACTTTAGCCTCACAGGTGTTTTCCAGAAATGAATGCTCTACGTAAAAAGCAACAAGAAAATTGAAAAAAAACATTTCACAGAAATACCATTTTAGTGCCCGAAATGTTCACACAACTTGTCACCAGTGACACACGCACCTTAAATTCTTAAGTGTGTTCTCACAGATAGGAAAATGTGATGTATGTGGATGTATGCTGCTATATGGGCACTCTGCAGGGCTCAAAAGGAGCGCCATTTGGCTTTTGCAGAGCAGCTTTTGCTAAAGTGTTGTTTGAGTGCCATGTCACTTTTGCAGGATTTTTGAAGGCCCAGTTTAATTTATACACCAAGCAGTTTTCACCCAAAACTATGGCCATGACCTAGACACATTTTGAAGTGGTCATAAAGTTTTTTTTATTATAATGGTGATGTATAATCCTCATCCTGAGACATATACATACACGATGCATCAGCATACTCTGACTAATGAATACATGAACTCCAATATTGCTGCAAACGTTACGAACATAAGGTACTTAGTTAGCGTTTTTTGATAAAAGGAGCTCACTGTCAATAGACAATGTACACAGAAAGCTTGTGGTGTGGGCTTGGTTAGCTTTCTCAGCTCTGCTGCATTGCTAAATCTAAGAACTCTGCGTGACAGCTGCTGCATCCAGTTTACTAAATGAAGTGACTCATCGCTGGAATCAGGGTCTCTTTGCCTACATTATGCAGCTCTAAGATGAAGTAGCAAAAACCTGCTGACAGATTCCCTTTTAACGGGGTCAAACAAAAATGTCCTGTGAAACATTTAGGAATTGCAACCATTTCTCTACGAAATGTGTAAACATATAAATCCTCCAAAGTCACTCATTCCCTGTATATATAGCTCACCACCACATCAGAGCTAAGCAGAGATATTGAGGGACAGCCACCGATGAACAGGGGCACCAAATCCGTTATTTAGGGTGCCAACCCCCACGACAGGCAGTATCAGTCTAGGCAACAGACAGGGCAGGTTAAGTACATTATCATTTATAACTTGCGCTCATTTCTTGGTTCAATAAGTCCCCTAGGGACGCTGGCTCTTCAGTGTGATCACAACTTAGTGACATAATTGTAACTCCCTTATCACATGGGTTTTTGGTGTTTTTAATATAATCTAATAAAAATTATAGCTTTTAGAGGATTTATATGTTTACACATTACTTGGGTTTCCTCTACTTGGACAACTTTCTTGGTATTTTTCTTCAAAGCCTCGTCATTTCATCAATATATACTGGACTATATACAAACATCTTGCCATGCAGATATCCAGGCTTTTGAACGTCTTTTAACCACTTCAGGTTTTCAAAAATTCCAAGTGGTTCAAAGACGTGACAAGTCCATTTTTCTGACATTTTCCACTAACAAGATGCTCTACATCTTAGAATGCAAGTCAAAGAGAAAACTCAAACGATGCCTGGATGTTTTTTGGAGTATTTTGCCTTAGTTTTTGCCTAAAAAAAATGCTTGTATTTTCTTCATTTTTAAATAGAGTGAAAAAACATCTAGAAAATGAAAGTAAAAAAGATGTCACAAAAACCATGGGAAACCTTCCAAAAAATAGCTGGTGGCAAAACCATCAAAAAAACACCCGGGAAACAACAGAAAAAAACTAATCAAAAGGTGCTTCAGAAAAAAAAACTGAATTTCATGAAGTGTTAGTTTAAAAGACTTTGTGTGCACATACCTCATGATAGTTTTTTTCTTTTTCTATTTTAATAAACATTTTGTTTTCTCATCAAATATCTAAGGGTATTCCCCGAAATTGTAAGTTGCTCCATTTTTGGTCATACATGAGTTATACATGGCATCACAAAAAGCATTTATTGTAAAAGTATACGTCAAGATTATTACAAATATCACAGCCCGGGAAGGTCACGTAGAACCACCACTGTGATCTCTTGAGCGAACAGCTCTCTGTTGCCCCCTATCATCCGGAAAATTACACGATTGGCTGACAATTAACGGAGGAGGCCGCCGGCTGTTCACACTAACAGGCCGGTTATCAGGCAACTAAAAGTGAGTGTATGGTATGTTAACCTCTGGATTCCAACAAATGGAATATGTGTGTATACCCCCGTATGATCACCGCTAACTCCATGATAACCCCAGATTATTCGCTGCTGCCACCACCTGTAGTTTTTACAGGCTGACTAGAGGCCTGATTCTGGTAGTCAATAAAGATAATGCCAGCTGCATAACAGCAGAAAAGGAAATGTATAGTGAGACGACACACCCCACAGGGGGGCGCGACACACTAAAAGACCAACTCTAAAATGAATAGAATAAATAGGAGGACAATGGAGTACACAGGTAAAAATAGTATGCAAAAGTTATTTTATTGAATAAATACAAGAATATTAAACAGATATTATGTAAAAGACATACCAAAGCACCACAGGAAACAAGACTAGCAGGCAGTGCAGCATGAGTAATTGGTAAATACCAAAAAAGGTAAGCACTAAATATTTTGGAACAAAGCCAGACCAATAATAATTATAATATTAAGTGATGGCAAGTACCAATAGGGTCCCTAACAAAAAAAAAGGCTTAAACCAAAAAATAGTGCTTACCCAAATCAAAAGCCACCTAAGCAGGCTAGAAAGGTTGCTGTGGAGCAATGGAGGAGGAGGGGAGGGGTTGAGAAACAGGCCCAACACGCGTTTCGCGTTATAGGGCAATGCTTTGTCGAGGGCATAGTGCCAGAATGCGCCCACCGTGGTTATATACACAGATGTCAATGAATCAATTAGAAATTAGCCAGTCAAGTGACCGATACCGGTCACATGGGAACCATGAAGTAGAGGCGGCATGTAACACTACCCCACTGATCAAAGTGGGTCATGTGATTATGAAGATCACATGGTGCCCGAAGGAGGAAGTGCGTGAGCAACGCGTGCGCAGTGCGCCCACCACGTCACCAAGACGGTGCCCAGGCCATCAGGCGTGCTCAACAATGCAAGGGACATTGAGGTATGACAAAAAGAAGGGGTTAATGACAATGTCACACAGTGAATATATCTATATATATATATATGTTCAGTTATAATAGTTTTTACAATCAGATATAAACAGACACAATATTTAAAAAAAAAACAATACAATCCAAATGGAAAATCCATAAATGGTCAGAGTGAACGGTGTGGATTGTAATCGGCATGTGAGCTGTGTCCCAATATATTTTCTGATCACGTGGCAGTAGATATGGGGTTAATCACGGAAAGGAGACATAAGGCACGTCAATAGGTAAATCGGTACTGATGAAGAATGAAAAGTAAAAAGAAATAGGGTATATGAATTAAAACAATGACAAATTAAAAACATAAAACCAACCCCAAAAAGGGCGTGACTGAGACCTGCAATATATAGGAACCTACAACAAAGGGAGGTACCACTCATAAGAAGGGGGAAAAGCTCAAGGCTTCATTCAGACCCCTAGGGGCCATGGTGTCGAGTCGAACGATCCACTGAACCTCGTTTTGGGCTAGAATTTTCTTTACGCTGCCCCCTCTAATCCCCATGTGGACGACATCAATATCCATTATTCTAAGTGACCTAGGGTCACAATTGTGGGCTGCGTAAAAATGGTGTGGGATGGTATTCAACTCAGATGGGTCTGTCACTGTCTTGGCCGCGCCAATGTCCCTTACATACTCGCGGACTCGCACCCTAAGTTCTCTTGATGTAAGAACTATATAGATAAGGGAGCACCCACATGTCGCATAATAAATATCATTAGAGGTGCTACAGGAAATATGATGTCTAATATTATACTCTTTAAGGCTGTCTGAAGAGCGGAATGTGGAGCAGCGAAGGACATTGGCGCAGGCAAGACAGTAACCGCACGTGAAACATCCCAGTGTTGGTCCCCTGGAGCCAAATGGATTTGGCCTAACGGGGATGTAATGACTCTTCCCAAGGAGGTCACCCAAGTTTCTTGATCTCCTAGGTGTCATGGACGGAGTATCACCCACATATGTAACCAGGGAGGGCTCGGTTCTCAACACATGCCAGTGTCGCCTCAATGCATCTCTGATGCTTGTCCATTCATGATTGAATGTAGTAATGAATCTGATATGATCTTCACCCAAATTGGACTTCCATGGTGGTGCATGTAGTAATTGATTACGAGGAGTGTGTCTTGCCTTGTCGCAACCTCAGCGTACACATCTCCTGCTATAACCCCTTTGCTGAAACCGGCTTTTGAGATCTTCAGATTGTTTATCAAAAGTTTCATTAGAAGAGCAGATCCGCCTCATCCTTAGGAACTGTCCGACTGGGACAGCCCTGATGGTGGCTATATCATGAGTGGAGCTGGCATGAATCAAGGCATTAACTGAAGTCGGCTTCCTGAATACGTCCGACTGAATTATCCGATTATCATCAATAGTTAAGGAGATATGCAGGAAGTCGACTCGTCTAGTGTGGTAGCTGTACGTCAATTTGATGTTATAAGGATTCACGTTCAGCTCCGCCATGAAGTCCTCGAGCTGCCGCACCAACCCATCCCACAAAAATAGAACATCATCATTATATCTTAGCCAGCACAGCACATGGTTAGCGGCCCCCGCCCCCCTGTTGCCAAAAAGCTCTCTCTCCCAACGTACCAGGAAGAGATTGGTCTACGAGGGGGCATAGGCCGCACCCATGGCTGTGCCATGCTTTTGTTTGTAGAAAAAATAATCGAAAACAAAGTAATTGTGGGTAAGGATAAAGTGCAGCAGCTCAAGAATGAGCTCACACATCAGGTCGCCCAGATAGGAGGCCCCCAAGAAGAGGTGGATCGCTTCCAAGCCATCAACATGGTTAATGCAAGTATATAGGCCTTCGACATCGGCAGTCACCAACAAAATCCTCTCATCCACAAAGACGCCATCAACTCTTGTGAGGATGTCCAGTGTGTCCTTTACATAGGAAAGTAATATTTCCATTAGTGGTTTTAAATAAAAATCAACAAACCTACAAATGGGTTGACACAAACCATCAAGTCCGGACACAATCGAACGCCAAGGACTGTTGACAGCGTCCTTGTGGATTTTAGACAAGAGATAAAAAGTGGGAACCTTGGGGAACTTCACGGTTAAACCCTCCAACACCTTCTTATCAAGAATCCCAGCCTCGCAAGCCTTAGCTAGGATCCCCTGCAGTTGTGCCGAGAAAGAGGACGTAGGGTTATAGGATAACCTGCTATAGGTTTGAGTGTCCCTAAGTTGACTTGAAGCCTCACGTTCATATTTGGTACAGTGCCAAATGACAATATTTCCCCCCTTGTCCGCTGGCTTAAATATCACATCATGATAAGATTGAAGCTGTTGTAATGCAACCCATTGTTTGTGGGTAAGATTGTCATGGGTACGCCTAGTAGGAAGCCTCTTAAGATCATCAGTGACCAATTTGGTAAAAATTTCCACTGCTGGGCAGAGGGACAAGGGGGGAAACCTGGTCGATTTGGGTGTAGCAAAATGTGGAGACCCACCTGCAGGACGTTGAGATGTCTGTTTATCAAGTAAATCCTCCAGGCATTGTAGTGCTGCTCTCTCGGCCTCTGTCAGGGGATCCGACATAGATACAGATTTTGAATGTAACTTTTTCAACACAAGCTTGTGTGAGAAGAGATGTAGATCTTTTAGAGCTAAAAAATAATTGAGGGCATTAGTGGGTGAAAACGTAAGGCCCCTGCTGAGAACGTCTACCTGGGCATCAGTGAGGACAGGGCTTGATAGGTTGATTACCTGGAGCCCTCCCTGGGTGTAACCTCCCTGTTGGAAGCTGTTCTGTCCTCTGTTTCTGTTGGTTTGTCTGGTTTGTATATGTTTCGTCATCTTCGGCAGAGTGGCTGCATCTGAGCGAGCAGAGACAGACCTGGGGCGTGACTGTGAGTTGTTATGGGAAAAAGGGCGGGATCGGTCATTAACATATATCCAACGATAAACACGTTGGGATTGTTTGTCCCACAAATCTCTCTAAAATTTTTTTAGATTTCAAAGTTTGAATCTCACTAGCCCATTTCTGGACCTCCAGGTCAATCTCCTCATTCAGTTTTTGTAGTGAGTCACTTCACAATTCAGTTTTAAGTGTGGTTTGGAGTTCCTCAATTTCTGCTTCCATATTTTTGAGCGAGGTTGTATTCAATTCTTTTAGAAGTCACAGAAAACCCGTAGAACAAGTATGACATAATTCTTCCCATCTGGTTTTGAATAAGTCATCCTCAATGAGGAAAGAGGGGTAAACTTGGACCCTAAGGCCCTTAGGGATCAACCCCCTCTGTATGTACTTATCCAAAAATGCATGGTTCCACCATACACGTGTTCGTTTACAAACTAGATCCTTAAATTTCATAATGGTCACTTGTGTAATACTGTCACCCTTATTTCCAACCTCCAAGCTGTCTTTAAAAACATCATTCAATTGATTGAGCCAGGTAGAGTCCCGGGCCCTAAAATCCATGGTAGTGCTGGCAAAGACTGTGGGAAACACAGAGAGACATATGATCAATAAAGGTAATGCCAGCTGCATAACAGCAGAAGAGGAAAAGCAGAAAAGGAAATGTATAGTGAGTCGCCACACCCCACAGGGGGACGCGACACACTAAAAGACCAACTCTAAAATGAATAAAATAAATAGGAGGACAATGGAGTACACAGGTAAAAATAGTATGCAAAAGTTATTTTATTGAATAAATACAAGAATATTAAACAGATATAATGTAAAAGACATACCAAAGCACCACAGGAAACAAGACTAGCAGGCGGTGCAGCATGAGTAATAGGTATATACCAAAAGAGGTAAGCACCAAATATTTTGAAACAAAGCCAGACCAATAATAATTATAATATTAAGTGATGGCAAGTGCCAATAGGGTCCCTAAGAAAAAAAAAGGCTTAAACCAAAAAATAGTGCTTACCCAAATCAGAAGCCACCTAAGCTGGCCAGAAAGGTTATAAGTCCCACCCACACACCCCCTCATGATGACCTCATGCGGGTAAGGTCGTGTACTGTCCTCAGCCTGTTAGGATTTTATGAAATACCAAAGTCTGCGACAACTTTCCTCCTGATAGTTACAGAAGTTCGAGATCGCCGTCGTATTTTCCAGCAGGATTTTACCTTTCCATACATAGTAAACATAGCATAGCTGTTGTCAGTTATCTGGTTACTGTGAATTTGTGGCTCCTAGGCAGGGGTTACAGTTCTGAAAAATTATGCGTCTTATTACACTATTAGCCCCGGTGCTGAAATTGTATGTTTCATCACTATCCGATTTATACAAATTTCGATATTCAATATTTTCTTTCCGAGACATATGTCTGTTGCAGTTGCAATACTTGTCTTACAGGGACAAAGGTGTCTAGTGTAAGTGAAAAATATTTCCCTTGAACAGGCAATGTATTTCCTGCGAGCAAAAGTTTTTTTCCACTGCCCTGCTTATGTATAAACACATGTATCTTTTGTTGTCCAACTCTTGAAAAGAGTTCTTCTGTCTATTTTAAATCTCTTTGTCTTTCTCATAAAAGGCATCTTCTTTCAGTCATCTGGGCATCAAAAGGACTTCATGCATTTTAAATCAGATGGTTCACATCTCTTTGTCTATTGCACAATCCCACATCTAAGAGTGTCTGCCCTTTTCTCATACTGCAACTGTGAGAGGGTAGGAGGGAAGGGAGAAAATGTCTCTCTTTGGTGGGGCTGCAGCTGCTAATATTTTCTATGACACATATTATCTATGACACCTCCTCCTTTTTGAGGTTGTGTAGGGGCCCCTTAAGTCTACCTCACTGCCCACCCTTACCATAATACCCTCTCCTTCGGGGATTTGGAGATGAGCTTCTCAGGAGAACTACTCAGCGTCACCAGACAGGTCTAAGACTCCTGGCTAGAGGTAGCCAGAAGTGATGCTAAGGCCCCAACCTCACAGGAACCCTCCAGGACCTGTTTTGGGCCAGTCACTGTGTTAGAATCTATGTTGTTTTACTATCGGTCATCTTGTTGTGGTTTGCTGGCTTCTAGTCTTTTCCTCTGGTGCTGGGTGTCTTGGTCACGTGATCTCTTCACTCTTTATTACTCAGCACCCGTCTCCCAGTCCCCGCTGGACATCAGTGTTGTTACGCTTGTGCTCTGGCTAAGTTGCCTTGTTAAGTTTTTTTGCTTTGTACAATTGATGTCCTGGGACTTCTTGTTCCACAGTTTTTTTCTCTTTAATCTTCGTTTCTGCAACTAACTTTTCTGTTAGGAGGTCTGTTGTTTTTGCTCCCAGTCCTTAGATCTTTTAGGGACCCCTTTCCCCTTCCTTCAGGTCTTTGTTTGAGTTTAGTGCAGGAGTTTTGGTGGTGCTATTCACAACGAATAGGGCACCCACTCCAGGGTAGGGTTAAGCTGAGTCTCAGTGCAGCGACAGCTTTTCTCTCCTATTCCTTAGTTCTAAGTTGCAAAACCTAACAGTATGTCCAGCCCCGTTTTTTTTTAAAAAAAAGACTTTTTTCTTTTTTTTTCCCCGTCTCCTCTTCCTGGGTTTTCTTCAGTATGAGTACCATCCAGGACCTTGCTCAACGCTTGAAAGGATGGACTCTGGAGGTTGTCGATCTTCAGCAGTACGTGAGTAAATACCCTGCAGAACGCTATGAAGAACCTAAGGTAGGATTACCTGAGTGTTTCTCGGGGAAATGACAGGATTTTTTCACATTTAAAAATGCTTGTTTGTTGTATTTTCGTCTCAGACTTAGATCTTCTGGGAGTGAACTACAGCGTGTAGGGATTATTATGTCTCTATTACGTAAAGAACCTCAAATCTGGGCGTTTTCCTTATCTCCTGATGATCATTTTTTGATGCCATGGATTTGCTGTATGATGATCCTGATCGGGTTACATCAGCTGAGGCAGAACTCAGTCATCTCAAACAGGGTTCTCTTGATGCTGAGAGTTATTGCACCCTATTCAGATGATGGTCTGTTGAGGTCAGGTGGAACGACTCTGTAGTCAAGTTTCAGTTTCTGGCAGGCTTGAGTGAAAGGGTTAAAGATTTCCTCATTGCATTCCCTGCACCTGATACTTTGCAAGTTGCCATGAAGTTAGCGATCAGTGTGGATAGAAGGTTAAGGGCCAGACAGAATGAGGAGAAGTTTCGTGTATTGCTGGATTCTGTTTCTCACGATATTCCTGCAGACACTGGGGAACCTATGCAGGTGGGGGCAATGTAATCCCGTTCCAAGGAGAGGGACAGGAGGTTCTCTGAGGGACTTTGCTTGTATTGCGGTAAGGCTGATCAATTTTTAAAGCAATGAGAGGTTCACTTAAGGAGAGAAAAAAAAATGGTCAGTAGAAATAACACTCTCATTCGCAATGCGTTTTTACGTTTTGCTGGGGTGTTTTTTCCTGATAATACCACCTGTCAGGGTCGTTCGATTGAGTTTCAGGTTGTGGTGGATTGTGGTTCTGCACTTAATTTGATTGATCAACAATATCTTGAAAAGTATAAGTTTGATTCTGAACCTTTGTTGTCTCCTTTTCCTGTGGTGGCGATTGATAATACTCCTCTGGAGCATGGGAGCATTCTTCGAAAGGTCACTGGATTTCCGTTTGCTATGAATATGGAACATCAGGAGCAGATTGACTTATTTGTACTTGCTAAGTTACCTTCCCCGGTCGTCCTGGGGTTGCCATGGTTAAAAGTGCATAATACTTTGCTGGACTGGTTCCATAAGATCCTGGGGTCAGGGGTGTTATGGTAAGTGTTGTAATGTTCACATTGCGGCTGTTGTGAAGGGGGAGTTACCTGAACCCATTCAGCATTTTTGGAGGGTTTTTTCGAAGGTGGAGTCGAAAGCTTTACCACCTCATAGAGATTACGATTGTGCTATTGACTTCTTCCCTGATGCTAAGCTCCCTAAGAGTCGGTTGTTTAATCTGACAATTCCCGAGAGGGAGGCTTTGAAGGAGTACCTTCAGACTAGTTTAGCTGCAGGTCACATAAGACCCTCTAAGTCTCCTGTGGTGGTTGGGTTCTTTTTTGTCAAAAAGAAGGATGGGGGTCTTAGGCCATGTCTGGATTTTCAGGAGATTAGTAAGATCACTGTGCGCAATCCTTACCCGTTACCACTTATTCCGGATTTGTTTAACCAATTGACCGGAGCTAAATGGTTTTCTAAGATTGACCTTTGTGGGGCATATAATTTGCTGCGGGTGAAGAACGGAGATGAATGGAAGACAGCTTTTAACACCCCAGAAGGTCATTTTGAGTGTTTGGTGATGCCTTTTGGGCTTACTAACGCCCCTGCATTTTTTCAAAATTTCATCAATGACATTCTGAGACCCTTGATCGGTAGGAGTGTTATTGTTTATCTGGATGACATATTGATTTATTCATCGGATCTTGAGTCTCATTGGCAGAGAGTCTGTGAAGTTCTTCAGATACTGAGAGATAACACACTCTTTGCTAAATTGGAGAAGTGTCAGTTTGCTGTCCAGAAAATTAGTTTTTTGGGTTACTTGCTCTCTTATGATGGTTTTGAGATGGACCCGATGAAAGTTCAGGCTGTGCTGGAGTGGCCGAGGCCTGAGAATTTGAAGTCCGTACAGAGGTTTTTGGGGTTTGACAATTATTACAGGAAATTCATAAAGAATTTCTCTGTCATCGCTAAACCCATTACTGATCTCACCAAGAAGGGTGCTAATACAGTCCAATGGTCCACTGAAGCTATTGAAGCTTTTGAGTATCTCAAGGAGAGGTTCAGCTCTGCTCCTGTTCTTATACAGATGGATGAGACCAAGCCATTTTTGGTTGAGGTGGACGCCTCATCTATACGCGTAAGGGCAGTTCTGTCCCTGGAGGGTGAGGATGGGGTGCATCCCTGTGCTTTCTTTTCAAAAACATTTTCTGAGACAGAGCTCATCTATGATGTTGGGAATCATGAGTTGTTGGCTATTAAACTCGCGTTTGAGCATTGGCGACATTTTTTGGAGGGGGCTCGACATCCTATACAGGTTTTCACTGATCATAAGTAGTGTTGAGCATTCCGATACTGAAATATCGGGTATCGGCCGATATTCGCGGTATCGGAATTCCGATACTTAATTCCGATACTTTTGCAATATCGTATACCGGAATCGGAAGTTCCCATAATGCAATGAGCCATTTTCATTTTATTCAGCCAATGATGATCCTAAGAAGTGTGGGCACATTCTGTTAGGCATGTAGGCATCTTAACTAATGGCATGGCTGTGATTGGCTGCTGAAATGATGTCATGATGCACTATAAAAGCCACCGCCGCCATTTTGAGCTCACTCTGCTGTGAATTCAGTTAGGGATAGGACGCTGTTATTCTGAGGGACAGTTTTAGCTACCTATTTGGTCTATTCTGCTTTACCCAAGCTACTTTATAAATCGCTGTGCCTTGCAGTGCTAGTGCACAGTTCTCTGCTGTTCACCGCTTTCTGCAAGGTCTCTGTGTGTGAGTGCAGCTCACCCTGTAGTGTGTGCTTCAACCACGTCTGGTTGTAGTGCACTCAGTGTGTGTCACAGCCTCATACATTGTCCTTTTTTGCCAATTCACAATTTTTCCTGATATCTCCTATTAGTGTGGTGGTTCCATCCGTATTCAGCTAAATTGGTTCCAAACACACTATATAGGAGTAGATAGAGAAATTTTTTTGGTCTTGCAGCGCTAGTGCACAGTGCTCTGCATCTGTACTGTTCACCGCTGTCTGCAAGGTCTGGTGTGTGAGTGCAGCTCACCCTGTAGTGTGTGCTTCAACCACGTCTGGTTGTAGTGCCCTCAGTGTGTGTCACTGCCTCATACATTGTCCTTTTTTGCCAATTCATAATTTTTCCTGATATCTCCTATTAGTGTGGTGGTTCCATCCGTATTCAGCTAAATTGGTTCCAAACACACTATATAGGAGTAGATAGAGAATTTTTTTTGGTCTTGCAGCGCTAGTGCACAGTGCTCTGCATCTGTACTGTTCACCGCTGTCTGCAAGGTCTGGTGTGTGAGTGCAGCTCACCCTGTAGTGTGTGCTTCAACCACGTCTGGTTGTAGTGCACTCAGTGTGTGTCACTGCCTCATACATTGTCCTTTTTTGCCAATTCATAATTTTTCCTGATATCTCCTATTAGTGTGGTGGTTCCATCCGTATTCAGCTAAATTGGTTCCAAACACACTATATAGGAGTAGATAGAGAAATTTTTTTGGTCTTGCAGCGCTAGTGCACAGTGCTCTGCATCTGTACTGTTCACCGCTGTCTGCAAGGTCTGGTGTGTGAGTGCAGCTCACCCTGTAGTGTGTGCTTCAACCACGTCTGGTTGTAGTGCCCTCAGTGTGTGTCACTGCCTCATACATTGTCCTTTTTTGCCAATTCATAATTTTTCCTGATTTCTCCTATTAGTGTGGTGGTTCCATCCGTATTCAGCTAAATTGGTTCCAAACACACTATATAGGAGTAGTTAGAGGAGCCTTTCTGCAGCATTGGGCCCTGCAGCCCCAGCCAGATTAGTATTAGCCTATATTTTGCAGCCTCATCTATTGCATTGTAGGTTACCTTCCTACATTGTAATAGCTACAAAAAGTTTGTGATACTATCGTTATTACATCTTTAGGCACATCCAGTGTCTTTTTGTGACAAAAAAAACCTAAATAAAGTTCACCAAACACTCCACTTTACAGTTGTGTAGGCCACATTAGCTCATATTAAAGTCTAGTCCACACTTAATAAAATTAGTGTTTCTTATACCTGTTAGCAGCTGTTCAGGAATAAGCACACTAAGCCCTTAGTACTTTTCTGCCTATCTTTATCAGTCTACCAAGATGAAGAAGGCAGGGAGTAAGGCATGTGTTCGTGGGCGTGGGCGTGGGCGTGGGCATGGAGTTTCTGCAGGGAGAGGATGTGAGGATTCTGTGCCTGCAGGGAGAGGACGTGGGGATTCTGTGCCTGCTGCGGGCACCAGTGACTCAGCATCCCCCAGTTTTACCAGGGAACAGTCCTTTATGCGCAGCTTTGTAGGAGCTAGCCATACCCCACTGCTGCGCGAGGACCAAATTGAAGCCGTTGTCGGATGGATGGCAGCTAACGCATCGACTTCAATTAGTTCCAGATCCTCTCAGGTCCTGAGCACTGAAGAGCACCCATCTGTCTCTTCACCACCTGCCAAATTGCCCAGGCAGTCAGAGAGCCCTGGACAGGAGCCATCTCTACTTCTGTTCTCTGAATCTCTTGGCTTGGAAAGAGGGGGCCAGCCAAGCAGAATTCGAGAATTTGAAGAAGAGGTAGTATGCAGTGATGCGCAACCGTTTTGTCTCTCTGAATCTGAAGAGGCGGGTGGGCCAGTGCCTATGGTCAGCAGCACACCTCAGTACGCATCTGATGATGAGACTCAGGTGCCACTTTCTGGTGCGTACTGTGCTGTCGAGACTACCCAGGAGAAGCAGTTGTTTGAAGAGGGTGGTGTAGATGATGAGGTCCTTGACCCATCATGGCGTGAGGGACAGGAAGGTGGTGGGAGCAGCTCTGAGGAAGAGATTCCCCGAACGGCCCAAAAAGGAGGGAGAGGGAGGGGGCAGACTTGGTTGCCTGTAGCCTCCACTTCGGCACCCATTAGGAGCATGGCTCTTCCAAAATCCAAAGCGGGCGCTCCCAAGACTTGCAGTGCCTGGTCCTTTTTTGACACAGTTGCAGATGACATTTGCTTTGCCAAATGCAAGCTGTGTAATCAGAAGGTGAAAAGAGGGAAAAGTGTCAGCAACCTCAATACCACAAATATGTGGAAACATGTGCGGACCAAGCACGTGGTGGAGTTACAAAAACACACTGAAGACCTAGGCCAACCTACAGCGCCACCTACCACCTCTTCAGCTCGTGTTGTAGCCTCTTCCTCCAGCTCACACACAGCTGGTTCGGCTTCCTCACAGGATCGCCATGGAAGAATCTCTGGCACTGTTGTACACAGACACAGTGTAATTCCACCCACAGCACCACTTTCCCAGTCATCCTCACACCCCCAGGCCAGTCTACAGCCATCGTTAGCACAGGCATGGGAGAAAAGGCGCCCATACTCGGCAAACCACTCCCGAGCACAGGCTCTGAATGCTGGCATTGCTAAACTACTGGCCCTTGAAATGCTATCATTCAGGCTGGTGGAGACTGACACATTCCGTAACTTTATGGCATTGGCAGTCCCACAATACAACGTGCCCAGACGCTTTTATTTCAGCAGGCAAGCCGTCCCTGCCCTGCAACATCATGTGGAGGGAAAAATTAAACATGCGCTACAAAACGCCGTCAGTAGCAAGGTCCACCTGACCACCGATGCGTGGACCAGTAAGCATGGACAGGGACGATACCTTTCCCTCACTGCCCATTGGGTAAATGTTGTGGAGCCGGGTACAAATCTTGAGAGTGGCGCTGTCCTCATACTCCAGTTCCTCTGAATCAGCGCTGCAGGAGCCGTCACGGTCTACCTCCACATCGACCCGTGAATGGTTACCTGTTAAGGTGACCAATATGAACACAGCCGTGGCCAAACGTCAACAGGCCGTATTAAAATTAATTTCTTTGGGGAATCGAAGCCACACAGCGCAGGAGCTCTGGAATGCCATCAAGCAGCAGAGCGACGTGTGGTTTGTGCCAGCGAATCTCCAGCCAGGCATGGTAGTGTGTGACAATGGCCGAAATCTGGTGGCAGCTCTGGGCCTAGGCAACCTCACTCACATCCCATGTCTGGCACATGTGCTCAACTTGGTCGTGCAGAGTTTTTTGAGGGACTATCCGGATATTGATGCACTGCTTCACAAGGTCCGCATAGAGTGCGCTCACTTGCGGCGTTGCAGCAATGAAAGATCACGCATTGCAGCTCTGCAGCGCCGATTACGTCTTCCGGAACATCGCATCATATGTGACCTACCCACCAGGTGGAATTCAACGTTACATATGTTGGAGAGGTTGTGTGAGCAGCAGGCAGCAGTAATGGAGTACCAGCTGCAGCAGGCGCAAACAAGTCGCAGTGCGCGCCGTTCACACTTCACCACCACTGAGTGGGCCTCTATGAAGGACATTTGCCACGTTTTGCGTGCCTTCGATTATTCCACGCGGATGGCGAGTGCAGATGATGCACTAGTCAGCATGACTATCCCCCTTATCTGCCTGCTTGAAAAAACACTGCAAGCACTAAGGGACGAGGTTTTGGAAGAGGTGGAGGATGAGGAGCCACAAATGCCATCTGCTTCTCTACAGTCTGCGCAACGTGGTTCCTCACAAAGGCCTAGGCAGGGGACACTTTGTGAGGAGGATGAGGAGGAGTCAATGGATGAGGAAGACATCTGTCCAGAGGAGGGAGGTACACAATGCTCTAGTAGTCAGTATCTAGAGCGAGGGTGGGGTGATGCAGAGCAGGCAGAGGTCACGCCTCAAGCAGGGGACAGCGTTTCTTGGCCAGTTGGCAGTCTGCAGCACATGGTTGATTTCATGCTGCAGTGCCTGAGAAACGACCGCCGCATCGCCCACATTCTCAACACGGCTGATTATTGGGTGTCCACCCTCCTAGATCCTCGCTACCGGGACAACTTACAAAGCCTCATAACACCGTTGAACCGGGAGCGTAAAATGCGGGAGTACCAAGACGCACTGGTGCATTCCATCATGTTCTCCATTCCAACCGAGAGCAGTGCTGCTAGTGCTTTACAAAGCAGCTCAGTGCATCGAGGCAGTGGAGGAAGCTCTGCACAAAGAGGGAGCAGAAGCAGCGGCTCAGCACAAGGCAAGACCAGTATGGCCGAAATGTGGCAAAGTTTTGCGTCCCCGCCGCCACAAATGTCTACACCATCACAGACGGCTCCAGTCAGCAGGAGGCAACGTTTCCGTCAGATGGTGACAGACTACATGTCTTGCCCTCTTAGTGTACTCCCAGACGGCTCTTCTCCCTTCAAGTTTTGGGTCTGTAAGCTGGATACATGGCCAGAGCTTAGTCAGTATGCATTGGAGGTGCTAGCTTGCCCTGCTGCTAGTGTATTATCGGAACGCGTCTTTAGTGCCGCAGGTGGTGTACTAACAGACCGTCGCATGCGACTATCCTCCGATAACGTTGACCGGCTTACTTTTCTCAAAATGAACAAGGCCTGGATCTCTCATGAATTTGCCAGTCCTCTTCCAGAATAAATAATTGGTTGGCAACAGTATCCAGGTCTCCTGTTCTGTTCATGTTTCTACCACCTGAACTGTAATCCCTGAGCTCCAACACCGCCAGTTGGCGCTCGGATGTGCCGTCTGCACAGTCAACACTTGCTGCCGTGTTATTGGGGTTCAGTAACATCAGCTGTTCCCCTGCTGTGCGGACGGCAATTTCTCCTGCTCTGTCCACATTCTCACTACTACAGATTTTAAAGTTGCTCCAATTACACCTCTGGCTCCTCTGTTTTCAGTATTATCCCTGAGCTCCAACACCGCCAGTTGGCGCTCGGAAGTGCCGTCTGCACAGTCAACACTTGCTGCCGTGTTATTGGGGTTCAGTAACGTCAGCTGTTCCCCTGCTGTGCGGACGGCAATTTCTCCTGCTCTGTCCACATTCTCACTACTACAGATTTTAAAGTTGCTCCAATTACACCTCTGGCTCCTCTGTTTTCAGTATTATCCCTGAGCTCCAACACCGCCAGTTGGCGCTCGGAAGTACCGTCTGCACAGTCAACACTTGCTGCCGTGTTATTGGGGTTCAGTAACGTCAGCTGATCCCCAGCTGTGTGTCCGGCAAATTCTCCTGCTTTGTCCACATCCACTGTACTACGGATTTAAAACTTGCTCCAATTACACCTCTGGCTCCACTCTGTTTTTAGTATTTACCCTGGGTTCCAGCACCGCCAGCTGGTTCTCGGTAGTTCCATTTGCTCTTGTACCTTCTACTACTCATCCGGGTTCCAGTACCGTCAGCTGGTTCTCGGCAGTGACTTTGGCACGGGTACTCCCTCCTGCCCAGCCTGGTTCCAGCACGCCAGCTGTTTCCGGGTAGTGTCAACGTCACTTTGCCTCCAATGCGTTGTCCTGTCGTGTTGCGGTCGGGTTAGCCGACTCTATGGTGCCTGCAGTTTATGTGACTCCTATGTGGGCTGCGGGATCTGGCAATGAAGGCTGGTTCCATAGTGCCAATAGGACAAGCACCCCCTGTAGGACTGTGGGTTTTGGTAACTGCGGCCGGCTCGCGGCCTTGAACTTTTTTTTACATGGGTACCTTCTGCTACCCATCCGGGTTCCAGTACCGTCAGCTGGTTCTCGGCAGTGCCTTTGGATTAGGTGCCTCCTTCTCGGTATCCAAGTTCCACCAACGTCTGCTGATCCTTGGTAGTGCTTTCTGGCACAGGTACCTCCTGCTTAGTAACCGAGTTCCAGTACCGTCAGCTGGTCTTCGGCAGTTCCATTGGCTCTTGTACCTTCTGCTACCCATCCGGGTTCCAGTACCGTCAGCTGGTCCTCGGTAGTTCCATTTGCTCTTGTACCTTCTACTACCCATCCGGGTTCCAGTACCGTCAGCTGGTTCTCGGCAGTGACTTTGGCACGGGTACTCCCTCCTGCCCAGCCTGGTTCCAGCACGCCAGCTGTTTCCGGGGAGTGTCAACGTCACTTTGCCTCCAATGCGTTGTCCTGTCGTGTTGCGGTCGGGTTAGCCGACTCTATGGTGCTCTGTGTGGTAAATTGTTTGTGCCTAGAGCCTTGAGGAGAGCGTTGTTTGTTGAATGTCATGAGTCTCTGTTGGTGGATCACACAGGGATTTCGGAAACTAGGAAGTCTATCGGTCGGAGCTTCTGGTGGCCAGGGTGGCAAAGGGAAGTCATCAAGTGGATGCGTCAGTGTTCTGTGTGCGCTAGGTCGAAGGCCTCTCACACTCCAGCTGCAGGGTTGCTGTGCCCCTTGGAAGTTCCTAGTTCGCCTTGGACGCACCTTGCCATGGATTTTATCACCGATCTGCCTTTATCGGAGGGTTTTTCTGTCATCTGGGTTGTTGTGGACCGGTTTAGTAAAATGTGTCATCTGGTTCTGTTCAACAAGTTACGTTGTGCCAAGACTCTTGCTAAGGCTTTTGTGAAGGAGATTGTTAGGCTCCATGGTGTTCCCACGGACATTGTTTCCGATAGAGGACCACAGTTTGTGGCTCGCTTTTGGCGTGCTTTTTGTGACAGATTGAAAATGTATTTATCATTCTCGTCGGGTATCATCCAGAGTCCAATGGACAGACTGAAAGGAAGAACCAGGATGTCGAGCAGTTTTTGAGATGTTTTTTGGCAGACAATCAGAAAATGTGGTCAGAATTTCTACCACTTTCGGAGTTTGCCCTTAATAATCATACTTCTTTCTCGGCTGGTTGTTCTCCTTTTTTTTGTTGTACTGGCAGGTATTCATCTTTTGGTCCATTTTCCAAAGTTGGGGCTGCTGTACCGGAGGAGGACAATGTTTTTGCTGATTTGGAGAGTGTTTGGACCACTGTACGCCTGAACCTTAAAGAGGCTAACAGGAGATCAAAAAGGCATTTTGACAAAAAAAAGAAAGGGGTCCTTGTTTGCTGTTGGGGGTATGGTTTGGTTGTCCTCTAGGAATCTTC